>NC_136478.1:60848112-62048112 GCF_902686455.1 Sciurus vulgaris | reverse complement strand
CTCTGAGTTGTGTTTGATTTGGTCCTGCGTGGACTTGGGTTCGAGCTGGATCCAAAGTAGGGGAGGTACACCTGGGCTTGACCATCTGAGGCAGCCAGGTGGGAACTGGTCCTAGCAACCAGATGGTCCCCTACCCCCACTTTAGTCTGTGGCCTATGGACCTATAAGCAAGAAACAGCCTCAGGGCCAGAAAGTACAAATGGGTCACAGCTGTTGTCTTCAGTGTTGGAGGCCCTGTGACCACTTGGCACCTACCTTTGGTGGTGATGGGCAAACAGGGTGGTAGGGTGTTTGCCTGGGGCCCTGTAGTCTAGGGTCAGTGTAACCACTGGTTCTCAGCTGTGGTGGAAGGGCAGAGCTTCCCTCATGGGGCCAGTGGTTAGTGGCAGTAGCACAGGCACTGAGGTGGCTTCCCACCTCAGCACCCAAAAACGTACTTTGGGATCTTTGTCCAACCTGTAGGCAGTCACGTGGCTGGGACCTGGGCTTGCTTTTTTTAGATCTGAATTTAGCTGTGCGGTCATGGGTGACCATGCTGACCAGCCTCAGGGACGTGCCCTGCTCCCACCCCATCCTGGAGTGACCAGCCCCCTCTGCTCTTTCTCGGGGGCTGCTGCCTGAAGGGGGTGTGGAGGTGGGTGACCCCTGCGTGCTTGTCATCTATAAGCGTGAGTGTGGGGATGGCCACAAGAAGCACCCAGGTGTGTGCGTGCATGCTGGCTTAGCACGGGGAGCCCACCCAGCCCTGTTTCACACGCACAGAGAGCAACAAGCCAGAGCAGCGGGTGAACACGTGTTGAGATCCAGTTGGCTGAGGGGAGGGGCTGCCCCAAGCTCCCAGCTCACACGGCCCCCCCTAAAGCCCGCAGGCAGCCTGGTCTCCAGGCCAGCAGGCCAAGCCCCAGACTGAGCATGGCCAGCAGGGCCACAGCTCCAGCCAGCAAGGGCACCGCTGTGGCTGCAGGAAGAACGTGAGGGTTGTGGATCCTGGGCCTGGGGGATCCCCAGCGCAGAAGGCTGTCACCTGGGGGAGTGGTAGGCTCATAGCCGTGGCAGGGAGCCCCTCGAGCTGGTGGTCTGGCTGATGCAGTCAGCTGGTGGAAGTGCCCTAGGGGGCAAGGGGCTGGGCACCCAGGGAGGCTGAGGGACAGGGGCAGGCGGGCAGAGTCATTGCGGTAGAACAGGGAGATGGTGACGTTCCTGGAAGGAGAGGAGACAGTGGTACCTCACCTACCGCTGACCCTGGCTGGAGGGAGAGCCCCATTCACAGGGAGAAGTGCTCCTGACTCCCACCTGTTAATCACCCAAGTATCCCCTCCAGGCGAGTTCCTGAGCACTGCCCTCTGCCTGAACATCGCCCCTCAAGAGTTCAGCCAGGCTCATTCCCCTGGCCAACGCCCAGTCCTCACCCTCCATCTTCATCCGGGTCCCTGAGACGTTTCCGGAACTCAAAACCAAGGCAGGCAGCATAGGGCGGGGTATGCCCGTCATAGAGGCCCAGGGCCCCTAGGAGGGCCAGCAGGGTGCTGTCGTGCTGCAGGCAGATCCAAAAGCTGAGACAGGGCTCCTCCCTTGGTAACTCCCAAACTCTAGTCTTGTGCATCTAGCTGCCTCTCAGATGGTCCCAAGCCGCTTAGGACCAGCCCACCAAGCCTGCACCTGCCTCCTCACCTGGAGGAACCCGAACCCCCGTTACAGGTAGCCACTTAATAAAGGCAGTCAAAGGCAATATATGTGCAGCTTGGTGAAGCAGCCTGTCCTTCCAGAGGAGCTAAACCTAATGCCATCGCCTCCCTCCTTCCAGAGTGTATCTCTGGCAATTGGAGCTGAGAGTATGATCTAGGGATGTGGGTGGAGATTGCATTAGGACCACCCGCTCTTCCTCACCCAAATTGACATGACCGTCCCTGAGCCCACGAGGCACGCCCTTGCTTCCCAAGGACTCACAGCTGAGTACATGACCATCTTGAGGGGCAGTCCCAGGCGCTGAACCCGGGAGAAGTTGGCGAGGATAGCGTCCAGCAAAATCCCTGAAAGGGCAGGAATGGTGCTTAGAATCTGCCCACCAGAGGGAAGAACCTCAGCCCCGCACCTCCCGCCTCCCAGCCCGACACCTCACCCCCTGTCAGCTGGGCCTTCTCTGCTGCCCGGGGGGGCCCCACATGGGCCCCAATATCCAAAGCCGAGATCTGGGCCAGCGTCCTCAGGACATCAGGGGAGGCCCAGGATGGTAGGGGAAGTCCGTGGGCTTGCTGGGGAGACAAGGAGGGAAGACAGGGCACATCCAGAGCTGCCCCACCCCATTAACTGTGCAGCTCCTTCCTGCCCCTTGGGGGAAGGAAGTCATGGTGAGGGCAATAGTGATTTTTTTAGGGGTACTGGGGATTGAACCCAGGGGTGCTCTACCACCGAGCCACACCCTCAGTCCTTTTTATTTTTTATTTTGAGACAGGGTCTCACTAGTTGCCAAGGCTGGCCTGGACTTGCAACCCTCCTGCTCGGCCCCCTAAGCATCTGGGGCTACAGGCATAGCCACTGCGCCAGCAGCAGTAGTGACCACTAATGAGCAGTTGCAGTGATCTCATCCTACAGTCCAGAAGCTCTTCTCTGACACCGTCGGGCACAAGCGTTTGGGGCTTCAGACGTGGACTTTGGAAGGCTCTGACGGTGCCGGCAGCCGCGGGGCAGGGCAGCCCTGCAACCCAGCACACCACCCCTCCATGCGTGGCACCACTCAGGTCAGCTCCTGCTGCCCAAGTTTTGGTTTCTGGAACTTTTCTGATTAGAGGATAGCAGAGAAAGTGTGGCCAAAACAGCCTCCATCCCCGTGTGGCCCACAGAGTGCCAGCTGCTCCCAGAAGCCCAGGATGTGGATTGGCCATTTTAATCTTTGCAGTGACCACGGAGGTGATGGGCAGCCATTCCTGCTCTGCAGGTGGGAACCAAGTCACAGGCTCTGCCTCTCACCTGAGGGACCCCAGTAGCATGGACAAAGTTAGGATTTGAACCCGTTGGCTGGGAGCAGCAGGTCAGGGGACTCACCTGGCAGATGAGCGTGTCTAGAACCTTCCAGGCTCTGTGCAGTGGCTCCCCGACCAGTGTCAGCCCCGTGAAGTTGCTCAGGCGAGTCAGGAAGTCCTGGGGACACAGGCCGGGTGAGCCTCGATCCTGGTGGCACCCTGCCCCCAGCCACCACCCTGCTCACCGTCCAGCCCTCCAGGGCCTCCTGGTACTCAGCGGCCTCCGTGGACTCGCGCAGTAGCTCATGGTACCGGGGACAGCTGCGCATGGGGAACCTCAGCAGCTGAAGGAAACCGAGGCTCAGCGGACGGCAGCCAGCCCGGGGCTCAGGCCGTCTCCCTCCCAGTCTCTCCTGAATCCAGCTGAGTCGCAGGCAGCTGGTGGCTTGCCCACTCTGGACAGCTCAACCCGGAGACAAGTTCACTGGGTTGAGCCATAGGAGGCTTCTGGAAGCTGACCAACCCCCAGGCCTGGAGCCGCCACTGCCCCGTCCATTGCAATGTCTGTCTCTCTTCCCTCTCCCACCTCCGTCTAGCTCCCAGACCTTGTCCTCGGCAACAGGCACTGTGTGCACGGGGATTGGCCTCCAGTCTGCCTCAGGGCTCCCGGGGGCTGCCTCCGGGAACAGCCCGGCCAGGTTGGCCTGAGCGCTCTCCAGGGTCCGGTCAAAGTCTGTGCTCCGGATGTACACCTGGCAGGGGGCACGAGACAGGAGGCAAATCAATCACTTTAGATTCAGTTTGGCATAGTTTAAAGGTCATGGAAACAGGTTAAAGATTAGGCAGGGGGTGTCAAAATGCAAAGTGGCTTCAAGTTCTGGCCTTGAAATGTGTCAGAGGCCAATGTCAGAGGTCAATGTTGGAGGGCAGGGATTGGGTAGACATGTTGGTTGAAGGGGGTCAGTTGGGTTGATGAGGGTCAAGATCATCAGAGTTGGCGGGACTGGAGTCAAGACGAGGGCAGGGAGGAAATGGAGCCACAGTTCAGTGCGTGATCCTCAGAGGAATCAGGTCAGAGGCCAAGGGACCTGATCCTAAATAGAAGACATGGGAGGAGACAGAAAAGGAAGTTTAGAATGAACGAAGGGCAGAGATCAAAGGCTGGCAGTCAGGAGGTTGGAAAGAACCAATCAAATTTAGGAGTCAGAAGGTCTAGCTGGAGTCAGTGGGAGTCAAGACAAAGGCAGAGGCCAGAAAATAAGATCAGAGTTGATGGAGGTCAGAGTTCAAGGGTCAGGCTGAGGTGAGAAGTCAATGTGGGTTCATTCATGACTCTGAGGTCCATGGACTGCAGGTCAAATTGATGGATGTCAAAGGCCAGAGGTGGAGCCCAGAGGGAGCACTGGAGTCAAAGGTGGGTGGACAGGGGGCCAGGTAGGGGTCAACGGGCAGTACCTCCTCCCGCCGGTACTGGGGACTCAGAAAGGACTTGTAGCGCCTCCGCAGGAAGTGGCCCAGCTCCAGCTGCTGGCGGACTCCCTCCTGGGGACAGAGCAGGCCTCAGCACACCCTCCTCACCCTGCCACATGCTTACCCCCACGCCCACATCTCACCCTGGTCAGCTGGCCCAGGCCTCGAGGCCACAGAGAAGAGGCGGCTTCCTTGTGTGGGTCTGTGGGGTAGGAGGCCAGCGGGGCGCGGTCGCCATGGCGGAACACCTGGGGACAAACGGGGTCAGGGCTGGCCTGGGGGAGGTGAAGGGCCCAGGTGGGTGGGGGCAGCTCACCAGAGCCACGAATGCCAGGGGTCCTTCTGGCAGGGCCTGGGGTGGCAGCTGCAGCAGCAGCAGCAGGAGGGGCAGTCCAGCAGTGTGGCCCTGGAACCCCAGCCCGGCCATCTCCACACAGCCCAGACGCTGAGCTCAGCCGCCGACTGAGTCGCGGCCTCGCCTGCTCATTACCCTCTGCCGCATCCTCGGCGCAGGCCCCGGCACGCCCCCAGGTGCCGGGCCAGCTTGGATCAACCCACATACTCTCCACCACAGCTCCAGGAGGAAGGCAGAGTTACCACCACCCCATTTCTCATAGACAGGGAAACCAAGGCACAGAGGGCCGAGCCATTGCCTGGGGAAAAACTCCTGGCCGAGCTGGCATTTGAACCCTGCCTGAAGCCTGGAAGTAGCCACAGGAAGAGAGACCCCATGCTTGCCTCACAGTCTAGACACCCCCCCTCCCCCTTTCTCCTTCCCCTACTCCGAATCTGTTCTTCCTTTCCTTTCTCCTAAATGCTGTGACTCTTCAAGGCCTTCTCCAGCTCCTTGGAGATTATCTTCTTCCACCTGCACCTGATCAAAACTAGCAGGACCCAGTGGTTGGACACACAAGTCCAATAATTGGACAGACTGGGTTCAAATCCCAGCTTCACCATTTACAAGCTGTGTGACTTCGGGCAAGTTATTACACCTCTCTGTGCCTTAATTTCACAAAATGGGTCAGATGAGTTGAAATATATTCAGCACTTAGAGAAAGGGATTTTCAAAGAGTAAGTACTAGGAAGTTCGTTGGTTGGTTTTAGTTAGTGGGGATTGACTCCAGGGGTGGCTAGGCAAGCACTCAACCACTGAGCTGTAGCCCTTTTTATTTTGAGACAGGGTCTCAGGTAGTTGCCAGTGCTGGCCTTGAACTTGCGATCCTTCTGCCTCCACCTCCTGAGTAGCTGGGATTGCATGCCGGCGCCTCCCTGCCCAGCTGCCTCCTCTTTTCTATGGCAAGAACACTTTCTTCTTATCTGATCCCCACTCTCTTTTTCAAATGTCCCCCGATTTCCCTCCAAATCTTTACAGTTGTTTTGTCCAGTCCAGAGCCCATCTGAGATCACCAGTCTGACCTTGTCGTAGGTCTTGTTGAATTTTTTTAAATGTAGAAAGTCCACTCGCCTTTGTTTTGATTAGCGACACAGACTTGTTGACAAGATGAGGCCGAATGTCTTGTCTTCTGGAATCTTCTTGTTGGCGCCCCCAAGGTATCATTTTGCAGTCAGCTATCGTGATCTGTGGCAGTTGTAAAACTGCAAACATTGAGACCGTGAATAACTACCACTTCACCAAAATATGTATAAATAAAATACATATTAATAAAATCAACATTTCCCCTAAATATACACAAATGCTCCTCAACAGCCCACCATAAGTTGAAGACATTGAAAGTCAGAAATGCAGTCAACACCCCAGCCCACTGAGCCCCATAGCCTGGCAGACCCTCGCAGGGTGGTCACTGCCCCTGTGGCTCAGTGCTCAGGGCGCTGGGAGAGGATCACCCCGCCCCTTCCTGGTCCAGGAAAAGAGCAAAACTCAGGATTCCAAGTGCGGTTCCTACCTGGGCATGGCTCTGGACCATTGTAAAGTCGATTACTCACAAGGCAAACCACCATGAGCCGGGAACTGTGCGTCTTTACATTTTCCAGAAGCAAATCATTGTATTTACTGGTCCCATGTCCCTAGGTACCCAGCGTGACTACTGCAGATCATGAGAGCAAACCTGCCGTAGATAATGAGGGAGACGCTCTGAATAGCTAGACCCTGTGTCCTGGCTTTTTGTGGTAGATATAGAGCGAGGGGAGGGAGGGAGAGAGGGAGAGAGAGGAGCAGACACATATTGTATAATATAATCTTAAGTTCCAAAACAGCCTGGTAGAGTCTACTTCTTTACATTAAAAACAAACAGGCTAAGTCATAAGGGAGCCCCTCCCAGGCTCCCCACTAAGGTGCCGGAGCACAGGCTTCCCCTCAGCCAGCCACTCCTGCCCCGCACGCCCTCAGTCCCCGTCGGGAGCATCACTGCTGGGAGTGGAGACCAGAGGCAGAGCACAGGCAGCCTCCCCACCTCCGCTGGGACCACGCATCATGCACCTCAAAAATGTCCTTTCTCGGCGTCCGTGAGTGGCCTGAGGCCCCTGAGCGTTGTGTGGGGCGCAGTCGCATCTCGGCAGGGAGGGGCCAGCCTGCGCAGGGAGGATCAGCGTGCCTGTGCCTTTCTCCCTGTTTCTGGCAGCCTGGAAGTTCCTTCTAACGGCAGGAGGGACAGAAGTGTGGCCGGTGCCTACAGAGTGAGGGGAGGTGGCCCAGTGGCCCGGCTGTCACAGCCAAGGTGTGTCACTGTCCCTAAGGTCCAGAGGCAGGGAGCTGCTGCCGCTGTCACTGCCACAGTTTCACCTGACAACTGCCAACCCCACCCCAAACTGGTGACCAGACGCCGAAAGGTCAACCCAGTACTGCTTCACTGTCCCTAGTATCTGGCGGATGAGGGGGGCGTTTTGCTGGGCCACCTTACCTGTTGCCCTAGGTGTGAGTTCTGGACTCTCCCATTTATCCATCTCGATGCCAAATTCAGAGACCCCGTGTGGCATCTCATGCCTGTGTCCAGCTCTCCCCCAACGCCCTGTAGAAATGTCCCTTCTACCCAGAATGCACTTCCCTGGTCACCACGGCCACCATTCTGGTCTCCCCGACGACTCCCTCTTGGTTCCAGAGGTTTCTCCCCTCTGGCTCAGAGGCCAGGGAAAGGGAGAGAGAGGTGCAGCGGGCTGCAGCCAAGGTCTTATGGCCATGAACTTCCAGGAAGTGAGGACAGGGGAGGAAGGCCAGGGGCGGGGCCAGGACAGTGAGGGGAAGGGTCCTGACCTCTGACCTCCTTCCCTAGAATGTGACCCTCGCCATGGCTGTGTTCACCATCCTTGCCTCCATCTACTTCTTCAACAAGGTGAGGGGACAGAGGGTGCAGGTGGGGGCCGAGGTCCTCTCTGCTCCTGTTCGGTCATCTCAGTCTCTTTCTCTCCCATGTCTCTGTCTTTGCATCTCTTCCTCCTACAGGCTCAGCAGTGAGAAGACACAGGCTTCCCAGCCCAGAAGCCTGGTCTCCACCCACCTGCACCATGCCCCTGGCCTCGGAGACCAAATAAACATACAGCATTAGGAGACCCTGCTCCTGCTCCTGTCCCTGGGAGGGCCGGCCCCTTGGTCTGAGGGAGGAGGCTGGGCCTGGACCCCTGGGTCTGAGGGAGGAAGGCTGGGCCTGGACCCCTGGGTCTGAGGGAGGAGGCTGGGCCTGGAGCCCGGGTCTGAGGGAGGAGGCTGGGCCTGGACCCCTGGGTCTGAGGGAGGAAGGCTGGGCCTGGACCCCTGGGTCTGAGGGAGGAGGCTGGGCCTGGAGCCCGGGTCTGAGGGAGGAGGCTGGGCCTGGACCCCTGGGTCTGAGGGAGGAGGCTGGGCCTGGACCCCTGGGTCTGAGGGAGGATGGCTGGGCCTGGACCCCTGGGTCTGAGGGAGGAGGCTAGGCCTGGACCCCTGGGTCTGAGGGAGGAGGCTGGGCCTGGAGCCCCGGGTCTGAGGGAGGAGGGCTGGGCCTGGAGCCCCGGGTCTGAGGGAGGAGGGCTGGGCCTGGAGCCCCGGGTCTGAGAGAGGAGGCTGGGCCTGGACCCCTGGGTCTGAGGGAGGAGGCTGGGCCTGGAGCCCCGGGTCTGAGGGAGGAGGCTGGGCCTGGAGCCCCGGGTCTGAGGGAGGAGGCTGGGCCTGGACCCCTGGGTCTGAGGGAGGAGGCTGGGCCTGGACCCCTGGGTCTGAGGGAGGAGGGCTGGGCCTGGACCCCTGGGTCTGAGGGAGGAGGCTGGGCCTGGAGCCCGGGTCTGAGGGAGGAGGCTGGGCCTGGACCCCTGGGTCTGAGGGAGGAGGTTGGGCCTGGACCCCTGGGTCTGAGGGAGAATGGCTGGGCCTGGACCCCTGGGTCTGGGGGAGGAGGCTGGGCCTGGACCCCAGGGTCTGAGGGAGGAGGGCTGGGCCTGGACCCCTGGGTCTGAGGGAGGAGGGCTGGGCCTGGAGCCCCGGGTCTGAGGGAGGAGGCTGGGCCTGGACCCCTGGGTCTGAGGGAGGAGGCTGGGCCTGGAGCCCCGGGTCTGAGGGAGGAGGCTGGGCCTGGAGCCCCGGGTCTGAGGGAGGAGGCTGGGCCTGGACCCCGGGGTCTGAGGGAGGAAGGGAATGAAACCTCAGACTTTCAGATGCCTCATATTGGAGCTGGGTTTGGGGAATGATTGGAGTCTCAGGTGTACTCGGAGAGGAGGAAAGACATTCCCACTCCAGGTACAAAGGCACAGATGGGAGAAAGCACAGGGCAAATTCACTACCCAGCACCAGAACAGCCTACTTCGTACTTTAGACTCGTTACTTCTCTCCAAACCTTGGCTTCTCCTCTCTGTAGGACAAAGGTGGAAATCTTTGTCTGGTGGGTCCTGGAAGGGTGCAGCAAGGATGAACTGACATCAAAGTTGTGAATGGACATTCTTGAACGGCAAAGGGTCTGTAGTTACCAACATCCTATTCATCATTTTTGTAATTGTGTGAACACACTTCCTCTTTTCTTAGCAAACTCCTATTCAACCTTGGATGCCCACTCTCCATGCCCCTTCATATAAAGGTGATCAAAGCCCCAAGTTCACAACCTGTAAGTGGCCACCTGGATTGCTACGCACCCACCCCATTCCCTGCCCCCATCCCCAGGATCCCCAGTGAATGCCCAGGGGCCACCCCAGCCTTTGCTTGAGGTTCATTCACCAGGTCTCATCTGGTTAGAAGCAATTTCAACTCAATATCTGAAAAGTCAGCTTCTGAACAGTGATTGTACATCATTTTCCAAGGAAAGGACTGAACAGATTCGTAGCCTTAGTATGATTTTAGCTCAGGTTAATGTTGTTTTATTGGATTACAAATACGTTAGGCCAATTATTTCAGCATAATTGGAAATAGCCCCTCCGAAATTCTCCAAAGCATCCTAATTTGATGAGTCCGTGGTTGCAAAACGACGAAGAACCACAAGGTGGCGGTTTTGGACCGTTTTCCTCAGCAGAACTTAGTCCGAGCGAGGGTCGCGCTCCGCAGAGGAACGTGGATTTCCGCAAAACCGAAATTCTAGGAGCTGGGAGGTCTGGCCGCTCCTCCCTCCTCCCCGCTTGGGCTTGGGCTTCCTCTCCGTGGACCCTGCCCCAGCCTCCCATCTCCTCCAGGCCTCAGAGGGGCCTTCTCTGGAGCCGACGCTGCCTTCCCTGCTCACTGCTGCCTGGGGTCCCCGCCCCCAACCCAACCCCGGCCTGGCACTGAGGCTGGGCTAACCCGACTCCCTCCGGTTTCATTTTAAAAATCCCACGGTCCCCTGTGGCCCCTCTGCTCTATATAGAACTCAGAGATGGTCAAAAGGGCCACACGCCCATGCCTTTACCCTGGCTGTTCCCGCAGCCTGCCGGACCTTCCCACTTCTGCTTTGCGTCCGGCCTCCAGGAGGGTTCCCCAGTGCTCCCCGCACAGGGAAGTGAGCCTCTCCTGCCCGCCCCTCCCCATCGCCTCTCTCTGCGCCCTCGGGATGGATTGGCTGTCTTCCCGCTCCCGGTTCGACCACTTAAGATTTCTCGGTGCCCTGGGAGCTGTCAAAGTTCCGTTCGCACCACCACAGACACGTGGAGACGGACGCTCTGCTCCGGCTGGCTGCCCGGTGCCTCCCCGGGGAGCTTTTGAAATTACCAGAGCCCAGCTCCACCCTGACCACTTAAACCACCAGGCCTGGGGATGTGCTCCCCCTGGAGATACCAAGGTGCAACCAGGGTCAAGAGGCATCCTGGGATGCATTTCCTGAAGACAAAAAGACAGCTGTTCGGCCTTGGAGCTGAGCGCAGGCAGTTCTGTGGCTGCTTCAGACTCCAAAGTGGCGCAAAGATTAACTCTGAGTTTGGAAACGTTTGGAAGTTTGGAAACGAAGGTGGTTTCCCAGGGCCCGGCAGGGAAGGGTGGGTAAGAGGGACTTGGAGATTTACCACCCGCCAGCGCGGGCTGGTTTTGTTCTGTTCCACCTGGAATGCCAGGATGGCGTTACCCTAGGCCTCCTGCTTGGTTCCTGGGGGCACCTGTGTTTCTTTTCATCCAGACTCAGACCTCTCCCTGTCAGGCTGGCGCCTCTGTCTCTCCGTCTCTGTCTCCCTGTCATCTGTCCGTCCGCCTCTCTCTCTTCCCACACTTCTCCTTGGATACCAGTTCTATTTCCATCCCTCACTGTGTCTGATACCGTCTCCACCCTGCAGCCTGACCTGTCTGTCACCTCCTGTCCCCACCTCAGCCCCCTTATGCTACCTGCACCTGTAATTCCTTCCCTGGTGCCTGTTCCTCCCTCCTGGCATCTCTCATCTTCCTTGGGGCTCTCCCTGGGTCTCTGTCCCCCTCTCTCTGGGTCTCTGTCCCCTCCCTCTCTGGATCTCTGTCTCCTTCCTCTGGGTCTCTGTCTCCCTGTCTCTCTGGGTCTCTGTCCCTCTGTCTCTGAGTCTCTGCCCCCCTCCCTCTCTGGGTGTCTTTGCCCCCCATCTGGGTATCTGTGCCCCACCCCAGGTCTCTGTCCCTCTCCCTCTCTGGGTCTCTGTCCCCTCCCTCTCTGGATCTCTGTCTCCTTCCTCTGGGTCTCTGTCCCTCTGTCTCTGAGTTTTTGCCCCCTCCCTCTGGGTCTCTGTCCCCCTCCCTCTCTGGATCTCTGTCCCCTTCCTCTGGGTCTCTGTCCCCTGTCTCTCTGGATCTCTGTCCCCTCCCTCTCTGGGTCTCTGACCCCTCCCTCTTTGGGTCTCTTTCCCCCTCCCTCTCTTGGTGTCTTTGTCCCCCACCTGGTTCTCTGTGCCCCACCCCGTCTCTGTCCCTCCGCCTCTGCTGCTCTCCTCTTCCCCATCCTGCCAACCACATCCAGCAGCCTCTCAGCTCAGCCCTGCATTCTTCCCTGCAGGTTGAGGAGATCGGAATCTGTCCCCTCCCTACCCACTGTCCCTAATTCCCCAGGAATTGCCTCTTGGGTCCCTGCAGGAGGGCTCAGCCTCCATCCCCAGAGCCTCCTCATCAGCTGCTCCTCTGCGGCAGGACAGGCAGGACTGGAGGAACTGACGCAGCTGTCGCTGGAGGGCCTGGGCCCCACACACATAGAGCAGGGGGTTGAGGCACCCGCTGGCCACCACCAGGGTGAACCCCAAGGGTCTGAGAAGCACCCAGACATCCCCCAGGTCCAGCCTGGACTTCTGCATCCCCAGGAGCCTCGATAGAAGCAGCAGGTGGAAAGGAAACCAGCAGAGAAACAGCATGGCCCTGGTGGCCCAGGGCATGCCCAGCAGCAGGGGCCGCCCTGTGAGTCTGGCCAACCACAGCCTGGCCCGCATGAGGCTGTGGAAGGAGCTCAGCACTCCCAGAGGCACCCCAAGTCCAAACACCAGCTGATCCAATGTGTGGCCCCAGGACCTGGAGTCCTGGGTTTGGCCAGGGGGCGCTCCAGCAGGTGTCCTGTTGTAGGGGTCAGCGGGGCTGGCGTGGTCCCTCACGGCTCGCAGGGCTGGCCCACCTAGGCCCAGAAGGAGGAGCCAGAGCCTACCGGCCCAGAAAACCACCCACCGAGCTGTGTGGTGAGCCAGCGCCCAAGTGGGCTGCAGCAGGGAGGTGTAGCAGTCGGCAGCCACATGCGTCAGCAGGCGGCCGCTGGCATAGAAGGTCAGGAAGGCCAGGCTGGGGTCCAGGCGGCAGAATACTCCACCCAGGGGCCAGCAGGAGTATGTCCTGGTGAGGGTCAGTGGCAGGAGGATGGTGAAGATGGCATCGGTGGTGGCCTGATGGCCAAACCAGGCGGCTGACCAAGGGGAAGGCAGGAGGGGCCCCACAGCCTGGATCAGCAGGCCATGGCTGGCCACCTCCAGCAGGTAGGAGGGGAGTGCTGCCAGGGAGTAGAGGAGAATGAGGGTGGCCCAGGGCAGGCACAGCGCCTCGTGGGCAGCCGACCACGGAGTCTCGGAAGGGCCCTCCATGGGCGGGACACCCTGTCAGGACCCATAGGCCACCAGGTTAGTGGAACCTGCAGCTCAAGTCAGCCCCACTGTCCACCCAGGGGTCCAGGCACCATCCTCTGGGGTTCCGCGCCCATCCTGACTCTGCCCCGCGGACCTGGCCCAGTTCAGGCCTCACCCTCCTCCCCAGCCTCCCTGCCTCCAGTCTCGAATACTCCAGAGCTGACCTGTCCCGCCCCTGATCACAGCCCTTCCAGGGC
This sequence comes from Sciurus vulgaris, assembly GCF_902686455.1. Lineage (NCBI taxonomy): Eukaryota > Metazoa > Chordata > Mammalia > Rodentia > Sciuridae > Sciurus > Sciurus vulgaris. Next base: position 62,035,055 of record NC_136478.1, on the reverse strand, counting down.
TCCCCGGCACCCCTGGACAAGGTCCCAGCCCCTCAGTCCCGGGGAAGAAGCCCTGGATGTCTGTCCCCCTTCTCTGCCACCTCCTCTTCTGAACTCCCCCTGGCGTCTACCAGCTTCCAGAGCCAGCCCCTGCCCTTCCTCCTCATCCAGGACTCTGCCTCTTCTAACTTCAAAGGCCTACCTGACAGGTGGTGTCCCTGAGCAGCTCCTGCTTCAGGTGGAGAAACTAAGGCCCAGAAAGTGGAATTCAAAACCCCACAGCGGAGCAGACACCGTGAGCCCCTGGGGCCTGGACATTAACGGGATCTGCATGTGGGGCTGGGGCCTGAGTTTATCCCCTCTGCTCCCTGGTGTCCTGAGCACATCAGCAGGCGGAGGGCAGGTATCTTCCAGGTGTCTGAGCAGGAGCTAGTAGCTTGGTCTCCCTTGAGGATTGGAGGTGGGGACTGTGGGCAGCTCGCAGAGGGCAGATGAGGAAGTGGGAGCCGGGGCCTGGCAGGAAGTCAGGGCACAGAGCCGGTCTGATCCTGGACCTCAGTTTCCCCTCTGTGAATTGCAGGACTAACTCACTCCCCTGGGCACACCAGGGTGGGTCCCGGCCCCTCTGCCTAGCTGTAGCCCTGCCTGTTGTAGCCCACCCTCCCCGCCTGCCTCAGCCCCACCACCTCTCACACCCAGGCGCGCATGGGACTGTTGTGCCTGCTGTTACTTCATCCTGTGCCCCTTACTTCTTCCCTTTGCTGAAGATAGCAGACTCCTATTCATCCTTCAAAACCTGATTGGGTCCCACTATCCCTGGAATCCCCTCTCTGGCCACCACTCCCCCATCAGACTGGGTCAGGTACCATTGTCCTCGTAGGCATGGTCTCTGAGAGCGGGTCGGAGCCGTGTCGAGGGCGAGGACTAAGTGTCCACTGGGCACGGGGCAGTGTATTAGGACCTTTACCTCGTTTTAATTTCTTCCCAGACCCCCATGAGGAAGTTACTCTTGCTGTCTTCACCTTATCAGGGGGAAATTGAGGCAGAGAGGAGGGGAAAGAACTAAACCAGCGAGGAAGTAAAAGGACGCGGGAAGGGATCCAGGGTGACCTACAGTGGCTGTGAGGTATCATCCTGCTCAAACACGTTAGGTCCTGAGCCACCCAACCCCACGAGGCCACAGGACATGTTGGTAAAAGGATGAGTGAGAGACGGCCTGTGTCCATCCTGCAAACTCCTACAATGCCCAATTCAATGTCCCCCCTCCCAGAAGAGGCAGAGTCCTGCCTGGAACCTCTTTCTCTCCCTCTGACTCCCTTGCACCTCTTCCCCCGCTGGAATGGTCTCTGCCCTGCTTCCTGGAGCCCCCTTGGCTGACTCGTGTCCCCAGGGGTCTGGAAGACAGGCGGCTTGGGCAGACTTGCATGGAGAGCGGTGGCCTGGAGGAAGGGGAGGCTAGAGCCCAACGGTGAGAAAGAGGCAGAGCCTCGGGCCAGTTCTCCAGAGAAGAGCCTCAGGCTGCAGGCCACGTGCCCCCCAGGAGTCCCTGACCTCCCACTTGCTGGCCCTCACCTCACTCTGGCCCGTCCCTATGCATTCTCAGCTGGAGAACCAGGCCTCTGTCAGCAGCTTAGTGACAAATAATGACCATACTGAATCCCCCCGTCCATCCCTCAATGCGCCCAGCACCCTCACTGTAGGCCTGGACCCTGCTGTGCCCCCTGCCTGGGGCACCCTTCCTCCTGCGGCCAGGGTTGTTCAGTGTGTCCTGCTCCCAGACCTCATCCCTTGCCCTCCCCTTAATCCCTCTTCCTGGCGCTCAGAAAGTCTCTGACATCCCCCTCCTGCCAATCATTCGTCTGCTCTCAGGTAGAACTCCACAAGGGACAGCGAGATTCCTCCCACTCTGTACCTGAGAGAGCTCGGCATGGCGTGTGGCTGGTGCTTCATAAAGACTGTTGAACTCTTGGATGAATGATTGTGAGCAGGGATCCCTGTGTCCACTGAGGTGGCAGATGGCTGGCCCCCAAGATGCCCCTGTCCTAACCCCTGGGACTTGGGAATGTGACCCATGACCTGGCAATGGGAAGGGAAGGTCACAGATGGAATTAAGGCTGCTGCTCATGTCATTTGACAACAGGGAGACCATCTCAGGTGGCCCAGGTGGGCCTGATGTGGCCACAGAGGTCCTTGTGAGGAAGTGGGAGCCAGGGAGAGAGGCAGAAGCCGCCCTGCAGGCTTTGCAGGCGGGGGACTGGCTGGAGCCTTGAATGCGGACACCTCTAGCAGCCTGGAAGGGCAGGCCCTAAAGGGCCTGGTAAGATCTTTTTAGGACTTATAAGATAATTTTTGTTGTTTGAAGCCCCCAAAGTTGGATAATTTGTTACAGCGGCAGGAAGAAACAAATACACCCATTTTATAGACCAGCAAATGGAGACTCTCTGAAGGTCACACAGTCACTTCATTGTTGAATTTGCCTTTGGAATGAGAATGGGGTAGGTAATTGGGGACAGACTGCAGAGAGAGGGGGTCTCCACCCAACATGGCCAAAGGAGGGACGTGGAGGGAGTGCCCAGGCAGTGGTGGAAGTGGGTAGGACTGGGGTTGGGAAAGAGGAAGGAGATGCAGGCGGGGGGAAGTGGGAGGCCTGCTTGGCCAGGCCTTGTTCTTTGTGGCTCCTGTGGACCTCAGAGTGCCCAAGATGTGGAGCGAGAGGCACAGCAAGGGAGGAGGAGGGTGGTCCTGGATTCACACCCATTACCAGGCTTCCCCCAGCTGGGTGTCCCCAGTCTGCCCCCTCCCCTTCTCCACCTCAGTGGTTAGGCCCTCCCTGCTCAGGCCAGCTCCTCTCCCCCTGGGCCCTGGATGCAGCCTCCTCCTGGCCTCTGTCCATCCCCCACCAGGATCTTTCTACCCATGCCCTCCCCTGCTTACACACCTGCCATGGCTCCCCAGCATCCCGGGGCAAATCCCAGCCCCTCCACCTGGACTTCCAGCTCCCTGCTTGAGCCCCACCCCCTGGTCCCGAGGTGGTAACCCCTCTGCCACAGCCTGAGCACCTTGTTTGTTCTTTGTGCCCATCTCGAGGGTCACCTGAGGCTTCCTCGAAATCAAGGTCTGAGCCTGACCTCTCCAAGGTGGCCTGCATCACCCACAAGGGGAGACACACATGAGAGCCCTCTTGTCAGAGACGGAATTATCCACACTGCAAACCCGCGCTGGGTCAGCATGGGACTGCCTGCGGGACCATCGTCATCCAGCAGCAAACCCGAGGGGCCGAAACGTCCCTCATCGTGGGCAGATTCGGTCACGGTGCTCCCTCCTCATTTTATTCCACACGAACAAGAGTGGGCACCTGAAAGCCCGCAGGGCATCTGGTGGTGCTGTGGAAGAAGGTGGACAGCGGACTCCCATGGTCTTGAGTTCGAATCCCGGCCTGGCTGCCGTCCTGGAGGGCACCGTGGACGAATTAGGCCCACACCTCGTAGAGCAGCGGCGAGGAGTAAAAGGCCCCGGGGCCTCAGACCGACAGTGCACGGCGCGGGGAGCGTTCCTGCGCGGGGCTCGGGACGTGTCGGGGTGAGGAGTCTCATGACAGCTGTTTTCCGACATTTGATGACAGACTGTCTCCTAAGGCTGGGAACATCTCAAACCAGGCCAGATTGGGGGCGACGCCTCCCCTCCCTCGTTGCCTGCGAGAAACAGAGGTAGTGATTAAGATCTCATAATTACCTCCCTCCTGCCTGGGAGGGAGCCTCTCTCCGTGGGATCTGTGGGTTAGGACTGCCTTCCCCTAGGCTGCGCGCTCCCTGAGGGTAGAGGCGGCCGTTCCTTACGCTGCAATCTCCAGCGGTGGAAGGGATTTGCACCTACTATGCGCCAGGTCAACGCAGGCTAGGACAGGGCTCCCAGGGCAGGCAAAGGCGACCGGCCCCCTAGAACCGAAAGTCCCACCCGCTGGAATGTCGACCCCGCCCCCAAAATCACATTCAGCCCCACCCACTTGGACGTAAGCCCCTCCTCCTGGAGCGTGAGCCCGCCCCCTGGACACAGCCCCTTCCCCTGGCTGTCAGCCCCTCCCACTGGAATTTCAGCCCTTCCCACTGGAATGTCAGTTCTTCAAATTAACGATCTTTGTCTCCTTCACCTTTCGCTAAGACCGCGCCATTTCCCCGACAGTCCCCTATAAGCACAACTGGATGGGATAATGCAGTCAGACCCGTCAAGTCCCGCTCCGCCACTTACTTGCTGTGTGACTTTACCTCGCTGAGCCTCGAGTTTCCTCGTCTGTATGAAGGACATCCAAGGCAGTGCCGTCCTCGTGGACTGATTTCGGGGGTTCACAGGTTTATAAATCCCTGGACAGGATCTGGCACTTAGGGCACGATGAGCCGTGGTCGTGATGAATGGAGGCGCGAATCGCCCTCTGCTGTCACAGCAGTCTTGTGAGATGAGGAGCTTTAGTCCCGATTTGGCGGAGTAGAAACCCGAGGCTCGCCGAGGCGGTCCAGGGAGATGCCAGGTGCCCCCGCGGGACCGCGCCCAGAAGCGGCGCGCTCTCCCAGCCGCGGCCGCGCTCCGCCGCGCTGCCAGCGCTGCTCGGCCACCGGAGACCACCGCCCGCGCCCCGCCGGGAGGGTCCGGCAGCGGCGCTGAGAGCCCGAGCGCCGCAGTCTGCTGGAGAGAATGCTTAGCCGCGCTCCTTAGAAAATCAATGCAAATTAAAAACCTCCCCGGGATCCCACTCTCTCCGAGGCGAGGATCAAAGATCTGACTTGGCGGTTGCGTTGGCGAAGCCAGCCGTGAGAAACAGCTTGGCGGAGCGGCGCCGAGTGGCGGTGTCTGGCGACACGGAGCACGCCCTCTGACCCGGGTTCCCCTCCCCGCCGAGGCGCTTACTCTGACAGGTGTCAGCCCAGATCTCCCGAACGCCTCCCGGGGGCTGGGCACCGCCTGGGCGCCTTGCCCACCCTGAATGCGCACTCCTCACAGCGACCCTTTGCACTGTTAGTGTCCCGGTGTGGCGCTGGTGGGGCCCAGGCGTGGAGGGCGGGAGCAACTTGCCTGGCGTCCCCAGCAATAAATGACCATTGCGTTAGTCTGCGTTTTGGTACCCAAAAAAAGTACACAAACACAAATGTTAAAGGACGTTGCTGGTAGGTGGGGGGAGGGAGGTAAGTGAAAAACAGAAACAATCCCCTCCAAAGAACATCTTCCTATCACAGCCCACCGCTTTTCCCTTTTCATTAATTGCCTCATTAACCTCTATTAATGCTTCCTTTCAACTTTTGGTGCATTGATTGTATTGGTTTTTTTTTGTTGTTGTTGTTGTTGTTGTTTTTCTGCTTCCTTGAATTGTTGGCTTTACTAATTTCCTTTTGGACTTTTCTTCTCCCAGTTTTTCCTCCAGGCACAGCGTTGGCCCTACCTCTGGGAGGTTCCATGTGCCATTTTTGGAAATAAGGTGGAATTTCAGTTTATCCATGGAACACAGGAGTTACGGAGAAAGGTGTTTTGCAACGTATGGCCAAGGCCATTGGAGTGGGAATATTTCGTTCTTCCTCATTATTGATTTCTAATTTCCAACGTGCCCTGCTTTACTTCTACTGTGGGGACTCTTTCTAGGCTGTGCTTATGACCTAAATCAACCAGTTTGGGGTGGGGAAAGAATACCATTGTAGAATCTTGATTTTTTAAAAAATGCTTTAAAGTTCATAATTGGGACAGTTAGGAAATTTGAATATGGACTTTTGTTAGATTATAACATGTTAAAGTTCTTAAGGAAAATAAGAATGTCACGGTCATGCAGGGAAAATGCCCTTGTTCTTAGTGGCACAGGCTGAAGAATTTACGTGAAATATGGTGTCCTACCCTACCCGCTTTCAAAAGGTCCAAAATTTTCTGGAGCTGCCTCTAAATACAGCCCCTCAGGGACAGCGCCTTGGCAGGGGCACCCTCCCTGTTGGCAGAGGTCGGTGTCTCCTACTGGCTTGCATGTTCTGGATGTGTGATGGTGTCCTGTGCAGGTGCCTGAGGAGGGGGAGGGGGAGGGGCAGAGGGAAGGGGAGGGGGAGAGTGTGGGAGCCACTGTGGGGTGGGACAGTACCCACATTTGGGAACTTTAGTTGAGTGGTCTCGTGTACTGTTCTGGTAATCATGCCTTTGAATTTTTTCAAATGAAATCTTTGAGAGGGAAAAAAAGATTAAGTGTTTACAACAAAGTGCGGCAACAAGGTCACCTTTGGAAGAGATGGAGGAGTGATTGGGATGAGGAGGAGGCGGGAGGGTAACCCTGGGGTAGAGTTTTATTCTGTGACCTGGCTAAGTTGCATGGTTTTTCACTTGGTGATCAATTAATTCTCCCAGTTCTGTTTTATACACACACACACACACACACACACACACACACACACTCTAGAATGTGTCTTATATGGAATAATTTTCAGACTTTCAAAGATAGATTGTAGCAGACTCAAAGCAACCTAGGTGCTCATCAGTAGGGGATTAGCGAAATACCTTTAGGCACAGTATGTCTACATAAGGGAACGCTTGGCCACCACCACTGCAAAACCATATGGGAGCCTCCTAGGCATTTATGTGCAATCGCCCTTTAGATTCACTCTTCTTGTTTGGTTTGTTTGTTTGTTTGCAATGTAAGGGATTGAGCCCAGGGTCTCTCCCATGCTAGGCAAGCACTCTACCACTGAGCCACGTCCCTAGTCCTTAGACTCTTAATAGAACACACATGGTGTGGGATAATGTACTTGGCATGTTCTGTTTGTGTTAAAAATAATTATGCATGGGTAGGCTATCTGGAAGGATATGCAAGAAGGTGATATCATCTCCAGGGAGGAAAAGTAGGCATGGAGGATTAGGAGTGGGAGTGAGAATTTCTTCTTTTTGCCGTGTGCCTACACCACTTTAAAGTTTTGTTTTGTTTTTAATAAGCCACTTCCTCCAGTTAGTGTTTCTCAAGGTGCCTCCATCTTTCCTGTATCATTTAGTCCTCTCCTCATCCCTGAACATAGAAGCATTTGGTCCCATTTTACAGAGTTGGTAAACTAAGGCTCTGAGAGGCAGAGTCCTCAGAACACGTCAGGGCTGGGCCAGTGGCCCCTGTGGACTGGGACAAGTCTTATGACGGTTCCTGGTTTGGATAACTTTTTTTTTTTTTTTTTTTTTTTTTTTCTCTACATAAAACTAAGGGAGTGGCACACATTGACCAGGAACGACTAGTGTTTCTGTCCCTGGAGGGAAGTAATTTTTGCATTTCTCAGCAAGGGCTGCTTGGGGTTTCAAGTCAGAGCAAGTCTGACTCTCAATGGCTTTGGCAATAAGAAATTCATTATCTCCTGCACACACAGCCCAGAGGTTGGTGCCCAGCAGGTGCAGACACATACAGCTGCTGCAGCAGACACCACGTAACAGGGGCTCCAGGAGCCGCCATCTGGGCTCTCTGCTCGTGGCCCGGGTGTAAGCATCCCAGGGCTGGCTGGGCTCTCCTTGGGACACAGAAGCTTCCCACGTGGCTCGCCACGATCATTGCTGTGGTGGATTGCAAAAACACCAGCTCTGCGTGCCACTCAGTACCCAGGCCCCTTCACAATGTCACTTTGCCAATTTTCTGATCGAAGTTGGCATTGTGACTTTTTTTCTTTTTTTTGTGGTGCTGGAGATTGAACCCTTGTGCATGTGAGGTAAGTGCTCTGCCAACTGAGCTATGTCCCCAGTCCTGTGACTTATTTTGACCAGCATTTTGGAATGGTAGTCACCTGTGCAGCGGTCCAAGCTTTCGTCCTGCTTCTCTCACTCTCAAACCCTCCTCACGGGCCAGGGATGCAGCTCAGTGGTACAGCACTTGCCTTGCATGCACAAGGCCCTGGGTTCCATCCCCAGCACTTCCCTAAAGAACCAAGTGAAACTTCTCCCCATAAACGCCACATTTTTTTTTTTTTAAAGCCAGCCTTCAGGATAGTAGGAACTATATGGCTCAGCCAATCCATTATCCCAGCTGAGCGGCCACTCCTCCCAGAATCTGTCATTTAGCAGACACACGGGTGCATAAGGGAGCCCAACTAAGACAAGAAAACTGCTCAACTGAGCCCAGTCTACATTGCTTAACCTCAGAAATCATAAAAGGTTTTGTTTCTAAGCCTCCCAGCTTGGGGCGTGTTTGTTACACAGTAAAAGGTAACTGATACACTCACTTTCTAGTCAAATGGAGGAAGGGAGGGGAAGGCCCCTTTCAATCAAGGGCTCTTCAAGGAAGTTACGTTGGCCCTCCTACTGGTCAGAAAGGAGTCCCATGGCAGCAACTACTTGCAAAAGTTACTGGGACGCGTAGTGTTTTTCTTTCCTTCTTTCTTCCTTCCTTCTTTCTTTTTTCCTGGTTAACCACATGTCCAGTTTAAAACAAATAGGAATCGTCTTACAAAGAAAGGGAATGATGGGGAACGCCTCGTTACCTCCACCTTTAGATGAGGGATTGCTGGGAAGACTTCCTGAAGTGGCAGTCTTGGAAGTCCGCCTAGGTAAGGGTTTGCATGCTAAGGACGGAGACTTCCGGCCTCTACCTGGAGGCTTCCTTCATCCTCTGGGGGCTTCACTTCTGGGACAGAAGGATTGACGAATCCCTCATCGCCAAGCGCTCTGGCCAGGGCAGAAGGCAAAGACCAGAAATGCTTTTCTTGGACCTCTCTGCCAATAAAGGCATAGAGAAAGGGGTTGAGGCAGCTGTTGAGGCAGCCCAGGGAGAAGGTAGCCCACGTGATGAGCGTCATCTTGGACCAGGGGAATTTCTTTTGTATCATCAAAAGAAATTGATGATACAATTGGCCTGATTGGACCAAGAGCCTCATGTTAAATGGAAACCAGAAGATGAAGAAGGCGCTCACCAGCACCAGCAGCAGCCTCCTTGGCCTGCTGGCGTGGACTCAGCCTTCCCACCTGAGCCCAGCCCGGATGAGGTGGGCACAGGTGCCAGTGATCACCAAGGACACCCAGAAGCCCACCGGGAAGTGAGTCATGGCCACTGCCATGCGTCTCTTCCAAGCCATTGGATTCCAGTCCTCCTCCAAGTTGAACCTGAAGTAGCGGTGGCCACATCCGTTCACTTCTCCAGTGGTCTGGAATTTCAGGTACGGAGTGCATGCGGTAGCAGCCAGGAGCCACACGCCGAGGGACAGCCACTTTGATCGTCGCACGGTACGGTGGTTTCGGGCCCAGAGGGGGTGCAGAACAGAGACGCAATGGTCCACAGAGATAAGGACCAGGAGGTAGATGCTGGCAAAGAAGTTAAGGGCCAGGAAGGCCATGTAGAGTTTGCAGACCAGACTGTCCAGGGGCCTCTGGCCAAAGGCGACATAATGTATGGAGAGGGGCAGGAACAGCAAGACAGTGAAATCAGCAAGGGCCAGGTTGAAGAACCAGATGGTGGTGACCATGCCGGCCATTCAGAAAACAGTCATCCACAGCACCAGCTCGTTGCCCAGCATGCCCACGGCAGAGGACAGACAGGACTGCTGTGGTCAGTAGGAGGAGGCAGCATACCTGCTCAGGCAGGCTCTCGGAAGCATCCATCTTTCTAGAAGAGGAATCACCACATGTCAGAGTCAGAGGCCGCCTTTCACTAGAGCCCACCATCCCCTCAAAGACCTCAGTCATCCCTCCTCCATTCAATGACTTTTTTATTGGCTGAGTGCAGTGGTGCATGCCTGTAATCCCAGAGGCTCAGGAGGCTAAGGCAGGAGGATCACGAATTCAAAGCCAACCTCAGCAACTTATAGAGGCCCTAAGCAACTCAAGGAGACCCTGTCTCTAAATAAAGTACAAAATAGGGCTGGGGATGTAGCTCAGTGGTTAAATGCTCCTGAGTTCAATACTTGGTACCAAAATAATAATAACAATAACAATAATAATTTTTTTGAGTGCCGATTATATAACAATGATATTGTTCTAGGTCCTGGAGATGAATAATGTAACAAGGTAAGCCTTCATAGAACTTGCATCCTAGGAAAGGAACACATAAAATAAGAAGATAAAGCCATACTTTATGGGGAAAAGTCCAAAGGAAGGCTTCAGATTTTTGGTAATGTCAGCATAGCTTTTTCAAATAGTCCTACAGACGAAAAATTACAAAATCTAGACAAAAATATCAAAAATCAATTTGCTGATTAAAAACACTGGAGAGTAATCAAAATTAGGCATAAACTAGGGAAGAATTCCCCCAATGGAGGTCTTTTAGTTTGCATCTTTCGTGGGGGCTCACTACGCCAACCCTACAGCTCCAGTACCAAACCCCTGCATCCCCAGAGGCATGAGCAAGGAAATTGGCCAGAAAGATAATAGGGAGGAAGAGAATTGTGGAAGGAAGCCATCTGTCAGGTAAACACAAAAATATGCATACAAAACCCATCTAAATCCTTTCCTGACTGAATTAGGCATGTCTGAGGGAGTCGCCAAGATGCCTGGTGGAAAAGCAACAGCTGGAATTAGAAATATCTGAGCACAGATTTCGGCCATTGTCCATCGGAGGTGACACAGACTTTGGGCTTCCAGTCCAGCCACCTTAATTGCCTGCTAAAACAAAAGTCACTCTTCAAAGGAACACAACACAATTCAGAGTCTCGATATCGCTCATGATCTCCAGTCTCTGTTTGAAAACCACCAGACATGTGAAGTAAGAGATGCACAAGCCATACTCAAGAGAAAAGCAGCAATACGAAAACCCTGGGCTAACCTGGATACTGCAACACACAAGGATGTTAAGTCATCTAATACAAACATGTTCAAAGACTTCAAGGAAAAGGTCTTCATAATAAACAAATGTGGAGGCCCTTGGCTCACTTAGAGGTCACTCAGGACATCTTGACTATAGAGGATGAAAACTGCTGACCTTCAGAATCAGAATATTCCTGAAACCAGGATGTTCTGTCCAAGGCTGACTGAGAGACAGGAAGCACAGATCGCCCCCTCTCAGCTAATTAATTGCAAAACTGTTGTGTTCAGTTCCTTTTAATTTTATCTAGAGTTCCTGCTTGCTGGCACAGAGAACTGCTTGCTGAAATAATAAAATCAAGCAGCTCAGCACTCATGGTTACTTTTAATTACATCTCTAGTTCTGTGTTCCTAACACCACACCCTTGTTCATGCCTCCTGAGAAAACCAGGAGCCAGTCAGCCTGGGACTTCACTTCCTCCTGGGGGAAGTTGTCTGACCCCCTGCTTTGGAAGGACTTTGTCTCTGTGTCATTATTCATTCGCTACCTCCAGGGTTCAGCTGGTCTGGCCTGGCAAATAAATAGTGTGGGTATTCTAGCAGGAAAGAAAAATTATAAAAAGACAAGTAACTGACAATTCTAGAGATGAGCAGTTGAGATTTCATCAGATAGTTGTGTGGGCTTCAAAGAGGGGAAATGACCTCAGTGCACCTGAAGGCAGATCAGTAGAAATTACCCAACCTGAAAGACAAGAAAAAGAAAACATTAAAGAAAAGCAACAAGCCCACCAGTGATGCTGTGGAACAGCATGGGTCAGCCTAGCCTAGACGTAGCAGGAATTTCAGGGGAGGAAAAGAAAAGGAGACGGAGAAGTATTTGCAAAAATAATGACCCTAACTGTGCCAAATTTAGCAAAAGACATCATCGTACAGATCCACGAATTTTGGTGAACTCCAAGCAGGATAAATACAAGAAAATCACTCACAAGGCACTGGATAGGGAGACTGATGAAATCCAAAGATAAAGAGGCAATTTTGAAGAAAGTTCAATAAAAATGACAAATCACACTATGTAAAGCCATGAACATCAGCCGACTTATGGCAGTGGGGGGGGGGCATGAAGTGATGGAGTCATATTTTTAAGGTGCTTAAAGAAGAACAGAAACATGTTGATTTGGGATTTTATAACCTGTGAAGGTGTCCTTCCACAGTGAAGAACATTTTTTAAAATTGTTTTTAGTCATCAATGGGCCTTTATTTATTTTTATGCGGTGCTGAGGATCAAACCCAGTGCCTCACACATGCTAGGCAAGCAGCCCAGTGAAGAGCATTTTCAAGTAAACCAAAGTTGAGATCATTTATGGTGGGCAGACCACAAGAAACGCTTTAGGAAGCTCTTGGGGCTGAAAGGAAATGATAGCAATGTTAACAGACTTCTTAGGAAGAATGGAGATCATGAAATGCTTTCTTAGAAAATCAAGGTAAACTAGGGGCATTGGGACTGTGGGGGTGGGGCAGAAGAGGAAATGCCCCAGGACATTGGAACAGGCAAAGTCTTCTTTGGGTACAACCCCAAAAGCACAGCCAACAGAAGCAAAAATTGACAAACAAGGTTACATCAGACTGAAAAGCTTCTGCACAGCCAAGGAAATAACCACCAGAGCGGAGAGTCCACTTCAGCACCGGGCAACAATGGCGAACTCCTCCTCTGTTGTGGCCTGGATGTGAGGTGGCCCCACAGCTCACGCGTGCTGTGCCGGGAAGTTCAGAGGAGGGATGGCGGCACCGCCAGAGCCTCCAACCGGCCAGCGCGCTTCGGGTTTACGTCTGTCCCGGAGCCGGGCTCTCTCTGCTTCCTGGTGGCCACGTGCTGAGCTGCCTTCCTCCCCAACACCCTTCACCACCCACCACCGCGTCCTGCTGCCCCGGCCCAGAGCTGGCCGTCTGTGGACTGACCGCTGAGGCCCTGAGCTGCAGACGCACTTCTCCTCTCCAGGGACCGGTCACCGTGGTGGGAAAGCCGACGGACAGGCATCCTCTGCGAAGGACCAACACCCAGCGCGCAGAAGGAACTCAACCCAGCGGGAAAGATAATCCGGGTCTTCAGACGGACAAAGGACCCGACTGACATTTTCCCCGGGAGGATGCACGCATTGCCAAGAAGCACGTGAAAGATGCTCAGCCCGTAACCGTCAGGGAAACGCGAATGGAAACCGCAATGAGACAGCACCTCGCCCGAGTGAGAAGGCCACGGTCAAAAAGAGAAGAGAGAACGATGCTGGAGAGGGTTTGCAGAAACGGGAGCCTTCACATGCGGCCGGTGGGAACACAAATTAGTACGGTCGTTTCGAAAGACGGGCACCCCCAGAACTAGGAAGAGAACTGGCATGTGGCCGGGTAATCCCTCTCCTGGACATGTACCCAAAGGGAGCGAATCAGCCCCCTGAGAGACATCTGCACTCGCGTGCGAATGGCAGTGCCAACAAGAAAACAACTTAGGTCCCCACTGGCAGATGAATGGATGCAGGAAAGGAGGCTCAGATGTGCAATGGAATAGTATGCAGCCATCAAAAGGAAAGAACTCTGTCCTGTTTGGCCATGTGGATGGACCTGGGGGAAATGGCATTAAATGAAACAAGGCAGGCCCAGAGACAAGCCCTGCGTGTTCTCACTTCAACCTGGAAAGTGAAAAGTTGACCTCGAAGCGTGGAGCATGCAGAGCAGTTGCCAGAGCTTGGGAAGTGGGGAGGAGGGAGGGTTCAGAAAGGGCGGGTGAGGGCAGAGAGGTGCAGTGGGACAGGAGGAACGGCGTCCAGTGTTGGACAGCACAGAAGGATGACGCTGGTTGCCAACAATTAATTGTATATTTCAAAATAGCTAGTAGAGAGGATTTGAACCTTTTCAATACAAAGAAATGAGCCATGTTTGAAGTGATGCAGACACTGATGACCCTGCTCTAACCACTGCACATTGGTATGGAAATGTCACACTGTCCCTGTAATTGGACTGAAATTGTGAATGTGAACAATTTCTATGCATAAATTAAGATTTTATACATATATAAATATATGAAATATATTTAAAACCAGCTGGTCAGTGAGACACTTCCTTGGGAAAGTATCACCTGAACAGAGATTTTCAAGGAAGTGAGGAGGTGAACTGTATAAATACCTGGAGAATGAGCATTGCAGACAGTAGTAGCAGCTTGTGCAAAGGTCCTGAGGTAGAACTGTGCCTGTATAGCCAAGGAACAATGAGGAGGCCAGAGTGAGAGGTGAGGAGAGGGGCGAGAGAGGGCAGAGAGGGAAGGGGGCTGGTTATATAGAAGTTGTGGGTCATGGCGAGGACTCCCCCGCTTTTCCCCTGGGAGCCACCGGAGACTCTTGAGCAGAGGAAGGACAGTATCTGACAGGTTTTGACCATTGCTGGACTTCTGGGTTGAAACTAGATGGAAAGGGGCTAGCGTGGGGACAAGAGGCCAGGGAGGAGGCTGCTGAGTGATCCAGGTGAGCAAGGAGGGTTGCCGGGCCAGGGATTCTACGTTGCAGGTGGAGCTGGCCAGATTTGCTGTTGGGCCAGCTGTGAAGGTGAGGGAGAGCAGAGCTGGGGTGACCACAGGACCTTTGAGCAGGCGGAAGGCAGAGTTGCCATTGATTTTGAAAAGGAAGACGGTGCTCCCGGCACTGTTGGGGAGCAGGTGTGGGATGAGGCCAGGACCTGAGTGCCCGGCATGGTGGTTGAGGCGCCCGTTAGACCCTCGGGGGGCCTTCGGGAGGCAGTCAGACATGGGCAGTGAGGCGATAGGAGAGCGTTTTCCATGGGCACGTGGGAGGCACGATGCTAGTTCCTACCCTGAGCCTGGGAGAGGTCACCAGGGTTGAGCAGTGGCTGGCCTTGGACGTCAGGCAGCCATGGGCTGAATCTGAGTTCAGACCTGAGTAGCTGTATGGTCTTGGACATGGAGCTTGCCCTCTCTGGGCCCCAGAGTTCCCACCTCGGGTAGGTTCCTCTTTGCTCTTGGGATAAGTACAGGTCTCCTCGAGGTGGCTTATGAGGTTGTGACCCAGGAAGCCCTGCAGACCCTCCATAGTCTGCTTGTACCTCATCTCCCTTCACTCACCACATCCCAGCTTCCCTGCGCCGTGTCCATTGCTGAGATTCACCTCGTCCCCTCTTGCCTCAGGGCCTTTGCACATGCCGCATCCTCTGCCCTGCTTTCCCTGGCCTCGTTTCCAAACTCCTTACTGATTTCTCAATGCAGATTCCACTTTCTCCCCCAAAGCTTTCCCTGATCACCTTGACTAAAACAAGGCTCTCCCCTGGGTCCTTCTTAAAAATGAAGGGATTGCTACGGGCAGCCCTGACTACATGATTCACATCCTTCCTCCCGGAGCCCCACAAATCTGTGTTCTGTCAAGACAAGGCCAGTGTGTGGCTCATTCACCAGCCCCTAGCGCACAGTAGGCATTCAATCAGTAATTGGAGGGTGGATTAAAGGCAATCTTCTACTGGGTGTGGTGGCACATGCCTGTAATCCCAGCAACCTGGGAGGCTGGGGCAGGAGGATCACAAGTTGGAGGCCAGCTTCAGCAATGTAGCTAGATCCTAAGGAACTTAGCAAGATCCTGTCTCAAAAAAAAAAAAAAAAAAAAAAAAAAATTTTAAAGGGGCTGGGGTGTGGCTCAGTGGTTAAGTGCCCCTGAGTTCAGTCTCCAGTAACAACAACAACAAAGAAGGCATCTTCTTTGCCATGGGGGGATGGATTCTCTCCATTTTGCCTAAAAATACATCTTGGGTGGGTGCTGAGCGCCAGACACCATTCCATGTGCTGGGCCAGCAGCAGGAGGAGGGCATGGAGGGCCTCTGCACAGGGAGACCCGAGGAAGCTCTTGTCACCCCAGAGCCCATCCTCTTCTGCCACCTCCCTGTGTGCACCCCGCCCGCACCTGCTCCCTCCTTCCAACAAATCCCAGTCCCTTGTCACCCTCCAGGTGGGAGTGGGGTCAGAGGCTCTGCCTACCTCTGGTATCTGCTTCCTGCAGCTGCCAGCCAGAAACCCAGGTTGGGAACAGGAAGCAGCTAGTGAATCTGAGGGGGGCAGACGAGGGTGCAGGAGAGTCTTGAGCAAGATCCCTGGTGGCCCCAGAGATCAATATCAGTCTGCAAAGTGTCTGTCACTCGATGTAGGTCCCGCAAGGCTCGGGGCCTGGGGGCTAGAGTCACCCCAGCTCCCTGCTCTGCCCTTTCTGGCATCTGTGAAATGAGTCCAGATAAGCAAAGCACTGAGAATGGCCCCTGGCACACAGCTGGTGCCTAAGCACGGCCAACTGTCAGTACTGCAATGACTTTACTCTAGAGAGGGCTCCGCCTGCTGCGTTTCACGGACACTGGGACTCGCCGTGTTTATAGGTGTCACAAGAAATAAAAGACAGCCTATAAAATACTACACGCCCTCTTTCCCCTTGGAGTTCCTACTTCCTGGCTCCTGAAAGACCTCTTAGAAATGTGGTGCCCAGAGGGAAGCACGGGTGGAGGGTCCTTTATCTGAAGTGGCGGGATCAGAAGTGTTTCTGGTTTCGAATCCTCCTCCCTGCCCCCCCGCCTGCCATGGATTCTGGAATGTTTGCATGTGCCTGGTGAGAGGTCTTGGGGGTGGCCCTGACCCTGACCGTGAGAGGCATCTGTCTCAGACACACTTCCACAAGTTGGAAATGAACTTGATGCTCTGCTATGGTGCACTGTCTGTGCCTGTGGGGTTTTTGTTTGTTTGTTTTTTGGGGTTTTTTTTGGTACCAGGGATTGAACCCAGGGGTGCTTAACCACTGAACCACATTCTCAGCCCCTTTTGATATTTTATTTTGAGACGGGGTCTCACCGAGTTGTTTAGGGCCTGAGTTGCTGAGGCTGGCTTTGAACCCCTGCCTCAGCCTCCTGAGCTGCTGGGATGACAGGCGTGCGCCACTGCGCCAGGCTATGCCGGTGGTTTTGACTACAGCCAACCCTTGAGGTCGGGTGATGGATTTTCTAGCCATGGTGTCATGCCAGTGCTCGAAATGTTTTGGATTTCGGAGCATTTCAGATTAGGGGTGCTTAACTAGTACAACTGAAATGAAGCATCCCCCAAGTTCGTTTTCTTTGTCTAAAAAAATTCACAAACAACAAATCAAAACTGCATTAGAGAAAACGCCAGGCGGAGGCAGGAGCAGTCAAAGAGTGTGGAGACTCCGTGCCATTGTGTGACTTCCATGGCCTTGTTCCATTGACATCTTTATCCCCTCCCCACCAGCAGTTGATCTGGGGGGTACTGGGGATTTAATCCAGGGTGCTTTACCACTGAGCCACATCCCCAGCCCTTTCTATCTTGAGATAAGATCTTGCTAAGTCCCCGAGATTGGCCTTGAACTCACGATCTCCTGCCTCAGTCTCCACGAGCAGCTGATTTTGAAGCAAAGTCCAGATATCACATTCTTCCAAGCGTGAACAATTTGGCATCTTTGGTCCGGTTTGGATATGGGTTGAGTGTGCCCCACCCGGGGCATTCTGTGTTAAAACTTAACCCCCATTTCGAGGGATTAAGAGGGTGGAAACTTCCAGCTACTCAGAAGGCTGAGGTGGGAGGATCACAAGTTCAAGGCCAGCCTCGGCAACTTAGTGAGATCTTGTCTCAAAATAAAATTTAATAAAGGGCTGGGGATGTGGGCCAGTAGCAGAGCGACCCTGGGTTCAATCCTCCAAACAAGAGGGCGGAAACTTAATCTAACGTGGCGTTTAGAGTTGGGGACTTTCGGGGGATGATTAGAATTAGATAAGGTCATCAGGGTGGGGCCCCAAGATGGACACCTGAAGGCTTTACAGGAGATCCTTCTGATTATCTTATGACTCTTACGCGGTTTTCTGGGGGGCTCGGCTCACCCCAATCACTCGATGCAGAACCATTCAGGTGCTGAGGTTTCTAAGCCAGAACAGCTCTGGGACCTCCGACAGTGGGTGAGCCAGCTTCTCCATGAAGGGACAGAGAATGAATGATACCGGGCGCTTCCGGGAGAACACAGCCCGTGTTGCCAGCACCCAGCTCTGCAGCACCCAGCTCTGCAGCACCCAGCTCTGCCACTGCAGCGCGAGACCAGATCCATGGAAAACAGGCCGAGAAACCGTGCTGATGAATGCCCGGTCGTGAGGTTCCGGTCAGCGAGACGGCCAGGAGGCTGCTCTTCTTTCAGTCTCGTCCAGCTGCTGGAAAACAGGAAAGCCATTCTTAGCTCAGAGGTGGCACAGATAAGCCTCGGGTGGGACTGGGCCTGGGGGCCAGGGTCTGCCTTCCCCCAACCAGATCTCCTCACCACGGGCTCTTGTCCAGCGTGCTCATTCCCGCCCGTTGCAGCTCTGTCTCCCCAGGTCCTCGCCTGTCCCCACCCACACCCGTTGGCACCAGGCGTGAGCTGTCAGAAGATGCCTCCCGGTTTCCGAGGGGTCGCCATGTGGGAGTGTGCACTCTGTGGAGCCATCAAGACGGCCTTTCTTTCAAAGGCCGCGCCTGCTGCTCGGAGCCGGCGCCTGCCTGTGCCAAGACCTCAGTAGCATACGATTGTTCTCGGCCAGGCTGTGCTCTACCTGGATTTGGGGATTGCTTCTCACTGTGGTGAAATCCTGAATGTATTTGTCCTGCCGCTTCATAATCTCCAGATTTTTAAAATCAGACTCGCCCGTGAAGCGTTGTGGCTTCCTTTCTCCATCATTTCTTGGCCCAAATGGCCCGAAAGTCAGGGGTGCTTTTTCTCCCTAAGTGTTTGGCTATTATAAATAGTGCTGCAAATGATGTCTTTGAAGATAAAGCTTTTCTCCACACTTAGGATTATTTCTTTGGTCTGGATTCCCACAACTGCTCCAAAGAAGAAAAGATCTTGTCTTTATCACCCAGAAGGATATAAGAGCCCGTAGGACAGCACAAGATAGACTCTGCCCCAGTCTCCACCACCTGCTCCAGGGATGCTTGGTAGATTTTTTCCCCGGTTGTTGATTTACTGGGACAACCGACTCTGTGTGTGTGTGTGTGTGTGTGTGTGTGTGTGTGTGTGTGTTGCTGGGGATCAAATCCAGAACCTTGCACATGCTAGGCAAACGCTCCACCCCTGAGCAACACCCCAGCCCCAGTGACTTCTTGCAAGATGGAGGGCCTTTCTGAAAGGACCTGTCTCCTCGTGTGTGAGCTGCCTCCTCATGAGTCTCGTCCACCTGCCTGCTGGAATCCAGCTGCCCCTCCCTTTCCTGTGCCCTCTACAAAGAAGACTACTAACTCTGCTTCTGTTGCAGGGGCTACAGGGCTTTTTTCCCCCCAAGTCTATTTCTTGACTTATTATTTTAGGGTGAGTTTTTTATAAGCAGAGCTATTAGCTTAAAGGCTGTCAAATTTGTGTTCTTTCTTTTTCTTAATTTTTTTAGATGTCGATAGACCTTTATTTTATTCTTTTATTTACACATGGTGCTGAGAATTGAACCCAGTGCCTCACACATGCCAGGCAAGTGCTCCACTACTAAGCCACAACCCCAGCCCAAATTGCGTCCTTAATACAAGAAAAAATTAAGTGTTTTTAAAATTCAAGCTGTGTTTGCCTGCAGTTTGATTCACGCTTTTTAGGGGCAGTTCTGAGACTCTGGCAAATGACCAGCCCAGTTGTGACACAGAAGAGTTCCAAAGCCCCAGGTTCCCTGTGCCCTTTTACAGTTGAAGGTTTTAAAACACAAGAAGAATGTGGGAAGATGGGAGTCCATCAGCAGGATCCCGGAAAGATGCAGGGTTTCTCTCTGAGGTGGTGAAAATGTTCTAAAACTGGGGGGTGGTCACACAAAGCTGGGTTACACTTGAAGTGTGGACATTGTCTTCTGTGTGAATCTCAGTCATTATTAGCTCTGAACCAAGCCTCACAAAGTGTGTGCAATTGTACTAAATCTATAAACCATTTGTGAGGTCTTGACATCTGTGTGACAGTCATTCGTCCCAACCAAGAGCTGGGGATGGCCTTGTTTTTATTCAGGCTATCCTGAAGTTCTATTCAAATCAGAGATTAAGTTTCCACCGCAGAAGTTCACTCTTTCTTCTTTACTAATTTATGCACAATTTCTAGCTTTTGGTGGGATTGTGAATGGTACCTTTAATATAGGATGCTTGTTTATTGTTGGCGTAAAGAAATGGAATTGAGGGCTGGAGTTGTAGTTCAGCGCGTGTGAGGCACTGGGCTTGATTCTCAGCACTGCCTATAAATAAATGAACAAAATAAATTCCATCAACAACTAAAAATATATATATAATTTTTAAAAAAAGAAATGGAATTGATTTTTTTCTCAGATTAATCTTGCAACAGGAGACCTTACTGATATCTCTTATTTTTGTTCTAGTAGCTTATCTGTTCATTTATTGACTAATATAACCATATCCTATTCAAATGATGGCACCTTTCGCTATTCCAGTCTAGTCTCCACACTTCTTGTTTTCTTTTCTTTTTCAAGGAAGAATTAGGACTCTCCTTCAGCTCTACACAGAGCAATAGCTGTGAGGAGGACGTCCTGGCCTGCTCGTGATCCAGAAGGAACAACATTCAAAATTTCTGTGGTGTTTGCCGGAAGCTTTATGCAGAAAAAAGAGAACCAAGTATTTTAATTTTTAATCATAAACAGGTGGAAAGCCTTATCAAATTGGTTTTCCACGTCAGTTGGAACCATGATGTTTTCTTCCCTAGTCCGTTGACATGATTACATTGAAAGATTCTACAAAGTCAGAGCCATCTTTGTGTCGGAGGCCCAATCATGATGAATTATAATTCAACATTAGATTTCATAGGTTATGTGATTTATTATGTGATTTGAGTTTTTTGCACCTATGTTCATAAGAGAAATGGAACTGTATGCTATCCTTTTCTGATTTTGAAATCACAAGAATCATCAATGGATACTAGATCTAGGAGGAAATTGAATGAGGAACCAGATTTTACCTGATCTTAGAGTGTCTGTCCATGGACTGCTCATTAGTTACAAAGGAGGGAAGAAAACATCAATTACACAGTGGACACACTGGACATCATGCTGGCTGAACCATTAAAGCTAATGACAGAAGGGAGGGACAGTTGGACACTGACTGTCCAGATGAGAAACTTTCAGAAGGACGCACTGCACCTGGTATATCCTGGTGGAGACTAATCATCATGAGCGAACATCAGGCAAAGTCAAAATGAAGGCCTTCTGCTTTTAAAGAGGAGGCGGAGAAATGTTCTTCCAAAATGTCAGTATCATAAATGGGGCAATGTTCCAGATTAAAGGAGGCTGAAGAGACTTGACAACTCATGTAGTAGCACTCCAGCTGGATCCTGGACCCCAGGGGGAAGTGTTGGGAGGCACGTCATCAAATCAACCGATAAGACTGGAAGGTCACCAGGAGATCAGATAGAAGTGTCGCATAAATGTGTTTATTGAGGTTGATTACTGCAGTTATGCAAGAGAGTGCTCAAATGCTTCAGAAAACACGGATATACTGAGGAATGAAAACTAGCTAGGACTCTAAAACTCTGCCCTGCCCGCCCTCTATGGATAAAGCCAGAGGTGAGGTTCGCTGTAAATATTTCATCCGGGGACGTGCTGTACCTATAGTTCCTCAGGATCCCTTGTCACCAACAGACTTGATTTTCTAAAATCATAGACCATATAACACAACTGCTATTTAAAAGGTCCATTGTCAACTAAAATTTTTTAAAAAGTAGTTTAAAAAATGTACATACAGATGACAGTGTCTCTATTTAAAAGTATATAGATGTCAGTCACGGTAGCGCATGCCTGTATTCCCAGCTGCTGGGGAGACTGAAGCACGGGGATCACCAGTTCAAAGCCAGCCTCAGCAAAAGCAAGGTGCTAAGTAATTTAGTGAGACTCTATCTCTAAATAATGTACAAAATAGGGTTGGGGATGTGACTCAGTGGTCTAGTGCCCCTGAATTTAATCCCCAGCATAAATAAATAAATACATACATACATACATACATACATACATAAAAATAGTATATACATAAGAATGGAACAGCCAGTCATTTGGACACAGATGAGAAGCACTCATTTCCAGCCCTGCCTGGTGCGGAGCTTCAAATATGTTTCTGAGCACAACACGCCACATTTATATTAACATTGTAATTTTCAAGGAAATAAGACCCTGGCTCCCCTAGGCTGTTCAGACCTGGAGCTTTGAACTATGTCTCTCAAAACCCTGTTTCAATTGACTCTTACCCCAATTCCTCTCTTCCTCTAAAATCCTGTAACTCCAGCACCACTTAGATCATTCCCGAAAGAAAAGGGAAAGAGTAGAAAAGCATGTCCTTGAATGACTCTCTGTGTTCCCAAAACCGAGCCAAGTTAGTGAAGGAAGCAATGAAAGCAAGCCTGGGCCTGAAAATCCAGATACCCATCATCGTGAAGGACCGCACACACCGGGAACAAGGCTGGGTCAGAGTGAGCGGTAGAGAGACTTTCTTGCATGTACACCAGGCAGGTGCTCCCCTGGAAAGCTGCTCACACAAGCAAACTCAGCAAGTTAATGCCCACGACAATGCTGCTGCTTCTGCAGTCTGGGACATACAACTGCCAAGTGGGGAAGGTGCAGAACGAAGGGCACTGTAGAAAGGATATGTGTCACTCATGCAACTGACCACCACTGGACATAATACCCTGAGAGAAAGGAGGCACCACTTGGCAGAGCACCGCAAGGGATGGAGGTGCTATCACACTGTCACCACTGAATATTTTGCAGCAGTTTCTGATCTCTTGTAAGTTTTCCCCCAAAAAATCAAATGACTCCAGGCACTGTCTTTGGCCTGTCTGCAACCTGGCCCGCTGCCCTGGCACACCTGGGCTGTGGATGGGGTACGACTCCTCCTCTGAAGTGTGGTCTCCTTGGTTGAAGTGTGGGCTGACATTGTCCCTATCCCATCGGTGGATAGAATGACAGAGCTAAAGCAAAGGAATTAACTGTTATTCACTAACATTAAATCTGGATAAGATACAGCCAGAGGAAGGAGAAGTTGTGCTCCATTTGTGTACAATGTGTCAAAATGCATTCTACTATCACGTGTAACTAATTAGAACAAATTTTTAAAAATCTGAATATTTGTGCAGTTTATCTGTAAGTTTAAAATTATTTCCAATTTTTTTAAAAATTGTTTTTGTTTCTTTTTTTTCTTTAAGAAACTAAGTTGGTGTGGACCAGTGTGCAGCAAACATTCTCCAGGCAAGGGAAATTTTGTTGAATTTTCTATGGTAGTTACATGCATACTAAGATGTCCAAATTTTGGGACTTTTTTTTATCATTTTCTAGGCACACTGAATATATATGACTTTATTTCACCATTAAAAATTAGTTATGCTCTCTCCATGGAAACCAGCTGTATTTGCAAAACTCTCGTTGGAAAGCGCATGCACGAGTAGACTCTACAGATTCCTGTTTTCCTACTCGCGGCCTAGGGCTCGGACTACATTTCCCAAAGTACCTCGAGGAGTGGGCATCCCTATGAGGGCGTGGCCACTAGGCTTGCTGGGAAATGTAGGCGAAGCCCACGTGGAAGTAGGGGGTGGGGCTTGTGAGAGGACTTGCAGGAGACGCCCGATGACTGCTGGGACAAGAGAACCTGCTTCTCAGCCTCCTGGGATTTGTAGTCCTGAATATCCATAGGGCTCCTAGTTTTTCCTGCTCCTCTGGGTAATATCAAGCCTCGTGCCCATTCTCTACTACTAATCTGGGATCCTTTAATGCATCCGTCCCAGTCAGCTGCCCTGGCTTCCTCTGGTCCATACGCTGGCCTCACAAACTGAAGAGCCAGGGAAGGAACATTCACAATTGTAGCCCATGGGAGG
This sequence comes from Sciurus vulgaris, assembly GCF_902686455.1. Lineage (NCBI taxonomy): Eukaryota > Metazoa > Chordata > Mammalia > Rodentia > Sciuridae > Sciurus > Sciurus vulgaris. The sequence continues at coordinate 62,011,476 of NC_136478.1, read as the reverse complement.
CCTTAGGCCTTCTTGGCAGATTGGGCAGGTTTCCCACTCCTTGACCAGTCACAAATTTGCCCATAATGCTGTGTACATGCTTGCTGCCCTGGTGCATAAACAGTCCTCCCAAATGCACACCCCTCCCCACCCCTATTCTCTCTTTGTGCCCACAACTCTCACTGAACTGGTATGGTGGCCCTGGCCTTGCCAGGGAGAAGACCAGATAGTAACACCTAATGGTGATGTGGAAAGGGACACCCCCACCCCCAGGATCCAGTGGGTACCCAGAGGAGGTGTCTGACTCATCCTGGGCAGATCAGGGGGGAAAAGCTGCAGAGATCCAACTCATCTCTGGGTTGCCACCAGGGTCCCACATTGTATCTTCATTCAGTGGGCTCCCATATGCCAGGGAGGCTGGGCATGAAGAGTTGGTCCTACCTATCCACACCTACCCCCACCACCAGTGTCCCCCATCCTGGCTGGGTCAGGAGAGCAGGCAGTGGTTCTGGAATATGGAAGAGGAACATTAACTGTGGGGTAGGGAGAAAGGGCTGGCTCTTGGATAGAGTTGTTCACCCTGCAGAAAAGGGAAGGAGGACAAGGAGCTATGCATGTGAAAAGGCAGGTGTCAGCAGACAGCACAGAGGTGAAGGTGAGGCTGGAATACCCAATGGATTGCCTAGGTTTCCCAAGGTCTACTAGGTAGACCCCTCCACTACTCTAGGAGGAAGGAATGATTATCATTCCCATCGTGGGCACTGGGGCACAGCAAGGCAAAGTCCCACTCACACCTACCTAGTAGGTAAGTGACTGAAGTAGGATTAGAACGTGGGCCACCTGGCTCTGGAATCCAAGCAGGAATTTGTTGTGTAGTCTTGCCCATGGACTTCCAGAATGAAGGTGCTGAGTGTGGTGACCCCTCTGGAAATAGCACATACTCGTCATTGTTGGCTTGATCTGTCCTGGTTCACTGTAAGCATCCTGCTGTCCCCTCTAACCCTGGGAAGTTACTTCAAGTGGAAAGACTTTTGAGCATGTCTGTCCCCACGGATTGAAGCCCTCCTGACAGTAGGCCATTCCCACCTCCATTTTCTGTACCTCCCATGGAGCCCTGCAGCTAAAAAATGACTCCACAAGGGACAAGGGGAAGTGCAGTACTCTTGTGGAAATGACAGGAGTGACTTGTTCCCCCCAGGGTGGATTCAATGATGACATTTCAAGTATGTGGTTCTATGGCTGAGGGAAGGTCAAGCGCAAAGAAATAATGGCAGTCAGGGTCACATCCCTGTTCCTGGACTCCACAATAGTGTCAGGGTCAGGTCCATGATGCCAACACTGGCAGGGGCACTGGCATAATTCCATGAGCTCCTCCCCCAAATAATGTGGTACAAAATGCTGAGGAACAGGCTGGCCAACTCCTGAGTGTCTTCACTGCTCCCAGGGAATAAAATTATGAAAAACAGCAAGGAAGGAAGACAGTGTGTGGCTTTATGTTCAACCTCTTCCCAAACAATCATTTTCCTGGCCTCACCTGAACATTACAAGAGCCACACAAAGTAGGGGAGATTGCACCATGTTCAGATGAGAAACCTGAGACTCAGACAAGAAGGGCCTGACTCACACTTTCATGGGCCAGGAAGTAGAGGTGGCAGCACTGGGAAGGAACCTGAGCTTCCTGGCAGGGAAGGTTGTTAATTTGTGTCTGAACACAGGGCCCAAGAGTATGGGAGAGGGAAAAATAGTAGGAGGTGTCTCTCCTTTCAGATCAGTGCTTGATGAAATGGTACCATCTGGAAAAAACGAGCTTGAGACACACTAATTAACACTAAATAAAATTAAATGGATTCTTTCCAGTAGGACTTGCCAGAGCCTTTAGCACCTTTGTGCTTCCCAGATCTCTGACCAGGACCAAGGCCAGGGCCTGGGGCAATGACTGACAGAACTTGCATCCCAAAAGCCTCCAGAGTGGGCACAATGGAAGTGGGGGCATTCACAGCATGTGCACGTGTGCGCTCGTGACATATGTGCAAAGAAGCGCATGATCGTGTACACAAGCACATATGTTCTCCATCACTGATACTGGGCTCACATGTTAACCGTAAAAGGCAGGACGGACAGGTACCCAAGATCCAGAATCTACTTCCCCCGAGGTAAGATAAGGTCAAAAGTGCCTCCACTGTCCCTCAAGTCAGATTCCACAAGGCTTTATTGGCACCGGACCAAGTCTGGTACTCCTAAGTTCAAGATAAGGCACGGTCAAGGAAGGGGTCCCAACCCCGCAAGAGTCCTCCCAGGAGCACCCAGCCCAGCCGGGGATGGGAGGGCACTTTCACCGCGGGGCCCAGGGTGGGAAAGGAGTCCTGGTGTGTTGGGGGCGGGGAAGTGTGCACAGTGCAGGGATGGAGAGGAGAGGAGAGGCGGGAGACCGGCCCACTAGAAAGGGAACTCGCACACGAAGTAGAGGCGCCGTTGGCAGTCGTGGTCCCACCATGAGCCGTCATCTGAGGCCTGCGCCACGCAGTTCTCCAGCACGCCGCCGTTTGGCTGATCGGGACTGAGCGGATGCGGCGCGGCGCTAGGTTGGGCGCCCGGTTCGGTGCTGGGCGCGCGATGCCAGGCGAAGAAGGACACCCGCTGGCCGTTCTCGAAGAGGTAGAGCCCTTCGGCGCGCCGGTCGTGCACGCCCAGCCACACCGGCCAGTTGTAGGGAGCGAGCGCTGCTCGCAGGTAGCGGGTAAGCGCTTCCATCTGCTGGCGGTCCGCAGGCTGCGCCAGGCTACCGCCCCGCGCCACGCACCGCGCCTGCGCCGCCGCCTGCGCCTCGAAGTCGCGCGAGAGCAGGAAACACTTGTGGCCTAGGCGCAGCCCCTTTAGACAGCCTGAGGGCGGGGCGGGGAGGGAAGTAGGCGGGGTCAGAGCTTTCGGGGCGGGACCAGGGTTTCGGCGAGAGGAGGCGGGGTCAGAACCCCGGCGAGCAAGGAGGCAGACGACCAGGGCCGCCGGAGGTGGGGCCAGTCTGCTGGGGAGGGACCCTAGGGGGCGTGGCGCGGCCGGAGTTGGGTCAGCACAGTTGTGAGGGGAGGAGTGTCCAGCCCATAGCCCATCCCAGTTACTCGAACGTCCTGGGCGCCAACACACCCCAATCCTCTGGGGACACTCTTGCCCGTGACACGCAGGGCCCCTCCTCCCACCAGTGCCCAATCTGGTCCGGATCGTCCCATTTTCCCTGCCGCGTGTGGTGGGGACTTACCCTCCAAGCGGCCATGCTCGCGCTCGGCGCGGCCCTGCGCCTCCTGCAGGACTTGCACCGCGTCGCGGGTGTCGCCCGCCACTTCCCGCAGCTGCCGCAGCCCTTGGGTCAGCTCGACCACGCGGGTGTCCAATGAGTGCAGACGGACGTGCAACTGGTGCAGGCCTGCGTCCAGGCCGGCCAGGCGGCCCACTGCGGAAGGACAGGGCAAGCGCTGGAGGAGGAACCTTGGGGTTCTGGAACTTCTGAGTCCAGTAGCCCGGGCTCTTGGAGGCGAGGACTGGGACCCGGGGCCCCCTGGGATGTGGGGGCTCTGGGCTGGGCGGTGAGCAGCTGAAAGGCCACCCCAGCTTCTGCTTACTCACAGATATAAGTGATGGTGTCCTCATGGGTGGGAGAGGGACTGGGGATGGAGGAAGGGGTTGGCGTTGCTTCCTCCTCCTCCTCCCCCTGATCCTCTTGAGTCTCCCAGGCCAGTTTGCCTTCAGGAGTAACAGCAAGATTCTCATCCACCCCCACAGCTGGCAGCCCCAGAGCCTCCTGCAAATGCTGGAGCAGGGGAGGGATGGTCAGCCCCAGCTTACCATTCCTGATGCCCCACTGTCCCCCTCCAGCTCAGCTCACGCTCTGAGCCTGAGTCCTTTCCCTGAACCCATCACCCCCATTCTCTGAGCCTATCCCCATCACTCCCCCTTGACCATTTCCCTAATCTTGGAATACCCCCTCCCAAGCCCACAGTTCCCCCAAACTCCACAGCTCACCTTCAGCATCAGAGCCTCCCTCTCCCGCTCCTCCTCCAGGGCACCTCCCCAGCCTCCCTCCCACTCCCTCTCAACTCCCCGAGCCCCGTGACCAAAGCCCAAGAGTTGGGGGACCACCAGGGCCCCAAAGAGCCAGGCTGCCTGCATCAGGCTGAGCTCTCAGCACCCAAGGTTGCAGATGTCAGGGTGTCTGGGGTAGCACTAGGGTCTCTGGGGACTGGTGAGTGCCCCTGTCCTGTGTGCAGATCACTAGCCCCTGGATCCTGCTTTTCCCAGCCTCTTCTTTGTGCCTCCCCTCCTGCTCTTGTCTCTGTCCGTTGGTCTCCTGGGCTCCTCTGAGTGTGTGTCTCTCCCCGCCCTCTTGGCTCCCCAGAGGTCCTGCCTCTGTGGCCGGAAACCTCCAACGTTCCAAAGCCTTGATCCCGCCTTGGGTCTCCCCACACCCCCCTCTTTCCACTTTCCAGAGCTTGCTTCCGCCCTGTTCTTTCCTTCTGCCTGGCCAAGAGCTTAGATGGTCAGGAAGAGGATGGAGCTGGCTTTCCAAGGGATCCTGGGGATGGCAGGCCCCAGCCTTGAGAAAGGAGCCCCCTTAGGATCAGCGGGCAATGATGGGGTTCTGGGGCTTCAGCCTTGCTCCTTTCTCCCCCTCCTGGCCATTCCTGAGGAGGGGGGAGAACTCTGGGACTCACTAAGGTTGTTATTACCCTGTGGCCACCATCGCCCACACACACTGATGGAAGAGACTCTTCCACCACTCTCAGGCTCTGGGGCACCTCCTACACCCCAGATGGCTCACCCCTGCCCTCTCAGCCCTTGCCTAGCAATGCAAATGGGGTGAGTGCATGGGTGCCTGTGGGGACACGTGTGAAAAGCATGCTTGTGGTTGTGTGTGCAGTCCCAGATGGGGTTCCTGGATTCAGTGCCTACATTTTACTGGAAGCCTCCTGCAGGCCAAGTGCTGGGCAGGGCTATGCTGGAGACTGCAGCTGCTCACAGTCAAGCAGACAAATGAGTCCCCAGGGTGAGAGGCTGGGCAGAGGGTGGAGATGGGGCGGAGGTAGTGGCCAGAGAAGTTTTCTCCAGGTGGTGAAATAGACAGACGCTGGGCTGGGTGCAGACAGAGCTCCAAGCATTCAGTAGGCTGCCTCATCCCAGCCTGGACCACTGCAGTCACCTCCTCCCTGCCCTCCCCCTCCTTCCTCCCAAGCCCCTCCAATCCCTGTGGCTTGCCGCAGCCAGAGCAATCCTTCCAAACCATAAATCAGATCACATCATTCCCCACTCCCCTGCTCCCCCACCTTCCCATCATAAGCAGGAGGGAAGCCAAACCCGAGCCTTAGTCCTCAGCACAGCCTGCCTGGCTGGGGGCTGGGAAAGGAACCCTTTGCAGGTCTGCAACCTCATCACCCCCTCTGCCTCTGCCCCGCTGGCTCCTTGCTCTGCCCCACCTCGTCCTGTACACTTGCCTTTCCCTCCTTCTAGAAGCTTCTTCCCTCAGCTCTCCCTCATTATTGGGGTCTCAACTCCAAGAAGCCTTCTCTGGAAGCTTCAGGTCCACAAGTTGCTTCATAAAGTGTCCCCCTTGTCAGTCATTTTGGAATAATCATTTTGGCATGATCTTGTGTGTTTGTTTACATATGCCTCCTGCCAATGAAAGCAGGGATTCTTGTACACTGCCATTTCCCTTGAGCCTCCCTAGCACGTAGTAGGGTTGATCCAGCTGAGTGGGGAGGTAGCCGTTCCTGGTGTGGTTGCAGCTTGGTCAAAAGGCCCAGAGGCTTGACTTTTGTGTTTACCATGCACCCTGAGCTCCCAGGGTGTTGGCTGCAGCATGGGTGGAGAAAGTGAGGGCAGTGGGAGAGAGGCTCAGAGGAAAGCTGGAGACCATGCCATGGCCACCCTATGCCAGCCCTGTGGGTCATGCAGGGCTTTTCCAGCCTCAGCCTGGCTGGTTGTGCAAACAAGCACGGAGTTCATAAGCCAGGAATCAAGGGGTCTGCTCTTCAAAAGAGGAAATGGAGGCTCTGAGAGGGGATAGCACAGATCTCTGGAGTCACCAGCCTGCTGGCAACTGGCCAAGACTTCTGGCTCCAACAAAGAGCAAAGCATCTGCCCTCAGCTACTGGAAGCCCCAGAAGGGGCCTTGAACATCAACACATCCAGTTTTCCATTTTCCAAGAAAACTGGTACACAGAGGGCAGTGTGACCTTGGACAGGCTGCTCACTGCTTCACGCCTGGGTTTGTCCAGTGCCCATGCAGGTGCAGAAACCCCTCACTAGGCCTAGAGACCTCAGAGATAATGTGTAGGTCCAGAAAAAGGCTGTAGAGGAGGCAGAGTTTCTCACTGCTGGCGCCCAAAGGAGCAGCTGTTCTCCCTGGGTCCAGCTGCTTGCCACCTGGGCGGGTGGGTGTGCATCAAAGGGGCCTCCCACTCCAGCTTGTCCCAGGAACCCTGGAGAGCCTGCAGCTGGAGGCAGACTGAACGGCTGACTAGAACTCTCTACTATAAAGTGCCTGTGTTTACTGGTGACCCAGGAGGTACCATTGGAGCCAGAATAAGGTAGACGCCTGGGTTGCCCAATGGAATCTACTCTTTCTGAGTGCATCCTGGGCATGAGTGAACACAGCTGACTGCAATTGTGCATGAGCTCTGAGCACATGGCTATGCAGGACTATTGGTGATAAGTGAAGATATGTAACTGTAGTGGTGCCAAGCAGTGCACAAAGAGGTCAAGTGAAGACTCTGGAGCCAGTATGCCTGTCCGTAATCCTCAGTGCTGCCTCTTCATAGCTGGGTAACCTTGGGCAAGATACTTAGCCTCTCTGTGTCTCAGTTTTCTGTGCCTTTGTAACACAGGGAGGGTGAAAGGCTCAGAGCCTGGCATACCACACTGCTCAAGGAACGTCCGGGGAGGAACTATGGCACTGTATTGTGCAAATAAACAGGTGTGTGCAAACGGATGTGATGGATGGTACTATGGGTGTGTTGGGAAGGCTCACACACACCTCCCTACCATGTGTCTCCATTACCAGGTTGTGAGATATGAGAACACACACCCAGGTGTGCTTTCTGGGCATGTGGCAGGCAAATCTTGCACTGTGCTGCATGTGTGCTCTGGCACAGGGGTGTGACAAGCACAGGAGGCTGGGTGTTTGTGGTCATGTGTCCCCAAGTACATTGTGCGTGGATGGCATGCTATGGACAGAATGCACGTGTGGAGTAGTCTGTGAGGACTATGCAAGCTGGGGTCTCTGCACCTGTGCCTTGGGAGAACGGTGCCTGTCGGGTGCGCCCAGGTGTGCCTTGCCCTGTGCTTAAGTGATGTGTGTGTGTTTAGAGGCACAGAACAGGAATCTATAGCTCTCAAAATCCAATTTGGGGATGTGGGTGCCTGGCAACAAGTATTTATTGCACCCCACTGTGTATAGGGGGCGGTGGGAAGCACTCTAGGAGGAGGCGGTCTTGGGACGTATATTGGGTACCCTTGGGGGGCGGGACCCCATCGTTGGTGTATGGGGGCGAGCAGGGTGGAGTCCGGGATTGGGGACTTGGCAGTGGAGAGGAGCGGTGGGGGAGGGCAAGGGGAGGGGGCGGAGCCGGCGGCGGGGGGGATGGGCGAGGTTTGGGGGCGCGGGGAGGGGCGATGTCTCCTCCGCCGGCTCCCGGAGGGAGGGGAGAGGGCGGAGGGAGGGGAGGGAGGGAGAGAGGGAGGGAGAGAGAGACAGGGTGAGGGAGAGACAGTGAGAGCGAGAGAGCGAGAAGGGTGGCAGAGGAGGCGCGGAGCGGGCGGCGGCGGCGGCGGCGGCGGCCCGAGGAAGAGGAGGAGGAAGAGCAGGCGGAGACGCGGCGCCTGGAGCGGGCCGGACCCAGCCGGGGGCGGGCGAGGAGGGGCGCGGCGGCCGCGGCAGAAGGGGGGGCGCTCTGCGGATGGCCAGGCCCGGCCCGCGGGGGGGGTGAGGTCCTCGGCCCCCCCGCCCTCCCCCCCGGCCCCCGCCCGCCCCCTCCCCGGCCCGCTCGCCCTCCGGGGCGGTGGGGCATGGCCTGAGGGTCCCCCGTCTCCGGGGGGGTGGGGGGTGGGGGGAGGGGGGAGGGGCCGCGGGCGCCGCCGACCGGGACTCAGCAGCCCCGCCAGGCAGGTAAGGGGGCCGGGAACCTGGGGGTTTGGTGGAGCTGCGGGGCCGGGGCTGCGGGAGGGGGCGGGGGCGCCCCGGATGTCCTTGGCCCGGCGCCGGGCTCCGGGCCTGGGTGTGCTGGGGGGGGTGCGGGTGAGGAGGGGATCGGTGCCCGGGTGACACCAAATTGGGTTACGCCCCGGTCCGGGGTGCCCCGTCCCAGATCGCATCCTTGATGAGGGTGCACCCCATCCCCCGCCAGCAGAGCCCCTAGCCCGAACCCGCCTCCCGCCTCTCCAGGGCCAAGTGTCGGTCGCGGTAACCGCCTCCTGGCCCTGCCCGGCCACTCCCCCGCCTCGCCCACCCTGGCGCACCTGGGCCCCTCCCTCAGGTCACCCTGGTTCGCACCCCATCCAGCGAGGGTCTAGGCCCGAGGTTCCTCCGCCCCCCTCGACTGGCTCTAGCTCCCACTTCTCCTTCCCGGCGCCGCGATTCCTTCCCACTCCCTGCCCAGGCTCCCCGCATCCCCACCGCGTCTCCAGTCCTTTCACCGCCGGCCGGCGCACCCCCTCGGCTCCCGCCCCCGAGTCCCGCTCCCGGTGCCCCCGCCCCTTTCCCCGGCCCGGGGGCGCTCCCCCACCAGCCTCTCGGCCTCAGCCCGAGCTCGCTCTCCTCCCCCCTCCGCCTCCATTCATTCTCCCGGGCCGGCTCTCGGCCATGCCAGTCGCCCCCTGGCCCCCCGCAGCCTCCCAGGGCACCCCCTCTCCCCTTCTCCACACCCCCCCTCGCCGATTCCTCAGCCCGTCTCAGTACCAGCTGCGTGCCAGCTATTCTTAGCCGCGGAGCGTTTGATTCATGCCGCCCCGGCGGAGTGTGCCCGCTCCCTCCCTCGAGGCCGGAGGGGGAGGGGCCGGAGCCGGTCGGGGGGCTGGGGCAGGCGCGCGCGCCGGGGGCCCGGGACCAGCTTTTCTTTCATCCCACCAGTCACCCCATTCCTGCGGGGCTGGAGCTGGGGGTCAGCCAGGGTCAGCCGAGGGGGAGTGGCTGTGGCCCCAGATAGAGGCGGGACGTGTGGTAGGGCGGACAGAGGATTGGAAGGAGGCAGGGGTCTCCTGCAGGGCAAGGTGGGTGGGGCAGCCGGGCTGCGTACCTGGAGCAGGAGGGGGCTTCCCAGCTCTGGACACGCGTGGGGGAGGGCCCCGGCCGTGTTAGATGCTCGCTCGCCCACAGTTCTTGGAACTCTCTTCCCTCCACACATATTTTGTCTTCCCTTCCCCAACCCCCTAACCCATCCCCACTCCCCCAAAGTCAGCAGTACCCTCTACTGCTTCCCATCTCCATGGCAACGGTGCAGGAGCCGGGCCTGGTGTGGGGGGGAGGGACCAGACCAGACATTCTGGTTTCCGGTGCTGGGGTGGGAGTAGGGGAGAACATGAGAGAGGCAGACCCCATTTGGAAGGGACCCACCTTCATAAAGCCATTTTGAAGGAAAACGGGACCCAGAGATCTTTACCCCTGCCCCCAGATCTTCACCTCACTTTTTGGTCTCCTCCCCAGCCACCCCCCTCCCAACTCTCCTCAGTGGAACCACCAGTGCCAGGCAATGCCGGCCCACCCACCCTGCGGCGCCAGTCCTGAAACACTCCCACATGTTATCCTCAGCATCCCACACCCACCAGGCCATCACACCTGGACATCTGCCCCCCGGGACAGCTTCCCCACCCAGCCACAGATCCTCTCAAGATGCCCCAATAACTGCCAAAGGCCATCACTTCTCAGGTTTACCCAGTGCAAGATGGTTTGCCTTGTGACAACCCCATCTCAATGCCCCTTGCTCCCTGGAATGACGAATCCCCAGCAACCCTCTGCACAAGTAGACAGCCACACTCAGTGAAGCCAGTGGCTCCACCTGCTCACAGGCACCTCCTGTTGCCCCAGGCTCACCACACCTCCATCTCCCCTTTACTATAGCTCAGCCTCAGCCTCCCTCAGGGTGAGGGGCCAGGCCAGGGCCAGGAGGGCAGGATGCCGGTGGGTTGGTCCACCTGTCCGTCCTTAGCTAATTTTAGCTGCATTTTCTGTGGCCTGACAAAGTGGGCCAGTAGCTCCCGCGGTGATTCTGCGGTTTCTGGGACACGGCCACGCTAGGTCAGCGGCAAAGTGGGGCGCAGGGGGGGCAGGGGCTGCAAGCAGGGCCAAGGGCAGGGAAGGAGACAGGTGCTGGGAGCATGGCAGGAATAGGGATGGGACATGGACTTGTAGAGGTGGCAGAACCTGTGCCCAGTCTCCTTCCTTTCCTGTTCCTGAGAGCAGCGAGGAAAAGCTGCCCTTGACCACTTGTCCAGAGTGGTGCCAGTGGCCTCCAAGGGGTTCTGGGCTCCTAGTCTGACAGTCACCCTTGGCCCCTGCAGCTGCCTGTGATGCTGCCGTCCCCCGTCGCCCCGTGGCCCCACAATGACCCACAGCCCTGCCACAAGCGAGGAAGAGGAACGCCACAGTGCCAGCGAGTGTCCCGAGGGGGGCTCAGAGTCCGACAGCTCCCCAGACGGGCCAGGGCAAGGCCCTCGGGGGTCCCGGGGCCAGGGCAGTGGGACACCTGGTAGCCTGGCCTCCACCCGAGGCCTCCAGGGCCGATCCATGTCTGTCCCGGACGACGCCCACTTCAGCATGATGGTCTTCAGGATTGGCATCCCGGACCTGCACCAGACAGTGAGTGACCACCTACTTGCCAGGAGCAAAACTGGCCTGAGGAGGCACCTGGGGCTGGGTGTCCTCCCAGGAAGCCCCCTTGGCTCTCATTGCCAGGCCCCACCTACTTTCCCATCTCCTTCCCCGTGTCCAGAATCACCCCCTACCCCAGCTGTACGCTTCCCTCCCATCGCACCTTGGACCCCTGACTCACCTAGCCCCGGCTGTCCCCTCCCTCACCAGAAATGCCTGCGCTTCAACCCCGATGCCACCATCTGGACTGCCAAGCAGCAGGTGCTCTGTGCCCTCAGCGAGAGCCTGCAGGATGTGCTCAACTACGGCCTATTCCAGCCGGCCACCTCGGGCCGGGATGCCAACTTCCTGGAGGAGGAGAGGTTGCTGCGGGAGTACCCCCAGTCCTTTGAGAAGGGGGTGCCCTACTTGGAGGTGAGGTCCACAGCCTCCCCAACCCCTTCACTGACAACACAAGTCGTGCCCTAAAGCACCCTACCCCTGACATATGCTGGTCCCAGTTGAGACCTTACCAAGGGAAAATCCAGTGGGCTGTTCTGGATCTCCTACGAATCACAGGAGGGTCTGAGGCTAAGTCCAAATCACCATTTGTTCTGAGTAGCCTTGGGAAAATCCCTTCCCCACCCCAAGCTTCTCTTGCCCCATGGACTGGGGAAGGACCTCCAGTTACAGTAGGCATTCGAGAACATCCCTTGTGGGGTCCTCACACCTGCTTCTTCAAGTAGGAGTTGTAAGGAGCGCATGCCTTAATGACCCAGCACCCTCAGGAAAGCTCCCTGCCACCCCCTGCCCACCCATCCGTGGCTCCAGAGCTGTTTCCACACCAGCCCTGAGCTCACCCTGGGGCATGAGAAGGAGTCAGACCCTACCTGCTCAGGTTCCTGCTTCTAAGTCTGTGTGTCTCTCCCCTCAACCCACTGCTGACCTCAGTTCCGATATAAGACTCGAGTTTACAAACAGACCAACCTGGATGAGAAGCAGCTGGCCAAGTTGCACACAAAGGTGAGAGAACCCTGCTGACATTGACCCCACCTCACCCCTTCCCATCCCTCTCTGGCTGCTCATCCTTCCCAGGACCACATCATTTCCACCGGGCTCCTTTGCCTCCCCCTTCTGTTCCCCTGAGACCTCATGTCCATTCAGGGTCCCTTCCTTACTCCCACTTGTCCTATCTGGGGACTACTTCATGGACACCCTGCAGCCCCCCGATCCCATAGCCTGAATCTCCACCAAATTCAGGGATCAGCCCCCTCCTCTCCATTGGTATCTGTTCTGGGATCTAGCCCTCCAATCCTGGGGCTTCATCTCCCCCATGTCTCCCGTGGTCACCTAAAAGCTGGAAGGAAGTCAGGGGCTGCAGTTGCCAGAGGGGGAGGATTCTTGATTCTCAGAAGGAAGAAACTCTGACCCCCTCTTAGCACCCCCAACGCATACCGTGCACCCTCTTTCCTCCCCGACCTGTGCCATCCACTTTGGGAGCCACTTGCCACATGTGGTTTCGGAACACCTGCAACCTGGAGTTGGGTCACAGGGGATCGAAAACGCTCTGTGCGCGCGTGTGCACACACACACACACGTGAAACATCTTATTAATAACTTTCCCGTGGATTGCCTGCCGAAACAGTATCACTGTGGACATTCTAGTTCGAGAACATAGCTCATCAAAATGAATTTCAATATAATTGATGGTTCCCCTTTCCTTTTTGCTTTGGAGGTGGCCACTAGAAACTTTTCAACGCCACTTGCGGCTGGCTGTGTATTTCCGCTGGGCCGTGCTGCTGGAGATCTCTGCCTTTCCCCCCCTGGTCCCTGACCAGCCTGACTTCTCTCTCTGTCTGTGGCACAGACGGGGTTGAAGAAGTTCCTGGAGTATGTGCAACTTGGGACGTCAGACAAGGTGGCGCGCCTGCTGGACAAGGGGCTGGACCCCAATTACCATGACTCGGATTCGGGAGGTAGGGAGGAGCCCATGTCATGGAGGACACCAGGGGCCAGGACTGGACAGCATGGGCAGGAATGCCAAAGTTCCTACCACGGTCACTTCGGAGGGGGGCCGTGGAACCACATGTTGGGGTGTCGAGCTGGGGAGCCACGGAGGTGGTATGGGAAGGGTTGACGTGGAGGCTGAGGGCCTGCTTGTGACTGGCCTTTCTTGACCCTCAGAGACCCCCTTGACCCTGGCGGCCCAGACTGAAGGCTCAGTGGAGGTGATTCGAACTCTGTGCCTGGGCGGGGCCCACATTGACTTCCGGGCCCGGGATGGCATGACAGCGCTGCACAAGGCCGCGTGTGCCCGGCATTGCCTGGCTCTCACGGTGAGGCTGCCATGACCACCCCTTTGCCCTGGGACCCCGGCTCTGTTCCCCTGGTGCTCTTTCAAACCCTAGTTCTTTCATTTCCTTTAAAAATAGCTGCTCCTCCTATCCCTGGTACAAAGCCCCTCTCCACGGACTGACAAATGCACGGTCCCTATTGTCATTCCAACTCCTCAGGTGTGCCCATCATGCAACAGCTGCTCCCACAGCAGCCCAGGGAGCTCATGACTCTCCCCAGCACAGCCTCCTTGCTCAGACACCCAGACCACGCTCTGCTCTGACCTGCTCACCCACCCAGCTTTTGTCTCCCAGGTGTCAGCCCACCTCACGTCCCTTAAAACAGGGAACCCTCTGCTGGGCTCCAGACGTCCCGCACACCTGAGCCACCCTCCGCCTGCTCTTTCTAAGCTGGTGCTTCCTCCTGGGCATCCCTCTCCTCTCACATGCACATAGCCCCTTCACATGCTGTGCCTACGATAATGCTCTTTTCCAAATAGGCAGACCCCAATGCACCTGTCAGTTCACACAGAAATGTTCCTCTTCCTCGCCCCCTCAGAGTACCTGGTTCCTCTTCATGCCCAGGCCAGGACTGGCTGCCCCCAAAGATGGCCATTGACGAACACCCCATTTCTCGGGTGCTCCAGTGGACTTGGCCCACCCTTCAATTCTCCAGCTCCTCCTTCTACATTGAGACCCCTTACTGTAGGCAAATGCCAGCCGCCAAGAGCCGTCTTTCATCCCTGGAATGAACCACGCATACTCAGTCCCAGACCCACACCCTGTGCATGCACACACCCAGCCTCTAGGCCTCCCCTGTCCAGTCCGTGAGCCACTGGCCACATGGGGTCGTTTAAATTGAAATTAATTAAAATGAAGTAAAATTGCATCTTAAAATCCTCAGTCTCCCTCACCACTTTCAGGCGTCATGGCCTTCTCGTGGCTACCACAGCGATTGCACCCTTGGAGACCATCTCTAGCATTGCAGAATGTCCTGCTGGACAGTGCCCAGGGCTGCTCTCAACGCTGTCTCCTATTAGTATCAATGGCACCCGCCTCCCTCGCCCAGATCTATCCCTTAAATAGGACCATTCCCCACCCCTCGGCCTGCACCCCAGGGAGGCTGGCCCCGTGCTTGCCTTACTCCACGCTCACCCTTTCCCAGGCTTCCGCCTGTCCCCCATCTTTGGGACTCTGGTCTTAATAGCACCTCTCACTTGGCCATAGGCCCTCCTGTGCCCAGACTCCAGCTCTCACTTGTCCCCCAGTGAGCATCCTCTGGAGCGAGGGGACACTACAACAACCAACATTCTTTAATGACTCCTCCAAGGTCACCCATGGGTGAAAGGTTGGGCAGTATGTGAGAAGGACATGTCCTCTGGAGGCATCTCCTCTGTCTCCTCATTGTTCCCCAGGGATGGGAGTGACCCAGCGAGGGGAAGGCCTGGCTCAAGGTCTCCAAGGCGTCATGGTTGAGCTGAGGCAGGCTTCGGCAGTGAGGGCCACCCAGGAGTCCTCACAAGCACTTCAGAATGAGCTCGTGCTAGTGTGACCGTCACCTGTCTTTCTTCCTTGGCTCTCTCTCCCTTCCTAGGCACTTCTGGACCTTGGGGGCTCCCCCAACTACAAGGACCGCCGGGGGCTGACCCCTCTGTTCCACACGGCCATGGTGGGGGGCGACCCCCGCTGCTGCGAGCTGCTCCTGTACAACAGGGCCCAGCTGGGCATAGCTGATGAGAATGGCTGGCAGGAAATCCACCAGGTGCTCCAGACTTGGCCCTAAGGGGTTGGGGGGAGGCCTGGGCCCCAGGGCATCCCAGGGGCTGGGGCTGGGCCTGGGGTCCAGATGCTGGGGTTCTTACAGAGGGCAGCAGTGAGAATAGTGTGTTCTGCACAGAGGAAAAGGTAGTGGACATCAGGACCTGAGGGGACATGGGCTGGGGGATTGCACAGCTTGATCACCAGGAAGGGTGAGGCTGGCCTCTTGGCCCTCTTGAGGTACTAGACTGGACACCAGGCATGGGAATGGGCAAACATTCAGGCTTGTGAAACTGACGGCCTAGGTCCCTGGGCAGGAATGGGGTGGAAAGGAGGAGAGGAGGTGGACGGGGGGGTTCCTGGCTTCCGGGGAGAGGCACCTGGACAGTGTCAGGCTGTGATGATCTAGCCCCCGCTCCCTGTCCCCCAGGCCTGCCAGCGGGGCCACTCTCAGCACCTGGAACACCTGCTCTTCTATGGGGCTGAGCCTGGAGCCCAGAACGCCTCGGGGAACACGGCCCTGCACATCTGTGCTCTCTACAACAAGGTCTGACCCGTGGGGCCCAGCCGCCCTGACACCCACCTCCCACAGCCCCCTCCCCGGCGCTGGGCCCAGGCCCTGTGGACTTCAGCCTCCATGCCTCCGCATTCTCTGCTTCTCCGCGGCTTTCACCCTTCATCCATCCATCCTTCCATTCGTCCGTCCGTCCATCCATCCATCCAACAGATATTGACAGAGTGCCTTCCCTTTGTCAGGCCCAGAGCTGGGTGTTGGGGACAGTGTTGAGCTTGTGGCCTGGAAGGGAGCAGACAATAGCCCCTGCTGATACAGTCCAGGGTGCGCAGAGTGAGGTCACAGGGAATCCAGGTCCCTGGGAATCCAGGTCCCCACGGAAACCACCCCTGGGCTTGGCCTAGGGTGGAGGTGGCTTCCTGGAGGGTGTGCCTCCAGGTTTGAGACCAGCCAGAGTCAGCCAAGCAGAGGGCACAGCCTGAGCAAAAGACCAGAAGGAGGGCCGGTGGGGACCACTGCGGGAAGTGAAAGGGGTTCCATGGGTCACCTTTCCCGTGTGTCTCCAGCCAACCATCAGTGTGCATGGGGGCTGTGCAGGAACACAGCGGGGACAGAGGAAAGGCCAGAGTGCAGCTCCCAGTGGGGATGATGCAGGGTCGCAGGTTTAGCAACTTGAGGCTGGGTGGACACTTCCCCCCTCAGGAGGTCCCGGGAGAGGTGGGCAGTCTGCAGCAGCAGGAGGTCTCACCCAGGAGCCGGAGCTGCACTGGGACAGCTGTTGGCAAGGCGTAGGGCACCTCTGCCACCTGAGCACCCAGGGATCCCACGCAAGTCAGCCCCACTCAGAGCACCCATCTCCCATTTGTCTCCCTGCTCCCTGCCCTTGAAGAGCTCCGGGAGACGGGCCTGGCACGAGGCTGCTGGTCTGGCAGCCCCCTTCCTCCAGGAAGTCTTCCAAAGCAGCCGGCCCCTTCTGCTTCAGGAGAACTCGCAGTGCTGGGGACTTGGCAGGTGGCCACATGCCGCCTGGTGGCGGTGAGCAGAATGCTCAGCGCTGAGGAAGGACTCTGTGTCTGTCAATCCAGACCAACACGGGCGGGCATTTGCCCTCCCCGCCTGCTTCTGTCTCTCCTCCTCCCTGACCACGGGTCAGGGTCAGGTCCTCTGTTTCCGAGGCCACTGTGCAGTGGAGAAGGGAAAACGGCAGTCCTGGGCAGGCTGCAGGGTCCTGACCAGGCCCCTTTCCCACTCCAAGACTCTGTCCTTCTCCCTGAAACGGGAATGACATCAGCTGATTGAAGGGGATGAGTGAGCATATCTATTAAGTCATAATAATAATAATTGTTATTATTATTATCATTACCAGTGTCAATCAGGATTCAGTCAGGGGACGTACCATTCATTTGAGCAGGAAAATTTAGCACAAACAATTAATTACATAGCAGGCACGTTGACTCTGAACAGCCTGGACGAACATGTTATTTTCCCTCTTTGGAGCTTCCCCCATCTCATCTGTGAAATGGGTCAGCAGTTAATGTCCACCACACAGAAGGATCGAGTGGGTTAATGTCTGGCTTGCTCTTGGCATGATGTTAATAAACGTGAGCTCGTCTCCTACCTCTCCAGATCCCCTGTCTTCCCTCCCAGGCTTTCAGCTTTCCAAGGGCTGGGGCTGGGGCTGGGGCTGGCCATCCTTCCCTGATCTTGCTCCCCTGGCCTCTTGTATGCCTGTCTGGCCTCTGGTGGTGAAGGTCAGGTTCGCGTGTAGACTGTGAGCTCTTCTGGGGTGGGGACTGAGCTCAATGACTTGCTCTGTCCCAAGCCCCCAGCTCATGGTAGGCCAGGCTGCGTCTCTGTGGAAAGAGTGAATGGACAAATGCTGAGTCAGCCATCGTAGGTGCCCCCCCAGGCTGTGGCAGTGCCCACCTTAGAATGTTCCACGGTGTCTGTTTTGACAGACTGAGTGACTCAAGGACTGAGTGAATGAATGACTCAGCGAACAAATGAATTTTGACTGACAGCTCCATATCCTCCATCCTCATCCTTCCCACATGCATTTCTTGAGCACCTACTGTGTGCCTGGTGCCAGGTGCTGGGGACGTGAGGTGAATCAGAGACAGTGTCTGCCCTGGGTATGGTGGGGGGAGTTCACAGTCTGGCGAAGAGGCAGACGTGTAAACAAATTATCGCAATCCCGTGAGACATGAGATAGGCGCTAGTCTGCAAGTAAATACGAGGTTCCCCAGGCACCCAGGGGAGGAAGCCACTACCTAAGACTTGGGACATTTTCTAAACTTGGGTAGTGTAGAAGGAAGAGCCCGTGAGCTAGTGGATGATGCTTGGACCCCGTACCTCCATCGTGGGGGCTGGAGGTGTGTGAGAATATGCTAAAATACAGGTGGCAGTGTTACCAGGGCAGCCGGGGACAGCGTGTGCATACCCAGACATACACGCTTACACACATGCATGCACATTCTCAGCACGCACACACAGCACCCACTGGACGGACTGCTGTCCAGGGAGTGGTCTTGGTAATTGGATCTGCCTCTCTCAGGGCTTCATTTGTAGGAGACAGATGAGCGTGAGGATGAGAAGGCCAGGTTCAAATCCTACCTGTGGGTCTTGGGCAAGCGATTTGGCCTCACTGAACCTGTCCTGTAGAATGGGCCTGGGCCCGTATCCCTACAGGGTCAGACAGGATAAGATGAGGAGGTGTTGTGGCTACTTGAAATTAGCATCTGGGAGCTGGAGTGGAGCTGTGCTGGGGCAGCCAGGTTGGATTTGGCCAGGCCAAGACAAGGCGAGAAGAGTCTCCCCCCTGAGTGACGGTCCATCAAACAGTCCCTGTGCGCGGGCACTATTCCAGGTGGCGGGTGCCACAGACAATATGAAGTTCTTGTGGCGCTCACCACGTGCGGGAGGAGATGCCAGAGAGAAAAATGACATCAAGATGGAATTTCAGGACAGAGTGTTAGAAAGAAATGACTTAACACTGGCTTCAAAGAATGCCTGTCACATGCAAGAGTGTCACATAAAAATAAATAAAATAATTAGAAAGGAACAGGACAAGGAAGTTCCTTTGACAGAATGTTCAGAGAAGGCCTCTCTGAAGCTGGGCATAGTGGCACATCCTATAATCCCAACTACTTGGGTGGGGAGGCTGAGACAGGAGGATCAAGTTCAAGCATGCAAGTTCAAGGCCAACCTTGGCAACTTAGTGAGACCCTGTCTCAAAATAAAAAGAAAAGTTTGGGGATATAGCTCAGTGGTAGAATATTTGCCTGGAATATTTAAGATTCTGAGTTGCATCCCTAGTACAGCAAAACAAAACAAAAGCACCTATCTAAATGGGTGGCATTTGAGTAAAAACCTGAACGAAGTGAGAAAGCAAGCTGTGGGGAGACCCTGGTGTGGAGAATTCCAAACAGAGGGATAAGCAGGTGCAAAGGCCCTGGGGCAGGAGCATGCCTATCAGAGGAGAAAGGAAGCCAGTGTAGCTGGAACATGGGCAGCAAGGGAAGATGGGAGAAGATAAAGTTTGTCCATAGGGGCAAGCAGACAGCTCAGGTGGGGCCTCCCAGGTCATGGCAAGGACATGAGAGCTCTGAGGAGTGACATGGTTGATACAGATAAGAATTGATAGTAGCTGTAGATGGCATCCCTGCCCCCACTGCCCCAGTCCTGGACCCTCTGTCCTTCATGTGCATGCGCCCTCCCTTCTGGACCTAGCAGAGTATGTGATTAAGATCAAAGCCTTTAGAATCAGACAGACCTGGGCTCAAATCCAAGTGCTGACGGTCATTCACTATGTGACCTTGAGCTCCTTCTGGAGCCTCAGTTTCCTCATCTGCAAAATGGGGACCATAATTTTTCTATCTTATTGAATTGGTAGGAAATTCGGCGAGCTCTCAATTCTGAAGTGCTGAGCACTGGGCATGTCACATAGTAAGCCCTTCATAAGATTTAGAGTGGTGGTTCTCCACCTGGTGCTTCTGCCCCCCAGGGGACATTTAGCAATGTCTAGAAACATTTTTGGTTGTCATGACTGGGGAAGGGACCACTACTGGCATCTAGTGGCAGAAGCCTGTGACGCTACGCTACACTCCAGTGCAGAACAGACTCACTGGCTTCAAGCGTGAGCATGCCATGGCAGGAAGACCTAGTTCAGACCAGCACTGTCCAGCAGAATGTCACACAAGCCACACCTTCCTAATGTCCTTAAAGGTCCTCATGGCCATGTTTAAGGAAAAAGAATCAAGTGACAGTCATTCATTTTAGCAGTATCTTTTATATGATCCAATGTAATATTTTATCACTTCCATGTGGAATCAATACAGAAATTATTTGAGATGTTTAATTTCTCCTGCGGACTCTGCATAAGTCCTTGAAACAGCCCCTCTCCCTTAGGACGTCCACATTTAAAGTGCTGGTGGGCCACACTGGTGAGTGGCTGCTGGCCTGGGCAGCTCGGGTTCAGGGGGGATTATTCCTGGAATTCTCAGTACAGTGCCTGTGTCCCCTTATGGTGACCTCATCTCTTTTTTTTTTTTTTTAACTTCATCCCATGCCCCTGGATGTCACCCGCAGGAGACCTGTGCCAGGATCCTCCTCTATCGAGGTGCCAACAAGGATGTGAAAAATAACAATGGACAGACTCCCTTCCAGGTCTGGGGCTGGTGAGGGGTGGGGAGCAGGACGAAGAGGACCCAGGGGACAAAGAGGGTGGGACAGTGAGGAATGCTGGGAGGGGTGCCCGGGTCAGGGAGAGGGTAGGTGCTGGAGAGGAGGGTTTGGGCTGGAAGGGACCTCGGGTGGCTTCCTGCCTCCTCTTGGCCACGTGGGCCACCCCTCCCTGCACCTCTCCTTCCAGGTGGCAGTGATCGCTGGTAACTTTGAGCTGGGGGAGTTGATCCGGAACCATCGGGAACAGGACGTGGGTGAGCGAGTGGGGTCTGGAGCTAAGAGGGGAGTCTGGGGCAACTGGGGTTCACAATGGGGTTGGGGGGTTAGGGGCTTTACGGGGGGAGCCACGATGGGATGGAGAAAACCCCAGAGGGCCAGAGCAGCCTGAAGGGTGGTGGGGAAGCAAGTCCAGGCCCCCCGCTGGCTCTCACCTCTTTCTACCCGGCCCCTCCCCCCCACCTCTTGCCCACACCTCCCTCTGTCACCTCTGCCTCATTTGCCCCCAACCACCACTGCCCTCCCAGTGCCCTTCCAGGAGTCCCCCAAGTATGCAGCACGGAGACGGGGACCCCCAGGTGCAGGGCTAACGGTGCCCCCCGCGCTGCTGCGAGCCAACAGTGACACCAGCATGGCGCTGCCCGACTGGATGGTGTTCTCCGCCCCGGGAGCCTCGTCCTCTGGCACCCCTGGCCCTCCCTCGGGGCCCCAGGGCCAGTCTCAGCCCTCAGCCCCCAGCACCAAGCTCAGCAGTGGGACCCTCCGAAGTGCCAGCAGCCCCCGGGGTGCCCGGGCCCGCTCCCCATCCCGAGGGAGACACCCCGAGGAGGCCAAGAGGCAGCCCCGAGGACGGCCCAGGTAGGAAGGATTTGACCCTGGTCCCACAGTCCCTCTCCAGCCAAATGCCTTGCTCAGAGCTGACCCTTTTTCCAAGGTCAGCCCAGCTGCTCCACTCCTGTCCTGAGAGTGGAGGGTCCCCATCCATCTAGGGCTAAGTCCCTAGGGCTCAGTGGGGGCATATAAGCTGCTCTCCTGACCCCTCCCCAGTATATCCAATTGTAGCTAAGCACCCGTGCCATGACAGGGTCCCAAAAGAAAGCTCAGTTCCAGCCCCTGAGACAGAATGTCAGGGTGAGGTGGGCAGGAAGAGTGTGGTGGGCATGGGCAGGAGCTTTGGGAGGAGCGTCCAGACTTGGTGATGAGCCAGGGGAGGAGGAGAGGTTGCTGAAGGCAGAGGGAGGATGGGTAGGAGCCATTCTAGGGTAGGGAAGCCAGCCTGGCTAGAGGAGAGCAGGGCCAGTCAGGCATGGGGAAAGCGGGAGAGGCGGGGAGTGGTGGGCAGAGGACCTGGACCCCACCCAGGAGGAGGCTGGGAGTTAGTTGCCCAGGGCTCCTGAGCTGGGGGATGACACAGTCCCAGCTCCGTTTCAGGAAGTTGAATCAGGCAATGTGTGTGGGACCATGGGAGGGGGCAGAGCGGAAGCCAGGAGGCGGGGGGTGCTGGGGTACACCAGCGGGCAGCAGAGAGAGCCCCTAAATGCCCTCTTCCCGGGAGGACTCCAGAGCTGGGCAACCCACTCACCCCTCCCCGCTCTGGCGCTCCACCCACCTCCTACCCGAGGCACCCCCCTTACACCCTCTGTGTGTGCAGCTCCAGCGGGACGCCCCGGGAAGGGCCAGCCGGGGGCACTGGTGGCTCAGGGGGCCCCGGGGGCTCCCTGGGCAGCCGCGGGAGGCGGAGGAAGCTCTACTCAGCGGTACCTGGACGCTCCTTCATGGCTGTCAAGTCATACCAGGCCCAAGCTGAGGGGGAGATCTCCCTGAGCAAGGGCGAGAAGATCAAAGGTAATAGGATGGACCAGGCAGGGCTGTGGGGCCAGGCAGGGGCAGGCGCGCCACACTGGGGAGGAGACGTGGGCGACTCTGAACAGGACCTAGGCACCTAGACTGTCCCACGCACTCTGGGGTCCCTAGAGAGTCCCGGAGGGGGAGGCACAGCTGAGATGACATCTCCAGGAGCAGGGTCCCGGTGAAGGAGGGGAAAGCAGCTTTCAGAGGACACTCCTGGGCTCTGTTGAGGCATTTGGTCCACCTGGTCTCATTAGATGTCTGATGGCAATCCTAGGAAGGCGTCGTGATCCCCATTGTATAGGGGAAGGGACACACAGGAAGCCACGTGCCCAGTGTCCCCAGTCCAAGCTCAGCCTTCACCTCCTGCCTCAGCCAGGTGTTCTCATCTAAGAAACGGGACCAGGCGGCTGGTGTGTGAGGCTTGGCTGAGGCCAGGGCTCCGTCAGCGGTGGCTGCTGATACCAGGGGTCGTCTCTCTGGTTTCCCGTTTTCCACTGGAGAACAGTGCCTCTGGCCCCCATGTGCAGACTCCTCGGGCCCTCGGTGCGATCGTGGGTAGAACATGTCTTGGAGAAGGGAAGTAGGCTGCAGACGTGAGGGCAGCCCCAGGAGAGGAGCAGGGTGGCAGCTGAGAGCCAGGCTGCCGGGTTCAAATCCTGGCCCCACCACTTCTCAGTGGGTCCCAGTTCCCTCTGCTGTAAAACAAGACCCTGACAAGGATGGGAACAGCCTCGTGAAGCATTCAGACCAATGCCTTGCACATCACGAGTGCTGTGTACCGGCTAGCCGTCAGTGCCAACCGCGGCCCTGCTGCAGGCACTTAGAGGAGGAAACCCAGCGGCCCAGACTCCCAGCAGGGCAAGGTCCCCACCGGGAGGCAGAGGGAGCCTTCAAAGGTATTCAGGGATCAGGTTGATTGCTTGCTTCTACTTTGTTGTCTGTCTCCCCATAGTCTGAGTTCATGCAGACAGTGAGGTCACAGGTCTCTGGGTCACCAGGGCCCAGTTTAATCACCCAGCACACAGACGGCCCAGTGCACATTTGCTGAGTGAATGGATGAATGACAGGGTGTGTCAGAGCCCATGGGCCTGGGAAGTGGGGGAAGAGGATGAGGGAAAAAAGAAAGGGAAGCTGGGGGTGGCCCAGGACCAGAGTGGCATCTCCTGTTGTCTTTCTGAGCCACATGTCCAAAGCTTCTCTGTAGGGAGAGGACACACTTCCTGGCTTTATATCCCCCTCTTTCATTAAAAGGGACTTAATGGTCTCAAGGCTCGCCCCACGCATGAGGCCGCTGAGCTCCTCCTCGAGCTCGCTTTGTCCTCAGAACCCAAGCCCGACACCTTCCCCTGGCCTCCGCGGCCTCCCTGCCCCATCTTCCTTCACCCACGAGGTTCTGGAGACCTTATCCTTCTCCTCTTCTTCACACTTTACATCCTCCTCTGGGCCAGACTCTTCCTTCTGCCTGGAAAGCCCTTCCTCACACTCTCTGCCTCCTCAACTCCTGGATCCTTCAGCTCTCGAGCCAGCATGTCAGTCCTCAGGGACCTGCCCCTCCACCATCCAGCTGATGCACGTCCATCTGCCCTCTCAGGGAACGCCCTGCCTTTCCCCTTGAGTTCTAGCTTCAGGTCCCAATCCTGCTGTGGCCTGTAGAGTTTCTCCTCCAACAGCCACTGGTCTGAGGCCTCCATGGGGGCAGGATCCACACTGTGTACAGCAGTGTCTACCCCGGTCATGAATGGCACTAAATAAGTATCCATCCGGTGACAAATGACTGATTACAAGACTGCCCAGCCAGGCATGGCAGAGCCAGCTGGGAACTGGCCTGGACAGGCCATCTCTGCTCTTGTCCATGACTGTGGCTTTTCCTCAGTTGGACTCCGCACATCCCATCAAGGGAGGCAGTTCATGTAGGGAAAAGTATCTCAACTCCTCACATGGCCTGGGCCATCTCCAAATAGGAGAATTTTCTGTGTGACCTTCAGTGTCCTCATCCACAAGGTGGAAAAGACGTGTTCCCTCCCAGGGTGGGCGCAAAGATGGAGTGAGGTGGATGAGTGGGGACAGAGTCATGAGGAAAGCTGGGTACAGGGGAAACTGTGTCTGTCACTTAGCAATAGCAGCAGCAGCAGCAGCAGCAGCCATAAGCCCTGGATGAAAAGTTAGCAACACAGTAGTGACTCAAAGCATCAGTTCTGGAAACCGACCTGTGTTCAAAGCCACCCTGCCAGTGACGGGCCCTAGAATCTTGGGCAAATAATGCAGCTCTCTGAGCCTCAGTTTCCTCCTCAGTAAGACAGGCATCATGAAGGCACCCCCCGCAGGGTTCCAGCCCAGAGCGAGAGCTGGGTACTAACCTGGCCGTCCAGCTCTGTACTTCAGTGCCAGGCGGGTGACAGGCAGGGGGGGAAGTTCTGCCCACCGGCCACAAGGTGGGGCCGGCAGAGGCAGCCTGCAGTTGTGGAGGGGAGAAGGAAGGGGGAATTTTAACTTCTTGTCCTTTCTAGAGCCAAGGGAGGCAAAGAGGCAGAGGGAGGGCCCTGGAGGGAAGGACAAAAGACTAAGTGGCAAGGGCTGCTTCAGAACACGGCAGGAGCAGGGTTGCAGGGGAGCACAGCGTGTCCTTGCAACGGCCACCCAAGTTCACAGGGCCTAGGAAGAGTTAGAGAATTACACAGCTGGGCTATGGCTGGTTACCAGGGGTTTAAGGACCAACTGTGGACCAGCCCCTAACCTGGGAGGGCCATGTCAGGAAATGCCTCTCCCCCACCCCCAATGCCTCTTTTCTTTTTATTTTTACTCCTTTTCTTTTCTTTCTTTCCTTTTTTTTTTTTTTTTTTTTTTTGGTACTGGGGATTGAAACCCAGGGTTGTTGACACTGAGCTACATCCATCCCCAGCCCTTTTTACTTTTTGAGACAGAGTCTCACTGAGTTGCTTAGGGCCTTGCTGAGTTATTGAAGCTAGCCTCTAACTTGTGATCCTCCCGCTTCAGCCTCTGGAGTCCCTGAGATTACAGGCATGCACTATCAGGCCCAGTTCCCCTCACCCGGCTTGGGTCCAGAAATCTTGAAGTCGATAGTGACATGATTTGGTTCTCCCACAATCCTTCACCCTTCCTTAGACATTTCTTGAGGATGCCCTTAAGCTAGGTGCCAAGGATTATGGGAAGACTGTGCGCTCGAGTGTGCTGGGAGCTGGGGAGCAGCATAGAAACGCTGAAATGTTCCCATGTCTCTGCTCCCTGTCCAGTGCTCAGCATCGGGGAAGGAGGCTTCTGGGAAGGCCAGGTCAAAGGTCGTGTTGGCTGGTTCCCCTCTGACTGCTTGGAAGAGGTGGCAAACCGTTCCCAGGAGGGAAAGCAAGGTAACGAGGAACTCCTGAGTGTCCACCGTACACCCTAGAATCCTCATCTCCCTTCCTCTCCTCCTCCTGGGGAAGGGGTGGGGTGCTGGGAGGTAGAGGGAAGGTTCGGGTCAGGAGCCTGGGTGGGTTTGTGGATTCCAAAGTAAGGGTTCAAGGTTGTCCCTTGTCCTCCTGCAGAAAGCCGCAGTGACAAAGCAAAGAGACTCTTCCGGCATTATACCGTGGGCTCCTACGACAGCTTTGATGCCCCAAGGTAAATGTCTTTACACTCTCAGGTGCCCCACCACCCCATTCTTTCTTCACAATGCACACTTTAGCTATGTCCACCAGCTCTAAGCCCCCATCTCATCTTCTCCCAAAATTTGAAGGGCGTGAGGGGTGGAGAAAGCAGTTAGTTTCAGACAACACAGCCCAACCCCAAACCATGCTTGTCAGCCACTGAGACTGCCCATTTTGGGGTAGCCAGAGTCTAATGAAGTGGCTGGGTGCCTGGGGGTGCTCGTGTGTGTGGCTGGGTGGAGGCCCCCGTCTTCTTCATGTGCCCCATTCTGTGCAGTCACATGCAGCGGGAGTGTGTGTGCGTCCCCTGCCTGGCACTGCTGTAGGGAGGGGACTGGCAGGGCCAGGTGGGATGGGGTGGGAGAGGGGCACACTGACACCTTTCCCCTCCCTGGCTGCTGGCTGACTTGCTTCTGAAGCTTGATGGATGGGATTGGCCCAGGGAGGTGAGAGGGGAGGGGCTGGGGGGGGCCGGGGTCAGGATGGGAAGGACGGGGTGCCTGTGGGATGAATGAATGTGTGCGTGAGCACGAGCAGAGCTGAGGTTTCCCAGGGTGTGAATGTGTGTCTCTGTAGGTGCGCATGACACCTTTCTGTGCGCATGTGAGGCTGGAAGGCCCATAGATGGAGATCCCTGTAAAAAGGTCCTGGACCAATGGCTCTGTCCTACTCGGTATATACGGGTGCATCTGTGACTGTGCTGAGTATATACGGGTGCATTTGTGGCTGTGCTAACTGTGCAACTGGCTGTGCATATCTGTGCTTCTCCGAGTCTGTGGGCAAGCACTGCCAGAAGTGTTCATGTGTCTGATCACACATGTAGACAGGTGGGTCTCTGTACACCTCTGTCTGTGCATGTTGCTGTGCGTGTGTTAGCACAGAAGAGTGTGTGCATGCATCTGCATCTGTCTGATTGATCTGGAATTCAGGACCTGGAATGCTGGGGGAGGGGAGAGCAGAGGAAGGGAGGACTCCAGGGCTTGAACTTCCAGAGGGCAAGGCTGTGGGAAGGGAGGGTCATAATCTGGTGTCTGAGAGATGACACCCTCCTCTGCCACCCCACAAGCCAAGGAAGGGTCTCCTTGTTCATAGCGTCCTTCCATTAAATGTGTCCAAACCTATGTGTCTGTGTTCTGGCCAGTGGGAAAGGGTCAGGGTTGGGGTGGGAAGAGAAATGACAACATGGGGAGAGGGAGTGGGACTGGAATGCCACCCTGCGCCCAGAGGGTCTGAGGCGCTTGACCATTGTGCGTGTTCGCCTGGTACGTCTCCGGCTCTGGGCACTGGGTGAGTATCAAGGTTTCCCCCGCCCCTAGTGTCCTTGCTTCAGAGAGTCGGGCTCTGCTTCTGTCTCTGTCTACATCTCTCTTGGTCTCTCCTTGGCCTCGGTCTGGGAGGTCACTTGCTTCACCAGCTGGTTGGGGTTGATCCCTCTCTACCTCCTTCCCCTCCTGCTAGCCTGTCTTGCCTTGTCTACTAGTGGCTCCTGTCTCTTCCCCTCCTCTCCTGGGGGCTCCATGTGCTGCTGTGAGTGTGGAGTGCCTGAGGCCCCCTCTTCCTGCCTTCCCTCTATCCACCCCTGGCCCTGTCTGTGGTGACCTGGCCTGGCCTGTGTTGTGTCCTGCATCCCGCTACTGGTCCCCAGCACCCCTGCTGAAGCAGGGCCATCCAGCTGTGTATACCCCTTCTGGTCTGTGCCACTTGCTGGCTTGGGGTCCATGGCTACCTTCTGAGCTGCGCTGTGTGTCTCCCTCTGGCAGGGCTTCTAGGGGCGGGGGAAGGCTCTCTTGCCTCCCCGAGGCCAGGTCTGACTGCCCTGGCCTTCCTTTCTGGGCTCTTTCAGACGGCGTTGGGGTGCATTGTGTGTTGGTCTGTGGTGGTGGGCTGTGTGTCCCCTCCTGGGGCCTCGCTCACCCGCGGCGTCCCTGCCCGGAAAGTGGGGCTCCGTCCACGCGTCCCTGCACGCGGTTGTGAGGCATCTTGTGTGATGTTGTGCGTCCCTCTCCCCGCTCTCCCTCGCTCTGCACCTGCGCGGGAGGGCTCTGGAGGGGGGAGGGGGGTTAAGGGGGGGCAGACCGGAAGTGCCTCCCCCTTCTCCCCCCGCGCCTCGCCCCTCCCCCTTCTCCCGCCAAGGGGGCCCCCGCGTTCCCCTCCCAGCCCCCTCCCCCTGCCCGGCCCCCTCCGCCACCCGGCGCAGGACGCCAAGGGGTTAAGCCTCCCGCCCGCCGCCGCCTCCGGAGCTGTCCGCGGTGCTGAAGCCGGCGCCGTCCGCCGTCCTCGCGCTACCGCCGCGGCCCGACCCCGCGCCCCGCGCCCCCGCGCCCCCCGGCATGTGAGCCCCCGGCCCTGCTCTCCCTCCCGCGGGGGGGTTCGCGCCCCCTCCCCCTCCCCCCTCCCGGCGCGGGTCAGCATGAGGCGGGGCCTGGGGGCCCGGACACGGGGGTTCGGCCGAGCGGGGACGGGGACGCGGCGGCGGCGGCGGCGGCGGGGGCGGCCGGCACCGGGACCCGGGCCGGGGCCGGGGCCGCGGCGGCGATGGCTTTGTCTGCGGTCGGCGGCGGCGGGGGTCTCGGGGGCGGCCCCGGTGGGGGCTCCCTGCCGCAGCCGCCCCCCGCGCTCTCCTCCAGCTGGCCGGCCTTGGGGCCCCGGCGGCGCAGCGTCTGGTACATCTACAGGTAACCCAGCGCGCCGCCCCCTTCCCTGCGGCCTGGCCCGAAGCCCCGGCCCGCTCCCGCGACCCTGCCCCGCCGCCAGCCCCCTCCAGGGGCTGCCGGATCCCACGTCTCCCCCTGCCTCTCTGCCTTTCCCTAACCTCCGCCCGGCCTAGAGCCCTTCGGATGCCTCCCGTCCCCTCGCCTACGTCTCCCTCCCAGGGCCCCTCTGCCAGAGCCCCGTGCACACTCCTCAGCCCTGGGGATCCGTCCTCCACCCCCTCACGGCCTCCCCGGCCCCCTCTCCTCTTTCCCCAAGGCCTGCCCCAGTTCGACCCTCAAGACGGACCCCACACCAGGCTCGGAACCCACTTGCCCCTGCTGCCGCCCTCAGCGCGCCCACTCTGTGCAGCCCTCCCCGGGGAGCCACAGTGGCTTCCCCTCAGGCACTGACACCCCCAGGCCTCTGTTCCACTGATCCCCCTTCCCCTACCCCTCTTTCCGGAGTTGGCAAGGGCCCCCATTCATACCCCTCTCTCCCATTCACAGTCGTCCCCCCAGCACACACGCAACCCGCCCCCAGTCTCCCCTCCCCTCCCCTCCTCTTTTTCCGCTGCGTGTCACTGTGCGACTGTGCGTGTGTCAGTATGGCTGTGTCGATATGCGCGTGTGTGACTGCCTGCAGCCGTGTGTATGTGTGTGAGGGAGAGAGATGGGGAAATGGTGGGCTCCTAGCCCACCCCCCAGCTGTGTCCATCTGTGTGTCCCTGTGTGACAGTGTCTGTCTCTGTGTGACTTGGAATGATAGTGAGGCTGTCTGGGGACTCATCGTGTGTGTGTGTGTGTGTGTGTGTGTGTGTGTGTGTGTGATGGAGTGGATCTGTCCCAGGGACTGCGGCTATGTTTCCCAACACCCAACCTCCAGTGCCCAGCCTGCCCCCTCCCCCACTAGCCCCCTTGGCTGGTCCCTCTTGTGTTTCTGTCACTATGTGCCCCTCACCCTGCCCCCAGGGGGCCTATGGGGGCACCCTTGAGCCAGAGGTTCTGCCCTCTGCCCATGTGGGGCACGTGTACTGGACCACAGCTGAGCTTCTGCATGGGGAGCCGCATCTGCTGTGTTTCCTCTTCTCAGCATGGGGAAGGGGGGTGGCTTCCCCGTGTGGGGCCTGTGGGCTTGCTGTGGAGAGGCCCATGGAGATGGGTACATGGGGAGGGGCCGAGCACCAGAGGGGCGCCATGTACCGCAGCAGGCTGGGGGCTGTGGGATCCTGAGTGTATGAGAAGGACCTCCGCGTGGGGGTGGGGGAGTGGACGCTGCAGTCTCCGCGTGTAGGATCCAGTGAACAGGAGCTGGCCGCTGAGCTCCAGAGGCCTCTCAGGGACGCCAAGGGATGGCCTGGGGGAGAGCACTGTGCCAGCTCCTGACAGGCAGGTAGTCTGCACCACAGAGCGTGAATGGGGTGCAGTGTGGGTAGCAGATGTGGGGGAGGGGAAGGCTGGAGGGGCCTGGGTAGGAGGGGGAGGGACAGGGCGAGTAGGGGTACTGGAGTAGGGCATGGATGCTGGAGCATGGGGTGTGTGCAGTGTGCAAAGAAAAGACACAGGGTGAAGAGGGAATGCGGGGAATGTGAAGAGGATTTGGGGGTGGGGATCTGGGCAGCCAGAGAGCAGGGGAGAGGACGCAGGGAATGTAAATGAATGCAGCTGGGAACAGAGCCTCGGAGGGCGCTCGCTGGCTCGGAGGGTGAGATGAGTTGAGGATGCAAGGAGTAAGAGCTTCCCATGGATGAGTGGTGGGGTGGCCAGAAAGTACGAAAGGTACTGGGGGCCATTTAGGGGACACCGTGGGGTTACATACAGAGGAGGCGAAAGAGGACTTCAGAGAGATGAGGCCAAGGAAAGCAGGGAGAGGTGGCACCAAGAGGTCGAGGAGGTCACGGAAGTCTGAGGAGGACATTTTGGGGAAGGGGATGTGGGAGCTGGAAAAATGGCCCCCTGGGGTGGGCTGAGGGATGTGCAGGCTGATGGAGTGGTTAGGGTGAGGGGGGACTGCAAAATGGTATGGAGCGAGGTGCAGGGGGACAGGGGCAGGGGAGATGAGGTGCAGAGTTGCAGGAAGCTGGGGGACAAGAGGGCAGTTTAAAAGTTGGTGGGATGGGGGGGCCACCACATAGAGCCAGAGCCCAGTGACCCAGCCATGAGAGCAGGAAGGAGAGGAGCCTTATGGACTCAGAGGTGTGACTTGAGCGCGAAGGACAGAGGCGTGCTGTGGTGATCTGGGAGTGTTTGGACACTTAGGTTATTGGGGTATATTGCTTGTGGAGAGTTAGAATCATGGCTTCCACACTTTTTGTAGCTGGTGTGATCTTTTTTTATACTTATTTTTTAGTTGTTGATTGACCTTTATTTTTTATTTATTTATATGTGGTGCTGAGAATCGAACCCAGTGCCTCACACATGGCTAGGCAAGTGCTCTATCACTGGGCTACAACTCCATCCCCCAGGCTGGTGTGATCTTGATCAAGTTTCTTCTCTTGCCTCAGTTTCCTCATCTGTAAAATGGGAACAATAACAGTCAACCCTTCTTAGGACTGATATTAGGATTAAATGACTAGATAAATGTGAAGTGCTCGGAACAGTGGCATTTAGCCATAGTTGAGTACATGTTACTCACTGTGTGGTTGGCATAACTTGAGATAAACTTTAGGTGCTGGAGGACATTTCCTGGTGATTTTGGGTATGTGCTCAAAGTATTTGGGTGTTATGGAGTGGAGAGTATTATTACTGCAGTTGCGGGCATTAGCTTGGATATTGTTGAATGTTATTCACCCTGTGACCTCAGGCAAGTTATTTAACCATTCTTCCTTCTGTTTCCTCACCTGCGAAATGGAAATAGTACTTATTGTACCTCATAGACTGGTTGTGGGGACATATGTGAATGAGCTGCCTGTGAAGTCTTTAAGTACTGTCTAGCCCATAGCAAGTACTTCCTGGCCCATCACAAGCATGGGATTTTACTGGTTGCGTTGTGGGATGGAGGATTCTGTGAGGTTCATGGATGCGGAGTGGGGGTGGTATGGGGCAGGGAGACAGGGGTGTGAGGTATGAATGAAAGGAAGAGAGATCGCTGCTAGTGAGGAATACAGGGGTGCTGAAGGGCATGGCTGGCTGCTGGGGGTACCTGGAGAGCTGGAGAGGACATGGGAGTAGCAAGGACATAAGGGCTTGGAGGAGGTTGTTGGGATTTGGGCGGGGGGGTTGCAAAAGTGGGGATGAGGATGTCACCAAATGCATGGTCAGGAGCAGGCAGCCCTGACCTGGGAACCAACTTCTGCTGACCCTGCCTCCTGGCTGAACCTGCGGCTCAAGCCTTTTTGGCCCCTTGTCCTTCCCATCCCCCTCGCCCTGCTTCATTCAGTCCTTTCCTTCTCTCTCAACAGCAGCTCCGCTGCAAAAGTGGTCAAGCCCTGGGCTGCATAGAAGATCAGGGGGAGGAAGACATGGTAGGGGTGGTGGATGTGTTTATTGGACAGGGTGAGCTCTGAGCAAGGGCACTGGCCCAGACATGTCTGTGTGTACATATGTGCTGCCGAGCACATGAAGGCGTGCTGAGGAGGGCGGGACAGTCTGCACGTGCATGTGCTGAACAGTGTGGCTATGACACAAATGTATGGATTTTACAGTGGAACTCCTGGGGGTCCTGGAGTAATCAGGGGCCTGTGGGGTGATGCCGAAATACAGTAGAAGCACATTGGGTGTTACTGGCATGTGCTGGGATGTGTCGGGGGGGTGTGTTATGGGAATACACTGAGATGGGAGTGAGGGGGAAGTTATTATTGGAGCATACTGGGATGTGTGGGGGTGTTACTGAGATATACTGGAGTATTCATGGAGGGCTGTTTTGCTAAATCTGTGGGGGTAGGTAATTGGGGAGCACACTTGGCTATTATTGGAGTGTGTGGAAGCTGCGTGGATGTTACTGGGGTGTGCTGAGGGGGTCTGGGCATTGTTGGCATACCCTGGGATGTGCAAGCAGAACAGTGGGGAGGTGCTACAAGTATACAGTGGCTCGGGCTGCAGACATTACTGAAGGATGCTTGAGGCAAAAGCAGGGTGTGCCTTCTGGTGGTTCCTAGGCATTCTAGGGTGTTCTGAAGGGAGTGGGCTGGATCCAGGGGGATCTTGATGGCTCTGGGGTGTTGGATGCCCCTGGAGGAAGAGCTGTGCATTGCTGAGGTATGCAGGGGTGATGTTGGGGCATGGGGCCGTGGTTTGAGCAAGCCTGCACAGGCAAGGAGATAACCGCAAAGACTTTGGTTTCATTGATATTTACTGGGTTTGTGAGCATTGCCTAAATGTACTGGCGGGACTTGGTGGCTTTCCTGAGGACTGTCAGCATATTCATGGGGAGTTTCCATTTTACTAGGGTATACTGGTGGCATGCAGGGGATACACTTGAGATTTACCAAGGGCTACAGAAAGCCCACTGGAACTTTTTGCCGCAGTGAAAATGTTCAGCACTGTCAGCACTGTCCTGCATGGTAGTAACCACCAGTCACATGTGGCCTCTGTGACTGAGGAACTGAATGTTTTTAATTTTGATTAACTTTCATAAAAATAGTCACATGCAGCTGGTGGCTGCCATATTGGACGGTGCAGAATAAGCAGAGTACCAGTAGGCTTGGGGACCTTGGGAGGTGTAAAGGATTTGGGAGGGGAATCATCAAAGGACATGTCCTCATGACTTAATACCT
The DNA here is from genome assembly GCF_902686455.1 of Sciurus vulgaris. Lineage (NCBI taxonomy): Eukaryota > Metazoa > Chordata > Mammalia > Rodentia > Sciuridae > Sciurus > Sciurus vulgaris. The sequence goes on along the minus strand of NC_136478.1, from coordinate 61,978,484 downwards.
TGATCTTAGGACGGCGAACAGATCCCACTGAACACAGGCTTTTGCCAGCCGCTGTGCCATACACCATGCATGTTACCCACTCTGAACTCCCCCATGACCCCATCAGGCAGGGTCTGTAATTTTCCCCCACTGTAGGTGAGGAAACTGAGGCACAAATGGTTAAAGTCATGAGCTCAAGGTCGCAGTCAGGAAGTGGCTAGCAGGAACCCAAGCCAAGCTCTGTGGTGATCTGGAGGCTTCCTTCCCCAGCCCTCTGGGTTCCTGGTGCACAATGTGCCCCGTAACTGCTTGCTGAATGGATGGGCGGCTGGATGCATGGATGGATGAATGAGGAAAGAGTGAGTGGGAGAGAGAGCACTCTGGGCTCTGAGGGGGAGGCCTGTCAGGGCTGCTGCCAGCACATGCACAGGGAGAGACATCCCAGGAGGTGCAGTGAATGGTCCTGGAGCAGAGCAGGGGCTGGGGCACCGGGTTCCTGGGTGGGGCACCAGCTCTGAGTCTCATGATCCCTTCTCCACCCCCATCCCTCCTGCCTTCCTGCCAGCGATTACATCATTAAAGAGAAGACAGTTTTACTGCAGAAGAAGGACAGTGAGGGGTTTGGGTTCGTGCTCCGGGGGGCCAAGGGTGAGTGCCGGCCGGGGAGGGGCTGGGAGCAGGGCTCTCTAACCCAGGAAGCAGGGCCAGGGTGGGGGGCATAGAAAGAGAAAGGGACCCCAATCCTCCCACCACCCCACCCCGGGGTGCTGGTCCCTCAGCTATGGTGAGGCCTCTGTGACTTGGGTCTGAGCCCCATCCCCTGCTTGGCCTCTCCACCCCCTCCCCTCCGACCCCGCCGGCTCCTCCCTGTCTGCAGCGCAGACCCCCATCGAGGAGTTCACCCCCACCCCGGCCTTCCCGGCACTGCAGTACCTGGAGTCAGTGGACGAGGGTGGCGTGGCATGGCGGGCTGGACTGCGAATGGGAGACTTCCTCATCGAGGTGAGTCCTGCCACCTCTCTTCCATGGGGCTGCGGGGATAGGCCTCCAGTCCCCTCACAGTCTACACCAAGATCTGGCTGCCCAACTCAGATTTCTTTTGGCGCCAGGTTTCCCAGCCCCCTGGCCGCCCCCAGCCAGCAATTCCATCTAAAGACTCTTCAGAAGCATCTTGAAAGAGTGGCACAGGGCTGCCTCCAACACACACACACACACACACACACACACACACTACTAGGGACCTAGGTGACCTAGGTGAAGAGGATGTGCAGTGCCTCCTCCTGGTCCTGAGCCAGGGAGTTCAGGAAGTGGGTAGGGGGCCTGGCCAGGGGAGGGGTGGTGTGGAGGTTCAGAGGGAGGGGAGAGTGGTGGCCAGGGACAGGCCAGGGTAGGCCACTTTGCTGGGGATTCTGAAGCTCCCCTTATCCACACCTGTGCCACAGGTGAATGGGCAGAACGTGGTGAAGGTCGGCCACCGACAGGTGGTGAACATGATCCGCCAAGGGGGCAACACGCTGATGGTCAAGGTGGTGATGGTGACCAGGCACCCGGACATGGATGAGGCTGTCCATAAGAAAGGTACTTCACACACCTGCGTGGCAAGGCCTGGGCATCCCACAGCTACCAGACCAGGACCCTCAGAGCCTTCATGGCTGGTCCCCACCAGCCCAGGCCTTCGCTTTCTCAAGGCTGCTTGTCCATGCCCCTTGGGGAGAAACGGCGCCAGGGAGGGCTCAGCATGCCGCGGTGCTGTTCTCGAGCTCTGGGGCAGTGTGGTGGCAGGAAGGCATGGGGTCTTGTCCCCATGGCTCTGATAATTCCCACCCCCACGTCGCCTTTTCAGCACCCCAGCAGGCTAAGCGGCTCCCGCCCCCAGCCATCTCCCTTCGTTCCAAGTCTATGACCTCAGAGCTGGAGGAAATGGGTGAGCCTGAGGGGCTGCTGGGACTGAGGGCCAGGGAGGGCCGGGCGGGGGCTGGACCATCCCTGGAGTGCGTCAGTGTGGTTAGTAATCAGGGTCCTCGTCCTCCATGTTCCCCAATCTATGGGCCAAATTCTGGCCTGCCTGTGTGTCGCTGGGAAGGGCTGTCTGAGAGACCACATTCCCCTGTCCTCTTGTATCTCTGTTTCTCTGTCGGGATCTCTCTCAGGGTCTGTATGTGTCCCGCTCTCTGTGGGTCGCTCTTTCTTTCCTTCGGGCCTCTTTACATCAGTGTCACCTCGCCCCCACCCCACTCTCTATATCTCTTTCCACTGGCTCCCCCGAACCCCCAATAACAGAGGAGAGCGAGCCCCTCCCTCCAGACAGGCCCACTGGACCAGGGGGGTCCCGTTTCCCCAGACTGGGGCGGGTCGGACAGCTGACCGCTGGCCTCCCGGGGCCCTAAGGGAGGGGGGCGTTCCAGAGAGGGGGCCCTCGCCTCTCCCCTGACGTCCTAACTCTTGGCTCCTCTACTGCCTCTCCCCCGGGCTAGTCTCCCCCTGGAAGAAGAAGAGTGGTGAGTGGGTACAGGACTGGCGGGAGGGCCCCTGTCTCCCGATCCCGCCGGCGGACTCGCCCCTCCCCGACCCCGGCCCCTCACTGCCCCACTTGCGCTTGCGCACTCGCTGGCCACGCCCACCGGCCCGCACCTGCTGGCCACGCCCCCGGCCGAGCCTGCTCCGCCCCGCTCCCTGGGGCTCCCTGGGGCGCCCTTGGGCTTCATCCGTTTCTTTTGCCCACAGAGTACGAGCAGCAGCCTGCGCCGGTGCCCAGCATGGAGAAAAAGCGGACCGTGTATCAGATGGCTCTCAGTAAGAAGACCCAGCCCTGCTCCCGGGCTGCCCCGTTCCCCCACCCCGCAGCCCCGCCGGGCGCCGCGTTCACTTGGACCCTCTTTCTCCCCGCGCGCCCCTCAGCCACCTCCGCTTAGCGCTTATCTTCGTTCCCCAGCCACGTCACGACCTCACCCCGTTCCCTCCGTCCGCCCCTCACCCCCTCCCTTGAGGGCTCTCCTACTTGCCCTCACTCTTCCCCATCGCCGGTCCTGCCTGCTGGGAGGAGAGGCGGCTCCCAGCAGGACTGCCCGTGCACCGGGAATGAGGACAACAGCCCTTTTCTGGCTCATTCAAAACGCTATTCGGGCTTCTCCCACTCCCGCGGCAGCTCTGTCTTTTTGGCAGGGTCTGAGCAAACTTCATCTATCTCCCCACCCATCTTTGCCTCTCTCTAGACAAACTGGACGAAATCTTGGCGGCAGCTCAGCAGACCATCAGTGCAAGCGAGAGTCCTGGGCCTGGCGGCCTGGCGTCCCTGGGCAAGCACCGGCCCAAAGGCTTCTTTGCCACCGAGGTAGGCAGCCTGGTGTGGGAAGGAAACAGTGGGGTGCACCTGCCAGCCTGGAGCCTCTTTCTTCGCCCTTCCAAACGTCTCCTGACAGTGCTTCATGCCAGCCTTGGAGGGGCACCACACGTCCTGGGTCCCAACTTTATAGGTCCCCCTTCCATCTGCCCATCCTCTTGCCCCTCATTCTCCTCCCAGGTGCAATCTATTATATCCTCACTCTCCTGGCCACTCCTGCTCCTCAGGGTACTTCTCTTGCCCACCTCTGTCTGTTCCTTGAGGGTCTCAAGGAAGGCAGCATGATATCAGAGACGGAGATCCCTGCAGAATAAGTGCCCAACAAGTGGTGGTTATTCACATGTTAATCATTGAGCTGTGCGTCGTGGTGCACACCTGTAGTCCAAGCCACTTGGGAGACTGAGGAGGGAGGATTGCTTGAGCCCAGGAGGTCAAGGCCAGCCTGGGCAACACGGTGAGACCCCATCTCAAAAAACATATTAATGAATTACTATCTTTGTCCTTTCCCCACTGGAGGGTAACCTCTGGTGAGTGGTGTTGGTCAGTTTGGGATGCTGTGTTTGGCAAAGATGATCTCATTCATTGTTTAGAATCATCTTGTGGGGTACGTACACTTCACTTCTTAGCCCATTTACAGAGGGGGAAACTGAGGCTCAGAGAAAGACCCAGGATTTCAACCCAGAAAGTCAGGCCCTTAAACTCATGGTCCAGTCTCAGCCTGGATTCTTCTGGTGGGACCCTGTTGGCTTCTCCCTGGCTGTCCTCTCACTGAGCTGTGCCTTTAACACCAGCACATGCCCCCACGTCTGACGGTACCTCACCCCACCTTCCAGCAGTCACCTCCTGAGGCCAACTGCTTGCCCTACCTCTCCCTTTACCCAGGCCCTGCCTTCTGGCCACACCTACCCCCTGGTGGCCAAGGGCCATTTACTCTAGAGCTGGATCCCTTGGTTTTTAGGGGCATGGTCCCCTATGGCGGGCTGACTAGTTTTCTCAGAATAATGCTTTTAGATGCAAAATGCAATATGTACAATTAAAAAAGGTGGTTACACCAAAAGTTATTAAATTTATTATTATTTTTTTCTTCTTTTGTAGTACAAGGAATTAAACCCAGGGGTGCTCTACCACTGAGCTACATCCCTAGCCCCTTTTATTTTGAGACAGCATCTCACTAAGTTGCCCAGGCTGGCCTCAAACTTGTGATCCTCCTGCCTCAGTCTCTGGCACTGCAGAGATGACAGGCTTTTACCACCACGCCTGGCTTAAAGTATTTTTAAAAGGCAAAATTTGTGATAGCGTAATATTGGTCCCATTTTGTCAACACGAGATCTGGTGATGGATCTTAACTACTCTAATTTCAAAATCATGAGGAGCATAAACACTATTTTGAGAACCGCGTACCACTGTGCTGGGATATGGTAATGTCTGTGATTTCTACTGGGCATGCAGGCGCCGGTCTTGCTGAGACTAGCAGAGTTTGTTGCCTACATCCTTAATTGAGGAAGAGTTGAATTTTCACTGGAGGATGTAAAAATAAAGACTTGTAGTTTATTCCCGTCTAAATGCACAGGCCTGTCTGAAGTCTACCCACGGTTAGACCACATCCTACAGAGGGTCTCATACCTTTACAAGAGTCAAGAACAGGTGGCGAATTTTGCCCCAGGACTCCCAGAATTTCTTTCGAGTTTAGAGATAGGTCTTTGTCCACTTCTCAGAAGTTGGGGGCAGTGCCTGCAGGCAACAGGCCCTGTTTTTATGCCCTTTTCCAAAGAAGTTTGAAATGCCTGCAGCTTTTAGGTTATCATCCATGCTTACCACCCACCGATTTCAGTGTAAGAATCAAAAGTGCATGATCAAACTGCGGGAGAGCATGGGGGTGCACACCAGTAATCCAGCAGCTCAGGAGCCTGAAGCAGGAGGATCACAAGTTCAAAGCCAACCTCAGCAACTTAGTGAGACCCTGTGTCTAAATAAAAAATAAAAAGGGCTGGGGATGTGACTCAGTGACTAAGCACCCCTGGGTTTAATTCCTGGTACAAAAACAAGCTAACAAACAAAAACAGCAAAAACAAACAAAAACAAACATGGTCATTAGAGCCAGGCAGATGTGGCTTCAAATCCTGACTTCTTTGGCTAACTGCATCACTTTGGATTATGCTACTTAATTTCTGGGCATGTCAGTTTGCTGCTCTGTAAAATGGGGGAAAGCCGACTTTGCTACTGCTTCGGATATTTAAAGGAGCTGAACGTCTCACAGAGCAGGCTCTCAACAAACAGTGGCCTCTGTAGAGTGCAGCTTTTCCCTCTGCTATTTGATGCTTTTCTATCACCTTCTGATCTGGAGCAAATCACTTCCCCAAAAATTTCACTCTGGAGTTTTTGAAATTTCACATCCAATTCTGGGCTCCACAGACTCCCAGGCCATCATCTGAGAACATCAGCCAGAATCTAGTCCACCTCTTTTTTTTTTTTTTTTTTTAATACTCTCTACCACTTCTTGGTTCAATTCTCTTCCAGTCTGAGCTTGAAAACAAGAGCTCATCGCCTCCTGTTACTGTTATTCTATATGTGGACAGACTCCCAGAAAGTTCTTCCTTCTATGGGGCCCGAATCTCCCCCCTCTGGGCTTCTTGCTTTTTATCACTGTTTTCTCCATCTGTGGTCTTCGATCCTCACCCTCCTGTACCATCTCTCAGTTCCTCAGCAAACTTCCCTCAGGGCAGGAGGGAAGGGCAGGAGAGAGAGAGCATCCCCATTTTATGGAAGATGAATAGGGCTCGGGATTTGAATTTGCTTGCCTGGGATCTCTCAACCAGTGTATGTTCAATCAGAACTGAGGTCTGCGTCCTCTTCCTGCACACCAGGGTTTCTTTCATCCTCAGTAATTGAGGATTCTATATGTGCAAATTCATCTGTGCACTAAAATTTAATTGGACCCTAAAATCAATATTTGTGGATCTTTTTGTGATTCATCATGGACATGAGCAGAGTGGCAAAAATTTCAGGTCACCAGATGTGCATGCTCCTGACTGAGTGGACCAAGCAAGTGCTCTCGCAACACATTCATCTTAGGGCTGGCATCCTCTATTAACCAACTTGATACCATGGGATGGTTTTGTTTTGTTTTGTTTCATTTGCACCTTTGTGCTTTTTGTTGGTGATTTCAATGTTTGAAATGTTCCCCAAGTATAGTGCTGCCATGCCATCTAGTATTCCTAAGTGCAGGAAGGCGGCAATCTAAGTGCAGGAAGTTCTCTCGGGTATGAGTTGTGTGGTGCTGGTGGTGGTGAGTTTAATACTAATGAATTCACAAAATATATTAAATAAGGTATGTCTCTACAGAAACACATCTGAAACAAGGTTATGTGTTGATAGGTTGACAAAAATGTGAAGTGACTTTGCAGAATGTAACTACCACAAGCAATCAGAATTGTCTGTCTGGGGCCTGGTGGTTCTTGGTTGCAGGAGCTGTCCTGTGCATTGTAGGATGCCTGGCACTGTCCCTGGCAGCTTTCCTGCAGGACTGCCTCCAGTCCGAAACTGTCCCCAGGTATTCCCCACTGTTGCCTGTCAGGCAAAGCCACCTCTGGTTGCGTGCCACTACCTCACCATCCTGAGGTTAAAAGATTCTTGGCCTAGATGGACTCGGACTCCGGACACCACCGTATCCACTCGCTCATTCCCTCCTTCATTCAAAATTACTGGTGGTCTGGCGGGTGAGGTCAATTCTTCTGGCCTCCTTTCCTTCTTCATCTCGGCCTCTGCTCTCTCTGAATTTTCTTCCCTGTAAATCTCTCCCAGGTGTTTCCCTTTTCTCCCAGACCCCAGAAATTCTACAACAGCAGGTGAAAGTGCAGTCAGCTCCTTCTAACTTCATGTGCCACTTTTGGCCACATTACTTAATTTCTCTGCATCTCAGTTTCCTCTTCCGTAAAACAGGATCAGAGCTGACCCTGCGGTTCTGATGAGGATTAAGTGAGGTTAACTCTTAACAGGGCCAGCCGTTGATGGGGGACCCCACTGTGACTCAGCAGTGAGCCCTGCGTGTGCCCCAGGGACCCCAGAATCCCAGAAGACCCCCAAGGGCATATCTTACTTTCATTTATTCGGCAAAGGCATGGAGCCACCGCTGCCCTGTGGGGCCACACTGGCGCACTCAGGCACGACACAGCCCTGGGCCCCCTGGAACTCACCACTTGAGCTCTAAAGACCACCTGGATGGGCTCAGCCACCAGCCAGTAACAAAACCAGTTGTCCCCGACCCCGCCCTAGAAGTGGAGCTCTCGGCACGAGTCCTCCTGCCCTCCCCGTCCGTGAGTCCAGGAGCCTGTGGCCATCTGCCCGGAAGGACCTCCCATTTCTTTTCTTACTCCATGGATCTGTCCCTGGTCTTCCCTAAGCCTCCTCTCATGTGGGGGATCTGCCCATCCCTGCTCCTCCCCATCGCCAACCTGGTCTTCCCTGCCCGCTGAGTCAGCTCGGAGGCGTCTGCGCCCCCCGGCCTCTCGCTCCTCTGTGTCTCCACCTCCCTTGTGTTTCCGCTTCTCTCCCTCTTCATTCTTTGTGTGGACTCCTCTGCATCTGGACCAGTGGCAGTGTTGGGGCACCGTGTCACTCCGAGGCCTACCATGAAACTACATGAAACTGCATGTAACTGCATGAAAACTACCACATTGTTCATGGTGCCACTGTTTAAGAACTCGGACGTGGGGAGGTTTCAGTTCCCCAGGACACACTGTTGCCTCAACCTAGGGGTGGGAGGAAGTCCCAGCCATGGGGGGCACAGACCCCCAGCAGATCAGCTCAAGGCCAAGGCCACGTCTCCTCCTGGGGCTCTGCTGGTTGCGTCTCTCCATCTGCCTAGCTTTGGCTTTGTTGGCTACTATCTCTGCTCCCTGCCGTCCCCAGTCTCTGTACGGGTGCAAGTTTTGGCCTTTCTCTCAACTCAGCTTCTCCCTCCAATGATTTTTATCAGTTCAACTGGTGGCCTGGGGTTGCCCTGGCCTCCTGGTCTCCAGGCCTGCCAGGCTTGCCCCTCTGGGCCCCTCTTTCTTTCTATTACGCTTCAAATTCCTGCCTGTCTCCCATCTGCCCCCTCCTCTCCATCTCTTCCTCATCTCTGCCCCTCCTTTACCCTCTTAGGAGCCGGCTTCTCAGCAGGACTTCCCCAGCCCCTTGTCAGTCTGTGCCCCAGCAGGAGGGCATACTGGTTCACTGGGCACCCCCCCACACACCAAGGCCACGGGAGAGCTGGACCCACAGGCCGACTCTTTCTAAGGAGGTTCTTGCCCGGCAGCCAGTGACATCATGGGCAGCTGGCACACTCTGATTGGCTGCCCCTCTGCACAGGAGCTGGACTTGGTGATGGAGGCTGGCCTGCCCGTCTGGAGCCAGTTCTTCCCTCAGGTTGTCAGACCGGGGCCTTGGATGGTATTAGGGCTCAGCCTGACGCCTGTGGAACTCTGACCCTTCTTATGTCCAGCTCACCCACTCTTTTTTTTTTTTTTTTTCTCCTTTCTCTTCCACACTGAAGTGTCTGACTGATCTTCACCCTCTTCAGCCAGGAACACCCTGGTCTCTCACTCAAGCTCCTCTGTAGCCCTAACTGCCTCCGCATCACCCCGAACAGTTCCGAGCCACTCTCACCCCCACCGCCCCATCACCCTGACCCCACACTGCCCCCCTGGACTCTTCAGGGCGCTGCCCAACCTCCTGCCCTCCTCACACCATCCTCCCCCACCTTCCACCTTCACAGTCCCTGCATCCTCTAAGGCTTCCTTCCCTTTCTTTGCACCATTATTTGATCTTGGCATGTTCTAACCACCCTGGTCCGTTTTCTCCAATCCCTCTTTAATCTCCTCATTCACTGGCTGATCTAGGACGAGATCCTTGTCCTTTCTGATCTACAGTCTCTTTCATGATCATCATCACAGCCTCACCACCTGGGCTCAGGGGACCTGTGCCGAAAGCAGCAGGCCAGTGGCTCACACAAAACTATCCCTTCACTGGCCACTCCTCTCTTTCTCAGCACCCCTGAATAATATCTTTGCCATTCACAGGGTTCTGATCCCTGAAACCAGACAGCTGCAGGAAGGACAGGAAGCCAAGCAGGGTCTTTGATAGGAGAAGGACCTTGGGCATGGTTGAGAAGAACGGGGCGGGCTGAATCCACTCGGTGGAGAACAGAAGCGGGGAAGCCGTCACGGGGGTGTGCTTGGGAGACACCATCCAGTGTCCTCTTGGAGCTGGCGCTGTGTTGTTTGGTGGGATGTTCAGGAGAACAGGGCTGAGGTTGCTTCAGGATTCACTCACATCTCATCAGTGGATGTTGCATGGCCTCCAAGGAATCCTTCATTTCCTGAGTATTTATCGGGCACCTACTCTGTGCTGGACCTGCTGCTAGGGTCTGAGATTGTAGGAGTGAACCAGTCAAGTAAGGTCACTTCCTTCAGAGAATTTACATTTGGAGGGTGGAACAGAGCAGAATTGGGTTCTGCTGTATGTGAGAGTAATTTCCAAATCACAGTAGTTTGTCCTTTGATGTTAAAGAAGTTGGGAGCAGGAAATCCCAGGAAGGTGGGGCAGCCCTCATGGGCATGAAGGCCTGGGGTTCTTCTCACTCTCTGCTCCATCATCCTAGCTTTGCTTACACCTGAAAAGGGGCTGTATAGTCCAAGGTGGCTGCAGGAGCTCTAGCTATTGCACCAGCAATTCCAAATAACAGGAAATGCGCAGGGTTGAAAGGCACACCTCTAAAGAGACTTCCCAGAAGTAACGTACCCTTCCACTTACCTCCATCTGACACCTTCTATTTTACTGACTTATTTTGTTTATGGCCTGCCTGCCCTTCATGTGGCTGGGACATTTGTCTAATTTGCTGCATCTGCAGCATCCAGATCAGTCCCTGGCATGAGGAGGCGATCAGTAAATATTTGCAGAATGCACGAGTGAAACAAACACAGAATCAGGACTAATGCAGGAAGGCCAGTGCAGTGAGTGGGTAGCCTGGACCTGAGGAAGGTCTGTGCTCTGCTGGACCAGGGCCATCCCGTAGAATTTTCTGTGATGATGGAAATGTCCCACATCTGCGCCACCCAGCATGGTAGCCACGGGCACGGGTTCAGCATTTCGTGTGTAGCCGGTGCCATGGAGGGACGAGGTTTTTTTCTTTTAATCAACTGGAATTTACATCTAAATGGTTGGTGGCTACCTTGAGACCACACAGACCCCCAGGAACGGGGAGCCAGGCCAGGAGGAAGATGAGGAGTCTTCCCAAGCAGAGCATGGAACATGAGGAAAGGCTGCTCTAGGTGGAAGGACCAGCAGATGCTGAGGCTCAGAGGCAAGAGACAGTGCAGGGAATGCAGCGGCTGGGTCGGGGGGAAGGAGGGCCCGGTGGCCACAGAGTTCCATCCCAAAGGCGGCAACTATGTCCTGAGCAGATTTCCTGTCTCTGCACTTCTGGTCTCAAACATGGAGAAGGGAGGCATCTGGAGCCACCAGAAAGAAGCTGGGGAGTGACTGGCTGGCTCTGGTCAAGTTGCGCCTTCATTTGACCCATGCTGGTAGAGGACCAGGCAGGCGAGAGGATGGGCCCAGGGGCTGCCCCCAGGCAGACTTCATTCCACTTCCCTGATCCTTGGGAACTTTTGCCTTTGTGAGTCCCTCCTTTATTCCATGACAATGTGGGTACAAAGACGCATAATCTGTACCCTCTGTCCCCTGAGTTTCCAAATCCTCTGATTCAGCCAGCTACAGATTGAAAATATGTGGGGGGAAAATTGCGTCTGTACTGAACATGTAGTTTTTCTTATTATTTTTGGAGCAATATGGTAGAACAACTCTGTACAGAGCATTTGCACTCTCATAAGTATGATAAATAATCTAGAAATGACTTGAAGTATACAGGAGAATGTACCTAGATCATATGCAAATACTGTGCCATTTTACATAAGGGACTTGGGCTTCCATGGATTCCAGGATCCCCCCAAAACCGATCACCATGGATAGCAAAGGGTGACGTTTCATCCAGATTGGCTTGTATTCATTTTTTTCCTTCTGCTTTTAAAAGAAATTGAAACTCTTCCCCTAGAAGTATCGTGGGCCCCAGAAGCTGTAGCTTGAGTGCCAGGAGAGGTGGCCCTGCCTTCAGGGAGCTTCCGTGTTAGTTAGCGGCAGGTACAGACAGCAAGCCAGTGAGCTGGGTCATTTCAGATGAAGACATGTGCGACAGGCAGATGCAGCAGACAGCTATGGGACAAGCGGAGGACGTGGAGTTAAAGATGAAAGGATGGCGAGACATGCAGGAAGGGCTGCAGGGAGAAGGGCCAGGACTACAAGTCCCAGGCCAGGATAGAGCTGGGATGTGGTGGGGACAGGGAGCAGGTGGGAGAGGCAGGCGAGGACTGAGCGAGAGGGGGCGCCTTAGCGTGGGCCTCCTGGAAGGGGAGCCCGAGATGCGATTCCCGTGTGGCCATTTGCTAAGGTGGAGCCTTCAAGGAGTGAGGCCGGCAGACGTGGCCGCAGCCTGTCTTCAGCCTGATCCCCCGGGGAGCTCTGGCGTGAGCTGCACCCCAGAACCTCTCCTGCCGTCCTGCCGAGTACTTCTGGGCTTTACCAGTCCCTCAGGTGCCGCAGGACTGCTCTGAGGAGCTGCCCACAGCGGTGGAGGACGGGGGAGGGGTCTGGGTGGAGGAGGGGGAGGGGTCTGGGCGGTGCCCGAAGCGCCTCCCTCGGAGGGAGTTCAGCTCTGCTGCTAACCACGGCGGCAGGTCCTCTGGGATTCCCAGCAGGGCGATCTCGGTGCCCCCAGTTTCTTCTCAAAACATCCCTTTGACTGTTGTATGGACAACAAACCAGAGAGGGGTGTGGGGATAAGTGGGAGCAGGAGGAGGAGGAAAGAAACTGCAGCACTCCAGGTGAGCGCCAGGGGGGACGTGGGCAGGGGACATGGCCAGCTTAGTGGTGGCGCACGGTAGGGTGGACTGCTAATCTGCTCTCTGCCCGGTCCTTCCTCCCCCTGCCCACACTTAAAACTTGGCCCTGACTTAGAATTTGCATCCGCCTTCTCCCCCTGTCCTCCCTGCCTGCCGGGGTTGGCGGAGGAATGGGGGATGGCTGTGTGCGGCGGGAGTCTCCCTGCCCTGACTGACCTTCCTCTGCTCTCTTCTCTCTCCTGCTGACTGCCACCCCAAAGTCGAGCTTCGATCCCCACCACCGCTCCCAGCCAAGTTATGAGCGTCCTTCTTTCCTGCCTCCGGGACCTGGGCTTATGCTCCGGCAAAAATCCATCGGTATGTCTCTGGAAGAGTGCGCGAGTGGGCTGCGGGGCGGGGGGCTGATCGTCTACTGGCCAAATAAGGGTGTTTGGAAACGTTTTCTGCTTTCATATGTGACCACAGTTCTGTCAGGTCTGGCAAAGAGCTCAGACTGGAACTGGGAAAGTGGGGTATGATCCTCTCCTTCTGAGCTGTGCTGTGTGACCTGGAACAGGTGGTTCACTTCTCTGGGCCCTGGACTCTGCATCTATAAAGCAGTATATTTTTGCATTCCTGGATGCAGGATTAGAAGAGAGTATGGGGCCCTCAGACACAAGTGGGAGTTGAGAACAGGTAGTGAGTCAGGCTGACACCGGGTGGGAAGCAGGTGAGAGGGTCAAAGACAGTCCTGACAGTTCATGAGCAGGCAAAGACTTAACTCCTCAAGTCCCCCAGAGTGGTTCTGCCCATCGGGCGTGCTGTTCCCGGGAGTCCAGTCCCCCTAACGTGAGTCTTACCCTCCGTGGTCTGCCTGTCTGGTGGTGTTCCGAGTGTATTCTCCATCACTCCTCTCCTCCTTTTAAAACTTAGCTGCATCTTGCACAGTTCCACCTGTGTAATCACAGGTCTGAGGCGCTGATTGCATTTCCTTCCTGCATATACATGAAAAGAAGCACACACTCGGCGCATAATCACCGCGATCCCAGCTCAAGACGCTTTGGCTCACCCCAAGCCGCCACTAGCACACCTAGGCTTTTGGGCAAATTAGAAAAAGGCGCCCCCTTATGGCTCAAGGAGGAAATTCATCTGAATTTCGCCCCCAGCCCGCTTGCTCCCCCTGCTGTTCTTGTTGCGCAGAGCACAACCTGTATCACTAGGAGGCGTAGGGCTAATACCTGTGAAATTTTTAGCATGTAATACTGGGTGCCATTATCATCATCATCATCATCATCATCATCATCATCACTCCTAGTACTACTACTAGTACTACTACTATTACTACTACTACTACTACTATCTTCTATGGGATAGCGGAGCAGGAGATTCCTCCTGCCCCTAGGCCCCATTCCTGGATCCTCTCTGTCTCCCCAGGGGCTGCAGAGGATGATAGACCCTACCTAGCACCCCCAGCCATGAAGTTTAGCCGCAGCCTGTCTGTGCCTGGTTCGGAGGACATCCCCCCACCACCCACGACGTCCCCACCAGAGCCTCCCTATAGCACACCTCCGGCCCCCTCCACCTCAGGCCGCCTTACCCCCTCCCCCCGGGGGGGCCCCTTCAACCCAGGCTCAGGTGGACCCCTCCCCGCCTCCTCCCCCGCGTCCTTTGACGGACCCTCCCCTCCTGACACCCGTGTGGGGGGCCGTGAGAAAAGCCTGTACCACAGCGGCCCCCTGCCCCCTGCCCACCACCATCCGCCCCACCACCACCACCACCACGCCCCGCCCCCCCAGCCCCACCACCACCACGCCCACCCACCTCACCCGCCGGAGATGGAGACCGGCGGCTCCCCCGACGACCCCCCACCCCGACTAGCTCTGGGGCCCCAGCCCAGCCTGAGAGGCTGGCGGGGCGGCGGGCCCAGCCCGACCCCGGGGGCCCCGTCGCCTTCGCACCACGGTAGCGGCGGCGGGGGCAGCAGCTCCTCCCAGGCCCCGGCCCTGCGCTACTTCCAGCTGCCGCCCCGGGCGGCCAGCGCGGCCATGTACGTGCCAGCCCGCTCCGGCCGTGGCCGCAAGGGCCCGCTGGTCAAGCAGACCAAAGTGGAGGGCGAGCCCCAGAAGGGCGGCCTCCCGCCCGCCCCCTCGCCCACGTCCCCCGCCTCCCCGCAGCCACCGCCGGCCGCGGCCGCGCCCTCCGAGAAAAACTCCATCCCCATCCCCACCATCATCATCAAGGCTCCGTCCACCAGTAGCAGCGGCCGCAGCAGCCAGGGCAGCAGCACCGAGGCCGAGCCCCCTACCCAGCCCGAGGCCGCCGGCGGCGGCGGCTCCTCCCCGAGTCCCGCCCCGGCCATGTCGCCGGTGCCGCCGTCGCCCTCGCCCGTGCCCACCCCCGCCTCGCCCAGCGGCCCGGCCACCCTGGATTTCACCAGCCAGTTCGGAGCGGCCCTGGTGGGGGCGGCCCGCAGGGAAGGGGGCTGGCAGAACGAAGCCCGCCGGCGCTCCACGCTCTTCCTCTCCACCGACGCGGGGGATGAGGACGGAGGCGACGGCGGGCTGGGCCCAGGGGCGCCCCCCGGGCCGCGGCTGCGCCACTCCAAATCCATCGACGAAGGCATGTTCTCGGCCGAGCCCTACCTCCGGCTGGAGTCGGCGGGCGCGGGCGGCGGCGCGGGCTACGGGGGCTACGGAGCGGGCGGCCGCGCCTACGGGGGCAGCGGGGGCAGCAGCGCCTTCACCAGCTTCCTGCCCCCGCGACCCCTGGTCCACCCGCTGACCGGCAAGGCCCTGGATCCGGCCTCCCCGCTCGGGCTGGCCCTGGCCGCCCGCGAGCGGGCGCTGAAGGAGTCCTCGGAGGGCGGCGGGGCGCCCCAGCCCCCTCCCCGGCCGCCGTCGCCGCGCTACGAGGCCCCGCCGCCCACCCCGCACCACCACTCGCCCCACGCCCACCACGAGCCAGTGCTGCGCCTCTGGGGGGCCTCGCCACCCGACCCCGCGCGCCGGGAGCTGGGGTACCGGGCAGGGCTGGGCAGCCAGGAGAAGTCCCTCCCGGCTAGTCCACCGGCCGCGCGACGCTCCTTGCTGCACCGCCTGCCCCCCACAGCTCCCGGGGTCGGGCCACTCCTGCTGCAGCTGGGGCCCGAGCCCCCGGCTCCGCACCCTGCCGTGAGCAAGGCCTGGAGGTCCGCAGCCCCTGAAGAGCCCGAGAGGCTGCCCTTGCACGTGCGGTTCCTCGAGAATTGCCAGCCGCGGGCCACCGCGTCGGGCGGACGGGGGCCCCCGTCGGAAGATGGGCCAGCTGTCCCACCGCCCAGCCCGCGCCGCTCCGTGCCTGCCTCCCCTACCTCCCCGCGGGGCAGCGAGGAGAATGGGCTCCCCCTGCTGGTCCTGCCGCCGCCCGCTCCCTCGGTGGACGTGGACGATGGCGAATTCCTTTTTGTGGAACCTCTGCCTCCGCCTCTGGAGTTCTCCAACAGCTTCGAAAAGCCAGAGTCGCCTCTCACGCCTGGGCCTCCACACCCGCTGCCGGACCCACCCACCCCGGCCACTCCCTTACCTCCCGTGCCACCCCCAGCTGTGGCCCCCGCCCCTCCCACCCTGGACTCCACCGCATCGAGCCTGACATCCTATGACAGCGAGGTGGCCACGCTGACCCAGGGGGCTCCTGCGGCTCCTGGGGACCCTCCTCCACCAGGCCCTCCAGCCCCAGCAGCACCGGCTCCCCCCGTTCCTCAGCCGGGCCCAGACCCTCCGCCAGGCACGGACTCTGGTATTGAGGAGGTGGACAGTCGGAGCAGCAGTGACCACCCCCTGGAGACCATCAGTAGTGCATCCACGCTGAGCAGCCTGTCTGCTGAAGGTGGTGGTAGCGCAGGGGGCGGTGGAGGTGGTGGGGGTGGGGCTGGTGTGTCCAGCGGGCCAGAGCTTCTGGACACCTATGTAGCCTACCTGGATGGCCAGGCCTTTGGGGGAAGCGGGACTCCTGGCCCACCGTACCCCCCACAGCTCATGACTCCCTCTAAGCTCCGGGGCCGGGCACTGGGGGCCAGTGGAGGTTTGCGGCCTGGCCCCAGTGGGGGACTGCGAGACCCTGTCACCCCTACCAGCCCCACCGTCTCAGTGACCGGGGCTGGAACTGATGGGCTGCTGGCCCTGAGTGCTTGCTCAGGACCCTCGACAGCAAGTGTAGCTGGGGGTTCAGTGGCAGTAGAGCCAGAAGTCCCACCGGTGCCCTTGCCAACGGCCTCCTCCCTGCCTCGGAAGCTGCTGCCCTGGGAGGAGGGCCCGGGCCCACCACCACCACCCCTGCCCGGGCCCCTGGCCCAGCCTCAGGCCTCAGCCTTGGCCACAGTAAAAGCCAGCATCATCAGTGAACTCAGCTCCAAGCTCCAACAGTTTGGGGGCTCCTCGGCAGCTGGAGGGGCTCTGCCTTGGGCCCGGGGAGGCAGCGGGGGCAGCGGGGACAGTCACCACGGGGGACCCAGCTACGTCCCTGAGAGGACCTCCTCACTACAGCGGCAGAGGTGAGCATGGGCTAGTGACTGGCAGTGGAGGCCAGAGAGGCCCAAGTGGGGGTTCCAGAGTTCATCTTCCCCATAGCTGTGTCCTTTTGGGGTCTCAGGGTGACAGAAAGAAAATAGAAACAAGGCTGCTTGCAGGAATTTGCCCCTGAAGAGGCACGTTTTCCCAGATACTTCAGACTTCCTCTTAGTAGCTCCTTTGGGCTCCTCCATCACCGTCACAACCACCCTGGGTTGAGGAAGTGTCAGCAGCAGGAGGGATTTGCTGAGGCCTTTCTCCCTGGTGGCTTGTCAGCTCCTTCTGACAGTCCCTGACCCCTCCTTGAGACCTACCCTGAGAGCTGTGGTGTGGCTGGGGATGTGATACTTCAGGGCACAGTGGCTACAGGTGTGACTCTGGGGCCCAGTTCCTTGGGTCCCAGGCCTGGCCCAGCCCTCGTAGGTACAGAGAGAATCCACCTCTCTGTAGGAGGGGGACAGCAGTGGGCCACTGTCATGAAATGGAAGAGGACAGGGCCTCTCAGGAGACCAGCCCCATGGGGATGGGGAAATGCCAAAAGATGCAGATGTTTTCCCAGACAGCTAGTCTGAGCCCATTCAAGACCTTTGAGCCATAGGGAAGGTGGTGACCTTCCCAATTCAGACACACAGTGGGAAGGAGAGCTTGCAAATCGTATCCATCCGCAGAGCGCAGTGTGATTCCATTTGAGAGTTGGGTATCATTATGATTAACATGCAGGTGTGGGTTTATTAGGCCATTGAGATTCCACAGCAAATCACTCATTATTCTTAAATATTCTGGGTCGAGGAGAGGATACTTCAATTAGTCAACACACACATCAGTTATAGATGTATCACCTGCCATGTGCTGGGTACCATTCTGGGTGAGGACCCCAGAGTGAAGAAGACAGGCACAGTGTAGCCCCCACACAGCCCATAGTCTAGTGGAGGTGCAGAAAATAAGCAGAATAATTTCAACCATCCTTGAAAAAATACAATAATGGGATGGTTATAGAAGTTCTCTTAAATAACAGGCAAGAGGAGCAGAGAGGGGAGGAGGGAAGGGGCCCATCACCAGGCTGCTTGGGGAGAGTGAGCTGCTCAGAGGGAACAGCCCATTCAAGGGCCTTGAGGTGGGCCTGTGCTGGAGGGAGGTAAAGGGATGAGGGGAACCTGTTTCTCCCCTTGTTTCTTCTCTCTTTCATCTCCCTCTCTTCATCTCTCTCTCTCTTTCTCTCTCTCTGTTCCCTGTCCCCATCCATCTTTCTCCCCTGAATGCCCACCCTCTTTTTGTTTCTCTCTCACTGTCTCCCTGTCTTCCACTCTGCTATGACTGGCCATAACCCGAAAGGCAGTATAGAGTAGTGGTTAAGAGCTCAGACTTTGGTGCCATATAACCGGGCTCTGCCACTTCCTGGCTGTGTGTCCTTAGGCAAGTTACTTAACCTTTCTGTGCTGATGATGATGATAATAATAGTAACCTGCGTCAGGGCTGTCGTGGGGATTAAATTGAGATGCAATATGGAAAGCACTTAGAACGATGCCTGGCACACGTGAGCAGCAGTGAGTGATGGCGATTATTATTATTATCACTTAATGTCTCTTTTTCTTTCATCTCTTGACTGTCACCCTGTCCCTGTCCTCTCCTCTCTCTCTCTCCCTGCATTTCTGTCCTGACATCCATCTTACCCCGTGCTCCTCCCATCTCTCCCCACCTCTCTCTCCACCTCTCTGCCCTGCCCTCATGTCTCTGCCCCTATATCTTGACCGCTGCCTCTGTCTCACCCTGCCCTTCCTTCCCCCTGCGCCCTGCCTCCACCCCACCCCGGTCATCTTCCAGGCTCTCCGACGACTCCCAGTCCTCGCTTCTCTCCAAACCGGTCAGCAGCCTGTTTCAGAACTGGCCCAAACCACCTCTGCCGCCACTCCCCACTGGAACTGGGGTGCCCCCTTCAGCCGCTGCAGCCCCAGGGGCCACCTCACCCTCGGCCTCCTCCTCCTCCACGTCCACCCGCCACCTCCAGGGCGTGGAGTTTGAGATGCGGCCCCCTCTGCTCCGGCGGGCCCCCAGCCCCTCGCTGCTGCCTGCCTCAGAGCACAAGGTCAGCCCTGCGCCCAGGCCCTCATCCTTGCCCATCCTGCCTTCTGGACCCCTCTATCCGGGCCTCTTTGACATCCGCGGCTCCCCCACCGGAGGGGCAGGAGGCTCTGCAGACCCGTTCGCCCCTGTCTTTGTGCCACCACACCCAGGGATGTCCGGGGGGCTTGGAGGAGCTCTGTCGGGGGCTTCGCGCTCCCTCTCACCCACCCGCCTGCTTTCGCTGCCCCCGGACAAGCCATTTGGCGCTAAACCTCTGGGGTTCTGGACCAAGTTCGATGTGGCCGATTGGCTTGAGTGGCTGGGCTTGGCTGAGCACCGTGCCCGGTTCCTGGACCACGAGATCGATGGCTCCCACCTGCCTGCCTTGACCAAGGAGGACTATGTGGATCTGGGTGTGACCAGGGTGGGCCACCGCATGAACATTGACCGGGCTCTCAAATTTTTCCTGGAGAGGTGATGGCTGGCCTGGACGGACCAGCCGTCCACAGTACCCTTGAGCCTGCTGGCCTCCTGACCTCTGAACCCTGACCACCGTTCTCTCCCTGGGCCAGGGACTCTGCTGAAACTGCGCCCTGCCCTAGTCTCCCAAGGCCTTGGGTCACGAGGTGGCCCCTGCAGGCCGGACATTTTGCGCCCCACAGGAGGGGGCGGCTGACACAAGACTGCGTTGTGACAGGGGGCAGAGGGGGCGATGGAGGAAAGGACACGGGCACCCAGAAGGAGGGAAGGGTCGATTCTGGGGGGAGGGGACAGACAGAGCCATAGAGGGTCCACCCTGAGCCTGACTGGATGGGGGCCTGACCCCCAGGCCACAGGGGAAGGGGGCACCCTCAGATTCCACCACCTGCCGCCCCTCTAGCAGCCTTCCCATCCTCGCCAGGCCCTCAGCTCCCCGCTCCCCGCCCCTGCACATGGCTGTTCCGCCCGCTCCTGCACGCCGCTCCATTGCACGCCACTCGCCTCCTCCCTCCCCTGGGCTGCAGTTTTGCACAGATTTGCCCTCTCGCTGTCTTGCACACTCGCCTTTGCGTCCAGCCTCTGGGGCCCCCTCAGCTGTCAGACACGCTGTTTCCCTGGCTTGCGTGGCATTTCTCCCGCTCCTCACACTAGGCACCCTCTGCTCTGACTCTGGCTCACACCTGTCCCCGCTGGGACCCTCTCGTGCACACCTCACTTCCTACAGTTCCCAGACCCCTCAGCCCGCTCTGAACCCATGATGCAGACACACGTGGGACACACCTTCCCTGCCCTCCCCAACCTGCTCCTCCGCTCCCCGGTAGCCGGCTCTGCTCAGTCTTTGGCACGCGCTCTCCTGTGCAGCCCTCCGCACACGCAGTGACCTCCGTTTGCTTATGTTGAAGCACTTTCTCTTCTTTATCCTGAGCCCCAGATTCTTACTCTACCCACCTCTTCTCGCAGTGGCACCCCGCCCCTCCCAGCCGCTTCCCCCCCCCCACCTCTTGCACTGTCACTTTTGCACACTTGCTTCACAGAACGTCTCTCACAAACGCTCGATCCACTCCTCTTTGCCAGGCCCCATTCCCCTGCACCCCCTTCTTCAGACCTCTGCCCATCTCCACTCTTGACTCTCGCACACCCTCTTGCACACTTGCTCCCACACGTGCACCCTCCCCTGCTTTCTCACTGCTCCTTGGGAGCCTCTTCCTTCCTTCTGTGCCGCTTTGCAACTCAGAACCTTGCTGCACCTCCTCTGCCTTTCCGCTCATGCAGCTCCCAGGAGACCGCGCCCCTGCCCATCTCCCTCCGCGCGCTCCGGGACTGCATTGCCCCTTCTTTTCCTGACACCCTTCTCTTCCGCTCCCGTGCAGGCACAGCTCTGGTGGCTGTTCTCATGCTCTGCCTCCCTGCTCGCTCTGCTCACTTCCTGGGAGACAAGACCCGGCTCACGCTTGCTCCTGCTTACCAGGCTTCTCACCCGCCTCTCCTGCCGCCAGCTCCCCTTCCCTTCCATCTCCCTCCCTTTACTCTGCCCTGCCCTTCTTGGGCCATCTGTCCATCCGTTTTGCACGAGGATCCCATTCTCCTCCCAACCTCCTCTTCTCTCCAAGAACTCCTCCCTCTCCCTCCAGCATGGCTGCTCCCTCCCGCACGCTTCCCCTTTCCCCTTATTCCTGGGGCTTGGGAATTTTAAGCCACCCCTTCCCCCTGGAAGCCCCTGCCCTGCTGTGGGTAAAGGGGGGAGGGCATAGCCCTCAGGTCCCCCCCCCCCATGTTCAGCTGCCAAAGAAGGGAGCTCCCCCTCCTTCCCCCAAGCCCATTCCCCTCTGCTGCCCCCTACCCCAGAGGGGGGGGCGCTCCGTCCATGAGGGGAGGGGGCAGTCCCCTCCCCTTACCACGTCAGGGATCTGCGGGGAAACTTGTGGGAGGGTCGTGGGAGGGGGGAAGGGTGGCGAGGAGAGGAGCAGAGGTCGCGCTGGGTCCCTACCCGCCCCCTCCCCCTTGTCGGATGCCCCCAGTCCGCAGGGGGCCTGCGCGGCGCCTATCTATCAAGGGCTTGTTCATTCTGGATGGGTGCCGCGGGGTTGGGGAGGGTGTTGGGGGTGGGAAGGGGGGAGAGGAGGTGGGGGAGGGGGGAGGGACTGGATGGGGGGGCAGCGCGGGGTGGAGAGGAGAGACAAAGCAAAAAGAAACAATAACAAAAGAAGAAAATACAAAGCAAAACAAAAGAAAAAAAACTAGAACACACACACACACAAATCCAGAAAGAAAAAAAAAAAACAAAACCTGAAATAAAAGCCCGAGAACTGTCTTCCAAGGGGGGTGGGAGGAGGAAGAGGAGGGGGGCGGATGAAGACGTTTGGTTCTAGCCGATACAGGGATGACATGCGTTGAAAGCCCCGGCGCCCGGGTCTTCCCTTCCGCTGGCCTCGGTTCCTCCCTCGAGGGACTGGGAGGACTCCCCAGCGTCCATTTGCAGGGACTGGCGTAAGATTAGGGAGGCGGGATTATAATATGGGGGTTCGTCCCTACCCCCCATCACCTCCCTCCCCCTGACTCCCCACCAAGATTTTGCAGAGAGAAATGGCTTTTGTACCAGGTCATTCTTTATAATTAAACTCACAGTATCCACCCCCTCGAGCCGGCCCCGCCTCCTTCCTGGGGAGGCAACGCCCCCTTTCCTCCGGGGTTTGGCGAGTGACGCCCGGGCCGGCGGGACGGTGCGCAGCGGGGGCCCGCCCCACGCGTCAGTCTTCCTCGGTAGGCTCCGCCCCCAGGGCCTGGAGCATGTGCCGACGAACCAGGGCGCGGCGCAGGTGCAGGCGGTAATCGCCCAGCAGCAGCTCGTCGTGGCGCACCAGCGAGTGCGCAAGCCCTCGGGGGCTGATCCCTGAGCGCAGCAGGCAGGACCGCGTCTGGAAGTCCGTGACCGTGATAAGCCACCTGCGGGGGCGGGGCGGAGACCGAGGGGGAACTTGCTGGCCGTCTCAGCCCGCCTCGGTCAGAAAGTCCCTCGCTCAGTCCCAGTTCGCTCAGTCCCTGTTCGCTTAGTGACTCCAGCCACTCTGTCCCTGAGTTCCTCTTCTGCTGAGGTCAACCCGTGCCCTGACCCTCATCGGGGTCATTCCAGGCTCAGTCCTCTCAGCCTGGTTCTGCCCCCTAATCACAAGGCTCCCCCTTCTCAAGCCGCCGCTCCACGCCCGCCCTCACCTGCTCGCTCCCGGACCCGCCCCTACTATGCACTCGGTCCACACTGCCCTTCATAGCAGCTTTCCAGGCTCAGCCTCCTCATCAAGGTCTTGCCTCGGTCTTGGTCTAGTCACTCCCTGGTTCACTCACCGTCGGGGTCCCCACTCAGTCCAGGTCCCGCCCCTCAGCGCCCTGCCTCCGCCCTGCTCTTGCCCAGTCTCCGGCGTCTTCACTCCGACTCCGCCCCCAGCTCCACTCCCCGCCCCGCCCCGCCCTCCACGCAGGCTTACCGGTCCCGGCGGCCCGCGGTTCCGCAGATGACGTTCACGTTCTCAAAGCGGATGCTGCTCACGCACCCACTCTCCATGGCCCCGGGCAACTCGGCCTCCAGCGCCTCCAGCACCTCCAGGTGTGTAAAATCCTCCTGGGGATTTTCAAGAACTTCAGCCCTTGATGCCCTGGGTTCATCTCTTCAATCTAGTTAGAAAGTCATCCTCCTAGACCCCACCTGCAGAACCTGCCAAGGTCCCAGGTGGCGTTTGAGGGGCAGGGATCGCACTTGATCCCAGGGTCCTATTGCTTTTGTCAAGGGGTTTGGGGGCGGGGGCGGTGATAGGTATCGCTCAGCATCAACTGTCATTTGGGGTCATTCTCCAGAAAATCAGTTCTCACCAAGCCGATTTGTCCAGGCCAATGAACAGTTGCCTGAATGATTCCCAGTGTGGCCAACTTCAGCAATCTACCGAAAACTTTTCCACAACCTGCAGTGGTGGTACTAAAAACTCTTGAAGATTTCTGCCAGGATTTAAATTGTACACTTTTCCTTTTAAAGCCATATTTGCATTTTAAGGAATGCTCACTTATCAAAACATAAGGGCCATGGGGGGGTTGGTGTCTTGTCAATCTATGTAACGTTCAGAAGCATCTATTGATCACCAGCCACGTTTTCGGTATGGGACTGCAGTGTCGAAAGAGATACAGAGTTGTCAAAGCATGTACACTAATGAAAACAGATGCTAAATGAAAACAAATTGCCCCCCTCCAGGAAGGCAAGGCTTGTGGGGGGGAGCAGGGACTGAAGGGTCCCTTCCTCACAACCCCAAAGGAGAGGAGTGATGGGGTGGGAATGGGTCCCTAAAAGGAGAACAGTCCCTGGGTTGGGACAGGGCATACAAATTAGCTGAGGGGCACCTCAGAGGTCGGTGCCTGCTGCTCCTTAAGCTCCCATTAATACCAGCACGTCTCCCTGTATACCAGGCGCCTGGAACCTCACATTACCTGTCCAAAGAGCAGGGATTGCCCCGGGATCCCTATACCGAATGACCTGTTTGCTGAATCTGTCAAAAGCATGAGCTTTTCCTTGTGAGTTTTTGTTATACTTGAAACTTCACAGAATTTTCTAGCAAATGGATTAGCAGGACCCCCTTGGTCCTAAGTACCCCCCGCAAACCTCTCAGACTCCCCTCTGGGATGAGCAGTGATAAATCTAACGACAATTACTTTGACAAATTCACAATCAATTTTCAACAAACTGTCCCTGTGCCAAAGCCACAGCTGGTAAACCACAGAGCCTGAATTAAAACCCTGGCCACCTCAGTCCTGAGTCCGGCCAGCTGCAGAAACCAAGGGCCTGGGCCACAGGGGCCAGGGGCCACTCACCGAAGTCTCCATGCAGAGGCAGAGGGGCTGGGCGGCGGGCGGCGTGGAGAACTTCCGGATGCACGGGAGCTCTCGGTCCAGCGTCTCATATTCTGCAATGACGTGCCGCAGGTACTGCTTCCTGGGGAAAGAGTGACAGGCAGGGGTCACTGCTATCACATCTGTGGGCGCCGAGGCCAGAAGTCATGGGGTCAGGAGCCACTCACGAGGATTTGATGGGCCTGCCCAGGATCCCGGCCTGTGTGTCTTCTGGGATCTCCAGGTTCACAAGGAGGGCTCCTGAGGACAGAGAACGCTGTGTCAACTGCCCTGCGCCCTCCTCAGCCATGATTCAGTTTAACTGGGCATCACCCAGCGCTGTCCACACCACCCCAGAATAGCTCCTAGGTCAGTGCTGAGTTACTGTCCCTCAGTTCCAAACTCAGCTGGCTCTGAGATGCAGGGGCTGGGCCCTACTGACCTCAGCTCTGCTTTGACAGCCTGGTTCCCATCTGGCTCTGCCTGAAGGGGGCGCCAGAGGGAGGCTGGAGTGCGAACCATTTGGAAGGGACTTGCTCCTCTCTGTGACCTCTTCCAGTGGCCCTGCCTGGCTTCTCGGGGCAGCAGGGTCACCTGGCTCCAGTAGTAACACCTGCATCTAGTTCGCAGTTTTTCCAGCATTTTAGAACCAGCCTCTTCCTCTGGCCCCTTCTTGACCAGCCCATGGTGGGCTGACTGCTCTCTACCTTAATGCTGGTTGCCCCCCATAATCCAGCTCCTCTTCCCCTAGAGTGGCACCCAGCACCCAGCTGCCCAGCCTTCCTTGCAGTTAGGTGTGGCCACGTGACCAAGCTCTCACCCACAGAGTGCTAGCAGGAGTGACAGGTGCAATTTAAAGAAAATGTCTTGCTGTCAGCTTTTTTGCCCCTTTCCTTGGGCTGGAATGAGGATGTAGCAGTAACCCAGCTTGCTCCACACCAGGCTATGGTGAGCACCAACATGGGAGGAGCCTGGGTCCCTGAATGATCTCATGGAGCTAAGGTGTCCCCCAGCCCAGACCACCTGTCCCCACTCCATGAGATCATGAGAGAAATGGACTTCTGTCTTCTTTATGCTCTTTTGTTTTGGGGTCTCTTTGTTATAGCAGCTGTAGAGAGAAAAGCAGTCCTAACAGCCAGGAGCCACTGCACTCAGAGCCGAGCCCTGGTGCGCTCGCGAGAGGCATGCAGCCGCCCACACCACCACCCCGTCAAGGCTGCTGTGACTCCTGTACAGAGACAAGACCACTCTTGAGTCACGGCTCCTTGCACACAAACTCACCAGCATTTTCTGAACCATTGTCCATTGTCCAGAAAGGAGCAAGCACTCCATCCTGGTTCAGGGCTGGCAGCTGCTTCTAAATTAGCAACAGCACTGGCTCCTTTCTTTTTTTTTTTCTTTTTTTTTTTTTGTTTTTGTACCAGGAATTGAACCCAGGGGTGCTAAACTGCTAAGCCACATCCTGAGCCCTTTTTTATGCTTTATTTAGAGATGGGGTCTCGCGAAATTGCTTAGGGCCTCGCTAAATTGCCGAGGCTGGCCTTAAACCCCTGATCCTCCTGCCTCAGCCTTGCGAGCCACTGGGATTACAGGCATGTGCCACCTCAACTGGCTTGCAGGAGTCAGCATTTGGCTCCTGCGTTCCAGGACAGGCAGTCTCAGCACACCACTGCCACCTGTGTTCCTGGAGGTCTCTGACTCCAGGCTGGTGACACAGCTCAGCCCGGAAGGTGGTGAGCACCCTGCTCTGTTCCCCTCCTCCCTCCTCCCTCCTGTTCCCTGGGCGGCTGGAGTGAACTGTACATGGGCTCTCCGGCCCTCAGGTGGGAGCCACCAGGCCCCTGCCCCCAGAATAAAGTCCTCCCTTGGCAGTCTTGCTCTCCAAGTGTGGCCTGGAGACTTTATTTGAAATGTGAAATTTCAGGTCCACCCCAGACCTTCTGAGCCAGAATCTGCATTTTTTAAAGAATCACCTCTGAGAAGCCCCCTCCCTTTCTTCTTGCCACATAGCCTTCCCCTCTCACCCTCAAACAATAGTCCCCGGATATCTGGATGTGTGCTTGTCATGGGCTCATGTTCTGCTCATGACAGCTGCACTTTGACCTTTACTTCTGTGATATGTTAATTGAATCTGTCTCCCTACCTCTTGTGTGAGAAGAGGACAGAGGCCTCTCTTTTTGCCCCAGGCACATGGTTCATAGTAAGGACTGAATATGCTCCAAGGGACATAATTATCAAAAGCCACGTGTGATCTTTATTTGGGTCCCTAGTCATGTTTTTGTTTGTTTTGGTACCAGGGATTGAACCCAGGGGCACTTAACCACTGAGCCACATCCCCAGCCCTTTCTAATATTTTATTTAGAGACAGGGTCTCTAAGTTGCTTAGGGCCCTGCCAAGTTGCCGAGGCTGGCCTTAAACTTACAATCCTCCTGCCTCACCCTCCTGAGGGGCTGGGATTACAGGTGCACACCCTTCTTATTTAGGTCCTAATTTTAACAAACCAAATAGAAAACAATTTTTTGACATAAGTAGTGGAATATGAGTATGTGGTAGGTATTGGATGACATTCAAGAAAATAATTGTGAATTTTGCTAGGTGTAATTATGTCATGGTGGGTATGTAATTAGTTGAGATGCGTGCTGAAGCATTTTTGGGTAAAATGCAATTATGTTTGCAATTTTCTTAAAACAAGTTTGTCCTATAGAATGGCCCCCTAAAAGCATGTGTGTAGGGGGCGCCTGGATGAAACAAGATTGGCAGGGCATTGCTATTTATTGAAGCCAGTGCACAGGTTAATAGAACCTATTATAATGGGTTCTATTTTTGTGTATGTTTGAAATTTTTTTGTAATAAAATTCTTTAAAATTTTATCACAAATAACTTAGAAAAAAAATTACATGCCCTGCCAGGCATGGTGGTGCCCACCTGTAATCCCAGTGGCTTGGGAGGCTGAGGCAGGAGGATTTCAAGTTCAAAGCCAGCCTCAGCAACTTAGCAAGGCATTAAGCAACTCAGTGAGACCCTGTCTCTAAATAAAATGTATTTAAAGGGCTGGGGACGTGGCTCAGTAGTAGAGCACTTGCCTAGCACATGTGAGGCACTGGGTTCAATCCTCAACAGCAAATAAAAATAAATAAAACAAAGGTTAAAAAAAAGTATAGGGCAAAATTTAAAAATATATATACATTATATATATATGTATATATTTTAAAAAGGCTGGGGATGTGACTCAGTGATTGAGCACCTCTGGGTTCAATCCCTGGAATCAAAAAAAAAAAAAAAAATATATATATATATATATATATATATATGCGCCCTGGAAAAGTGTGTTCAACAATTGACAAAGCAGCTCTGGCGATGTCAAGGTGCATAGGAAGAACTGCAGATGCAATGACTTCTAATACAATGACATTAGGAATAAGAAATAAATTCTCCTAAATTACAACAGTGATGTTAATAGTCATTTAAATGTATGTGAATATGTATATGAAAGGTATGCAAATTATATTTAAATTTAAATGTAACTCAACTAATAAAAGCATAAATTTAAAAATAAGTATTTGTTGAATAACTATCATTCATTCTGTGCCAGCATCTCAGAGATCTCCTTTGTGCCTTGGAGGATGCTGGGGACCAAGAGCTGAGAGAGACCTGGGAACCCCCAGTCCAAGGAGGGAGGGAGGGAGGGAGGGAGGGACTGGAAAGGGCAGCCTGTGCCTCAGTGGAGGGGAAGCTCAATCGGGGAGCAATCCGGGAAAGCTTCCCAGAGGAGGTGCTGTCCACAGTGAAACCTGAGGGGTAAGGAGGAGTCTGCCAAATAAAGAGGTGGCAGGAAGAAGGGTATTTCCTGCAGAGGGGCTGGTGTGAGCCCACAGAGCCAAGAGAAACGAAAGCACAGGGTCACCTGCAGGAACTTCCTGAAGTCCGCTCTAGCCCAAGACTGTGGAGCACTCACAGCAGTCACAGGTCATTAATTATTCCTGAGATGGTGGCTTGGCATCTGCCCTCCCTGCAGGACAGCGGGCTGCCCTTGCATCCGCCAGGCCTACAGGCGAGATGCTTGTAGTTCACAAGCTCCCTCAGGGTCTTCGTCAAGGTCTGCGACCTGACTACAAATGGGGTTGGTTCCTAAATGCCAGAGTGGCCAAGCCAGAGCCAGCATTGACCTACCCCGCTGACCGGCTGCTCAGTGCAACTCCACCAACTTTTCTGGAGCTTATGTGTACACTGCCTTCAATACACCGGGGCTTGGTCTGGCCTTCACGGGCACAGCATAGCACCTGGCTCAGAGTAGGGCCATAAAGGGGGCACCCAGGAAGGAGAGCCCACAGCCACCCCATCACGCCTGCCCAAGTGACGCAGGAGGCGCACCCACGTCCAGTTCGGTGGGGAATATTTGGACTACTTATAGGCCTTGAACCGGTGCCTCCCAGCTCCTGCTGTTCATCAGAACCACCGAGCAAGCATTCAAACAACCACAAATGCTCCCCCACCCCACCCCAGACAGTCTTGTGAAATGAGGTCTGAGGTAGAGTTAGGTATAGTTTGTTGTCCCCCCCCCCCCCCCCCAATAAGCTTCTAATCGGTATGCAAGGGAAGTCAAAGACCCTGACTGAAATGATGCTAATCCCATTCCTTCTGCCTGGTAGAAGGGGGCAGGTGACTGAGCGCTGACCAATGGGATGTAAGAAAAAGTTACTTGGGGGGAATCTAAGAATGAAGACCTCTAGAGGTGATGCCTGGAACTGTGGCAACCATATAGTGACCATAAGGTAAACCAGCTGGTAGGCAAAGGTGACATATCCTAAACCAAGAAGCTGGACTCTGGAAAGAAATTGGGTCCTCAGTGCTATAGCTGAGCAACTGGTTCAACAATACCCAACCCCCACCCCCCACACATACTTCTGGGTTTCTTTTTGGGTGAGATAATGATATTCCTACTCTTTATAGTAAGTCCAGTTTTCTACTAACTACTTGCAGCCAGATGCGTCGTCCTCACTGAAATATTAATGTTGAGTAAGTGAAGTACTGTGCTGAAGCCCAGAGCGCAAGCTGAGCGGGCGTGCACAGGAGCCTGAGGTTGTCAGCAGGGCACAGACCACACAGGGCCTCAAAAGCTGGTGGGGGAGTGGGAAGCCTGGAAGGGCTGTGAACAGGGACAGCCAGACTCAGCGTTTGATGTCAGAAAGATCCCTTGAGAGCCATGTGCACTGGAGGAAAGAGACTGAAGACCAGGGAGAAGGTGAGAAGAGAACAAGACCTGAGGCAGGGTTGTGAGGACAGAGAGGATGGGCCAGGCAGACAGGAGAGTCAGAGGACAGGAAAAGGGGAACTGAGCAGCTGTGGGAGGGAATGGGGGCCATGTGTGGAGAGATGGTACCTTCAGTCTGGCTCAGTGACCGGGTTGTTGGTGGGACCATTTGAAAATGAAAATCGAGGAGGAGAAAGGAAGGGAAGATGCAGAGTTCAGTGTGGAAGAGAAGGGAGAGTGAGGGCCTCTGGGGAAAAATGGCTTCAGAATTGCTGAGGTCCAGAGATTCATGGGAAATGTAGTTCTGGGGACCAGAGAATTGGCCAGGGACTGCAGAGAATTGTGGGAAGTGTAGTTTTTGAGGTCCAAGGAACCCCTGTCCAGGATTTTGGTGAATATGAATGTGTGTGGGGTAGGGGTGGGGGTCTCACTTTGCAAAGCCAGTGACTCACTCAGGGCCACACTGAGGGCCAGGGTCACCACACAATGCCTGGATGGCAGAAGCCTGCAGCCCGCCCCCCATGCCCGGCTGGTACCTGCCTCCTTGTGCACACAGGGGCTGCCCAGGGTGGAGGAACACAGAGGCTCCACCTCTTGCTGTATCCTGGGAAGGCGGGTGGGGGGTGTCTCAGGAGGGTGGGAAGAAGGGCTCTGTCTAGGCCACCCACCCCTGTTCCTCCTCCGGGCCACAGCTTCCTCTTCTTTTTTGAAGCCCGGGAGGGGAAATACAGAATTGGAAGGCTGAGACCACATGGTGACCCGGGTGCCCTTAACCTCTGGAACTTCCTGTACGGCCCAGTTCCTTCTTCCCCACTTCCCTGAGCCTTCCTTGCCCTCTCCCTGTCTCCTGGAGTCTCTTTCCCCGTCTCTCTCTCTCCATCCCTCCCGCTCGCTCTCTCCCCATCTCTCTGCCCCAGTGCCCCCCGCCCTCTCTTCCCTTTTGCTTGACTTCTCTGCCCTCCTCTTCCCTGTGCCCCTCCTCCCCGGCTCCATGCCCCCCGCCTTCTCCATCAGTTTCCCCAGCTCCTCCCCAGCCCCACCACCCTGCCTCTCTTCATGCTCTTTTGCCTGTCTGGAACTCTGTCACCCTCTCCTCCTGCCCCTGCCTCTCGCCGCCCCTCAACCCAGCCTCCTTCCTCCATCTCTCTCCTCTCACAGCTGCCTCTGCCACCGACCCAGCCTCCCCTTTCTTCTCTCATCCCTTTCTGATCCCACTTGCCCTCCGCTCATCCCTGTCTGCCGCAGGAACTGGTTAGACACAGGCAGTCAAACTGAAACTGGGTTCTCTATGGGGAGGGGGAGGGGAACAGAGGCCCGTTGCCATGGTACCCCTGGGGGGTGGGGCTGACGGTTCTGACCCCTGGGTCTGAGGGAGGAGGCTGGGCCTGGACCCCTGGGTCTCAGGGAGGAGGCTGGGCCTGGACCCCTGGATCCGAGGGAGGAGGGCTGGGCTGGACCCCTGGGTCTGAGGGAGGAGGCTGGGCCTGGACACCTGGGTCTGAGGGAGGAGGCTGGGCCTGGACCCCTGGGTCTGGGGGAGGAGGGAACTGGGGCCTAGACCCCTGGTTCTGGGGGCTTCTGGGTCTCAGGTGTTGGACTGAAGGGGTCCGGCCCCGTGTGTCACTAGCCATTCCTTTAGAGCTCTAGCAGGAGCTGCAGGAGAGGAGGCTGGCCTTGTTTCCTCTGTCCTCACAGTCCTCTGTCTCTGTGGCTCTGATTTGTTTCTCTCCCTCTCTCTCCACTTGCAGAGGATCCTGCCTTCACTGACTCTTGTCTCTGCTTACTGAGCATCCACGTCCTCCTTTCTAGGAGATTCCCTGAGTGACTTGCTTTGGGGTAGATTAATAATCAGTGTGGCCTCCACAGACAACTTGTACAGTTCTCTTTTCTTTCTCCACTGAAGTTGTTGGGCTGATCAGAGTCAAGGCTGGAGCTTCTGAGGCCACCGTGGCAACACGCAGGGAGAGAACTTGCCTGAAAGCAAACAACTAGAGGTAAGCAGATCCCAAAGATAAGACAGGCAGGTTCCTGGTGATGATCCGGACGGCTGGATCTAGCTGTGCCTGAAGCCCTCATCTACACACGAGAAAATACTCTCGTACTTTTACTTAAGTCAATTCAATTTGAGTTCTGTCATTGGGAACTGAAACAGTAGATAAATAGTCTCACTCAGTTCTTCTGTGGCTCTCCCTCCTTCTGGCATCTTGACATCTCTTTCTCTCCTGTTAAGCTATCCTTTCCCACTTTCAATGCCAATTCCATCTCTGTAGGGTGGGGGCATCTTGGTTGTCATGGCCACAGGCACCTCCCCATCAGTTGCTGAGCTCTGGCCCTCTGCCCCTTGCCTCTCTGGGCTCCTTCCTCTCTTCCTCCCTCTGCACTCCCCCTCACTCTCTCTCTGGATGCTGTCTGGAATCCTCCTGTCTTGTCTGGTCCCTGGCCCTAGCCTCCTTCTTGTCCTCCCAACCTAGCCTCTTCCCCACATTCTTTCCCCACAGGCACTGACCCTGCCTGCCTTGCTGGTAGGCCTTCATAGCTTCCCAGCGCCATGGCGGGTGTTCAGCCCCTTGACCTCACCTTCGGTATTTAGTTCCACTCGCCCACCTCACACCTGGACCCTTCAGGCCTTCTTGCCACCCTCTATGAGCCATTCGATCAACCCTCCTGCACCCCGCCCCACTCCTGTCTCCACTCCTTTCCACATGCGGTGCCCTGTGCCTGGACCTCTGCCCAGCCCTGCACCACCTCCCACCTGTTCTCATCTTTAATAAGAAGCCCAAACACCCCCTCCTCCAGGAAGTCCTCCTGGCTCCTCCTGCTGCCAGGAGCATTTCTGGCCCCCTCCTCTGCGTGCTTTCTTCTGCTCCTTTTCCAGACCTCTGAACACTGTCTCTCTGTCCTGCTAAGGGATTTGTCCCCTGACCACCTCTGCCCCCCAGCATCCCCTCCAGGGGCCAGCCCTCTGAGAAGTCAGTCCATGTGAACTGGATGAACAAACAAGTGACTATTTCCCTCTGTCTCTGTGATGGACACTGACAGCCCCCAACCCCATCTGCCCTGTCTGTCCTGGTCCCCATGAGAGGAGAGAGGGCCAAGGAGAGAATGCAGGCTCTGGAGTCACGAAGATCCGCCTGGAATGCCAGGCAAACCGGGGCAAGCCCAGAATCTCGGCTTCCTCATCTCTGGTCAGTAATGTGGCCTTGAAGGATCATCGGTGAGTAAGTGAAGCAAAACGCCCCCAGGCCAGCCAGGCAGGGGCAGCTACCTTCGCGGGCCCTCTGTCTCTGCGCCTGGCTTCAGCTGCCTCCTCTGGAGCCCTCTCCGGGTGTCTGGTCTCTTCGTCTGGATTGCTTTCTCTCTGTTTCTTCCTCCCTCTGGCACAGGGCAGCTGGGGCCCATCTCTCTGTCCCCCCCCACCCCCCCCCGCCAGTCTCACTGTCTCTGTGCCTGCCTCGCTGCCTTGCCCCTGCCCGCACCCCTCCACAGCCTCCACCTCTCCTGGGCCATCCGAATCCCACCCTCTGGCCTGGAGCCCAGCCTGGGACACGCACAGTCCCGAATCAGCATTTAGAAGTATGTCGGCCCCGCAGGGGTGTGGCTGGTCGTTACCTGCTCGGAAGGCTTCCTGCCCACCACCCATGCCCACCAGGCCCTGGCCAGCTGAATGGACCTGTCTTCTCAGCCTTTACTGTCTCCATGGGGAGCCCCAGAAGAGGCGAATGCATTTACACGCGCGTGTGCCTGTTCCTGGGCGTGTGTCTCTGTCCAGGAGCCTGCGTGTGAATCTGGAGGTATTTGTGCAAATCCATCCATCCATCCTTTTATTTATTCTTCCAACGTCCATCCACACACATGGCCATCTATCTGTCTATCCATGGAGCCCGCCCATCCTGCATGCACCCGTCCAGCCACCCGTTCCTGCACCACTCACCCCTGGGTCCGGCGCACATCCAGTTGTCCGTCTGTACGTGGACACACCGCTGTAGCCACGCATTCCTCCAGCCAGTTCAACAACCAGCATTCTGTGGGTCACCAGCGTGTGCCAGACACTGTGCCTGGTGAGGGCACAGCCCTGAAGAAGAGGGCCGCCTGCACAGAGCCCGTGTGCTCTGCAGTCCTCCAGGGGACAAACCCCTCCTGCCCAGGCCTTGCCGAGGTCTCCCTGGCGAATCGCCCCACTGTGTCCCTTCTTCCCCTGGCTGATACCCAGCCACTGTCGCCGCTCAGCTCCAACATGGCCTCCACAGGGAAGACGGCTCCCGGACTTCTTTCTCAGACCCACGGCACCCTGGACTCGCCTTGATAGCACTGGCCCTACTTGGGGATCCTAGGATGTCAAGTTACTCGATCATCTGTCTCCTCCACTAAATCACACGTTCTCCCTTGGCTGGGATTTTTGTCTATTTTGTCTATTTCCCAGCTGAATCCCTGGTGCCTAAAAAAATGTCCAGGACATAATAGGTGCTCACAAATGAGCACACAGATTCAAGTGGATAAATATGGAGGGCTCTCCCTGCCTCCTGGTTCCTGTTTCAGCGCTCCTTATACCGTTCTGCACTCCCAGAGGCAATGGCTCACAAGGCCCTCCACCGTCCCCGGTGCACAGGAAGTCGTGGCTGAGGGCAAGGGCTCTAGGCTGAGACGCACATGTTGTTAATCTCCGTCTGACGCTAGCCAGCTGTGTGGTCCTGGGCAGGGCACTTCCTTCTCTGGGTCTCAGTTTTCTCACTTTGTCAAATGTGATTAAAGATTAAATGAGCCAGGCGCGGTGGCACACACTTGTAATCCCAGCGGCTCAGGAGGCTGAGGCAGGAGAATCGCAAGTTCAAAGCCAGGCTCAGCAAAAGCGAGGTGCTAAGCGACTCAGTGAGACCCTGTCTCTAAATAAAATGCAAAATAGGGCTTTGGATGTGGCTCAGTGGTCGAGTGCCCCTGAGTTCAATCCCCAGTACCCCCCCCAAAAAAAAAAAGATTTAAATGAGTGAATGCACGTAATTATCAGTTATGCCACAGCACTAAACACTAAAGCACCTCCTATGCATTGAATTTAGTCCTCAAAATAATGAGATAGAATCTGATTTTCAAAATTATTGTCATCCTCATTTACGGAGGTGGAAACCAAGGCGTGGAGGACATAAGGAACCCACCAGGTCTGCATAGTGAGAAAAAGCAGAGCTTAGGGCTGGGGCTGGGGCTCAGGGGCAGAGCGCTTGCCTGGCACATGCAAGGCACTGGGTTCGATGCTCAGCATGGTGTATAAATAAATGAATAAAATAAAGATCCATCAACAACTAAAAAAATATTTTAAAAAAGCAGAGCTGGCACTTGAACCTGGTGTTTGACCCCCAAAGCCACGCAGG
The DNA here is from genome assembly GCF_902686455.1 of Sciurus vulgaris. Lineage (NCBI taxonomy): Eukaryota > Metazoa > Chordata > Mammalia > Rodentia > Sciuridae > Sciurus > Sciurus vulgaris. Next base: position 61,943,687 of record NC_136478.1, on the reverse strand, counting down.
GTGCCACAACTGCCTCTCAATGCCTGGACAGCCTCTGAGTCTGTCTCTGGAAACCATCACGAGGGACTGGTAAGCCCACCATGTGCACATTTCTGAGTGGTGCATGCTTGCCGGCCTAGACAGGCACCTGCTGGGTGCCAGAGTCTGGCTGTGAGAGTGGTCACAGGGCAGGGCCTGGGTGTACTCTCGGAGACATACACCTGTGCCAGCTTCCCTGGGAGTGAATGCAGACCCACCTGGAAAATGTGAGCAGACAGGAGGATGGGACTCGGGGGAAGCCAGGAGGCATTTCTAGAGGATTCTGTGGTCTAAGGACTGCAAAATGTATACACAGGCACAGTGTGTGTGTGTGGGGGGGGAGCAGTCTAGTTAGAGGGAGGGCCTGGAAGACTTGTATTAGAGTTGCATTTGCAGAAGCAAGAAAACTTTTACTCAAGGGTTGTATTTATTTGGGTGTCCCTGGTTGCGGGGACAGCACCAAGTGAGACTGGCTGCCTCTCTGAGCTGGGACTGTGGCTAGGTAGATCTGAACTTCACCAAGGGAATTAACCTCCATGGACCTTGATTGTTTCCTCTGTGAAATGGGAATAACATAATTGCACCCATCTCAGCACCAAAGTGAAGATTAAATGAGAAAATGCTTTCAAAGCACTGAGCACATTGCCACTTTGTCATAGGAGGAGGCAATTATCGTTAACTGCTATTAATATACCAGAAACTGCTACTTGCTGCTTTTAAGAAGTATTCATTAAGCACCTACTTGGTATTATAGCTTTATCTACACTGGTTGTTTTTTCAAACTCTGCATCCCTTAGGAAATAAGTTCATTGTTTATAATCTGCTGGCGAGAAACGGGCTCAGGGCACGGAGCTAGGATTATAAAGGAAGGAGCGGGGTCCAGGCCCTTTCCTTCCTCCGCTCCACGCTGTCACAGGCTCTGCCTCTGATTCCGAGGCCTCCTGCTGCTGCTAGCCGTCAGAGCTACTCAGGGGGAGGCACTTGAAGTCCTGGAGTCCGGGATTTCTAGGTCTGAGAGAAGTAGAGCCCTAGATCTTGGGGGAACAGCAGGTCATGATCCCAGATCTCCGGATGCCCGATGTGGAGGCGCACTGGGTCTTTAATGCCTTAGTCCCGGGAAGTCTCCCCTCCTTCCTCGCTGCAGCCTCGCGATTTTGGCTTTCGGGCGGCGGGTTGGGAGGGGAGAAGGAGGGGTGTGAGGGGAGGAGCTGCGGACCTGCGACAGGGGCGGAGGAGGAGCCGGGCGGGCACCGCGGCGGGCGCGCGGGGCTGCGGCGGCGGCGGCGGCGGCGGCTCCGGGTGAGTCCGCTCCTCCCCCTCCCCTGCCACAGCCCCCGCCCCAGCCCGAGCCAGGGGGCGGCCCCGGCGCGTGGGACGGGGGTCGGTGCAGAGGCGCGTGGCTCTCGGGCCGGGCAGTGGGAGTCTGCAGCGCTCGCTGGCCGCGCCGGGGGAGGGGCACGTGGCCCTGGAAGGGGGATCCCGAAACACCTGGGTATACCCCATCCCTCGCCCACCGATCCCCGAAGCGCGGGGATGGTTTACCCATTCCATGGCCCCTAAGGACTTAGGTCTCCGCGGTCGTTCAAGGTCCTGGACATCGTTCCGCTCCCCTACAGTGTCTTGGGACCCTGACATTTAACCCCCCCGCAATACCTCAAAAAAAAAAAAAAAAAAAAAAAAACCGTTCTCTCTGCAGCCCAGAGGCATTCAGGACTTCAACTCCCAGCAGACCTTGCAGCGCCGGGCCTAGAAAACCTCTGCAGCGCAAGCGCGAGGCCTGCCGGGAGTTGTAGTTTCCGAGTGCTTACCGGCGCGGGGCCCGGGGGTGGGAGGGGGCAGCGGGACCTCAGGGGTCGCCTGGGGTCGAGCAACTGGTTCCAGAAGGGCAAGATGTGTGACTTGGGCTGAGCTTTCCCCCTCCCCCGGCCTCGGCCCCCAGATCAGACACCCCCTCTCACCACCTGGCGCGCTTGGGGACGGGTCTGCAGCCCCTTGTCCGCCCTACAACCCCCATGGGCTGCCGCCCGCCGCCGCCTCGGCTGCCACCCAGGACAAGGCAGGGATAAGCGCAGGTGAGTCTGACCATGCCTGTATCGGAGTCCTGGCCTTTTGCAGCAGCCCCATGACACCTGCCCATCTGTGAGCCCAGATCTGTTCATCCCTAATTTCCTTCTGCATCCCCCCTTCCAACCCATCTCTGATGTCTGGCTCCAAACCATGTGTCACTAATTCTACCCCCCATCCCACATCCACCTCTCTCTCTCCTGGCCCCTCTCATTTATGTCCCCCATCCAACCTTCCCTTCTGGACCCACGTCTGTCTGCCCAGCTCTCCTATCTACCCTTGTGTCTGTCTGTGATCTCAAGCCATTATCTGTCTGTCTGGGCTTTGTTTCTGCATCCCTTTATCCTCTTCTCCCGCTGTTTCTCTTTGGAAGCTATTTCTGCTCACGCTGTCACCTGCCCCTCATCGCTGATCCTCTGTCCATTCCTCAGCCCCCATGAATTACATGCCAGCTCATTTTTTTCTCTGTCCAACCCAAGTCACAATTCTTGACTCCCCTCCCATCTATCTGTAGCTCTCTCCCTCTCCACTGGGCTCCAGGTTGCCCTCTCCATTATCTCTGTCTCTCCTTCCATCATCTCTCCCTTCCCTCAACTTGGTCCCTATCTCTGCATCTCCACCCCTCCCCATCTTTCCCCATACCTATCCATCTCTTCTCCTCTTTCTTCCTGGTCCTCTGCCTGTCCGCACCAGTCTGGTTCCTTCTCCTTCCTCTGGCCCTCTAAGCACTTTCCAAACTGAAGTCCTCGCTCATGCTGTTCCAGCTGCCCAAAATGCTTTGCCCTGTCTTAGTTCCAATGACCACTACTCATGACTGGCTCTGTCTTGTCCTTCAACTCCCAGAGAGCCCACCCTAATTGTCCCCTCCCCGGTTCCTTTGTGGCATATCCTCCAGCTTTTTCTTTTAAAGTGTTTCTCACCGTCACAGCGTGTCTTCTTGTTGGAGCTTGTTTGTTTATTTGTTTGCTGTTGGTCTCCTCTCTTTGGATTGTGACATTCAGGAGGCAGAGAGCCCCAGTACTTCCTTCCTGGCTGGATCTGCAGCGGCCAGCACAGAGCCTGGTGTATAGTCGGTGCTTGATGAAGATTTGTTGGAAGAATGAATGAATGATGAATGGCCGTCTCCTCCTGTGTCCGTCCCTAATCTCTGTCCCTTCCTCTGTGCAGCCCTAATCTCTGTCTCCTTGTCTGCCCATCCCTTTATTTGTGCATCCTGAATCTGCCCTTTGCTGACCTTCCCAGGCTGCTCCTCCTGGTCCATTTGTCCCTGTCCTCTGTCACCTGTCCACTTGCACCCGTCTCAGTCTCCTTGGTGTGTCCAGCCCACGTTGCTGTCTTCTTGCCTGTCTGCCCCTGACTGCCTTGTCCATCTCTCCCTCGTGTCTGTGTTCTTGTCCTTCTTTCTCTGATCTTGGTCCTCGATTCATCTGCCCCTGCTCTCTGTTCCCTCTGCGTATCCCTTGCCTGCTCTCTTCCTCTCTGTCCCCATATCTCTGCACCCCTGCCCATCCCTTCTCCCCCATCCGGTTCCCTGGACCCTCACCCCTCCCAATTACAGGACCAGACGGCCACCATGTCTGGGGACTATGAGGATGACCTTTGCCGGCGGGCACTCATCCTGGTCTCAGACCTCTGTGCACGGGTGCGAGATGCCGACACCAATGACAGGTGCCAGGAATTCAACGAGCTGCGAATCCGAGGCTATCCACGGGGTCCAGATGCAGGTCAGCACCTCAGCTGTCTCGGCTAGCCCCTACCCCCACAATAGCCAAGACTTTTTGGCGTTCAGAGTGGGCTGCTCAGCTTCCTGTTCCCTTTGGGATCAGTCCCAGTTAGCATCTTGAATTCATTTGCCTGCTGCTACCCCACTCCCCAAGCCTCTAAACTCAGGAGAAGGAGCTGTGTGGTCAGTCTCTTGACTGTGGAACCACTCAACCTCTGACCTTTTGTATTTTGCTCCGTGGCCTCCCTATAACTATAGCCATCAAATAGTCCCTTCAGCTTCCTTTGTGCACCTTACACAGTGGTTCCAAGCTCAGGTTTTGAGTCAGGCGGTCTGACTGCGTGTGTTCAAATCCCATCTCCCTGCCTGGTATCTGAATGGCTTTAGGAGAGTGACTCTTCTTGTGTACCTCAGTTTCCTCATCTGGAAAATGGGGGATGAGAAAGAGACTAGGTCATAGGGCAGATGAGAGGCTCAGATGATGCAACACATGGGAAGCACTTAGAACACTGGATGTACAGTGGTCTTTCAGCCAATACTGGGATTTACTTACTGAGCACCAGCTGTGGTCCAGAACAGGCAAGGTCCTGATCATGACTATGCACAGTGATCCTCCATGGTACAGATAAGCCCTGTTTTCTACAGGGAAGACTAAAACTCAGAGGGTGAGGTGACTTGCCCAAAGTCATAGAGCTAGGAAGCAGCAGGGTTCTGAAACTAGGAAGTGTCATGAGTGGGAGACCGCAGCAGCCTGGCTGAGCACTGGGGCAGGGCTGGGCCTATGTATAGGACAACCAGGTGCCACTAATGAGGAATCAGGGCCAGAGAGTGGCTGTCACTTGCTCAGAGCGGAGCCAGATTTTGATCCTGGTTAGTCTAGTCCTGCTGCTTGGGATCCCCAGGACCCCTCTCAGGTTCAAGGATTTACTTGAAGGCCTTGGAACTGAGAAAAGCGGTTGTGTGATCCAAGGTCCAGGTAAAATAAGGCACTCCTATCAGGCCGGGCACCCTAAGGACTTGGAGCCCTTGTCTGTCTGTCTGTCCTGGCAGATTCCCTCCCAGGAGCTGGTCAAGGGCCAGACTTCCCCGTAGGCAAGTGTGTGTCCTTTGCTGTGGAATCAAGCCACCCCTCCAGGCCCTGCCAGCTCCCCGGGGCTGCGCAGACAGGAATGAGGAACCTGTCAGGCCCTGGAGGAGTCCCAGTCTAACTTCCTCCAGAGTGACCTCTGGCCCCAACCCTGCCCATGTCCAGGAGGCTTTTAAAGTTTGGCCTCTGGTTTCTCACGGTCCCCAGAACTTGCAGTAAGTTTGGGTCACTTAGAAAGGAGCACCTCAAGGGAGAAGGCAGGAGGAAATTTAGGGTTCCTCTGCCAGCGACCAGTTATGGCCCTGCAGAGTCCTGTCCTCTCTTTCTCAGAGCCTCCGTTTTCTGTGTGTAAGCTGGGACAAGCAATCCCTGGGTCACACACCATCATAAGGATGAATGCCACACACTGCTGTAGCTTCACTGAGCAGTACAGAGGTGTCTGGTCCCTCTGACCCCTCAACACTCAGCTGTCCTTGCTGGGAATGACTTAGCCACCTACTTGCCCACCATAATCTATCAGCTAGACAGGCGGGGGTTCCCTGTCTTCTACCTCACTGCCGGGAGCCAGTTCCAGAACAAATGCACATTTCCAGATAACCCCACTCCTGGTACCAATCACTGAGCAAGCCACAAATCTTCGACTGTAAGAAGCCAGCTGTGCCTGGGTTTCTCTGCAGGCAGAGCAGCGTGTCACAGACATTTGGAAGCCAATGTTACGGTGTTGGATCACTTCATGGAAGCAATAGGACTAGTTATCCTAATATAAAGTCACACTGGAACTGACTTCTATTAAGAATTATCGAGGTGTGATAGCATAGCACCATGGTGAGGACCATGAGTTCCACAGCCAGGCATCCATCCGGGGCTCAAATTCTGATCCACCACCTACCAGCTGAGGGTCTTTGGACAGGTTATTCTATTGACTTCAGTTTCCTTTTGTGGAAAATGGCAGTGATTATGTTGCCAGCTTCACGTGGTGCACTGAGTGTCCGGTATGTAACCACCCCTCAGCAAATGTCTTATGATATTCCATATTACCTCTGCATTCCTTTTAACCAAAGAGCAGGATGGTTTTTCCTGTTGGGCAAATGAAGAATGTAAGGCTCAGAGTGGTTCAGAATGGTTCCCAAGGTCACACAGCAAATTGCAATTTTAGTCCTGACCTTCCTGACTGTGCTGTGTAATTCCCACTTTTCCTGAACCATCTCTGACTGTTTAGGAAGGGCCTTGGTTTTACCCTAGATATTGTGTTTTCTTACTGAAAGGCAGCCTGGGCTAGTGATCAGGAGAGTAAAATCTGGAGGCAGTCTGCTGGATCCAGATCTCAGCTCTGTTCTTTACAACCTGATGCAAACTCTCAACCTCTTTAAAATGGTCACATGGAAATAGCTCCCTTTGAGGACTAGGGACTTTAAATTGCTATGCACAAAAAGTGTGAGGGATGGTGCATACCAAGCACCAAGGGTTGGCCCCTTGGGGACTCAGTGGTAGGATGCACTCTGACCCAACCCTGACCCCTGACCTCTGTTCTCACCCTTTCCAGACATTTCCGTGAGCCTGCTGTCGGTCATCGTCACATTCTGTGGCATTGTCCTTCTGGGTGTCTCGCTCTTCGTGTCCTGGAAGTTGTGCTGGGTGCCCTGGCGGGACAAGGGAGGTTCGGCAGTGGGCGGTGGCCCCCTACGGAAAGACCTAGGCCCTGGGGTTGGGCTGGCAGGCCTGGTGGGTGGCGGCGGGCACCACCTGGGGGCTGGCCTGGGTGGCCATCCTCTACTTGGTGGCCCACATCACCATGCCCACACTGCCCACCATCCGCCCTTTGCTGAGCTGCTGGAGCCGGGCAGCCTGGGGGGCTCTGACCCCCCAGAACCCTCTTACTTGGACATGGACTCGTATCCAGAGGCGGCAGCAGCAGCCGTGGTAGCTGCTGGGGTCAAACCAAGCCAGACATCTCCCGAGCTGCCCTCCGAGGGCGGGGCAGGCTCTGGGCTGCTCCTGCTGCCCCCCAGTGGTGGGAGCTTGCCCAGTGCCCAGTCGCATCAGCAGGTCACAAGCCTAGCACCCAGCACCAGGTGAGAGACTGCTGGGCGGGTCTACTCTGAACTTCTGCTCCTCTGAGTCTCTTTCCTGTCCGTGCTTTTCTGAGTTCTGGGTCAGGAAGACTGGGGTCTGGATTCCTGGATCCCAGGGAATGAAGAGGCTGAGGCCCCAGCTTTGGATCTAAGGGAGGATGGGGCTGGCGGGGCCTTTTCTCCTTGGACCTGAAGGAGGAGGGGGCTGGGACTTGGATTCTTGGGTTCAGAGGCAGGAGAGGGCTGGGGACAAGAATACAGGGTCAGGAAAGTGGAGGAGAAGACAAGAGGCAATTATCCGTCCCCATCACTTTAAGCTGGGACTAGCCCTGGGACCTGGAGCTCATTCTTCCGTGGTAGCTCATTCTGCACACATACACTGAGCACCTCGCATGAGCTGGGCCTGGCTGCCCTCGCGCACTACCGAAGGTCCCAAGAAGACCCTGTTCCCAGGCTGGGGGCCCAGGGGCTTCCTGGAGGTGGAGGAGCCTCGGCTGAGTCAGGCAGGGAGGCAGGGGTGTGACTGTGCATTCTGGGAGAAGGGAACAGCGGCAAAAGGCGAGACAGGAAGGAGATCAAAGTTCACTGGGGGAACAGCCAGGAGCCCCTGGGTGTGAGAGGGAAGTTGAAGAAAGAGGACTTGGAAGGTGCGGTTGTGGACACCAGACCACACAGGGCCTCAGGTGCCAGGTAGGGAGGCTGGGGCTTTGTCCTGTGGGCCCTGAGGAGCCATGGAGGGCTGTGGGCAGGGGTGGAGCAGGGTCAGCTCTGGGTGTACAAGGACCCCTCTGGGGTCATAAGGAGGCTGGAAGTCCAAACTAGAGAGATCAGGCCTCAGCTGGGACAGGGCAGTGGCAATAGAGAGGAGGGCAAGTGGGGGAGAAGAAGATTCAGAGGGCCTGTGCTATGTGAATCCCCAGGGCCCAGGAAGTTATTCTAAGTCACCGGTTTGAGGCCCAGAGGAGGCTTCTGAATGCTGGTTCACAGGTGTACGGATGAAGGTGGCTTAGAAATGGGGATAATCCCCCAGATACAGATGCAGAAATGGACTCAGTGAGCATGAGGCTTGCCAAGGCCACAGAGTGAGCACAGGAAGGGGTCAGGGCCACCTCTCTGGGGGCTGAGGAGGAAGCAGGGAGGAGTCTCCCAGGGGGACAGATGCAGCCAAAGATCAGAGCCACTGACCCCAGCTTGGTCTCCCCTGCTCACAGGTACCCAGCCCTGCCCCGGCCCCTCACCCAGCAGACTCTGACCACCCAACCCGACCCAAGCAGTGAGGAGCGGCCACCCGCCCTGCCCCTCCCGCTCCCTGGTGGAGAGGAAAAAGCCAAACTCATTGGGCAGATTAAGCCGGAGCTGTACCAGGGCACTGGACCAGGTGGCCGCCGGGGCGGTGGGGGCTCTGGCGAGGCAGGGGCACCCTGTGGCCGCATCAGCTTTGCCCTGCGGTACCTCTATGGCTCCGACCAGCTGGTGGTGCGGATCCTGCAGGCCTTGGACCTCCCCGCAAAGGACTCCAATGGATTCTCGGATCCCTATGTGAAGATCTACCTGCTGCCGGACCGCAAGAAGAAGTTTCAGACCAAGGTCTGAAGCTGTGGACTGCACTTCAGAGTTCCACAGAGCAGGGACCAAAGGGCCTGAACCCCTGGATCCGAGGGAGGAGGCTGGGCTGGACCCCTGGGACTGAGGGAGGAGGCTGGGCTGGACCCCTGGGTCTGAGGGAGGAGGCTGGCCTGGACCCCTGGGTCTGAGGGAGGAGGCTGGCCTGGACCCCTGGGTCTGAGGGAGGAGGCTGGGCTGGACCCCAGGGTCTGAGGGAGGAGGCTGGGCTGGACCCCTGGGTCTTGGGAACGGGTTGAGGGAAGGCACGGGCTACTGGTCTAGGAATTGGGACAGGGGGCATGTTGTCTGCTTCCCCTCTCTCACCCACCTGCCAGGTGCACAGGAAGACCCTGAACCCCGTCTTCAATGAGACATTTCAGTTCTCTGTGCCCCTGGCTGAGCTGGCGCAGCGTAAGCTGCACTTCAGCGTCTATGACTTTGACCGCTTCTCGCGGCACGACCTCATCGGCCAGGTGGTGCTAGACAACCTCCTGGAGCTGGCCGAGCAGCCCCCTGACCGCCCACTCTGGAGGGACATCGTGGAGGGCGGCTCGGTCAGTAGCACCTGCGCCCACCAGCCCCTCTGCCTGGATGGCCCCTGCTAACCCTGGGACTTGCTAACTTCTCTTCCCTGGGGGTTTTGGTTGGTGTTTGTTTCAATGTGTGGAGACCCAGCGGCCTCTCGCCCTCCTGGACTCTGTCAAACATCAGCACCAGCCTGGATCCCAGATCCCCCGACCTCGGGCCCCCACCCCACCCATCTGATGGCGTCACAGTGCAACCTGCGACTTCTGCCCTCTGACCCCAGGTTTCTGGCCCCCAGCTTCCTTCACCTCCACCTCCTGACCTTCCGGTCTCTAGACTTCTGAGGCCGCAGGCCTTGCTGTCTCTGAACTACTTTGCTTTTCAAACCTTTGACCTCCAAACTCCCACACTCTGCCCCACTGTCTCTCCCTGCCCCTTCCCCTGAATCCTGACAGCTGGGCCCCCCGGCCTCAGGTGTGCTGGGGTCCCCAGGCCCGTATCTCCCAGCATGCAGATGGTTGTGCCGCAGGCTCCCTCTGGTCCCCTTGCTCCTTCCTTGTCACCGCCCTCTGGACTGATCAGTCTGTGACTGATCTGGGTGCAGCCCCATTCCTGGCCTCACTGTCTGAGCCCCACCAGTCCCCAAGCCTCAGACCCTCGATTCCTCAGCCCTCCCTGTGCTGGTCCACGGGTTACCTACATCCAAGTTCTCTGTTGGTCTTGGGGAGGCCATGGGTGGGCGGTGAGGCCTGTTCTCCTGCCGGGACAGGCTGGCTCCGAGCCGCATTTCCCTGTCTGTTCAGTGCACAAGGACTGGGTGCCCACAGCGTGGCCTCGGCCTCCCCAGGGCTCTCCCCGGCCTGCGTGCTCCGTCCTCAAGCCCAGCCTCTGGGTCTAAGTGCCTAGCGCCAGGGTCCCTGCCTCCAGTGCTCCAGTGCATCTGTCACACCCTCTCCTGTGTCTACTTTGTCCCCTGTGCCTGTCCCCTCCCATCTGCCCCCCCACATCACCACTTGAGGTCTTTTTCACTCGCTCATCCTTTCATTCCTTCCTCCAACCAGCCATCCTCTAGAGCTTCAGGTCTGGGTGGACACCACTGGTGTCAGGGACCAGTATTGTGGGGACACACGGGAGGAGCATCTGCCCAGGGCTTGTGGCAGGAGGTGACCATGAAGCTGAGGCTCGAAGACTGGGAGGTGACAGGTGACAGGGAGGGAAAGGTATTCTGAGCAGAGGAAACATCCTGAGCAAAGGCCCTGAGGTGAGCGGGTGAGGCGTGGGAACCAGGGCCTGGAGGCTGCAGGGCTGCCCTGCCTATCATGGCTCCTGGTCAGCCCCAGCCACTGCTCCATCTGTGTCAGTGACAGGGAATCTGCCCCCCTTGAAGCCTTGCTGCAACTGGGAAAGGGGTTCGATGATGCCGCCCCATCCTGCAAGCCACCAGGTCCCCTACTACTGCCCTGAGCAGACGCCTTGCCACATGTCCCCACGACACTGGCCCTAACACCCTCAGGGATGACCTAGGCCTGGGCCCAGGTCCGCCTTCAGTCTCGGCCCCCTCCAGGGCTAACTTGTGTCTGTTGCCAGTTCTTATCCCATTCTTTCCACGTCGCTCATCTCTGAGTTGGGGCGTCCAGTTGGTGCTCCCCACTTCTTGCTCCACACTCCTAGGGTTGCTCCCCCTGCCCCACCCAGGTCCTGCTCTTGCTCTGGTCCTCTGCCCCCTCACAGGCCCCCCAGCCCCTGACTCTCGCCCTCTCACTCTGAGTCTCTGTGTCTCCGTCTCTCTCTGGGTCTCTAACTTTCTCTCTGTCTCTCTCCATCTCTGTCTTTTCTCTGGGTCTCTGTCTCCCCTCCACCACCAACATGCTCTCTGGGTCCCTGTCCCCCCTCTCTGGGTCTCTGTCCCTCTCTGTATCTCTGTCGCCCCGTCTCTCTGGGTCCCTGTCCCCTTCTCTCTGGGTCCCTGTCCCCCTCTCTCTGGGTCCCTGTCCCCTTCTCTCTGGGTCCCTGTCCCCTTCTCTCTGGGTCCCTGTCTCCCTCTCTCTGGGTCTCTGCCCCTCTCATTTTAGAAATCCACCTGAGGGTCTCTTTCCAGTCGTCTCCATCAGCATCCTGACCTCTGCCCCGTCCACTTCATGCTGTGTCCTCTCCTCCTCTGGCTCCCTCCCCTCACTCCCGCTCCTTCCTGCCTTCACTGCAGAACAAACAGGCTTTGATGGTGGTGGGCAGCTGTGGCCAGGGAGCGTCAGGCCTTGGCCCAGAGTCAGGTTGCTGAGTGGATGGGGACGGAGCCTGGGTGTCACGAGGAGGGCGAGTCTGGGATGGAGCAAAACCAGGAAGAGATGGGGCCTGGCATCACCGAACCCCCTTCCACCTGCAGGAAAAGGCAGATCTTGGGGAGCTCAACTTCTCACTCTGCTACCTCCCCACCGCGGGGCGTCTCACCGTGACCATCATCAAAGCCTCTAACCTCAAAGCGATGGACCTCACTGGCTTCTCAGGTCAGTCCCAGGGGGCACTAGATTGAGGGAGGAGGCTGGGCCTGGACCCCTGGGTCCGAGGGAGGAGTCTGGGCCTGGACCCCGGGGTCCGAGGGAGGAGGCTGGGCCTGAGCACTGTTTAGTACCCTCCCCTCTCCCCCAGACCCCTATGTGAAGGCCTCTCTGATCAGCGAGGGGCGGCGTCTGAAGAAGCGGAAGACCTCCATCAAGAAGAACACACTGAACCCCACGTACAACGAGGCGCTGGTGTTCGACGTGGCGCCCGAGAGCGTGGAGAACGTGGGGCTCAGCATCGCTGTGGTGGACTACGATTGGTGAGCGGCTGCCCCGGGCGGGTGTGGCGCGGCCGCCCCCGCCCCTTCCCCTGATAATCACCGCCCCCACCCCAGCATCGGGCACAACGAGGTGATCGGAGTGTGCCGCGTGGGCCCCGAGGCCGCTGACCCCCACGGCCGCGAGCACTGGGCCGAGATGCTGGCGAACCCCCGCAAGCCTGTGGAGCACTGGCATCAGCTGGTGGAGGTGAGTGGGGCGGGCGAGCCGGGCGTCGCACCAGAGTCTGATGGCCTAGGTTCAAATGCCTTCCCTACCCTCCACTGTGCCTCCTCGAGCAAGCCAGTTAACCTCTCTGTGCTTGAATTTCCTCTGCTGGGTAATAGAGCTGTTAACAGCAACTAGCGTTAGGGTCAGATGTGAGGATTCAGTGAGTTAAGGGTTCAGTCAAGGATCGGCTAATATTTTTACCCATAAAATATTAATAAAGGGGGAAATTGGGTGACAAAATGAAGCATCTTAGAGCAGGTTGGGAAAATTAGTGAATGCCATGTACTGGGTGGAGACCTCTATAATAAACAAGAAAATAAAAAAGTCAAAATAGGACAGAATAGCTGGGTGAGGTGGCGCTGCCTGTAATCCCAAGGCTGCAGAGACTGAGGCAGGAGGATCAAAAATTTCAGGCCAGTCTCAGCAACTTCAGGAAGCCCTAAGCAACTCTGCAAGACCCTGGTGGTGTGACTCAGTGGATAAGCACCTCTGGGTCACTCCCTGGCAAATAATAATAATAATAATAATAATACATAGGGCTGGGTTTTGGCTCAGTGGTAGATTCATAGTGTGTGTGAAGCCCTGGGTTTCATCCTCAGTAAAACACACACCCACACACCCATACACACACCATAAAAACATGTCTGTAGGGGTGCACACTTATACTTTGGACCCTAAATCCTCGGTCAGTCCATCTGACAGGACATGGGGCCACGGTCAGTCCATGTGATAGGACACAGGGCCACTCACAGGACATGGGACCACAGTCACTCCATGTGATAGGACACGGGACCACAGTCAGTCCATGTGATAGGACATGGGGCCACGGTCAGTCCATCTGACAGGACATGGGACCACATGGTCAGTCCAAGTGATAGGACACGGGACCACGGTCAGTTAATCTGACAGGACATGGGACCACGCGGTCAGTCCATCTGACAGGACATGGGACCACGGTCACTCCATGTGATAGGACATGGGGCCATGGTCAGTCCATCTGACAGGATGTGGGACCACATGGTCAGTCCATGTGATAGGACGTGGGACCATGGTCAGTCCATATGATAGGACATGGGACCATGGCCAGTCCATGTAACAGGACGTGGGACCACATGGTCAGTCCATGTGACAGGACATGGGACCACACGGTCAGTCCATGTGACAGGACATGGGACCACACGGTCAGTCCGTGTGATAGGACGTGGGGCCACGGCCAGTCCATGTGATAGGACATGGGGCCACGGTCAGTCTGTGTGACAGGACGTGGGACCACACGGTCAGTCCGTGTGACAGGACGTGGGACCACACGGTCAGTCCGTGTGACAGGACGTGGGACCACACGGTCAGTCCGTGTGACAGGACGTGGGACCACACGGTCAGTCCGTGTGACAGGACGTGGGACCACACGGTCAGTCCGTGTGACAGGACGTGGGGCCATTGCCCTGGCTGAAGTCGGACATCTTGCTCATCGTGGTGCTTGACTTCATTCTGACTGCTAAAGACCATCACGTTAGCATCTTCTCCTCTGGGTTGCTGGCTTGGGGCCACACCTCAGGCAACACTCCCATGGGTTCCCCTGTCGCCTCAATCTGGTCCTGCCTGGAATTCCTTCCCAGTGGATCGACCCTCTGGGCACAGAGCTCGGATCTGAGCCTTGAAGACTGGCTCCGTTCTGGTGGGAGGGAGGCCACCGTCTAAGAGGACGCAGGCCCTCTTCAGTCATCGTGCTCCGGACTCTCACGCACTTATTCTCACCCTTCTCTGGAAGTGCTTCGTGCCACAGCCCACGCTGGGCAGTGCTGGAGGGCCGGATCCGGCTCTGCCCCTGAGTTTCAGCCCACAGTGCTTTCTGTGGTCTGGCGGGTCTGTCCACCCCCAGAGCTGCCCCTGCCCCTCCCCTGCTTACTCTCATGGTTCCCCAGAGCCCCCAGGACAAAGTCTCAGCCCCTCAGAGACCTGTGGGACCTGCCGCACTCACGCTAGCTTCACCTCTCCTCGACTCGCAGGACCTCTTTTCTGTGCCGTGGTGTCCCTGTCTGTGGGATGACACAGAAACACGGTCTGCCCCGTCCCTGCAGAACTGCGTGCAAAAGAGCACTGTCCATGCAGAGCAGGGGGGTCTCTCTGCTGTTGAGCACTAGTGATCATACTGCCTCTGTCCCCTGCTGAGTGTTCTGGCTCTCCCCTCAGGAAAAGACTCTGACCAGCTTCACAAAAGGCAGCAAAGGACTATCAGAGAAAGAGAACTCAGAGTGAGGGGTAAGGAACCCAGACCAGGGTGGGGTCCCAGCTCTTGGTCTGAGGGAGGAGGGAGCTGGGTCTGGACCCCTGGGTCTGGACCCCTGGGTCTGAGGGAGGAGGGCTGGGCCTGGACCCCTAGGTCTGAGGGAGGAGGGCTGGGCCTGGACCCCTGGGTCTGAGGGAGGAGGCTGGTCCTGGACCCCTGGGTCTGAGGGAGGAGGCTGGTCCTGGACCCCTGGGGCTGAGGGAGGAGGCTGGGCCTGGCCCCCTGGGTCTGAGGGAGGAGGCTGGGCCTGGACCCCTGGGTCTGAGGGAGGAGGCTGGACTGGACCCCTGGGTCTGAGGGAGGAGGGCTGGGCCTGGACCCCTGGGTCTGAGGGAGGAGGCTGGTCCTGGACCCCTGGGTCTGAGGGAGGAGGCTGGTCCTGGACCCCTGGGGCTGAGGGAGGAGGCTGGGCCTGGCCCCCTGGGTCTGAGGGAGGAGGCTGGGCCTGGACCCCTGGGTCTGAGGGAGGAGGCTGGACTGGACCCCTGGGGCTGAGGGAGGAGGCTGGGCCTGGCCCCCTGGGTCTGAGGGAGGAGGCTGGGCCTGGACCCCTGGGTCTGAGGGAGGAGGGCTGAGTCTGGACCCCTGGGTCTGAGGGAGGAGGCTGGGCCTGGATCCCTGGGTCTAGGGGAGGAGGCTGGGCCTGGATTCCTGGGTCTGAGGGAGGAGGGCTGGGTCTGACCTTCTGGATCTGAGGGAGGAAAGGCCCAGCCCAGGGTTTGTGGTCCCCTCTGATGGAGCTACAGAAGGTCCTGACCTTACTCTGGGGTGCTGACCTCCCCTCTCTTGTGCAGGGCTGGCCTAGGCCGGGGATCGGACCAGGCCCCCTTGGGATACCATTCCTTCCTGCCCGGACTGTGAACTCATCTCCTCGAAGCCATAATGTCCGAGCTGCTGGTGCGGGGCAGGCCTGGGCTTGCCCTCCTCACCGGGAGCGTGAGGGTGGGAGGCAGGCCCAGCTCCCTGTTTCAGGGTGGGGGGCACTCAGCCTCCACTGTCTGTCTTCTCTTTCCTGGGGCTCCCCCTCGAGGCAAGGGGCCATGCATGTCTGGGGGACCCCCGCCCCACAACCCTCTGTCTCTTTGTCTGACTCTTTACTGTTGTCCAAGACTTGGTGTCCTGACCCTCGTTCTTATGTGAATGTCGACAGACCAGTCCTCTCTGTCCCCCCAGACACACACTCACACCCGCGTCCATTCCTTGTGTTTGCCACACCCCGCGTCTGGCCGATCCCCCCACTGCTGCTGCTACCACGCCAGAATAAACACACGCCGTGGGTCTCACTCCACCTGCGGCTCTTGTCCTCTCTGGGACTGAGAAGCTGTCCTGGAACCTGCCGGCCATGCGTTCAGACAAAGGCGTGTTGCGTTCATGGCTGGGCAAGTTGGTTGACCTCTCTGAGCCTTAGTTTCTAAAGAGTCCTACAGCCAGGACTGCTGTAATCATAGGACACAAAACGCTACACAAACCACCAAGAGAATTGCAAGACCTCTGTTCTTGGGGCACACAGGGACTTCAGGTGCAGTTGAATGCAGGGGTTCAGGTGACTGCCACTTCTGCTTTCCTCCTATAGATGGCTGTCATCTAGGTCTTGCAGTGCTAATGAGATGACCATTTGGCATCCAGGCTTGTAAGGTTGCATGTGTTCTAATTCCTCCAGCTGCAGAAACAAACACAAAATCCAACAACAAAACCAAAAGCAGAGTTCCCAACTGAAAGGGCTTAAGTGGTGGAGATTTCTTATGCTCATAACAGATCTTTCAAAGACAGACTGTCCCAGAGTGAGCACTGAGCTCCAAACATCAGGCCCTGAGTTGGCGTCCCCGAGACTGGTTTTGCCTTCCCTCCTGGAGACAAGCTGTCTGAAGTGACACCAAGCATGGTGTTCTCACACAGTGGCATTAAAGCAGGCAGTGTCGATGGGGCCTCGCCTTATGTGTCCATCCTTTCTCTCCCTGGAAGAGTTCTAGTTTCTCTGTGGCGACCCTGAGTTTCAGAGCAGTCTGGGAAAGTGGGCATCTGTCCTGTCTGGTCTCCATCATGGGGCACAACGCTTTGCGGGTGAGGAAGCAGAGGGAGGGGGGCTTTGCTGTGTAAGACATTCACAGGACCTGCCGCAATTTTACGGGATTAGCAGGTCCTGCTATATCCGCCCACAGAGCAGATCATTTCTGAGCAAGCAAAATGTGGGTCCTCTCTGTCTCGGCCTCCGTACCAATCAGGAGAAGGATTCTGATTGGTCTCGCTCAGGCTTTTGATGCCCACCACCACGTGTGCACCCAGATGGGCAAAGATGCTCTTGGGTCCCCCGCCGCCACCATCACTGACGCCTCCTGACCCGCCCTCTCACCTGTGATTGGCCCAGACACCCTTGGGACTCCTCCCTTCTTGCTGGAATGGTGAGTTTATCTCCTGGAACTCATAGCATTCTCTAGCCGGGAGCACAGGGGTCTCTTCACTGTCAGTCCTGAAGGAACTGCATAGCAGCAGGCAAGGGACAGTCCCTTAAAATAGATGTCCACTACGTTCTGTCTACTACATCCTGTCCTTGGCTTTTTGGAGTGAATCCACAGCTACACACCTTTTCTAAGAAATCTACAATGCCAAACCTTATGTCCTTGCTTGGTAGGGTGGCTGTATTAAGTGACTGCAGACTGGCTCGCGGGAACACCACAGCCGTACTCTCTCACAGTTCAGGAAGGCGGAAGTCTGGAGTCAAGGGGTCGGCAGGGTTGGTTCCCTTCAAGGCCCTGGGAGGATGCCAGTCCATGCTTCTGTCCTGGCAACTGGCAACTGCAGGCAGACCATGCATTCTTTGGCTGGTAGATTGATCACCCCGGTCTCTGTGTCCACCTTAGATGGCTTCCCCACAGCCTGCATGCCTTTCTCTTAATAAGGACACCTGTCCTTGAGTTTGAGCATCAGCCTAAATATGAATTATCTCATTTGGAGATCCTTAACTTAATTACATCTGCAAAGACCCTGTTTTCCAAGTTTCCATTCACAGACTCTGAAGGTTAGAACAGGGGCATGTCTTTTGGGGGTTACCATGACCCTACACCCACCTGGAGAAAGTGTGTCCATTTCTTACACAAAATCTTAACATGTAATCCCACTCCTAAGTGTTCACCCGTGAGAGTGAAAACATGGGCACGCAGGTATTCATGATAGCCCTGACTGGGGAAATCGGCCACCAGCCAACTGCCCATCAGCGGGAGAGGGGAGAGCAGATCGCAGTGTCCCGGCGGGACTGAATGCTGCCGGCAGTGAAAAGAACCACCCACCAACAGGTGTCGCACTGCAGGTACCTCTCAGGAACCTGGTGTCTAGTGAAAGGAGCCCTGAGCAGAGGAGTCCCGGTGCACGCTGTGGGGTGACCTTTACACAAAATTGTCCATGAGGAAACTCATCCACAGGGACAGGAAGCAGCTCCGTCACCTGGGACATGATGTACCGCGTAGGGTGGGGTGGTGACGGCAGGTGGGCACCAGGGAGCACTCTGGGATGGTGGAGCTGCCTTCTGCCTTGATGGTGGGGGTGGCACTGGAGACCCCGAATAGAGTTCACTGCAGGGTGCACTCAGAGGAGGTGTATGACAATGTTTCACTTGAAAGGGGTAAAAATATTTTCATTGTTCCAAAATACATGTAAAATTTACCGTTATTTTTGTCCTGTGAAATTTCTATTTAGAATTTTTTTTTTTTTTTGCTTTTTAAAATTGGTGTGCTATAAATATACATCAAAGTGGGAATTCTTGTTGCTTATTTGTTCATGCACACAATATGATGATATAATCGGGTCAGTTCTGTTCTCCTGGTGACCCCCCCCTTCCTCCTCCTGTCCTTCATCTACTCCACGAGTTTCCCCCCCATTCTCATGACATCCCCCACCCTTTCCCCCATTTTCCTCTCTGGCTTCTACAAATGACAGAAAACGTATGACCCGGACCTTCTGACTTAGGCATATTTCACTTCATATACTCTTCTCAAGTTCCATCCATTTTCCTGCAAGTGATGTAATTCCATTTTTATCTGTTGCTGGATAAACCTCCATTGTGTACCGCTGCCACGTTTTCTTTGTCTGTTCATCTGTTGATGGACACCTAGGTTGGGTTCATAATTTGGCTGTTGTGCCTTGTGCCGCTGTAAACATGGGTCTGCCTGTAACACTGGAGCATGCCGACTCCCATTCTTTTGGACACACGTAGGGAGGGGAGTGGTCTGGCTGGGTCACATGGTGGTTCCACGCCTAGTGTTTTGAGGAGTCTCCATGCTGATTTCCATAGTGGTTGTACTGATTTACAATCCCACCAACAGTGTGAAAGTGTTCCTTTCCCCCACATCCTCTCCGGCATTTATTATGTGTATTGTCAATGGCTCCTGTTCTAACAGGAGTGAGACGTAATCTCAGTGTAGTTTTGATTTGATTTCCCTACTTGCTATAGATGTTGAAGATTTTTTCATGTAATTGTTGACCATTTGTATCTCTTCTTTTGAGAACTGTCGCTTTAATTCATCTGCCCATTATTGATCTGGTTATTTGGGTTTTTTTTTTTTTTTCTTGATAAGTTGTTTTTTTTTTTTAATTCTCCATATATTCTGGATTTAATCCTCTGTTGGAAGAGTAGCTAGCAAAGATTTTTCTCCCATTCTGTAGACACTGTCTTCATGCTCTGATTGTTTACTTTGCTGTGCAGACGCTTCTTAATTTGATGTCATCCCATTTATGAATTTTTGGCATTATTTCCTGAACTTTGCGAGTCCTTTGGAGGAAGTTGTCGTCTGTGCCTCTGTGTTGGAGTGTTGACGCTGTTTTCCTCCAGCAGTTGCACAGTTTCTGGTCTAATGCTGACTTCTTTGCTCCATCTTGAGTTGGCTCATGCAGGGTGAGAGACAGCAACTTAGCAAGACCCTGTCTCTGAGTAAAATATAAAAAAGGGCTGGATGTGTTAAGCGCCCCTAGGTTCAATCCCCAGCATGTGTAAAAAGGTGGTCAACACATAGAGTAAGTTCACCTTGGAAAGGAGGAAAGTTCTGGAACATGCTGCAACATGGATGACCCCTGAGCACATTATGCCAAGGGAAATGACCCAGTCACAAAAATACTGTATGATTCCACTTACACGAGGTACCTGGAGTAGAGTTCATGGAATGGCAGGGGGTGGGGGCTGGAGGAGGGGCATGGGGTTGTTTCCTGGGTACAGAGTTCCAACTGTGTGAAACCAGAACAATCCTGGAGGTGGAAGGTGGTGACGTCTGCACAACAGGGTGAGTGTGTTCAGTGTTCCGTTCACCTAAAAGTGGTCAGCTTCCTCAAGAACTGGACAAAGAAATAAAAGACTCAGAATAGCCAAAGCAATCCTGAGCAAGAACAGCAACACTGGAGGTGACATGTACCTAATGCAAATGACACCACAGAGCCATAGTGACAAAATCGCAGTACTGGGTAAAAACAGACCCACTAACCAATGGGACAAAATAGAGACACAGAGACAGACCCACACAGACTCGGTCATATGATCCTTGACAAAGGTGCTAAGAACAATGGAGAAACGACAGCCTGTTAAACAAATGGAGCTGGGAAAACTGGAAATCCACGTGTGGAAGAAGGAAACTAGGGCTTCGCTAAATTGCTGAGGCTGGCCTCCAACTCGTGATCCTTCTGCCTCAGCCTCCCAAATTAGTGGGATTATAGGGGTGCACCACCATACCCAGCAGCATATTTTCTTATACATAAATTATAGCTCAAGTTGATTTTAAAAAATACTCGTACCTAACCTAATACAATCACCCGAGTGCAATGGCATAAGCCTGTGCCCCTCCCCAAGGTCAGGTAGAGCGAAGCCACGTGGAACCGCAGAACAGGATCCTAGGGTGCTGAGCCTGCCCCGCAAGGGCACGCGCAGCCTTCCTTGATGTGAAAACGATTGCTAGGTGACGAGGCATCCTCAGAAACCCATCCCGGGCAGACCAGGGAGGGGCTGCAGGAAAACCAGCACAATTTATATTTGAGAAAGGGGAGAAAAGAGACACCCAGCATGGCCATTTGCTGCATGTGTCACAGAAAACTGACCTTTTAAAAATGAAGTGGAATATGCCCACGGGACAATGCCCAGGTGTGCAGTCTGTTTTGCTCAGAATGAGATAGGACGTTCCCAGTGCCCCACAGTCCCCGTGCTCTCCGCTAGTTATTCCGTCATGACCAAGGTAACGTCGTAATTCCTGACTCAGTCCATCTGCCTGCCTTTGGAACCTCCTCTGAGTCTGGCTTCTTCCAGGCAGTGTGTCTGTGAGGTGGGTCCAGGCAGTGGCTGGCTGCTCTGGGTTTTCACCCTCACCGTTCTAGGAGAGCACTTTAGGGACCAGCGTGCCCACGTTCCTGTTGCTCAGCCTTCGGGTGGTTTCTGATTCAGCGCTGTTTTAGTGCACCTGTAATCCCTCGGCTCAGGAAGCTGAGGCAGGAGGATCATGAGTTCAAAGCCAGGCCTCAGCAACTTAGGGAGACCCTAAGCCACTTAGCGAGACCCTGTCTCAAAATAAAAGATGGAAAAGGTCCGGGGATATGGCTCAGTGGTTAGGCACCCCTGGGTTCAATTCCTGGTACCAAAAATATAAAATACTTCTCCCACTCTTTGGTTTGTCTTTTCATTCTCTTAGCGAATTTTTTTTTGATGAACATAGTTTCTATTTTAATGAAATCCAATTTATCAAAATTTCCTTTATGTTTTTTTCTTAAGAAGTTTATACCTACCCTGAAGGTCCTGAACATATCATGCAATGTTTTCTTCTAGAGGTTTTATTGATTAAGCTTTAACATTGACATCTACAACCCATCTGGAATTTTGTGCATGGTGTGAGGTAGGGGTCATTGGGATGTCTGTTGACCCAGTCTTATCTTTTTTAAAAAACAATGTTCATTTTTTAAAAATATCACTATTCTTCAGTTTTACTTTGGTTCTAAACCAGGTGACCATATGTGTATGGACATTTTCTTAGTTTTTCAATCTTGTTCTTTTGGTCTATTTGTCTTTCCTTGTAATAGCATGATTGTTAATATACTGTTTCACCTTCTGGAATTTATTCTGCCTTTTTTTGTTTTTGACAACAGGAATTTATTGACTTATAGAACTGAGCTATATAACTAGCTTCTGACATGGCTGGATCCAGGTGCTAAGATTCTTCAGGAATTTATCTCTCTTCCTATTTGGGCTTTCCTTTCTGCATCTTGCCTTTCCTCTCAGGTGGAGCCTCTCCCCTTATGAGGGCAAAGAAAGCCCGGGCTTTCATCTTACCAGCTCAGCAACCTGGCAGAAAGAGGACACCTTTGTGCTGAATGCTGCTTCCAAAGTCCCAAGATTAGCTCTTATTGGCCTAACCTGGGTCACATGTCTATTTCTAATTATTATATTCATAATGATGAAATGCTCTAATTGACCTGGCTAGACTCTTATTTCCATTATTAGATCCCTAATAGAATACATTCAAAGAATGTGGGTTTCAGATGAAGAGGGATGATAGGAAAAGTAGAGGTTTAAGAGAATGGACAGAGAGCTACAGGTGATGGGGAGAATCTTTGCAAAACACATATCAGATAAAGGACTGATATCTAAAATATACAAAGAACTCTTAAAACTCAGCAATAAGAAAATAGGCAATCAAACTTTAAAATGAGCAAAATAGCTGAACAGAAAAAAGACGATATACAGATGTCTGCTATATGGTGTGCATACACGAATATGTAACAACAAATCCCACTATTATGTACAAATATAATGCACCAAAAGTGTGGGGGATGGGAGGAGAAGGTATACAGATGGCAAATAAGCATGCTAAAAGGTATTCAACACCACACGATGTAGGGAACTACGAATTAAAACAACAGTGAGTTACTGCTTCCCCCTATTAGAATGGTCCAAATCCAAAACATTGATAACACCAAATGCTGGTGAGGACGTGGAGCATCACGAACTCTCATTCATTGCTGGAGGGGGTGCACACTCACGCAGCCACTCTGGAAGTCAGTTTGGCCGTTTCTCACAAAACTAAACATACTCTAAGCATATGGTGCAGCAATCGAGCTCCTTGGTATTTACACAAATGAGTTGGAAACTTATGTCCACACAAAAATCCGAACACGGATGTTCATAGCAGCTCTATTCGTGATTGCCAAAACCTGGAAGCATCTACGATGTCCTTCAGTAGGTGAATAAATTGTGGTACATGCATAGACTGAGTGACAAAAAGACATGAAGGAATCTAAAATGCATAGTGCTCTCTGGGAAAAAAAAAAACCATCTGGTATGATTCCAACTAGGTGACATTCTGGAACAGCAAAACTACAGAGATAGTAAAGATCAGGGGGTTGAAAGGAGCAAAAGATCAATCAGTGTAGTCCAGAGGGTGATCAGGACAGTGAAACTATTCTGTGTAATGCTGCAAGAGTGGATATGTGTCATTACAACTTTGTCTGAAACTACAGAATATAGGACACCAAGAGTCAGGTGCAATGGCACACACCTGTAATTCCAGTGGCTCAAGAGGCTGAGGCAGGAGAATGGCAAGTTCAAAGTCAGCCTCAGCAACTTAGCAAGGCCCTGAGCAACTTAGTGAGACCCTGTCTCAAAATTAAAAATAATAAAAAGGGCTGGGGATGTAGCTCAGTGGTTAAGCACCCATGGGTTCAATCCCAGTGTGTGTGTGTGTGTGTGTGTGTGTGTGTACACATACATACATACCTAGAAGGAACCCTAATGTAAACTATGATAGATTTTGAGAGAAAATGATGCGTCAGTGTAACAAATTATCAACTGTAACAAATGTACCAGGATGGTGGGGGATGTTGGTAATAGGGGAGGCTATTGTAACATGTATGGGGGCAGGAAAGAGATGAGAAATTGGTGTGCCTTCCTCTCAATTTTGCTGAAAATCAAAGACTTACCTAAAACATAAAACCAGGTTTTTTTTGTTTGTTTGTTTGTTTGTTTTTGTTGTTGTTTGTTTTGTTGGTACTGGGGGATAGAACCCCAAGGGTTCTCTACCACTGAGCTACATCCCCAGCCCTATTTTGTATTTTATTTAGAGACAGGGTCTCAACTGAGTTGCTTAGCACCTCACTTTTGCTGAGGTTGGCTTTGAACTCTGATCCTTCTGCCTCAGCCTCCCCAGCTACTGGAATTACAGGCATGCACCACTGTGCCAGACTATAAAAGCTGGTTTTAAAAAATTATATACACCATGGAATGTACGAAGTGCATCTGGATGGTGAACCCTAACAGAAACTAAAGACTTTAGCTAATAACAGAGTATCAGTGTTGGCTTATTGTAACGAATATACCACAGTAATGCAAAATGTTAACGGGGGAGACTGGGGAAGGAGGTGATAAGGGAGTATATGGAACTCGGTCTTTTTCACTCAATTTTCCCTATAAACCTAAAACTGCTTTTTTAAAACGTCAATTAATGAAAAAGAAAATCAGAGATTAACAGATGTCAGACAAAAACGACAGGTGTCCAAGCTGCAGTAGGTGCCAACTCTATTAACAATTTACACCTTGGGACCTGATTAGGCAATTAGAAAAGACACACGCCCTTTGCATATTTAAGGATTTAAGAACAGAGTCACAATCCCTGGACACACAAATTTCTTCCTGTGATACAACTTTCTTCTCTTAGTGACTTTGCCATTGCGGGGAAGAATAAGCCAATCACGAGTGGACCATTACTGATGTCACCAGTCACCGGGGCTTTCAAGGCTCAGCGCTCTGTGGCGCCCTCTGGCGAGAGGAGAGGTGGCTTGACTATGAGGTCGGGGGCCAATCTTGTCAGCTGACTCTGGCCAAGTTCCCGTGCCATGTCCGAAACCCCTTACGCCCCCTGGCGACTTCAGTCACTTTCCGGCATTGCCAGTGCCTGCGGAAGAAACCCAACTGGGAGGAAAAAACCGAAAGGAAGAGAACAGCCAAATTCCCTGGCATCCAATCAGATGCAGGCATTGGCACTACAGCTACCCAATCGGATTAGCCAAAAAAGCGCAGGTATCCAATAGGACGGGGCTTAGTTGCCATGACGACAGGAGTTTCCATAGGCTTCCAGGGTCCTGCGCTCCAGCGAAGAGCGCCGCCTGGCGCCTGGCAACGCTGCACTACCTACTCCAGCCCGCGCGAGCCGGTTGGAGGCCGCCAACCAGGCAGGGCCCAGCCGCCCCGTGACGTCACTAGCCGCCGGTCGCCGCGCGCGCTCGCTTCCGGAGTGGTGGTTGGTGCGCATGCGCACATGGGTTTTTCCCCCCTTCAGTTTGAGGAAGAGCTAAAGGGCGGGAAAGCTCGTGAGGCGAAGTGTGAGGCGAGATGAGGTCAACCGGACTGACTGACCGACTGGCCGACTGTCTG
This sequence comes from Sciurus vulgaris, assembly GCF_902686455.1. Classification (NCBI taxonomy): domain Eukaryota; kingdom Metazoa; phylum Chordata; class Mammalia; order Rodentia; family Sciuridae; genus Sciurus; species Sciurus vulgaris. Next base: position 61,918,872 of record NC_136478.1, on the reverse strand, counting down.
ATAGCCCTCGAGGCGAACCGCTCTGTTTCAGTAAAGGCCTGGGAGCAATGTGACCCCATAAAATTCTCGTCGAAGGACAGAGGCCTGAAAAGAAGGCCACCCAAGAAGGCCACCCAGAGAAGGGCTCGGGGAAAGAGCTCCCCGGGGCGGAGAGGGCAGCTGCAGGTCGCAGGAGCAGACAGATGTGGAGAGACCAGGGGCCAAGGGGCAGGATGGAGGGGTGCAGGACGGCGCAGGCCAGGCAGGGCCCGCCTGGCAGGGAAGGACAACCACTGGGGGCCAACGGGAGGGGACGGAAGCGGGTCACAGGTGGTGGACCCCAAGGCCGACAGGAGGCGGGGTGTGGGACAGCGACAGGACAGCTGGGTTGGACAGCGAGGAAGAGGATGCTTAGGGTCAGGGAAGGGAAGGGACAGGGACAGTGGACCAGATAGGAGTGAGACCGAGCTGGAGACCCAGGGGACCAGGCAGAGGCGGGGCATTCGCAGAGAACTGAGGTCTCCAAACAATGGTAGCAGCAGTGCAGAGATAGGACAGTGACAGGAGGGACAAAGACCAGGGAGAAGTGATAGAGGGGAAATAGATAAGGGGGACAGTGGCAGATAGAGAAGACAGGCTCAGAGGTGATAACAGGGCAGTGATGGAGAGAAGACAGAGATAACAGGAGACCAGAAGGAGTGACAAAAATAGAGAAGGTGCCAGAGACAGAGTCAGAGGCAACAGTGACTGAGGCGAAGAGAACAATTCAGACAGAGCAGCAGGGATGAAAGTACCAATGCTGGAGATGCAGGAAATGATACTAGAAAAGGAGCCCAGCAATACACAGAGGGGACAGAGAGAGGATGGAAAATGACGGAGAGAGGACAGAGACAGATCAAAGGCAGAGACAGGGCACCATGACATAAACAGAGGAAACGGGGTGGAGATGGTGGATCCAGGGTGGAAGGAGACAGACAGGGGAGACAGATTCAGAGGAGACAGCCACAGAACGCACAGACTCTGAGTGGAGAGAATAGTGGTGACAGTCCCCAAGTGGGAGTAACAGCCCTGTCGTGTCAGAGATGAAATAGAGGCAGAGAGGATGGCAATAGAAGGGACAGTGACAAAGATGATAGCTACAGAAAAGACATGGAGATAAGGTGACAGTGCAGAGATAGAGGTGGACTTAGCAGACATCCTGGATGGACATGGAGCTTGAGAAAAGAGGTACAGGCAGAGCCAGAGGCAGATGGAATTGTGTCCTATAGAGGAGAATGGCTATGAGGGAGAACACGACCAAGACACACCAGAGAAAGATAAGGACACAGACCAAGTCACGGAGAGGAATGGAAACAAGGGCAAAGAGAAAGGAAATGAGAGGGTCAGACTCACTGAAAGATTAGGATGATACACAAAGGCAAAGATGACTGGAGACACCACCAAAGACCCAGGAAGAACCAAACGATGTTACCAACGGAGACCTGCCACCCAACCTAATAGATGATTCTGGCAAGCACTGAAAACCAGGACTGAGATTCTTTATGCCACTTTGGTAAATTGTGACCTTAATTTGAGAGTATGGTTTGAAAGGTCTCCATCCAGGTTCTAGATTTGTGACCGTGCTTCTGAATTCCCCAGATTTTTTTCTTTGGTCCACTGTAACCAGAGCACAAAGATGAAGAAATAGAGGCAAAGAGGTTGGCAATAGAAGTGACAAAGATGTAGAGACAGAATCTATGAAGACTTGAAGACCAGATGGGGGTGTAGAGAGAAAGGTAGGATTTTTTCACTCATTCTTCTGGGTGCTTCAGGAAATGACAGTTGTTTAACTGTATGCAAAACTACCTAGGTAGTCTTCAACCTAGTTGGTAAACAAATGAATATATAATATCAACTAGTGTAATCTGCCTAGAAGAAAACTTAAGTAAAGCTAAGAGGAAAGAGTGATGAGGTTGCTGATAATAGCAGGTTAGGTTATTGAGACCAACGTTAACCACTGAAACAACTAAAAATGTTGGATGGTTCTTTATTTTAACCAAAGAAATTGAAGGTCTCACAAGATTTGTCAGACTGTAACTGAAAGGAAATCAGGAACCCAGAGAAGTAATCAGAGTACTTCTATCTTGAGGAAATTTTACAATCCTGACAAATTTGTGCTTTTTTAAAATAGCATCTCAGATGATGGGAATAAAAATAAGAGCTCAGTGCCCATCCATGAAGGGAATTTCACATTAAACCAGGAAAACATTGGCTGTACCTTCAGGATAAGGGGAACCAAGGTAAATTGGCCCTTGTTTGTGAATGTGCAGCCTGTTCCTTGTGTGGTCCAATAGCTTCAAATTGTCAATTTATTTACAGTCCCAGACTAGACCTCTTTTTAGCACTTATATAGAATTCTCTTGGAGAAAAAGAACCTTTGTTAATGCCCTTAATTTTTACTGTAAACATATTTCTTTCAAAGACTGAGTAGCACACAGATATAACCAAAGATCCAAAGTACCAGGATTGAGAACAGCAGAAATAAGAAACACTAAAAAGAGACCCACAATACTTAAAGTATTGGCATTACCAAACACATAAAATATCAGCTTTATTAAATAGAAGGTTGTCATTTTTGTAGGGTCCAAGAAACTATTTAAAAGCATCCAGATGGTTTGAAAATAACACTTCTAGAAAGTGGAAACAGTGAATAGGGTTAAAAGTAAAATTAACAACTGAATAGAGAAATAGTGGAACATAGGGCAGAATAATTTATTCACAATATAATTCGCCATGAAGGGACAGGCAGGAAGCATGTAAAAGAAGTGAAGTGATGTGAAGAATAGAGAATACAGAGTAAGAGGGGTTGTCGCTATCATTGTTGTGTGGGTTTGTGGGGTTTTTTGTTGTTTGTTGCAGTGCTGGGATGGAACCGAGAGTCTCGCACATGCTAAGCAAGTGCTGTACCACTGAGCCCAAGTGAGAAGGTTTTATCTATGCTGTATTCTAAATTCCCAAAGACAGGAGAGAGTGAAAATGTGGCAAAAGAAATAATGGGCCTCACCCTCGCACCCCAAAGACCACTCCCTCAACATCTCCAGGATTTTCACCAACAAATGCAACACAGTAAGTTTTAGAGGCACTGTTGAAGAAACATACAAAGAGGCCCGACTATCCACAACCATGGCGCTCAACTGAAGAACCTTGAAGGCTATGTGGGATTTGCCAATCTCCCAAATCAAGTTTACAGAAAATCAGTGAAGAGAGGGTTTGAATTCATACTTATGATAGGTAGTAGGTGAATCTGGACCAGAAAAATAAACATCAATGAACTCATTATTCCTCACAGATTTGTATTCTCCACAGTATCCAGGTCCTTCCCATAGAGTAAAAGACTGTGCGGGTGGAACAATCCAAAGAATGTGATGTTCAATTGCTGCTCACAGTTGTTGATACCCAGGATTTGGTGATGCAGTGGATAATAGTAATTGCTGGCAGCCTATTATTGACTATATTGATAGTAAATTTAAGATACCTAAATGCAGAATATCAAGTACACAGCCATCAGATGGCTGATAACAGAGTGCAGTGTTGTTTATACTGTGTTGCTCCTTTAGGACATGAACTTAAACCATTGGGTATTGAGTTTATGAAGCGTTTGCATGAAAAAGGGAACATCATCACACTTATTGACAAAAACAGACACACTCACACTGGAGGAATGCCAACAGTTAAAAAAAAACAGAATGAAAGAAATTCAAGAATATAAAATTAAAATATATGAATTTCCAGAAACATATGATGAAGAAGAAAATAAGCCAGTTAAAAAGATAAAGGACCACTTACCTCTTGCTGTTTAGGTAGTAATTCTGTCATTGAAGTTAATGGCAAAAGGGTAAGAGGAACTTCAGCCACATGCCAATATCCTTAATGGTGAAATTTGTGATTTTATAATTCTAAGAAATATGTTGATAGGAACACATGCAGGACTTGAAAGATGTCACTAATAATGTGTGAACTGCAGAACTATGAGAACTACGGAAGGAGAAAACTGGAGTTGTGACTTACAATGGAGTTGATAACAAGAATAAAGAACCCTCTGGCACAGAGAGAAGAAAGGAGGGAGCATGTAGCCAAGATGAATAAGATGGAGATGGAGTTGGAGATGGAGCAGGTATTTGAGATGAAGATCGAAGTTCAAAAACTGAAGGACTCTGAAGCTGAGTTGCAGCAACACCATAAGCAAATGAAAAATAATTTGGAAGCCCAGGATAAGGAATCAGAGTGAAAATGTCAGTTTAAGGAGGAGAAAGCAAACTGGGAAGCTCAACAATGTATTTTGAACAACAGAACTCTTCAAGGAGCTTGGAAAAGAACAAGAAGAAAGAGAAGATCTTTTAAACTCTCTATTGACTACAAGTTACATATTAGTTGCCAATATGTCAGCTTGGATAACAGTGTTTGTTGAATCTGTTTGACCAATTTGTACCAGTTTTATCCACAATGATGGACTTAGCATGATGACAAAAAATTTTTTTGTTGTTGTTGTTCTTGATGGAGATTAAGATGCCTTGAATTTATCTCGGGTGTTGTATACTTAGTTTCAGCTCTAAGTACCTTTCTATATTTTCTTTTCCTTTTTAAAAATTTTATTAAAAAAGATGTCCTCAATTTAATGCAAAAGAACAGTTTACTGTTGTACAATCATGTTCTGGTGGTTTGATTGTTTACCAGATATTCCAAAATAAAAGGACTCTGGAAGGTTAAAGAAAAAAAAAAAGGAATAATGGTGAATTTTTCAAAATTTTCAAGATTGATAAGAAATCCTAATCCAAAGATTCAAGAAACCCAATAAGTCACAAGATTTAAAAGATCCACACTTCACAAAATTGAAGAGATCCATACTTTGAAACACTGTCATATGTTCACAGAACACCAAAGGCAAGGACAAGATCTCAATAGCAGCTAGAGAAAAGGGACAGATGTCCTTCAAAAGATCAGCAATTTGAATAACAAGTGACTTCCCACAGTATCAGTGGAAGCCCAAATAAGATCAGTGTTCCCATAGCAAATAACTGCCCATTTTATATCCAGGGGAAAGTATTCTTCAAGAATGAGGTCGAATAAGAGAAATGCAAATCAAAACCACCCTAAGGTTCCATCTCACCCCAATTAGAATGGCGATTATCAAGAATACGAGCAACAACAGGTGTTGGCGAGGATGTGGGGAGAAAGGTACACTCATACACTGCTGGTGGGGCTGCAAATTAGTGCAGCCACTATGGAAAGCAGTGTGGAGATTCCTTAGAAAACTTGGAATGGAACCACCATTTGACCCAGCTATCCCACTCCTTGGCCTATACCCAAAGGACTTAAAATCTGCATACTACAGAAATACAGCCACATCAATGTTCATAGCTGCTCAATTCACAATAGCCAGACTGTGGAACCAACCTAGATGCCCTTCAATTGATGAGTGGATAAAGAAACTGTGGTATATATATACTATGTAATATTACTCAGCCATAAAGAATGATAAAATTATGACATTTGCAGGCAAATGGATGAAATTGGAGAATATCATGCTAAGTGAGATAAGCCAATCTCAAAAAGCCAAAGGACGAATGATATCGCTAATAAGTGGAGGTTGACACATAATGGGGGGGAGGGAAGGGTTAGAGTTAGGGTTAGGGAGGGGGGCAAGTATGGAGGAAGGAACTACTGTATAGAGGGTAAAGAGGGGTGGGAGGGGTGGGGGGAAGGGAAAAAAATAACAGAATGAATCAAAAAAAAAAAAAAAAAAAAAAGAATGAGGTCGAAATACATTTGGGGGAAAGTAAAATGATATTTTCACCTTAGTAAAAATATTTTAAAGGATGGAGTTTAGGCAGGAAAAAAAGTGATCCTGGTAGGAATATCTGAGATGCAAGATGAAATAAAAAGTAAAGAAAGTCATAGGTATGTGAATAAATCTGAACAAATCTCAAATAATTACAAGGACAGTAATAATGACATCCTGTGTTGTTCAAGACAGAATGTAAACACATAAACATAACAAATTAGGAATCACTGCCTGGGCTTAAGCATTCAGCAGCCCTTTTATTGTCTAAGAGGTGAGTAAAGGCACAGGCTAATTTTAGACTTTGTTAGTTTATAAGTTGTACTTTCCAAAATAATCCTAAAAGGAATACAACTTATTATTTTAAAAGTACATGGGTAAAGGGAATTATAAAAATTAATGCATTTGAAAGAAAAGAAATGGGAGACAATTGGCATTGTTGAGTTCCCACCCACCCAGCTTAGCAATCCAGCCAAGTGCTGAACTTTGGCCTTGCTTCATCACATGCTTGTCCCTGAATCAACCAGTGGGACTGGCTGGAGATGTTAGGTTCTTTGCCTGACCAGGCCTGAACCATGTGCCTGTTGCTCATGAGGATCAGTCCCATCCAAATCACACAGGCTTGCTCTGCAAACAAAATGGAGCTGCCTTTGGCAGAATCAGGGAACGCATAGTTTTGCTGCTGCCATAAGAATTACCACAGCACGAATCTACTGTGGTCCAGTTCTGAGGCTGAGAAGTCCAGCATGCTGTCTCTAGCTAGAATCAAGGTGTTGCAGGGCCACCCTTCTTCCTGGGGAATCTGTCATTCCCTTTGGCTTCCACTGACCTTGCTAGTGGTACCATTTTCAAAGCCAGCAGCGTAGCATGTTGCTAATTGTTCTTCTGCTATCATGTAACTCTCTGATCTCATCTGCCCACCCTTCCACTTTTTTTAGAGACCATATAGTTCCAGTGGGCCCACCTGGGTAATCCAGGATGTTCTCCCCTCTGCAGCCCAGCTATTAGAAACCATATTTTGTCAGCAGTCTTGACTCCTCTTTGCCATGTCCCCACACATCCCCAGGTTCTGGGTTTAGGACCTCTCTGAGGAGTTGTGAGTCTACCATTACAGGGGCATGAGTACTAAGGAAGCCCCACAGCTGACATGGATTAGAAGCTGAATTAGAAGCAAGTTTAGTGCTAGTGGGGGGTTGGGAGATGGGAGGGATGGAACTGAGTGTTTAATTGAACACATACCGTCAGACTCTGTGCTTGCAACTTTATATACATTATAATTTACTTTTTTTTTTTTGGTGGTGCTGGGGATTGAACCCAGGACCTTGTGCATGCTAGGCAAGTACTCTACCAACTGAGCTATATCCCCAGCCCTATAATTTACTTTTTACGGCAAGGTTATTATATGTAAGTGAGTACTCCATTTTACATTTGAGAAAACAGGTTCAGAGTGATAGAGTTAGATGGTGGCAGCGGCAGGATTTGGATTTGGGCCTGTCTTCCTCTAAAAGACATTTAAAATGGAACTTTGTGCTTAATTCATGGTATGCATATATAAATCCATATATTTATTTGAAAAATATTTGTACAGGTAATGAATGGATAGATTGTCCTTGCTTCCTAAAAAATTATTGCAGATAAAGCTAAAGTTTCTCTCACCAAACTGAATCTCTTCCGTGTAAATAATCTCTGTTACCAGTTTATGGTGGACTTTTCTAGATCTTTTTCCAACAGTGTGGAGGCCCACAGTGCATACACACAATGCATACATAGTATTGTACAGTAAATGAGTACTGCTGTTTTGAGCAAGCATTTGAGTGTTTTTTAACATAAATGGGATCATACCATACATATTGTTCTGCAGCTTGCTTTTTTAACTCAACAATATGTCTTGGAAATCCATCCAGATTTATTTAAAGAGCTCTGTCCTGTGCCTTTCAAGAACTGTGGTGGTATTCCAGAAAGCTCACAGTTTCCTTTACATTCTCCTATTGTTGGACATTCGGGCTCTGCTTGGTTTTTTTGCACCTAAGATGTTGTGAACATCTTTGTACAGGTTTCTTTGGGTTCCTTGGGGTCAATAGGACAGGTAGAATTATCAGGCCATATGAGTATATTCATTTTAGTTTTCTTCAACGCCCCCATAACTGTCAACTATTTCTGTACAGCAAGTGCCCAGAACTCAGCAACTTCAAACAACTGTCATGTGTCATTGGTCTGGCCCGCCTTGCCTAGGGTCGGAGCCCCAGCTGAGAGTGGGTTCGCTCCTGGGGGTGATTCTGTGGCAATAGCAGGGCCACAAGAGGCCCAAAGACAACATGCAAGACCTCCTAAGGCCTAGACTCAGGGTTGACACATGCCAAACCAAGTCATGGTGCCGGTGTAGAGTTCAGGGGCAGGGAGTACCTTGCACATGTGACAAGGGCCAGGTGAGGGTGTGGAGGCATTAACAGGAGTGCCGGGGCCAGGACAGAGGATGGCTTCCCACTACCTCAGCAGTCAGCTTGGTTTCTGCTAGTGCCACGGGGAAATAGCTATTGATTCTCCTTGCATGCTCTTCTGGCCACTGTCAGCTGAGACAGCACAGCACAGGGGACGCACCAGGTGGGACTCAGAAGAACTCATACTGTGTCCTTGGCCTGTGCTTGAAGAGTTGCTTCCTCTGTGCGTACCTCAGCTTCTCCATCGGAAAATGGAGGACAGGACTTGGAGCCACAGACCTGAGTCCAACTCCCAGCAGCTCTGGGTGCGTGTTTTTTGTGACCTTGGACAGCTCACTTTATCTCTCCCAATTGCCATTATCTAAATTGTAGAATGGGATTGATAAATTCTGCCTTGCCTACTTCACGTAGCAGGATTCCTCTGAGGGAACAGGAAGCATGTTGATTCCAGGCTTTGGTTTTGGAGTTAAGTACTGACATCCATAGAGAGGAGAGGGGTGTGCTGAGCACCACAAGAGACTAGAAGGAGTTGGCTGGCAGTCCCTCACAGTACCAGTCACTTCCGTTACACTTGCAAGTAACAGAAACCCAGTGCAAACTCCTGTAAGCTGGTGTGGGAGCGGTGATGCATATTTCTTGGCTCACGTAACTGACAATCTCAGGACTGGTGTCGACATCAGGAATGGCTGGATCAGGCACTCAACTGTTGCTATCAAGAACATGTCTCTCCATTTATCCCCTGTTTTCCTCTGTGTTGCCTCTTTCTCAAGCAGGTTTTCTCCATTATGGCAGGATCACCAGGTCACTTTTGGGCAAATTTCAAGAAAGAAGAGAGGTCCCTGAGGTGTACAAATTAGAAAAAGCCACTAACTCTGGAAGGATACATTTCAAGAAAACATTTCTTCCATCTGGCTAGTGCGGTCCTGAATCCAGAATGTATGGTTTGGCAAGAGGAGCACAGGCTGAATTTGTGCAGAGCACAAATTGCTGGAACGTGGGCAGCAGCCCGAGTGCAGCAAGATCGTCACTGGCAGCTCCAGGTTGCACTTTAACCAGTATTAAGACAACACCTTTTCCTGACAACTCGGAAAAGGTGCCTGCGACCTGTTCTCACTGGCTGTGAGATTCCAGTGCCAAGCCTGAGTTATGCACTTTCCCCCAGTTAGCCCCACCAGCATCCCAGAGAGCTAAAGGGGGGCCAAGAGAGCTCCCAGGGGAATCCACAGTGCCACCCCCCAAAGAGGGGGAGATGCGTGCTAGGCCAACAAGACAGACACCCGCCAGAGCCCTCAGGTGGATTTCAGTTTAGCAAAGGCCAATCACAAACCAGCTGAGTAAGCAGACTTAACAGTTCAATTGGGAAGGTCCCTGAGGGTCCCTCTTCCACCTCCCCTACCTTAAATTTTGGTAAACTGAGGTAAAGAAATCTTTCATTGGGCCTGCGGTGCCATTCAGTGGTAGAGCACTTTCCTCATGTGCTCAAGGCCCTGGGCTCCACCCTAGCACCACAAAAGAAGGAGGAGGAGAGGAGGTGACCTTCCACTGAGGTGTGGCAGTGGGCTGGTCTCTCGCAATGTCCTGAGAGCAGCTTTGCCCTTCTCCACTATTTCGACTATCACTATACCCCAAGCAGCCAGCACAGAGCTTAGTCCAAGTGTGAGATGAATGGGTCAGTTTTCAATAAATAGGGCCGAGTGGTTAGAAATGAAAACAGGAAACAGGTACATCCCCAAGGTCACACGTACCCCACTAATTTTTAACAGTGGTTTTCAGACTTGTCTATTATAAACGATTCTATGATATACATCTTAGTGTGGACACCTTTGTCTGCTTCTCTGATTTTCTTCCTTCTTATAGGTCCTTATGAGTTGAATTACAGGGTCACTAACAAAACTTCTATGCAAAAGCAAGAGTGATTTTCACATTAACTGTTTCACTTAGTTCCTTTTAGATAAAACCCAAGGGCATATGATTAAAACTACTCAGTGATTCTTTCTTCTGCCCATTCTGTGAGCGACAAATGTTTTAAGGTCTACTGAATGCTAGTCAGAGTGCAGCAAAACAGACATTCATGGTCACACGCTGTCGTTGGAATGTAAATTGCTACCTGCCTTTTAGAAAGCAATTTGGCGGTAGGTGTCAAATACAGGAAAAATGTCTATGCCCTTAAATGCCCTGGTCTCCCATCCCTGGGAATCCACCTGAAAGTCAGACTTATATACAAAAAGGTCCATCGTGATGTTATTTACAATAGAATGAAATTACCAAAGTATCCCACTAGAAGAGAATGGTTAAATTAACTATGCTATGTCCACGCAATAGAATATCACACAGCTATTTAACTCTGCATTTTGAAGAATATATATGAGCATGGAAATGCTGGTTTGTACAAATGTTCAGTACCAAAGTAGAACGTGAACATTTTGTATGAAGTATGAATCTAACTCTGCTTTTAAAGACTAAGCGAAAATGCACTGACCTGTTACGAGGTGCTTGTGTGTGGAAGACGAGCACATAGAAATATTTTCTACCTGTCTTTGTTTTTCATTCATTCTTTTATGATCACTGTGGCAGACAGAGAAGCCCTTGTCCCAATTCCTGGGACCTGTAAATGTGAGCTTGCATGACCAGAGGGACTTTGCAGATGACTAGGATAAGGATCTTGGGTGGCCTGCCTGGAACATCCTGTTGAGCCCAGTATCATCAGAAGGGTCCTAATAGGAGGGAGACAGCAGGGTCAGAGACCATGCAAGCAGAGGTTGGAGTTATGTGGGGGTCACAAGCCAAGGAATGCAGGTGGCCTAGAGGAACTGGAAAATGCCAGAAAATGAATTTACCTCCAATGCCTCCGGAAGGAACCTGCTTTGATCCTAGCCCAGTGAAACTGACTCTGAACTTCTGATCTTCAAAACTGTAAGATCGTAAATCTGTGTGGTTTAAGCCTCTAACTTTGTGGTAATTTTTTGTTATAGCAGCTATAGAAAACTAATACAGCCACGAATCACCGTATCTTTTAAAAACAAACTTTTAAAAAATATATTTTGTGCAGAGAAAAATACACAAGTGTTAAGTGTCCAGCTCAGTAAGCTTTTATAAAACAAACACATCAGTGTCTTCAACAGGTAGGAAATAACTCTATTCACTCTCCTTCCAAATACAGAACACTCCAGCCCTCAGAAGCCTACCCGTGCTCCCTTCCAGACGCCGTCCTGAACTCAAGTCCTGTCAACTACGTTTGCCTCTTTTGTGAGGAGCTTCTCTGGCTGGGTATTGTGGGATCTGCCTGTGTTGTGGCATGTGACCGTGGGTCCTTCATCCTTACTACTCCATGGTGTGCCACTTGGGAGCACAGATGACTCATTCATCCTGCTGCTGGTGTGCGTTTGCATTGCTTTTCAGGTTTGGGCTATTATGAGCCAAGCTACTATTAACGTCCTATGCGTGTCCGTGGGTGAGCACATGCCTGTGCTCCTGGTGGGTGTGCACCTCGGTCGGGCACCTGTGTTCAGCTGGGGGGACTGTGCTCAGGGGTGCTTACAGAAGCCATGTTCCACGAGCACCATGTGAGAGTCTGGCCACTTTTCTATTGGTTTTTCTGACTTCTTAAATGATTAGAAGGAATTCTTTACATATTTCATAACCACCCCCACCTGAGACTCACCCTTTCACTTTTTTAATGATGTTTTTTGATGAACACAAGTTCTTAATATAGTCAGATTCACCAATTTTTTCCTTTATGGTTAACTTTTTTTTTTTTTTCAGTCTTGCTTAAGAAATATTTCCCACCCCAAGGACATGAAGATACTCCTCTGTGCTATCTTTTAAAAGCTGTATTGTAGCCAGGTGGAGTGACCCACATCTGTAATCCCAGAAAATCAGGAGACGGAGGCAGAGAATAGCAAGCTCAAGGCCAGCTGGACAACTTATGAGACCCTGTTTCAAAATAAAATAAAAAGGGCTGGGCATGTAGCTCAGTGATAGAGAGCCCCTGGGTTCAATCCCTAATTCGGGGGGAAATAGTTACACACTGCTTTTCCTCTTAGATCTACACCCATAACCTGTCTAGAATTAATTTGTGTAAATGATGGAAGATAGAGGTCAGTGAGTTATTTTTAGGAACAATTTATATACAATGAAATGCCCAGATATTAACGTTACAATTCAGTGTGTAGTTTCAACAAATCTATACACACACGAAACCACCACCCCATGAAGATAACAGAAATGCAGAAAACTCTCTGGCACCCCACTCTAGTTAATACTGACCCTGATAGGCAATCTCTATTCTAATTTCTATTACCAAAGATCAATTTTGCCTTTTCTTGAACTTGACAAATAAGAGTCACGCAGTGTAGACTCTTGGTGTCTGGACTCTCCTCGCTCAGCTTACCCCTGTTGTTGAATGTTCTAATGACTTCTTGCTGCCAAATAACATTCCGCTCTGTGAAGACACCACCATTGGTTTCTCTGTTCTCTTATTGGTGAAAGGACTGTTTCCAATTCTGTGCTATTATTAATAAAGATGCTCCAAATTCTTACCTGAGTCTTTGTGTGGACTGAGGATATACACTTTCATTTCTCTTAGGAAAATACCTAGAAGTGAAATTACTAGGTCACAGGGAAGGTTATATTTAACGTTACCAGAAGATGCCAACCCTTGCGTGATCGAGCCGATTTACATTCCTATAGTCGTATGTGAGAGACGGTTTCTCTATCCCAACGTCTGGTGTTATCTTCCTGAGTTTAGCCCCTCTATTTGGTATGGATTGCTATCTCATTGTGGTTTTAATCTGCATTTTCCTGATGGCTAGTGATGTCTACTGCCTCTTTTTTTAAAAATTTATTTTTATTGTAAACAAATGGAATACATGTTGTTTCTGTTTGTACATGGAGTAACAGCATACCATTTGCATAATCATGCATTTACATAGGGTAATGATGTTTGATTCATTCCGTTATTTTTTCCTTCCCTCACCACCCCTCCCACCCCTCTTTTCCCTCTATACAATCCCTCCTTCCTCCATTCTTGCCCCCCTCCCACCCCCCATTATGTGTCATCATCCACTTATCAACGAGATCATTCGTCTTTTGGATTTTTGAGATTGGCTTATCTCACTTAGCATGGTAGTCTCCAATTTCATCCATTTGCCTGCAAATGCCATAATTTTATTAATCTTTATAGCTGAGTAATATTCCATTGTATATATATATACCACAGTTTCTTTATCCATTCATCAATTGAAGGACATCTAGGTTGGTTCCACAGTCTGGCTATTGTGAATTGAGCCGCTATGCACATTGATGTGGCTGTTTCTCTGTAGTGTGCTGATTTTAAGTCCTTTGGGTATAGGCCAAGGAGTGGGATAGCTGGGTCAAATGGTGAGTCCTTTCCAAGTTTTCTAAGGAATCTCCACACTGCTTTCCAGAGTGGCTGCACTAATTTGCAGCCCCACCAGCAATGTATGAGTGTACCTTTTTCCCCACATCCTCTCCAACACCTATTGTTGCTTGTGTTCTTGATAATCGCCATTCTAATTGGGGTGAGATGGAATCTTAGTGTAGTTTTGATTTGCATTTCTCTTATTACTAAAGATGGTGAACATTTTTTCATGTTTGTTGATTGCTTGTAGATCTTCTTCTTGTAAAGTGTCTGTTCATATCCTTAGCCCATTTGTTGATTGGGTTATTTGTATTCTTGGTGTAGAGCTTTTTGAGTTGTTTATATATTCTGGAAATTAGTGCCCTATCTGAAGTATGAGTGACAAAGATATTCTCCCACTCTGTAGGCTCTCTCTTCACATTGCTGATAGTTTCCTTTGCTGAGAGAAAGCTATTTAGTTTGAATCTATCCCAGTTATTGATTCTTGCTTATATTTCTTGTGCTTTGGGAGTCCTGTTAAGGAAGTCTGGTCCTAAGCCAACAAGTTGAAGATTTGGACCTACTTTTTCTTCTATAAGATGCAGGGTCTCTGGTCTGATTTCAAGGTCCTTGATCCACTGTGAGTTGAGTTTTGTGCAGGGTGAGAGATAGGTGTTTAGTTTCATTCTACTGCATATGGATTTCCAGTTTTCCCAGCACCACTTGTTGAAGAGGCTATCTTTTGTCCATTGCATATTTTTGTCACCTTTGTCTAGTATGAGAAAATTGTATTTATTTGGGTTTGTGTCCGTGTCCTCTATTCTGTACCATTGATCTACCTGTGTATTTTGGTGCCAATACCATGCCGTTTTTGTTACTATTGCTTTGTAGTAGAGTTGAAGTTCTGGTATTGCGATACCCCCTGTTTCATTCTTCCTGCTAAGGATTGCTTTAGCTATTCTGGGTTTCTTATTCTTCCAGATGAATTTCATGATTGCTTGCTCTATTTCTGTAAGATACATCATTGGGATTTTAATTGGAATTCGACTGCCTCTTAATGTGCTTATCAATCATTCCTGTATCTTTTTTTTGAGGTGTCTGTTCAGCTCGTTTCCCCATTTTGGGTTGGCGTATCTGTCGATATTGATCTATAGGAGTTCTTTATACTTTTGCAATCAATTCCTTTATCAGATACGCATCAGATGAGCGTTTCCACAGTCTGGGGCTTGTCTTTTCATTTTCTTGGTAATGTCTCTGACCCACACTGTCACCAGTGTGGGCAGTTCCTTGCTTTTATTGCCTTTTGCCCTGTTAATGCGTCACAATGTATCTGCTGTTCTTACTGATGGACATTTAGTTGTCTCCAGCTCTGGCTGTTGTGACTAAGAACAATATGAACATTCTCATGCTCACCTTTTGTGGATGTGTTTTCATTTTTCTCAGGTAAAAGAGTACTGTAGGTGCGGCTTAGTGGTAGAGCACATGCCCAGGTGTCCAAGGCCCTGGGTTCCAGCCCCAGGACTACAAAAAATAATTATTATTATATATATATATATGTGTGTGTGTGTGTGTGTGTGTGTGTGTGTGTGTGTTTGGGTAAAAGAAATCAGTGAGCTATTTTCCAAAGTGGCTGGGTCACTGGGTGATTTTGTTGCTCTCCATTGTCACCAAGATTTGGTGTGGCTCATCTTTTGAATTTCCACCATTCTAATTAATGAAAAATGGCATCTTATTGTGCCACTTCATCTGCATTTCTCCTTTGACTAACCATGGTGAGTATTGTGTGTGTGTGTGTGTGTGTGTGTGTGTGTGTGTGTCTATTGGGTAAGGAGCATTTTCGCTGTGAACTGTCCTGGTAGTTTGCCTGGTTTTGACTGATTCGGTCACGGTTCGTTATCGGCTTTCAGAAGCCCGCCACACATTCTGTTCATGCTCTCATCTCACATGTGCTGTGAGAGCATCCCCAGGCCTGCGTCTTGCCTTTACATTTACTTAATGATGTTTTTGATAAGAAGCTGCTTTAGACTTGACTGGATCTAATCTATCTAATTTTTATGCTTACGTCCTCTGTGCTTTGTCTAGGAAATCTTCATCCTTCTCAAACTGCAAAAACATGCTCCTGTATTTTCTTCCTGGTGCTGTATGGTTCTAGTTTTTATGCTGAGGTCCCTGATCCACCCTGAGTGGGTCTCTGGGGGTGTGAGGCTGGGTTGCAGGTTGATCATTTCCCAGGTGTTTGTCTACTTGTTCTGGGTTTTCCTTTCTCCAGAGAATTGCTTCAACTCTTTTGTTGAATAAATCATTTGATTATAAATATGGGTCTAGATAAGGGCTCTCTGTTCTTAATTCTCTATTCTTAATGCCAAACCCCACTCTCTTGATTACTACTACAGCTTTATGGTTAAGTTTGAATTTGGTTCAGTACTGCAACTTTGTTTTTCTTTTTCAGGATTGTTTTGTCTTTTCCAGTGTCTTCACATTTGTGCATAAATTTTAGATTGAACTTGTCAACTTCTACAAAAATCCTGTGGACTCCTGACTGGACTTGCATTGAATTTACAGATCAATTGGGGAGAAGTGACATCTTAACACTGTTGAGTCTCCCAGCTCCTGAACATGATGTCTCTTCCTATTTATTCTTTCGGCAATGTTGTGTAGTATTCAGTAAGACTCGCACCTCTTTTGTTAAGGTTATTTCTGTACATTTCACATTTGATGCTATTTTAAGTGGTATTTAAATTTTTCATTTTGCTCTAGTGTATAAAAATATAATTTTAAAAATTTTATATCAACCTCTTGTCTTGCAACATAGCTAAATTCACATATTTCCTCTAGACGTTGCTTTTCAGATTCCTTTGACTTTTCTCCATACATGATGATGTCTATGAATAAAGACAGTTTTACAGTTTTTTTCTGCATCTATTGAGACAATCATATGATTTTTACCCTTTATTGTGTTACATGCTAAATTTCATTCACTGCTTTTTGAATGTTAAACAAATATTGTTTTCCTGGTCTAAATCCCACTTGCTCACAATGTATTAACCTTTTCATATATTACTATTTTGATTTTCCAATATTTTATTAAGAACTTTTCCATCTGTGTTCATAAGGGATATTGGTCTATAATTTTATTTTCTTGTAATGTCAGGTTTGGATATCGAGATTTGCTGCCCCGTAAAATGATTTCAGAAGCGTTTCTTCCTTCTCTCTTTTCTAAAAACGTTTGTGTAATGTCTAGAATTTCCCCTGGATTCTTCTTGTAGTTTATCTCTGCTGAGATTCTCCATCTTTCACTCACTGTGCTATCTTGTCCTTTTAGTCCTTAAACATATTTATAATGGCTGCTTTAGGGGTTGGGGCTGTGGCTCAGTGGTAGAGCAGTTGCCTGGAATGTGTGAAGTCTGGCTTCCATCCTCAGCATGTATACACACACGCAAACACTTTGTATTTGCACATAAATTTTTGGATTGAACTTGTCAACTTTTTGTCTACATAAAGCCCATGGACTCCTGACTGGCCTTGTATTGAATTTATAGATCAGTTGGGGAGAAGTGACATCTTAACACTGTTGAGTCTCCCAGCTCCTGAACATGATGTCTCTTCCTATTTATTCTCTCAGCAACGTTGTATAGTATTCAGTAAGACTCGCGCCTCTTTTGTTAAGGTTATTTCTGTGCATTTCACATTTTGATGCTATTTTAAGAGGAATTTTAAGTGGAACGTGTGTGCGTTCTTTAAAGTTTTGTCTCTCAATACCAACATCTGGGTCATCTTGAGGTCTGTTTCTGTTGACCGCTTTCTTGGTCTTCACTTATGAACACGCCCTCCTGTTTCTTTGGAAGTTTTCCATTTGGAACTGCTCCTTGCAGACTGTGCCTGGCAGAGAGTGGAACCCGGATGATGCCGTCTTCCCTGGAGAAGTGAAGGCAGTGACTAGAGGCGTCTTGGTCCTGTGGGCTTGGCTCCTACCCATCATCAGGCAGGGCTGTTTCACTCTGCTCTTGGCCATCGGGTGTGCCCTGACCCTGGGGAGTGGGCCTTTTGCTAAAGCTTGGCCCTCACATTTCAGCTGGGTGCCTGGAGTCTCAGTGAAACCCTGCTCTGGCTGGGCTGGCCCTTCATGTCTGTCTCCCAGCACCACGGCCTCTGGTTTCTGTTAAGCTTTGTCCCCAGAGCAACTGCTCCCCACAGGCCTTGTGGAGTCCTGCCCTCTGCAGACATGGCCAGTCTTGGCCAGGGGCCTGGGGTGAACCCCTGCCAGACTCTTGAGTGCCTCCTGTGGCTTCCTTTTCTCCGCTACCCTGTCCCACAAGGTCCAGGCCCCTCAGCAGCCTTGAGACTCTGCACTTGCCTCCTATGCTCAGCAACGTGGCTCTGTGGCAGGAGCTCAGGTAAAGCCGAGCTTCACCTTCCCCATCTCTGTCCTCTCAAGGTCCACAGCCCTCTTCCTCATGTTCGGGTCTGAACAGTGGCCTCCTGCACTTTGTCCACTCTTGTGGCTGTGTGCTGCAGGAGGGAGGTCTAGTGCCAGGCACCATCGGCCATGAGCAGGAGTTCCCCACGTGTGGCATTTATAATGAAAATGCTCATGGTCCGTTTTTGTTCCGTACTGTGTGGCAGAGTCAGACAGAGCCAGTCTGTGGTCCAGACTCCAACACTTCCCTCCTGGCGTCTTGGGCAAGACCTTCACCTCCCTGGACTGGGTCTCCTCTGTAAGATGAGGAAACCGCATCTTCTACCAGGGTTGTTGGGGGAGGAGCTCCCTTCTATGTGAAGCGGGAGCATGGGCAAAGGGCACATGAGGTCAGAGGCGTGTCATGGCCCACACCACGCAGGGCCTGGGGGACACGGTGCAGCGGGAGGCTTCAACTCCAAGGCGTGGCGGCAGCTCTCGGAGTGCCAAGTGGGCACCAGCAGGACCGACTTACCTGCACGTTCATTCTGGCTGCTGTGTGGAGAACGGATCATAGGGAGGCAAGAGCGACGGCAGGAAGGCCAGGAGGGTGGCTTCTGGCACCAGGGTAGCACCAGGCACTCTCTAAAGTGGATCTATAGAGACAGAGCCACTGGACTGAATGGCAGATTGGACACAGGGATGAGAGCAATTTCTGCATTTTTTCCTCAACAACTGAGCAGATGTTCAGTGCAGCTCACTAAGAGAAGGAAAACCAGATGTGAACAGGCGTGTGTGGCAGTGGGGTGGGAGTCCACTCTGGCCATTTTACATGTGGGGGCCAGGGCTGCCAAGGAGCTGTCTGTACCTGTGCAGGTCGAGCTCAGTGCTGAGGTCAGGGCTAGAGACCACTCTGGGGAGCAGTGACCAGGTTTAAAGCCACAGAACCACGTGGGACCTTCCAGGGAGAGAAAGCAGGGGGCAAAGAGGGCTCGGACCCTGCATCTCTGCTCCCACATTCAGGGACCAACAAAGGAGAGGAGATGGGCAAAACCCCAGTGTGGTGAGGAGAGGAGGGGCCAGAGCCTCCAGAGCCTCCCAAGGAACTGGTGGAGGGGTGCTGAGTGGACCAGAGGGTGAGGATGGAAAAGTGGCCCTGAGGTGGCAGTAGGGAGTCGTCATGGCCTTGGCAGGGCAGCTGGGTGGGGAGTTGCCCAGCTGAGGTCTGAGGAAAGATCAGGACCTGAGGAAGGGGAGGCGTGAGTCTTGGAGAAACTTGACTGGGAAGAACAAGAGGACAGATGTCAGAGGAGGGCATGGTTACCGTGAAGATGTGGAACGCTAGGCCAGTCTTAAATGCTGATGCAGAGCGGAAAGGGGTATGCAGAGGGGGCAGGGCAAACTGCAGGTGACAACCTGCCCTAAACGTTACTTCTCTCAGCCAAATATTTATGGAAGATGTCAAGTATATAGACAGTAGAAAAAAGTTTAATGAGCATCCATACACCCACCATTTAGATTCAATCATTGTTGCTATTCCAAATGCTGAATTACTTGAAAGTAAGTTGCGGATGTAAATGCTTCATCAGGAATCTCCCAGGAAGGAGAACGTCTCCTGCATAACTACATGCCAATCATGCCACGGCTGAGAACATTAATTCCCTAAGGCTCCCAAGAAAGTCCAGTTTACATCGTCCTGATCATCCAAGGACTACATTTTAGGGCTTTTAAAAAATTCAAGTAAGTTTCCCACATTGCAGGCGGCTGCTCTCTGCTCGGTCTCTTTTTTAATGAGTAGCCTCTCCAGTCTTTTTTTCTCTAGATTCTGTTTGAAGAGACGAGGCTGGTGGTTGTACTTCAAGAAAGTTCCACCTTCTGGTTTGCCTGATTGCTTCTTCATAGTGTCTTTTAACTTGTTCCTCTATCCTATTTCCTGTCAGATGAAAATTAGCTTTGGTGCAGAGATATTCTTAATTGCACAGTGCCGCCAGTGTCCTGGTAATCTTCATAGTGTCCCTAAGCCAAAAAGAAATACTTAATGGTTCCAGTTTATTAGGCAGTAGAATCCATACAACTTAAGACATGGTCACATCCTACCACAGCACCAGCTGAAAAATAATGAATACAAGGTGAAAGAAAAATAATTTATTTCACTCTTAAATGATACTGACTTCTTACTTCTTATGGTGCCTGTGCACTGGGTGACCTCTCAGGCTTCAGAATCAGATCAGACATCACCATGCTCATTTCCTGTTCCACAACAGGAAGTGCTTGCTTTTTAATCGCACAACTGCCAAAAGCCCCACTGCATTAAAAAATAATATCGTCCCAGAAATGTAGCATAATGGAATGTTGAAACTGTGAACCACCCTGAGCTAGTAGGTCACGTGGGGTGGGACAGGTAGCAGGTATCATGGCTCCACTTGAAAACATTCAATATCTCTTGACCTGTTAAGCACTGGAGCCAGCAAGTACTGACTCTCCAAGAAGAAAAAAGGAAGAGCTCTTCTCTACTGAACGTGGCTACCACAGCATTCAGTGATGATGACGCTCACCAGCCCAGCACTGCTGGACCCACCTGACTTTGCTAAAATCCCCCAGTGTTCCTTGGCACACAGCTGGGGGACTATGGGTCTTGATGCTTAATTGATTCCAATGAAACATTCTTGGCAAGAAGATTTTGCAAGTGTCTCATATGCTGCGTCACATCAGACGATGCCAAGTTGTCCTGTGATTCTGAGGCCAGGCTTCATCCATCTCTCCATTAAAGCGCATTTTTTCCTTGGAACTTGTGTGCAATCTATAGGGCAAGACCAGGAGAATAACCTGGTGATTCTTGCAGGAATAAATTGAGGGTTTCCAACCGGTATTGATCTGCCCCTCTATCATATCTACATATGGTGCATATATAACACACCACACACCACACACACACACACACACACACACACTCACACACACACACACACACACAATTACCATTCATTACAGTCATTCCTTTCGATACTCATATTGTCCCAACTTTTGCCAGAAGCCCCTTCAAGCTGACTCCTGTGTCCTTTTGACATGACTCCACTTATCTTTCAGCACTTCCTTGCCTTTTTGGCACAAAAGTTGTCCCATGCATAGTTTACACTAGCCCCACCCCAAACCTGGAGGCAGCCACTTTCACGAGCCAGTCTCACTGTTGTGGGGAATAAAATCTAGACACCAAGGGAAGGGCAGCGTGTGTGCCCACGTTGGCCCCGATTTCCACCACCCAGGGGAGCCGATGGCTTGAGCCCATCCCGCCTCCTGGAACTCCAGTGCCAGCCAGCACTGTTGCAGTCACCCACTGCTGTGTGACATGTCGCCCCATCTTCAGGAAGGAGTCTGCTACACTGACTCAACTGTGGTGTTGTGGGAGCCACACATACAGCTCTGAAAACAGAGCGTCCAACTCTGTGCCCCCTTGGCTGCTGTCACCCGTCTCGGGATGGTTGGCGAGGATTCAGATCAGAGGCACAGGGTCTCAGTCTGTTCAGGCTGCCGTAACAAAAGTGGGGTTTTTGATAAACAACAGACATTTCTTTCTCACAGTTCTGGAACCTGGAAGACCAAGATCAAAGCACAGAGATGTGGCATCTGGAGAGCACCTCTTCTTCAGAGATGGCACCTTCTTGCTCTGTGCTCTAATGGCAGAAGGCACCAACTAATGGCACTGTAAAGTCACGAAGGGCTCTTCCCTTGTGACTTCCTCACCCCTGAAGTCCCCTCCTCTCAATACGATTGCATTGGTGATTAAGTTCTGACATGTGACTTTGAGGAGGGCATATGCAGACCACACAAAATAAAGGTCAGAATTGGAGGTAAGGTCTAGGCCCTGGCTTGGCACCCACTGCAGGGTCACCCACCTTTCTAGAACTCTGCACCCTCACTGATCATCTTGTCTGCTTCCTAGTCCAGGTGAAGGTGTGTGGCAGTTGTGCAGTGTGATACATGAACACCGCACAGGGGGTTATTTGGTTAGTTGTTGTCCCAGTGAGTCCCAATTTGAGAGATTTTTTTGAGCAAACAACTACATTAAGTGAAAAGTTCCTTCATTTTCCCAATTTCTTTCTTTTTCTTTTGGTACTAGGGGTTGAACTCAGGAGTGCTCTACCACTGAGTTGTATCTATAGCCTTTTTTTAAAAATTTGAAACAGGATCTCACTACATTACCCAGGCTGGCCTCAAACTTGCAATCCTCCTGCCTCAGCCTCCAGAGTCACTGGGATTACACCATGCCTGAATCCCATTTTCCCAAATTTTATTTATCACAGCTACACTTAACTGTTGATCACCCTGTTGATCACAGCAAGAAGTGAATATGATAAGTGGATTTTTTTTTCAGCCTGAAGCAGAGAAATCCCATCCTAAAGAAAATGTACAATTTCCAGGTGGTTTTCTGAAACAGTGAGAACATCTTTGAGCCTTCATTACTGTGTAGGGTCACTGCCTCCACCTCCTATCTAATGTGGCTGGTGGCACATCACAGGCTCGAACCCAGCTGGAGATCAGAGTTGGGTCTTAGGTGAAATCAGGAGACAGGCTGGGCCTGTGTATGAGCTAACCCTGGCTCCATCCCATCTTTCCCTGCTCTCCTGTCTCTGGGTATGCTTCTGCCACACGGGTCATATTTCAGTCCCTCAAACAGGCCCACTTGATGCTCTGTCCGGGGTGCTGACCCCTGGCACTGCACACACCACCTCCTTGTCAACCGGGCCTGGGGCAGTGCCACCTCCTCCAGGTGACTTCCCTCTTATTTTCTTCATACAGCTCTGAAATTGCTCCTTGAGTTACCCTCTCCCCTTAAGAGCAAGCTCAACAGGGGCAGGCTGAATCCTGTCCTCAACAGTGCCAAATCGTTTCTTCTTCAGTAGAATGTACAGCCACCCTACAGGCTAAGATTCAGACCCGTGGACCACTTCCCTACTTCTCTAAGAGCTCTGGCCTCTGGCCCAGGACCCTTTTGCAACTCAAGGGTTAACCCTGGATACAGCAGGAGCCTCCAAAACCCTGCTTTGACCTGGCCCAGTGCCCACCCACATCCCTAGAGTTTGGTCCAGAATGTGAGGAATCCATGCCTACTTGAGAGGTGCTCAACCCTGCTCCTGGCCCAGAGCAGGCAGCAGGAAGCACTCACTGGCTGCTGTGCCATCTCCATTCTGCTACTAGCACCACTGATCCAGGGCCTATTCTGGGGGGAGCCCTGGGGTGCCCACACACATTCCCTCATCCAGTCTTGTAAGACAGATTTTAGCAGTACCCCAGTGCAGAACCCTGAGACCCACAGCCCCACCTGCTGCTTTCTGGCCATGGTCTGTCCCTCCTCTCCCTGATTTCTCTCTCTGTTACCCTCCGGGTCTCTGGTCTCCACCACCAGCACCACCAAACTGCTACTTAAGCACTCAGGGGAACTCACTCCTGTGAGCTCCAGGCCTCTCCTGCCTCAGGCTTGGGCTCACCACACACGTCTTCCTGGCCCAGTTTCCTTCCAGTCTCCCAACTATCTTCCCCAGACTGGCTCCACTTCACTCCTGCTGTCTGCGGCGGGGCCACCTTCCTCTCCCGGGGCCCTCAGGAGAAGGGTCAGTCTCTCTAGGACCCCAGCACTAAGAATAAGGAAGCTTTATCTTTTCTTTCCTCTGCATCTTGAGTTAGTAGCCACACTTTTTTTTTTTTTTTTTTCTTTTTTATTTAGGTGGGGGACAAGGAAGAATCAAAGTTTCTGCCCTAATTTTAACATCTGGATGGTATTCAGTGTCCTGCCTGGACAGAAGCCACCCCCTCTTAGCTCCCTTCGGGTTTTCTTTGCCCTTAATTCCTGATGCCCCCCTTCCCTGGTGCCCCAGCCTGGCAGGGAGCAGGGGGAGTAGATGAGAGAAGAAGAAGGTGTCACCTCTGCCTTCTCCCTCCTCCCCTCCGTCTCTGAGGTGTGGCACCAGCTTCACACCTCTAAGTGTCCTGCTGCTAGCACCTGGGAGGTGAGAGAGTGGGCAGTGGAGGCTGGAGGCCATGCCCCTGCCCCTCCCAGGAGCTGCCACCTGACAGGCCTGGGCTGGGGCTGAGCCAGGGCCCCACCTCTTCTCCATCTCCCTTGGGGCTGCAGAGCCTAGGACTCTGGATTTGATTCCCATTCTTGCTTCCAGGTCTTCCAGCCTCACGTCCAGGCTGGAGTCTGAGTCTCCATCCCCTTGGTGGGGTGAACAGCCCTGCTCCCCACTCCCCAGGCTCTGCTGCTGTCCTGGGCCTCCACTCTCCAGCTCCCAGCTGTCCTCCCCACCCCAGGTCCCATCTCCACCACTGGGCCTGCCTTCCTCTTGCCTTTCTCTCATTCCCCGCCAGCTGTGCTCCTCCCTGCCCTCTTTGTCCTGCCAGTTTTCCTCTGGTTCTCTGCGACAGCACCTACCCCAGCCCCATCCTTCTCCCTCCGCCGGCCCCCACCCCAATTCCCCCTTGAGCTCTGCCTTCTTCCTTTCCTCCCGTCCTTCTCGGGCCTCTCCCCGCTCCTCCTCTCCCTCCTTTTCTCCTCCTTCCCAACCCTGGGCCTTGTCCCGACCACTGCCCCTAACCACTGCTCTCTCCTCTCCTCCGGGCACCGCTCCCATCGCCTCTTTGACCCACTTCTCCACCGCCGCCCTCCCCTCCCTCCACTGCCCCGTTCCTCCGCAGAGACCTAGGAAGGTGATCCGAGCCCGGGCTCCCCAGCTTCCCGACTTCCTTCTCGCACCTGCTTCCCTCCCTCCTGTCTCTCCATCTCTTCCGGCTCTCTCCCTCTTTCTTTCTCTCCCCTTCTCCCTCCTCCCCGCTGTCCTCCACCTCCTCTCTCCCTTCTCTCCTTCCTCCTTTTCTCCACCCTCCCGCTCCCCGTCCTGCCCCTCTCCTCTCCCAGCCCTCCTCTCCCGCGCGTCCTCTCCCTCCCTCCCCCTCCCCCTTCCTTTCCCTCTCCCTCCCTCCTCCCTGCCCTCCCTCCTCTCCCCCTCCTCTCGTTCCCGGGCGCCTCGCTCCCTCCCTCCCGCCCGCCCTCCCGCTCCCCACCATCATCAGTATTCCGCTCCCGTCTCCGCCGCTCTCGGCTGCTCTCGGTCGCTGCCGCACCGTCCGAGGCGGGGGCCGGGGCCGGGGCCGGGGCCTGGGGGGGGTGGGTGGGGGGAGAGCGGCGCCCGCGGGCCCGAGGAGGGAAGGAGGAAGGAAGGAAGGCTGCAAGGAAGGAAGCCAGGGAAGAAAGAAGGAAGGGAAGGAAGGCGAGAGGGAAGCCGCGCGGCGGGCCGGCGGGCGAGGGCTCGGGCCGGGCGAGGGCGGCCGGGCGGCGCAGAGGCCCGAGGCCCGGGGCTGCGGAAGCCCCCTCCCCACGCCGGAGCCGGGGAGGGGGCGCGACCCCAGCCCGGCCGCAGCCCCGCCCCCCGCGCCTCCCGCAGCGGCCTCGCACCCCATCCTGAGCCCCGCTGGGGGGTCCCCGCCACGGGCAGGGCATGCTGCCTCTCGGAAGGAGCCCCTCTCCTCGCTGTGAGTAGCCTCGGGGCCCCGGTCGGGGCCGGGGTGGGGGCGTCTTACTGGGGGACCGTGGTCTTAGGCCTCCTCTGGGATGGGGGGACAGCAGAGGACAGTGGGCGGGGCCTGGCGGAGAGCAGAGCCGGAGGAGGAGGCCGTGGGGTGGGGGTCCTCGGGCCGCGAGTTCCGTGTTGGGGGGCCGCTATTGCCCAGGGACGGCTGGGGGTACGTCCGGCGGTCGCTGCGCACCCGGCTTCGGGGAGGGATGTCGGCTTAGGGTGGGGGTGCTCGCCCGCGTGGGTCTGGGCCCCCCTTTCTGGGGCAGGAGTCCGGGCCTTTCTCCCCCCGTTGCCCCTCCCACCCTCCACACCGCGGCTGCTTGGGGGGGCATGCCAGTGATGGGGAGGGGGGAGAGGCGGGCACGGGGTTTCCTTGGTGACCGCGCCTGGCAGGAGCGGTTGCCGTAGCAACCGGGGAGAACCGGGGAGTTTGGGAAGTGAAAATGGGAAAGACAGAGGGGGTGACTGGGGAGTGAGACAACCCCCTCCCCAGTCTTCAGCCCTTCTCCTTCTGGGGTCACCCAACCCCTCCTGGTGGACAGCACAGCCCCTGCCCCTCCCTCTTCCAGGACCCCCTTCCTTGACCCCATTCTGCCTCAGGCCTCTATGCTCCGCACGTGTCTCTCTGGGACCACTGCCGTGCTCCCACCTTCCTCGGCCCTCTCCTCTTGGGGGACCGTCGTGCTCCCCATTCGCCGCCTTCTCCCCTGCCTCCCCACCCTCACACCTGTTCTTCTAGGCCCTTCTAACGGCCTTTCACCTTCCCCTCGGAATCCTCCCACCCCATCTCTGGCCCTCTCCCCCAGGCCTCCTGTCCTGTGACCTCTGGAGGAGACCACACTAGCCTCCCCTCGCCCTGACTCTCTACCCAAGACCCCAGCCTCCTGCCTTCTCCTGAACACCACAGCCTCTTTCTTCTCAGACCCTGTCTTTCTGGGGCCCCCTTCTGTGAACCTCCTTCACTCAGAGACGCCTCTATCCTTGCCCCCTCAGCCTACAGCACCCCCGTCCTGGGCCCCCACACAGACCCTGGGATGCTCCCCTCTGGAACCTCCTAGCCCCTTGTCTTCTAACTCCCCATCAATCCCAGGGCGCTGAGGCCCAGGCTCTGTCCAGGGTTCCTCCGCGCTTATTGAGGCCCTGCTTCTGTGGGCTCCTCCTCTCAGTCCCGGGGACGTACCCGTCTCTCTCCAGGCTCCGAGCCCCCATGCCCGTGACGCCCGCTGCCCGCTGCCCTCTGCCCTCCTCTCCCGGCACTCCCACCTCTGCTTGGCCTGCCCTGCGCCCACAGCCTCTGCCACTTTCCCTGGGGTGGGGAATTCCCCCGGGGAGAGCCCAGCTGAGCAGGGAGGGGACGGCGCCTCGGGGCTGCCCCTCGCCCCCTCCCGCCCCTCCCCAGCTGGGAGCTGCAGTCGGCACCTCCCTCCGCAGCGCCCCATTGCTATGCGCCTCACATCCCGAGTCCGGCCGCGCAGCCGCCAGACAGGAACTCGGGCTCCAGTGGCAGCTGGGAGCAGCCGAGTAGGCTTCCCTCCTGGCCCGGGCCACCGGCAGCTTCCTCTCCGCGCCTGAAACTGCCCCCAGGACCAGCCAGGATGGGCACCTCCCTCCTCCCGTAGCATCTTCCTCCTCCTGCAGCCTTCTAACCTGCCGGTCTCCGCTTCCTCTTCCCCTTCCCACCCTCCTCCTGTCTTCCCTGGGTCTTCTCTCATCCCGGTCACCTCACTGTTGAAATGCACACACAGAAAGAGGGAGGGAGCCAAGGCGCAGAGGTGGGAGAGACACTCAGGTGAGGAGGGAGAGGGGCCGGCCTCCTGCGCTGGAGTGCATCACCATGGAGTCAGACGTACACAGTTACTCACTTAATTTTCAGAGAAAGGGAGAGTCAGGGAGACACAGGAACAGCACCATTCCCACACAGAGAGCAGGCAGAGCCACAGGGAGCCACAGACCCAGGGAGACTGGTGTGGATGCTGTGCTGTGAGTGGCCAGAGATCACTCCCCACGCCACCGGGCGTCAGCCAGGGCCAAGGGCAGGAGTGTGGGAAAAACAGGTGTGTGTCGGCAGATGCCCATGTGCACACACACACAGCCCTTCACGGCGACCGGAAACCCAAATGTGGAATCAGTGAAATCACAGAGACCCTGTGACAAATGAGGCTGCGGTGGCCAGAATCAGCCGGGCCAGGGGAGAGGGGCAGCAGGTCCAGACCTGGAGTCCTGTGCACCCCGGTAACACACAATCCCCCCTACAGAGAACTGGAGGGAAAGACAAAGGCAGAGGCACTGACACTGTCTCCTGGTGGCCTCACACTCAGACACAAAGCAAGAGATACCGAGGTGGCCTGAAACTCTGGAGATATGGACTCACATGCTGTTAGTGCAGAGGCAGAGCCACACACAGTGACCACACCTGGAGCTCACGCCAGGGCTCACCCTAATCCTACCAGAGATTGTAGAGAAGGCTTCCAGCATTGAGGGCTCCTGGAGACCTCCCCACGGTCCTAGGGGACAGTGGGAGTAGGACCTCAGTATCTGAGGCCACTGAGAGGCTCAGCTTGCAGGCAGAGCCCGGCTGCGCAGGCGCCAGCACCTTCGGGCCCACGTCGAGAGCAGGTCCACAGGCAGAGGTGCCACCTCCTGAGAACGAGCCTTCTGTTTCCTGCCAGGTTCCACCTCCTGGGTCCTCTCCCCAACCCTGCTGGTCGCCTGGCCTGCCTGCTGTGGAGCAGCCCTCTCCTCCAGGCCCACCCTCCCTGAAGCCCAGCACATCCCTCCTGGGCTGGGAGACCCGCCTCCTCTCCTCTCCCTCTCTGCTCTTGCCAGCCTGTCTGCCCTCACATCCCTCACTGCTTCCCAGAGGCCCGTGGACCACAGGTGCCATTTCCCCCCAATGCTTAAAAATGTGCAATCCGGGGCCAACGTTGTTTTAAAACAATAGCGAGCTCATGTGAAAATCCAGTTTGCCGCCTTCTTTTGAGGAGTCCTTGCCCCCGGGGCCGGGCCAGGTGCTCAGGTGCTCAGGGCTGCTGCCTCTCCTCCTGGCTACTGCCTCATCTACTTCTCACCTCTGCGGGCTCAGAGTCAGCTGAGGCCTCACCCCTGCTATTTCCTCTTCTCTCTCCTCTCACTGGCTCTCTTTTTGCCCCGTCACTCTCTCTGCTCTCCTCCCCTTGGTTCCTTTGCCAGGGACTCTCTCTACCCCTCCTGTTCTCCATCCTTCTCCCCTAACAATAAACCCCCCTGGACTGGGCCTGTGGCCACCATGCCAAGAGCAGAAAGAGTCCCCTGTCTGCGCGGGTTGGTTCCTGAGTACCAGAGTGATCAGCAGGGCCAGGGTCTGCGTGGAAACTGCCAGGCACTCTCCATGTCCTACAGTCAGCCTTGCACGAAGCCCCTCTACAGCTGGGTCAGGGGTGAACCCCAGACCCCACGCTCTGGTCTCCAGGGTGTCAGATGGCAGACAGGGCAGGGCCAGGTTTCCCTATGAGGTAGGGAAGTGCAGCACGT
Organism: Sciurus vulgaris; assembly: GCF_902686455.1. Lineage (NCBI taxonomy): Eukaryota > Metazoa > Chordata > Mammalia > Rodentia > Sciuridae > Sciurus > Sciurus vulgaris. Next base: position 61,889,801 of record NC_136478.1, on the reverse strand, counting down.
TCAACCTGGCGCAGGAGAGAGCCAGGGCTGACCTGGAGGACGTGGCATGGTCTTTACAGCAAGCAGCAGCCATGGGCCTGGGTCTCTGACCCAGGAGGCAGAGGGCCTCACTTGGCGCCATCTCCAGGTCAGGGTGCAGACAATTGGTCCCCTTGGTGTAGTAGCAGCACTCAGGTCCATCGCCCTGGTGGGAGAGGGAGCAGGAGACACCACCGTCTCTGAGTTTAGGGACGAACTTTTCACCTTCACTAGAGTCCCCTTTTCTCTTCTCTTCCTAGTCCCCGAGGCTTGGTGGCTTTGCCAGACAGGGGGTGGCAGGAGAGTAAGAAGAGGCGAGATGCCCCTTGTTGCCTGGAAACCCACTCGCGACTGTTGTCATGGCAGGCAGAGGCAGAGGGGCTGCACAGACCTGGGAGAGGGGCTGGCAAGGACCCTGCAGTCAGGGCCAGGCAGAGGCTACCACGGGAGACTGGTGGGCCCCCAGGGAGTGGCTAAGAGTGAGAATGGGTGGGAGTTCTGGTGTCTGGTAAGGTCCTAGTGGAAGGCCGAGCAGGAAGAGCAGGTGGCTCAGGACCACCAGGACCACAGCCTCCTCAGCCCAGAGTTGAGTTTAGACTGGGAGCTCTCATCCAAACACCACAACAAGACCCACAGGCTGCGCCAGCCCCCGCTGAGAGCGAACCCTGGGGAAACACAGGAGCTTCGCCCTCCTCGTGCCTTGAACCCTCAGCTCAGAGCTGGGGTAGCCATGCAGCAACTAAGTTACCCACAGCTCGCCATGAGCCAGGCCCCGAGCTGAGACTCCCCTGTACTAAGACTCCTCCCCTGAGCACCTGTGTGGACCCTGCGAGGGAGGCACAGTCACCTCCAGTGTGAGAGGTGGGAGAACTGAGGCACAGAGGGCCAAGGCCTATGCCCACAGTCACACAGCTGGAAGGGGCAGAGCTGGGACTTCAGACCCAAAACAGCCTCTCCTACAGACTGCCTCCCCCACTGAGGCCGGCTTCCAGGAGAGAAATTGAGGCACAGAGCTGAGACTGTGCTGGGCCATTGGGCCCTCCAGGTGGGAATTAGGGTTGTTGATAAGTGACAACCACATTGCTGACGGCAGGAGACTGGGAGAAGGTTGGACTTTTCAAAGGCATTAACAGTTCTATAACTTAGGGGCTCTCCACCTCTCCAGAGAGAGGGCCCTGCTTCGGCCAGAGGAGCATGGCCCTCCCCAGCATGGCGGGCGTAGGATCTTTTCCATGGGGAAGAGTGAAGACCTCAGACGTGATTCTTTGGTGTCTGCTGTGCAGACAAGTGGTTCTTATCCAGTCAGACACGATGGATTTGTACACGCGGGGAGGGGTCGGCGTCATGGAATGGGGAAAGATTTGTTCTTCTGACCCAGTGAGAATGACGACAACCAAGAATACAGCTGTCCTTTAAGACCCTGCACCGTGCCCTCGAATCCCCAGAGAGTTGGGCGCCATCATCTTCAGGCTGCAAGATGGCGAAGGGGCGGGAAGAGGCGTGAGAAGTGGAGAGTCAGGGTTTCATCCCATTTCCCAACCCCGCGCCTTTCCCAGCTCCAGCCCGTTCCTCCCGGACAGTGTGAGGGGAGGAGGAACTTGATGGCGATGGATCCGTTTTGTCCTGTGCTTTCCTGTGCCGGGGGCTGAGTCCCTCACAGACATTGGGCCTTCCCCACTCACACATGAGCTAAGGGGCCCTGAGGGGTGAGGTCCCCTTTCCAAAATTTTGTGACTAGTAATCATGGGATTCGAGTCTCAGCCCCAGCCTACTCTGAGCCACACCCCTCCAGAGCTGGACAGGGAGGTGGCGTCCACTCTCCTCTGATGACCCTGGGAGACCCCCAGCATCCCTCTCCTTGCTCCTGGCCAGCATCCCTGAGCACTGCAGAATCTTGGCCTGGCCCTGAGTGCCCACTCCGAATCTGCCTGTCAGCAGTTCCCAGCTGATTTGGACATGTGTCAGTGCTGGGAGAGTCCACCCCAGTCCCAGTCGCTGTCCACCCTGTGTTGCTTTCACTAGTGCCCTTTTAAAACAGGACACAGGCTTGCCCAACCCTGAGGGAAACGCAGGGAGGCCAGGGCCAGGCTGGCTGGGACGGCGTCCCTGCAGGCTCACCCTCACACCCCAACTGCAGCCTTGGCAGTGGACACTTAACACCCACCAGCACAGGCCTGGGTCCAGGAAGATTCAGTCCAGGGTGTGGGTCACCCCTCCTCATCCCCAAGCCCAGGGCCCTGAGCTCAGTGTCACCCTCAGAGCTGGCCTCCTTGTGGGTGCCCCTGGGTTCTGGGTAACCTGACCCGGCCTGCCCGTGCCCTTCTGTAAAGTGGGCTGCTTTGGCTCCTCCCTGTGGGTCCTTGGCCAGTCTGGATGCCGTCTCTGTCCCACAGAGGCCAGCCGCCAACTCGCTGTCACTCTCCGTGGTGTTGTCTTCTTGGGGACCTCGGCTCCATGGCTTCTCCAAGAGTCCTGAGGAGCCCCACCAGCCCCCGGCCAGGCCATGGGGCTGAAGGGGCGGTGCTTCGGGAATCCAGGCACAACAGCTCCACGCAGGACTGGCACCAGCCTCCCCAGGGGTTAGAGCCACACTGCCCACAGGTAGCCAAGGACATCTACATTGTCACATCATCACAGATTCAGTCCTCAGTCACCTTTCTTCCCCACCTGCCAGACACCCTCCCCTCTGGCTGAGTGCCTGGCCTGGTGTGGGTCCCCTGGCCACACCCCATGCTCCAGTCCTCTCCTGTCTCCAGGACAGGATGCCCGCTCACCCAGCAGGGCCTGGGCCTGACGGAGAGTGGGCAGGCTGGGTCCCCGCCTACTGCTGACCTGAGAGGCCCAGTACCTGTGAGCAAGATGGGCCTGGGGCTGTGCTCGGGTGCTCCAGGCTCCCCTCCCTTCCTGACTTCGAGGACCAGACTCCAGGTCCTTGGGGGAGCCTGGCTTGCCCTGCTTCACCCTGTGCTGCCACTGTCACAGGCTGGCCCTGTCTCTTCCTTCTTTCCTTCTCTGCCCAGAGAAGGCTCCTTGACCAGGCTCCTCGCTGGCTGGCCTCCAGCTTCTCTGCCCGTCTGCTCAGGGGGGTCTGGACACTGCCCCTTCCCTGTCACTGTCCCCCACCCCATGCCCAACCTGGTGAGGGGAAGGGTGACCCCTGCGGCTACCATCTCTGTGTGTGAGCTGGACTCCCTGGTGCCCCTGGTGCTCCTTGGGGCCCCGGCCTCTGCACACACTTCCCACCTGGCATGCCCCTGTGCGTTGCCTGTTGTCCCTCAGGTCTCAGCTTTGACCCCACTTCCTCCAGGCCCTCCTCCACCCAGACACAGGGCCACCCTCCCACGTGGTCCAGCCCCTGCCCTGCTGCTCTCCCACTGGGCCTGGACAGCTTCCCCTCTGGACCACAAAGTCCCCAAAGACACAGGTCTCCTTGGCCTCTGTGTCAGGTGCCAGCAGTGAGCCCGAGGCCAGGGGACACAGCTCACTCCTCCCGTCACTCAGCAAGTGTCCACCATGGCTCTTGGAGACCAGGTGCCATTCCAGGCCCTGGGGGCCAGCAGTGGGTCCCTGCCCTGGGGAGCCCCTTCTAGTGGGGGACAGATGACAAGTTGCTGAGTGTCAGTGCAAGGGGTGGAGCCTCGGGCTCAGAGAAACCTCTCGGCCGGGCAGGGAACAGACCAGAGGGAGCGGGAGCCACAGGGACCCAGAAGCACCTCTGAGCAGAGAGACACCCAGGAGGGAACATGGTGGTCATGACCCCTACCCAAGCAAGCCACCTGCTGCCTGGCACCTGCCCCACCAGGCTGGGCCAGCCTGGGGCCTGCTGCCCAGTGCCGGGCCAGGCAAGCTGAGGCTCTGCTGAGCCCAACCCTGCTGTCTCTGCAGCAGCTCCAAGGGGCCAGTGCTGCCCTCATCTTGAGGTTCTTGTCTCTCAAAACTTACAGGCTGCTCCATCCTTGGGTCTCCGGAGCTGCTTTTATTTCGAAAGCGTTCACAGACTGGCTTAGAAGGACATCCCTGCAGCCTGCTCTGCCCTCCCCGCCCCCTCTGCTTTAGGCCTTCCTGGCCTTCCCACATGACAGGCTTCCCTGACTTTGATGCCTCTGCACCCTCCTGGCTTCAGGCTCCACTTCCATCCCAGTCGCTCACAGTGGGAAAGTTCTTCCTTAGCTCTAACCTCCATTCCTCTTGCTGTGATGGCAATTTCCTATCTTTTCTCTCACCTTCTGAACTTACCCAGAAAAATGAGTGTGCCTGACAGGAATGTTTTCTGCCTCCCTTTTCTCCTCACCCCGCCTCCCCTGGGCCCCCGAGTTTCCGATCTGCCATCTGCCTAAATCCTCTCAGGCACAGTGCCCGAGATCTCTCAGCGCTTGGGCTGGGGAGGAAGGCGAAGCTGGTGCCGCCTGGCACCACCCTCGAGGGCCTGGGCCTCCAGCCCTGTGGTGGCCCTCACTCTCTCGCCCATGTCTGCCCCTGGGTCTGTCTTTGGCGCCTCTGCCCTTCCCTTCTCCTCTGGGCCTTCTGCCCTGCACCTTCCTGCCCTTGCACAGGGCTCTGGGTCATCTGAAGCAGCAGGTGGGCTGGCCAAGCCCTGGCCGTGGGTCCAGGCCCCACTCTGAGCCAGCACTCCGTCTGTGGGCACAGGCACGAGCCTCCCGGGAAGACTAGCAGACCCTGCGGCCCGCAGGTGCTTCCCTTGCTGCTGCAGGCGCCGGGAAGGGGCATCGGAAAGGGCCGCCCCTGTGCAGTGGCCTGAGGGCAGCGCTTGCCCATCCTGCCCACAGCTTCGCCTGCTGGCCACTACCAACTGCCTCCACGGGGACTACTGCTGTCGTCCCCACAAGCTTGGGGGCCTCTAGTGAGGCCTACCTGGGGAGCCCCCTCCTAGCTCCGTTTGGCAAGCGGCTGGGCCTCTCTGTGCCTCCGGTGTCCTGTCTGTGAAACGGGGGTGGGAGCGGCCCATTGGCGCGCGGCCAGGGCCAGCAGCGTGAGGACGTTCCCATCTCCGGGTGGTGCTGGTGCTGGGTGAGCTGCTACCATCGCGTGCGTGCCCGGGCCTGGCTGCGGCAGGGGCTCAAGGCGTCCAGGCAGCTACCGCTCACCCACGGGCCAGCGCAGAGCTTTCACTGGGTTTGGGGCAGAGGCTCCGCTCTCCTCCAGGCCTGGGTGTTTGGTAGGGTTCACGGAACTGCGCTGGGGACCTGGGGCAGTATGTGGGACTCAGCCCAGCCAGCAGGCAGCACCAAGCACAGAGGCCAGGGATGGCTGAAGGCAGTGGCCTGCAAAGGGCCCCGCTGCCGGGCAGGCCTCCTGGGGTGGGAGGGGACCTGGGAGTCAGGGGACCTCAGGCTGGTGGGCCTGGTGTGTCCTGCATAAGTATGGGAGCAAGTGCGGGTCACTGGGGAGCCTTGTGGAGGGCAGCACTGGCAACACGCTCATCCACTCCTTCACCAGTGAAGGCTGAGCACCTGTCAGAGGTCCCGGAACAAAGCAGAGGCATCCGTGCCCTGAGGGCTTCCATTCATGTGCCTGGACATGCAGGAATCAGATGGCAGCAAGTGTCGTGCAGAAACAGCGCAGGCCTCTGGGCAGTTCAGGTGCCCTCTGCTGTGGGAAGCCTCACTGAGAAGAGACTTTGGAGCAAAGGCCTAGAGGCAGCAGGGAGAAGCCTGTGGACAGCTGGGAGCAGTGCTGAGGCACAGGGAAGAGCCAGTGCAAAGGTCCTGTGGCCAGTGTGTACAGCCTGTCCAGGAAGTAGTTAAGAGGCCAGTGTGGCTCTAGGCCGTGAGTGAGCAGGGACAGGCAGGAGAGGGGGGTCAGAGGAGTGGCCAGGGCTGGGCAGGGGGCAGTCTGTGAACCACAGAGAAGCCTTTGCCCTTGCTGTGCATGAGCCAGGGGCCACGGAGGCTGCTGAGCAGAGGGGCAGGACCAGACCTGGATGACGCCAGGACCCCTCTGGCTGCCTGTGGGGTGCAGACGGGGAGGGGCAGGTGTAGGAGTGAGCACCTTGGCCAGGCTGGGAGCCGGCTTGCAGTGGGGCTGAGAGCCCTGTTCTGCCTGTGACGAGTAGAGCCCTTTATCCAGAACTTGGCTCTTCTACCCTCCAGCAGCCCAGGAGGTGGTCCTTTTATCATCCCTCTCTCACAGCTCAGGAAACTGTAGCTCAGAAAAATGAAGTCATTGCCCTGAGGCCACACAGCACATAAGCAGCAGATTCAGGACTCAAACCCAGGCCCCTGCGCTCAGCCAGTGGGCTTTGCTGCTGCCACCTCCTCCTCGCCCTGGGCGTGCTGGGCTCTGAGCGTGCAGATAGCCTGCGCCAGCATCTCCGCCAGCATCTGGCACATAGTAGGGACTTTGTGACTAGTTCTAGATGGCAATGGACCAATCAAGGGGATGGACGTGGCTGCCCTGCAGAGGGTATCAGCCTCAGTCTGTGGCTGAGGTCCAGGGGAGAGGGGCAGTTAAATAGGGGCTGGTCCCCCGCTGGAGGACGGGTGGTGGTGACATGGGCCCAGGTTCGCTGGCATCTTGGGTGGGGGTCGGAGTAAATGACATGTGGTATGCCAGGGCCTGGGGAGGGATGGGTGGTGCCCCAGGGATGCTCTGGGCCCGCCTGAGGCAGGGGATCAGCCCAGCCCAGCCCAGCTTTGCCGCCATGAGGCCGTCTGAGTGCCACGAGGCTCCTCTGGCTTGGCACAGCCCAAGCCCCCCTTCCCTGGCAGCCCAGCCGTCAACCTTCCTCCCCCGCTTCCCGACCTTCCCGGCTGCCCAGAACCAATGGGTTAATTAGATAACGGAGCCTTTGATTAGCGGGGGAGGGGGAGGCCTCCGGCAGGCAGGGAGGGGGCGAGGAGGAGGAGGAGGCCCTCCCCTGGCAGAGCAGGAGGAAGGAGGGAGGGGGCGGGGAGGAGGGACGAGCACAGCTTGGCTCTGCACTGCCGTGTGACTAGAAATTGTAATCACGGAGAAAGAGGAGAGACAGCGGGGAGAGACCAGGACAGACAGACGGACAGGCCTGACCGAGCCCAGCTCCCGCTAGGAGAGGGCGCTCAGGGTGCAGCCAGAGCGGGGGATAGATGGAGGAAAAAGAGAGGGGGCCCCGGCGGTCCCAGGGGGGCCGAGACAGTGACGGGGGAGCCTGAGGAGGGGGCCGGAGCCGGGCGGGGACGAGCGGGGCCAGGAGAGAGCCAGCCAGGTCCGCGGTGCGGAGGAAGAGGCCGCGGCGGAGAGGAGCGGGGCAGGCGCAGGGTGGAAGGAGACCCGGCTGCCAGTGGGGAGGGGGCAGAGGACTGCTGCAGTGGCCAGGGACGGCCTTCCCCAGGGGCAGGAAGGGCGACAGGCCGGGGGGGGGGGCGCGGGGAGACCCAAGAAGCCCCTGCGCCCCCCCCCCCCGCAGCACCTCGCCGGGAAGCCCTGGAGAGCTGGGGAGGCAGCGCCCGGCCTGCTGGAGGCATGTGCAGGGGGGGCCTGGGGCTCAGAGAGAGGCCCAGCGGAAGCCAAGCCACCAGGGTGAGTGTCCCTCAGCCAGCGCTGCGGGAGGGAGACAAGGACGGAGATGGAGGAGGGCAAAGCCAAGGAGGGGAGGGAGGCTGAGCCTCTGCAGAAGCCGTGATGGGGGATGCGGCCGGCAGCGGGAGACGGGGACAGACGCGGAGGGAGACACAGCAGCGCAGGCCCCGAGGACCGGGTGGGTGCTGAGGCTGCCGGGCCCTGTGGGGCCCTCAGCCTCAAACCCTGGCCCTGTTGCTCTGTGCCAGCTCCTTGGCTAGGAGGGCGTGGGTGGGTCATTACCAGATCTTAGCGGGTGGGGACGGTGGACCCAGGACGAGGAGCATGAACCTCCCTCATCACATGCGGGAACAAAGACCCTGCCGCTCACACAGACACGCGGCCGCAGACACACGCAGAGCCCAGTGGGGTGGCTCCGGGTACAGCCCGCTTTCCTGGGCTCTGCCTCTGTGTACAGCTCCTGCTTTCTCACGTGCACTCGGACACGCACACGCTTTGCTATCTGGGGTAAAATGGTCTTGGACACTGCAGAAGGAGGCGTGGATGTGCCTGTGTGTGTGTGTGTGTGTGTGTGCGCGTGTGCGTGTGCTGCACCTGCGTGTGCCGGGTGGCCCTGCGTCCCTGAATCTAAGAGTCTGCCTTTGAGGGCGTGCCCTGTCACTGCCGTGAGTGTGAGTGGGTGGTGTTGTGGTGGCCTGGAACCGCTGTCTCTGGTGGACGTTCCCGGGCTGTGTTGGAGCAGCTTGCTGTGTGGGTGCTTTAGTGTGTATTCGGGACACTGAGTTGGAAGCCCAGGGCCCTGCGCTGGCCAGCTCCATTCCTCTCCCAGTGACTCTGCCCTGCCTGTAAACTTGGCTTCCTCCTGCCGATGTGATGAGGCCGAGGGGCCAGGAGCGCTTGGTGCAGACAGGCTGGCCCCGGGCTTGTGGTCACTACTGTTATTCCAGGCATCATTGTTATTGTCCCCCAAGCCCCTCCCCCGTCTTATGGAGATGAGGAGGGTAGATTGAGGAGGTGCAGCAGAGACTTCTCAGAAGACCCAACTCCCCTTCTGAAACTCAGGTGCAGAGTCCCCAGGCACCCACCCCGGTCCCCACCAGCTCCCAGCACCATCTGTCCTGCGGCAGCTGCTGGCACAGGTCCCATGGAGGCTCTCCTCGGTCTGGAGCACCTGCAATCTCAGGGTACAGGTGGGCTGCAGGGTGCCTCCCAGCTGTGCCACCTCCCCAGGTCCCACTAGAGCCCCCATCATCAGCCCAGTGGACACATTCCCTCATCCCTCCAGTTCTGATCTGCCCCAGGCTTCTGCGCTGCTGTGGGGTCCACAGGACCTGGGCAGGTGAGGGCCACCTAGGGGTGTCCCCATGGTTGGCGAAGATGCTAGCACTCCTGTGAGGGGAAGTGAAGGGAAGGAGAGAGGGGCCAGGACCGATTCCCCAGGGCCCCGGCAGGTCCACGCTGCGGCCTTGGCTTCTGTCCACCTTTGCCTCAGCGGTTGGGGTCTTAGTCCATCTCCACCTGTGCATCTACCTTTCTAACACCAGGCAGAGACCTGTGCTTTGAATCTGGCTGTTTTCCATTTACTGGCGGAGTGACCTCAGGCAAGCTGCCTCCTCCCCACCTCAGTTTCCCTCTCCTCAGAACGGGTGTCGAGTCTCCCCACACGGAAAGGATGAGGTGGCAGCCTGCAGCTGCCGCCAGCATGTCTCCCTCTCTGCCACTTTGCGCTGAGCCCTAGGAGGGAAGGCAGTGCTTGTGCTGCCTGGGTGGTGGTGAGCCCCAGGCCACCCTGTCCCTTACTGAATCTTGCCTCTTTCCTCTCGCAGCCCCCCAGCGGCCGCGCGGAGCATGAGCATTGAGGATGGCGTGTGCCCGCGGCTCCCTGTGCCCCCCGCTGCCGCCTGGTAGGATGTCCTGGCCCCACGGGGCACTGCTCTTCCTCTGGCTCTTCTCCCCACCCCTGGGGGCCGGCGGGGGCGGCGTGGCCATCACATCAGCTGCTGGAGGGGGCTCCCCGCCAGCCACCTCCTGCCCCGCGGCCTGCTCCTGCAGCAACCAGGCCAGCAGGGTGATCTGCACGCGGAGAGAGCTGGCTGAGGTCCCAGCCAGCATCCCTGTCAACACGCGGTACCTGAACCTGCAGGAGAACGGCATCCAGGTGAGCCCGGCGGCCAACGGCAGGTTGGGCGGTGGCGGGAGGAGGCGCAGGTGGAGCTGGGGGAGGCTTAGGTGGCCGCCAGCCCCTCTTCTCTGGCCAGTTGCAGCTTCCCTCACATCCGCGAGTCTTCACTGCCCACCCCTATGCACACGTGGGAGGTCCTTTGCGTCCCATTTACTAGAGCTGGCTGGGGGTGGAGCCAAAGCCTGGTGGGTTTTCCTGGGGCTGTGCCCGCCCCGCCCCCATGGGACTCCGGAGTCCCCCACCCGGCCGGCCGAGCTCCTGAGCCACCTGTGAGCGACCCTTCCCTTCCGTAGGGGCCTCTGCGCTGCGCACCCGGAGTGGGGTTGGGCTGAGGTGTGGCCTGAGCGAAGACCAGTTTCCGCCTCCCGAAAGGGAGGGGAGACCCCTGCCTGAGGGCTGGCCTGGGGCCGTGGCCACATACTTGTCAAAAATTTGCATTTGGTGCTGGCGCCTGGCCAGCAGACCTGGACGCGTTCTTCGTGTTGTCATTTCCTTGCAGAGCAATGCTCGCGTCCCCACCTCCCGGAGTTGGTGTGCGGCGGGAGAACCCGCGCTGTTGGGCATGCGGCTGGTGCTCCGAATGGGGCTGTTGCCATTTGATTAATTGCGATTGTGGTTAAGATGGGCCATAAACGGTGCCTTGGGGCTGAGCGGCGCTTTCCTATGGCGGGTTTCTCAGCCTCCGCTCTCCTGGCGCTTGTTGGGTCCAGATCATCCTTCATGGTGAGGTAGGGGAGCAGCTGTCCTGTGCACTGTAGGGTGTTCATCCCTGGCCACTAGGTGCCAGCAGCACCCTGCCCTCAGTTCCAGAACTGTCTCCAGCCTCTGCCAGGAATTCCCACCCCTGGCTGAGAACCACTGTATCAAGGGCATTTGGTCAGTCGCCTGCCTTCTCCCACCCTGCTCATAAACTGGGGAGAAGAGGGCTCCCATGCCAAAGGGTCAGCAGCCCCCATCTGACTGTCTGGGAGAGTCAGACTCAGGGACAAAGGAGGCAGTCCTTCCTGGGGGCTGTGGTGCCAGGACCAGGCAGAACCAGGGCCCAGAAACCTGAGACCCATCACAGCCCACGGCTGAGGAACTGTCTTCCAGGACAGAAGGCCCCACCAGCTGTCTCCTGGAACAGGTTATAGCTACAGGTTAAGGTCGCCTCCTCTGCTCTCTGTGTTGAACCCACCCCATCACGCCAGCTTAGCCTCATCTGAGCTACCTGCGTCTCCCTCACCAGGCACCTGCCGTGTTCCCTGCCCCTCATGCCCCCCATTTATTCATGTGACATTCAGCAGACACCCCAGCACTGACTGCCAAGCCTGGTCTAGGCAATGACCAGTACAGGCCAAGCCCAGCCCTGCCCTGGGCCTCTCACACTCCAGAAGGGAGGAGAGGATCTGCCAGTGGCGGACACCCTAGAGTAGCGGAAGTAGAGATGAGGACCCTGGGGGCCTCTGTGGGTAGCAGAGGTCAAGTCCTAAGCCAGCAGCCAAGGCCACACAGGTACCTCTGGAAAAACCTGCCCTGTATTCTCCTTGGAGAGCCCAGTGGGTAGCTCAGCCCCACAGACACCTGCTGAGTGGCCCCCATGAACCGGAGTACATTCTTCATAAGTCACACACGGGTCCATTGCATCGTGAAGCACCCACCAAAAGGGACATTGTTAAAGGATGAAAGGCAGGGATAGGAACCTCATGTCTTCATCTCCCCCCATCCGGGGTTCTCACTGCAGACCACAGAGAGGAGAGTGTGGACCCAGAGCGCAAGTGGGCACTGGCACGTGGTCAGTGGCCTGGGCCTCCCTTAGAGGACAGCAGGAGCGGGACATCTCCAGGGCAAGATCGTTAAAAAGTCTCAGTGTTTCCAAGGGGAAACAAGAAAAACCATCACTGCAATCCGCCACCTCGCTATAAATAACCTCCATTTACGCTCCGGCTTAATACCTTTCTGGCTGTTTCCTATGCATCTGTAAATGCATTTTAATTATTTATTAAATAATTTGAATACAAATTAATTTAGAAAGATGAGAAAATACACCCAAGGAAGTAAAAACACAGACAAAAACCAGCTGTCCCTGCACAGCGCGGCCTCGGCAGGTTAACCTGGGACTGTTGGCTTTCTTTCTTTTTAAATTGAGCTGGGCACGGTGGTGCGCACTGTGCTCCCAGTGACTCGGGAGGCCGTGCAGGAGGACTGAATGTTGGAGGCCAGCATGGGCGCCCTAGGGAGACCTTGTCTCAAAATGGTAGGGGCTGGGGATGCAGCTTAGCGGAAGAGCGCTTGCCTAGAATCCTAGAATGTGTGAGGCCCTGGGTTGGATCCTCAGAACAAAAATAAAAAGAAAAGAAAGAAAGAAAAGGAAAGAAAAATCGAATCACTATTTCTGAAACTGGCTTTTGGCACATAATAGCATCACCATGAATATCTTTCTCTGTGGCACTAAATATTCTCTGTTGTCATTTTAAATGACTGCATCGTATTCCAGTGCATGGGCGTCCTGTCGTTAAAGAGGAACTCATCAAATGACAGGATGCCCAAGTGCTAGAAAACAACAGTCATTGAAAACAGCGCCAGGGAGGACCAGAGCGCTGCCGCTGCCTGTGCAGCTCTGGGCTGCGGTCGGTTGGGCTGAGCCACCTGCCGTCAGGGGCTTGTGCTCTTTGTCTGGCCCTCTGGATCCTGCCCTTGGGATAAATTCCTAGAAGTAGACTGCTGGGTCAGGGGGATCAGAGGAGGGTTACCCCTGAGTCCGCGTCTTACTCACCCGCACGTCCGCCCCCACCTCCCCACACACCCGGGCAGGCACCAGAGCATCCGCAGAGACAAGCGGAATCCTGGAGACTCCAGAGCCTCTGTGTTGCCTGGTTACCTGCCTGTCACCTGGCTCCTCAACTGCACCATCACCTCCATGAGGACAGGGACCTCGTGCTGTTCCCTGCTGTGTCCCTAGCACCTGGCACAGAGCCTTAGGCGCTTAGCAGATGCTCGTGGTGAAGGGAAGGTGAGCTTGAGGGCTCCTGTCCTGGCCCCTGGAGCCATCTTTCCGGGGGTCCCCGCAGTGCCCTCCCGGGAGAACCCGGGGCAGCTCAGAGGTCCCCATCACCTGCTCCCATCACTCTGGCCTGGGTGTAGTACAGGCAGCAAAGACCCCAGCAAGCTCATGGAGAGGGGGTACAGCAAGGCAGGCCTGTCCTCTCTCTGGGCTTGTCACCTGGGGACAGAGGGGGTTAAAATGCCCTCCTGTCACATGACAGGGGTGGTAGGTGGTGTCCACACGTGGAATGGGGGATTTATCTCACGATTTGTGTTCTCCTGCTGGGGACTGAACCCAGAGAATTGCTTTTACATCAGCAATGGTTCATGGGCCCCAGTTGTTTTTGAGACAGGTGGGGCCTCAAAAGCCCAGACCCTCCAGAGATGAAGCCCTCTAAGCCGAGGGACTGTCCTGTCCTCACCTCCCAGCCCCAGCGCCACTCAGGCTGGTCACATGCTTCCAGGCCTTGCGGGAGCCGGGGCGGGAGCGGTGGGCAGGCCGGCTGGGTGCAAGGTGCGGCCGGCCTGCAGGCACCTCCCTCCCCGCCCTCCCCCTCCCCAGCCGGCATCCTGAATCGTTGACCCTGGTCTTCCTGCTGTGTGTGCTCTTGCGAAATGCTCCTTGTTGCTTTGTGTGCATGTGTTTTTAATTTATGCAAATGAAGCTGTGTTATAGATGGCCTTCTTTGTCTCACTATTCCACTGGACCTGAGCTTTTGAGAGCCCTGCATGTGGCTGCGTTTGTGTCCCCTCGGTGGCCTCAACTGTGGCAGAGTTCCCCTTGATGAGCGCCCGCCCCCACTGCCTGCCCTCCCCCAGCTTCCCCACCACAGAGCCTCACTAGGCCCCCCGGGAGCCAGTGATGATTTCTCTGGATAGGTCCCCAGGGGAAATTGCTGGGTCATTGGATATCCATGTACTTAATTAAGCTAAGTACCCCTGGGTCCACCTGAGGCTTTCCCTGGCTGCCCTGGGTCCCTCCCGGGGTCCGGCACGAGGTCAGATGGCAAGTACGGATCCATCCTAAGAAACAACTCAGCCCAACCCACGGAGAGAGTTTGAGAGAGTTCTGTTAGGGAGCCTGGTGGCCGGCACCTAGACGCGGCCTCAGTCCCGGGAGCCGCTTGGCGGGGTGCGGTACCCTTACCATGGGAACGCTGGGCCCCTGAGGGGGAGCGCAGCAGGCCTTGGAGAACCCAGTGCTGCGAAGGCAAGGCAGCCACCCTGCAGGACCAAGCAGGTGCTGGTGGTGGCTTAGCGCAACGTTTTCCAAGCGACAGATCCCCTCAGGCAGCATGAAATCTGGAGTTTTTGACCGGAAGGACATTTCCCAGTTAGAGGAAGAAAATGGTGTGGGGAGAAGGGCCCCCTCCTGCAGGAGGCCGTGGGGTGGGAGGGAGCAGGCGCCCTCTGCTGCCAGTTCCCAGGCTCCCAGGACTTTGGTCTAACTGCAGCCTCTCCAGCTTCCATCCCAAGTGTTTCCTCTCCTGCGTCTGTCCCCTCAGGAGCAGCGTCCAGGGCCCGGGAATCCTCACCACCTCTCTGAGCCTCAGCTTCCACACTGGTCGATGAGACCCCCATACTCCCGCAAGCGGGTTTCCGATTTACTTTTTCCTCTCTGTGTGACAGAGAGAACGTGACATTAAATGACCTCCTCAGAAGATCGTCACAAAAGGAATAGTCCTGTAGATGCCACCCAGGGCAAGAAGTGGAACATAGGGACGCATAGGCTGTGATCCCAGCAGAAGGCTGCGGCAGGAGGGTGGCAAGCTCAAGGCCAGCCTGGGCAGCTTAGCGAGACTCCAAATAAAGTATAAAATGGGCTGGGGGTGCGGCTCGGTGGTAGTGCGCCCTGGGGTTCAATCCCTGGTACAAAAATAATGGCGGAGGGGCTGGCCCATGCTGGGTGACTCGGGGGGTCATGGTGCAGGGCAGCTGCTGAGGCGACTGATGAACGTGAGTGGCCAGCCTCTGGTGAGCTCCTGGCCATACCCCAGGGCCTGTGGTCCCCGAGCTATAATCACTGTGTCCATCTCAGTTGCCACTGACCCTATCCCAGCACTGAGCCCACACCCTGCAGGTGCCCAGAATTTGACCGTCAGGATAATGAATGTGCAGAATGGCTTCCCATCTGGCAAAACCATCTGGCCTCCCAGCCAGGGACAGTCCCAAGAGGTGACAGGAATATCACCCCCACTTCCCTTCTGAGCAGACTGAGGTCCTGAGAGGGTCGAGACCTCTGTTCTCCCCTCCACGAATGAAGTCAAGGCTTCCAGTCACTCCCGGGTCCTTTATCCAGCACAACTGTATCAGGTTCCCGCTGCCCCAGGAGCCAGGGGGAGGCGGGTCCCAGCACAGCTCCAAGCAAACCTCGGGTTCCCCAGTGAGTGTCAGCCTCAGGTTCCCTTCTTGTCCCCATTTTATAGATAAGGAAACGGAGGCACAGGAGAGTAAGGCTGTTGCACAGAATGCAGAACACTCAGTGATCACTACGTGTGAGCAGGGCCTAGCCCAGGAGGGCTGGCTGCAGAAGCGGCTTCTCCTAGTTCACGCCTGTCCCAAGCTCCAGGTGACTTGACAACAGGAGTGGAACTGAGTCCTGGCACTCCCTACCCCACAGCCCTGACTTGTCGGGACCCCTCCTAGCTTCCTGGCCTGCCAGTGCCCCTGCAGGGGCCACACCCTCTGCTCACAGGGGACTCCCTTCCCCAGCTGTCCGGCCTCCATCCTGGCTCCGCCTCCCTCAAGGGCAAGCTCTCCTCTGCCCCAGATGCCCTCCAGGGGACTGGCCTCAGTCCACAGCCACAGCGCCACCACCCCTGCCTCATGGGCCTCTTCCTTCCTTATCTGACCAGCCCCCACAGGTCCATCTGCAGCATCCAGCTCAGCCCTGGGCTCATTTACAGAGCACCTACTGTACCAGGCACCACTCTAGGCTGAGTGAGTGGACAGGCACAGACCCTTGCCCGCATGCCACCAGTGGAGAGAGAGTAGAGGAGGTGAATGGAAGCCGTCCCCTGCACTGGAGGCAGGGAGGCCACGGCCAGGGAAGGTGCCTGGGAGGGAGGTGCCTGACCAGGGCTGAGCCTCCACCCCTCATGGCACAGGTCAGTTGCCAGCCCTGCTCAGGCATAGCAGCTGCACCTAGCCCTCAGCATCCTCTGGCTTGGACCTCGTTGCCTGGCGTTGTGCCAAGCTCAGTTCCTGTCTGGGTTCCTCCAGGGAAAACATAAGCCAGACCTGGTACCTAGGACAGGGCTAGCCCCGGAGGGCTCAGGAGGCAACTCAGGGGTTCTGAGTGGGAGGAAGGAGGGAGGGAGGGAGGGAGGGGAGAGGGAGGGGCAGCTTGCCATCCAGCACCACAGTGGCCCCTACGATGCTGGCAGTCATTCCCTGGCCATCAGGGATGTCCCTGTTAAAGGAGGAGGCACAAATCCCTTATCTCAGGACAAGGAGGAGACAGGAGAAGTCCAAGTCCTCATAAAAACGGTTGGAGTGAAAAAACAATGATATATTTAAATTTTGAATATAAAAATTCGAGGGGGAAAAAACACCCAGTAAGCTTACTAGACTTTTGTTATGGGTTCATTACATTCAAAACACATAGAAACAATTCGTCTTGATAGCATTAAGATGAACAAGCCACTTAATCATTTTCCTTCCACAGTTAAATTTTTAATAAAGAATTTCTTGACAGTTTATTTTCTTAAAAGCCCCAGCAGAACACAGTGGGATTTTTTTTTCCAGTTCTCATGACTGAAATAGAAAGTCCCTGAAAGAGGCCAAGTTGCAGGAAAGAAGAGTGGGGAAGAGGCCCCACAGGGGCCACTCATGGCCACACCCCTCCCCTGAATCCTGCCTGCATCCTTGGCCCTGGCCCAGGTGGGGTGAGCCCACCAAATGGGGACTGAGGGGCCTTGGAGGTGTGGGCAGCTGGTGACTGTCCCCCAGGCCCCTGGCCTGGCTCCTCTGCTGTATGCCAGAACATTGCCATCCTCCTTAGGCCAGATGTTGGGGTGGGAGACAGGTGTCAGCTGCCATGTGACCCTGCCCTGGCCTCAGATCATCTGCCCTGGGGTATTTCTGTGCCTTGGGGAACCCCAGGCCTGCCTCCCCCACAGCCAGGCAGCTCCGCAGCCTGCTTACACCATCGCTGGGAAGGGATCATCTACACAATTGCTGTGGGCTCTGGGAAGGTAGGCCTGTGTCTGTCCTGCTCCCAGTTGGATCCCCAGAGCCCAGCACAGCACCTGACGCATGGCAGCTCTTAAAGAAAACCCTGACAAATGATCACTTGCCATGGTTGAGCAAATGGGTGCCACACTCCAGGCATGCATGAGACCCATCACAACCCAGCTGGTTTAGGACGGTAGATGGGATGGAGGCCCCACGTCTGGATTCAGGAGAAACAGACTTTGAGTCCTGGCTTGGAGCTGTCGGGTGAGAACAAGGGACTTTACCTCTATGAACCTCAGCAGTTAGACCATCAAATACAGGCAAGTGGGCAGGGGCATATGGTTGATAACCCCCATGTGACAGAATTTCCACAGGATTAATCAGATCATAACCTCAGAGCATTTAGCACAGTCTGACACATAATAGGCACCTAGCAAATAGTGATTCCCCTTTTTTAACTCTACTGGGAAACTGACCTGGGTGGTTCTTTGTTTTACAGTCAGGCTTGTATTATTTGAGAGCAGAAGAATTGAATTGACAAGCTTTGCTTTTTAGGAATGCATGTTAAATTTTAAAGATAACCACTGAAAATAGAGAAAATATATAAATTTTGAAACCATAGAGAGAGGAAATGGAATCAGAAGAAATTCAAACAAAACAAAATAGGACAAGAAAGAGGAAAGACTGGGTTATAAAAATCAGAAATAGAAAGCAAAAAATAATATTATAAGAATAATTCCAAATATATTATAGTAATTACAACAAATGTAAATGGACTAAACTTCCAGTTAAAAGGCAGAGATTTTCAGACCAAATTAAAACCAAAATCCTAATTAAAAGATGAGAATGAATGATGAAAGTAAAAATGATACATAGAGCTGAAAGAAAGGCAGTGTTGCTTTCATAATCTCAGACATGTAGACTTTAAGGCAAAAGGCAGACAGATTAGGAACCAGAACATTAGCACTTTCCCACTCCCAAGTTCTGCCAATGAGGATTTTGATGTCATTGTCCAGGACAAAATGTGTGCAGGCACATCAATCAGCACAACTGAGTGTCCTCCAGTAAGAGCCAAAAAATCTGACAAGAACAATGCAGAGGAGGAAAAGTTTATTTGAGGCTTCTAGTTTCAGAGGTCTCAGTCCATGGATGGCCAACTCCACTGCTCTGGGCCTGAGGTGAAGCAGAACATCATGGCAAAAAGATTGTGGTGGAGGAAAGCAGCTCAGGATGTGGCAATCATGAAGCAGAGAGAGTGAGCTCCACTCACCAGGGATGACATATGAACCCCAGGGACACCCCCTCAGTGGCCTACCTCTTCCAGTCACACCCCGCCTGCCAGTTGTGCCCAGCTGGACTGATGCTCTGATTGGGCTGAAGCTCTCACAACACAGTCATGCCACCTCTGAACCTCCTTGCATTGTCTCACACACGAGCTTCTGGGGGACACCTCACAGCTAAGCCATACCACAGTGAAGAAAAGGCTGAGGTGACAATCACAGAATACCTAACCCACCCTGACATTCGCCACCCGTGCTCAGTGCACTCACAGGAGCCAAGCCCTGCACCGACTGTCTCCCAGAGTAGCCCGCGTCTCCAGAGCAGTGCTGCAGGGTGACACTGTGACACCCTTCCGCAAGTGATGCCCCCTTTCCGTGCCTTCACTCATCCATAAGCAGTGGATGCCTGAGGGAACCGAGCCCTTTGGATTGGACCAGGAGATGAAAGGGAAAGGCAGAGGGAACAGTGTATGTGAAGGTGGAAGGCCCAGCGAGATGGCCCAGGAACTGGGACCGCCTGTGGGGTATCTGAAGTGAGGAATTGCAAGTGAGGGGCCATTCCAAGGGAAGGGAGAGGAGAGCAGACGCCAGTCAGGCAGGGCTCCCTGGGAGCACTGGGGAACTCTGAAGGGGTCCAGAGGAGGGTAGAGTCAGGGTCAGCTCCAGGGATTGCAAGACCCCCAAGGCAAGCTGTAGGGAAGAGACCAGAGGCCAGGCAGGAGGCTGAAGCCATGGTCCAGGGGCAGAGGATGGGTCTGCGCTGGAGGTGGAGAAGAGATGGAGGCCTGCAGACCTCCCAAAGAGGCAGCAGGGGCAGGCCTGGTGGCTGACCCCATGCTCTGGGCTGCAGAGCAGCTTGGGACTGAGAAAGTGGGCTGGAGAGGACTCACTGAGAACAGGCGGCCTGGAAGGAGGAAGGGGCAGGAGCAGGGCGCATGTGCTTGCTGGGAACTGGGGAGGACCTGGCCCAGCAGCGTGATCCAGACCCAGTGAGGGGTAACTGGCTTCCAGGGAGCCCTTGCTGACACCTGGACCAGTAACAGCTTTGCTCTTAATTTTTCTGTCCAGACTCTTGGGTTCAACCTTTAAAAAGCCTGCCTTGTCCCTCCCAGGTGATGGGCCTGACCAGAAGCTGCTCCTCTTATCACTGTCCTCCTGGTGTCATTACATTAACAGCAGCAGTAACTGAGCACCTGATTTATTCATCGCGGGGCTTCCCAGGGCGGGGGAAGGCGTCCTGCGCAGGCTCCCGGGGCTGGGGACCCAGAGCAAGCGGAGCAAGGCGGCTCTCCAGGCCCAACTTCACAGAACTTCAACACGCAAGTGCCGGGAAGGAGGCGGGCAGGTTCCTGCTGAACTTGATCATGAGATGTCTGTTGCTCAGCATCCCATGGAACAAGCCTACAAGGGAATGGGCTATGAGAAGCCCCCGGCTGGGTCTGCCTGAGATATTCTCACTAAGGGGTAAACAGGCACCAGGGAACCGCAGGGCAGAGCTGGAGTCCCTAAGCTCAGAAATGGAGACTCTCAGGCCCCACTTGGCCTTCCCGGGAGATGCCCACTGCACCACCTCTCACTCAGGCACAGCCATGGCCAGCTGGGGAATTTCACCAACCCTCAGGACCCACCGGCTTCCTGAGTATCCCACCCAGCACAGGGGTCACTGTTAGAAATTAGAGAAGGCAGAAATGCACTAAGAAAAATAAAGACCACCCTGTCAATTCAACTCCTTGTCCAAAAGTGGGCACAGCCCTGGGCCTGAATTCCATAAAGCCACATTATGTTTTTAAGCATATTTCATGACATCAGAAAATGCTCACAGTATAATGTTATTAGGGAGAAATGTAGGACCCTGAAAAGTATATTACATCATCAACATTTTCTGAAAAAAAATTTTTTTTGAAAGACATATCCCAGCACAGAAAATAGACTGGCAGAAGGTTTATACCAATCAGATAATATGTGTTAATTCTCTTGAGTGATTTTTCTTATAATTTTTCCCTCAAGTGATCACACATGACGTTTTCAGCAGAGGAGAAAGGCATATGAAAATGACTACTTGGTACCCTGCCTGGGCTTGGCCCGCGGGAGACTTCGACCAGCACATTCTGCAGTGGGCTCCCGACCCGCCATCCGTCCTGGTCTGTGTTTCTGTCTTAGCCCAGATTCCACTCACTGTGCCCCTAAGCCACTGAGCGGGACCTGAGGGTTGCGAAGTTTTAAGGGCCTGTCCCTCTTTTACCCTGGGGACAGCAAAGAATCCTTCACCATGCAAGTGCCAGGCTGTTTTCCGTGTCCCCGGGAAATCTGGTATCTGCGTCAATCAGGACCCCCTGAGCTGGGGGTGCAGCTCAGGGACAGAAGGCAGGCGACATGCTGGAGGCCCTGGGTCCACCCCCAGCACCAAAGGGGGGATGGCGGGTGGGTTGTTCCAAAAGGGGCTGTTTTCAGATCCACACCACAAGTGCCTGGGAGCTACCCAGAGGGGCCCAGAGGCGGCCCCTCTCCTTGCTGGAGGGGCCTAGATTCTGGTGGGTGACACCGAAGTAGCAGTCAGCTCGGCACAGATGGGGGCCCAGAGTGGGGGTTCCCTGACCAGACTGGGGTGGGCAGATGGGACCAAGTGGGGGCAGGACATCCTCTGGAGCAGGTAACACTGGAGCCGGGTGTCAAGGGACGGGGGAGATATCCAGAAAAGGTGGTAGAGGAAGCAGCAGGGCCGGGGGTGGGCGGAGCGAGTTTGCTGTGTTGGCTAGGACAGGAGAGGGAGGGAACATTGCGGGAGAGGAGGGTAGGGTCCTCCAGGAACAGCTGCGCCAGGGCAGGTGCCGTCTCCAGGCATCCTGGCGTCGGTGTGTGCCAGTGTAGGGTGGGTTTGCACCAGGAATGATGGGGAGGCCCGGGAGGGCTGGGGGCAGGGAGCGTCAGGGAATCTAAGGGTAAAACAGACTCTTCTGTTGCCGTAGGGATGGAGAGGCCACGATGTAGCGGGAATCATAGGCCCAGGGACAGGCAGGGGACTGACGGGCCTGGGAGCACCGGGATGGGTCCGGCCTATGCTGCTGATTTTCAGCGAAGCAGTAAGGGTCTCCCTCCGCAGGTGGCGCGGTGCATGCGGCTTGGGTCAGAAAGGCCCAGGGCTCAAATCTCAAGGGCATGGTACTGGGTACTACACGCCAATAAAATGGTAACAATAACGATGTGATGAGAGGCGCCGCCCCGCGCTGGCACTCTGACCCCACTTCATCTTCCTCCCTGCGCCCCAAGGGGCTTCCATCAGCTTCCCTTTGCCACAGGAGGGAACCCCGAGGCACCGAGGGCTCAAGTGACAAGCCCTACAGCCAAGAAGAGGGAGGCAGGATGTGAACAGGGCTCTGCTACTCCAGTCACACCCGCGGCCTCGGTTTCCAAATTCGTGGAATGGGAACAGTGGTGCTGCCGGTGGCAGGTGGCACGTGGCACAGCCAGGTAGGGACGGGCACAGACTGGCCAGCCCCGCCCTGGCTGCCGACCAGCTAGCCGTTTCTGGGGGCCTCTCTTCCTCCCTTCTGAAGCAGGACGGTCTTAGTCCTTGTTCTTAGGGCCGCTGGAGGATAAGGCACAACTGCATTCACAAAGCATCATGGGGCGGGGCGCGGAGAAGGCTCCTGGGAAACCTGCGCCGTCTATACTTGGGCGTGAACTGCACGCGACCCACAGAAGGGGCAAAACATGCCGGATTTTGGAACGCAAGCGTCTCATCCATAAGTTTCCATCGTGATAACATGGGCAAAAGGATGTTTTTGGATTAAATAAATGTATTGGAATTGTTTTCATCATATGTCAATTTAAAAATCAAAAAACTTGATTTCACCTGTTTAGTTTTTTTTTTTTTTTTTTTAACATATGGATCTAGGAAATCTAGGAAATGCCCACGTGGTTCACATGGTATTTCTACCCGGCCCCGTGGGTGGAAGTGGTGCCCGCTATCCTCATTCTGTGACTGGCTTTGCCAAGAATGTTACATTTCTTATGCTGAATGCCTTTCAGGTATAGCTTTTTTCTTTAGCTTTTTTTTTTTTTTTTTTTTTTGGTTTTGTTTTTATTCCTGCTTTTTATAAAAGTAATTTTTGTTCATTGGGGGGGGAATAACAAAAGAAAAAAATTGCCTATAATCTGCAACAGCTGGAGTTGAGTACTAAGAACAGCTTGGAGGATTTCCTCCCAGGCTCTTTTGGCACGTGTAGACGGATACCTAATTTTTGGTTTTATGAAGCTGTGATGATGCAGTATGCTATCTGGAGCTCCCCATCCTCACCCCTCAATATTGTAGACAAGCATCCCGATGTCATTAGGCTTCAAACATGTGAGCTAACGGCTGTGCAGCCTTCTGTGCCTCAGTGTATCCTGTGGGACTGCCCACCATGCCCCAGTTCTGTGATCCCCAGTCCCAGTCTCTACAAGTGGTAGCCAAGGTCAGGGGCTAAGAGCTTGGACACTGGTACCAGGTCTATTGGCAAGTCTACCATTCCCTTCTGTGTGGCCTTGGACAAGTCAATGAACCTCTCTGTGCCTCATTCATAATCCCTCAAGTGAAAACATTTGAGGCCAGATGTGTTTTGGCACTCTGATATTATAATGGTGGTAATATACAGCATATATTTTATAAAATCTTAGTGTTCTTATACTCCTGATCAAATATGGAAATATTTCTATAGTTAAATGTTTCAGTAGTCAAGTGAGATCAATAAAAACCTTAAATAAACCAGGCGCTGTGGTGCATGCCTACAATTCCAGCTACTCCAGAAGCTGAGGTGGGAGGATCACAAGTTCAAGGTCAGCCTGGCAACCTAGTGAGACCCTGTCTTAAAATTTAAAAAGTGAAAAGGGCTGGGGATGTAGCTCAGTGCATGAGGCCCTGGGTTTCATCCCAGCACTGCAATTCTAAATAAAGAAACAAACCAAATAGTTTCACATGGAGTTTGGCATCAACATTATGAAAAATCTGGCTTTCAAGGCTTTATGAATTTTGTCATTGTAAGTATTGAATAAGAACTCCTAATAGTACCTACCTATGGCATAGAGCCATTAAGAGGGTTAAATGAGATATTACCCATGAAGCATTTAGAATATTGCTTTATAACACATATATTACAAAGCACTATATATATTATATATAGTGTATATATACTGTATATTATATATAGTATACATACCATATATACATTTATATAGTATACTATTTATAATATATATTATATATAGTATAAGTACTATATATAGTACTTATAATATATTTTCAAGGCTTGTTAGCTACTAGTATTCCTATTCTTGATCTTTTATTATTTTTTACAGTAAGCATAATTTACATATAATAAGGGACCCCATTCTAAGTGTACTGTTGGCGAGTTTTGACAGTTGCGTTCATCCACATAACCACCACCCCAACAGACATTTCCATCGCCCCTGAACGTTCCCTCATGTCCCTTCCCAGCCTGCCCTCACCCCACCCACTCCAGGAGACACCCACTGGGGACCCCTGGAGCATGGCATCAGGCCTCTGGATATCTGGTGGGGCTTCCGCTGCCCGGCTTAAGGCTGGAGGGAGCGTGGGGGGCGCGGTTCCTTCCTTGCAGGGGAGAGGTAGGGCTCTGTTGTGGAGACGAACCACCGAGCTTGTTCACCGGTTGGTGGACATCTGGGGCTTCCAGTCTAGGCTGTAATGAACCAAAGTGCTGTGAACACCCACGCCCGACTCTTGCGTGGACATCTGTTTTCATTACTCTTGAGGAAGAGCCCAGGAGCGCAGTGGCGGGGGCGTGGCCGCAGCTTCACGTTGTCAGCAGCTATAGTCTCTTTTCCAAAGTGGTCGCATCATCTGATTCTCCCACCAGCAAACTATGAAAAATCCGGTGGTTCCACACCCCTGCCAGCACTTAGCACCAGTGTGATGGTCATTATCACTGATCCCTTTCTCCTCCCCACCCCCAGGTGATCCGCACAGACACGTTCAAGCACCTGCGGCACCTGGAGATCCTGCAGCTGAGCAAGAACCTAGTGCGCAAGATCGAGGTGGGCGCCTTCAACGGGCTGCCCAGCCTCAACACGCTGGAGCTGTTCGACAACCGGCTTACGACGGTGCCCACACAGGCCTTCGAGTACCTGTCCAAGCTGCGGGAGCTCTGGCTCCGCAACAACCCCATCGAGAGCATCCCCTCCTACGCCTTCAACCGCGTGCCCTCGCTGCGCCGCCTAGACCTGGGCGAACTCAAGCGGCTGGAGTACATCTCGGAGGCAGCTTTCGAGGGGCTGGTCAACCTGCGCTACCTCAACCTGGGCATGTGCAACCTCAAGGACATCCCCAACCTGACCGCCCTGGTGCGCCTGGAGGAGCTGGAGCTGTCGGGCAACCGGCTGGACCTGATCCGCCCGGGCTCCTTCCAGGGCCTCACCAGCCTCCGCAAGCTGTGGCTGATGCACGCCCAGGTGGCCACGATCGAGCGCAACGCCTTCGACGACCTCAAGTCGCTGGAGGAGCTCAACCTGTCCCACAACAACCTGATGTCGCTGCCCCACGACCTCTTCACGCCCCTGCACCGCCTCGAGCGGGTGCACCTCAACCACAACCCCTGGCACTGCAACTGCGACGTGCTCTGGCTGAGCTGGTGGCTGAAGGAGACGGTGCCCAGCAATACGACGTGCTGTGCCCGCTGCCACGCGCCGGCAGGCCTCAAGGGCCGCTACATCGGTGAGCTGGACCAGTCACACTTCACCTGCTACGCGCCGGTCATCGTGGAGCCGCCCACGGACCTCAATGTCACCGAGGGCATGGCCGCGGAGCTCAAGTGCCGCACGGGCACCTCCATGACCTCCGTCAACTGGCTGACGCCCAATGGCACCCTCATGACCCACGGCTCCTACCGCGTGCGCATCTCTGTCTTGCACGACGGAACACTCAACTTCACCAACGTCACCGTGCAGGACACGGGCCAGTATACATGCATGGTGACGAACTCGGCCGGCAACACCACGGCCTCCGCCACGCTCAACGTCTCAGCGGTGGACCCCGTGGCCGCGGGGGGCGCGGGCGTGGGCGGCCCCGGGGGCGCGGGGGGCGGAGGCGGCAGTGGTGGCTACACCTACTTCACTACGGTGACCGTGGAGACCCTGGAGACACAGCCTGGAGAGGAGGCCCTGCAGCCGCGGGGGACTGAGAAGGAGCCACCCGGGCCCACGACGGACGGCGTCTGGGGAGGGGGCCGGCCCGGGGACGCGGCTGGCCCTGCCTCCTCGTCCACCACGGCGCCCGCCCCGCGCTCCTCACGGCCCACGGAGAAGGCGTTCACGGTGCCCATCACGGACGTGACGGAGAACGCCCTCAAGGACCTGGACGACGTCATGAAGACCACCAAGATCATCATCGGCTGCTTCGTGGCCATCACGTTCATGGCCGCCGTGATGCTCGTAGCCTTCTACAAGCTGCGCAAGCAGCACCAGCTCCACAAGCACCACGGGCCCACGCGCACCGTGGAGATTATCAACGTGGAGGACGAGCTGCCCGCGGCCTCGGCCGTCTCGGTGGCCGCCGCCGCGGCGGTGGCGGGCGGGGCCGGCGTGGGCGGGGACAGCCACCTGGCCCTGCCCGCCCTGGAGCGCGACCACCTCAACCACCACCACTACGTGGCGGCCGCCTTCAAGGCGCACTACAGCAGCAACCCCGGCGGCGGGGGCTGCGGGGGCAAGGGCCCGGCCGGCCTCAACTCCATCCACGAACCTCTGCTCTTCAAGAGCGGCTCCAAGGAGAACGTGCAAGAGACGCAGATCTGAGGCCGGCGGGCGGCTCGCGCCCCGGCCAGACACCGGGCAGGCGGGGTCCCCGCGCGCGCCTCCGCGCCCCTCGCCCGCCCCCACCCGGCCGGGTGGCGGGAGGGGACGCGGGATCCAGGAGAAGTGGCCGAGCCCGCGCGTTTCCTCGCGCTCTGAGACCCGGTCCCGCCCGCCGCCTTCCAGGGGAGAGGAGCTTTTTTGAGGGGTGCCCTTTCCCCTTGCCCCAACGGCCCTCCTTTTACGGTTCATTTTTTTGCAGTTTGACGCCTGTCCCTCCCTCCCACTCCTCCGCCCTCCAGACCCAAGAGACAGACACCGCCGGAGCCCCCAGACGCCCGGCCGCCCCCCGCGCTGAGCTCCGCCCCCCGCCGCCGGCCCGCGCGGTGGCTGGGGGTGGGGCGGCGTCCGCGCCCCCGCCCCTCGTGCCCGTAGACTCTTTTGATACTGAAGGGAGGTTTGCGTCAACGACTACCTGCTCTGTAATTACTTTAAAAAAAAAAAAAAAAAAAAAAAAAAAAAAAACACACAGAAAAAGTAAAAAAAAGAATTTTTTTTTTTTTTTGTCATGAAAGCATGGAGGAGACCAAATCCAAAATGGATGTGGGTGGGGACCAGAATGAGGGGGTGGAACCGAAGCCTCGCAGGTCCCACCCCGCCGGCTCCTCCAGGTGGTCTTAGGCCCCTCGCCGTCACCTAGTGCACCCCGGCTTGTCCTACTGCACACCCAGCGGCCCTTCTGAGGTCTCTGCTGGGAATTCTCACACTCGCCCCCCTCAGCACAGCGGCCGACGTGGGGGCTAGGGCTGCCAAGTACCACAGGCGGGTGCTTAAAACAACAGAGCGTATTGTGTCAGTTCTGGGGGCTGCAAGTCCAGGATGAGGTGCCAGCCTTGCTTTGCAGCATCTCCCCAAGTCCTTCCCCGGTGTGGAAACATCGCCGTCCGCTGTATGTGCCTGTGCGTGTCCAACTCTGCCCTCCACGTTGGGCCACTGTAGTCCGGGATTAGGAGCCCCACCTCCAGGGAGACCTCCAGGAAACCTGCCATCAGAGGCCACATCTGAGGTTCCAAAGGTCAGGGCTTCAACCTCTCTCCTTCTGGATGGCACAACTCAACCCACGACAGGGTCCAAATCAGAGGTGGGTCTCCACTGCAGATCCCCCCAAGCCTGCTGGGGAGTAAAGCAGGTGGCAGAAAGGACATGTGGCTGGAGTGGGTGGGTGTG
This sequence comes from Sciurus vulgaris, assembly GCF_902686455.1. Lineage (NCBI taxonomy): Eukaryota > Metazoa > Chordata > Mammalia > Rodentia > Sciuridae > Sciurus > Sciurus vulgaris. The sequence continues at coordinate 61,862,576 of NC_136478.1, read as the reverse complement.
ACAGGAGGGTGGCTCCAACCGCATATGGCCTGGGGGACACCAGGGAGTTGTTACTGAGACAGGACAGGTGCCCGGGGAAGTAGAAGGGGGCTGGACGCAGGGACAGACTCTGGGGAGACATCCAGAGAGGATAAACACAGGGAAAGCAGAGCTGGCCCAGGGCAGTGGGCAGCTGCTGGGCTGGGGTGGGTGACACCTTTGGGGGAGGAGGTCTCCCAGGTTCAACCTCAAGAGGGCTGGAGTCCCCAGGGCTGTGGTCAAAAGTGGCAGGAGGCAGAGGGAATGAGGGCCCCGTCCCCACTGGCAGCCCAAGACGTGGACCAGGGGCAGCTGCCAAGCTCTGGCTCAGCCCCATTCCCCCGCTGTCCCCATACACAGAGCCCTGAGCACCATGGGGGACTCTCCAGCCCCTGGGTTAGGCTGCCGCTGGAGGTGGGGAAGGAGGAAACCCCCACTGCCCCTGTGTGCCCCAGAGCGTCTGCTCAAGGCCCTGCATTCCTGGCGCCTGCCCCCTTTCCTGGCTGTCTCTGTGCCCACAGCATCTTATCTCTTCCCCCTCCACGGGCACTTAGAGGGAGTTCCTTCCTTATCTTCGGGGACAGCACCACCTCTGCATCAACAGTGGGGCCTCTGGCCCTGTCAGCTGTGCCTGTCTCCTCTGGATAGGTCCACCTGGGACAAGGGCCACTAGCTCTGGGTCTTTCATGCTTTCTCCAGGCCTTTTCAGTGCAGATCCTGGTTGCCATGGCAACAATGCGGTACCAGGTGGTGGGGAGGGCAGGGAGCCAGGCCTGCCGCAGCTCAGCCATCTCCAGTGCCAGGCCCGCCAGGCCAGGCACAGGGACTGGGCTGATCCCGGGGGCAATCGGGGGACTTCCAGGTTGCACAGGCTCCTCTTCTGTGATGTGCTGCTGGTGGGGAGGGGGAAGGCCAGACGGGGGAGCAGGGATACAAGAGGAGAAGGAGGAAATGGGGAGGGTGGCATCATGGGTGGGGGGTGAAGGGTGGAAAGTCAAGGTAAACTGAAGGACAAGGGGAGCTGCAGGGAGGTGGGTCTTGCCAGGGATGACGGGTGCAGAGGGCACCCCCTCCATGGGGCTGGGGAACACTGAACTCACTGTGGCCCGAGCACAGCGAGCCTGAGCCAGGGACCTGGAGCCCCTGCTGCCTTTGGGGAAAAGCAGGGGCCCGGCCAGACCCACCTTGCCACCTAAGGGAGGTGGGGAGGGGAGGAGAAAATGAGAACCTGGGAGCAAGGGGACCAGCTGAGGGCCCAGAGTCCCTGTCACTGGCTCCTGTTCCCAACCCAAGCAGGATGCAGTTTCCATGACAACCTGGCCAGCCAGAAAGGGGGTGGGGACTGCAGAGGGAATTTTCCACATCAGCAGGAAGGAGCAGTGTGGGTTGCAGAGGAAAGAACCGCCAGGAGAGCGGGCCACACCAGGCCAGCGCCCCTGGTCCCCACGGCCAGAGGGCAGAGGGCATGCAGGGAAGGATCCTCCTCCTGCCCCATTCTGGCAAACCCACCTCCCGCCACTGTGCGGGAGGTTCAGGAGAGGGACAAGGGTCAACTGTCCAAAGATCAGCAGCTGTCCAGGCCTTGCGAAGGGGGCAGTAGACAGCACAGGAGCTCCTGCCAGACAGCCAGATTCAAGGGCATGGCCCAGGATAAGTTCCCTCGGAAGGTGGGGGTGGTGGGCTATGGCCGCCTCGGTGAGTCCCTGACCATCTTGGGCCACCTTCCTCAGGCCCCTTCCCAAAGCCACCACAAGCACATTTGCATCTGTCTGTGTCCACCTACCCAGTACTTTCCAACCAGCCTGGGTCTCTGTCCTCCTCTCTGATGTCTGTCCCCCTCCCTGGGCCTCTATCACTGCTCTCTGGGGATCTGCCCCCCTTTCTCTGTAGGACTCTCTGTCCCCCTCTATCTCTATCTATGGGTCTCTCTCTGGGCCTCTATCTGTCTCTCAGAATCTGTCCCTTTTCTGTGTTTTCTGTGTGTCCCTGTCCTCCTATCTCTGGGTCTCTAGCCCTCTCCTTTCTCTCCCCCCAGGACAATCCCTCGTCTCCCACCTTCTGGCTCAGGGATCTGAACTGGGTCTAGAGCTTGTTTTTGTCTGGAATCGTGACCCAGGACGGATGGCAGGGAGTGTGCCCTCTTCTCTGCAGCTCCGGAACCTTGCTGCCCTTGGGGAAAGGTCAGTGGCCTTCTGTGAGAGTGGGCTTCCTGACACTCCTGTTCTGGCCTCCCTCAGCTGTGTCTGATATTAGGCAAGTCCCTTGCCCTCCCTGGGACTTGGTTCACCCAAACATGAAATAGGACAAGCACACCCAGACCAGGCTGGGAGACTGACAGCCCTCCACAGACTCTGAGAGGAGCTGGGAGGGGAGGCTGATTCCCCCAAGGCCCTCCCCATCTCTCCCCTCTCCCAGGCACCCTGATCTTGTGGTAGAAGTGGCCCATCCCCAAATAATCCATGAATTTGGGGCACAAATCCTGCGCCATGCCAACCTCCTGGTGAGCCCCCCTCAACCTACAGCCCAAGCCCTGACCCCTTTAGTCATCTGTCCCTGAACTCAAGCGTTCTTACCCTCGTCCACCCCAGGTGGGGTCCCCCTCAGCCCTGGCTGACCAGACTACAGAGAGGCAGCTCCTGGAGGCCTCACACCTCTGGAACCATGCTGTGTTTGTGGCCCGAGGGGCTCTCTGGGGAACTGAGGACATCACCAGGTTAGATGCAGCAGGAGGCCTCCAGGTGAGGACCCACTGGGATCCCCAGGTACCAGAGGGGGCCTGCAAAGACCCCAGTCCCCCTGACCCCAGCTCTTGCTTCCAGAGCCTCCGTGTCACTATGGCCACACACCCAGATGGCTTTCGGCTCCAGGAACCCCTGGCTTCAGTCCATATCACTGGGCCTCGCACTGTGCTCTATGAAGGTCCTGTGCGTGGGCTCTGCCCATTTGCCCCCCGAAACTCCAACACGATGGCAGCCGCTGCCCTAGCTGCCCCTAGCCTGGGCTTTGACAATGTGATTGGGGTGCTTGTGGCAGATCTCAGGTGAGCCAAAATGAGCAGGGGTTTGGGTTGGTTCCTGGCCAACCAGACTGACTGCCCTGCTTCCTGCAGCCTCACAGACATGCACGTGGTGGATGTGGAGCTGAAAGGTCCCCCAAGCCCCACAGGCCGAAGCTTTACTGTGCACACCCACCGAGAGAACCCTGCTGAGCCAGGCGCTGTGACCGGCTCCGCCACAGTCACAGCCTTCTGGCGCAGCCTTCTGGGTGCGGTCAGACCCTCCTCAATGCTAGCGACCCCTCCCCCTGGGCTCTGGGTACTTGTGTTTACAGAGGTTGGGGTCTTGGGCTCAGGTTCTGCAGTTTTGATACTCTCTGTGAATCTTTATTTCTGAATCTCCTTAACCTTGCCATTCCACAACTTGAATCTTTATATATGTCTCCATCTCTGTCCATGTCCCCTCTCAGTCTCTGTCCCCCTTTCTGTAGGCCTCTTTGTCCACACTCCAGTTCCCTGTCTCTTTAGGTCTCTCTATCCACACCCAAGTCAGTCTCTATCTGTTCCCACCACAAGTCTCTGTCTCTCGGTCTTTATCTGTTCACACCCGTCAGTCTGTCCACGTGTCCACACCCCAAGTCTGTCTCTCTGGGTCGTGCTCCTTCCTCATGTTCCGCTTTGGTCAGTCCCTTCACTATGTCAGCCCCGTCCCCGAGTATCGATCTCATCTCTCCATCTTTCCCTCTATCTTGGTCTTTCATTGTCCATCTTCCCCCTCTCCCTGCAGGATGCTGCCAGCTTTCCTCCAGGCCCGGGATCCATCTCTGCTAAGAAGCCTCTTTCACCCAAGAGGACATCTTGACTGACTGATCTCCCCACACCTCTGCCCCACTCTAATCCCGGCCGCACTTCCCCAGGAGCTCCCTACTCTCAGTAAAGATCAGACACTTTTCCTAGTACTGTCTGGTGTCTACTTCCGTATTTCCCTCTGTGACGTCACTACGTCTGCACACAGTTCATATGACGCCATAGCAATGGGCGGGCGCACACTGCAGCAAACCTCCGGGAAGCTATCGCGATAGCCTACCCTACATTTCCCAGAACCCTCCGGGTAACAGTGGGCGTGGGAATACGGGAGGGGTCGGCTTTCGGAGACGCATTTCCGGGACGTGCCGCAGGGACCGACGGAAGTTGTTGACCTGTGTTTTCTACAAGTGACAGCACACTTCCGGGCCACGCGGCCTGGATGTTCCTTACGAACCGAGCGTTCCGCGGGGTCCGCCGGGAGTCGTAGTCCGGAGCGCGGGGGTCTCTGGGAGCTATAGTTCATCCCGCCTGTCCAGTCAGCGCGGTGCCGCCGCCTTGCACTCGGAGCCTAGAGCCGCCGCCCAGGGGGATGCGGGAGCCCCTGGCTCGGGGGAACGGAGAGGCAGGCGGGGTGAGGGGCGTTGCCAGGCAAAGGGCGAGCGCCGTGGTTGGGGTACGGGTCGGGGAAAGGGCTCTAATTATTTGGTGTCCAGGGAGGGGGCCTGTTTGCCATGCGATAGAAAAATGAGATCCTGTTGCTTAGTGACTGGGGAGGGGGCCCTGTTGCCAGGTGACAAGAGGAGAGGACCTTTTTTAATGACAGGGGAAGGGGAGTCTCCAGTTGCTAGGCAACCCGGAAAGACCTTGTTACCTAGAGACAGGAGAGAAGAGGAGGATTCCTCTACTGCTAGGTAATCAGAGGAGGGACTTTGATACCTAGTGTATGGGGGATGTCATCCGTTGCTAGGTAACCAAAGAAAGATCCTGTTACCTAGGAAAAGGGGAGAGGGGAACCTCTGTTGCTAGGTGACAATGATAGGGACCCTTTTACTTACAGACATGGCGGGAGTGGTTCTCTCTTGCCAGGTGAGCAGAAGAGAGCCTTTTTAATGTAAGAATCGCTTCTTTGCCAGGAGACGGCGCAGGAAACAGGGTCAGAGACCCAGTGTCCTCCCAGGCTGCCCCTAGCACACCTCAGTCGCCATGCCCGAGGGACCTGCTGGGAGGTTGGACCTCACACATTGGCCCTGTAAATCCTGGGCCCCTGAGCACCTTCTCCCCTCCCAACCTTAGCAGGAGCTGAGGACAGCATGTCCCAGGCCCCAGGAGCGCAGCCAAACCCGCCCTCCGTGTACCACGAACGGCAGCGCCTGGAGCTGTGCGCAGTCCACGCCCTCAACAACGTCCTGCAGCAGCAGCTCTTTAGCCAGGAGGCTGCCGATGAGATCTGCAAGAGGTGACTGTCACCTGCCCTGGACCCTCAGGGCGGGCTCAGAGAGGCAGAGCAGCCCACCTGGGGTTCACCGGACATGCCCTTTAGCTGCCTGAACTGGAGCCTGGGATTAGACATAGAGGTGTTTCTTTTTCGACCTGTCAGTCCCCACAGTCTCGGCCCCAGCCCAGGCCTCACCCTCTCTTACCACAGCCTCAATGGCCAGTTTTTCTTCTCCAGGGCATCCTATACACAGCCTCAGCGCTGACCCTGCCCCCTCCCCTGCTCATAGTCCTCCATGGCTCCCCAGCCTTTCCCCCAGGTAAAGTCCCCTTAACCTGATGTCCAAGGCCTACATGCTCTGGTCCCTGCCTGCCTCTGCAGCTCTGTCTCTCACTGTTCCCCTCAAACCAGACTTCTCTGCAGTCCCTGAAGGAGCTCCACTATGATGCCTTTGGACCTTTGCGTGGGCTTTCCTTACTTCCTTCTCTTGACAGCCTGTATGTTCTTCCTTGAAATTTCAAACATCACTTCTCTTTATCGCCTTCATTCCCTCCTCTCACCCCACTGTGCACAGCAGGCCCCACTGTGCTGCCTGACCTTCCACCCATCCTTCTCCCCAGCCTTCTCCCCTCCAGTCCCTCCCTTCCAACCAGTGCCCCATGTGACCCCAGAGAGATCTTTCTATATCCAGAGATGGCCCTGTCTCCCTCCCCCCTCACTCAGCTTCCTCAGCTACCCAGCATCCTCACACTGATTGTTATAGGATTCATTTTTCTCCTCTGTCATCCAAAACAAGGGTTGATCTACTCTATCATGCCAAGGCCATGATGGGGACCCAAAGCTGTCAGGTAGCAGCCCTGCCTTAAGAGAGGTGACAAGGGGAACAGACCCACAGAAAAATAAAACACATTTTCTCCTCCCCCTGCCCTGCCTTCCATGGGCCAGACAGGGAACAAAGATACAGTTGTTCAGAGAGCAGGGCTCAGAGAGACGCATGTGGCAGGGTGGGTCCCTGGGCTGGGGGAGCTGGAGGGGACAGCAGACAGCTGGGACAGGTGGCTGGGAAGGGCCAGTGCTGAGGCCACAAGACCACAAATGCTGGGTGGAAGAGGTGGGACTCTATCCTGGGGGGCAGGCACCAGGGAGGGCTGTGAGAAGGGCAGGGCAGGCTCAGCCCTGAGTGAGGCAAAGGCCTTAGGACACGGTAGTCTGCCAGTCATCATCCAGGGGCCTCAGTTCACTCAGTTCACTCCTGACCCCAAGCCCAGCTGGAGGTCAGGAGACAGGATCTTGAAGGACAGAGAAAGAATATGGTCATGCTGAGAAGGCTCCTGGATGGGACTTTGTCCAGGGGCACTAGGGAGCCATAAGAGGGCTGTGAACATGAAGGGAAGGGGCATCTCTGGGGTCACAAGGGTGATGGCTGGAGGGGAAGGCCGGAGGCTGGGTGGGGGTCCAGGCAGAAGAAGACAGAAGCCTGAGCTGGGGCCCTGGGAACAGGGGAGAGTTAGAGGACAGGAGGGATAGAACTTTGGGGTTGAAGAGAGAAGCAGAGGCCAAGCCCTGGGACCCTCCTGCTGTATGGGAAGGGTGAGACCTCTCCAGGATCCCAGCTCAGCTCTGATCACCCACCTCCACCAGGTTGGCTCCAGACTCCCGACTGAACCCCCATCGCAGCCTCCTGGGCACTGGCAACTATGACGTCAACGTGATCATGGCCGCCCTGCAGGGGCTGGGGCTGGCTGCCGTGTGGTGGGACAGGAGGAGGTAGGACCCAGAATGCTACATCCTGCCTCGGCAGGCATGGGCTGTGTGGCTGGTGCGGGATGGGAGGTTTACACAGCCCATGGGTGCCAGTGGCTGGGAGGTGGATAAAGGACGAGTGTGAAGATCAGAGGATGATGGGCAGCACGATGGCCACTAGGTGAATTAAAGGAGGGCGAGTGAGGCGTGAGTGGATGGCTGGGTGCGTGCATTAAAGCAGAACGGCTGGCAGGCAGCGGGTACCTGATGGGTGGCTGGTGACTGGATGGATGAGTGGAGGTTTGGGTGGGTGAAGGATGTCAGGATAAACAGGAGATGGATCAATGGGTGGTGGTAGTTGAGGGGGGTTTGGAAGGGTGGGTGGCTGGGTGGGATGTAATGCATAGAAAATAGACAAGCAGGTGGGAGGGGGCTGGTGGCTGATGGAGAACAGAAGGGATGAAGGGGTCGTTGCCCGGTGGGTGGACAAGTGGATGCATTGCTGGTGGGAGGTCTGATTGGCGGGGGCCAGGCTTGAATAGGCGGGAGAACGGTGGGTAGAGGGGGAGGGACTCAGGACCACAGAGGCCCATGCCATCAAGGACCTTGGTAACATCTGGCCAGCTCATCAAGGCCAGGCAGAACAGGCCTGACCCACATCCCCTTCCCCACTACCCAGGCCCCTGTCCCAGCTGGCCCTGCCCCAGGTGCTGGGGCTGATCCTGAACCTGCCTTCACCTGTGTCGCTGGGGCTCCTGTCCCTGCCGCTGCGCCGGCGGCACTGGGTGGCTTTGCGCCAGGTGGACGGTGTCTACTACAACCTGGACTCCAAGCTGCGGGCACCTGAGGCCCTGGGGAATGAAGACGGTGTCCGGTGAGCCAGGGCAGAAGCGACTGAGGTTGGGGCCTTGAGCTGGAACCCCACCCTGCCCAAAAGAAATACAGAGGCTGGCGGGACCTCAGTTTCCCCATTTCTCTCATCCAGAGCCTTCCTGGCAGCCGCCCTGGCCCAAGGCCTGTGTGAGGTGCTGCTGGTGGTGACCAAGGAGGTGGAAGAGAAGGGTTGCTGGCTGCGGACAGACTGACCCATGGCCCACTCTGCCAGCCATCTGCCTGCGTGGCCATGCCCAGCCTGGGTTCCAAGTGCCGGGGAAGGGCCTGCACTTCAAGGACCTCAGAGGCCCCTCCCCTTCCCCACATTCCTGCTCCCTAATGCCGCTGCTGCCTCAATAAATCTGCCAATTTGCTCCTTGCCTGATATGTGTCCAACTGCCCCCCCTCCCCCCCCCCCCCCCCCGCTGAGGGTCCCTCTCCATCAGAGGGGTCAGATACCCCAGTAAGAGAGACAAGGAACAAGACACATTGGTATGGTCTCGAGTGTGGTAGGGTGAGGCTCAGTAGACTGCAAGGTCTACTTCCAGTCTCAGTTGGGAGGCAGGGAGAAAAATGATCCCCACAGATGTTCAGGAATCCCAGAGCCGGTGAATGTCTTGGGTGACAGCAAGTTTCCAGCAAGGCTGCCGGTGGAAGTGGGCGGCCCATCTGGCCTCACAACAGGGAGGCGATCCTGGCTCAGGTGGGCCCAATGAGGCGCAGAGGAGGCAGCAGGAGCTCATCCAGGGTCTGACCTCCATAGGTGAGACAGTCCACCAAGTGCGGGGTGATTCCTTACAGCACCAGGGGAAGCAAACACCACCGCAATCCAGGAGGGGTGCCGGCCTCTGAGAAAGCCACCTGGGCCAAGACTTAGGAGGTGAGGGCGCTGTGCCGCATATTGGAGGAAAGGCCCTGAGGGCAGAGGGGGAGGAGAGATGCCTGGCCTTTCTGGCCATGGTGCTCACCTGGCTATGACTCCAGGAGCAGGAGAAGAGCTTGCAGTGAGGATCCCCTGGCTCCACTCAGGTGGCTTTGCCCTTGGGCCTCCTCTGCATTGTCCTGTAGCGCCTGTTTCTCTCCTGAGGCTCCCTTGTCCCAGGGGAGCCATCCTCTGGGCCCGCCTCGCTGATGACACCCGGGGCTGGAGCAGTCAGACCCGCCATCCAGGCTCCAGGTTGGGGGAGACGTAAGGCGATGCCAGGACTCCTGGCCCAGTGGTGTGGGGAGTCAAAGGGGGTCTCGCAGGACACTGTGGGGAACAGCAGAGGCGAAGGGACGGGGTCGGGGGGAAGGGGGCAGATCACCTGTGATGGCACAGAGACAGGAGTGGCCATGGGAAGTTGGGGAGGGCCTCCAGAATGGGAAACGACTATGTGAGCCCAGAACATGGCCGCCGGTGCTGCTGCTCGTCCCAGTAGTTACCCCAAGAGGTCACGAGGGGCAAGGTGATCCTGGCCAGAAGCAAACCAGGCAGGGCCTCTGGGACATGGGGCTCTGAGCAGGTCAACTCTAGGATGGGGACAGACTGGAGGACCCTCGGAACCCTGAGGAACAGGGGGTGATGGATGCTGTGCTCAGCAGAATGGAAGGGCTGAGACAGGTCAGGACCAGTGACATGCAGGAAGTGGGGACTCAGGAGATGAATTCAGGGGTCACAGGTCTGTCCTGGAAAGTGAGAGTGTGAGTACAGGGAGAAAAGCAGGTAGAGGGACCAGGCTGAACCTGGAGACCCCTTATGTGCCATCCAGAAGGGTGGACCCAGTGGCAGAGGGACACTGGGATGGGGAGGCAGGAGGCAACCTGATTTAGGGTGTGACTCCCCACCTCAGCCTCCATCTGGAAGCCACCAGGCAATGAGGTCACCTCAGGACCACAGATGCCACACCCTGACGCCAACATGGGCAGGGCAGACACCATCCATGCAGGATGCCTAGTGACCCCTGGACATGTAGAGGCTCAGCAGCATCACAGTTTCCAGAATTTCTGAGGTTAGAGGACAAGTTGTAAAGTAAAAGGCAAAATGACGGAGACATGCTGCAGCAACAGTCGTAGCTCCCGCCCTCCTGTCTCCTGGCCGCTTATCGGCCCGCAGGTCTCTCTCGTGGGGGCTCTGTCTCTGCCTCTGCCTCAATCGCCCTCATTTCCCTTCGCCTCTGTCCCCACCTCCCACTGCCCCTCTCAGCCCAGATTCTCCTTTCATGGCTCATCTTCCTGGTCTCAGAATCTTTCTCAGCCTCTATCGCCTTCCTCCCTGCCCCCTCACCCAGGCCGTCGCCCGTCCAGTCCCTGGTGGCAGACAGCTGGCAGGACTCCTGAGTGCTTCTATTCTTGGCCTGAGTGGCAGCAGCTGTAACCTCCCAGGTGCCATCTCAGTTGTGGCCAAATAAGGCCTGGAGCAGGAGCCGGCGTGGGACCCAGAGGGGGCCGGACCCTGGCGGCGCCCTTCTGAGCCCCCTCCCGCGCTCACCCTCCCAACAGGCGCGGGTGCGAGCCGGCAGGACAGACGGCTCACTGGTTGAGCGCCTCCTCTTTGCCCCTTACGGTGCTGAAGGTCCGCCCACCGTCCCCACCCCCACCCTCTGGCGCCCCCAATTCTCAGGGAAGCGCCTGGGACTCCGGGCGCCCCTCGCCACTGGAGTCGGCCGATCCCAGAACTGGGGGGCTCTCGAGAGGCCCCAGCAGCCCGTCGCGGGGCCCCGCGCAGACCCTAGAGCCGTGGGCGCCAACTGCAGGAGGGCGGCGGGTCACGAGGGGGTGGCGGGCGGGGGTGCAGCTGTCCCTCCGCGCTGGTGCCGACAGCTGCGGCCCGATTTAGCTCACAGGGCCCGGGTCTGGCTAGATAAGGCGACGCGGGGCGGGCCAAGCGCCCTAGGCGCCCCTTCAAATTGCTGGGCCGGGCCAGGGGGGCGGCCGCCGCCGACGCCAGGTGAGGGGCCACGGCCGCACCGCCCCGGCCGCCCGCGCTTTCACCCATCCCTGTTCTGCGGGTTTCTGTCCCCCTGCCCTTCGCTTTCCACCGGGTCCCCCCGCGTCTGTCAGTCCTCCGGCTGTCTCCTGCTTCTCTCCCTCGCTCTCCTCCGGCTCTCTCCTCCCCTGGCCCCTCGCGCTCAGCGGCCTCTGTCCCCGCCTGGCTGGCTCTCTCCTCCCTCTCCGTCTCTCCCTCTCTGTCTCCCCTTCTCTCTCCATCTCTCTCTGTCTCTGTCCCTCCCCGTCCCTCCATCTGTGTCTCTCTCCCTCTCTCTCTGTCTCTCTGTCCCCCATCTCTCTCCCTCCCTCTCTGTCTCTGTCCCCCCATCTCTCTCCCTCCCTCTCTGTCTCTGTCTCCCCATCTCTCTCCCTCCCTCTCTGTCTCTCTGTCTCCCCATCTCTCTCCCTCCCTCTCTGTCCCCCCATCTCTCTCCCTCCCTCTCTGTCTCTGTCTCTCTGTCTCCCCATCTCTCTCCTTCCCTCTCTGTCCCCCCATCTCTCTCCCTCCCTCTCTGTCTCCCCATCTCTCTCCCTCCCTCTCTGTCCCCCCATCTCTCTCCCTCCCTCTCTGTCTCTCTGTCCCCCCATCTCTCTCCCTCCCTCTCTGTCTCTGTCTCTCTGTACCCCCCTATCTCTCTCCCTCTCTCTCTTTCTGTCTCCCTCTCTGTCTCTCTGTGCCACTCACTCTGTCCCTCCCAGACCCCTTCCTCCGGTCCCTCCCTTCTGGTCCCCTCAGCTGATGGAAGCCCTGCCCGCCCTGAGCATTTTCTGCTGAATAAAGCCGGTTCTGTCCCCACCTCTCTTGCTCCTTTCGCCTCTTCTTTCCTTCCTCACTCCTCTGCCCCCAGCCCTGGTCCCCACGGAGATCAAGGGGATGGACCCACCCTGGGGTGGGGACAGGCCTCCTCCCTCCCAGACACAGCAACAAAGAGAAAGATGAGGAGAGAGTGGATGCAGAGGGAGAACCAGGGACAGGGACCAGGAGACAGGGAGTAGGGAGAGCAGACAGCAGCCCACAGGGACTGGGGAACTCAGACACCAAGGAGCAGAGACCAGCGCCCCCCACTCCATCCCAACAGATCCAGGGGACAAGGGCTGGTGGCTGAGTTGCTCCTTCCCCCTCTGGACCAGGATGTGCCTGGCTCAGGACAATGGGCCCTTGTCCTCTCTCCTTGGGCAGCTGGGGACGGCCTGTGGGATGGCCAGGGGAGGGCTCCTGGGGAAGCGTGGATGGCCTGCAGCGCCCTCAGCCCTCTCCACCCTCAGGCCTTCCTTCCCGGCCCCCACCTGCCCCGACTGCCTTCTTCTCTGCCAGGGATGGGCATTTATGGGTCACCTACTGTAGGCACTGGAATGCCTCCTCACCTCTCTTTACCCTCCCACCTGTCCCTCCCTGTTCTTGTCCCTTCTTCTGCACCCTCTGCTTGATCATCCTGTACTTCTGGCTCCAGCCTGGGAGGAAATGGGCATTTATTAAGTACCTAGTGTTGACAGGCCATTTCCACATGCTGCCTCTGTGCCTCTTCTTCTCTGGGCCAGGGTCTTCCGCCTGTTCTCTTCTGGTTTGCCCGGTCCCTCCTGGGAGGACATGGGCATCTACCGAGCACCTGCTGTGTGCCAGGGACAACACTGTACCTGCACCCACCATTTACTTTCTTTCCTCTTCTCTCTGTCTTGCTGCCCTCTCCTGGAGGAGAGAATGAACACATTTGAGCACCCACTGTGTACTGGGCACTTTGCATTCCATCTCATTGTTTTTCCCCGTCCTCTCCTTTTCCTTCTGAGCTCTGGGCCCTCTTTCAAGGCAAGGAACACACTTATTGAGCACTTCTGGTATGCCAGGCAATTGTGTGCTCCCTCTACTCTCCCCTCATCCTCCAGTCTCCACTGACCTATGGTCTGACAGCCTCTGCTTCTTTCTTTCAGGGAAGGACATGGGCATGATCAGGTACTTATTGTATGCCACTTTTCTTACATCCACCCTCCCCTCCCTTGTTTCTGTTGTCTTATCTCTGGTTTCTCCTTTCTGCTCCTTCTGCTCTTTCTTGGGCAATTACAGAGCACCTGCTGGATGCCAGGCCATTAACGTCCCACCTCATTTCCTCTGCCTCTTTCTCTCCACCCCTCTTGCTCAGCCAGCTTCTCTCTCCCTCGCTTCTCTGAGCTGGGCATTTATCTAGTGCCCCCAGTTGCACCCCAGGATTCGCCCGCACCTCCCCTTCCCTTCCTTGCCGGTTCTTCTCCCCTCCTGCTCCACCTCTGCTCCCGCTCTCTCCTCCAGGTGCCCTGCCTCCCTGCACACCATCCTGGCTCCCTCTCCCAGCTCCTCCGCCCTGCCAGCTCCCTCCCGCAGAAGGAAAGGAGCCTGTGCTGGGCACTGCTGACCCTTGGGGTCACCTCCTAGGCTCTGTTCCCTCCCTTCCTCCTGGCTTCTTCCTCTGCTCATGGCTGGGCAGGGAGTGGGCACTTGTTGAGTACCTACTATATGCCAGCCACAGCTTTTCTTCTTTGTTCTCTCTACTGAAGTTTTCCTCTCCTTTCTCCTGGAGAACACTTAAAGAGCACTTACTGTATGCCTCGTAGGTTCTACCTATGATCCCCGCTCCTTAGGCTGTCTTTCTTCCTGTTTTTCCTCTGCAATGATTTCTTCTTTCTTACCTATCTCTCCTGAAGAAGGGAAGGGGCATTTATTGAGTGCCAGCTGTGTGCTGAGCTCTTTTTAAGCACTTCCTTCCCTTCTCACAATCTGCTCCCCCTTCTCCTCCTTCCTGCTCCCTGTGTTCTCAGGAAAGGGAAGGGGCACTAATTGATCGCCAGCTGTATGCAACACACACTGACACCTCTCTCTGTAGCTCCCTCTCTTCTCTTTCTCTTCTCATCAGTGGAAGGTCCAAACTTTCTAGGCGGGAGGGGTTTGGGGTTCCTCTGAAGCCACCACTGTGGAAGGGGGGGCAAGTTGGCATCGCCTTGTATGCTGGGAAGACTGAAACAGGGCCGATTTGGGTTCCCATCCAACTTCATCTGAGTTCTCATGGACAAGGCGTGGGTGAGCGCAGCGCTCCTTTGGAGGGGTGCTGGGGGTCTCTGGGGAGGCCGCAGCGGGAGCTGGTCTGAGTAGCTGCCCAGGGTCTCCTCCTTCCTCTCCCAGGCCCTGCAGGCAGAAGCAGGGCAGGGGGTGGGTGGCGAGGCTCTCCCCTGCCGCCTGGTCCTGGGGTCCCTCCCTCTGCCCCTCATTCTCTCACAGGCTCCCAGTCCTCTGCCCCCACCTATGTCCTCTTCCTCTGCCACACTTTCCTCACATGCCGGTGCCTGCCCGCACCCTCCTGTCACCGGGTCTCCTGATGGCCCCCGCCACTGCCCCCCCTCCTTCCTCCCTCTCCCCCTTCCTTCCCCCTTTCTTGCTCCTCCTCCTCCCTCCCCCCTCCGCAGCCCACTCCCTCCTCCCGTCCATCCGCCACAGCTGCCCACGAGGCTCTGCTCTCATCCTTCCCCTTCTTTCACCCACCCCACCTTTTCATGCTCGCCCTTCCCAGACCCTCACACCACCTGTGCCCTCCTCCCCACCGGGAGGCACTGAGGGGAGTGGAGGGGACCGCAGCAGGCGAGGCAGGTGCCCCTTGCCTCCTCCCACACTCCCGCCCTTCCCTCGCCCAGCTGTCTCTCCCGGAACCTTCATCACTTTCCCCCCTCGCTCTCCCCTTCCGCGTCCCCTGGCTCCCTCCCCACCACAGTCCCTGGGCCGCAGGGCCTCCCCTTCCTCTGAGGGTGGTGCTGACACCTCTGCCCTGCCCCCTCTCTCTGTCCCTAAGGCCAGAGGGTGGTGACCAGCAGACTGGCAGGCCCCTCCACAAAGCTGAAGTCTTTATCCCGCTCAGGACAAGGGCCTTCCACCGGGCTTCACCCTTCACTGGGTTCACGTCCCTCCAGGTCCCAGAACCTGGCTCTCATGGCTCAGTGACACATTCTTGTCCTCTGCAGCTCCTGGCTGACGCTGATGGGACCCAGGGTCAGTCCTGGACTAGGAAGGACACTTGACCTGTGGGAAGGTGTCCAGAGCCCGGCAGGGTCTCCCCTTCCTTGCTCCTCCTGCGCCTCCCCCTCCAGCTCCGAGCCCTGGTGCCTTTGGCAGCGTCTCTGCAGGGACTCCCTAGCCTGGCTCCACTCAGAGGGCAGCCAGGCCCTCGCCACTCCTCGCTGACGGTGGCTCTTGCTCATGGTCCCTTCTTCCCTCACATCCCCGTGGTTCTGCCAGACAGAGCGCAGGGCAAGACTTGAGGGTCCCTGGTGGCCAGCTGTATGGGGTGGGTCCCCCTGCAGGCCCCTGTGAGGGATCCACATGGAAGTCTAAATTCCCAGGTCAACAGGCCCCCCCAGGAACAGACACAGAGGACCGTCCTCCTCTGACCCACACCTCGGTGGTCTCTGGGCAACTCCTAGAAATGATTCATCCAGGCTCCTGGCTGTCACCACAGCACGGGCCGGTGACCCACCCAGCACTGCTGGACCCAGCCTCGGCCTGTTGTGCTTTTTATTCATTCCCTCCCTCTGTCTCTCGGTCTGTCTCCCTCTTTCTCTGACTCTCTTCCTCTCTGTGTGTCTGTCTCCCTCTCTCTCCCCACTTTTTCTCTTTCTTTCTCCCCCTCCTTCTCTTTCTCCTGTTTCTCTTCCTTTCTGTCTCCCTGTCTCTCTCCCTCTTTCTCTGTCTCTCCATCTTCTCCCTCTGTCTTCCTGTCCTGTCTGTCTCTTTCTGCTCCTGCCCTTTCTCCTCTCATCTCTCTCCCTCTCTCCTTCAATGTCTCTCCATCTGCCCGTCTTTCCTCTCTCCCTCCCCCTCCCTATCTGTTCTCTCTCTTCCTGCCCTCTTTCTCTTTTCCCTCTCTAACTCCCTGTCTCCCATATCCTACCCTCTTTCTCCATTCTCTCCTTCCCCCTCTCCCCTTCTCTCATTCCTCTCCTTTCCTCTATCCCTCTCCCCATTCCCTCTCTCCTCTCCCTTGCTTTCTCTTCCTTTCTTTGTCCTCTCCCTTTCTCTCTCATCTCTCCCTCTCTCCTCTCTCCCTTTTCTCTCTCCCTCCCTCTCCTCTCTCTCTCTCATCTCCCTCCCTTTCTCCCCTCTCTCCCTTTCTCTTTCTCACTTCCTTTCTCTCCTTCTCATCTCCCTCCCTTTGCCTCTCATGTCTCTCCCTTTCCCTCCCTCTCTCCTCTCTCCCTTTCTCTCTTCCTTTCTTTCTCTTCTCCCTCTCTCCTATCTCTCCCTCTCATCTCCCTCCCTTTACCTCTTCTCTCTCCCTTTCTCTTTCTCTCTTCCTTTCTCTCCCTTTCTCTTTCTCACTTCCTTTCTCTCTCCTTCTCATCTCCCTCCCTTTCCCTCATGTCTCTCCCTTCCCCTCTCCTCTCTCCCTTTCCCTATCATCTCCCTCCCTCTCTCTCCTCTCTCTCTTCCTTTCTCTCTCTTCTCCCTCTCTCCTATCTCTCCCTCTCTCATCTCCCTCCCTTTCCCTCTTCTGTCTCCCTTTCTGTCTCATCTCTCTCCTCTCTCTCCCTTTCTCTTTCTCTTCCTTTCTCTCCCTCCCTTTCCCTCTCCTCTCTCTTCCTCTCTCACCTCTCTCCCTTCCCCTCCGCCTCCCGTTCTCTGTGTCTCTGTCCCTTCCTCTGGCGTCCCTCATTCCCCAGGCTGTCCGTCCCCGCCTTCTCCTCTCCCAGCCCCCTGCCCTCAGCCAGCCAACTCCTGGGGGTGCGCCACCCTCCACATTCCTGTTCTCCCTCCAGTTCCACCTCTTCCCTCCTGGCCGGTCTCCCCTGGCTTCCACTTTCTCCTTTTCCCCAGTCTCAGTCCCTCTCTCCCCCGCCCCGGCCACCAGACGAGCCAGGGGGAGGTCTCTGTGGGGATGGAGGTGGCTTTTGCTGTGCCGCCTGGCCCTGGGCGATCCCGGCGCGCTGGGCTGAGCGAAAGCCCCAAGCCCAGCCGCCCAGCCTCCCCCAGCGCCTCCCTGCCGACCCGCAGGGTCCACGAGCCCTTCCCTCCCTCCAGGCGCAGTCGTGCGGTGCTCCCTCTCTGCGCTCTGCGTCCTCTGCCCCTCCCGCGCCACCTTCCTCTCTGGGCGCTCTCCACCCTCGGGGTGGCCTTGCTCTCTGCTCCTCCTCCCTGGGCATCCCCTACAGCCACCCTCTGGCTCCCGTCCGTCTCTCGCTCCCTTCTTTCCCACCCATCGCCTCCCGCGCCTTCCCCTGGCACTTCCTCCTCTCACTAGCTCGCCTCCCTCCCCTTCTCCCGTAGTGCTCCCCCTTTTCTTTTTTTCTTGTACTCTCTACCCTTTTGGCTTCTCCTCTCGCTTTTATCTTTTCTCTCCTCCTCCCTTCTGTCCTTCCACAGACTCTGCCTCCTCTTCCTCTCTCCCCTTCCTTCCCACTGTCCTTTGGGAGATCGCCAGATCTGCTTGTCCTCGCTCCCTTCTTTCCCCTCTGAATCGCCCCCTCCCGTTCTCGATTGTCTGGAGAGGGCCTCCTCCGGTCTCAGGCCGGCTCCTCCCTTGCCCCAGTGCTCAAGGTTCCCAGACTCTGAGGAGGTGGGCCACCTGGAACAGAGCTGCCAAGCCAGAGCCCAGGCGCTGTGACAGAACTTTGTGACATTTGTTCTCTCTCTTTTCTGTCTGTCCTGGACGCTGGACACACCCTGGAGGAATCAAGCCCACCAAAAATCTGGGAAGGAGGAAACGAGGAATGGGACCAGAGACAGGAAACAAGTTGCCTATAGACACAGCATGTAAGTGGCAGGGCCAGGACAGGGTGGGCCCCCTGGGGCGGGCTAGGGATAAGCTTCTGGACTGGAGTTGAGCTTGGGGAGAAGGGGATCAGACATTCCGCTCCCAGGCACTTCCCCCTCTTCTCCTCAGGTAGCAGAGGACTCAGCATGGGAGGACCCTACTGGATTTCCATTTCACCCATGAGAAACGACTCCCAGCGGTTCAAAAGACCAGCAGCAGCTAGGACACGGGCTCCAGGAAAGACCTTCCATGAAGGACCAACAGCCTCCGCTGCAGGGCACTTTCATCCTTGGAGGGAACCCTCTGTTGCCACCTCCTGGCAGCACGTGGAACAGCAACCCTGCTGTATTAAACACTGAGAATGATCCTAAGGGAGAAGGACAATGCCAAGAATGCCTGGGGGAGGCAGAGGGAGGCTGGGTGGGGAGAGGACAAATTTGCAAAATGCTGTAGAAATGAACATATTTACTTCTAATATATAAATATCCTGCCCAACGAGCATCCTGCTATGGCAGTTCACTCCCTGGAAACTCCCGTGCTGTCAAGTCATTCAGAGGAATCTCCTGTGCACCCCCCCCCTCAGGTGATGCATTACGGGAGAAAAGGGCCTGGAACCTGGTTTACACAAGCTTTCTTGGAAGACTAGTTCCAGGGATTGGGCCAAATTGAGTATGTTCCCTTTGTAACACCATCATACCTTACTAACGGAAGGTGGATGTGAGCCAAGGTGGTGGGCCAACAGCTAGAGGCCAAAGAACAAGCCCCTGCTCCTCACCATGGAGTGTCCCAAAGGTAAAAAGCCCACAGACTTGTTTCTAGAAGCCACAGCATGGAGCAGTGGAGTCTTACAAAATCCAAAAATTAGACTTCCAAATCCTAAGACCACATGCCATACAATTAGTGCTAAAAGAGTTAAATGCCAGTATGAAACCCTAGATTGGGAAAGAGGAGCCTCCACACACCAAGGACCAGAAAAGGACACTGGAGGAGTGAGGCAGGAAATGGCAGCAGTCCCCTCACTGAGACCTCATGTCTTTGACCTGGAGCCATGCTGAAGAGCCCAGAAGAGAATGTGGACTGAGCTGGGGCCAGGACAGTGGAGAAAGAGGAGGGAACATGGCAGAAAAAGGCAAGAGGGATAAAGCTGGGGGTGGGCAGATGAGAACAGTGCCAGAGGTTTGGCCTGGTGGTTATCTAATGATCCACTCATTAAAGGTCTTAAATGCCAGGAGGGATGGCATTTCGTCCTGTGGATGCTGGGGGACCACAAGAGGGCTTCAGTGGTATCAAGCTCCTCGTGAGGAGGATGGATGGTGAGTGGGGGAGGCTGGAGGCTAGGAGGCCAAAGAGGAGGCTGGACTGATGGGCCAGGAGGGAGAAGATAGGCCTGAGCTGAGGCTGTGGCCGCATAGAAACAGGAGAAGAGAGAAAGCCAGGGAGACCTGGAGGGGCAGGAATAGTGGTGCAGGGCCAGGCTTGGGGTCAACCAGGGTCCTTGGAAGGATCCCAGAGCAACTGAGAGTGGGAAGTGCTGACTTCTTTAGTAGTTCCTGAGGCACCAGGAGCCAGGAAGCAGGTATGGTCCTGGTGATGTGGCTCCCTGGTCACCAAGTCATGCAGTTAGCCCACTGGTCCTGGCTGAGAAGTGGCAAGGGAAGAGTCAATCAGCAGAGTGGCAGTTGGGCAGACAAAGCGCAAGCAGCAAACAGGCTGCCTGGCAGAGCCCACCATGCCCGAGCAGGCCTAAGGTGCGGTGGGCCAGTTCCTAAATAAGCTGGGGAAAGCTGACCTGTTACCCCACAGCAGCCCAGCCTGCACATGGCACGGATGCCTGCTGAAGCATGCTCCCTGATGTACTGCAGCTCCAGACACTCCGAGACACACACACTGAGTCTTTGCAATTCAGTGACCTCAACCTCCCACTTCCCAAACTGAGGATAAAATGGAAGTTGGCAAACCTGAATGGGTTTCAGGGATAACCAATAGCATTATTACTTTTCCAAACCTCACTTAGCGTAAGTCTGGGACCAATAACATTGACCCAAGTGCTATATAAACCCCCAGATTACTAAATACAGAGAGCAACCCATCAGGTCCCCTCTCATCCTGTGAGAGCTGTTTCTACGCACCTTTAAATAAATCCTGCTCTTACACTACTCTTCCTGGTCTCTGGATTTCATTCTTGAAATCTGTGAGACAAGAACCCAGAAAGAAGAAATTGATGGTGAGCTGCTGGGTTTGCTGCAACACTGGAGGGCGTGGCCCACATGAAGAGCTGCAACTCATGCTGGCTGCAGAGGCTGCAGCTTGTGCAGACCCCACCCGCCAGCAGAAACCTTTCCAATTTATATTGGTAGCAGGTCAAGAGCAACACACCTGCGCAAAACCATTCACAAGTGCATCTGTTTGCTGATGTAGAGACTATCTCCTAACAGTGACCAGGTCACAGAAACCCCAGGCTGTCTCCAGCCAGGGGAGCTGGGGGCAAGAGCCTGGGGTGGGCAGAAGGCTTTTCATTATGGATCCTAATATATCTAAGTCCCTGGAAACCAGTCAGTAAAACTGACTGAGTTCTACAGGGACAAGCAGGAATGGGTAAAGTTTAATAAGGACAGAGACCCAGGGAGCCTGAAGAAACTCAGATGTTGACTAGAATACCGCAGAGGAAGTGCCAGCCTGAGAGCAATCAAAAGTCTTAGAGGAAAAGTATGTGAACAGATAAAGATCCCAAAGCCTAATACATTAACCAGATGCCCTTGCAAATGGCTGTGGGGGAGGGATGTGCAAAGCAGACCAAGGGTTAAGAACTGAGTAGTGAACAGATTCCCAAAAAGCACCAGTGAATACTTGTGGGATAATCTGCCGCACAGAGGAATCCACGTGGAACAGCGTGCCAGTGGCATCCCACTCCCACCGTCAAGGAAATGTGGAAGTCAGAACCCTGGGCACGTTTGTGTAGTACAGTAAGGAAGTGTGACCCCTGGCCCACAGGCACCTGACACAGCAGGCCCTTTGTAAATACTCAGAATGTAAATTGGCCAGTGCCAATTTACTCTCAGTGTGCATTTGAATGATTGACTCTCAGGCCATCTGCCAAAGTGCATGGGGGAGGGGTCTGAGCCACTGGGGTGCTGGGAAGGTGTGAGAAGGTGCAGGGCAAGGCCCTGAGTGAGAACTCGCACACCTGAGCCACTGCCTCCCTAATGGAAGTACAGGATGAGCAACTCAAAAGGCATGTGCTGCCTGCCATGAGCTGACCCAAGTCCTCTGAGAGCCTCGGCCTGGCTCACATGCGCCTGTTGTTGGGAATGTAGGGTTGGAGCCACACAGGCCGTTTTGGTGTTTTCTTGACACAGGGTCTGGCTAAATTGCTGATGCTGGCCCGGAACTTGTGATCCTCCTACCTTGGCCTCCCAGGTAGCTGAGATTATAGGCATGCACCACCACGTCTGGCTTGGTGATACCATTTTCTAACCTATCAGATTGGCCCACGTTTGAGAAAATCTGCTGGCAAGGATGTGGGGACAAGGCTGGCTGCCTACGGGCAGGCCTGGGACTTTACCCTAGTCAGGCCTACATAGAGCACATGTTGGCTGGGATGGGGATGGGGACGGGGTCAGGGGTGGGTGGAGTAGCCCCAGTATATCTTTCTGGTGGGGCCAAGAATAGGGTGACTCTGTGCTGGCAAGGAAAGACCTTGGGACACAGCAGGTGCACACAGGACAGCATCCTTAATTCTTCTGTTAGAGAGTAAGTCACTAGGCCTCCACGTCTGGTGAATGTAGACATGCTGGGAAGGACAGGGCGCACCATGCTGCCCTCGTGCCACAGTGACAGATGAGCCTCATGAAGGTGCTTTTCATCTGCCACAGCAACTGCACTCTATCACGCGACCCAAGGAAATCATTCAAATGCACACCAGAGGCTGGACGACACTCACGCAGGGCTATTTATAACCACTAAAGCAGGAAGCAAGCTACATGTTGGACATTTGAGGAAGTTTAATCAACTGCCATAAGACACAACCGAATGCTTCACGGCAATCGTAATAACAATGATGACGGCCATTTTCTTGTTCCTGAATAAATATATTAAGTAACCCAAGCCTGTACATCAGGGCTATCTTGTAGCCAAAACAATAGCCACACTTGGCTGTTGAAAGCTGGAAACTTCAATGTAATGCAAGTGTTTTTAAATAGAAAAGGGGAAATAAACAGCAAGGGCCCCCAGCAGTCTGTCTTGGTGCTACACCCTGGGTAAGGTGACCCAGGTAGACCAAGGAAGGGATCCTAGTCACATCATCTGGCCCTGACTCCATTTTGGTTTCTTGCTCAAATACTACAGTTCTTCACGCCCAGAGGACTCCTAGAGGCCTGGCACCCAGAAGGCCCAGTGCTCCCCCAACAGCCAAGCAGGCTGACGGGCGGTGCTGCACATGGAACCCAGGGGCACACATGGCCAGCCAGTTCCAGCCACAGCCTCAGTGGGGAGGCCTGGGCCCACACCAAGTGAGGAGGTGCCTTGGGAGCCTGGTCGAGGCCACCCAGAACAAAGGCACTGAGACTGGAGAGAACTCAGCATGCTCCCAAACTGCAGGGCTGGGGTGGGCCAGGCCATGGGGTGCAGAAACCATGTCCCAGAGCTTGGACTCCAGCCTGAGGGCAAAGAGGTGCCTCTGGGGCTGAGGTGGGGTCACAGGGAAGGGGGCACAGCAGATGCACTCTAATCTGCCACCCCTCTGCCAAAAAGAGACCCCGGGAGGATAAGGCCTCACCCAGGGCTGCCTAGAGACCCCTTGGAAGGAGGCATCTTTCTGCCTCCATGGGATGAGGAGACAGGAGGGGCCGGCAAGTCCTTCTTGGGATGACCAGGGATGTGGGAGATTGGGTAGAAGGGAGTCCTTGGCTGAAAGAGGGTAGGCTGCTCACCGGCCACTACCTCCGCTGCCACCCCCACTCCCACCGCCACTCTGGCCCCCGGCGTCTGGTGCTCCTGACATCATGAGGAACAGGACAACAGGAATGATGTACATCCACTGCAGGGCAGAGGGGGACAGACAGACAGAGACAGAGGGAGGTAAGTGTGGGTGCCACTCTGTTCAGGGTGAGGAAGGGGTTGGTGTGAGGGGGACCGCGTGAGGGGAGGGGCCCAGGTCCCCTACAGCACTACAGGTCGGGGCAGGGACGGCAGGGTACAGAAGGGCGAAGGTGGGAAGGGGTCTGGTCCTCACTCAGGCCTCCTGTGGTGGTGGCGCGGGCCCCGGGGCAGCAGGACGCAGGGCCGTAAGCAACACGGCCCCCCCCAGGATGAGGTGCCACTGAGGAGGGAGGGGAGCGCAGGTCAGTGGGCTCTGGGGGCCTCAGGGAGGGGGGGCCCTCGAGCAAGCAGCTGGGCAGGGAAGGCAAGGTCTCTACCTCTCTGGGCCTCAGATTCCTGAAGCTTAACTGTTCAACTTCCCTTTTGCCAGGAGCTGCTGAGTGCCTCAGGGAAGGCACTCAGTGCTCACAGGCCACCAGGACCCTCCCACCTTGCCCGAGTACCACTGGTCTTGCTGTCCCCTACCTTGCCTGGGGCCTGTGCCATGGCCTAACACAGGTTTCATGACTCAAGGGACCAGAGCGCTGGGTGAAACCAACCTTCTCCAGTAGGGCTCACTCCTCCAGCACTCCTGCCCACCGTGGCTCCTAGGCCTCTCTGGCCACAGATCTGCTTTTAGCAGCACAGGTCCTTCCTTCCTGGGCCCTAGGCCCACTCCTGGCCACCTCCACCCTTCTGTCCTCCAGCACCCCTCCCCAGATTCACCACTCTTTGCCTTCCTGCTCAAACCCCTGAATGCCCCCCCAGCCTCCCTCACTCCGGAGACCTCTGCCCATCCCTGCCTCTCCTGCCTTATGGGAGCTGCTCCAGCCTCTGCCCACCCACCCACCCTGTGCTAATCTTCTTCCAAATAAGTCTGTGAATGCTATGCCCACAAATCCCTGGCTGGGGCTTCTGGGCTCCTAGGGCCACTAAGCTCTGGAAAGTTTCACCTGCTGACACAAGCAGGGGTCCACAGCCCTCAGCCCTCTAAACAAGTTGACTCAGCCCAGATACCAGAGACAAGCACGAGTCACCTGGGCAGAAGAAGGGAGGACCAGCCTTTTGGGCAGGGCCTGTAGGGAAGAGGGCAGGGAGGGCAGGGGAGGCCCACTCACATATTTGGCAAAAAAGGACTTCTGCTCCTGGGGGTTTTTGGCCTTCTGGGCCTGCTCCATCTCCAGGCGCTCAATGAAGGCTGCTGTTTCCGGACTGGGGAGCAAGTGGAGGAAAACAAAGGGGTAAGGGGCAGGAGACCAGGGACCCAGAGACCTGAGGCATCCAGACAGGATGCCAGCAAAGGCAGCAGCAGGACCCTCCTTCACCCCCTTCGGTACTCACCCGGGGGCTGTGCCTGGGGGCCGCAGCTGCACAGAGGTATTGAACAGTTCCAGGTCCACATCCTCCACCTCATGGCCGCGGCATCCCCCAGGATGTGTCACCACTGACACACCCACCACATTGCCAGCCACATCCACGTGCAGGGTCAGCTGGTCTGAGAGGTGTGACTCCACCAGGGAACACTGGGGCAAGGGGGAAACAAGTCAGGGGAGCAGGGAGAGCAGGACCTGCTGCACTTCCCCCAAGACCCCCAAAACATCTTTTGAAACACCCCTCAGCTCTCTGCCACTCTCCCATGATGCTGCCCCACCCACCACCTGGAATGATCCCTCCAGAGCAAGGCCAAGTCTCTAACCTCCTGCCCTCTGTCCAGCAAGGGGCTTGATAAACACCAGGGTGCAAGTGTCAGGCTGGGGGCTAAGGTAGGTAGAGGAAACAATGATGAGGATCATCCTTGTAACTGACTCACCGCAGGGACAAAGGAAGAGACATAGTCACCAGCTTCTGACCCATCGGGGACCCCTGGCCGCCTTGGGACCCGCACCCGGTATAAGCCATTCAGGGCTGCCACATCCTGCAGGTCATGCAGAAGAGGGTGCCAAGTGAGAGCGATAGTACCCAGCCTCCCCAAGGCTGTGACCCCCACTGGGCCTGTTCCCAATTTCCCCACCCAGCACCCTGCACCCCAGGCTGGAACCACCCTGGTCTGTCCAGGCTACCCTCTCTGGGGGAAAAGCCACCCAGGATAGCAAAGCCCAGTTCATGGCAGAGTATAAGAATATCTGCCTCACTCTGCAGTTCCATTGGCAACAAAATTTTCTTTGCGGGCAGCTGGGACAGTGCACAATGCACACAGGCTATCAGGGTCAACCTCACCCAGTTCCATTGGCAATAAAATTTTCTTTGGGGGCAGCTGGGACAGGCGCAATGCAGACAGGCTATCGGGGTCAACCTCACCCTGACCTCTTTCACAGGGAGGGCTCCCTAGGCACGTGGCTACCAGAATGAAGCTGATGCTCCCAACCTCCCTCCATCAGGGCACCCGTGGGACTGACTCTGCTGGGGAGGACAGAACAGGCTGGGGGAGGCTGAGTCTGAGGCAGCCCTGAAGTAGCATGCCAGGAGGAACAGTCCATCTAACCATGGCCTTCCTCAAGGGCTTTGCTCCTCATGAGCAAGCCTCCTCCTAAGGGACCATGAAATGACACAGTCATATCTGGAAAGGCGGGAGGAGCCAATCATGGGAACCTGTGGGAGAAGAGGCAGCTAGACAGAGGGAGAAGGCTGGGCCAAGGCCTTGAGGCAGGCACACCATGTTTTGGGGCATAGAGGCTAACCAAGGTACCACTCAGCCTGCAGCTGAAGGGACAGAGGGCAGGAGGGAGGCAGAGGTACTTGGCTCCAACCTGCACCTGGAGGGAGGGGGCAGCTGGAGGGCTCACTGGATACCCCCACCCCAGTCCAGTCTAGGGACCCCACCTCACCCGAAGTCGGCCCCGCTCCTCCTCGCTGAGCTGCCGCTGTGACAGGGACAAGGTGCCATCCTGCTGATTCCAGAGTAGTGAGCCCCGTTTCCGGAAGTGGGCACTGTCATCTGTGGGGAGCTGGGCTCAGTGACCACCACCCCACCTCAGCCCTGCTGCATGAGAGCTGGATTCAAACCTTGGTCTGGCTCTGCCCCAGAGTGACTAGGTGGTTCATCCTGAGCTACCAGTCTTACATCTGCAAATTGGGGACACCCCTACCGTGTACTGATCCTGGGACACTTACATAACTTCTCTCAGCCTAAGTTTCCTCTGGGCTGACCAGGGTCTGGTTTGGGAAATCTGGGGAGGCAGCCCAGCTTCACTGTAGCAAATACCAACACTCTGGGGCCTCTGACTCCATTACAAAGCCATGTGTAGCACTGACAGCTGGCTCTGGCTTGTCTGTCAAGCTGTTCAAGTTGGGCTTTCGAGCTAGTTCCAGTTCTGCCATTTGCTGATAGAGGGATATGTGTTCAGCTAACCCTAAGCCTGTTTTCTTTTCTGTAAAACAGGGCTAGCACTTAAAGCCATGACCTGGAAAGAGTGTCATGAGGACATCTGACATAATACACAAAAAGCATCAAATCACTAATGCAGCAAGCTTGACAACTCATCAGAAAAGTCGGCTCCAAAACCATTACTTCAGCACTGACCAAGTCTAGCACTGATCCTACAGGTCTAGGGGTATTTGAAGGTGCTGTACCATCTCTCTCTCCTGTCCCCAAGGCAACACCATTAGTGAATAGGCAGGTCACACACTGCAAAGACTGGACTTCACAGGCACCAGGTAAGTGTTGAGAAAATGACATGGCTGGACTTACCAATCTCAAATGAGTGCTCTAGCAGCAGTCCCACGGTGCCACAGCCCTCGCCCTCTCGGCCTTCAGTCCCCACCTGCAAGAGACAGGGTCCCAGGTGAGGACTAACCTAAGCGCTCCACAGGGCAAGGACCCACAGGCTCCAGGAATGACTGACTCTAGAACTGAAGAAACCTTATCTTAATGTTCAGGTCTAATTATTCTCATTTCACCAGGACTGCCCATTCATGATTATTCATGACCTGGACTGCCATCCTCAGAAAGGAAGACACTACAAACATGTTTAGGCTGTTCTCTTGTTTCCAAGGCAACTATTCCCAAGCCACTTTCAGGCCTTGCATTATAAATATTCATGAATTAAAGGGAACCCTCCTCGCTGGGGGCTCCTTTGTTTACTAA
The DNA here is from genome assembly GCF_902686455.1 of Sciurus vulgaris. NCBI lineage: Eukaryota > Metazoa > Chordata > Mammalia > Rodentia > Sciuridae > Sciurus > Sciurus vulgaris. The sequence goes on along the minus strand of NC_136478.1, from coordinate 61,835,811 downwards.
TTAGTATCCAAATGTCCTCGTTTACACCTTAAAAGACCCAAGAGCCAAGACTCTGCCTGAGTCCCGCCCCCATCAAGCACATTCCAGGTTCTCCGCCTTCCTTTCTCTAACCCTTCAGATTTCCCCTGCATTCTCCACCTCCTCCCGCCCCTGCACCTGAGCGACCCGGTTTCCCGATGCATATTCAAGACCCGAAACTCTCTCCAGTCCTTCGAGCTGCCCCCGCGCCTTTTTTCATTTTAGTCACCCGGCCGTCTGATTGGCCCAGATTCCACCCGGCCACAACTTCCCGTGCACACTGTGGTCGAACTGCGGAGCCCTCACGCCCTGACCCAAGTGAACCTGCCCCGCCAGGTCTCCGGCGCAGACCCACTCCCCGTTCTCCACCAAGGCTCCCACAGTCCGCCGCTTTCCCTCCCCGTGGCGGCGGAATCGTGCCGGGCCTGGCGCCTCCTGCGCCTGCCTCATTCTCCAGGGTGTCCTACCTCATCCTTTCTCTCGACCCTGCCCGGCCTCGTCGCCACCTTAATCCACCTACAGGCCCACGACTTCCGTCGGCCTCTCCCGCTCCACAGAGTTGACGGGCACTCACCCCTCGCCCGGCTGCGGCGGCCCGGCAGCCGCTTCCCCGGGCTCGGCTGGGCGCTGCTGCCATCATCAGCAAGAGCAGGAGCAGCCGGGGTGTCCCGGCGCCGGCCGCCGCCATTTCAGGGTTTTCACATCAACCTAAGAGTTGTGAGCCGAGCGCCGCGGAGCACGCTGGGAGCACCCGGCCGCATCCCGACGCAGCCGCGCCTGCGCCGCTCCCTTGCGCCTGCGCATTGGCATGCATCCGCAGGCACTAAGGCCTGACGTCAACGGGTTGCCACCCCCTCCATCCGGGTCTCCAGGGCCTGCTCTTCCCGTGACGCCACCATCCGACAAACCTCTGTGACGTCATCAAATATGACTTGCTCGTTATGACGTCACAGTGCTCGCGGTCCGGCAGTGTGGTTTTCTACCCCGGCTCCTCCCTCCGCTCCCACCAAGGGTCTGGGCGTTGCGATGAAGCGGGGGTATGATCCTAAGCCGGCCCTCGGTGGAGCAGGTGAGCGGGGAACAGGTGGGAATGGCATGTGAGAGGAGGAGCCAGGCCAGGAGGGGTTGAACCCGGTGAGAGCGAAGTAAGGGATGGGGTCAGCTCTTCGGAGATCCTTGATAGCCTTCGCCTCAGCACTGTGCTGCTCTAGAACCAACCTGCCGGGGGGTCCGCGCCCAGCCTCCTGTGATGAACCCTCAAACTTTGTCCCTCTAGAACGTCCCCTGTTTCCAGCCTATCCCAAGGGACGACCCGGACGGCTGCAACGACACCTCCTGAGCGGCGAGTTCGACCAGCTGCGGGACTTCCCTATCTTTGAGAGCAACTTCGTGCAGGTGTGAAGCCCGGGGACCTCAGCCCAGAGCCTGGGCCCGACCCTCATCCTTCTGACTTGGGGAACCCCGTCTCTGCCTACTCCAGCCATTTCCCCATAATCCTCACAGTTGCTGACCTCCAGCTCCACCCGGTGACATCTGACCACCTCATCCCATATCTCTGGTCCTTGTCTATGGACTAAGCCAGTTTTCCTGACTTCACACCCATGATCCTTGTCCTTTAATCCCAAGATGGTGGCCTCTAACCCGATTTTCAACTCCCTTGATTTATGACCTTTTACCCTACTAAGATTCCTGACCCCTGGTACCTTTCCAGTTGTTTCCATCTATCCTGCCTCTAATCTCTGACCTCTGGTCCCAGGTGACCCGGTTTGGAGAAGTTGCCAACAAGGTCACCATGGGGGTGGCAGCCTCCAGTCCAGCCCTGGAACTCCCAGACTTGTTGCTGCTGGCTGGCCCTGCCAAGGAGAATGGACGCCTGCAGCTCCTCGGGTGACTGTCCCAACTAGGCCTAGACCTCCTCTTCCCTCCACCACGGGAACCCAGGCCCCTGGCAGCAGCTCCTTTCATCCAGACCACCCAGGGCCAGGAGCACTGCATGGCCACCAGCCCTCTCTGGGCAGCTGTCCGTTCAGGAGAAAGAGGTCAGGGCAGTCTACGGGAGCCAAAAATCAGAGACTAGACAACAGGACAAGGACAGTTCTCAGAAACACCCTGTTGGGGTCAGGACAGTGACCATTTATGCAGTGCTTCTGCATGCCAGGTGCTTCTGGGGCCATGCCCATTACCACATTTTACCTCATATCCTCATCCTGGGGCTCCTTGGTTTCAGCCTCCAAAGAAATAAAGTGAGGCTCAGAGAAGGGAACAGTTTCTCAGGGCCCCACATGGGTTAGGGGTCAGACTCCTCCTGATCTCAGATCTCCCAATTCCTGAATCCCAGTGCCATGTTACGTACTGCCCCTTAAGATCCTATTTTTTCATTAAAAAAGTAACAAGCTGGGCATGGTGGTATACACTTGTAGTCCCAGTGACTGGGGAGGCTGAGGCAGGAGGATATAAATTCAACTCAGTCTCAAAAAGTGCTGGGGATGTAGCTCAGTGGTGAAGTGCTCCTGGGTTCAATCCCCAGTGCCATACACACACAAAAGGACAAAAGTGACATGGCAGTAGATAGACCTTTTTCCCATGCTAGGCTCCTTCCCCCAGCCCCAGGTGTAAATCCAAAAGCACAGGCTTGTTGTATATTCACAGACAGTTCTGCCAGGGGGCTTCACTTTTTTGACCACATCTCACAGTTAATGAAAGAGATGGCAGGTTAGGGAGAGAAGAAGGTAAGGAAAGGAAGAAAGTAAGGAGACAGGAACAGAGGGATGTATCTGAACCTACTGAGACTCATAGCCTTGTGTCGTCCCCGACCTAGGTGGAGGACATTTCACAAAGCACTATCCTGACACTGGTATTTTTTTCAACATATTTTAAATGCTCATTTTAAGCTGGGCACGGTGACGCATGCCTGTAATCCCAGCGGCTGCAGAGGCTGAGGCAGGAGGATTGCAAGTTCAAAGCCAGTCTCAGCAATTTAGTGAGGCCCTGAGCAACTTAGTTAGACCCTGTCTCAAAATTAAAAAATAAAACCAGTGGGGGAGGTGGCTCAGTAGCGAAGCACTCCTTGGTTCAATCCCTAGCACCAAAAAAAAAAAAAAAAAAAAAAAAAAAGCTAATTGGGTCCCACCAATTGATCTCACCACCTCTTGGGGGGGGTCACCTGCAGTTGGAGAACACTGGCAACATGCTGAGGGGGGACTTTGACCCGCCATCATCTCCTTCAGCTTCCTAAGCCCCCTGCCCCAAATAAACAGACCACCAAGGGAAAAACATTCAGCTTGCTCTGCAAATGGGGGCTGGAGATTCATCCTCACCCCTCCTGCGTAGCCAGGGTACAGCCCTGGGCTGTGACTGACAGGCATACAGAAGTGTTCGCATGTCTGTCACAGTAGCTAGGCACTTCCTTCCTGCTGTGCTCCCCCAGCGCTAGACACTGCCACTTCCTGTGGGCAGTGCAGCCCAGGCTCCTTTGGGATGTACACACTGAACAAGCTTTTGTCACAGTGTGATGGGGGATGTCCTTGCACAAGTCTGCCTGCAGATGGTCTGTGTTCAGATCCTGCCTTCATGTTTTCTTCTCTGGGTTTGGCCAAGCTTCCTAGCTGTATGTGCCTTGGTTTCCTCGTCTGGAAAGTGGGAATGAGAGAAAAGCTGCCTTCCAGGCTGTTGGGGATGAACTGAGCAGGTGTGAAGTGCAGGAACAGTGCCTGGCAGAGTCAGCGCTCTGTAGGGGTCAGCGGTTCCTCTTCCTTTTGGAGGCACATAATCAAGCTGCCCACTGAAGGACACTGGGGTTTTGTCCAGTGACTTTGAGTTATAGCCAGAGAGGCAGGGGACATCAGTGTGTAAGTCTGTGCACAGGTGTGAGGGTGTCTGTCAGATCAATTCCTGGAGATAATATTGCCAGATCAGAGTGGGGTTGTGGCTGGCTAGTGTTGTGGTTAAGCACGTTTTATGGTTCTGAACACCGGACTTGGTCCCGAGCCCAGCTGTGTGGTCTGGGCCAAGTTGTCAGCCTCTCTTGACTGTTACCTCTGTCTTGTTGAAATTTCAGTCCCACTGGGGGCCTGAGCAGTTCATTTATTCAAATATGCAACAAGCATCCATTGAGCACCTGCTAATGTCGCTCAGGGTGCCAGGGAAATCAGCACTGGACAAAGCCAAGCAGTTCCCTGCCCTCTCGTCACTCACTGCAAGGCAGACAGGATAAAGGGCAAGTTGCTGATCAGGGTACCACCTGTGAGGACTTAGGGAAGGGCCAAAGGAGGTGTACAAAGGTGGACGTGGTTATATGTAGAAGGTCGCCCAAGAGAGATGTGAGAGAGAGGAAGTGGGAGAGTCACAGGGATGATTGGCCAGGAGGGTTGCAGGTGGAGAGACAGCCTGTACAAAGGTCCTGGGGAATCTTGAAGCCTGCCGTGTTTATGGAACAGTGAGGAAGCTGGTGTGGATGGAGGTGCAAAAGATAGGGCAGAGGTAACAGCAGATCAGCTCCCACAGGGTCGTGATCCAAGGTGAGAACTTGGACTTCAGATGAGCAGCTTTTTGGCGCAGAGGGAGCCGAGGTAAAGTGTTAACCAGTGCCCTCTGGCGGCCTCGTGGGGAACTGGTTGTAAGGCTGCCTCTCGAAGCCCTGGGGAAAATTAGATGACTGGACCCGGGATGGCAGCGGAGTTAGAGATAGTTGGATTCACCTTAGAGGTGGAGCCGTCAGGATTTGGTGGCAGGATAGGATGGAGTATGAAAAAGAAGGCTGAGTCCCGGACGACTCCGAGAGCAAGTGCAGGTAGGTAGCCAGGGGGGCAGATCTGGAGAAGGGGAGGGGACTTCAGGAATTTGATTGTTGAGCACGTCAGTACAACATCCAAACGGGAATTTCAAGTAGGCAGTTTCATGTTCGAGTCGGGTTCGGAGAGAGGACCAGCAGGTCCTCTCGGAAGGAGGTTGGGATGAGCTTCATTCAAGAGGCAATGAAAGCGAAAAAAACGGTTCCTCCCGGGCAGAGGGGCGGCCAGGGGCGGGGCGGGGGGCGGGGGCAGGCTGTCGTCCAGCAGAGCTGCGCCTGAGACCGTCCCTCCTGCCCGCCCGGCCAGGCTATTCCCCTTGCAGTTCGTCCAGCTCTTCGTCCACGACGAATGCCGCCGGCAGCTCAAGGTCAAGTTCCGCACCGGCCGCGCTTTCTACCTGCAGCTGCGGGCCCCGCCCGAGACCCGAGACCGCGAGTTCGGCCAATGGGTGCGGCTGCTCTACCGCCTGCGTTTCCACTCGGCGGAGGGAGCTGTGCCGTTCACGCAGGAATACTCGGCGCTGGAGGACGAGGGCGAGGACGAGGACGAGGACGAGGACGAGGACGAGGAGGCGGTGCGGCTGGGCGGGGAGGAGGTGAGGGGCGCGGCGCCTGGGTGTGAGAGTCCAGGTGACCCACCCTCTCCCGGGTCCTTAGGGGTGTCCGAGTAGAAGACAGCAGGGTGGGCTTCAGGACTCCGGCTAGGCGGCTCTAGCTTGCTAATGGGCCCAGCGGTGCCGGGAGGGTGCCCGCACCTGAAGAGCTGGCTCCACCAAGCCGAGGACCAGCTCCCAGAAAGGCTGGGACAGGTAGGCAGCAGTTCCAGACGCAAGGGTGCCGCAACCCCGGGCCTCTTGCCCGGGCCTCTTGCCTCCCCAATGGCCCAGAGCGCCCCCAGCACCAGACCCTGTGCAGCTCAGAGCCTGAGACACACTCTCCCCACCCAGCTCCAAGCCACAGAAGTCAGACTTGACCCGCAGGCCTCTGAACTCTGGGGACTGTGATTCTGCCAGCATCCTTCGAGGTCACCAAAGGACCCGAAATCAAAGTACCTTACCTCAGGGCCAGACAAATGAATTATAAAAGTTAATAAAGATCGTCCACTTAAGAGCTAACCACCTCGCTCAGGCAGCCTGCAGTGGCATGCGCACGTGGCTGCCTCAGAGGTCGCCGGTGAGCTGTGTCCAGCTCCATGGGCCATCGAGACTGGTGCCCATCACTGCCCCATGGCTCCCGCAGGAGCACAGCCTTCCCAGCAGGACCTGTGGCTGAGGCCACCCCCTCTGCTTTTGGCAGCTAATCTGAGGGCTCCCTGCACATGGGCTTCACCTCTGGAGCTCCAACCATAAGCCATGGCATGTGGCTGCCCCATTAAAGTCCCCGCTGCAAGATGGTGGCCCCAGTGGTGGCCTGGTTCACTGCAACCACCTCATGGTGGTGGCAGCTATTCCAGCATTACCCACCCAGAGTGTTGGGGAACAGGACTGGGTAGGGGAGCAGATTCAAGGACACACACGCCATAGTCCGAGCAAATCTGTCTTGTTGTATGAGAAGGGGGACAGAGTCAGAGCACTTGGGCTGGAGTCGGGCTCAGTCACCACAACAGGCAGGAGACGGTTTCACTGCGGCACTGCAGGGACAGAGAGAGAGGATGGGTGGGGGTCTCTGCCTAAACTCCCCAGGTGCCTTTGCCAGCTGCGTCCTCATGACTGTCCCTGAACACTCTGTGTCAATCCCAGAGTGGGATGTTCTGGCTACAGGCGGTTCCTGGAGTCCCAGGGTCAGGACAGTTCTAAACAGACTGAGTAGTTGAGAAGGGACAGAAGAACATTAGATGCTGGGGACCGTGGAAGAGGGACAGTCTAGAATTGCAGCCGCCTGGGCATGGAGAGCATCCTCTGAGCCCTCACTGAGCATCTGCAGCCCCTTCTCTGCTGGACTGTCACCACTGAGTAGAGCCCTGAGGGACTTGGTTAGTGTCCTCCACACTGGTCCCTGACTGGCTGACACTCAGTGGACTGGGGCCCCAGACAGAGGAGGTTAGGAGGAGCGTTCAGGAGAGGCAACCATGTGCCAAAGTCCTGGCGAGGGGGGGCGTCCACTGTCATCCTGTTCGCTTCAGCTCTGCCACCACCTCTCCCCACCAAGGCCAGGCCTGCTGAGGCCTTGGGGACACTTGCTGAGTGCTGCCGGCCCCAGCCTGGCTCCCAGAGTCCCCTCCCCAGGGGCCCAGGCCCAGGCCCAGCCCCAGGTCTTGGCGTCGCTTGGCAGGGAGCTCCAATCAGTGGAGAAAGGGCTGAGCGAGGGTCAGCGGTGTGGGGACCCCTTCTCACCTCGGACGTCCAGCTTGCACTCGGCCAGTGCCTCCCCCAGCTCATTGAAGGCCCGGCAGGAGTAAGTCCCCGCGTCGAAGGGCGAGGGGCGGCGGATGTTCAGTGTCAGGACCCCCTGGTAGTTGGTCATCAGGAACTTGGGGTCTTCACGGATTTCCATTTTGTTCTTCATCCAGACCACCTTGGGCTGTTGAGAGTGAGAGGGAGCCGGCTTGGGGTGCCCTGCAACAGCAAGGGGCTCGGAGGCAGGTTTGTCTCCCAGCCCTGCTGGACCACCTCCTTGCCAGGTTCCCTTGAACTTCCATTCTCTGACCCTCAGTCTCCTTTTCTGTACAGACAAGCTGTTGATCCCCTACACAGCAGCGGTGAGGGCTTCCCGCTGTCCTCACGCACAGGCCTCATCCCTGCCCTCCCTCCCCGCTCCGGCTCCACGCATGCTGGCTGGGGTGCGGAGGAGCAGGGGCAGGCAAGGGAGGGACGGAGGTGGCCCGACTGAGGCAGCCCTTCTGTGGGGCCAGGCTATGGCTGTGCCAGGCTCTGTGACCCCAAGGTCTCTGTCACAACTGCTGAGGTGCAGAAGTGACCACGGACAAAATATAAGCATGTACATGGCCCAGGTGCCAGTAAAACTTGATGAGAAGCAGGGAGCGGCAGCCTTGGCCCTGAGCCGGATTGCCAGCCCTGGGTGCCTGGAGCTCAAGGGCGCAAGGTCCCTATTTCCCAAGAGCAGCGTGGAAGCCTGGCGGAGCAGGAAGACCCTCCCCCAGGGCTCGGCTTCCAGGGCATTGCTGTGTGTCCCTGAGCAGGACAAGAGAGGCCAAGATGAGCTGCGCCCTGGCGGTCATGTGGCAGAGGAGAGGCGGGAGGCCCAGCAGAGCTGTCGGAGACTTGGGCTCTGGCCAGAGGAAGAGAGGGAACAGGACATGGGTACAGGGAGCGAATCCTACGAGGAGCTGGGGTGGCCGGGGCTGCTGGGGAGCCCTATGGGGCCCACACGGGCACCGCAGGCCAGCCCTGGCCCCACACCTTCGGGTGGCCTCGGACAGCACAGTTGAGAGCTGCGGAGTATCCAGCCACAACCACCCGGTCAATTAGAGGCGTCAGGAACTTGGGAGGCGTCCGGAAGTCATGTTCCTTGTACTCAAGGGGTTTTAAGGTGATTCCTGGTGGGGGAGATGCCAGTAAGGTGGCCCATCCAAACTGTCCCAGCCCCAGCCTCAGACTCAACCACTCCGCCCTGTGGCCAGTGCCATCCCTTGGAGCCTGGGGGGTGACAGGCACCTGTCTTGAGGATGCGGGCTGTGTTCTTGGAGACCCCAGGAGAGTCACTGAGGCCACAGATGTTCTCACTGAAAACGCGGAAGTAGTACTCGTTGCCCACAATGAGGTCGGACACGGTGCAGCTGGTGTGGCGGTTGTGCTCATAGACGTTGAACCACTCCTAGTGTGGGGACAGGGACACAGGGGAGCACACACAGATGGACACAGACACAGGAGGGCCAGGGAAAGTTAAGAAGACACATCATTGAAGCAGCATTATTCATCATTGCCATCAATGGAGGGAGGGCTGAGCAAAAGGAAGTTCCTGGTATAATGGAATATTATTCAGCCCTAAAAAGGAGAGAAGCAGCGGGGCACGGTGGTGCATGCCTGTAATCCCAGCAGCTCCAGAGGCTGAGGCAGGAGGATCAGGAGTTCAAAGTCAGCCCCGGCAACACTGAGGCACTAAGCAACTCAGTGAGACCCCATTTCTAAATAAATTACAAAATAGGGCTGGGCATGTGGCTTAGTGGTTGAGTGCCCCTGAGTTCAATACCCAGTACTGAAAAAATAAAAAAGAGCAGCACAGGCCACCAAGGTGAACTCTGAGGACACTATGCTCAATGAGGAAGCTGGACACCACAGCCACAGATTGATTCCATTCATGTGAAATGTTCAGAGCAGACAAGTCCTTAGAGACAGCATGTGGGTGGCCTCTGGGGGCTGGTCAGAGGTGAAGTGGGGGCTGCCCATGGGGTTTCTTTCAGAGGGAGGAGAGGCCTTCGCTCTGGAGGGGCGGTGGCTGCAGCCTTAGATGAGGAGGGCTCACTAGAACCTGGGGCAGGGGCGTGACTCATGGGAACCCCACTTGCCTAGTCGGGGGCTGGGTTCCATCCACAGCACCACAAAAGATCAATAAATAAAATGGTCGCTGCCCAATTGTGTGACTTCTACCCCAACACACCATGCCTGCACCGCGCCTGCACCCTCCGTGCCGCTTCCCTCCACTCTGCCACCCGCTCTCCCCAGGCCCCTGCAGCCCCATGTCCGCTCACCATGGTTTTCTTGTCTGCTTTCTGGACAAAGTAGCCGGTGACCTCGCTGTTCCCGTTGTCCTTGGGGGGCTGCCACTCCACCAGGGCGTTGGTGCCCCACACCTCCTTCACCTGCACGTTCTCCGGCGGCCCTGCCTTTTCTGGAAGAAGGGCCACCGTCACCACCTGCCCCAGGGCCCAGATGCCTGCTGCCCCTGCGGCCCCTAGCGTCTCTCCCCTTAGCCCCCACCCATCCTGCCCCCCAATCTCCTCCCTCCCACCTTCTCAGCCCCACCCAGCTCCCTGCCCTCTCCGCCCCCTCAGTCCCTCCTGGCCCATGTCCCCCTCTGCTGCGCACCCACGACCCGGATGCGGATGGTGGCCGTGTCCTTCATGTTCTCAATCTGCACGGTTAACTCGTACTCCCCGGAGTCAGAGCGAGCCGCCTGGCGCACGAAGAACACGGTGTCGAAGTCACTGGTCCGCACGTGTACGCGGGAGGTGTCCACGGGGGCCCCACCCTTGGTCCACACCACCTGGGGCCGGGGCTTGCCCTGGTGGGAGCAGGCAGATTGGTCAGCAGGTCTGCAGCACAGCCAGCGGGGCTCCCCGCAGACCCCTGACCGGCCCCGGCCCCCGCACCTGGAAGGGGATGACCAGGTTGATGTGCTCGCCCACTTTGCGGATATAAGTCTGGCGCAGGTGGCGGGGGAGGCGGATCTTGGGTTGCTCTGAGGGCACAGACACAGAAGGGGCTCAGCGCAGGGCTGGGGGGACATTTGAAGGACAGATGGGGTGGGGCTGCCTGGGGGAGGCCTTAGTGACCACACAGAAAAGGCAGATGGGATGACACTGACTTGGGCACTAGGAGGGCTGGGTCAAGGGTCAGGGTCACCCACCCACAATCTCCCGGATGGTGACTGGCTGGACCAGGGTGGCCGGCTCACTGCGACCTGCAATGTTGACCCCAACAACCCGGAAGAGGATCCTGGCTCCAGTTGGGAGATCCTTGACGGTGAAGCCACACCGCTCCACAGGCTCCTTGTTGGCAGGGATCCACTCCTCAGCTGCAAGAGAAGTGCCACACGGGGCCCTCACCCCTGTCCTGCAAGCCCCCTGGCCCGCTGCTCACTGTCCCTCCAGTGACCTGAGCCCCAGGACAGCAAATACTAGGTAAGTGCCTAATGGTCCTGAGGACAGTGGTGCACCAGCACGTCCACCCTGCCTTGACCTCATGGTATCCCCATTAGGGACAAGGAAATTGAGGCCCAGAAAGGTTTAGACCAAGTGGTCTGGGCAGCAGAATCAAGGTGCTGTTGAACTCTGGTCTGCTGCCAGGGACAGCTCAGGGGCCAGGGGGCAGTAGGAGGAGCATGGGCAGCCACACCCAGGGTTGCCAACTGGGCTTAGGCACAGAGTGGATCAGCCAGAGATGGGGTGGACAGGGCTGGGGAGGGGAAGGTACCCCTCAGAATGGCCACTGTCTTTGCCTTATTAGGATAGAGGAGCCAATGTCTGAAGACTTGCCACAAAGCACAGGGACAGGAAGGGAACCATAGCTGCCAGGCTTTAAGGCCTGAGATGTGGTGTACAGGTGGTCACATCTGTCCTCCCAGTGCAATGACCACATGAGAGACAGGTAGAAGAAGAAAGGGAAGGGAAAATAGTTGGTGGATAAATACATGGAAGAAAATGTTACTGGATGGGAGGATGGATGGATGGATGGATGGGAGGGTGGGAGGGTGGATGGGTGGAAGGATAGATGAGTGGATGGGTGGATGGGTGAATGGGTGGATGGGTGGATGGATGGATGGATGGATGGGAGAGTGGGAGGGTGGATGGGTGAATGGATGGGAGGATAGATGAGTGGATGGATGGGAGGGTGGATGGATGGATGGATGGATGGATGGATGGGAGGGTGGGAGGGTGGGAGGGTGGATGGATGGATGGATGGATGGATGGATGGATGGATGGATGAATGGATGAATGGATGGATGGGAGGGTGGGAGGGTGGATGGGTGGAAGGATAGATGAGTGGATGGGTGGGAGGGTGGATGGGTAAATGGGTGGATGGATGGATAAGTAGTTGTATGATCCAAAAGATTTTCTGATGGAAAGAAGGATGGATAGATGACTACTAGGCAAGTGGAAGGGAGGAAGGAAGGGAAAGAAGGAGGGAGAGAAATAGAAAGGTGAAAGGCTGGCTGACTAGGGCTGGCTGAATAGCTGGTCAGATGGACGATGGAAGGAAGGAGGCATGAAGATAGTAAATAAATGGAAGGACAGTGGATGGACCAAGAACCTCTGCTGTGTGCAGGTGGATGTGGGAGGGAGGGAGAGAGGACAAGATGGCCTAACCCACCCTTCCTGAACATTCGTGGCAGTACAGACATGGAGGGCGGGAGATCCTTCCCCAGGCGCCCACCCACCCATCCCATCCTGCATGACTCCTATTTAGCTCCCTGGACAGTGCTCCCACCAGGGGCTATGTGGGCCACCTCCATGCCAGGCCACAGGGTCACTCACAGCCCTCCAGGCAGTACTCCACCAGGTACCCGTCAATGCCACCAGCCCCGATCCTGTCTGGGGGCCTCCACTTGAGCGTGGTGGTGGTGTCTGTCACGTCCTCCACCGTCAGATGCAGGGGTGCACTTGTAGGTGCTGTGGGAACCAAGGTAAGAGGGTTCAGGGTAAATGAAGGGTCAGGAGTCAGCACAAAGGAGCAGGGATCAGAGGTGGAGTCAACCTGGCCCGGCAGGGGCTGTGTGGTGAGCTGACAGTGCACGAGCCAGGAATGCCATTGGGAGGCCATCTCAGGCAGGGCTGGTGCAGCCTGGCAGGCAGAGACCAGCGCTGATCCAGGCCTCAGAGCAAGCCTAGGATCATGGGGGCAGTGATCAGCATCGGGGTCGAGAGGAGAGGAGGATGGGGTGGACGTTAATGCATTGGGTCCATGAGTGCCCAGAAATCAGCAGGAGTCAGAGGTCAAGGTGCGGGTGTGAGGGGGATGGTGCAGTGAGGGGTCAGAGGGCGTTACCAATGGGCATGAAGGGCTTGGTGTTCATGCTGGGCTGGGAGACACCGATGGCGTTGACGGCAAAGACCCTCATCTCGTAGAGGATGCCCTCGATCATCTTGGTGGACTCGTAGGTCGTCTCCGTGAAGACCTCAAAGTTCAGCTTCATCCAGCGCTGAGAGCCCTTCTTCTTCCGCTCCAGGAGGTACCCTGGGGGCTCCCCAAGCAAAGGAGCAGGGATCATGGAGGGGCCACAGGCCACTGGGACAGTGAGGGTGGCACTGAAAGGATCACATGACCCACGGAGGCTGAGGCCATAGGTCTTGGTTGGTCTCTGGCTCAGATTATTCCCAGGCCACCCCTCATGGGGTCAGGAATCATGAGGTGTCACAAGTCGTCAATCAGGGGCGGGGCATGCAAGTCCCAGGCTTCCCAGGTTGTCAGGATGAGGAATGACAGTGGGCAGGCAGAGAGCTCAGGGGGCCTGAAGCTGGAAACCCAGGTCCTGGGGGCCTGTGAGGATGTCCAGGAGCAGCCAGGGGTGAGGGCAGGTCAGAGTCCTGGGGACGCCAGCTTGCAGGCACTCACCAGTGACTGGCTGTCCCCCATCATACTTGGGTGGCTCCCAGACCAGGATGGCCCAATCTTCTCCCACCGAGGTGACACGCACAGCCTCCGGGGGATCTGGGACATCTGGGAGACAGGAGAGTCAGAGACCCCCTCGAGACCTGGGGAGCCACCCACTGGCTCAGCCCTCAGCCCTCTGCTCACCCACAACCCGCAAGAAGATGGAGGCCACATCCTCGCCAACGGGATTGGTGACTTTGATGGTGTAGCGTCCTTCATCAGCCCGTTCCGCACTCTCGATGACGAAGCTGCTGCAGTCCACGCGCTGCTCGATGCGGACCCTGCCCTCGGTGGCCGAGAACACCTGGACAGCCGGCAGATGGCCTTGCTGCATCAGCTCTCCAGCCCCGGGACTGCCGCTGCCCTTCCCCTGCCCCCAACCCTGAAGGCGCCCGAGGGCCCAGCCTGCATGAGGCCCTCGCTCAGCCCCACCGTCCCCTAGAGCTCTCTCGCCCTCCAGACACTGTCTGTCATTAACAACATGAGACTATCTTGTCCCCAGGGTCTCGCAACGCTGTTCCCTGTGCATGCAGCCAGGTCCTCTCAGTCATCCAGAAGTCACCTCTTCCGGAAACGCTCTGGGAAGCCCCGGCTGAATGTGAGTTCCCTCCCGGATCCTCAGAGCTGCTGCTCTCCCTTCTCTCAGCCCCCAGAACCCTGGGTGACTGCTGCTTGGCTCACGTCTGCCTCTTCCAGAGGGAAGGCCCGCGGGGCGGGGGCTGCAACCTCGGTGCTACCAGGAAGCCTGGCCCAGAGGGACCTCAGGACGCTAGTGATGAAGACTGAGCCAGCGTGCCCACTTTACAAAAGGGGAAACGCAAGCACAGAACTGTCCCAGGGTCTGGTACATACAAGGCGACACTTGTTGGATGGATGGACAGATGCATATCTAGCTAAACAGACAGATGAGTTTTTGGATGAATGGATAGATAAATGAATTGACAGATGGTTAAATGGACAAATGAATTAATCACTTCATGGGTGGATGGATGGATGAATTATCAATTAATGATGCATGGAAGGATGGATGGGTGGATGAGTCTGGAAGGATGACCTAGTTGATCTACTGATTAATTAACTGTTGGAAAAATGGATAATGGAAGGAGTACCCACCCTGTGCCAGGCTCATACCAGGTGGTGTACAAATATAATCTCCAATCTTCAAAACAACTCCATGAAGAAGGAATCCTTGTCCTTATTTCATACAGGATAAAACTGAGGCTCAGAAAGGGCAAGAAACTTGTCTGATGTCACCCAGCAAAGCTAAGAGGGAGAGGAACACCGTGGAAGCCCCAACCTACATCATCTCCCTTCATCCAGGTGGCAACAGGAGGGGGCTCCCCTGTGATGGCCACATCCAGCCTCAGCTTGTTCCCAGCCACAACCACAATGGAATTCTCTGAGGTCTTCCCTGAGCAGTCCAGGTGGATCTTTGGTGGTTCTGGAGGTACAGAAAAGACACTCGGGGTCTTGAAAAGGGCAGTGAGACCTCCCAGCCCACCAGAGCAGCCCCTGAGAGCTAGGTTCCCAGAGTGGAGGACACCCAGGGGTCCAGCCCCGCCTCCTCCCTCAGACCCAGGGGTCCAGCCCCGCCTCCTCCCTCAGACCCAGGGGTCCAGCCCCGCCTCCTCCCTCAGACCCAGGGGTCCAGCCCCGCCTCCTCCCTCAGACCAGGGGTCCAGGCCCAGCCTCCTCCCTCAGACCCAGGGGTCCAGCCCAGCCTCCTCCCTCAGACCCAGGGGTCCAGGCCCAGCCTCCTCCCTCAGACCCAGGGATCCAGGCCCGGCCTCCTCCCTCAGACCCAGGGGTCCAGGCCCAGTCCTCCTCCCTCAGACCCGGGGGTCCAGCCCAGCCTTCTCCCTCAGACCCAGGGGTCCAGGCCCAGCCTCCTCCCTCAGACCCAGGGGTCCAGGCCCAGTCCTCCTCCCTCAGACCCAGGGGTCCAGCCCAGCCTCCTCCCTCAGACCCAGGGGTCCAGCCCAGCCTCCTCCCTCAGACCCAGGGGTCCAGGCCCAGCCTCCTCCCTCAGACCCAGGGGTCCAGGCCCAGTCCTCCTCCCTCAGACCCAGGGCTCCAGCCTCCTCCCTCAGACCCAGGGGTCCAGGCCCAGCTCTCCTCCCTCAGACCCAGGGGTCCAGCCCAGCCTCCTCCCTCAGACCCAGGGGTCCAGCCCAGCCTCCTCCCTCAGACCCAGGGGTCCAGTCCAGCCTCCTCCCTCAGACCCAGGGGTCCAGGCCCAGCCTCCTCCCTCAGACCCAGGGATCCAGGCCCAGCTCTCCTCCCTTAGACCCGGGGGTCCAGGCCCAGCCTCCTCCCTCGGACTCGGGGGTCCAGACCCAGCCTCCTCCCTAGGACCCGGGGGTCCAGGCCCAGCCTCCACCCTCAGACCTGGGGGTCTAGCCCAGTCTCCTCCCTCGGACCTGAAATTCTGTTCCCAGCCCACCAGAGCAGACCCTGGTCCTCACCTTGTTTGGGGACGTACTCCACCTTGATTTCTGGAAAACCAAGAAGACGGGTGGTCAGGTGGAAGCCTTCAGCTCCCTCATTCCACTCTCACAGCCCAGAGGCAGAGGTGACCATGTGGCAGAAACCCTGGGACCGAGTGCTGGGGAGGCCCCGCAGCCACCCTGCTCCCTCTTGGGCGTGTGCTACGCCCTCTCCCGTCACCTCATCCAACTTCCCGAGCTCCGTGGGCACGTGCTGTGCGTAGGGACACTTAATCCCACAGGGAGTCATCTGGGGTCCTCAGGTCTGGGAGGGTGTGTTCTGTATCCCTGGGGCACAGGAGGGGCATCTTTACCCAGGAAGTTGAGCTTGGCCGAGAGGGACAGGGCGTAGCCATCAGGCACAAACGTGTAGTCTCCCTCATCCTCAGGGCGGACATCATCTATCACCAGCTTGTGGAACCTAAAGGGTTGAGGGAGCAGGGTAGGGTAGGGGTCAGGTAGGACTGCCCCCATTTGCCTCCTCCAATGCCAACTTGAGAAACACCCTCCTCAATGCAGTCTACATGCCCATCATTTTTCTTCATGGCTTTGGGATGCTATGGCCTGGGTTTAAGTTCCACTTACTAGCTGTGTGACATTGGGCAAGTTACTCAACCTCTCTGTGCCTCCATTTCTTCATGCATAAATAGGGGTAATGATAACACTGTAATTAGGGTTGTTGTACAGCATCTAGAGAGGTGCCTGGCACACAGAAAGTGCCCTGCAGATGTCATAATAAAGATGCTATCTTTATTATGGTTCCTTACACAGGACAAACAGAAAGTCTACAGCCTTGGAGCGATATTCCCAGGAAAACCAGGAGGGCATGACTGCATTCTGCAGGGGCATCTCACTGGGTCTCTGCTTCTGCCAGTAAATAGCCAGGACTGACCTCCTGGAGGATGGGAGGCCACACGGATCAGAGCGGTGGCAGCTGGACCGATCCAGCAGAGGTCCTGACAAAGCCCAGGCAAGACCAGCAAGGAGACATTCACTGGCCACAGAGGCAGGAGAGAGGCCACCCTGAATTAGCCAGCCCCCACCCAACCACGACGAAGTCGACCCTTGCCCTGTAAAGCAGGAAGTTGATTAGGCAGCCGGCGCCAGACCCGCACACCACGCCCGCCGCCACGCCGCTCCTCACCTGCCTACGTGGGAGATGGTGATCCTCTTGCTGGGCCGCACCTCGACCCCGTTCTTGTACCACTTGCCTGTCACCTTCTCGTCGGACACCTCGCACTTGAACACAGCCTGTTCCGAGGCCTTCACGGTCAGATCCGCGATGTCCTGCAGGACCTCCAGCTGTTTCTCTGAGCGAAAGGGGAGGCCAGGGGACCATCACTGCTCCAGTCGGCCCACAAACGCGCATGCGCACCGAGGCTCTGGGCGCCGAAGTACAGCCGCGGACCACTCAGAAGTGACCCACTGGCCCCAGGGTAATCTGATGGGAAGGCTAACAAGGGAAAGAATCCACAGAGGATGCAGAAGAGACTCCCGGGAAGAGGAAACAGCATTGCAAGGGTGGGCGTGGGGCTGGATGGCACAGCACTTGCCTTGCATGCTCAAGGCCTGGGTTCAATTCATTCCCAGAACGGAGTGGGGCAGGGGCCACCAGAGGAGACTGGGGAGAGGAATGTGTCCTACATTCAAACGGTTCTCTCTTAAATAAGATGCATGGTCTAAAGCGAAACGATTAAGGATTTAGAGGAAGAGTTCCCTCCCAGCCACCCTCTGCCAAGCCACCCTGATCCCTCTGCAGCTATAAAAGCAAACACAGCTTTGTCCCAGTCCTTCATCTCTGTCCCTCCGGATTGGCAGGGAATTGATTCCCGGCTCTCCGCAGATACCAAAGTGGCAGGTGTTCAAGTCCCCTGTACAGCCTGACACGATTGCGGGATGCACCGTGGACAGTTGCTACAGGACAAGGACAAGGAGGGTCTGTGGTTCCCAACACGGCATAGGTGGAATGGGCCTGCAGAAGCCCTTACAGGAGTCGGCACAGGCCTGCTCTTCCCTCCTTTCTTTTTTTTCCCTTTATACACACAGTACATTTGTCTTGTCACCTAACAATTATTCTTGGAAGTCCATCCTTCCATTCCAGCAAATTCAACCCTCTCCTTTCCTTTTCTTGAGATGGGGACCCTCTTAATTGCCCAGGCTGCCCCCGAACTCTCCATCCTCCTGCCTGGGCCTCCAGACTCACTGGGTTCACAGGTGCTGCCACCACGGCGGCTCAGCACTTTCCTTCTGCTAGGGATCACAGGGACGCCCGTCATCTCTGTGGCCCCGACGTGCCCTGGTTTGCTGGGGCTTTGTCTTCCTGTTTTGTGTGATCTGCTCATTTGCTCACATTACTGGCCTGGAACCCAGGGCGTTGCACGAGCCAGGGGAGCACACTGGCACTGAGAAACACCCCAGCACTTGTCATTTTATCTTGACACAGGGTCTGAGTTGCTGAGGCTGGCCTCGAACTTGCCATCCTCCTGCCTCTGCCTCCCAAGTCGCTGGATCACAGGCGCGCGCCACTGCACCAGGCTTGCGGGTCTGTTTTCACCGTTGGGTTTTATGGACATATAGACTCAGAGGAACTTGCAGAAACAATGCAGAGCCCTGTGGACTCCTCTCCCACTTCCCCCAGTGTGACACTTTATGAGGCTGTGGGCCAAAGTCTAAGCCAGGACATCAGCAGCAGGGCCTGTGAGCTACTCGACACACCAGCTCAGTGTTCACCATGACCTAGGCGAACGAGGACCCCTCTGGCAGGGGCAAGCATGGGAAACCTGGGGAGGTCGCTGTAAGGGGAGGAATGTGGAGACTACTGCACCCATCCAGGCACCAGGTGGTGGGGGCCTGGGCCAGGAAGGGGCAGCGGAGGAGGTACTTTGAAGGTGAGGCCAATAGGACTTGCTGGGGGGGTGAAGGCAGGGCGGGAGAGATCAGGTTCAACTCCCAGATCTGGGGCCCAGGCCAGTGGGGACTGCAGGGAGAGGCCCCACCTCCCAAGGCCCTCACCTTCTACGATGAGGTCAGCTTCACACTGGCCACCATTGGTCATGACCCGATAGCGGCCCCCATCCTCCTGGGTCACGTCGGAGAAGATGAGGATATGGCGCTTTCCGTCCTTCTTGAAGCGGTACCGGGCCTTGTAGGACTCCTCCCGAGTCAGCTCCACACCATCCTTCATCCTGGGGGGACGGACATGAAGCGGGCGTGAGGGACCAGCACAGCTGGGCTTGGCCTTGGAGGTGATTTAGGAACCAGAGCAGAGGGACCGGGAGGGAGGTCACAGGAGGGAGAGAGATAAGGGGTGGTCGAGACATCTTGAGGGCTGGCGGGGGTCACAGTTGAAGTGAGGGGAGAGGAGGAGGAGGAGGAGGCCAGAGGACACACAAAGGCGTCATGGGAGAGGTCCGAGCACAGTGGAAACCTGCGGGTCCCAGAGACCCCTGTAAATGGTGCCTCTCCCCCTGGGACCCCCTTCCCAGGTCACCCGTAACCCTCGTGTTATGATCTCACTCAACTGTGACCTCCAGGAAGCCTGCCTGAACCCCTGGGTCCCTTCCTCCTCTGAAAACTGCTACCGCATCTGCCTCTGCCCGTCTCAGACACTCGTCTAAGAAGAACTTCTGTCTTTATTTGCGGGAGATGTGACTAATGCCGTCTGCCTCCTTACACACACACCACCAATGTTCCAGATTATAAGGGCCATAAAGGCAGGCACCAGGCTGATATTTTTTAAAATATTTTTTAGTAGATGGACACAAAACCTTTATTCAATTTATTTACTTTTATGTGGTGCCAAGGCTCGAACTCAGTGCCTCACACAGGCCAGGCAAGCCTCCACCCCTGAGCCACAGCCCCAACCCTGAGGGTTTTTTCCTAATAGAAGAGCATAACCATATATTAGGTGCTTAATAAATATTTGCTGGATGGGTGAATCAATGTATGTATGGATGGATGAATGAATGAACAGAAGGTGGGCGAGCAGGTGGTGGGTGGACAAGTGGATGGAGGGTCAGAAGACCCTTGGATGGATGTGCAGGTGGGTGGATGGGTAGGTGGATGGATGAAGGAATGGCATGGTGGGTGGAGGGGCAGATGAGTGGATGGACCAACTGGTTGTAGGGGTGACCTATATTTAACAAAACAACAGGGACCAAGGACTGGACCCTGAAGATGACGGTCAAGGTTGGAAGTTCCAGAAAGAGGTCCTGAGGAAAGGTCAAAATTTGAAGAGAAAGGCAGGTAAAGGTCAGGAATGCCCTGGTGGCCCCAGCACCTATCAGGATCAGGGCTGAGGCACCTACGAGGAGCTCACGGATCAGGGTCACTCACCACATGACCTGGGCACCCTCTTCTGACACCTCGACTGCCATCTCCACCCGGTCACCCACAAACACCTGCTGGTCCTCCAGAGGTGTGACGATCAGGACTGGAGGCTCTGTGTGGTGGGGGGACAGAGGTCAGTGGTGTCGGGTCCCCCAAAGAGCTCCACCCCTCTCCACGCTCACCTTTGACGAACAGCTCGGTGAAGCACTTCTCATCTTTGACAGCCACCTCGTAGGCCGCGTCATCTGCCAGCGTGCACTTGTTGATGGTGAGGATTCGCTTCTTACCAACGTTCTCAAACACATACCTGGTGCAGACGGCTCACCTCAACCCCCGCACTGAGGATGGGCCTTGCCCCTGGCGGCTCTGCCCAACCATTCTAGAACAGTTCTCCCAGTCAAGTTATGTGGGCAGGGTAGAGGGCCCATTTCCATGACGTGAACACTCAGAGTGGAAGTGTCAACTGTCCCCCCAAGACCCCCTCCCCTCCTTTGAGCAGGGGCACATGACCACCATTTAGAGAACTACATTTCCCAGCTTCCTTTGCTCAAGGATGGATGGAAGACTGAGTCTGAGCCAGGGAATGTGAGCAGAAGTGATGGAGGCTCAGGAGGCTAAAGGGAGGATTGCAAATTTGAGACCAGCTTCAGAAACTTTAGTGAAGCCCTAAACAACTTAGTGAACCCTGACTCAAAATTAAAAAAATAAAATAAAGGGCTGGGATGTAGCTCAGTGGGTTGCCCCTGGGTTAGATCCCCAATCCCCGCCTCCAAAACAAATGCTCATTATAGCCAGGGGTGGTATTGCACGCCTGTAATATTACCCAACTACTTGGGAGGCTGAGGCAGGATCACAAGTTCAAGGCCAGCCTGGGTAACTTAGGGAGACTCTGTCTCAAAATAAAAAATAAAAAGGGCTGGAGTTGTAGCTCAATGGTAGAGTGTCTCTAGGTTCCACAGCCCCAGTATTGGGCATGGGGGAGCTTATTGTAGAAAAAAACAAAGCAAAAAAAAAAAAAAAAAAAAAAAATCAAAAAGAAATCCCTCCTTATTGTTGGGTATTCTCTCTGGACTGGGATTCCTCCCAAGCAGCAATGCCCAGCACGTACTTGCTGCTTGGTTTGATCTCCTGGCCATTCTTGAACCACTTGAGAGGAAGGTCTGGATCGCTGATCTCCACCACCAGCTTGATCTTGTTGCCCCTGTCCACCTGGTAAGCGGGGTCCAGCTTTTTTGTGAAGGCTGGAGATGAAGAGAAGCATGGGAACTGGAGATGAGGGAGCCTCAGTGCCCTGGGCACCCAGAAGAAGCCACATCCCAGGCCATAGGCTCTCTAAGGTCAAGGTCAGGAGGTCTCCTGTGAACCTCCCTGAGAGCAAGAATCAATTACTCCTCAGGCCAAGACCTCCCAAATACAGAGTCCCAGGTCCAGACAGTAGATGCCCGTGGTGCTGGGGGTCCCTGTGGGCGGGGCCCTGCTCCACCAGAGCATGCTGACCTGCACTCTTCTTGACCTCAACCTTGGCCTTCTTGAGCCGCTTCAGCATGCCCCGGAGGTCGGTGATGCCGTACTGGAAGGCGATTTTCTCGTACTCGCTCTTCTTGGCCCCCTTCAGGAGCTCCCAGATCTCCGGGGGGATGCCCAGGTCATCGTCATCTTTCTTCTTCTTCTTCTTCTCCTCCTCTACCACCTCCCTGAGGGTAGGAAGCAGGCCAAAGCCACCAGCAGTGAGGAGGTGAGGGTCTCCTCTGCTCACCTGCTGTGTGACTTACCCAGGTCACTCTCTGTGGCCTTACACGTCCCCCCCAGCCTCCTCCTGGGCCTCCAGGCCTCCAGTCTCTTCCCTTCCCCACATGGCCCCTGGAAAATCTTTCTACACCCACATCAGATGCCATACCTAAGCTGCTCAGAACTGCCCTGGCTCCCCACGCTGCTGCCCTCAGGAGGAAGGCCAGCCCCTCGGCCTGGCAATCACAGACCCGCCCACCCTTCCAGCACTGCCCCCACAGGACACATGACTACAGAGCAGTGTGGGTGAGTGACAGATGCATCAATGGGTGGGGAGGCAGGAAGACAGGCTGGTGGTTGGTGGAGGATGGTGGGGTGAGGGAATGGGCTGGTGGGCTGGCCAGAAATGCTGGGCTGGCTGCTGGGTGAATCTGTGGACCAGAGATGGCCAAGTCATGTTTGACTGGCTGGGGACAAACAGGTGAGTGGATTAGTAAATGGTTTTGGTTATGGCGTAGATGGGCGAGTGGGGGATGGAGAGGTAGACAGCAGGTGGTGAGTGAATGAGCGTGTGAATGAGCACTCCACAGGGCAGTGCAACATGGCCATTATTCAGTCATTTTTGACCTAGAGGACACCAATTACTTACAGTTCAATCTGAGAGAAAGCTACCTGTGGGAGACGATGTGTGTCGATGGAGAGGTGAATGGTTGGAAGAGGGACATCTGGACAGACAGGTGGGGATGAGTAGATAGGTAGATGGGATTTTGGGTTTGGCTGGGAGAAAGATGCAGTGCAGATGACAGACAGGTGGGAAGGGGGGAAGGTGGATGGATGTAAGAATGGATGGGGGTGAAGAGGAGGATAGACAAGGGCCTTATCAGGCAGAGAAGTGTATGGAGTAGGCAGGTGGAGGATGGACTGATGGATCAACATGGACGGCTGAGCATACTGACAGTTAGGTGGATGGACATATGGAAAGATGGTGGATAGATAAAGGGATTTGTGGGTGGAGGTACCAGGAAATGGGAAGATAAATGAATGGATCAATTGGTGGATGGCTGAGTGGAAGGATGGGTGGGTGGATGAGTGGGTGGATGGATGGGTAGGTGGATAGGTGGGTGGGTGGATGGATGGGTGAATGGATGGGTGGGTGAATGAATGGGTGGATGGGTGGATGGATGGGTGGATGGGTGAATGGATGGGTGGGTGGATGGGTGGGTGGATGGGTGGATGGGTGGATGGGTGGTTGGATGGGAGCCTGAGTGAGCAGGAGAGTGATGTGAGAATAATGGGTTAAAGAATAAGTAGGCAAATTGGTGGGCAGGTGGTAGATTGGGTGAGGTTGTGGCAGGGGCAAGAGGAACAGGTGTGTGGGTGGGTAGTGAATAGACAGGTGACTGGATGGGTTGGCAGGTAGGAACTGGATAGATGGAGAAGGTGATGGAGAGAGAAGCAGAGAATCCAGGGGAGACTCTGGAGGTAACAGGCAGTGGAGCTCTAATCACCATCCTCCTCCCTGGGTCCCCATCTCCCCCGTGGTGAAGTGGGCTCACCTCTTCTTCAACAGGCCGCTGAAATCCAGCTCACCCGCATCGTCTGACTTCCCTTCGCCCCTGTGGCATTGAGAGGGGACATGAACCTCACTGAGGTTCATCCCGGGGCTCCCACTCCTACCTTCCATGATCCTCCCTTCTCCCACATCTCCACCTCCCATGAGCCTTGGCACCAGGAAATCCCCGCTCCCCAGAGTCCAGGGCTACTTACGAACGCTTGAAGCTTTCCAGGCTCTGCCCAGAGGCGTCCTGACGAGGTGCTGGGCGGAGGCAACAGGGAAAGGGCATGTGAGCTGGAAGCCAGAGCTCATCTAAGAACAGGAGCTCTTTTCCAGACCCGCAGGCTCTCCCTGGCCCCTTTCCTCTGCCTGCTGGACCAGCATGCCCTCCTGCCGAGGCCTGGACACCCTCTACTCCTGGTTCCACTCACTCACCTCCCTGGTGGCCATGCCCTGCCCCTCGGCAGCCCACACCCCTTCTGCCAGAGCCTGGGCAGCCTCATTCTCTGCACCCCACATCCTGGGCTGCAGCCTCCCAGAGCCTCTGTGCCTTCGCAGCTCTATTCATGCACCCCCAAACATGTGCAGCCCCTGGTGCGTCCCGCAGACCCTCAGCCTCACCACACCTGGACAGCCTCATCCCCCAAGCCTTTGTCCCACTTGCTCAAGCTTGGGATCCACTTGCCTCCTAGACTTTGCCACGCCTGAGCGCTTTGCCCCTAATCTCGCCTCCTCCTCCTCCAGCCTGTGGATGGTCTCCCCAGTGCTGAACACTGTGAACCCTGGATCTCTACTCCGAGCTCCAACATCTGTGCCTCCCCCCGCCCCAGACCCATGACCCTCCGCCCCACCCCGCCCCTGCCAGCGCACCCTCCACGTCGATGTTGAAGCCACAGCTGTCGCAGATGTCCTTGGCTTTGACCTCAAGGCGGTAATCCCCACGGTCCCCCAGCACCACCTTCCCAATGTGCAGCTCCACGGTGTACACCTGGGGGCCAGGGCCAGGGGTGTGGGTGCATGTGACCACCCCCAGCCCCCCACGTCGCCCAGAGCCCACTTCAGAACTGTGCCCAAGTCCTCATGGTAACTCCACAGCAGGAGCCAATGAAGGCCTAGCCTGGGGGCCTCAGCACCCAGCAGCCAGCTCAGTCTCCCTCACTTGACTCCTGGACCCATATGGCCATGCTCAAGTGCACCCTACCCTACTCCAAACACCCCCCACTGCCAGCAGAACCTGCACCCCGGGCTCCAGACCACAGCTGTGCCTCAGACAACCAGCATGCAGTCTCCATTCCGCACACCCCCTTACACCCTGGGGTCCTCACATTACTGGCAGAGTCATGGGACTCCTTGAAGGAGAACCGGGTCCCACTCTTGCTGCCCAGCTCTTGCCACTTGCCCTTGAACCACTTGATGGCCGGTTTGTCAGGGAGCTCCTTCCCGTTCACCTTGGCTACAATCACAGTATCCTTTCCTGGGCAGGAGGAAGGGAGAGCCAGTCAAGACATCCAGGACTCTTCAGAGGGGGACTGTGAGCTTGAGAGACCCAGGTCTCCTCCCTCAGGCACAGGGTCCAGTCCCAGCCTCCTCCCTCAGACCCAGGGGTCCAGGCCCCGCTCCCATCATGCCCCTCACCGGTCTCCACTGATACAGAGTCTGGCTTTTTCAGGAAAATGCCAGTGGGCTCCTCAGCAGTGGGGGACTGGTCCTCAGGTGGGGTTTCTGCTCAGAAGACAAGATTAGGGTGTCAGAGATAGGCTAGGGTCAAGCAGCAGGACACTTTGGGGAAGAGACCCTCTGTTCAGTAGATGCAAAGATCACGGGGCAGAGTGTTTTTTTCTGAACTGGGAAAGACCACATGTCCCATGGCTGCCTGCGTGACCTTAACTAGATGCCCCCAGCCCTTTAGGCCTTAGTTTCCCTGTATGTGAACCAGAGGGGGGTAGATCTAAATGGTCCTTTAGGGCAGGAGAGGCTTAAAGATGGTCTGGGGCATCCAAAGCTGGGCAGAACTTGGTGACCAACTAACCAGTTGTTGGGAGCTGGAGGCCAGGCTGAGGGGCTTGGGGCTCTCTTGGGAGGACTAGGGAGCCAAGGGGCTGCGAGCAGGGAGGGGCTGGTCAGCTCTGGTGCTGTGTGGGGACAGAGCAAAGGTAAAAGACCAGGAAAAGGCTGGAGAGAGGGTATGGAGGAGAGCAAGAGGGAGTTGGGATGGCAGGTTGGGGATACCCTCTCACCTTTGGGGGGTTCTGCAGGAGCTTCCTTAGGGGGAGCTTCTTTGGGGGCATCTTTGCCTTTGGGGGCCTTTTTGGCTGCTGTGAGATAGGAAATGTTCACACTTGAGCAAGTGCTGGCCACCTTCCTCCCTCAGACCCAAGGGGCCGGACCCCAGCCCCTCTCCCTCAGACCTGAGGAGCCCGACTCCAGTCCCCCTCCCTTGGACCCAGGGGTCCTGGCTCCAACCTTGCTCCCTCAGACCTAGAAGCGGGGGTGGGCAACCTAGGTGTAAATTTATTTCTAAATCTGAATCTGTGAGATCAGGTTTCCCCTAACCCAGGCAGGTGATGCCCCAGCCACCCAGGCCACCGGGCCCTGACCTTTTGGGTTCTGGGGGTATAATTAGCTCTTCCCCTGGGCTAGAAACTGGACACCTCCTGCTGACCACAGCAGCCTTCCCCTGGGGTGCTGGCTCCTGGTGTGTGGGGGTACAGTCACAGCAAGGGGTTGGACCCCTACCCCAATCCTGGTTGGCCTGATGCCAGAGCACGGACACACACACCAGGAGGGCCACCACCCAGGGTGTATCTCCTGTACAGACTTCCTCATAGAGAGGGAGCCCATTCCTCCACAGAAAAGTGACCTCCAGTTGCACTGGAAGAGGGACCCCTCCCCCAAACTATATATAAAGAAAGGGCTCCAGGGCTGGGGTGTGGCTCAGTGGCACAGTGCTTGCCCAGCAGATACAAGGTCCTGGATTTGATCCCCAGCACTACAAAAGAGAAAAAGAAAGGTCTTGGGTTCCCGTACCAAGAAGGGCCCCTAATTCCTACACAAGGCAGCCCCAAGACCCATGGAAAGGGAGCTCTCTTTCTCCTTATATGAGGAAGAATTCTCAAATCCCATGCAGACAGGAAGCCCTAAGCTCTATACACACATCCTAAAAAGATTCAGTCTTCATCCAGGGAGGTAGCCCAACCGCTACCTAGAGAACACTGACTCCAAATGGAAAGGACCCCACCGCATGCAGACTCCCCAATCTTCATGCCAGAGACCCTGCCCCCACTGAGAAAAGGAGCCCTGATTTACAGAGAATCTCCATCCACTTGAGATGGATCACTAACCCTCAACAGAGAAAAGAAACCCCTTCTGTGCAGAGGGAATGAGACCCCCTCACCTCCCACAAGGAAGGAACCCCCCCTCCACACAGGGAAGAAACCCTCACCCCGCTCAGATATGGGGCCCCCATCCCACACAAAAAATGAACCATCTCCTCACAGAGAAGGCACCCCCATTCACCCCAACTCACAAAAACAGGAGCCCCAAATTCCCATTCAGAAAAGAGGACCCATTCCCTCTAAGGAGGGGGGTCCCGGTAGCCACCTGGTTTGGCCTCAGGCATGGCTGTGGACCTCTTCCGGCTCCTCCGACCCAGCCACCTCTTGCCAGGCCCGAGGGAGGACAGGTGGGACCGCAGTGGGGTGGGGGGGCTTTAAGAAGTCCGGGGACTCCCAGGAGGCTCCGGGAGGCATCGGAAGGCCGCCCCACATTCCTCTTGCGTGCTCTAAAGGGCGAGAAATAACAGCTGGACAGAGAGAGATGGGTGAATGCCAGGTCCCCATGGAAGACAGGGCGGGGGGCTTACACACCTGGTTCTGAGGGAGGAGGTGCCAGAGGAGGGGACTCCAGGGTCTCGGGTAGGAGGGGGCTGGGCGCCCTGAATCCTAAGTCTGGGAGCCAAGGAACCGGGTCCCCGGGTTGTCGGTCCGGGAGAAGGGAGGAGGAGGAGGGCCAGAATGCCTGGGTCTTGGGAGGAGGAAGGAAGGGGCAGGGGGGGTCCCAGGTGGGTAAGGGCTGCGAGCCAGAGTCTGGCACCGGGGGTGGGGAGAGACAGAGTCTAGAAATCCATTCTTAGTATGTGCAAGTCAGGAGTTTTCGGGAAACCAGAGCCGGGAGGGAGGGTCCGGTTTCCCAGCGTAGGCAGGACAACTGTCGGGGGCGGGGTGTCTCTGTGCCCCCAGGGAGTGCACTGGGGCTCTAGGACTCCCGCGTCCCGCCTGCAGGCATGGGCAGATCCGAAGGCCTGGGCCCCCAGCCACCTGGGCTCTGGACTGGCCGCCGGGCCCCTTGGGACCGCGCCCGGCCGGCTGCCGCTACAGTTCCCCGAGCGGGCGCGACGGGCACCGGACGCAGGGGAGGGGTGGTGTCCCCGGTGGGGGCGGGAGCTGGGAAGGCCCTGGAGGGCTGCCGGGACGTTGGCGCCCTTCCCAGCAGTGGGACCTGCGGCTTCCTGAAGGGGGTGGCGGCGGGGGCCGCGCAGGGGGCGGGGCAGGAGGGAGGGGACAGGACCCGAGCGGGGCGGGACTTGGGGAAAGCAGGCGTCGTGGGCAGACGGGCGTGGGAGGGAGGGTCTGCGAGGGCGGGGCCGCCGAGAAGTGACGCAGGGTGAGGTGCCGGGTATGGAGGAGCAGCCCTTCCCCTTTTTCTTCCTACGGGTCTCCCACCTCCCCCCTTTTTCAAAACCCCCTAGGAGCTGAAAACTTCCCCGCCTCCAGGGAGCGCCAGTCCAACCAGGAGGCGGCCTCCACGCGACGTCACAGGTTGCCAGGCAGATTGCCTCGCTACTGCCGAGAGCCCAGCAAAGTTGTGAAAGGCCGGTTGACAAGGAGGGGCTCTGCCACCTGAAGCGTCGCGCCCCTCACCGCCAGCTCGAGGGCTCAATCCAGAGACACGAAGACAGAAACCGAGAGAGGGATAGAGACCTAGACGGAAGGGAAAGAGAGGAGGGGGTGGGGGAAGAACACTTAATTGGCTGGAAGAGAAGGAAAAATTAAACAGAACCCCCAGTGCCTGCACGTCTACATCTTTATTTTTGTCATTTCAAGGCTCAGTTAGATCTGGCTGTAATTGTCGTTTTGATTTCCTCTTTCATCTCCCCCTCGATGTTGCTGTCGCGATGCCAGTCGACCTCGTTGCATCGGAAGGTTGCAATCCTGTCAAAGAGTCCCAGGACATCTGTCTACTTTGACTCCTTTTGCTCTGTTTTTATTCCACATTTAGAGTGATGATGATAGCTTTTGCACAAAGTAACTTCTTTGCAGGAAGAAGCCCCAGGGAGGTTATTTTGCAGGTCACTCTCTTTCCCCTGTCTCTTGAGGGTGAGTCCCACCTACGCTTTACCACCAACGCTGTGTGCTGGGCTTGCCAACATGGACCTCTTGTTTCTCTAGGTCCTTGACACTTTTCCTTCTCCCGCCATCCTTGAGGGTGGATTTCAGGAGATGTGTTGAAGTTCAAGGCGCTGCAAGGTGGTTTCATATTTGTTTTTGTGCTGGGATGGAACCAGGGCCTCATCCATGCTAGGCAAGTGCTCTGCCACTGAGCTATATCCTCAGAACGTTTTATTATTTTGAGACAGTTGCCCAGCCTAGCCTTGAACTTGCAATTTTTCTGCCTCAGTCTCCCCATTAGCTTGGATTACAGGCATGCACCACCCTGCCCACTTTGCAAGGGCTTTTTGAGATCCTCCTCCTTTCCCCGCTTTTCAGAGGAACAAACTGAGACCTTGCTTGCCTAGCCCACCCAGCCTCAAGGCTCCGGATCTTTGACTCCCATGACAGCTCTCACAGTCGCGCAGTCTTCAACTCCTGCTGGGTTCCCACAGGGTGGAAATGCAATGTTTGGGACCAAGGAGGCAGCAGAGAAAAGTCACTGGAGTGAAACAAGCTTGGGGGTGGCAAGGACTGGGGCAGTTGAAGAATAGATGATGCATTATGAGGGGGCCACTCTCCTTCTGCAACATCTCCACATCAAAAAGCTGACCCACTAGCTCTGGATTGTCCAAAGACTTAAGCAAAGCTGGAAATCTGGATCATGCAAAATCTCCCTATTTCAAAAGGCTGGCTGTTAATTCAGGTTCTTCCCCTCAGAACGCTTCAGTGAACTAAAGAAAACACCACCAGGGACCTAGTTTGCCTGAGTGGGGGTGGGGGTTCACCAGCTTGAGACCTCTAGCTAGAAATGCCATGGGATCGGGAGCTGCCCAATACACAGAAATCCTGGGGGGCCGCAGAAGCCTGCTCACAGGGACATACAAAGGGCACCCCAGGAAGGTCAGAATCCCCATGAGAACTCAGAGCTCATTATAGGACTTCTAAGGAACCCTTGTGGGGTCTCAGATGTGATTGATGATCCCAGATATGACACTGGACACTTGCCCCCACCTCAGACCTAATGAGTCACTTCCGACATAACCAAAGGATCACTAAAGGGCCCTAGATGTGATCAGAGAATTCCAGGTGTCCCCTGTTCCCGAAAAAAAAAAAAAAAAAAAAAAAAATGACAGTAGAGTGGTTCCAGAGAACAAGGGGATCTCAAAGATGGCAACAGGATCTGGGTACAAAGTGACCAGAGTCAGATGGACAGATGATGGACAGATGGGTAGATAAAGGGTTCCACAGAGGGACCCAGACATAATCGGGGGACTTATCCAGACTTGAGAAGGGGATCCCACCCCAAGGTTTGGGTTGCTGGCGGCACCCCCTCCTGATGTGATGGTATGTGGTTCACCTACCCCTGGTGAGATGAAGAGTTCACAGACAGGGGACTTCAGAGAGGTGACCGGCCTGGGAGGGAGACCTCAGATATAAAGGGACCCCAGAGAAGTTCTTGGAATTCTGGACACGCTGCCCACATTCCCCCCCACCCCACGCGCCCCCGCCCCCGGCCCCATGGCCTGCCACACACGATACTGTGGTCTGTAGGTCCTGTGACCCAAAACATGACGATCCTGGGGATCCTGTACATGACAAAGGACTCCCAGAAACACACTGGGGAGTCCTAGAGGGGCCCGGGCAGGGCTTAGGGATTGTGGCAACCGCCACCCCAAATGTGGGGATTCATGGGTCCTATGTCCTAGGGTGCGATGACTCCGAAGTGACCCTGGGACTCTGGAGGGGTCCTGGCTGGGCCATGAGGTCCCCCAGCGGCTCCACAGGCGAGGCTCAGGCGCGCTCAAGCCCGGCGGGCGGCCGACAGCAGCGCGCTGTCGAACTGGTAGGTGAGCTTGCGCTTGACCTTGCGGATCTCGCCGGTCTTGGCGTAGTTGCGGAGCGCGCGCGCCAGCTTCTGGTAAGTCATGCGCTTGCGGTTGCCCTTCTGCTGGCCCCAGCGGCGCGCCAGGAGCTCCTTGTGCTTCGAGGAGAACTGGAAGACGCCGGCACCCGGCTCCACCCACCACACGCACTCGCGCATGTCCCCGCGAGTCAGCAGTCCCAGCAGGAACTGGTACAGGCGCAGCTTCTTGCGGGCCCCTGCAGCGGCACGGGGACACGAGTCAGGGGGCCCCGCCCCCTTCCGCCCCAGCCTCGGGGGTCAGCGGCAGGGGGCGGGGGAGGTGGCCCTTGGGTACACCTGTCTCTGCCCCACCTGCGATCCCGGCCATCCCCTCCCTTCCCCTTTTCTGGCCTGTGTCCAACCTTTCTCTGCTCGGCCGCGGGCACACAGTTTGGTTTTGTTTATGCTGCGGTAGGGGGAAGGAGGCCGAGCAGGCTGGGGCCGAGCTACCTGCCCCGCACAGCACGTGGCATTGACAGTGCTTGTGGGACCAACTGGTGGGACCCTCTGGAGTCAGTTTGGACCCGCACCGCCATTTCTCCAGCTCCTGGTCTGGAAGCCTCTCGGCCCCAGGCAAGGTGGGATCCTGGGAGAGGCCAGGGCATCTGACTCCTGGGCTCCTACCAGCAGCAATGGCCCCACAAAACTGATCTCAAAGCCGGGCACCCCCACCTGCCATTTCTCAGCAGTGGTGATGACCTCTCTGAGCTGGAGTCCTTTCAGTCAAAAGGGGGCTCCGGTGCGTGCTTATTTTACCGTTATAAACCTCTAGGGAGCGTTTCACTCCAGCGCATCACTGGGCACTTCACAAGTACGAGGTCATTTCGTTTTCATCATGACCCACAAGACAGGGATGATGACAGCGACGCCCGCTTTACAGATGGGAAACAGGCCTGATGGTAAACACAACTGATGAGCCACCTTCCCAGCTGGGTCTGAGATGCGGGGCACGGGGCGGCAGCAGGGTGAACGCTGGGGCGGTGCTGCATTCCTGTTGTGGCTCTTACCTTGGTAATGGTGGTGAAGATGTGGACCTGCTGAGCACTGGCCCGGCCGCACCTGGCTACCCCATCTGCACCTAGAAACCCACTTAATCCTCCCTCCGGCCTCTTGGGTGTACTCGCTATCATTGCCAGTCCCACTGTGCAGATGGGAAACCAAGGTACAGAGAGGTGGGGGTGCTTGCCCAAGGTCACACAGGCAGCAGGTGGCTCGGAGCTAGGAGCTACGCTCAGAGCTGCCGAATACTAGTGGGTGCTCGGAGCCCTGATTCCTTCAGACACTCCCTCTGTCTCTCTCTGGCATTCCCCCACCTCCTCAGTCCCACGTACCTGCCTCGGATCCCCTTCCCTCGGGGCCAGTCATGAGGGCCTCGTCGGACTCGCTGTCCGAGACTTCAAGGGCAGGACTGTCCAGCAGCAAGTCTTCCTCCTCTGACAGCACAGGGCTGGGGTACGGGGCACACACCAGGGGGCCCAGAGTCTGTGGAAGGCCAGTGTCACCTGCATATCCAAGGACCCCTTCTCTCCCTCCCTCCCGCTCTCTCTTTACTTCCTTCTCTGCAGCCCTTTTTGCTCTGGTCTCCATTTTTGTTTCATTTGGATGCAGGCCTTGGATCATATCTCCATGTCCAGGCCCGGGGACACTTCAGCTACCTCCATTAAAGCCTGTCCAACACAGAGAAGGCCAGTCTGTGTGGCCCCTGGGGGTCACTGAAGGAACGAGAGGGCTGCTGTGTGCCCAGGCTTGGCTGAGCACAGTGCCTGGCCCCTGGGACAACTCCACCTGATGAGGGCTTGGGTTTTAATTCCCCGCTCTGCCCCTCACCTGGCAGGTGAAGTCCTCAGTGGGGTATGCTGGGAGGCTGGGCCCCGAGGTCTCCAGGCTGGGAGCCGGGTCCAGAGTCCCTGTAGGGCTGTAGGTCGAGGGTCCATAGCAGAGCTGGACGGCTGACGGGTGGCTGTAGGTGGCCACCGCTGGGTCGAAGGCCTCATAGGAGGTGGCTGGGACAGGAGGGGGCTCGGCCCAGCCCCACAGAGAGTCTGGGAGAAGACATTTGAATCAGAAGGCAGGAGGTCTGACAGAGGCCCCCTCCCACCCAAAGTCCCCAGCACAGAGGGGCTATTGTGGCCCGTGCAAATCCCTGACCCCAGAATTTGCATGGGGAGAGATGGGTGGGAGAGGAAGGGGAGGAGGGCAGAGGCCTGGGCCACCTTTCTCCTACCATGCTTCGTGAGACCTCCCTTGGGTCTCAGCTTCCCCAGCTGTGAAATGGGCCCAGGGCCCAGGTGGGGAGGGGTCCAGGCCAGGGCCACTCACCAGGAGCCCCCTCTGAGTCAGGGTAGCTAGAGTGCTTGCAGCTATCCAGGTCGTAGAAGACTCCATCTGAGTACTGCTGGGGTTGGGGAGGGAAGAGGGTCATCCCAGGCTTCAGGGAGGCCCACCCCCACCCTGGACCCTCAGGGAGACTGACATAGCCAGGGGAGGGGACAGGAGAGGCCAGTGAGGACAGAGACAGAAAGAGACAGAGACTGCCAGGCAGAGAGACACAGAGACCAGGCACCAGAGACAGGCAGGGAGAGGCATGCAGACGCTGAGCAGAGATAGGCACTATGTGAGTGGGACACAGGCAGCCGCCCCGCCACAGCTGTGTTTCCTGAGAACACTTGCAACCCCTCTAGGCGCAGTCGGTGCGAGAGGGCGCATGAGATGTGGAAGGGTTGGGGCCCCCACACTTCTTTAAACCACCTCTGTGTTGCTCTAAGAGTCATGAGTTGCATTAGCCACAGGAATCTAGTGGACATTAAGGCTAGAGTCAATATCCACCACCCCTGTGACCCCACAGCCACTGTAAACTCAGGGCAGTCGGAAACCTTGCCCACAGAACAGCCTTACTTAGGAATAATCAGAGTAGTTTTGTTAAGAGCCCCAGACACAAAGCAGTCCAGGTGCCCCCAGCAGGATAAATAAACTGTGGTGTAGCTAGCTGGAGTACTACACAACAAGGAAAAAGAACAATCCCACTTAGTGTAGAAGGAAGACAGCTAGGCCCCCAATGGAACCTGCTGCATGAGTCATCATATAAAGTTCAAAAACAGGCAAAACAATCAATTATGCAAAAATTGGAGGCGGGGATTTCCTGTGAAGGGACCTGAAGGAATGCTCCATTCTGGAGTGATGGGAATGTTCTGGATCTGCATCTGGTCAGTGGTGACACAGGTGCATGCAGTGTGAAAACTCATAGATGTGTGCACAAGTGTGGACGCTGGGCTGACCATACTCAATGTGGGGAAAAAAAACAAAAACAAAAACAAACTTGTGACTGGGAGGTGATTCAGAAGCAGTTTTCTTTTAACCACATTAGGAAGGTTTTATTTTTTGGACTGAATTGTGGCTCCTGGGGAGTTGGTATAGTATTTTCTGTGTTTGAAATATTATAAAGAAAAAATTTTAAAATTTTTAAAAATTTAAAAAGTGTGGTGGTGCACACCTGTAATCCCAGATACTTTGGAGGTTGAGGCAGGAAGACCTCAAGTTCAGGGCCAGCCTCGTCAACTTAGGCAGACACCACCTCAAAATCAAAAATACAAAGGACTGAGGCTCAGTGGTAGAGCTTCCTGCATTCAATCTCCAGTACCAGAGCCAGGGGGCATGGAAAAGGAATGGATATACTTGCTAAGTATGGGGCAGACAGACACCCAGGTTACAGGGAGTGGCCTCAGAGCTTGCAAGAGGGATGGAGATGCCAGAAAAAGATCTGGGATGGCAACGGGGTGGGAGGGTGACAAGGGGGAGTTCAGAAAGACAAAGAGACAGGAAGGACTGAAGGGGAAACTGAGGCAGAGAGGTACCTGAGGGAGGTTATGGAGGGTCATAGGCCCTACCCCAGGGTCCCAACTTACCAGACAGCTGAAGTGTGGCCCATCGAGCCTGGCGGGGGAGAGATACAGGGACATGTCAGAGCTGCCATCAGCCACCTGAGGCTCCAAGTGGTTGGGGCTGATGGGGGAGATGGCGGCAGCTGTGAGCACTGCAGCTCTGCAGCCTGCTGGGTGTCCCTGGGTGAGACCAGCCCCACCACATTCACCCCTCCTCTCCCCCAGCAGGACAGGAAGTGGGGGGCCAGGCAAATGTCCCCCCTCCCCGGAATTTGCATAGACAGAAGCTGCGGGGGGGGGGGGGGGGGCAGGGAAAGTGAGAGAAAGTCCCTGGAGAGGAGGTTGGGCACCAGCAGGTGGGGTGGGTGGCCAGGGCCCTTGGTGGGCAAGTCTGGCAAATGGGTCTGCCTTGGACCAGGGAAGAGATTTCTGGGCAGAAAGTGGGAGAAATAGGGGAACCGGATGAGGGAGAGCAAGAAACGGGAAGAGGAGGAAGGCGTGGAGAGACATTTGCACAGGAACACTGAGTGTTTCTTGGCCCCGGGAATGTAGGCAGGGTGGGGGGACCAAAGGAGAGAAGCAGAGAACTGGAGAGAGACAAGAGAAAAAGAGGGAAAAGAGGTGGAGAGCAGAGACCCAGGAACAGAGCAAGACATGGCCGAGAGGCAAGGTGATGGAGAGGGCACGGTGGAGGGGAGAGCAGCCAGTGTCCCTGGATGCCGCTTCTGGGGCCCTGGAGAAGCAGGCTCGGGGAGGAGAGGGAGTCTGTGGTATAAAGGACCAGGGCAGAGGCAGTGCGGACCCCCAGTTCCATTCACCTGTTCCTGGGTGGGGCAGTTCACTGAGGGCGAGGCCTGGAGGAGGGGCCCAGGGTGGTGCAGGGTCGGGGTCCCAATGTGGGCCTGGGGGGCCCCACTTACTGTGCAGCCTCCAGGGCGAGCATGTTGGTGCTGGGCAGCTGGGCTTGCTGTGGGCGGCAGCTGCCACCCCTATATATACCTTGGCCCAGCCTCGGGGGAAGGGGCGGAGCACTGGGCACGCCCCAAAATTCCCCTTGGGGAGGGGTCAGGGTAAGGGGCTGGATTGCGCAAGGCTTTTGGTCACGTGGTGGGAAGGGCCGACCCACAGGCGGTCTAGATTTGGGGATCCCCACTTTGGGGGGCTGACTCTGGGTGGGAGAACTGGATTTGGGGGGATACCATAAAAAGGAAGGGCCAGATGTTGGCTGTGGTCAGTGAGGCGAGATCAGGAGAGGGGGCTGGGGACCTAGGAGTCACTTCAGGAGCAGAGGAGTGCAGGGTGGGGTGAGACTGCAGTGGGAACAGGGCAGGGCAATAAGCACCGGGGGCTGTGAAGACGGGCACCCTGGGGTTCCAGACACTGGCCAGGGGGCCCCAAGCAGGAGCCGACCGTCAGGACCCCATAGTGGAAATATCTGTGGGTGTGACACGGCAGGGGTGTCCCCTTGGTGGAGCTGAGGACTGGAAACCTCCTTGCTGGGGGCTGCCCCAGGGCCTAGAGGAAACAGGTCAGCATCTGGTAGGAGGGGTGGCCACCCCGCCCCCAGGGGAACCAGACACCTGGGCACCCTGAGCAGAGGCTGAGGAGCTCGTGCGGAGATGCCCACCAGGGCGGAGGGGAAACAGGCAGGCTCGGCCCCAAAGGCCTGGCATGGAAGTGGGCAGATCCTCAGGGTCTTGCCAATGGGTGAGGAGATACAGCTGCTGTCTTCGGGGGTCACAGGAAGCCAGGGCTTATGAAATTGGACCTTGTTCCCCAAGAGACCACAAAGCCCCACTTAGAAAAAGGCCTGAATTTTATTAACGCCCCACGGGATGCCTCCAGGTCACCAGGCCTCAGGGCCAGGGGGTCCAAAACGGCGCAGCAGCTGCTCCTGATCCTCCAGGTCCTTCCGCACCTTCTTGCGCATGTAGAAGATGGGGCAGTCCCGGCTGAGGAGGTGGGTGTGGTCAGCCGGGGCCTGGCCAGAACGGAGCCCACGACTGGGGTGGGGGTGGGGGGCACAGGCAACTACCCCCAGGGCTGTTCCCAGGACTTTGGCCCCCGCCTGCTGCCCGCCCTCGTCCTATGGGGGCTGTTTGCTCAGTGGGCATGGGGGAGCCGATAACAGCGGGTGGCTGGCAAGGCACGGGTGGCTGTATATCACCTGTCACCTGGCGTGGGAACCCACCCCGCCCATTTGTTCCCTGGGGAAAGCCCAGCCCCACCCTGGGGGAGGGGTGTGTATTGGGAAGATGGCCATTTCTAGAGGCAGACACTGGGACCCTTTCCCATTTTGCAGGTAAGGACACTAAGATCCATAGGTAATGTAGTGACGGCCCTGGCAAAGCCCTGGGAGTCGGGAGTTAGTTCCTAAGCCACAGGCCTGGGTGTGCACACCTAGTGCAGATGACATCCTCATGCAGGCTGCCCTGACAGCGCTGGCACTGGGTCCAGAGGCGTGAGAAGCGCTCCTCCAGGGCATTCAGGTGGGACACCTGGGGAGGGCAGGGGCTGAGCAGGGCAGCCCGGCCCTCCCAACCCGCTCCCGGGCTCCCGACCTCACCTCCTTCTGATACAGCTCTGACTCCCGGGACTGGCAGAACTTGCACACTGCTCCTGGTGGGGGGTTGGGTCAGCACAGGGGTGCTGGGACTGAGCCAGGGCCCAGGCCACCCCATCTCTGTCCCTTCCCCACCCGTTGCCCATCCCGGTTTGTGAAAGTCCCCAGAGGCTGGAGAACAAGGGAAGGAGTGTGTGGGGAAAACTCCCCTGGGGAACTCCCAGGGTGCGGGCGAGGACCCTCAGGTGCGGGTGCAGGCAGAGGGGAGCCCCCGACTCAGGGCCAGGACTGGTGTTGAGCAACTCGCATTGTGACAGGGGCTGGGGTCTCACCCTGGTGGCTGAGCACTGTGCGGCAGCCGATGCAGCAGCTGCGGCGCTGGGTGAAGGCCAGGAGCCCGCCCACCTTGCCTGTGAGCACCGTCTTGCAGCGCGTGTGGTCACCCCCTGCGGGAGGGGAGGTCATGAGGCAGCCGTGCTTGTCAGTGCCCTCCACTTCCCGTGCCCCCAGGCCCCCAGCCCTTACGCAGCAGCACAGCCTCTGCACGGCCCTCGCCCAGGATGGGCTCGAAGATGCGCAGGAGTGGCTTGGCCAGCTGCTGCTCCAGGTAGTACTGTGTGTCAATGGGCAGGCTGTGCTCCAGCACAAAGAGGGGGTCCTGGGGGGGTGACATGGCAGCTCGTGCGTAGCCCAGGCTTCACTGGTCACTGGGCGGTGACATGGGGCACCACCCTGGAGGCAGTGGCAAGGCTAAGCAGGTCTGGAATGGGGTCAGAGGTCCCAGGAAGTGGCCAGGCTCTGTAACCCATGCTGGGAGCCACAGGTGGGAGACCTGTGGTCACCAAGGAAGGGCCAGAGTTCAGGGAAGAAGGCAAAGCTGTGGAAGGGGTCACAGGGGTCAGAGGTCATGCATGGGACTGAAAGCTGGGTCACACTTCTGGGTGGGAAAGGGGGTGATGAATCCAAGGGAATTAGGGCTGAGCAGCACCAGGGAGACAGAGACAGAAACCATGATGGAGTCGATGCTGGGGCACCAGGGACCCCTCTCCACAGGGGGCAGGACCACGGGGCACACTGCAGAGGCTGAACACCGGGAGCAGAGCCTCCTAGAACCGTGTCCCAGGGCGTATGGGGTGTTCTCAGGGCCCATGGGACCCGCCCATCTTGGAAAGCAGAAGTGAGAGCCGCAGAGAGCCAAGAGGCCGCAGGCAGCCCAGGTGGGCCTGACCTCGGACTTCATGTAGGCAGCCACACCCTTGGCAGCTCCGATGATCACGTAGGGGACACGGTCGCCCAGGCTGGGTGCGCTCCCAGGGTCCCGCTTCCTCATCCTGTGGGGAGACCAAGGCAGCGGGCGGGTGAGAGTGGGGGCGCACAGGAAGTGGTGGGCCCAGCTGGCAGGAGGGGCTATTTCTGGATGCCCCCCACCAGACAGACCTCTCGGCCAGCTCCACATGGGCCTGCTTGCCAGCATAGTCTGCCGCAGCGCGGGTCAGCTCCTTGGTGATGACCAGCTGGGAGATGTCAATGCGGTTGCACAGCAGGTCTGAGATGACGTCCTTCGCGTGGGCCACAGCGCCCTCAGGGTCTCTGGGGGCAGGGTGGGCCAGACAGACAGGTGTCACCAGTGGCTGAGGGCGGACTAGAACCTTTGGTGGCTCAGAGCTAAGGCACCAGGATGGGCTCTGTGGGCTGAGGCCCAGGGCAGGGAGGGGCCCCACCAGAGACTGCGAAGTGGCAAGGCAGGTGTCACTCAGCTGTGCAAGCCCACTCTCACCCTGCACACCAGAGGAAAGCTGAGTCTGACACCCGGGCCTCCAGAGGTCGGGAGGAAGGGAGGTGGATGCCTGGGTCTGAGTTGTCTACACACCTGTCCACAAGCAAGCGGCGCAGTGAGGCAGTGACCAGGTTGGCCACAAGGGGGCAGTTGTCCCTGCGCACAGCCTCCAGGCCCTTGCAGTCCATGCGGTCATGGGCATCGGGGCGGGAAGAGAAGAGCAGGCCAGCGTAGCGCTTCTTGCTGATCAGCAGGTAGGGGAAGTAGACCTGGGAGGGACCCATGGCAGAGACCTGAGACTGGGGCCGTCCAGAGTCCTGAGGCTCCTCCCAGAAACAGGACAGGCAAGGCAGGGCTAAGACGCAGGCCTCAGGCTCTCAGGAAGCCAGAGTCCAGAGCAACAGAGCCTAGGATTGTTTCTGAGCACCCTCAACACCCCAGAAACCCCCCAATCTGAAACAGGGGGATGTCGAGAGGTGGCCCCTGAAACATGGATCCAAGTTGGGGTACAATGAGGTATCCCCTCAAAGGGAAAAGAGACCAGTCCAGATGAGGGCAGAGACTCCCTCCCGTCAGGAGGCTCCACACCAGTCGGTGCTGGTGTCATGGCGGGAATGGCAGCATGAGGACTCCAAGTCACAGCGGGCACACTCAGGAGCTGGGACACCAGACAATGGTGCAGACACAGGTGGACCCCCAGAAGGTAGCCACCACATCTGATGGATCCTGGGAAGCCCCCAAATCAGGTACACTGTGACAAGATTTTTTTCCTTTTTTTTTTTTGTGGTGCTGGGATGGAACCCAGGGCTTCACTCATGCCAGGTGGACACTACCACCAAGCCACACCCCTAGCCAATGACCAGGTTTTCAAAACACAAACGCTTACTGTGAAACAAGAGCCCAGACCCACACTCAGGAGAAGACTGGTAGCAGAGCACTGGTTACTGGGTTTATGGTATGCTCAACAGCAGTCCAATTAGGTTCCCCAGGACAAGAGGCTTGAGCAGCACCAGGGGACCCCAAGCCAGAACGCTTTCAGCTTCGCAGGTACCCTGAGAATCGGAGAACCCGAGCCTGGAAAGACCCACCAGTAGAGGGCAGGGGACCCCACGTACCTTCTCAAACTCCAGCCGGATGGGTGGTGGGAAGTGACCTGACACCCAGTTTGCAGCCTCCCGTCCCAGGGCCATTGCCTCAGCCACGGAGGAGACACCGAACCGGCACATGACTGAATCAGTGTCGCCATATACCACCTGAGAAAGGGTGAGAGGGAGGATCCTTTCTGCCAATCAGGGCCCAAGGACATCCCAGGATCAAAGACGGGCTGTGACTGGGAGGCAGAGGGCCGGGGCCCAGCTCTCCTGCCCCCAGTTGTGGCCAGATAGGCCACAGTCCCTGACCTTGGCATCTGCACTGTAGCCGTTCCCCACCGTGTACTTGGACTCAACCAGTTGCTTGGTTTTCTCAATCATCTGACGTCCAAATCCAGTGACGCTCTGTGGGGTACAGAACCAGGCAGATGAAGGCCCAGGAGCTGCATGTAAAGGGCACAGGCTGGAGCCCTCGCCTCTGCCATTTCCCAGTGGCGTGAGCTTGGGTGAGCCACTCTGACTCCCTGGGCCTTGGTTTCCAAATCTGCAAACTGGGTTCTACAATTCCCCTCAACAGTATGTCAGAAATACCTGGGCTCCTCAGTTCAGAATTCTGAGCATGGACAGGAACTGACTATGCACAAGGAGACAGAGAGGCTGGAATCTGCCGAGGCCACAACTCAGTGTTTCTCTGACACTGACACTCCCAGCTGCCTCCTGAAAGCCAGAAGTTCCACCCAATCTGTGCAGTGACCCTACCTACATGCTGGCACGTGCCCCCCACTAGCAGCCTGGGCTGGGAGGGTACCACTCACATCAGGTAAGGGTCTTTACACCTGTCTTCTTTTATAGACACAGCCTGAGACTGTGGGTTGAGGACCAAGGAGAGATAAGCATAATTCTGGTTTTGTTTGTGTGGATCCAGTCAGATAATTTTTCTTCCAGGTAGTTGGGATTAGCTACGTGCCAGTGTGCAGGCAGTCTGCATCTTTCAATTAGAGCCTTTAATCCAGTTATACCCAGTGTAATCACTGATGTATTTGAACTTAAAGCTGCAGTTTTACTATTTGCCTTTTCCTTTTTTTATCTGCTTCATGTTCCTTTTTCCCCCATCTCCATTTTTGGGGTCGACTTACTACTTTATTATTATTCTATCCCCTGCCCTTATGTGCTTAAGACAGAAATAAGAAAAGAGTCCAAAAGAGTGAAGGAGCCAAGAGAAGAGGCAGGGGCAGGGTCAGTGACAGGAACCTCTAGGGAAGGCTGGGTGTCCCCCAGCTTCACCTCTGCTTTGGGGTGAAGACTGGTATCTCAACATCCACCCCTTCCCACCAGGGAGGTACCTAGAGATTGAAAGGCCAAATGAGGGAGCAGGGGTGGCACAGAGTAAGGGGTTCGCCTTGACCAAGGTAAGGTCTGGCTCTAGCCTGGCCCGAGGAGGGGCCCTCAGGGTGCTTGGACTGTCCTGCCTGGTAAGAGTGGCTTTGTTTACATGAGACCTTCAGCCACACCAGGCAGTTCATCAAACAAGACCTTGGTGGGGGTCTTGGGCCACCATTATCAGTGTGACACCAGGGAGGCGAACCTGAAGACTGAATAATAACTAAGGTCAGTCACATGGGTGGCTTCCGTCTACAGGAGTGACCAAGGCTCAGGTGAACTTCCCTGGTTCAATGCTCCCGTGTCACATGTCACTGCTGGGAGGACAAATGAATGCTCCATGCTTGGTCCTTCCTCGGCCCTTAGCCTACATCCCACCTTCCTGGCTGATTTTAATCTGTAGCCTTTTGCTATGTTAAATCACAACCCTGAATAAACAACTGTCCTGAACGAATACTTTCAGCCCATCAGTGAGTCTGAGTAGTCTCAGGGGCCCCAAACTGCGGATGAGTGGGAGTATGCACAGGCTCCTCCGCCCCGAGTTCCTCTGGCCAGCATTCCTGCCAAGCCTTCCACCCAATCCTAGGCAGCCTCATGCGCTGCCAGGGACAGAGAGAGCTCCTCATGACTGGAGACAACCAAGCAGAGGAACACACTGTCTAGAATGTGCTACAGTCCCCAAAGCCCGGGGAACTGGGTAAGAGGTCCATTCTGGGGCTCTCTTGGGCACAGACTCCAGCTTGGCAGACTCTCAGGCCTCTGAGGTGTCCCTGCCACGGGTACGCAGGCCAGGTGCTGGGCCACTGAGGGAGACAGGACCCTGCTTGGAGCTGGCGTTGGTGAGCCTCCTGGCTGGGTTCTTCACAGGGTGGAGGACGACTCTGCTTGCTCTGACAGTGGCTGAGATCAAGTTACCCAGCTGAGGACACAGCAAGTCCTGCCTGGCTGTGCTGCTGGGTGTCCTCCAGCCTTCCCCAGTCCCCAAGCAGACATGGTTCTATCCCTGTGTTAGGAAAAGAATCTGCCCTCCTCTCCTTACCCCCTGCAAGGACCAGGGAGGTGGGCTTAAGAGTAGACTGTAGGGGCAGTGGGTCTGTCAGGTGGTGCTGTGACACATGGAGAAAACAGGCAAACCTGCTTCTCTCCCCCAGGTTACCTGGCCTCCACCTGGGCATCCCGAGTGCCCCTGCCTGGCCTCACTGGACCCTCAGCGGAGCCATGAAGAGCACTGCATCCTAAACATTCCATCAAGGTCCACCACCCCAAGTGAACTGCACAAGCACAGAAGCCCTAGTGTTCTCCTACTGTCCATACCTGCCAGGGACGAGCGATGCCCAGCTCCCAGCACATGCTCAACAGGAGCCAGCTACTCTGGCCACATTGGCATCCTCTCTCCAAAGGCCAAGGCAGTGGTGCAAGCAGGCCGACCTCCCTGTGCAGCTCCTCCACACAGAGCCCCACTTTCCCTCTGCAGCGCCCTCCTGCCACCCCCTCCTGTTTGCCAGGGGCCTGAGGGCTCACCTGTGAGATCTCCAAGCATGGCAGCTTGCCCACCTGGGCACCGGTGAAGCCATATACGGAGTTGGCGCTCACCTTCAGCGCCAGTTGCCGCCCGTCCAGGACCTGCCGCCGAAGGGGGTCTGTCTCCTGGGCCAGCTCAGCCTTGGCCCTAGGAGGAAGTAGGGTTGAAGGTCACTCAGGCAGTGCCCCAAGTCTCAGGGGAGACCACAGGCTTAGGGAGGGTCCCTGCCCACAGACCATTCAAGGTGCCTTTCTTGGAGGGAGTGTGCACTGCACAGAGGAGCCTGGCCGTGGGAAGGGGGTGTGCGCACAGCCACAGGTAACTCAGACAGGCAGTCCTGGGGGCAGGGGCAGGGGCGGGGGCAGGGAGGAGCAGGGATTGCTGAGCTCCCTTTGCAAGTCTGAACTCTGAGCAAGGGTAGGAGGGGGCTTGGGAGACCACCTCTTCCGGGCACTGAGCAGATTCTCCAGGATCTGGGGCAGCAGCCCCTTGCGCACGGATGTCTTCACAAACTCGTCCCCCGTGGGTGTCTTGATGAACTGATCTGCCATCAGGCTGGGTGGGAGGACAGTAAGCTTCCTCAGGCTGTGAGTGCCTCAGGCTCTCAAGATCCCCCACCTCTTGTGGTTCCCTTTCCCTGTCCACAACTTCTGGCCTGTGCCTGTCACCCCCACAGACTATGAGCCTGGAGGCAGGGCCCCAACCACCTGGGCAGACACATCCTGAATGTGGGAGTCATACCCCAGTTTCTGGGCAGCCCCGGGCCGTAGGAGCGTGGTATAGCACAGGTTGTGAGCCATCATGATGGATGGGTACAGCGAGGAGAAGTCCAGGGTGGCAATGGGGACATCATAGTACCTGTGAGGAGTGGCCACCGGAGAGGTCAGGGCTAGGAGCCCCCATTCTGTGCTGCCCCCCCGGTCTTGGAGCCTCACCCTTTGAGGGGCTCGATGACTGTGGCTCCTGTGTAGTCCTCGCCGCCCTCTGTTTTCACCACGGGCATCAGCAGCCCCTCACGCATGGCCTGGGGAGGGGCTGGGTGAGTGACCAGCATGGAGCAC
Source organism: Sciurus vulgaris (assembly GCF_902686455.1). Lineage (NCBI taxonomy): Eukaryota > Metazoa > Chordata > Mammalia > Rodentia > Sciuridae > Sciurus > Sciurus vulgaris. Next base: position 61,792,032 of record NC_136478.1, on the reverse strand, counting down.
CCGGCAGGGACAGGTGCAGAGGGGCCTGCTCAAGGCCACTGACCTGCCGCAGCAGCTGGGACACAACCTTGACCTGCTGGCCACGGCTGAGCAGGTAGCTGAGGGGCACCCCGGTGACACGCGCCATCTCCACGGCGTTCACCAGCACCATGAGTCGCTCGAGCAGCCGCAGAGGCAGGAAGGCGTCCTTGAGACAGTACACAGCCAGGCGGCGGCGAGTCTGGTCATTCCCGTTCTGGAGTCAGCACCATGGGGTCACGTCAGGGCAGGGTGAAGGGGGAGCCAGGGGAAAACAATGGATGGTGGCTGGGGTGGCTGGGGGCCAGGGAGTCTGGGGAGTCATAGGATCTGAGGGAGGGGCAGCCTGAGGAGTTGGTGTGGATGGGGGTTCAGGGCAGGAGAGCAGAGCAGACACAGGTCACAGGAGTGGGAGAGGTCAGGGAAAGGTAAGTGGCAGACTGGGGCCAGCAGGGTGGACAAGGTCAGGGCAGGCACAGCACCTGCAGGTCAGTGATGATGCTGTGCTGCACGTCCTCCTTTTGCTCGCCCAGGAAGTGGAAGCTCACGGCGTTGAGTGTGTAAGAGCGGAGCTTGTACTCCCGAAGCAGCACCTGGGGTGGGCAAGCACTGCGTGGGCGCAGGTGCAGGCAGTGGCATCCGGAGCCCTGGGCTTGGCTCACCAGGCCATACCTGCAGCATGTCCATCTGCACGCGGCCCACCATGCTGACCACCTTGCTCTCTCGCCGGCCCATCTGCTTCGACTGGAATGAGGAGTCCCGGATGTTGGAGCGGAGGCCGGCCACTCGGCCCAGGAAAGGGAAAGCCTGCACCTGATGGGAGGGTAACAGTCATGTGGCCAGGATGATCCCAGGTGGGGGCAGGCTGGCCCCTGCCCAGGGCCCAGGCCCCACCAGGCACAGGAGCTGGAGACTAACCACAGTCCTATACATGATGTGGGGGTGCTGGGAGCAGGGGCAGCTCCTGGAGCCTGGACCCATGGGCTGTGGGGGTTGGAGGTAGGAGGGAACCAGGGAGGGCAGAGCTGCACGGGGCTGAGAGACACAGCATAGCCTGAGGGTCTATGGGCGGGGAGCTGCCCAGGGCTGCACCAGATGGGGAGTGGGCAGGGCCTGGGGACAGCCAGGAGAGAGCAGGGTGGTAGGCAGCCTGGAGAGCCCAGCTGGCACCAGAAGAGGTGGACCGAGCACCCTCGGAGCAGGGGTAGAGGGGGTCCTCTAAGCTGCTGGGGCACGAGGGAGCACAGGGAGCAGCAGCCTGGCTGCCCATGCCAGGGTCAGGGCTGGACTTGCTGGCTCGGCTGGGGGCCATAGGTCTGTTCTGCAGTGTTTCGTTACCACATAGGGCAAACACAGAAAAACAAAAAAGTAACACATTATATCCCATTAGGAGTTAGTTACATCCCCCTCTAAGCCCTAACCTCCAGCACCACAGAACATGGTATTATTTGCAAACACAAGTCAGCAAGTGGATTAAGATGATGTCCTTGGAGGGCACCTTACTCCATTATGACCATGTCCTTAGAAAGGGCGAACTTAGACCCAGAGATGCACCAAGGAAGGGCAGAGCAGGCCACCTGCAAGCTGAGATGCTTCCTCCAGCCCCAGAGGGACCAGCCCCTTGCCTACCCCATGCCTTAGCTTTACCTCCAGAACCTTGAGGGAACCTCTTCTGTGGCTTCAAGCCGCCCAGCCTGAGTCTTCGTCCCAGCAGCTGGGACACGGGGCTCTTGCACCCCCATCCACCCCCAACTCAGCAGCGTCTGCCTGTGTGTACCTGGTACACCCTCGACCTTCTGCCCTTTTGCTTCCCTATTCCTTTCCTCCTTCCCAGTCAGCCCCGAGCCCCTGCCTGCTGCACTCCACGGCTCTGAACAGTGGCCACTTCCTCACTTAACAGCAGCACCCGCCTCACCTTGGACTGAGCAGGGCAGGGCAAGGCCCAGGGTGTCTGGAATCTCGGGATGACAGGCTACAGGCATACAGAGCAAGGATGGCCCCAAGAAGGACAGGGCCATAGGAAGGGGAGCCTCCCCACTGGCCAGGCCCTCACCTTGAGGATCTGGGCCCGAGAGATGAGGTACGGGAGGTCGAAGTTCTGAATGTTGTAGCCAGTGATCACGTCAGGATCCACGGCACGAACGAAGGCAGACCAGGCCTGGGGGCAGGAGCACAGGGATAAGCCTCAGATACCCCTGCTCCCAGAATGTTCCAGAAGCCCCTCGGCACTTCTGAAAATATCACAGAACCCAAAGGAGAAGTGTTTAGCCCAAGCATCCAGACTTCAGCACAGAGCCACTTTAGTGCCCAGGGGCCTGCCCACCACAGCTTGGGACAAGGTGCTGAGGACACATCAGGACACAGAACGAGAGCCACCTGGAGCAGCTCCTCTTCCCGCTCGTAGCTCTGAACCTTGGCACCCAGGATAGGAGCACAGGGTCGCAGGGTGAGTGCCAGGCGCAGGAAGGGCTCTGGCTCACCCCAGCGCAGGCCTAGAGAGCAAATCTGGATCACGGGGTCCCGCTCAGGCTCCGGGAAGATGCCTGAGGAAAAAGCAGAGGGAAGCGGGGATGCAGGGGACCTGACTCCTGCCTTCCTCCCAACACATGTGGGTGCTGCAGCTCCAGATCTTCCCCAGAACATCCACACCTCTGTCCCCACGGCCTCCCGTTCCCCTGATCACTCCATTCCAAGCCCAGGACTGGGAAAGTAGAGCCCTAGGGTCTCTGCCGGGAACACTCTCCCCACCCTCCACCAGCCTGAGCTTGGCACACCTCAGGCCCTGGGGACAGACCTTTGCGACCAGCACACTCAATGTCGAAGCTGAGCACACGCAGGGGCGCAATGCGCTGCCATGGCCCTTCTGGGGAGTGACTGACCACATCTGACCATAGCACATCTGCCTCCAGCTGACACAGCGTAACCTGAGGGATGAGGTCTGTCAGCGGCAGCAGGATCCTGGCTTCCTGTCTCCCAGAGAGCCACATACCTTCTCCTCTGGCCTCAGGAGGTACTTCCCAGCTGGGAGCTCCAGCCAGTTGCAGCCGACAATGTCTGTATCCACCATGAACCTGGAGGGATGAAGGGGGCAGACGCTGGATGGGGACGTGTGGGAGTGAGGCTAGGGCAGAGGGTGGGGAAGAGGGAGATGGGCACTGTACCGGATCTCAAAATCCACGTTGGCCTCATAGGGTGCGAAGCTGGGGGTTCCCAGGCCTGCCACACGGATGCCCTGTTCGAGAAGGCGACGGGCAGGAGCCACAAGGCGGGGCAATGCCAGGGTGATGCGCAGGAATGGAGATGGGCCATGCCCGTGGTACCCAAACATGCCTGGGGAAAGAGAAGGCTGGGACCAGTCCACAGCCCCCAACCCCCACTGGTCCCCAGGTGACACTCACTTTCTCGAGAACACAGCTCCACAGCCAGCACCGCAGGCCCTGTGAGCTCCTTGCCCCCACGCTGGTCCCGGCTGATGGCTACATTCAGCTCCCTCTGTAGGTCACCCAGGTGCTCAGCTCCAAAACCTGGTGTGGGGGGTCCAGTCAGAGGGGCCTCAAGACCAGAAGAGGGGACTCCCTGGTCAGGGGCTACTCACCAGGAGGTGCTGGGGTGTAGAAGTAGGGTGCGAAGCCATGGATGTGGCAGCAGACAGAGACGCCCTCATCTGTGACCCCAAAGGCACGGAGCACAGGCACAGCACCACAGGGTGGCACAGGCCTCCCTGGCAGGGGCTGCGCGGGGCCTGGAGAGGTCACAGGGTAAGGCAGGTGACCTCAGGTTCTGCAAAGGTCTCTTCTCCAGATGCACCCCTGCAGCCTGTGCGCCCACTCGCCCTTGGTAGCCTCTGCCCCAGTGCCATTCTCCACTAAGGCTGGAAGGAGGCCCGCCTTGGAACCACAGCACAGAGGACATTGCTCAGAAAGAGTGAAACTGACCACTGGGGCCTAAGTGCAGCGTCACGAGCACTAAAGCATGGTGGACATGGGGTTGTGGGCATTTCATGCTCAGGCAGCTCCCCCAGGCTGCCCGTGTCATCCCCCAGCCACAGCACCCGCGAAACGTCAAGACCATCCACATAATGGAACCATCCAGCACAGAATGTGTTCAATCTGCCTTCTTGCAAATGGCAGAGTGAGAGTATATGCCCTTCCTCGCCTCCTGCTCTGGGTAGTGCCAGCTACCCTGTCCTTCCCTCCCACAGCCATGATCACTATGGCGAGGACTGCCTGGGTCCACTCCTCCCATAGGCTGTGACTGCCAGAGAGGCAGAGCCAGGACGCCTCCCCCAGCCCACTTCTACCCCCACAACTCACCCACATAATGGTCAATCTCCAGCTGCTGGAAGATGAGGGGCTCTGTTTGGGGGTCCAGGGGAGGTGGGGCAGGCCGCAACCAGCGGGAATCTATGGCTGCAGAAGGGAATTGCCCTGGAAGGGGGTGCGGAAGCAGGGTCTGATGGAGTTATGGTCCACCCTTAGAAAGAAATACTACCCTCCAAGGCCAGCCCATGGTTCCTCGATGGCCTGATTTATAGGATGCCAGGTGCAGGTGGGGATCTGAGTGAGGCAGGAAATTCAGCAGACATTGGGGGGTTAAGGGTCAGAATCAAAATGGAAGCTGCAAGCCATGAAGGATGCATACTGATGTGGGGTCAAAGGTCATCCCTTCAGAGGACCCAAAGTGGGCCCGAGGTCAGTTTTATGGCTGAGTCCAGAAGCAAGACTGCAGGGGCTCCCCACTACAAGCCTCACCATCTGAAGCCCCCTCCAGGGCCAGCTGCGGCTCCTCCTCCTCCTGCTCTCGCAGCCTCTGCTCGGCCTCCATCTCTTCCATCAGCGCCAGATCCTCTTCAAACTGGGATGGTGGAAGTGCCTCATCCTCATCCCAGAGTCCCCGACGAGCCCTCTTTGGGGGCACCCCAGGACCCGGGCCTGACTGCCGCTTGCCATCCATCCTGCTGAGAAAGGGGAGTTTGGTGGGGTTCTGATCAGACCCCCATCTTCTCCACGGCCTCCCAGGCACCCACAGGCACCCACCGTGACCATGAGCCTTTTAATACTCTGGAGTGGCTAAGGAGTGACCCAGCTCCAGCCCACATTCCAGATGCTCAGGCACCTTTTAGTGTACCCATTCTACCCACCTGTTTAATCCTTCCTCACCTGTTCCAGCTCCCACATCCCTTTCCCTGTTTACCCCAGCCCTCCTTCCCTGCCTCCCATCAGGGTCCTCAGCATACCCCTTGATTTCTCAGAAGCCTCTGTCCCTGATGCCCTCCATACCCACCAGCCCAGCTGCCCAGCTATGCTTCAGATAAATAGTGGGCCAGTAGCAATGCTCAGTGCCAGAGGGGTCTGAAGCACATTTGACCAAGTCCCTTCCCTGTCTGAGACTCACACTGACACAGATACCAGACACCCTGGGGGCTTCTCACTGTGATCCAAGGTCAAATGCCCTTTCCAGGTGAGGAAGTTTCGCCCACAGGACCCTGTGCCCTTCCCCCAAGGGCTCTGTGCTTGCCTGCCACTCTCCAGCTCCCTCGTGCAGAATGCACAGGCCGCGCACCCTCGCCCTCCACGCTTGAGCAAGAGCTCCGATGAGGACATAGATAAGCACAGCGCAAGGACCAGCCGAGGACACTTAGCATGACTCAGGAAAATGATCAAACAGTGCTCTTAATGTCTTCCAACTGTCCCCAGGTGTCCTTTACAGCAACCCACCCCACCCAGGAGCCTCGTGCAGACTGCTTTTTTTCTTTTCTTTTTGTGCTACTGCGGGTTGAACCCAGGGTCCTTTACCTCTCTGAGACATCCCCAGTCCCACCCCTTTTCTTTGCAGTACTGGGGACTGAACTCAGCTCTATCAGGAAGCTACACCCCCAGCCCTTTATTTTTGATTTTGAGAAAGGGTTTCACCAAGTTGCCCAGGCTGGCCTTGAACTTGCAATCCCCCTGCTTTAGTCCCCTGAATTGCTAGGCTTACAAATGTGTGCATTTGTGCCCAGCTTAGTCCAGACCTTATCAAAGACATGCTGCAATTCTGAACTGACAGAGGATATGTGAAGATGTGTGCGTGTGGCACATAACGAATACTTCTCGACATTAAAGAGGAGCCAGTGACTGAGAAACACAAAGGAGAGAATCTCGAAAACAAACCGTGTGGCAGCGCAGCTCAGGGACAGAGCTGGCTCAATACCCAGCACTGCAGAAAACAAACCCGAACAAGCTTTGTGCAAAGCCAGACATAGACTTTCTTTTCAGGTGATGGAATGTTCTGAAACTAGACAGAGGTGCTAGATGAACTACACAGTGAACGTACTGAATGCTGCTGAGTTGTTCACTTTAAATGGTTGATTTCATCTCAGTACCAGAGGCAAGTCTACACTGCATGACACCACTTACATAGAACAGACACGCTGGTCTATGGTACTAGAAGTCAGGCTAGTGGCTGCTTCTAAGGTGGGAGAGAATGACAAGGAAGGGGCGCAGGGAAATTTCCTGGATGCCAGAAACACATGGCACATTTAACTGCACACCTGTAACTTGTGCATTTCACTTAATGTAAATTACAGCTCAATTACAAACATAAAAGTTTGGAGGCGATTCCCTATCTAGGGATTTATGCTACAGATATATTATCATATCTGAAAACAACTACACTTACAAGGTTATTTCCGGCAGCATTGTTTGAAATCCCAAAAGACTGGAAACCACCTAAATGTCCGCCCCTAGGGTACTGTTCAAATAAATTACGTTAATTCTACTCAATGGAATACTATGCAGCTCTATAAAGGAAGGAGGAAGCTCTCCAGGTGGTGATAGGGAAGGCTCTCAAAGAGGCATTGTTCAGTAGATAAAGCAAGGTACAGAAGGTGTACTTAGACTTTCACATTTTGTTTAAAAAAAAAAAAAAAAAGATATCTAAGAAAATGTTTGCCCTGATTCAAGTCACTGGGAAACAATCAAACAAATCCAAAGTGGAGGCTGGCAACGGCTGGGCGGGATCTTTAAAACAGTTGATGCCATAAAAGGAAAAGAAAAAGCCATCGTGATGATGAAATGAAATCCAGACACTACCCTGGATGAAGATGGAAACCAGCTCTGAAGGATACAACTGGGACAACTGGGATTCAATGACAGAATACACCAGCTCACGTTAACCTGCCCAACTCGTTACTACGCTGTACTTGGCAGTGGACATCCCTGTTCCTGGAGGAAGGATCATCATGACCACAATTTTCAAATAGTTCAGCCAAAATCAGAGAAAGGAATATGTGTCCATGTGCTTGAGACAAAGCATACCAGGCCTCGCTGGGCACTAGTGACCAGGCAGGGGGAAGGGAAGGGTAGGGCGGCCAGTGGTACTCAACTGGCAATGTCTCTGCAGGTTTGAAACTTTTCAGAAAGCAAGCTGGGGAGGAACTACGTACCCAGGTGGGTGGAGGAAAACATACTTGTCCCTGATGCATCAGTCTGGAAGGAAACTGGTAGCGCTGGTTTCCAGAGACAGGGTGGATTGATGGCTTCACTAACAGCTTTATTCAGCTATCAATTCACACAACATATAGTCCACCGTGAAGTACCGTTCAGTGGTTTTTAGAGTATTTTCAGTTGTGCAACTGTGATTAAAATTTGATTTAGGACACTTTCATCCCCCCAAAAGACAGTACCTTTACCTATCACCCACACTAAGCCAATGTCCCAGCCCTGGGGAACCCCTCATCGAGGCTCTGTGGATTTGCCTACTCTGGGAAGGTCCTATATGGAATCTTAGAAGGTCTCGTCCCCTTGATGTTTGCAAGGTCCATCCTGCTCAGTGCTCAGTTCCTCTCTGTGCCTGTTCTCCCTCTGCGTGGAGAGACCATGCTTTGTTTTTCCACTACCAGCTGATAAGCACTAGAAGGAAAGCCCCTGTGTCCACCCCTCTCACCAGCCCCTCAGCAGCACATGCTCAAAGGCAACCGACCTCAGTGATCAAATGCCACCAAGGCCTCCGGGGCAGAAGCTGGTTTCCTGTGGCTCTCCTCTCAATGACCTCATCCCATCTCACAAACCTGACAGCTGGTTTGTTTCGTTCTTGTTTTTTTGAGGTGCTAGAGATGGAACCCAGGGCTCCCTCATTCTAGGCAGGTACTCTGCAACTGGGCCCTGCCCCCAGCCCTCCTGGCAGCTGCAGACTCTCCACCGACACCTTCCCCTGTGTGTCTCCAGCCTGGGACTCCAACTGACAGAACCAACGGCTCTCTGGACATGTCCACTGGGAGTTGGGAGCATGTCCCTCCAGGCCTCTTGGACTATAAGGTGAGCAAGCTGCTCCCCGAGCACTGAGCAGGATGGACCTTGCAAACATCAAGGGGACGAGACCTTCTAAGATTCCACACAGGACCTTCCCAGAGTAGGCAAATCCACAGAGCCTCGATGAGGGGTTCCCCGGGGCTGCACGTCAATCCCCCCCCCCCCCCAATTCAGCAGCGCTATTTTCCATCAGGCCAAGGCTTTGGAGCCACCTAGATTTTTCTCTTCCCCCAACACACACATTCCACTGTAAACCATGCCCCTGGGCCTTCCCCAGACCCCAGCCCAACTGCTTCCACCCTGCATGGGCACTGCTGCTGTCTGTCTCCCTCTGCTGGAAGGAGAGCTCAGTGCAGGCTGGATGGGCCTGTCGGCCAAAGTCTGCCAGGAGCCCCTGAGAGCACCTGGCACACAGAGGGCCCCGGAGAAATGGGAATAGATGACTGGACTCCCTCTGGGCCCCCTCATCTCACCCTGCCTGGCTATGCTCCACATGGCAGCCAGACGGATTCTGCACAAACAGGCCAGACCATCCTGTTCCTCTGCTCAGACCCTGCCCCCGATTCCCTTCTCAGAGTGACAGCCAAGTCCTCGTCACAGCCCCCAGCTTCTTCTCACCAACTTGGACCCTCTCCCTAACTCACTGGGCTGCAGCGACCAGACTTGCCACTCCTTAACTACCAGGCACAGTTCAAGCTCAGGCCCTGGTACAGGGGTTCACACCCCAATCTCTTCCCCAGGGATCTGTCCCCGTCTCCCCCCACCACGCCTCTGCTCCCTGCTTGTGGAGCAGCTGCTCTCCTGGCCTCCCCAACCCTCTTCCTGTCCTTTTTCCGGATGGCGCTTACTGTCTTGTACACTGCATCCATTCTCAGAATTCTCAGAATGGTCCCAAGAGAGTGACAAGCACTTCAGGTGAGAGTTGGTAGGAGAAGCTCACTGTCGGCTCACCCAGACCTATGGAACAGGACTTCTGTGGGGCTGTGTCGTGAGCATCTCAAGGAGGTTCAGCTGATGAGTTCCTCAAAAACAGAGATCAGGGTCTTGCCCAAGTCAGGGTCCCCAGCATTACAGGTCACTTCCAGATGTGAGTTTAGACTCCCACCAAGTGTTACCAACTTTGATGAGTACTCCCTGAGCCTCCATTACTTTGCTTGGCTCCCAAAGACCAGCACTGCCTGCCTCTCTCTCTCTTTTCCCCCCAACTTAAGCATTTAGTACTGCCTCTTGAGAGCGCACAGCACCCTGAGCAGAGATCTCCTGCTCTCCCTACCAAACTGAATTATCACTGGCTCCCCAGTACCCTGCAAAGGACTTGCCACAAGAGCAGGTGCCTGAAGGGCTGAAGAACATGCTGGGAGAAGAGAAGGGCATGGCAAATGTCAGGCTTAAGAAACGAACCTCTCTAAGGGGCCTGGGAAGAAGATGTGCAGGAGAAGGAGGAAGGACAAGGCAACAGGTTTCTGGAGCTGAGAGCAATGTCATCACTCTTCCCTGCCTCCTCACTCCTCCAGCTGAGCACTGCCCTTAAGGTGTACCCCAAACCTTCTCCCTCTGGACCCCTGCTCAAACCACAAACCCAGGGATCACCTAGAGCTCATCCTCTTCTCACCCACATGGCCTGTCAATTCTCGGTAGGCCTGAGATCCCCCACTGTGCCCTTACCTTCTAACTCCGCTCTCCTTCCACTCTTACTCCTGCTACAATACAATCTCCACCTGGCAGCTGGCAAATTTTTCAAAATGCAGGCAGATCTTACTGTCCCATGCTCAAATCTGCCCATGGTTCCCCAGTAAACCCAGAACAAAAGCAAAACCCCAAACTAATGCTTACAAGTCCCTACAGGACCTAGCCCCGTAATTTATATTTCCTGTTCCTTCACCTTAAGCCACAAACACACCAGGCTCCTTTCTACCTCAGGGCCTTTGCACTTGCCAGTCCTTTGCCCAGTTCTTTCCTTACAAGGCTGATTTATCTCAAACAAAACATTCCCTGTCAGATTGATTCCGGGTCACTCTTGCTAAGGACGCCCCATCGTGGTCACGTGAGCCTGTTATTTTCTCCTCCTATAAGCCACCACTGCCTGAAAGCATGGCTTTACTATCATTTACTACTTGTCTCTCGTCTGTCCTCCTGAGACGTGGACCTTCTCAGACTTGGTGATGCTGCAGCCACTGTTCCTAAGGCAGTTCTATAAACAATCTAGCGAATACGGGACCACACCCCGCTCACAGGTGCACCAACCATACCCCCAGTGCCTCGCGGGCCGGGACCCCAAAGCCAGGCCCCGCCCCGCGAATGCACTCCCGCACGCCAGGATTCCCGGTCGCCGCACGGTCCAGCGCGGCCCCGCAGACCACCGGTCCCTGTCCCTCTTCCTCGCGCCCCCGAGGCAAGGGGTCCCTCCTGCCACCATGTCCCACGCGAGCTCTTAGTACACTCCCTCAGGACTCCGTGCCCGGCACCTCGAGACCCCCTCCCCGCTTGGCCAGTTCCACCTATTCCCCTCTCCCTTACTCACCCGCTTCAAACAGGATTTCCCGCCACAGCGTACGCCGCCGTGAACCCTGACTCCGGCGCGCGCAGGCGCAGAGGCGCTGCGCGCCGAGCTGGGCCACGCCCCTGCCCCGCCAGTGTGGCCATGGCCACGCCCAACCTGGCAGCGCTCCACGCCCCGTTTTCCCCAACGATGAGACAAGCCACGCCCCTCCTCTCCGCTGGAGTAGCCCCCCGCCCCCCGGTTGACCACAAATTCCCGATAACCCCACCCCTCGTGATGTACGTGGCCCAAGGCCACGCCCTCCAGGCTGCTGCCTTCCGGGCCCAAAGTAGTCCGCTAGATCAGCGGCGCCCCCAACCCTCTGGGCCTCCAGCCTTCGGGTGCTGCGCGCGCACACTGCTCTCCTAGCCCGCCTCCCGCCCAGGCCGCATCCCGAGAACTACGGAAGTGGGAGATGCCTGCAGTTGGCTGGCATGACACTGCCTTCCCCGCAAAGGAGGCTGTTACAGGATCAACTCCCAGCCTCAGTTTTCCCATCTGCAGATAAACAAGCGCAAGGTACGGACACCTTTGGGGTGTCCGATAAACACTTAGAATAAGGCGATTGTGTGTAACTACTCATTTTCGTCGTCCCCTGCCCCCAACAAATGCTCCTTTCCAGTATCCTGCCGGTTCCTCTAGGCAGCCCTGCCCCCTGGGCCCTCCACTCAGCCCACTGCGTGTGTGACAACTTCCCAGCTTGCCCTTACTGTGTGTGTGGTTCAACTTTCAGGCCCAACCCCCAGGTTCTCATATTTTAGATGTCCTCAAAGACATCCACCTTGGAAATGCCTCCTCTTCCTCCCTCCAGCTCCCATTGTCTGTGCTGTTGCCATCAAAGCTCCTCGTCCCTCCCCTTGTGCCATGTCTCAACTTTATTTTGTTCCTGTTTCCAGTGCCTAAAATTGGGCATTTTAAGCTCTCCATCAGCACTAGGTGCATCTCTAGAAGGGCCAGCACAGTACTGGCCCATGAGAGGCCTTGGCAAATACTTGTTGACTGGACAAAAGTCCCAGCCCTTAATCAGCTTAAATCCTATTTGTCCTTCCAAAGCCAGGAGTAGTCAGAAACTCAGGAGGCTGAGACAGGATTGAAAATTTGAAGCCAGCCTCAGCAACTTAGGGAGAACCAGTCTTAAAAATAAAAAAGCTGGAGATGTAACTCAGTGGTAAAGCACCCTTGCACTCAATCCCCAGTACCAACTGAAAAAAGAAAAAAAAAAAAAAAAATGGTTCCAATCTATTTTGGGAGGTGACTCTCAGGTTGTCAGGTACCTGGCCTGGACCCCTCAGCAGCCAGCCCCTATCTCCCTGTACTGGGATGATCTGTCACCTCCACCAAACCAGCAGCCTGAGGAGGCTGCTGGTCCTGTCAACTGAATTAGATTCAGAGGCTGGTGTTAATGAAGACCCTGAAAGCTCACCCCCTTCTCCACTTACACTTAAAAGTCTGGCTTGTACTCTTATTTTCTTGTTTTTGCTTTGTTTTTAGTTTTTATTAAATAAAAGGAGCAGAGGAAGAGGGGCACCTGTGGTCTCCCAGGCTGTGAAGGACAGTTATGGGCCCCCCCTCCCCCCTCTGTTCAAGGTGCATTGAGCAGTAGGCTTGAGGTGTAAGCTGGGCGGGAAGGGCAGTTGGGAACAGTCAGAGGTCGGGACCTGTGAACCATCACCCTTCCTGGAAGACTCAATGGGAAGGGAGGGAGCCTCCTGGACTTCAGGCCACAGATGAAACTATAGGGCTGCCCAGGGCCCCTTTCCAACCCAGGAGGAAGAAGAGTGACAGTGTCCATCTGTTGGAGGGTGGTCAGGCAAGGCTGTGGACCGGAGTAACTGGCCCCTTACTCATGGACGTCCCAGATTTCAGATAGCAAAGGTGGCAACTTCTTGTCCTGGAGTCGCAGGGCGAAGACCTGCTCCGAGTGGACGGAGCTCAGCGTGCGTAGGCTCACAAGCTTCATCAGCATGCGTGGGAAGCGAAGCTGGTCCTGCAGGCCAACAGGAGGGAGGTGGCTGCTAGCGGGGCTCTGGCCTGCAAGGAGGGCTTCCCTTCCCCAATTAGCCAGGAGAGCCAGGGTGGGGAGCAGCCAGGCATAGCACAGGCCCCACCCAGGGCTGGGGAGGCTGTCCTTCATGAAAGGATAGGAGCCTGAGGACAGCTCTGATGAGCAGACAGTGGCTGGAGCTCAAAACATCACAGTGGGGCCGGTAGAGCCTGAGCTCAGATGAGGAAGTGAGACCTAAGGCCCGGAATGACCCTCTGTGGTCCCAGACTTCCTCCCAACCCAGCACTAAGTCTGCTCTGCAGAGCAGAAGCCACAGGCTCTAGGGGGCTCCGGCCCTAGTACCTGTGGCCTCTTGATGCGAGTGTAGGAGAGCAGAGCCTCCACATAGGGCTGCTGCAGGGCCTCCACACGGCTTGGCTCCTGCACGTTGGGGCGGTCAGCAGAGAAGATGTTAATGGCAATGAGTAGTGCATACTCGGCATCATCCAGGCCCAGGCGCCGCATGGCCCGTGAGAACTCGAAGATGGGGTTGATGAACTCCACCTGCAAGCCTGCGGGAAGAGAGCCACCTGATCGGCTCTCCTGGCCTAAAACCAGACTCCACACCCTGGTCCCGATGGCAAGCCAGTGCGTGAGGGAAACAGCAATGATTACAGTGTCCTGTCATTTCTGCACCTGCCTGGCACACAGTAGGTCTGCCACCCTGCCTGTGATGGAACAGGCAATGAGCACCACCACTTGTGATTTCCCACATCCTGCCACCACCCGTCTGCACAGCTCCTTCCTGATTTCACAGGCTCTGTCCTCGCCCGCACAGAGCAGGGGAGAGGGTTTAACCTAGGTGGTGCTGAGCCAGTCCCTGTGTGGTTCCACTGCTCTGAGGTCAATTCCAAACTCATCTGAGACTGACATGTTCATTTATTCATCGAACATCATTGAGCATCTTTGGTGTGCCAGGCCTGGGGGTAGAGCAGTTCATAAGACAAAGTCCCAACTCCTGCAGGACTCTGGGGTTGAAGGAACAGATGACAAATACATCAGTAAATACCCAGTTTATCAGATGGTGATGCGCTTCTGGAATAATGCACAGAAGAGTAATCGAGACAGCTGAATATCTGTTCACATTTTCCATGTGGTGGGCAGGGAAGGCCCCAGTGCAGAACACTTGAGCAATGACCAAGGAGGCGAGGGAGCAAGTCACAAGACTATGTGAGTGCTCTGGGCAAGTCCTGGGCGAACCTGAACAAGTGGGTCACCCTGGGTCCAGGTGAGAGAACAAGTGGAAAGGCCCTGAGGCTGGAGCATGTTGGATAGGTTCAAATAAGAATGAGAAGGTCAGGAATCAAGGGGGAGAGGGCAACACCAAGGGCAGCAAGGAAGAAACCAGGTCTTGAAGGGCCTTGTGGGCCACAGTGAGGAGTTTGGCTTTTCTCCCAGGAAGACAGAAGCCATGAAAGTTTCTGAGCAGAGGAGATAGGAGTTGACTTGGGTGTTGACAGAATCCTTTGAACTGCTGAAGAACAGACACATTGGGAGGGTGGAGGCAGGGAGCCAGTGAGGGGCCCTTGAAGTGTTCCAGGGAGCCATGACTGAAGCCTGCACTGGGCAGCAGCAGAGGAGACAGGAAGTGGTGGGACTCCTGACCTCCTCTCTAGCCTCACCTCCTGTGTCACAACAGCTGGAACTCCTTGTAGTTCCTTAAAACCATTCAGCTCTCTCCACCTCAGGGAGATCCCCCTACAGCAAACATCTTCTTCCAAGTTCTGCCCTGCTAAGTTCACACTTAAGGGTTACTGGGACTACCTTGGATGGTGAGAGGGCTAGGGATTGAAGGAAGAAGACAGGGCTAGAAGTGGATACTGCGAGTGCCCCAGGAAGACATGATGAACTTACAGAGGGCCCAGAGGATGACAAGTGAGGCCTCTGCACGTGACAGCAGCTGGCAGTGCCTCTCCCACCCCCCTCTACCCAGACAGTGCCTCTCACTCCCCAGGTCTCAACTCCAGTGCAATTCATCCAGGAGCCCTCTGCCTAGGTCACGTGCCCAGGTAAATGCTCTTGGAGCACAGGATGTCAGGCTGCCCTATACACCAGGGGAAGCTTTGCATTTTGTGAAGGGCTGGATCTAGCAGCCTGCCTCTTCCTGATCCCCACCAAGATGCCCTGTGTGATGGCAGAGACTCCTGCACACAGCCAGAGCTCACTAAACACACTCTCATCTTGCTCTCACGTTGGCTCCATCCTCAGCCCACTTTGGAGGCTCAAAAAGGAATGAGATGGATGATGTCCCCTAGCCAGTGGGTGCCAACCTCCCCCCACCCCTGGCCCCCTTGGCAACCTGCACGGTGGAAGTCGTCCTTGCTGTAGGTGAAGTCCTTCAGGAAGGTGATGCACTCGGTCTCATGGTTGTAGCGCCTGGCCGTCTCTAACAGCATGATCTGAGGGCAGTAGGGGGAGGGCCTCAAGGGGGGCCCCACGACCCTTCAGCTGCTGTCCCTCCCTCCCAGCCTGAATGGGAGTCTGATCTGGTGAGGATCATCCTCCTTGGCCACGCCAGCACGCAGTCAGCAGGTCAGACCCTCTGAACTCTTTCCCTCCAGGCTTCACTTTGGCCTGTGCTACCCTCTACTCTAGGGCACTCTGCCCAGGGGTTATGAGGGACACCGGCAGGGAGTTTTGACTGTTTTGTTCATTCCCATATGCCAGTACTTAGGATGGAGCTTCACATACTACAGACTCATTTCTTATTCACTATGATTTGAATCCAATGTCAACTCCTCTGAAAAGCCTTCCAGGTGTATATCCTCTAAAGCTGCCTCTCCAGCACAGCCCTTGATCACTGACTACCTTGGCTCCTTCTCCTCTCTCTCCTTGGCTCATGGGAGGCTCTGGCTATCTCATTTAAGTTTCAGACATCCCTCTGTAGAACGCTATCCCCACAAGGGAAAGGACTAGTCTTGTTCTTTGCTCTGCCCCCAGCATCTGTTCTGGAGCTACCTCTGAGGTTCCTGTGGGCAGGTGCTGTGGTGGTTACCTCAATGGTGGATGCCTTCAGGAGGGCAATCTGGTCCTCACGGCCCAGCTGTAGGAAGCCAGGCACCTGCTTGGCAAAGTCCACAATCTCTTGCACTGAGATGATGGCCAATTCCGTGAAGTGGGCAAAGCGCTGCTGGCGGGCATCTCGGGACTGGGGGTCTGCACCCAGGGGCCAGGGCTGGGATACAGGACAGCAGGGTCACTCCAGGAATCCTGTACTGTGGGGGACACTCCCCTCAAGGTTCCTACCCTCTGAAGCCTCATATCCCCCACATCCTGGGCCCCAGCCCTGCTGGCTCTTCCCACTGGGCCCATCACTGCTCGAGGCTGTGGAAAGGGCAGTACCGTGACTTTGGGCTGGTCAGAGAAGGAGCGTTTGTTGCACTGCAGCTGGGCCGCCACCAGTTGCTGGATCATTAGTTCCTGAGCCGCTGTTAACTGGACACCCTCGCCTTCCCCTGAGCTCTGGCCACCTGCCTCAGACCCTCCAGGAGATGCCCCGGGCCCAGAGGCTGAGCTGCTGCCGGCACCTGGCTCCACAGGTGACTGCTGCTGCTGCTGCTGCTGCTGCTGTTTCTGAATTTTCTTCTTCCGGATCTGTTCCTCAGAAAGGACACCTGTGGGGGATACGGGCCTCAGCAGAGGCTCCAGGCCTGGGTAGGGGCAGGCTGGCGCCATCCTTCCCCAGCACTCACACTGCTCCCGCATCCCTGCCTCCTTGCACTTGCGCAGCCGGCACTGCTGGCACTTGCGCCGCATGAAGGCATCCATCTGGCAGGTTCCACCACCCCGGCAGGCATAGCGCCCAGCCCCACCGTGGACCACACTGCGCCGGAAGAAGCCCTTGCAGCCTTCACAACTGAGCACATTGTAGTGGAAGCCAGAGGCCTTGTCCCCGCACACTCGGCAAAGTTCATGGCCCAGCATTTTCGGAGCTGGGCCCTTCTTCCGCTTGCGTTCTGGCTCCTCCTCTGGCTCTAGGATGACTGGGATGGGCAGATAAAGGCCATGAGAGAGAGCCACAAAGAGAAACAGCTGCCAGAGGGTCAGGCACATGAGAGATCCCAAGGCGAGGAAGCAGAGGACGAAGGGTGAGAGGAGATGTGCACACTCAGGGGACTGCAATGCAGAGGGAAAGATGTCCAAGTCAGTGGACCCCCAAGAATGAATCAAAGTAGGAGGCATTAAGGAGAAATGGAAGGAAAAAGAAAAATAAACAGGGCCTCCCATTTTCCCATCCTTGTTTCTCCCTTTCTAGATGCCTCCCTCAGCCCCCACACCAAATTCCAGACCCCTGTCCCTGTCTCACCTTCTATGAAGGCAGAGTTGGCCCCATCAGTGCCTAGAACTTCAGGGTCCAGGCCCTCCGGCCACAGCTCAGGACCCTCCTCCTTTATAGTGGGTGGAGAAGAGGAGGTACTGGGCTGAGGAGGGCCATTTCCTGGGAAAGGGAGGAAAGAGACGGAGGGACAGTGAGCTTCTATTGCCAATGTATGATGGAGAGTGAATGGGAAAGTCTCACTCACCAGGCACGGGGCTGTCCAGGGAACTTGTGGTGGGGGAGGACATGGTGGGGTCACGGAGCAGCCTACAGAATACAGAGAATTGAGAGCTTTTTGAGGCTAGGGATGGGCAGGTCAGACCAGTTGCAGGTCCTAATGGGGTTGCTCCTCCCTTTAATCTCCTCATTTTTCAACTACTACACAGAGACTCCACTCTCAGCCCTAGCCCCCCTAGAGACCCTCACTACTTTTTCGGGTGCTGGGGATGGAACCCAGAGACACACACACGTTAGGCAAGGGTTTTATCACTGACTTACATTCTCAGTCCTTTTTATTTTTTTCACTTTGGGACACAGTCTCATAAGTTACCTGTGCTGGCCTTGAATTTGCCAGCCTCCAGTTTCAGTCTCCATAGTTGCTAGGATTACTAATTTGTGCCACCACACAGGGCTCTCCTCAGGCATGTAAACAATACCCGCCCAGTTCTGCTCCCCGCCAGCCTTCACCTTCAAGTCCCGCCCCTTCTCCAGGTCCCACCCACCAGTTCCCTCCAAGAAACAATCCTTTGGTAGTGCTCGGTCTACAGGTCCTCCCTCCACCCAGTTTCACACCGGTTACTTTGAGGAGGCTCTACCACACTCCTGCCGAGAGAGCCCCCGCACCGCCGCATCCCATCTCCTGTTATGGCCCGCCCCGTCTTTTCCTCCTAGGTTCCACCCACCCCTCCCTGGACCGACCCTCACTCCTCCCATCAGGAGCCACCTCAACATTTTGCCCCGCCCCATCTGTGTCCCGGCCTTAGAACTCCGCCCCCAAGCTTCAGATCCCGCCCCCTCACCTTGCCCCAGGTCCCGCCCCTCTCCGAGCACCAGGGGGAGGCGGGGCTCATGGCTGCGCACAGGGGTCTTGTGGGCGGTCTTTCGCGGGGTCTCCTACTCGGGTTGTCCTGGAAACAGCTAGGGGAGGCGCAAGCTACAGAAGAGAGGGACGCAAAGGAGAGCGCGAAGTTGAGTAAAGCGGCGCGGACCACCCGGGAGCCTCTGGCCGGGCTCCTCCCGCGCCTCCCCACTCTCGGGAACACTTGCCTCCGTCCCCTTGCTCTGCTTCTCTTTCTCCTTCTCCTCCTTAGCCCCTGACAGGCAGCCGCTACTGGGTCCCCTCAAAAGTAACTTCAGGGGCTTGGGGGTGTAGCTCAGAGGCAGAGCACTTGCCTAGCATGCGCGAAGCCCTGGATTCGATCCCCGACACCTCAAGGAAAAAAGGAGGAAAAGTAACTTCGCCACTTCTTCCGGCAACCCCGCCAAGCGTCATTTCCGGAAAGGGGCGGGGAGCGAAAGGTGACGCACTTCCGTTCCTCTTAGGAACAGCCCGGAATCCACTGCGGCTCACGGAAGTCATATACTCATCGGAAGTGTGCTCCACCGGGTAGCTCCACTGGGGTCCAGCAGAAGTGTTCCGGAAACTCAGTTTAATGTTGAGCAAAAGGGGCGTAGGTGACCCCAAATCTTCCGGGCCCACGCTTTGTGGCCTTGTTTCACCCATGTGCTTCCCGAGCCGGTGCACAAAGACTTAAAAGACTTAAATCTTCCTAGCAGTGACTGCTTCTCGCACGTGATTTATTTGAAGAATGTTTGCCCTTTTTTGCTTGTTACGTGTTTTCTGATATTGTACGTGTAATGTATAAAGCCTGCATTTTTCCCCTTACAGTAGGTGTGGTGTATGTTCGTTTTAAATAAATTAAATCACAAACATGGACCAGGAACAAATATATAAAAAATATATAATAGTGCTGGATATGAAATCCAGGCTTCTTTCACGCTGTTCAAGGGCTCTACCACTGAGCTTGCACCTGGAAGCATATCTTAAAAACAATTTGGTGATTGGGAGCTTTAAAAATAAGAAACTTAGTCTCCCCCTACCCAAAATGGTAAAAATAATAGCTTTTCAAGAAAATTCAGACTACTTGAACAGATAGGAGATGAAATTGCTCCAAAGATTTTTCCTCACTGATAATGTTTTTTAATCAAGCATATATATATATATATATATAAAAGCATATATATACATATATACTTTTAATTTTTAAAAATTTTTTGTGGTGTTGGGATTGAACTCACCAGGCCTCACTCATGCTAGGCAAGGTCTCTACCACTCTGCTGCACTCCACCGTGCATGTGTTTTTTTTTTTTTTTTTTTTTTTTTTGGTTTTGTTTTGTTAGGAAAACCAATAGTGATGCATGCTTTTCTATAACTTGCTTTGTTCACTTCAGACTGGCTTTTGTGGCTATGGAAATTTCTGTCCAAGGATATCATAAATAAAATGAGTAGTTAATGTGGGCGTTCATATCTGGCAGAACCCAGTGTCTCTGTCCCTTCCTTGCTCTGCCTTGGTTAAGCCAAGTTACTTAACCTCCCTGCACCTCAGTTTTCCTTGCCTGTAAATGTGAGAGAGAACCGACCTGATTCTATTGTCCTTGTAATTACTTGACGTAAAAGGGATGAAGAGACTTAGGCTCGAATAAGTCTGACGTGTTAAAGCTTTGTTTATTCCCATGGGTGTTAAAGTTCTTTCTAACTTACCACTCTCAAAAAAGTGGGAGGGCTGGGGAGATAGCTCAGCTGGTAGAGTGCTTGCCTCGCAAGCACAGGGCCCTGAGTTTGATCCCCAGTACCAAGGGGAAAAAAAAAAAAAAAAGTGGAAAAGGCTCACAGGGACCTAAGATGAATCACTGTACCACACTTTTGGGGTGAGTCACATCAGGCTCAGTATCCATTGACCTAATTGTAAGATGGGGGATATTGTATCTTGTGAAGGGTAGGAGGGCTCAAGAAGCCCTGTGTCTAGCATATGTAAACACCTGGTCAGTAGCAGTTTTGCCTGAATCTAGTTGTGGATCAGTGTTCTCATTTGTAACTAATTCAGTCCCCCCCCCCCCTTTTTTGTGGTAAAGCTTTTTTTTGTGGTAACTTATACTCTATAATTCACCCACTTAAAGTAAAATTAATTTTTTTAGTATATTCACAGGGTTATGCAACCATTACCATGGACAAATTTATTTTTTTAAATTTTTTGTCTTTGGCTGGTTGGCTGATTATATTGTCTTCTGGCCCTGTGGTGGTTTTGTTGCCTCTTCCATTATTCTGCAAACACACAGTAGGCCTGCAGGCCTCAGAGCTCCCTGTGAACCACTGCATCAGGCTGGTTCTTCTTTAGCTATCATTATCTTTTATTTAAACAGCAACAGTAGCTATCAATCTTGTTACATAATATACCAGTATCTTAGAGTGTTCAACCAATGCAGAATCTACTATTGACAGAAATAGTCACTAATAGCATTGCAGAAATTTTGTAACGTTTCAACAAGCTAACTCTTTGGCTCTTTATTTAGAACTTCAGAGCTGGAAGGGACTTGAAAAATATCTTAATTTGACCTCCTTATTTTATTTATGCTTACAGTGCTGGGGATCAAACTAAGGGCCTCATACATGGGAGGCAAGTTCCACTAGTGATCTTCAAAAATGATTTAGAACACCTTTTGTCACCCTCACAAAGACACCCCATATGCATTAGCAGTTACCTACAATTTTCCCATTAACCAACCTTCCATCTCTGGCATTTTCACGTTCTGGGCATTTCCTGTAAACAGACTCTAGACTCTGTAGTTCTTTGTGATAGTGTCTCTCACTTAGGTTTCCAAGGTTCATCTTTGTTGTAGCATGTATCAGTGTTCCATTTCTATTTATTCCTGAGTGATATTCTATTGTACGGATGTACCACAGTTTGTTTATCCATTGGTTAGTGGATTAATATTTGGGTTGTTTCTGCTCTTGGCGATAATGCCACTACAAATATTCATGTACAAATTTTTGTGTAGGCAAGTTTTCACTTCCCTTGGGTTTATACTTTGATGTGAGATTGCTGGGTTATTGGTACTCTATGTTTAACCTTTTGAGGAACTACCAGCAGTGCATGCACCATTTTACCATTTGAGAGCTTACATTCCTCCTCTTTTTTTTTTTTTTTTTTTTTTTTTAAATGGGCTCTTGTTGCTATGTTCCCCAGTCTGGCCTGAAACTCCTAGACTCTAGTGATCCTCCTGCCCCAGCCTCCCAGTTAGCTGTGACTACAGGTGCTGAACAGCATTCCTGGCTCCCATTTTCTCCACATCCCTTCCCTCCCCCCCATACTGGGGCTTGAACCTTGAACCGTGGGGAGCTTAACCACTGAGCTACATCCCCACCCTTTTTTATTTTTTATTTTGAGACAGGGTATCACTAAATGGCCCAGGCTGACCTCAAATTTGTAAATCTGTAAATTCGTGATCCTCTTGCCTCAGCTTCTGGAGTAGTTGGGATTACTGGTCTGGGCCAGCACATCCAGCTGGCTACCTTTTTTGTGTAAAGATTAAGGCAGAAAGAATTTCATTATCATGCTCATTAAACTAGCCTGTTTGGGAAATTTGACTGTCTCTTTAATGAGGTTTTCTGAGGACAGTTTAGTTTCATCTTGGTGACAACTTTGGCATGAGTGACTCCATTTTGATTTTTAGTCTAGTCTGTTGGAAATTTACAAGAATGACCCCCTGAGGCGGGGGTCGTAGCTCAGTGGTGGAGCACTTGTCTTAGCACTGGGTTCAATCCTCAGCACCACATAAAAATAAATAAATAAAATAAAGGTACTGTGTCCATCTAGAACTAACAACAACAACAACTATATATATATATATATATATATATATATATATATATATATATATATATGAAAGACCTCCTGTAATTTTTATTTAACCTGTGTAATTCTGTGGTCATGTTGGCACAGAGATGAGCAGGAATTGGAGAAGGGGGAGGCAAGAGGGAGTATCTGTCAAAAGGCCCCTGCCCTGCAGTTGACCCGGGAGACTCTACAGCCATCATACCACCATGTAAGGACATACATTCCTCCCTCCCCTTGAGCCGCTGGGGCTATGGAAGAAATCCATCTTAGGAAGGTAAGCCAACTACTCAGCACCGAATGTCACCACTATTCTCCCCAGCATTCCACCAAAGGAGGCCATCCCTCTTCTCTGTAGATTTATGGGCATGCATCACATTCCCAAGGTCACACAAGCATCTGCAAGTAGCTCTGAGGGTTAGTGGACTATTACTTGAATTTCTGCCAGTGGCGTTAGGCCAGAGAGGGCAAAGTGACCCAAGTGCACAGGCACATGCCCTCAATTTTCACATAGTGCAGGTCCCAAATAGGGAGGCTACCTGTCCCTCTGAGGTTTTGCACCACTGCAAATTCCCAACCCCTAACCTAAGGAAAGCCCCAAACCTCATCATTTTGGCACATTTGGGTCCCTAACCCCTCTGAGTTGTATCGCATTTCCTCGCATCTCACCTCTCCCTGACTGATTAATTGCTATCTCTGCCTTCTTGTGCTGCTCCTTTTGCTTTCCGTTAGTTGCCTAATCTTAGGCATTAAACCCAAGGATCAAGGATCACCCTGTAGTCCACTCAAACTCTGGTACCGGTTACTATTCTGAAATGGTACTCTGAGATAATGTAATCCACCTAGGTGTGAAACAACAAAAGAATATTTTATTTCACTAACTGTAAAACAAAAGCTGAATAGGTGAGAACTTCATTTGTAATGAAAAGATAAATCCTCCGATATAGGTAACAAGATAATTTGGCAGCCAGATCCTTCCTGGAGATGCAGAATCACTGGAAATTTAACAACTGCATTGCAGTCTCCTCAGGTGTGCTGTGTCATCAGCTCAAATGCCTCAGGCAGTGTTGCCCTAGGTGACATTATATTTTTTCCAAAATTGCAGCCAAATCTTAAAAAAATTATCAACAACACAAATTATAATTATATATATGAAAATTTCTGAGATGTCCTCAATTTAACTACAAGGAACAGAGGATAGTGGTGGTGGGAGAGAGATAAGGAATATTAACCAGCTGCTGGCAAAATCAACCAAAGACAGGTTGACATTTCTGAACTTATGTTGAAACGTTGACTTAAATCCCTTCACAGGGGCTGAGGTGTGGAGCACTTGCCTAGCATGCACAAGGCCCTGGGCTCCATCCCCAGCAAGGCAAACAAACAAAAAAGAGATCAAAGAGGCAACAGCGGTTCTGGTCAAATGTCCTTCCGGACCAGGACCAGACGTGGCCTAAGTCGGCTGAGCACTTATCAAAGAAGTCCCTTACCGTTGGACTACATTTCCCAGCGGCCCACGCAGCTAGGCATGGTCACGTGGTAGATGTCAGCCAATGGGACTGTGGCAAAAAGTAATCGGGGGCAAGAGAAAAGAGGTGTCTGCACTGATTCCTAAGTGTGCCTAGGTTCAGTTTGGCGCGGTTGTAATCCCCGCTACTCGGGAGTCTGAGGCAGGAGAGTGGTAAATTCAAGGCCAGCCTGGACAATTTAGCGAGACTCGGTCTCGAATTAAAATAAAAAGGGCTAGGGGTGGTAGAGCTCTTGCCTGGTGTAGAGGCCTTGGGTTCCATCCCCAGTCCCTGAAAAAAAAGAGAAAAAATCGGTTCAAATCCCCACTGGGGATTACACAGACATTTAAAGTAATGTTTGATGCTTAATATTTGACTCACATTGCTCAGAAAAGATTGCACTGGGGCTAGCTGGACCAGGAGTATCTTTGAAATGTGGACGATAATCCCTCTGACAAAATTAGACAAAAAATATTGGATTGAAAAAAACTAATGCTTTCCCGAATCATATCCTGGAAGGGTTGTTGTGTTCAGTGATTTTGGAGACCCAAGAAAGTCAGGTACTCTCGCTTGAGAGCCTCCTGATCTGATGGTGGAGGCCGACGTGGGCACTAGATGCTAAGGGACCAGAAGGTAATGTGGATCCCTTTTGCGGCGCTGTGTTCAGAAGGGCAATTTCTTCCGTACAGCGAGGGCAGGGACAGTCAGGAAGGAAGCATTTATTCTGCTTTTACCATCAGTGGAGAAAGTGAGCGAGGCGGCATTCCAGGCCGTGGGAACCAAAGGATCAATGCAGGGGATCTGGAAAGAGCCCGCTGTGTATTTCAGTTAGATTTAAAAAAAAAAAAAAAAAAAAAAAAAAAAAAAAAAAAAAAATATATATATATATATATATATATATATCGTAGGCTGGGGAGATAGCTCAGTTGGTAGATTGCTTGCCTCGCAAGCACAGTGTCCTGGGTTTAGTCCCCAGCACCGCAAAAAAATAAAAAATAAATAAAATAAAAATAAAAAATTGCAGTGGGGCTGGCCTGGGGAGGAGATAGGGAGGGTCACCTGCGAAAATAAGTCCACACTACCACCATGTGGCCATTTGGGGATTTGCAGGCAAGGCTTCTCAAATTACAAAGTTGTAACTGGGATGCTGCAGACAGCGTAGTGGAGGTGGTAGGGGGTGAACTAAGGAGCCCTAGATGGAGAGTTCGGGTTACTGAAACAAAGAGAGGTGGGATGGTGAGGGTTATCACGGAGGCCCTGCCTGTCTGTTTACTGTGTCAGAGAAATCTCCCAGCGCGAGGCCATTTTAGTTTTATTTTGAGCTAGGATCTTGCTAAGTTGCTGAGGGTTAGGGTTAGGGTTAGGCTTTGAACTCAAGATCTTCCTGCCTCAGCCTCCTGAGCATCAGCATCACCACATGGGTTGTTTTTCTCCATTTCGCTCCCCTCCTTTCATGTCTTCTCCTCCTTCCTTACCAGCAGAGCTTGTATGATCAAGCACCATCATCACGTCTTGCACACTCTAAACTTGACTCCCCCAGTCACACTTGCCTAGCGAAAGCCCCACTCCAGCACAGCCAGCTGAGCACAGTGGGCACATTCAGACACATAACTGCAGATGGCAAGTGGACACTCAGAACAAGGCTGCACAGTCCCCTTCTCCATTGCCTAAGAAACCAGGTTCTCACTTTCTCTCTCAACCTCCAACATCCCCCCTTCTCCTCCTTCTTTTCATTCTCACTTCTTCTTTTGCTGAAAAAAAAAAAAAAAAAAAAGAAGAAGAAGAAGCAATCAGGAAAAAAAACAATCCCCGATCACTACTGGCTCATGTGCAAAATACGCTTACATGCCCGCCCCTCCCGTGATCATGATGGACTGTCTGTGAGAGGCCACCCCCCGACATAAGCTCTGAGCCCTTCTTTTTTCCCTATGCAAAGTCTCCCCTCCATTTTTCCTTCTCTGAGTCATTACTTGTGCAACCCATGAGATTTTGTTCCTTTAGAATTCCCTGTCACTGAATGCTACACTTCCCAATGGTGCTGAGAGTGATTCCAGAGACCTGGAGGTCCTGGGTCCCCCTCTGCCTAGGTACACCCCTTATGTAACTCTTGAAGATTCCTTTTCTCCAGGGTCCACCTCTGGGACTTTCCTGCTATAGCATCTCAAAGGGAACCAAAGTTCAAGAGTTGAGTCCTGGGCTGGGGAAGCAGCTCAGTGGAGTGTGCTCGAGCCTTGAATTCAACTTCCAGGAAGAGAAGGGGGAAGAAGAGGAAGAGGAGGAAGAGAAAGAGAAGGAAGAAGAGAAGAAAAAGGAGGAGGAGGAAGAGGAGAAGGAGACAAACTTCTGAGGGGCACCACCTTCTGCCTCAGAGGGAGGTGAAGGGTGGCATCATCCAGCAGACCCAGACAAGAACACGATTAAGCATACCGAGTGTTCTTTATTTAATTTATTTGACACCCTTTATTGGTTGCAATGGGAAGTGGGATAAAGGAGGGAATACACAGCTCCCATCCTGAGGCAGCACTGCAGACTCAGTCGCTGTCCCCGAGCTGACCGTCTTTTAATATTCACTATTCTGATGAGCGTGTACTGATATCACATTTCCTTTCCTTTCTTTCTTTCTCTCCTTCTCCTCTTGCTCCTCTCCCTGTGCTTGGAATTGAGCCCAGGACCTCACACATGCTAGGCCAGCATTCATTCTGCTACTGAGCTACAGCTCTGCATTGTAGTTTTAGTATGCACATCCTTGATGAGATATGACCATAAGTGTTCAATATTGACTTAACCCAAATCATTACATAATCACACAAAGCCAGGTGTTAAAAGGGCGAGTAGAGGGAGGGAAGAGTTGATTCCTTGTTTTTCACAGTGGGAAGGCAAAGAATAATGTCTAAAATGGGCAAATCAAGACACAGTATAAGCCAGGTTTAGTGGCACAAGTCTGTAACCCCAGTGGCTGGGGAGACTGAGGCAGGAGGATCTTGAGTTCAAAGCCAGTATCAGCAAAAGCAAGGCACTAAGCAACTCAGTGAGACCCTGTCTCTAAATAAAATACAAAAAAGAGCTGTGGGTGTGGCTCAGTGATTGAGTGCCCCTCAGTTCAATCCCTGGTACCCTCCCCGCTAAAAAAAAAAAAAAAAAAAAAAAAAAAAAAAAAAACTGAAAAAAATTTTTATGCTCAGCCGATAGCAGGTAGCACTGTGAGGATGTGGGCAGGTGCTGTTGTTATGGCCCTAGGCCCTGTGGTGGGGCCTGCCACCATTAGACGAGCTCGGGGAGCAATCTAGCAATAGTTGTCAAAATGTAGACCTCACATGTGGTCTTTGCTTGAATGATTCTGGTTCTAGAGACAGATGTGTGGACATTATGGAACAGATGCACAGAAAATATAGCTAATGTTGTTTATAACTGAAAAAGGAAGAGCAATATGTAGGTTGGTTATACAATTACCATTATTTTGATACTCTGGAATATAAGGTACCTATTTAAAAGGTTTGCCCAAGTGCTTCCAACAAAGGGTACTGATATCTGGAATTTATTTTGGAATCAAGAAAATGAGCCCGGCATGGTGCTGCATGCCTGTAATCCCAGTCATTTTGGAGGCTGAGACAGGAGGATTACAAGTTTGAGTCCAACCTTAGCAACTTAGGGAGACCCTGTCTCAAAATAAAAAAAAATAAAGAAGACTGGGGATGTAACTCAGTGGTAAAGTGCCCCTGGATTCAACCCTCAGTGCCCAAAATAAGATTCAAGAATTTTATCATAGGCAAATTGTATCTTTTTCTTTCTTTTCTTGTTTGTACTGATACTGGTAATTGAGTCCAGGGGTGCTTTACACTGAATCACATGCCACATCCCCATTTTCTTTTCTTTCCTTTTCTTTTTGAGACAGGACCTCACTAAGGTGCTAAGGTTGGTGTACACCGTTTAATTCTCCTGCCTCGATTTCCAGAGTCACTGGGATCACAGGTGTGCACCACTTCATGATATCTAATTTTTAAAAGTTCAAGTTACACAATTAAGTGGGAAAAAATAAGATGCAGAACGACTAGCAAAATCTGTTTTTGTTTACTTAAAAAATGTGCCTGCTGATTTTGACAGGCAAATTTAATCTAATGAGCCAGAAATCTCTAATTTTTTTTTTTCACGAATACCTGTAATTCCAGCAACTCTGGAGGTTGAGGCAAGAAGATCACAAGTTGGACACCAGCCTCAACAACTTAGTGAAACCCTGTCTCAAAATAAGAAGGAAAAAAAAAAAAAGGTGGGTGGGGGGGGAGCACGGATGTAATTCAGTGGTAAAGCACCCCTGGGTCAATCCCGAGTGTGTGTGTGTGTGTGTGTGTGTGTGTGTGTGTGAGAGAGAGAGAGAGAGAGAGAGAGAGAATTTTTCAGTAATGTTTGTGGTCCCAGGCTCAGTGGATTTTTCTTTTTTAAAAAGGCAGATTCTTTAGGGCCCCATCTCAGGCCTCCCAAGCTAGAATTTCCAAGGATGATCAGGAATCTGCATTTTCACTAGATTGTTAAAAATTGAGATGCTTAATCAAGGAAAGGGGAGGGCTACATGGAGGGACAAAGACAATTCATGCGAATTATGTGTACACTTTTTGAATGGTGGTGTCACTATGCTGTGTGCGTGTGCGCATACGTGTGTCTCCAGATTTGCCAAACACAGCAAGAGTCCGGGGCTCCTGGACCCGCGTGGCGCCTGCCTGTAGCCCTAGCTGTCCGGAGGTTGAGGCACGTGGATCCCTTGAATCAGGAGTTGGAGGCCAACCTGGGTAATAGGGAGATCCCGTTTCAAAGAGAAACATGCTCACACGACCACCCACAACAACAGCACCGACAAAAGTCTAGGTCCCGAGACACAGGCGAGAAGCCGGTGTCTGATGTGACCCTCTCTCGGTTCCCTAGACCCTTCGCTAACTCTCATGGTCCCTCCCGCCCGTTCAAGGAAAAGTGAAGTGAAAGTTAAAAGTAAAATCCGATAGGGACTAAAGGAAGGGGGCGAGGGACCCGGTCCAGCTGAAGAGACCCCATTCCCATGCCCCCCAACAGGTGGGAGCGAGGAGCCAGGGACAGGAAAATACTTTGGGCGACCTCACAAAAATTCTCAGCGGTGACCTTTAGAAGCATCCCTCCTCCCCATGTCACACCCCGAGAGACTTCACCTCCGAAACCCCAGGGGAGGGCGTGCACAGGGCGGAGTCTCGGGGGAAACAAAAGGGGCCCCAGGACGCCCGGGTCCACTCCGGGTCTCCAGAGATGTCGCCACTGCCGCTGTGCCTGTTGCTGTTGACGCTGTTGAGCGTAGAGCCCGCCGGGGTCAAGCTGATCCGGTATGGGAATCCCACTCGCCACCCCCACCCTCAGGAGATTCTCCACCTATTACCCTTTAAATCTGTGGCGCCCGAGTTCTGTGGCTTCCAAACTCAGCACCCCAGGAGCCCTGACTCCTCTTTCTCGGGTCCCCAGATCTCTAATCCCAGGTGTCATCCCTGAGGGCTCTACCAGATATCCTCTGAGGCCCCCCATTTCCATTTTTCAGTCTAGGGTTCCCAATGTAGACACCCATGGTTGGGGACCCCTCATCCTACTACTATTTTTTTTAACCAGGGAGTGAATCCAGGGGTGCTTAAATACACGGAGCCACACCCCGAACCCCTTTTTAATGTTTTATCTAGAGACAGTGTCCCTCTGAGTTTCTCAGGGCCTCACTAAGTTGCTGAGGCTGGCATTGAACTAGCCATCCTCCTGCCTCAGCCTCCACAGCTGCTGGGATTACAGGCGTGGGCCACTGCACCTCTGCCTCCTAACAGGACAGATTTGTGTGTGTGTGTGGGGGGGGCACTTCAGAGCCCATCCTGAGCTCTGAAGATCTGGTTTGGGGGTCTTTAGCTAGATGATGCCCCCACCTTCCAGATCGTCAAGACTAAGATCTGTAGCCTTTAAACTGCAAATCCCCCAATTCACATTCTCCAAACTGTTCAAGCTTTATAAATATCAAATTTGGGGACCCCATTCAGGTCCTTTCCCACTACCTTGCCTCTGTTGCCTCCCTCCAGCTCGCCCTTCCTCTTCTCTCCTCACCCCTAGGGCTCTTGAGGTGGGAGGAGGGCTCTTCCAGGAAGTATTTTCCCCACTTCACATTCTCCTGCCTCTCAAGACTGAGTCACGGGAGTTGGGGGAAGGCAGAGGTGTGAGCCAGGGGACAGAACTCCGAGGCAGATACAAAAATATTATGCACATGATTTTTGTTAACCTGGTTTTTGAACTTAATATATCACGGACATTTTCCAAGTCCATGCACAGCAGTGAGTCTCAGAACGTTGTCCAGGATGGAGAGCTTCAGTAGGACCCAGAATTTGGAAATGCAAATGTTCCATCCCAGACCTACTTAACCAGAAACTAAGAGATCTGAATTTTAACTAGCCCTCTGGGTGAGGGGTTGGCAAACACTCTGCTCAAGGGTCAGTTTGCAAATAAAGCTTAAGGAGACTCAGCCCTGTTCATTCATTTACATAGCGTCTATGGCTGCTTTCATGCTCTATAAGCAGAGTTTAGTTACGACAGAGCAAAGGACCTGCAAAGCCTCTACAGAAGGTTTGCCCAGCACCCCTGATCTAAGTCATCCTGCTTCAGTACTACAATTTCGAGAAGCACTGGTATAATGAGCTACTTCCTCATTTTTAGTGGTCAAATGAGATTCTGTACCTGTATGTTCCACAACAAAGCTAAGCCAAACCCACTGTTGGCCATCGGAGTGTTTCCAGTTTCCAAAGTTAGGCACCATCCTCATAAACACATTTTTCTGTACTCTTGTAAATGAAATTCCTAGGCTGACATTGTTGGGTAAAAGGTGTGT
This sequence comes from Sciurus vulgaris, assembly GCF_902686455.1. Taxonomy (NCBI): domain Eukaryota; kingdom Metazoa; phylum Chordata; class Mammalia; order Rodentia; family Sciuridae; genus Sciurus; species Sciurus vulgaris. The sequence continues at coordinate 61,761,560 of NC_136478.1, read as the reverse complement.
GTCAGGCTGGGGCTGTAGCTCAGTGACAGACTATTTGTCTAGCATGTGTGAGGCATTGGGTTTGATCCTCAGCACCACGTAAAAAATAAATAAATTAAGTAAAGGTATTGTGTCCATTTAAAACTAAAAATATTAAAAAAAAAAAAAAAGATTTGTGTCCATGGGTTTTTCCGGTTTCTTGGTTTCTCTTCTTGAAAGCTTCTAGTATTCTCAGCCTTCAATATCACTTTCTAATTAAAAATAAAATGAGAATGAAATGTTAACATAGGACCTAATCACTCTTTCTCTTTCTGTCTCTGTCTGATAGCGAGTCTTGACCCCAGGGTCTTGCACATGCTAAGAAAGCACCTACCACTGAGTTATATCCTCAGTAACACCCAGCCCCCCATTTTTTGAGACAGGCTCTTGCTAAGTTGCCCAGGTTGGCCTCCAACTTATGATCATCTTGCCTCAGCTTCCCAAGTAACTGGAACTGTAGGCATGTGCCACCATGCCCAACTGGACCGAATATCTTAATGATTTATCTGGAAAGTAATGGAACAATTAGCCAAACACAGAACTAATTAAAAAAATTTTTTTTCTCAACTGGAAAAAAAAAAAAAAGGCATTGTAGCTCAGTGATAAAGCCTGTGCTTTGCATGAGTGAGGCCCTGGGCTCTCTCCACAGCACAAAAATGTGTATAATTTTAAGGCATTTGCTACATATTTGCCAAATCAAAAATCATCCTCCTAAAAGTGTGTATCACTTTCCACTCTCCCTGCCACCTCTGGTAGTATTTTCAGTTCTTTGCCAACTTGCAGAGTGAAACAAAGTTTCTCACTCTTGGCGCTTGAATTTATTTGATGACTGTTGGGAGTCAAACATCTTTCATGGGTTTAGAAACTTTGTGAGAATTACCCATTTGTGTTCTTTACCATTTCCCTACTGTCAAGAACTGAAATTAACTTGCCACATTATCGTGGTTGCTCAAAGACGCAAGACTTCCAGATCAGAGTCAAAGGCGGTTTATTGCTCCCAGCAATAGCAGTAGCAGGACTATCAGCATTTGTTTCATGTTCTGAGTCCATTTCACAAGATGATATGCAGAGGGTCAGGTGATTCCCGCACATGAAGTGAGGTCGTTATAGGAGACAGACTCTGGGCTTAGGCAACCTGGAATGTTTTATAATAGATCATAAACCTGCCTGCTCCTTAATCCATAGAAAGATGCTATCTATCTTCTGTGATTATTCATGAAACAAAATACTTGAAAAGACAGTTGGGACAAAGGCAGTCAGTGAGACCCATAGAGAAATGTGAGACCCATAGAGAATTGTCTCCCAATACTGTGTTTCATTATTCTTATTCATTTGTAGAAACTCTTCGCATATTGGGAATATTAACTCTTTGACATAAAACTTGTAATTATTCCCCCAGATTGCTTTTTTGCTTTTTTATTTATTTCTCTCTCTCTCCATGTCACCACCCAAGAGGTGTAAAGTTTTAGGCTCTCCTCTTGGTATCATGCCTAGAAAAGCAGTCCTCTTCCCAGTTATTTTAATATTTCACTTGCTTCTGGTGATCTTATAATTTTATATTTCACCTTAAATCTTTGACATATATGCAATGTATTTGATTGATTGATTTAAACATACCAGGGCACTTAACCACTGAGCGACATCCCCAGTCCTTTTATATATTTTATTTGGAGACAGGGTCTCCCTGAGTTGCTTAAGGCCTTGCTAAGTTGCTGAGTTTGGCTTTGGATCTTGTGATCCTCCTACCTCAGCCTCCTAAGCTGCTGGGATTCCAGGTGTGTGTCACTGTGCCAGGCTCTATGCAATGTATTTTAGTGTAAGGAGTCAATTTTTTTTTTTTCCTTCTATTCCCCTCTGGCCCCCTGCCAATGGTGGCAAAAAGAATTCCTAAACACAATGAATGAAGCACACAATAGTTCATCATTCCAGGGTTTTGCAAGGGCTAGAATTTAAAAAAAATTTTTTTACTTGTAGATGGACACGGTGCCTTTATTTTATTTATTTATTTTTATGTGCTGCTCAGGATTGAACCCAGCGCCTCACACATGCCAGTCAAGTGCTCTTCCACTGAGCCACAGTCCCAGCTTGTAAGGGTAACATTTTATGTTAGGGTCTTTGGAGCCCTTTAAGAATGGCAATTCCTCTGGATTGGCTTATTTTAAGGTATTTGGAAATTGACAGGTCTTTGAGATGCTCCGTTTGGGATGATTTGCTCTTATAAAATCTCTGGGGATATTCGTTATCGTGTGCTTTCATAGCATTTACAGGAAGGTTGCTATTTTGAAGTTTCTGGTAACTGCTGCTGTTGTAGGCCCTCGAGATGTTTGCCCTCATATCCTATTTGGGAACTGTATTACAGAGGGCTTCCAGGAAGGGTGGCTTCCTAACTGTCCGGCATCCTCTTTCCCTTCAGGATCCCTCTTCACCGAGTCCACCCTGGACACAGAACTCTGAACACACTGAGGGCATGGGGAGAGCCAGCAGAGCCCTCTAGGTTGGGGACCCCATCCACTGGGGACAAGCCCATCTTTGTGTCTCTCTCCAAGTTCATGAATGTGAGTCACAGCCATACACAGCTCCCACCCTTGTGCTCTTAAGCCAAACTCTCTTCATGTTTCCTGTCTCCTCTTTTGCCATCAGGTCCAGTATTTTGGGAAAATTGGGCTGGGAACGCCCCCACAAAACTTCTCTGTTGTCTTTGACACTGGCTCCTCCAATCTCTGGGTTCCATCCAAGAGATGTCACTTCCTCAGTTTGCCTTGCTGTGAGCTTTCATGGTGGGAAGAATAAGGCTGAACAGGGCGGGGGGGGAGGGGTGAAGGGAGGAGGGGAGGGGCCTCATCTTCCCTGAAGTTTTTGTTGTTGTTTGTTTGTTTTTGCGGTGCTGGGGATTGAACCCAGGGCCTTGTGCTTGCAAGGCAAGCACTCTACCAGCTGAGCTACTTCCCCAGCCCTGCCTAAGGTTCTTAGCCACCGTCTTCTGATGCCCTTACCGGTGAGGAGTCAAGGGGCAGGCGTCTTGGGAGGCTCCTATTCCCGTGACACCTCTGATCTTCTAAATTAGGGTTCCACCACCGTTTTGATCCCAAGGCTTCCAGCTCCTTCCAGCCCAATGGGACCAAGTTTGCCATTCAGTATGGAACTGGGCGGCTTGATGGCATCCTGAGCAAGGACAATCTGACTGTGAGTGATCACAAGAAGGCTTGACCTTCGGAGAACCCGGAGAACCCGCAGTGACTAAAACCGTCAGATTTGCAGAGGGGCTTAAAGAGGCGGGGATTCCTGGGAAAAGAGACAGGGCTTGGGGGTGGGGCTTTCCAGGCAGGGAGGCAAAGTTTCCTGGGTATTTGGGACCTGTTTCCAGATTTTCATAGATCCAGGATTCGTGCCTTGCTTTGGGGGTTTCAGGGATGTGTGGACATGTCCTTCCAGAAGTAACTGACCCAGTCTCAATCTACTCCTAGATTGGGGGAATAAAAGGTGCATCAGTGACTTTCGGGGAGGCTCTGTGGGAGCCCAGCCTGGTCTTCACTTTTGCTCACTTCGATGGGATACTGGGCCTCGGTTTTCCCATTCTGGCTGTGGGAGGAGTTCAGCCCCCGCTGGATACACTGGTGGAGCAGGGACTACTGGATAGGCCTGTCTTCTCCTTTTACCTCAACAGGTATTGGGGGAGGGTCTCCCCACCACCTACAAGTCCTGACCCCAAGAAGGAAGTTCTGCCATCCCCACCCCCAATTCAGGAAGTCCCACCATCCTTTCAGGAAGTCATCCACTCAACAAAGGGATTTTCAGTCTCCACTGAGAAAAGCACTTGCTCTATATCTGAAATGCCCGAACCCTATTCATTAGTTTCACAGCTTAAGTGACAACCTAAACCATACTAAAGACACTCACCATCACTTCAAAATGCTCCACGTTTCAAAAGCAAACAGGGGATTTCATGCACTTTCCTTCAGATACTCAACATAGGAACACTCTTCACAAGAACAAAACAAAACAAAACAAACCCCTCAAGTTCCATTTGAGAACATTCACTAGGAAGTCAGGAATTGCCTTACACTCAGAAAGTCCTGGCTGTCATTCAAGTCTCCACACCCTCCCCCCCAAATCTCCACCCTGCTTCTTGGAGGCCCATCACCCATAGTCAAAAAATCCAGGGTCCACTCAGTTACCCCAACATGCAACCCCCTCAGGAGGTTCAGCCTTCCTCTTAGTAGATGGGCCACTCTCCATCTTCCAGGAAGTTGCTACTTCCTCTTCTGGTCACTGACGGCCAACTCAGGAAGCCTAATACTTCTCTTAATGCCAGGAAACACAATTTAGAAAGTCTTACCTCCTCCTCAGGAAGCCACCCCACTCCTACACAAATCACCCATCGAGTCAGTTCAGAAACCCCAGTGCTCTGCTTGGTAGCTACAACAGGTCAGGAAATTTCCCCCCAAGAGTTCTGCCTTCCACAGTCAAATGAAATCTCATCTCCACTTCAGGATGCCCCCAAATACAATAAAATTCTTCTCCATCCAGAAAAGCACCATTTCCTTTCACTTCTTGCTTTGCTTCCAGTCCCAATATCTAGGCCCCACCCACATTCTACTACCCCATCTAGAACTGAGAAAAGACCCAACTGGCATGAAGTCCCAGCCCTGGTCATTCCTGGGACTGGAAGGGGAAATGCCAGTGACACCAAGCACTCTGCTTCTGCAGGGACTCTGAAGGGGCAGATGGAGGAGAGCTGGTCCTGGGGGGCTCAGACCCCACTCATTACATCCCACCGCTCACCTTTGTGCCAGTCACAATCCCTGCCTACTGGCAGATCCACATGGAGCGGTGAGTGGCTTGCCTCCTGGGTCTGAAACTGGGGGGAGGGGGAGGGGTATGAATTCCTAGGACCTGCCTCTAATGCCTGTCCCCTTTCCCCTCAGTGTGCAGGTGGACACAGGACTGACTCTCTGTGCCCAGGGCTGTGCTGCCATCCTAGACACAGGTACATCCCTCATCACAGGACCCTCTGAGGAGATCCAGGCCCTGAATGTAGCCATTGGGGGATTTCCCTTGCTGGCTGGGCAGGTAAGGACACAGTCTTTGGTGAGTGTGGACTAGGGAGGCTGATGGGAGTTGATGGCAGACACTGAGCAGGATGCTGGGACCAACAGGTAGGAAACAGGTAGCTATAAAATTTCCTAGAGCAGAAAGAACTGGAATTCTGAACGATGGGCTGGAACGCAGAGGGAGAAAGAAAGGACACTTCCAAGTATCTGCTCTGAATGGCTCAGGTGGTAGCCGGGAGAGGGATGAGAGTGCCTGGTTATTTAGGACCGGAGGAGAGAAGGTGCGGTGACAAGGCCTGTCCATACAAGGCCCTGAATAGCTCGCTGTCCCATATAAACTCTACCCTATTGCACTGGGGAGCTGCGGAAGGTAGCTGAACAGGAATCTCCAGTCTTCATGTGTTCTTTTCCTCTAGTACCTCATTCAATGCTCGAAAATTCCATCGCTCCCCACAGTGTCCTTCCTCCTTGCGGGTGTCTGGTTTAACCTCACAGCCCAGGACTACGTTATCCAGGTGTGTGACTCACATTGACGTCAGCATAACATAATATAACCCGGCTTGAGGGGACGGAGCTGGGAGTGAGACCACCACGGCGGGATAGAAGCCCCCACAGAAACATTTCTAGTTCTCTCTTGGGGTAGTAGGCATGGCGCAGTATGAGCTCCCCGGGAAGAGGCAGGCACCGTGGCGTGTTGTGACACTCAGTGGCTCTGTCTTGTTGCCTTGCAGATTGCTCGGGGTGACTTCCGCCTCTGTATGTCCGGCTTCCAGGGCTTGGACATGCCCCCGCCTGCAGGACCCCTCTGGATCCTCGGCGACGTCTTCTTGGGAACCTACGTGTCTGTTTTCGATCGTGGGCATGTGAACGGCGGCGCCCGGGTGGGCCTGGCGCGGGCTCGTTCCCGCGAATCTGGGGACAAGTGGACAAACCCGCGCAGGCGCAGTTCTTCGGCTGACGCGCTTGCTAGGCGCATGCGCGCCGGCAGGTAGCGGAGGTCTGGCTTCCCGGTAAAAATCCACTATTTCCATTGAAACAGTTTACCTGGATCGCTTCTTCTAAGTGCGTGCGTTTTAGAGAGGAAAATTAGTGTTCGGACCTCCGGAATCGAGGAGGGGAAGGGTATCACCACTATTGTACAGGGCTCACACTAGCGAGGGGAGTCTTATACTACAAATACCGCGAATCCCTAACCCTTTCTCTGCCTCTAGTCAAAGGCTCCGGCTTCGCGAAGCATCGTGGATGTTGTAGTCCACGCCATGTTTACATTCTAGCGGGGGCAGGCGCAGCCACAACAAGCGTGGGAGGCGACAGGTCGAGACGACAGCGACAGGTGGCAGTTGTGTGTTGGGGGAGAGGTGGTGGCTGAAATAGGTAAAGGGTTTCCTAACCCTTGTTGTAAGTTGGGGGATATCATTCCTGTGGACCTCATCTTTTGTTCCTTTTTTCTCCCCTTGGGATTTCAGGACCCCTGAGTCCGCCATAAAGGCGGAGCTTGAAGCCCCCGAGTTGGAGGGAGCGATGCTGCCCCTCCTCCGGTGGTGATGTCACTACCCCTTCAGCAGCTTCTTGCTGCCTAGAGCTGCTGGGGCTGGGCCACCCTTCCCCCGTCGCCAGCCCCGGATTCCCCCATCCCCGCCTCGCCTCGACTTGGGGTGAGTACGGGGGAGGGGGCGGAGGCTCAGGTCCGAAGGCGGTAAGACAACCCAAGTGCCAGTTTGGAAGGTAGGGGACTTGGAAAACACGGAACCAAAGATTACAGCGGAGGGATCCCCTTTGATTCTGAGCTTTGAGGCCAGGGTACTTGAAGGGTCTGGGAGGACCAAGGATCTTAGGCAGGGAGTCCCTGTATTTTCAGCGTTAGTGAGACTCTCTTTCGTGGATTTGGAAGTGATGGGAATGGAGATGCGGGAACAAGAAGAGTCCTAGAAGTCAGGGAGGAGACGACCCATCCTCAATTTTCGGGTCCTCGGGGAATGGGGGAGGGAGTGTACAGGGTGAGGAGGTGGGAGTTTGGAGCTTTCGGAAATTTTGTGATTAGAGTGTCAGGGAAACAATGCTTTGGAGAGGAGCTGGGTGGGAAAAGGTCTGAAGAAGTGGACAGACAGCCTCTCCCCTCCTTGGTCCATTGCCAAACAAGGAATCTGTTTTCCTGTGGTCTGTGAGCATAGCTGGGTGTTCCTGAGTCCCATCTTGTCTCCAGAATGCCCTTTCTCTCTAATGGATGGGTGAGACTCCAGGTTCACAACCCCCTCCCACACATACCCAGATGAGGTCTAGAGAGGGCAATGAGTGAGTGACAACATCCAAATTTCCTATGACTGAGGGAGTCTGAACCATTCTGTTACTCCTGGCTGCTGCCCCCATCCCCAGCCTCTAATCCCAAATCTCATCCCATATTCTCCCCCTTTCCCAGCTCCTTCTCACCAACAACACCCACCTTCTTCCATGCTTCTGACCTCTGGGGGGGGGGGGGCCCAAGAAATGAAACAAAACACAAACAAAAAAATGCTGATTTAGTAACTTGATTCTGGGCCTAACTGCTGTCAAAAGCAGAAAGTAGCAGTGGGGGTGGGGTGTAAAGGATGGCTGACTTAGGTTCCCAACTCAGTTCCAATTCCCAGCCTCTAGCGCCTACCGGGCCCCTTCTCCATGCCTCCATCACCATGCCCTACTGGCCTGGGAGCCTCATTCAATGCCCACTACAGGATTCACTGCTTCTGCCTAGGAGCACACCAGAATTCAGGATAGAAAGAGGTAGGAAGTGATGATGTGTTTCCTCTGCCCAGGTGGGTGCCATCAGAGGCTCAAGGGCTGTCCAGTATCCATGCTGGATTGGAGGCTATGGGAAAGCCCAGGATCTGGGGAGGAAGAGAACTACCTCCTTGTCTGCAGGACAAACCCCTCTTCTGTTATTCTCTGCAATGACGCAGCATGAACCCTGGCCAGGATGGGGGTTAGAGTGTGTGGAGGGGAGCTGTGAGAGAAAGGAAATGAGACCTAGAGAGAGGGGAGCCCCAGGAAGAGACAGACTCAGGAGGGAGTAAGACATGGGAGAGAGACCCAAGGAGGACTCAGAGAAAAAGCAGGATTAGAGTGAGTCGCCAGAACAGAGGGAAAGAGAAAGGGCAGAGACGAACAGGTGAAGGGGACACGCCAGGGGGCTGTCAGCATCCTCTAGCTGTCCGGTGCCTGGCCTGATGCCACCCTCTGCAGGTGCAGCAGCTGGTTGGTACCGCTCATAAATAGGGAGAGGGAAAGGAAAGGAGAAGGAGTTAGTTGGAGAATAAGAGGAGGCACAGAGATCCAGAAAGGGTAAAGACAGGCGAAGTGGGGTGGGGGACAGAGCCTAGGAAGGAGAGGAGAACTGACATACGGAGCGGGATAGAGATCATGAGGTGACAGAGACTCAAAGAGGGACCCAAAGACCCAAAGAGAGGAAGAGAGACCTAGAGTGGCACTCCCTGAATGAAACGTAGAGACCAAGAGGATGAGACTGGGGAAGGGGTACTAAGCCATGGCCAAGGAAGGGAAGACAACTCTAGAAAAGAGGAACAAGTACTCAAAAGGAGAGGGACAAATTCAGAGACCCAGGGAAAGGGCAGAGAATTAGGAAAGAGGGACCAGAGACACAGACACAGGAGCGGAATGGGGTGGAGAGGTTATACCAACCAGCCGCTGCACCTGCAGCGGAGGCGGCGGGCCAGAGACCGCGCCGCCAGAGGATGCCCGCAGCCCCCTGACCCGCCCCCTTGGCTCCTACAGGCACCTCCTCGCTCAGCACCCAGCCGCAGTCGTTGGCTCCGCCCCAGCCCCTGCGTCTGCGCACTGCCTCCAAGAGCCCAGGACCGCTCTGGGGGCGGGGCCCGACGCTTCAAGGAGGTCCGCCTTGTTCTGGCCCCGCCCCTAACTCTCCATCTCGACCCTTTCCCCTTCTCCGGACCTCTCTGACATCTACCCGGCACAATTTTCCATTGGTCCCATCTGTTGCCTCAGTTTAGACGGTAATCCTGACGCTTTGGCCTCTCTCCCTCCCCTTCTTTCTGCCTGCATTCGTGCTCACTCCAGCCCTTATCCATTTCTTCATCCTCCAATCTGCTGTCTGTGGTGGTCTAACCTTCATACCCTTTCCTCTACCAACTGGAAGTTTTCATCCCGCCCCCTAAGGCCTCAATGATCCTTGGTCCTTGAGGATCTCTTTACTCCAAGTACTCCAAGACTGTCCGTTCCAGGTCCCTCTCTTCTGTCCACCGCAGTAGCTTTCTACTCTGCAAGTCTCACTTTTCCTTCAGCGCTGCCCCACGTCCCTATCCTCCACCCTCTCACCACTGCCCTCCTTCTCCTACCCTTTCAATCTCCTTAAAGTTCCGCCCCTCCCTTAGTCTCACCTTTCTACAACCGGTTCAAGTTGTTTTATACCATTCGTCGTCCCCACCTACTTTTCTGGGTCCAGTCCCATCCTTCCGGACCCAGCCCCCTCAGCATTCTGCTTAGGCTGCTCCCTTAGTCCTATTCAGACGCTCTCAGGTTTTCAAGCCTCGCTTGTTTCACACCTTCTCACCGGGTCTCAATCTCTCTTCCCTGTCCCTTCTCGGTTCAACCGGTCCCATTCTGCGAGAAAGGGGTCCATCTCCAGTTCTCGCCCCTAGTTCAGTCCCGCCCGCTCACTGCCCCAACAATCAGGACTGTCTTTGCTCTTTGCTCTTAGGCCTTACCCCATCCAACCTATGTTGACCCAACACAGCCCTATCTGCCCCTCCACTCCGGGTCCTCTCTGCCAAGGTTTTAGGTCACGACGAGAGATCTCTTTCTCTCCGGACTCTTCTCAGTCCAACTAGGTAGGCTTCTCGGATTGTGACCCTTCAGGCCAGTCTGGCTACCAATTTTTTGGTTCTATCAGGTCTCTTTCTTACATCTTGCCCCGTTTCTTGTGTTGCTGAGCCAAGAAACGTTTGTTACCGGTCCCGCTTCCTTTGGTACTCCGCCCCTCCGTTTTGCTATCTCGCAGAGATCCAATCGGTGAGCCTCATTTGTGGCTCCCCCACATCCAGCTAGGCAGTGGTAGAGTATCAGCCCCTCTCCTCCGGGTCTTAGCCCCACCCAAGTCCCTCAGGCCAATCAGTTCGGATCCTCCCCCACTCTAACGCCCCGTCCTTCCATTCTATCGCCTCCTCCCATCCAATCACGTCCGCCCCTGCCCCTTTCAGGTCCGCCTCCTTCATCCATCTTCTCCTCCCACCCAATCACGTCTGTGTCTTCCCTGAGCCCCGCCCCTCTTGGCCCTGCCTCTCCCGCCCCGCCCCCAGTCCAATGCTTAGCTCAGTCTGCGTCTCGTCCTTCCGCCGGCGCCAGGGGGCCAGCAAGCAGCAGCAGGCACCAGAGCCGCAGCCGCCTGAGTCCCCGCCGCCGCTGTCCCCGCCGCTGCCACCGCCGCCGCTGCCGCAGCAGCAGCAGCCTGCGCAGCCCGGCCCCGCCGCGTCCTCGGCGGGCCCCCCGGCACCCCGCTGGCCCGGGGGCCGGTGCGCCGAGCCATGCCCCGGGCTGCCGGCGGCGGCCATGGGGCGGCACGGCGGCGGCGGTGGCGACAGCGGCAAGATCGTGATCAACGTGGGCGGCGTGCGCCATGAGACGTACCGTTCGACGCTGCGCACCCTGCCAGGGACGCGGCTGGCCGGCCTGACGGAGCCTGAGGCGGCTGCGCGCTTCGACTACGATCCCGGTGCAGACGAGTTCTTCTTCGACCGACACCCGGGCGTCTTCGCCTACGTGCTCAACTACTACCGCACCGGCAAGCTGCACTGCCCGGCCGACGTGTGCGGGCCGCTCTTCGAAGAGGAGCTCGGCTTCTGGGGCATCGACGAGACCGACGTAGAGGCCTGCTGCTGGATGACCTACCGGCAGCATCGCGACGCTGAGGAGGCGCTCGACTCCTTCGAGGCTCCCGACCCCTCGGGTGCTGCCAACGCCGGCAATGCTGCAGGAGCCCACGACGCAGGCTTGGACGACGAGGCGGGCGCGGGCGGCGGTGGCCTGGACGGCGCTGGCGGCGAGCTCAAGCGCCTCTGCTTCCAAGACGCGGGCGGCGGCGCCGGGGGGCCGCCAGGGGGCGCGGGCGGCGCGGGCGGCACGTGGTGGCGCCGCTGGCAGCCCAGAGTGTGGGCACTCTTCGAGGACCCCTACTCATCGCGGGCCGCCAGGGTGAGCGCGCTCTTGGAGCTCCCTAATACCCGAGACCCCTCCTCCAGACCGTCAGTAGTGCCACGTCCCAACCTATTCTGGACTCTAGGCTCCAAATCTCTTAGAAGCCTCTTGCCCCAAACCAGAGCCTCCCAAACACACCTCCCTCTCCTGGTCATCCCCTAAGTCCTCAGATGATGTCTGTCCAACCTCCAGAATCTCCCAGACCTCTCCATGCCCACCCTGCTGCTCCAGGCTACCTTAGATCGATAGAAATTCCCTTCCTCCTGTGAATCTCCCAGTTTCCTGCGAACCACCTTGCCTTGCCTTTCTTGGGCCTCTCCAAGACCCTCTGAAGACCTTCTCCAACCCTCAAAGGCTCTCCAGTCCCTCCTAACCTCTTGTTACCACCCTTGGTCACACCCCCCTCCCCCGCAAGACTTCCCTCAGCCCTGTTTTTCAGACCATCCCCAGCCTCTCAGAAGACATTCCTTCCCACCCTCAAAGTATGAAGGCCCTGTTAACACTGTTCCACATTCCCCACCCCCCTCCAGACCCTCTGAAGCCCTCTCTTCAACTCTTACTCTCTCAGGATCTCCCAACTCCCCCATTCTCCCTGAGCCTGTCTCCCAGAAAAATCTCTCTCCAAGTTTGGTTACCTGGTTATTTTGACACTCCCCAAACCCCTCCTTCTGCTCCCTAAGTCGCAGAAGACCCTACCCTGCACTTCAGAGCCTCCTGGATCTCTCTGAACCTTCAAAGCACTTTCCTAGCCGGGACACTTCCCCTACCCCTCACAACAGTTTGGTGGGGCACCTTCCCTCCTGGAACTTCCCTTCTGTCCCCTCTGTGTTCATGTCCTTCCTTGCATCCTCTACGCCAACTCACCAACTCTCATCCTAAAGACTTTCCTCATAGAGCTGCTGACTTTCCCCCGCACTCCTCCTCATGTCTCCAGAAGAGCCCCAAGCCTCTATACTATGCCTGTCCTCTCCAGAACCCTGCCTGTTCTCCTGAACTGCTCTTCCTCACCACAGATGCGCCCCCGCCTCTCCCTTCCATTCCTTCAACTGCACACCTCACTATCGCTAAGAACTGCTGTTTCCAAAACCTCCTCTAGCCCCTTTCCTAGTCTGCCAAATAACTTTCCTTCCTGCTACAGAACTTTATCTCACCTGAAACCTTGCCCCCCTCAAGTCATTAGCCCAGAAACTTCTCAAAATAGCTTCAATTCTTTCTATCCCCTAGCCCTGCTCTCTGCCCCTTTCTCAAGCTTCCTCACCCTAAAGCCCAGGACTGGGCCCCTCAACTTTCCATTCACCAAAGTGACCCAAAGACCCCACACCCTAGCCTTTTCTTTCCTTCAACTTTATCTCCCTCAAAAGTTCATAGTTCCCCCAGCAATCTTTCCATCTCTCCGGAAAAAGTTCCTTAAGCATATGGAACTTCCCAGGCTAAATGGCTACCCTCCCACCTAGTTCTCCTCTGAACCTCTTCCTCCTCCTAACTTCCTCCCTATCCCGGAGACCCCAGAGAGGGAATTTGTGGAAAGAGAGGGGGCAATTCAAAACGGGGGGATTAGGAAGAGGGGGAAAGGAGCAATCCCAGTGTCCCCTTCGAGCTTCCCGGGGGGGGGGGGGGGCACAAACACCCAGAGGAGTCAGTCTGGCCCCCTCCCCCCACGGTGCCGTGTCCTGGGCCGGAAAGGACGCGGAGCCGCAGTGCCGCATTCGCGCCGGGGGAGGGTGCAGGGGGAGGGGGGCCGCCCGGAGGCACTGCATAAAGTTTGGTCCCTGGGAAGCGCTGAGTTGGCAAGATTTGGGGTTGAGTGGGGGGAGGTGAGAAGGAAGAGGTGCGGAAGGGACATGGCCCCAGATGCCCCCTCAGGCCTCCGAGTGGCCCCTCCCCCATGGCCTGCTGCGCCCTTCCCTCCTGTGACCCCATTGAAGGGTGCTGAAGTGAGGGGGAAGATGAAGGTGGAGTCCTTCCGTGATAGTCAGGTTAGGGGTCTGGGTTAGCTACGGAGGTCATTCATTTGCTGCACAAATGTTTTTCTTAGTGTCCGCGGTGTGCCAAGCACTTTCCAGCCTCATAGTAAGATTGCTTTTAGAGTTGGGAGCTCTGGTCAATGCAAAGTGGAGGGTCCGGTCCTGTCTCCCTTCTCCCTTCATCGTAATCTCTCCTTTCCTTCTTACAGGGATTCCCGTGCCCTCCTATCCCTTCGCTTTAGAGCTAGCCCGGAGTAAGGGGTTAAACCAACCCGACGCCGTCCATCCCTGCAGCCGTGTAATGCGGCGGGTGCCCACCTTCCTCTGTGTCCTGGGATGGAAGGAGTTAAATCAAAGTCCTGGCAGGGGGCCTCGCGGCGTGAAGCGGCGCCACTGCGGCTGCGCGCTGCCTGCTGGGCTCCGGTCGGGAAAGGGTTAAAGAGGCGCCCGGTCACTGCGGCTGCGCACTGCGACGGGGGCGCTGTCCGTGGTGCTGGCCGCTGTGCGCCCCGCCTCCCGGCCCTGCCGGCCCGCCCCCACTGCGGTGCCGCAGCCTGTGCCGCTCACCCGGCGCGGATGGGGGTGGGGAAGCACCAGGCATGCGCTCTGCAGAGGCCTCTGGCCTCGTAAACCACTGCGGAGAAACAGAGGGCCCGCACTGAACCCCTGCCTCACACCAAGGTCCAGGGTCTTCTCTGTTGCTGAACCCTGACCCCCCTCTCCAGTCTGATTTGGGATTAAAAGTCGATTCGCCCCTCCAACCTCTGTGCCTCTCCTACCCCTGATTAAAGGCCCCTTTTCACCCCAACACCCATTCTCTTTCCTTTCCAATGCATGAACCCCACTTTACCCCTCCTCTCTACATAGCTGAGAAAGCCCACTGTCATTTCTAGAGGTATAACCCCTAGCCTGTTTTCTCCCAAACCTTGACCCTGTCCCCTCCTCAAGGCTTTTGTCAACCCCCTGACCATTATGTAGCAGGACTGTGGCTCTCCATCACCTTGAAACAGGCTATGTGCACCCTGCAATTCTTTGATCCTTGCCCTGTCCTCTCCCCAAATGTCTAGGTCCCTGACTCCTTACCCAGGGCCTTAAGCCACTCCTCTCTCCACTTCTTTATCCTCTTCCCTTTTTGTAGCTTAGCCCTTCAACACCTCCTTCAGGTCTCTGATCCCCTACTTCCACTCTTTGGTTCCACCCTGCCTGTCTTGACTTTGTGAGGTCCTCATCCAGCCATCTCCCCCTTCTGGGGCCTGGACATTGGCACTGAGGTTCTTAACCTGTCTCTGACTCAGCCTTGCCCTCCACCAAATGATGCCCTATACCCCAGTAACAGTTCAGACCTTCTTACTATGTTCCTGGCACTGGACCAAAAATGTTTTTTGGAGCCAAGCCCTTTGTACACTCATCTAAATTAATCCACACAGTAATCCCATATGAATAAAATCTCCTTGCCCAAGTTTGTTAGGTTAAAATCAAACCCATACTTGGTCTTACCTCCATGGTTCTGAATCCTCACTCTTCCCCTTCCCTTAGCTCCAAGCTGAGTCCCAAAGCTTCTAGGACACTAAGGGTGTGTGATCTTAGTCCCCCTCATCCCTATCCTTCAGCACAACACTTGGACCTTTCCAGGGGGTCCTGAGATAGAGTCCAGGGAACAGGAGGGCAGGGGAGGTAGGCTAGGACACAGAATGGGGCCAGGAATTCAGGTTCCAAGGAGGGCATCCTACTGCATATGTTGGGACCCACTCCTGCCCTGTTGCCTGTTTCTTCCCCCTTTGGCTGGATTTAGAGGGGAGAACAGGATCCTAGAAGTGACAGAGCCACAGGGCTGGGATACCTGGGTTCTCCAGTAGTTTGGGCTCCAGGAGGCTGGGGAAAGGGACACTGGAAGGGTCCTCCTTCTGGTGGGTCACCGCTTCCCTCTCTCTCTCTCACCCTGCCTACAGTATGTGGCCTTCGCCTCACTCTTCTTCATCCTTATCTCCATCACCACCTTCTGCCTGGAGACCCATGAGGGCTTCATCCACATCAGCAACAAGACGGTGACACAGGCCTCCCCAATCCCAGGGGCTCCACCAGAGAACATCACCAATGTGGAGGTGGAGACGGAGCCCTTCCTGACCTATGTGGAGGGGGTGTGCGTGGTCTGGTTCACCTTTGAATTCCTCATGCGCATCACCTTCTGCCCGGACAAAGTGGAGTTCCTCAAAAGCAGCCTCAACATCATTGACTGTGTTGCCATCCTGCCCTTCTACCTGGAGGTGGGCCTCTCGGGCCTGAGCTCCAAGGCCGCCAAGGATGTACTGGGCTTCCTGCGTGTCGTCCGCTTTGTCCGCATCCTGCGTATCTTCAAGCTGACCCGACACTTTGTGGGGCTGCGTGTGCTGGGCCACACGCTCCGTGCCAGCACCAATGAGTTCCTGCTGCTCATCATCTTCCTGGCTCTGGGGGTGCTCATCTTTGCCACCATGATTTACTACGCAGAGCGCATTGGCGCTGATCCTGATGACATCCTGGGCTCCAACCACACCTATTTTAAGAACATCCCCATTGGCTTCTGGTGGGCCGTGGTCACCATGACAACCCTGGGCTACGGAGACATGTACCCTAAGACATGGTCGGGGATGCTTGTTGGGGCACTGTGTGCCCTGGCGGGCGTGCTGACCATTGCCATGCCCGTGCCCGTCATTGTCAACAACTTTGGCATGTACTATTCTCTGGCTATGGCCAAACAGAAGCTACCCAAGAAGAAGAACAAACATATCCCCCGACCCCCGCAGCCTGGCTCTCCCAACTACTGCAAGCCTGACCCACCCCCACCACCCCCACCCCACCCTCATCATGGAAGCGGTGGCATCAGCCCCCCACCACCCATCACCCCACCTTCTGTGGGGGTGACTGTGGCTGGGGCCTACCCTCCAGGGCCACACACACACCCTGGGCTGCTCAGGGGGGGCGCAGGGGGGCTGGGGATTATGGGGCTGCCTCCTCTGCCGGCCCCCGGGGAGCCCTGCCCGCTGGCTCAGGAGGAGGTGGTTGAAATCAACAGGGCAGGTGAGGCTGGGACCTGGGTGGAGATGGGAGGAGGTGGTTGCTAACTTTCAGAGAGAGCAGGGTAGTGAGCAACAGAGGGAAGAGAGGAAAGGCCAGAGAGAAAGCCAGCAATGGAGACATGACTCTTGTGAAAGAATTTTGGGGAGAGACTATTCCAAGGGGGCAGCAAGGCAGAGGCTGTAGGAAGCAGAGTAACTGGCATTTGGTGAGAGGGACTCAGAGAGAAGCTCGAGGTGGAACAGGATCTCATGGGAGTCCCAGCAGGACAGAGGCAAGCAGAGAACAGTGGCAGCATCTGAGCTGTTCAGAGACCATCCCGAGACCCGGTGGCTAAAGGTGACATAGTGGGTCTGAGGTAGGGGTCAGAATGTCACCTAAAGCTGAGACTTGAGTGAGCAGAGAGGGACAGCTGAAGGGCAGAGGTGGCAGGCAGTGGGTGGGAGTCCAGAATCTAGTAACAGAGAGGCCAGAGAGGGAGATGGGCCTGAAAACTAAGTCAGAGGCCCTGTGGGCAGAGTGGTCACAGGACAGAAGGGCAACTTGGATACAGGGCCGGTGAGCTCTGCAGAGGACAGCATGCAAGGGGCCTGGAGAGAGCCCAGACAGATGTCGCTAAGAGGGAGATGAGGTGGGGGAGAAGCAAGTTGACTGTGTGCGTGTGTCCCCTTGCCCCAGGGGAGTCCATGCCTCAGAGGCAGTGATTTGGGTGTCAGGGAGGAGGAAGAGGTGGGCCCCACCCCCAGGCCTTAAGTAGGTCAAGAAAGGGAGCTGGGCCACCCAGCCCCCATCTTGCTCCCTCAGCCACTGACCCAGTTTCACACCAATTAAAAATAGCTCGAGTCAGAGCCTAGGGGACCCCCACCTCCCCCTCCCTCATCTATCACCTCCCCAACCCTTCCCCATGGTGCCCTTTCCAGCTCCCAACACTTGTCCCTAAACAGTCACTTCCTGACCCACTACATCCTCCACAGCCATCCCCTCAAGCCCTAATACCCCACCCAGGCACAGCCCTCCTGGGTTCACCTCAACCACCCCATCCAACTCGGGGCTCTGCCTCAGCCCTTCTCAGCACCCAGCTTGCTTCCCACACCACCTCCGAGCACCCCGAGCCTAGTCTACCCTCCCCATGCCCTACGCCCGCCCAACCACTTCTGCCAACACCCTGTCTACCCTGCCCATCCTGGTTGCCCTTAATACCTCACTTCCACCCGTGTCCCCACCCCATCATCTCCCTTCCCGACACCTGTCCAGTACCCAGCATCCTCCTGCCATCGCTGATGGTGTTCCTCCTTTGTCTCCTTCTGACACCCTTGGATGCAGACCCCCGCCCCAATGGGGATCCAGCTGCAGCTGCACTGGCCCACGAGGACTGCCCTGCCATTGACCAGCCTGCCATGTCTCCAGAGGACAAGAGTCCCATTACACCAGGAAGCCGGGGCCGCTACAGCCGGGACCGAGCCTGCTTCCTCCTCACCGACTATGCCCCCTCCCCTGATGGCTCCATTCGAAAAGGTGAGGTGCCCTCCATGGGCCCCCTGGGACCCTCCTCTCTCCCCTGTCCAGGGGGGTGGGAGAGCAGTGGGGGTGGAGGCACTGGATTTCCTCCCCCACTCCCTTAGTCCCTAACTGCCTCCCTCCCAGATCTCCTCTCCCTCCCTGCCCTAAATTTCCTCACCACTGACCCTTCGCCTGTCTTTATTCCATCTCCATTTCCCCCAACCCAACCCTGGACCCTCTGGCCTCTTCCCCCACCCCCAGCCACTGGTGCTCCCCCACTGCCCCCCCAAGACTGGCGTAAGCCAGGCCCCCCAAGCTTCTTGCCCGACCTCAACGCCAACGCTGCGGCCTGGATATCCCCCTAGTGGATGAACCCCCTTCCCCCCGGGGTAAGTACCCCCCCCTTGATCCCTGCTGACTCCCCCACCCTCCTGACTAACCCCTCTGAGAACATGCAGTCCCCACTGACCGAGACCCCGCCCCTCACTGTGAACAGACCCCCACCCACCTACCTCAGGACTTGTCTTGCCCCTCACTAACCCCCCAGAACTAACCCTCACCCTCCCTCCCACACCCAGTGCCTTTCCCCCACACTCTGCCCTCATGACTGACCCATCACCCCATTAACATCTCTCTCCTCTGGATTTGTTACTCGTAGGAAAACTGGGTGCACACCTGGGACACTTCCAGATGCAGATGGCCCAAGCCCTGAGGGTTGAGCCAGCATTTAACACTGGGTGTCCCCACCAGCATCTAGCACTAGCTGGGCATAGGGGTTCACTCTGGGCTAACCTACGTCCCAGGAACTCAGGGAGGTGAGAAACAGGCACCAGCAAAGAGGGCCACTGGCAGAGGTGATCTGTGCTCAGATTAAGGAGGCACAGGGATGGCAGGAAGGGGTTCAAGCAAAACTCCAAGGAATGGGACTTAGGATCAGAGGTCTGCAGTGGGCTGGTGCTCTGGCTGAAAGCCAGAGACCTAATTCCATCTGCTAATGACTGGAGGAACCACACAGGCAAAGCCCGGGAGACCAGGTTGCACGAGAAGGGCGAGCCACAGCTAGATGAGACAGGAAAGCCGTGCCAGGCTGGAGGCTGGGGACCTTGTCCAGGATCCCAGGGAGGCAGGTGAATCTGGGCAGGACAGGGGCAGCTCAAGGGGCCTCATGGCATGGGGACAAGGTAGAGGAAGAGATGAAGTCAGGAGACCAGAGCCAAGGATCCAGGGGGGAGGATGAAGCCTGAAGGGGGCTGTGGGAATGGAGAGGAAGGGATGAGGCAGAGACAGTCAGGGGTCAGGGATCAAGAGGGACGGGGACTGAGAGCCCTGGGGAGTGGAGGGGGCGGTGTGCAGAGGTTCTAAAGATGAAGCATCCAGCACTTAGCACATGCTGGGAAGTGAATGTGTTCTGCCATCCTACAAAGCCTGCCAGGCTCTGGCTTCTTTCACATATCCAACCATTTGCTCATTCAGCAGTGAATTCTTGAGGGCTTGGTGCCAGGTATTGGAGAATCTGCCATTATGGTTTATGGTCCAGAGCCGAGGTTGGCAAATGGAGGCCCAGGGGCCAAAGCTTCCAGCCAGCTGTTTTTGTAAACAAAACTTTACAGAGACACAGCTCCTGTTTCACTGCAAAGGCAGAGTGGAATCTTTATGGGTGAGGCCACACAGGCTCCATACCAAAAAGGCTCACTTTCTGGCCCTTTTCAGAAAATGTTTGCCAAACCCTGGTTGGAGGAAGCAGAAAATAAGAAAGAAAAGAACAATTTTTTTTTTCAGGTCACTTCAGATAAGGGAGATCTGTGGAGGCCTTTTATAGGAAGTGACATAAAACCTGAAGGGTGAAAAGCGCCAGCCAGGCAGAAGGAACAGCAGTATAGAGGCCCTGAGGTGCCAAGGTGACTTGTCACAGAAATAACAAGGAAGGCAGTGTGGCTGCGGCTAAGCTGACCAGGGAAAGGGTGTGGGGTGGGGGGTCTGAAGAGGAGTATGGCCATGATGAGGCTGGGTTTATCTTAAACATACAGGAGCCAGGTGTGTTGGTGCACGCCTGTAGTCCCAGCAGCTCAGGAGGCTGAGGTGGGAAGATCACAAGTTCAAGGCCAGCCATAGCAATTTAGCAAGGCCCTAAGCAACTTAGGGAGGCCCTGTCTCAAAATAAAAAATAAAAAGGGCTGGGGATGTGGCTCAGTGGTAGAGCACTCTTGGGTTCAATCCCTGGTACCAAAAAAAGAATTATGAGAAGCCACCTGGAGGTCCATCACTTATTCACTCAACAAACCTCTGTGGCCTCTTCCTTAGAAATGCAGACTCTTCCTAAAGAAACTGCTGCAGTCTAAGGAGGTGTCACAGGGGCACTTGAAGAGTCTTCAGGGATGGCTTGTCTAAACCCCATGTTCCACAGAAGTTCAGGAAGGGCTTGACCAACCCCAGGCCACAGAGCACACAGGGAGGACCCAGGCTTCCATCTCCTAATCCAGGAAGGACTGCCTGCTCCTTTGGTTCCATCCTTCTGCCTCTTCTTTTTGCAATGCCCCCCCCCCCATCCTTCATCTTCATCTCATTACTTTCCCCCACCCCCCTCCCTGCTCCCATCTTGCCCCTCCCCCCGCTTGCACCCACCCTTTCCACCCCGTGTTCCTTGCCCCACCTCTGAGGGGCCCTGGTGAAATGGAGGGGGGTGAGGGGCGGGAGGATTGGGAAATATGGGTGGGGGCGGGGGAGGTCCCTGCTTCTCTGCCTATGACGCCAAAATCCATTCATTGAACTCAAATGATGGCTGGAGCTGATGGGGCTGGCTGAGTCTTCCACCCGCCCCTGGATCCTTACCTACTGCCCCTGGCAACTTCTTTTCCCATGACTCTCCCTTCCATCAAGACCCCTGACCCCAGTTGTCCCCTTTCTCTCCCTCCCCCAGGACCCTCCTGCCATCCTGGCCTGCCCTCCACCCTGGCCAACCACCCGACTACACCAGCCACTCCCCCCCCTCCGTCCCTCCTCCCAACCTTGGTTCCCTCGCCCCTCCCTCAGCCACCCCGGAAGCTCCTTCCATATTTGAAGTCTCTGGCCGCCCCATTTCACTGCTCCCCTTCCCCGGAAAACACCAGAGAGGAGGAAGAGATCCCGGCGTTTCTCCGTCCCCCCAACAGTGAGGCTGTGTTGGGGGGTTCCCCCAACCATCCTCCCCGCCCCCCCGCCTTGACTCTCTGTATTTCTGTCCCCAGCTCTTGTCACCGCCTGAGACCTCGTGAGACCCTCGGGTCCCCCCTGCCCCTTCCCCCCAGGTTAGCAATTGGGAATGGCTGGGAGGGGATGTCCCCACGATACTGGGCTTCAACCCCCCAGGCCCTCTCCTACAGTCAGGACTCCCGCCTTCAGACAGCGCCCCCGGGCTCTGCCTAGAAAAGCCGTGGAACTCCCCCCAGACCCGGCAGAACCGAAGATGGACCACGCTTTCAGAAACCACACACCCTGCTCCTGGATCTTGGGTCCCGTGAGCCGTACCCCTAGCGCCCTCCCTCACCCACAGAAGCCCATTTCCTTCAGACTTCGGGATGCTTCAAATCCTGCCACAACTGACACTGCCTGGCCCTTCCTGGACCCTTGACCACGCCCCAGGGATTAGCCTTGCCCGCGCCCACTGCCCTCGGAGTTCTCTCACTCCCAAGGGCGCCACCAGCTTTGGCTCCCTCAGTCCCTCACAGCCCTGCCCGCCTGGCCCCCTTTCCCTACACTAGGTGGCTCCGAACCGGATCTGCGCCCCCATCCAGCCCGTTTTCCTCCACACCCTCTCCACCGGCTGCTCCCCGACATGCATTCCGCCCGGCCCTCCCCACGCCCCTGCCGCCACCATCCCGCCTTGCTGTCCCCCCCCCCCCCCCCCCCGCCTTTTGGCCTCAGATGAGGAGTCTATGGGGGAGGGAGGGACGGGCTGGTAAGGGGTGGGCGGAGTGGGGGGGAGGCTCGGTGGCGCCACCGCCTCCTAATCCTGAGTCTCTCCCCCTCCCTGTGTCTGAACCTTTCTTGTGGATGCTGACTGACGCTCCAATTTGTTCACTTTCTCTCTCTCTCTCTCTCTCCCTCTCTCTCTCTCTCTCTCTCCTTGGTCTATCTCTGTCTCTTGCCATCCGTCTTTCTGTGTCTCCATGTTCGTCTCTGCCTCCCTGTCGTCCTGTCTCTTATTTCTGTTTTTCACCGTCTGTCTCTGGCCGCCTGTTTCTCTGGGTATCTTCTGCTCTCTCCATCCCTTTCTCTCTTTCTCTCTCCCTGTCCGGGGTCTCTCTGTGGGACCCTCCCTGCACTCCCATCCCCATGCTTCCTCCCGGTGTTTCTGCCCTTCCCCCCACCCAGGTTACGAGAAATCCCGCAGCCTGAGCAGCATCGCGGGCCTGAGCGGGGTGTCCCTACGCCTCGCGCCCCTTGCCACCCCTCCTGGCTCTCCCCGGGCCGCCCGCCGCGCTCCCCCAACCCTGCCCTCCATCCTTTAGCGCTCCCCTCCCCCCTGTGGGGGGACTCGGGGGTGACTGGGAAGAAGGTCAAAGGAGTTGGGGGTGGGGGGTGGGGAAAGGGTTTTTTAAAAAAAAAATCAAAAAGTCATTAATAATATGCAACCGAAATGATGACGCCAGCAGACACCCCCGGGCCCCTCACCCACAGCCTGGGCCCCAGGATGGAGGGGGAGGGGCGTAGCCGTTCCCCCAACCCCCCCAAAAAGCCTTCTCAGGTCTCCATGAGCCATAGGACACCCCCTCCCATCAACTCTGTAAATAAGTCCAAATTATGCCAATTACATCTTGGGGCACCTCCCCGCCAACGCACTCTGCATGCCTCCCAGAGCGGGACCCTGCTCCAACTCCTCAGCAATAAGCCGCCAGGGGCTGCGTGCTGCGAGTCCGCCGGGAGGGGGCTGGGAGCTCCAGGGGAGGGTCTCCTGGCTTCTACCTTTCACCCCAAGAGGGCAACCAACCCATCACGCATTGATTAAGAAGAAACAAAATCCTAGAAAGGGCGCAGAGAAAGGAGAAATTGCTAACCAAGCCAACAAGGAGCTGAGCTCAGATGGTAGGATGAGGCAGGAATGGTGGGCTGCTGCCAGCTGCTCCCTCAGCCTTTAGGAGGATCCCTCTGGTGAATTTCACCCTGCATCCCCCACCCACCCCCAGGGATCTGCTCGCCTCTATTCTTGCTGCATGGACTCAGAACTGCCATCCTAGAATTCTTGGGATGATTTGGCCCTAGCTCACAAAATTCCTTGACCCCTTTCCTCTGTTCCCAGGACATGAGACCTGCATCTAGAATTCCTGAGATGGACCCTGGCACCCCGCACCCTCCAATCCCCACACACCCCAGGGGCTTAGCCTCTGCACACAGATGCTTCCCACCCTCCCCAATATACCCACCCCCCAAATCCCTGGACCGCATCCCAGCACTTTTCAAACCTCCAAGACTTGACCCAGCTCTTTAGCTCAATTTCAGCCTTTGGGATGCTCCAAATCTTTCCCACAACTTTGACATATCCTGGACACCCCCAAGTCCTCAGGCCTGCCCCCACACATCCCCACCTCCCTAACATCAGACTCAACCACCCTAGGTCCCCCTGAGCTAAATTTCTAAGATAGGCTCAGCCTGTCTGCATATCCAGAGAGCCAGACCCTTCCCAGCGCCCCCATTCTTAGGTAAGCCTAGCCTTGCCCCTCGAGGCTCTTTCCCCAAGCTGGTGCCCAAAAGGTACCCTCTTCATGGCCACCAGTGTTCCCAGAGTGTCGTTCTCATGCCCCTGCTGCTGTGCTAAGGTATTAGGCAATACAAGGACAAACACCTGTTTTAAAAATTCTTTAATGTGCACATTTTGCACATTAAGCTCGTTAAGTCCGTGTATTGCTACTTGGCCAGGGCACCATTTATGCAGGTTAAAAATGTTTTCATTTTAAGCCTTCCATAAGTGATCAGAGGCTGTGCCTAAATTGAGGGGCTCTGGAATATCAAGCTTGGGAAACAACGACATACCCCACTTGGCTGGGATTCCAGCCCTCCCTTCCCCGCCACGCTCGCGGGTGGAAAATCGTTTCTCATATCCCATCCTGGCTCAAGGATGCGCTACCTCCCCCAAGCCCAGAGACCACACTGGTCCCAGAATCCTCAGCGGATCCCCCCACTTTTGGAGCTGGGGGCTTATGTCAATCAGCAACCTCCTTCCCTCTGCTCCCACAAGCTCAGAACCCCCCGCTTCCACCCGATGGTGCGTGTGGGGAGGTCACTGAACACGATTCTTGATGCAATGATTCCTATGCAAGGGGCATTTTGAGCCCCCCCGTCCTTCCCTCGGACCCTAAACCCTGGTGAATCAAGGGTAAGGGATGGGGAGGGTTCTGGTGGGGGCGGGGCAAAGGGCTAGGGGCTCCAGACACCAGGGTATGGGGTGGGGACTGATTATATTGCCAAAGGGTTTAACTTATTTAAACAGCCCCCAGTTTCCCCTGACCCTCGCAAAAGCCGGACGGGGTGGGGAAAAGGGGTGAGGGTCTTTTCCAAAGGGTACTGACCTCTTCCCAAAGTCTCCCCAAGCTCGCCAATCCGCCACAAGTACCCAGCTTTTTAGTTCAGCTTTTAAAAAATAACCACAATCATTATAAACGTCTACAAAACGTGATTTTCTTCTCCTCCCTCCCCATCCCCCAAGTCAACAGTGTGGGATTCGGGGAGAGAGAGCGAGCTACACGGACTACTTCCTAGGCCCGCTCCTACTTTCCCCCGGCCGCCAGGGTGCCTGCAACTACACGCATGCGCTGCATGACGCGCCCCCCACACGCATGTCACGCCCCTCCAGCGCTCCGGGAACGCACGGACACGGGGCAGGGGGCGGGGCGATTGGGGAGGAATGAATGGCTGGGGGACTTCCTGAGCTCAGCGGCTCCCCCTCCCCAACACACACTCAGCAATAAGTTTCTCTCACTCAACCGTGGGCGGGGCGGGCCTGGCCTGTCGCTGGGGGGGGGGGGGGGGTGGCAAAGGGGCGCTCTCAGGGATGGGGGCGGGGGTCTGGAGTCTGTGGGGAGGGGAGGTCTGCAAATCGTCCAATTCTGGTGCTAACGGCGGGTCTTCTCAGCCCACCCGCAGGGCAGGGAGGGAGGGGTCGGCACGGCCCCTCCCCCAAGCCTCCCCCACGCCCACCCAGGGTGCATGAACCGCCCAATGCAGAAGCTGCCGCATGTCACCCCCATCCCCAAAGAAAAACTGTCATGCCCCCTTTCCACCCACCCTCTCACTCCCCATCAAAATAAAAGTTTCCTTTTCATTTAAGTCGCCTCCTGTTTGTTGAGTTCTGATTGGGACTGGAAGTACACAGAGGAAGTGGGACTTAAAGAGTGGGTGATATTAAAGGGTGTGGACTTTGGTGGGCCACACATCCCCTTGATTGCCAGTTCTCAATTTTTTCGGGAAAGAGCCCTCTTCAGTTTCCTTGGTGACAAACATGGGAATTAGCACTCCCAACTGAAAACTTTGCGGAGTCTGGGGAATATAAGTCCCTTCATGAGGCGGGCTAGTCCCCACGGGAGCTGTGGACCCGAGCACCTAAGGCGGGCTGAGGACCCCACCCTCTGTGTAATGGATACTGAAGCCAACTACCGGGGTTGGAATCCTGATTCAACTTCCCAGCTGTGTCCAAGGGCAAGCGACTCAGTCTTTCTGAGCTTGTTTTCCATCAGGCCAAGAGGGTGGGAGGGGCGTGGTTTATTCATAAGTATTTGCTGAATGTCTATTAAGTGTCAGGCACTGCTCCAGGTACTGAGGTGGTGCTGAGGGTAAAGACAAACATCATGTGCTTGGCACAGATCTCCCAGCTCAAAGGGTCAGTCATTTTTTAAATTTTTATTTATTTATTGCAAAGACTTGAGAGTTGGTCTGAGTGCAACCACCCCTGGCACTCGCTAAGAGGTTTGGAGTGAGGAGCCTCAGCTTCCTCAAGTATATTTAAGCTGTGATTAAACCCAGCAGAACCCCTCCTTCCACCCCACGGGAACTGAAGAAGCCCTCACACCCTTGCAGAGGTCCCCTGCAGGGACACACAGCCACAGCTAAGAGTCCAGTCAGGGATTGGAGTTTATTTCTGCCAGAGCTGGGAAGACGGGACAGTAGGAGAGATGCCTCCAGCTGCCTCTGGGAACACCAGCCCGTGACTGCAGAAGACCAACCAGAAAGAAGAGCAGAGTGGGGCAGGAGAGGATAAGAGGGCTCCTTGTCCTGTCTTTTCAAGGGGCTCAGGATCCTTAACAGCTGAGCAAAGGATGGGGAGCTGAGGGGGCAATAGCTTCCCCTCAAGCAATAGCGCCCCAGTCTCTGCCTCCCTGCCAGTCTCGCTTCTTTGGGCCTGGGGGATTACTGGTTGATGGGAGGTGGTTGATAAATGCCAAAAAGTGCCAGAGGGCAACATCATTTCCAAAGTGCAAGAAGCCAGAAGGTGGGGTGCACGAGACTGATGCGGGCTGCCCTTAGTGCCTCTGGGGCAGGGTGGGTCACTGGGGCTGGGCTGGTGGAGGACCCTCAGGTTCAGGGGGCTGTGGTCCAGAACTGGGCTCCGCCTCCTCGACCTCCTCCTCGTCAGAAGCCACGCCCTCCTCCAGGCGGAAGACCTGCCGCACTGTTCGGGTGGTGAAGGTGAGCGGGCCTCGTCTGTGGGAAAGAAGAGAAAACCGACCCAAAGATGAAAGGGGAGCAGAAGGGAGAGGGATGGGGAAATATGGAGACAGAAAGGGAAAGAAAAGGAAATGTGAGAGTCAGGAGAGCAGAAGAAGGAGAAAGAGGGATGGAGAGATGGAGGGGGAGAAATGGGGGATGGCCAAGTGAGATGGAGACAAGTGAGAGATGAGGACGGGGGAGGTGGGGATAGAGAGGTGAGGGACAGAGGAAGGTGGGGGCAGAGGGAGGCGAGATGGAAAATGGACAGAAAATGGTGGTACAAAGGGGAAAAGAGCACAGAAATGAGTCAGAGAGAGGGGTGGGAAGAAAAGGAAATGACTGAAGATCTGGCTACTTCATGCCCCCTTGTTCCCAAGCCCCCTGTTCCCCACTCTTGTCACCACTGGCAAAGACCCAACCTCTCTATCCCTGAAACACATCAGGCATATGTGTAGGGCGGCCTTACCTGAGCCGGTTCCTCAGCGTTGTCACCTCTCGATTCATGGACTCAGCTGACTCTGTGACATCCTCCAGTTCCCGCTGCAGCCTCCGGCGACCAGCTTGAGCCCTGGATGCCTCCTCCTCAGCCTCCTCCAGTTGCCGCTTCAGCTGCTTCACCCGAAGGTTTCCTTTCTCCAGCTTGGCAGAGCAGGGGGACCAGGATTTATCTCTGGGTTTCACCCTCCCTCCCCCACAGCCAGCTAATTCCAACCTCCTTGCACCCTGATCCCCTCTGTCCCATCCCCTGCTCTCTGTTTAGTCTTGTCATGCCAGACTCTGCTGGGACTCCAGTCTCTCCCCTGTAAGCTAATCTGCACCTGGCCTCAGAGGGTTCTGTCTACACCCAGATCTGACCCTGCCTCTCCCTGTTCATGACTTTCCAAGGCTCCCCAGTACTGCTGGTATAAAATCCCAGCATTTCAGGTGGGCAGGTTCTTATTCTTGTCTATTTCTCTTCTTGTCATAGACCTACTGACCAGAACAACTTCACTAAGATCCTCCCAGACCTGTCATTTCTTTCTCCAGGGAAAGGACACACATACTCCATTCTTATTCTTCAATACCTCACCCCTTTCTTCTCTCCAGCATGCCTGTTTGTTTTTGCTTTTAAGTCACAAAGTTTATTTCCACTCAAGGATTTTGCACTTGCTCCTATTCCTAGCTCTTCCTTGTCCTTTTCATCTCAATTCAAATGTCACCTCCTTAGAGAGGTCTTCCTGATGCCTCCATTCCAAAATTGATTTCCCATTCCTGTGTCTTCCTCTCTCTTCATTCCCCTTTTTTCTTCATAGTCCTTGCCACATCTGCAATTACCTTTGTCCATTTACATGTTTATTGCAATGTTCTCTGTGATGACAATGTGAACTCCATGAACGCAAGGACCTTCTATCTCATTCACATTCATATCTCTTAATGCCTAGCACAGTTCTTGCCATGTAGTAGGTGCTCAATGATTGTGGAATTAATTGCAAATAAAACACAGCTGAGCTTTTAAGGGCACAGAGACTCAGTTTAGGCAGATAGACCTGGAATCTGCTCCAAGCTCTATCACCAACTAACTCCATGATTTTGATGCAAATTATATCCCTTCTTAACATTTTTGTTTACATACTTGTGAATAGGGCTAGTGAGAAAATATAAGTTTGTATTCTTTTTAAGCAATTATTTATGACACAATAAGTGTTCAATAGCTAAGAGCACAGATTCTAGGTCAGTGTCTGAACTCTAAACCCACCTCCTACTATCTAAATAATTTTGAGCAAGTCATTTTATATTTCTGGGCAGTTTCTTCACTTGAATAGGGGAAATTGCAGTACCTATCTTATAGGATTCTGATAAGAAGTAATGTAATACGTGTTATGTCTTTAGCACAGTGCCTGGCACATAAAAAGCACTTAATAAGCACTATCTGTTGTTACTTTATTCCTGGTCTAGTTTCTAGGTAGGGCTTAATTTATCCCCTCACCCTGATTGCCTCAGCTTCCTACTAGGGTCCTTGCTAGACACCAGGATTTATGGAAGGACTAGTCACTGCTGATGCTCCGAACCCCAGCTTGGTGTCTGACTACAACTCAGTACAGTCCAGCATCTGCATGCTGGTCCTTGTGTTGGGAGCTCACTGCCTCTTGAGATGGCCTGTGCTGTTTTCCAGTCAGTGGCCCCACTGCCCACTCTTCCTGATGACAATTCCTTACCTGGTCCCGGAGCTGGTCAGCTACCCTGCGCTCCTCCTCCACCTGCATAACCACTTCCTTCAGCCGCTTCTCAGCTCTGCGCACCAACTTGCCTGAGAGGATGCGTTCTCTAAAAGGAGGATGCAGAGGAGGCTCAGGGAGATGCCCCTGGGACTTCCACTAGTCTGGTGGCCACTACCCTGTTCTTGGACTGGTCTCTTTCCTCTTTATCACCCCCTAACTGGCTTCCATGGCCTATTCAGCCAGACACTGGCAACTGGGCACCTGTCTCAGGGCATCTACATTCTTGACTTATACTCTGACAGCTGGTGTTCCTAAAAATGTCTCCTGTGATACTGTGATTTATAATAAATATATATTTGGTCTTCGCCTGACTTCCTGGCACTTAGCTGACAAATCCCTTGGAATTTCTGAAGTAATATGTCCTTTTGTATGCTAATGAGATGACTGATGGCTGGGGTGTCCTGGATGGCATGTGTCAAGACTCTCAAACCCCCCACCTCTAGAGAGGGGCAAGGGGATGGAAGTTAAGCCAATCATCAATGGACAATGATTTAACCAATCACACACAGGTAATAAAGCCTTATAAAACCATTTTGGGTGGGGATTAAGGAGCTTCCAGGTTACTGGTCACATGGAGGGTGATGCACCCACAGAGAACATGGAAGTTATACACCTTCCCACATGCTTTGCGCTATACACTTATTCTCTGTCTGTTCCTGATCTGTATAAATGGATAAATATAAGTAAAGCATTTCTCTGAGATCTGTTGTAAGAACCTCTAATTTGCAGCCAAGTCAGACAGAAATGTGGGTAAGCTGGGGGTTTCCTACTGAATTGGCATCTGAAGTGCAGGACAGTCTTTGGGACTGGGCCTTCAGCAGCAGGGTTTGTGCTCTCTTGGATTAGTGTGAGAATTGAGTTGAACTGTAGGATACCCAGAGAACCAGAGGACTGGAGAACTGAAGCTGGGTGTGATGGGGCACACCTGTAATCCCAGCTACTCTGGAGGCTGAGGCAGGAGGATCCTGAGTTCAAGGCCAGCCTCAGCAATATAGTGAAACCCTGTCTCAAAACAGCAGCAGCAACAACAAAGAAACGAACACAGGAGAATTGGTTTGGGGGAGAAACTATTGCACATTTCATGTCAGAAGTGTTTTGTGCAAAGTGGAGAACAGAGAAAAGCAGTTTTTCCCCTTCTGGTTACTCCGGAGGATCCAATCCATGTTTTCACAGTTTTCAATCTCCATAGGTCTGTCACATTCCCTGACTTTTTTACTCCTCTCCTCTCAAGCCCTCCATCTCAGGACCTACCCACTGACCACCCAGTGTGAAAGCTGATATAAAAAAGGAAGTAATTTGTGTCAAAACTCTAACAAAAGGGAGTCCAGGAAGCTCTTGTGCACAGATACCCAGATAACTATAAGAGAACTCATCACAGGACATTCTTAAGCAGAGTGGTCTAAGAGCTTGTCCAGGACTTCTCAAAACTGCTTACACAAGGGCACTCGCCAGGCAATGGCCCTCTCAACCAACAACCAGCTCCCACAACAAACCCTGTGGCCTCTGGTCTCGGAACAGCTCACGTGAACGTCCCCTCTCCCTGACCACCTCGGATGCTACAGCATGCTCTTCCTCTCACTGCGCTGCTCCCTCCCACCCCACCCCTCCACTCTAGAGGCTTGCTGCACCAAGTTTCCTTAGGGGTTGAGACCAGTTTCCAGACCACACCACCATGCAGAATCTTTGTCCTCTTCTTTACTTTGCCCCAATTATCCATAGGCCAGTCAGTACCTGGACCCTGTCCCATCAGTCCCCTGAACTCTGTCTTGTCCCCTCTTCTCTGTCCTCAAAGCCCAAGCCCCCTCTCAGCACTCAGTCTCTCCCACATTACATTGCTCTCACTCTGTCTGGCATGGACTTCCCTGTCTTTTCTGGCTGTCCATACATGCCTTCTCCCTTCTCATTCACACGCTGCCCCAGACAAGCTCAGCTCTCCCAGGTCTCCATGCCCATCTGCAGGCTGCTGTCTGCTAAGTCTGTTTCCAGAGCTGCAGCCTAGTCCAGCTCCCAGCTTGGGCCCTCCACCAGACCACACTCCCTCAGTTCCCTGTGGGGCTCAGGGCTCTTCGTGATCCACCTAGAGCTGCAGGTGAGTGCACCTGTCCCCTCTAGACAATGGTAGCGATGCTCGGTTGCCAGTCAGGCATCCCAGATTTATAGTCTACTTCTGTTTCAGTATTCTTATATTAAAATAGGGATGATAATGGCCTTCTCAAAAGGGTTATATGATATCATACATGTACATTCAGGTAGTCATGCACCTAATATATATTGTGTTCTTAATAAATGAAAACCATTAGTATTATTGTTACCAAATAGTATTAAGCAGCAGGAAAATCTATTGGGTGGGAAAAGCAATATGTATTAGGTTTAGTAATAAATGTTTTATTGTTCTATTAGCTTAGGGTTCTCACGTGGGGATGTCATGGGACTTTTTCTGATTACTCCAAAAACTGAAGATGGAAAATATTTCAGCCCAATATTACAACTGCTTCCTAGCTCTGAATGTGGATATGTGTGGATGTGATGCTTGGTGAAAGTGCAACCATTTTGTGATCATGAGGGGAAGACTACACAGATGCTTACCCAGAGGTCTACCCTCTTTGGACTTCTGGACTCCAACTTTTATCATGTGAGAAAAATAAATTCTTCTTTGTGATAGACTGGTAAAAACAATGACCCCCCAATTATTACCCCTTCCTGTATCCACACTCTTGGCAAAATGACCATAGCTGCTTTTTTCAAGTGATGATCTGTTTTCCCATGCCCTTGAACTTGAGCCTGGTCCCATGACTTGCTTTGGTTAACAAGCTATGGTAGAAGTGACATAGCACAGCCTCCAAATCTAGACCTTGAGAAGACTTTGACACTTTCTTTTACTCTTGAGACCTTGAATCATTCTGGGTGGGCGTGCTAAATGACTAGAGGCCATATGGAGCAGAGAGGCAAGTGCTTACAATTAATTGAGCCCAGTCAAGATCAGCAAATCCATCTAGTTGACCCTTGGCTGAGCAAAGATGCAAGAGTGAGGCTTACACAGTCAAGCTCAAGAAAACCAGCCAGCCCCGAAACTCATAAGCACTAAGTTTTGAATCACTAAGTTTTTATGGTGGTTTATTATGCAGCTATAGCTAACTGCTACGTTATTGTGTAAATCTACTTCAAGTGGGATGCAGTTACTTGCAGCCCAAAGCATCCTCTTCCACCTACCTGCTTTCCTGCTCCAGTTGCTCTTCTGCCTGGGCTAACTTAGACTCAAGGGCTGCAATCACCATCTTTTGGCGGGCCCGGGCCCCAGCATCTTCCTCACCAAGGCGTCCCCGTAGTTCCTGGATCTGTCGCTCCAGCTGCTGCCGCCCACTCTCAGCCTTGGCTGAGAAACTGCGCTCAGCAGACAGCTCTGTGGTCAGGGATTCCACCTGCAGAGGTGCGGAAGGGCCGGACATCACAATGGAGCCTCAGGAGCAAGGAGGTGACCAATCCCGAGTTAAGAGGATTGATGAGTTTTACATTATAAAGCCTGCACATACTAAATACTCACAAATGCTAGTTTGTGCTTTTAGCCATTGCTATATCACCCAACAGCACTGCCAACCCTGGGTTTTAATCTTTTGGGTATTTTTTGTTATTTTAATAAGTCCACGAGACCATCACGACCTTGTTGGAATGCTATAAATGCTACCTCTGACTGTGACTGAGTCTATTCCAGGGCTTTCTCACTTCTGTTTGCACCAGGATCAACTGGGGAGGCTTGTGAGAGAAATGGAAGTTCCAGGGTCCCACCTTCCACAGATTCTGCCTCAATGGGTCTGGATTTATAACAGCTACCCAGCAGGGCTGAGAGGAGACACATGGGGCACGACATTCACAGCCTTGGTGAAGAACAGCTACTCTGCCGTGGCTGTGTAAACATACTCCTGAAGTCCTGCTGACTTATCCAGCTGGTGCTCCGAGCCAGGCCTTGTGCTGGGCACAGGGAAGCAGGTCAGGCTGGCTGATTCACGCTCATTTCATTTCACCCTCACTTGAACGATCCTCCCAGGGTTTAGCATAGTTTCCTCTATTTTCTCAACTTTTTTATTGCAAAATAAAAGGTGATATATTGTCAACACCCTCCCAGCCAAGAAACAAAACTTTACCATTCCAGGTAAAGGTATTAGGGTGTTAGGTATTAAGACAGGACAACCCTGCTTCCCAAATAGCACGTTTCCCTGAGGATTAGGCCATCCTTCCTTGCACCCTCTGCACTGCAGAGCTGCACCCTGTCTGCACCTTTCTGCTCACACACTCTGGTCTAATCTGGCAGGTTTCTCTGTCCTCTGTGCTTCCTGCAAACTGGCAGTCAGTGTCTCAATTCTATTTGTGAGTTTTCAAGGTAATGAACTGGCTCTGTCATCCTCCAAGGGTGTTGTTACAGGGCTGAATAATCTCCCCCTGCCAAATTCACATCTACCCAGAACCTTGGAAAGTGACCTCATTTGGAAATAGGGCCTTTGCAGATGTAATTAGTTAAATTCAGATGAGGTCATATTGGAGTAGGGCGGGCCCTAGATCCCACAGGCCTGGCGTCCTTGTAAGAAGGGAGGAGGCCCAGCCATGCAGAGAGGACGCAGGGGAGAAGCCAGGCGAGGACAGAGGCCAAGGCTGGTGATGCACTGCAGGCCCAGGGATACCAAGGGCAGCTGGCAGCCACTGCAGTAAGGGAGAGATGTGGGACAGGATGAACCAACCCGACTGGCACCTTGATGCATTTGGACTTCTGGCCTCTAGAAGTATAAGAATAAATTCTTGTTTTAAGCCAGCACATTTGTGAAAATTTGCTAACAGCAGTTCTAGGACACTAGTATGGTGACCAGTATTTTTTAAAAATGTCATTGTGAAGACTGTTACAGTGGTGAATACCTGTAATCTCGAAACTCGGGAGACTGAGGCAGCATGATTGCAAGTTCAGGGCCAGTCTTAGCAACTTAGTGAGGCCCTGAGAAACTTGATGAGACTCCGTCTCAAAATAAAAAATAAAAAGGGCGGAGATGTGGGTAAGTGGTTAAGTGCCCCTGGGCTGAATCTCCAGTAGTTAAAAAAAAAAAAAAAAAAAAAAAAAAAAAAAGCATCCACGCATGGTGGCTCACACCTGTAATCCCAGCAACTCTGGAGGCTGAGGCAGGAGGATCTTGAGTTCCACACCAGCCTCAGCAACAGGGAGGCACTAAGCAACTCAGCAAAACCCTATTCCTAAATAAAATACAAAATAGGGCTGGGGATGTGGCTCAGTGGTTGAGTGTGCCCCTGAGTTCAATCCCTGGTACCATAAATTAAAAAAAAAAAAAAAAAAAAAAAAAGCACCATAAGCTAGATTTGAACATATTTGATCAACTGCAATTATTATCCTGCTAAAGCTCCCACCATCCTGCGCCAGGGGAAGGCGCTGCAAGTCAACCTCCAAGTCCTCAGGACATCGCTGCACTATCTTTATCCCTGAGAGAATGGCCAGGTGTCCAGCTACTCTTGTTCACCTCCTTTCCTTCCTTCCTTCTTGGCTGTGCTGGTACGGAATCCGGGGCTCCATACATGCCAGGCAAGGGCTAACCACTGAGCTACACTCCCAGCTGAACTCTTGCTCCTTTCTTGCTCCAGATATGGAATCAGCCATTTTTGAAGAATTCCCAGTTTGTTCTTTGTGGGAAATGGCTTTCCAGACCACATCTGGACATGGGGATGCCCACTGCTATGGGGTTGAAGGTTGTTTCTAACCCTTGGCGGTGGACGCAGAGAGAATGGACCTGCGTAAAATACACTGTCAGCCCCTGAGAATATGACTGTATCCGAATCAGGGCCACCGGCCTATTTTGTGGACTTTAACCCCCTTCCTATGCCAGCTCGATTCTTCCAGGTCAAGCATTCTGAAGTCAGGGGGGTGGTGGGTGCCAGAATCAGCACATCCGACACTGATCATTTATGCTCTTCCACATTACATGCACAGGGATCCCTGAAAAACAATACTTGTATCACCACTGGTATAATAAATGAAAATTGGTTTTAAAAAATTTTTGAGGGGGCACGTTTCCCCTTATTTTAAAATCATACGCCATGTAACTGCTGAGCATATGACCATCTCTTTCCTCACTCCCTCCCTTTTAGCCTTCAGTTAATCTAGGACTAGGAGTGAACTACGTGCTCATTACTCTTGTGCTGATGTCTGTTCAGTAGTAATTTGCACCTTGTTCTCTTGCACAGTGGCTCTCCCTCTGGCTGGCATTGGAGCTACCTGGAAGGTTCATTAAAACATTGCTATAGTTTGAGTCTTAAATGTCCCCAGAAGGCTCAGGACCCCAGGCATGGTCCCCAGGTTGGTGCTGTTGGGAGGTGGAGCCTAGAGGGAGGTCTTTAGGTCTTTGGGGGTGTGCCCTCTAGGGGAACAGTGGAGCTCCTTTCCACTTCCTGGCCGTGGAGTGAGGGGTCCTGCCTCATGCTCCCCACCCTTGCCATCTGGAATCCCTGCCAGAGGCCTGTAAGCAACAGCTCTGCCTGTTCACAGACTAGAACCTCCAAAACTGCAAGCCAAAATGAACCTCTTTCTCAGGCACTACAGCAATAGAAGATGAGTGAGGCAAACGGATTGTGGGACTCACCCCCAGCAATCCTCCCTCACTAGCAAGTGCTCAGGTGAGACCCAGGCCACTAGTCTCTGGTCCACATCTGAGAACCTCACAGAATCCTCCAGAAGGGCTCAAAGGAAGAGCAGTCCCTGAGTTCTCACACACAGGTAGCCTGTCCTTGTCCTCCACACTGGGAATTGGTCTTGCCTCTGACAATGTCTTGAATCCCATTTTCTTTCTTATGAATAAGCTATGTTTATAAGTGTACTCCTCTGTTTGCTTCCAGCACAAAGTCTTGTCAACAAGTCTGATGATAATTTCATTTTCTTTTCCTTCTACACCACTTGCTCACTCTTTCCTGGATGGCTAAGGGATTGTTTTCCTTTTAAAGACTAATACTTTTACTAAAATCTGTCTTGCTGTTACTTATTCTGGGTCAAGCACCTCATGGGCTACTCCAGTACATGGCTTCAGATATTTTAGATTCTGGAAAGTTTTTGTTTTTGTGTTGCATGATGGTTTTGAGTATCTGCTGATCCTTTGCTTTGGTTTTCTTCTTTAGGGACTCCTGTTATCCATCTGTTGGAACTTCTTGGCCTATCTTCAGTGTTTGCTATCCCCCTCCCCCCCCTTTCTTTCTCTTGTTGCAACAAGGATTGAGCCAGGGGCACTCAAGCACTGAGTCACATTCCCATTCCTTTTTATTTTCTTATTTGGAGGCAGGGTGTCGCCAGGTTGCTTAGGGACTCAGTAAGTTACTGAGGCTGGCCTTGAACTTGCAATCCTCCTGCCTCAGCCTGCTGAGATGCTGGGATTATAGGTGTGTGCCACCACAACCAGTTGTCTGTGCCTTTTTAAGTTTCATTTTGCTTTTTAAAAAATGCTCCCTTTTAACCAAGCAGTGCCAGGGCTGAGGGAGCAGAAGCTCGACCTGACCAGAATGGGGAGGAGGCAGATGTGGCTCGTGCAGAGTGGGCTGGGGCAGCAGGGCATGGGATGAGATCGGAAGGAGCTGGCAGCTCACAGGCCTCAGAGGCGATTGAGATTTGATCCTGCCTGATGGGAGCCGCAACAGCCTGGAACACACCTGCCACTCCCACCCTAGGAGCTCCACAAGGACTGGGGTCTCCTCCTTTCTGTGGCCCCCACAGTGCTGGGAAATGGCACATGAGAGACCTCAAGATGTGGTTTTAAACATGAATGAGGTAAGTAGACACAGGTCTCTCTGGAAATCTCTTCACTCTGCTGTCCACCTAAAACCTCCGGGACATGCTGCAGGACATCCTAAGGCACCGCTGCATCTGCATCAGGCTGTTCTGTCTTCTGCATCACCCGAAGATGTGTTCATGGGCAGGGACCTAGCTGACCCATCTCCAGGTCCCCAGTACCACCCAGAATAGGATCTGGGCTTCCAGAAGCCTCAGAAAATATTCTTAAATTAAAAATACATGCTTTTCTTCCTCTGCTGAGCACCTACTTATGCTTTAAAACCCCAAACACCTCTTCTTCCAAAGGCCTTCTTGCAACTCTTGCAGAAAGAGTCATCTCTCTTTCTCTTTTCTCCCACTCCTGGCTGACCAGGATACTCCCATTATCAGGCTTGCCACCCTATAATGTGACAGTGTAGTCCCATGTCTGTTAACCTCCAGAAACTTCATAGGACAGAGGTCTCATATAATTCATATTTGTATACAGTCCTTAAGATACCACAGAAATACAAGTGAAGGAATCCATCAAGCTCCCCACTAATACAAACTCCTATTCACCTTCAAAACCCAACTCAAATATTCCCTTTTCTACAACTGCTGGGTAAGTGGACTGAAGGTTAGGATCCCAGGCCAGTGCAGACCCCCATGGGGCTGGGGTGTGTGGAGCCACGCACCTGCAGGAGGAGCTTGCGGTACCGGTCATTGAGCAGCTCCGCGTTGCTCTGCTCTTCCTCTAGCTCCTCTTCCATCTGCCCCAGGCGCCCCTCCAGCTGGCGCTTCTCCTCCAGAATGGCTGCCCTAGAGAGAATGGGAAGGGGTAGGGGTAAGAGGGCAGATGGCCAGAGGAGGACGTCTAGTCCCACGTTACCATGGGCCACTCACTTGCTAAGGTTACCATTGGCCACTTCATCTGCCATCTCATCCCGGTCCTGCTGAGCCTGCCGCCTGGCACGGTCCGACGCGGCCAGTTCCTGAGATGATAGGGGTGGCTGGTCAGTGGGGTTGAAGGGAAGTTATCTAGACACTGACCTCACCTCCTCCCGGCCCTCACACTTCAAGTCTCCTGGTCTTTCTTCCACTGGGCAGGAAGATGCTGTCCCCAGGTAACTTTGGAGTGAGCATCAGTATACACGCACTAACCTGGACCCGCCTCCTTCTTTTTTTTTCTTTTTTTTTTTTTAATATATATGTTTTTGGTCAAAGAACCTTTATTTATTTATATGTGGTGCTGAGAATCGAACCTAGGACCTCACACATGCTAGGCAAGTGCTCTACCACTGAGCCACAACCCCAGCCCTGGGCCCACTTCATGATGCCCTGAACCTCTTTTGCTAAGCTCACTGTCGCCTTTTAAGCTTGCTCCTCTTCCAGGCACCACGCAGGCACCCTGTCAGACCCACAGTACTCTCTTTGCCCCCTCCCTCCTGCCCCTGACTACCTTGTCCCTCTTCTGTGTGCTCTGGACCTGGCTCTGGCTTCATCTTCTCTCTCCAGCCTCCCTGCCTCCAGTTTCTTCCCCCGACATTCCCCTACTCAGAATTTTCCGGGGTTTCCTAGAGCCCCGGACAAAATCCCTGCCTCTCTGGCGCTGCATTATTAGCCCCGCCCACCTCCCCAGACTCACCTCCCAGGGCCAGTGGTTAGCCCCGCCCACCTCCCCAGACTCACCTCCTGCAGACGCAGCACTTCTGCTTCCAACCCCTTGAGGCGCTTCTCACTCTCTCGGTTCTGGACAAAGATCTCCTCCCGGGAGCTGCGTGACTCCTCCACCTCCCGCCATAGCTCCTTCATCTGGGCCTGGGCAAAACAGAGGGGGTGGCGGGCTCAGCCTGGCTGTGCCTCATCCACCAACCGTCGTACCAGACTGGCAGAGGGGGCTTAGTTCCCGTAGACGAGCAGGGCGATCTCAGAGCCCTACAAACCTGGGCTTCCACCCACAGTCGCTTGCTGTGTGACCATCCCTGCCCACTCTCTGGGTCTCAGATACTTCCTCTTAGAACACATCTTCAAATTTAAGTTTAAAATGAGTGTGATAGCTGGACTCTGCAGTAATAATAAAGATGACAACACTGATTTATCTTGGGCCAGGCTCTGTCACATACACATACTGACAGCTCAATCCTCACAACCCCCTCGGTGGGGACTTTTATCTCCCTAGCGTCCAGATGGAGAAACCGAGGCACAGAATCAACATGTCAGGGTAGTAAGTGGCAAAGCCAGCATTCCAACCCAGCTGCCTCAGGTTTTCATAATAAGCCAGGTTGCTACACGGGCACTTCTGGGAATGTGTAAAGATGCAAATATAAAGGATTTCTGCTCAGCGCTTAAAGAAAAATTTAAAACCACCTAAATGACACGCTATACCTTTACAATAAATACAAAAAATAAAAGACACGCTATACCTTTACAATGAGTCCTGGCACAGCTGTTAATAACAACAGGAAGGACAGCAGGTGGTGACAATTATTATTACTGTTCTTTTTAAAAATTTTTTATCATTTATTTACAATTCACTAGGATACCCATTTTGTGCAGCTGTACCTTTTAATTCATTTTTTCTGAAATAAGTACAAAAGACCAGACTAAAATTGGGACAAGCCTTTAAAGGAAAATCCTTTGACTCAGAGTTATTACTGTTCTTAATATGATTTTTGATATCGTTTTAAATGAAGGGGTTTTCCTCTGTGATCACATGATGGGCAGTTTTTACACCAGCTCTGGCCCGTAGAAATGTAATGTGAAGAACATATGTGGTTTTAGATTTTCTAGTGGCCACATTTAAAAGGCAAAAAGAAACAAGTGAAATTAATTTGAAAGCTATATTTTATTTAGTCTAATATTTAATAGATAATTACATATAATAAAGCAAATGTTATATTCCACTTATAGTCAACTTAAAAAGCATAAAGGTAAAAGATTTCACCTATTTTGGGTACTGTCTTTAAACTCATCTTTCAGACCTCCACTCAGATACCTAACAGCCACGTGGGTCAGGGGGCAGAGTTATACTTGTTTGTTAAACAACAACCAGGTATAATTCATAGTTGGATTTTAGAAGCCTGTAAACTATTTCTAAATGGAAAATAAAGTGATGAAACTGGAGTTAAAATAAAGGACCTACAAAGCCCAGAAGCAGCAGGCGAGCCCCCGGGTGGCGGGCTGCTCAGTGCGCCTGCGCAACTGCTGCAGCCATGGAGCGCTTACCTGCATCTTGCGGAGCTGCTTCACCGCCTCCTCCTTGCCCTGCCCCGCGGCAGCCGTCTGCGCCTTCAGCTCCTCCAGCTCGGCCTCCAGTTTCTTGCGGGCGGCCACCGCCAATGCCCGCTGCTTCCGCTCCTCATCGCGCTCCACCTCCGCATCCCTGAGCTGCGGGAGCGGGCGGCAGGGTCGGTCAGAGGACAGGACGCCCAGGCTCCCGGTGTCGGGGGCAGGTCCATCCGCCTCAAGCCCAGATCCTCCTGCCTCTCCTCTCCTCTTCTTCTTCCCCATGGTCCTGGCTCTGGCCTTGAGTTCTCCCTTTTCACAAGGGCCTCTTTCCTAGTTTCCCATCTCTCCCCTCCCGCCTATTCCCACACAGTTCCAGAAGGTTCTTTGTACACACAGGGCTAACCGTGCTCACAGCCCTCCCGTGGCTTCCCAGGGTCACTAGGTTGAAGTCTTGGAGGTGCACTTTCCTATGGGTCAAAGGATCTTGTAGGGAGCAGACACCCACAGAGCCCTCGCCTTTGGTTACCTGCTACTGTTCCCTCCCCTTCCACCTTCTAGCACGCCCACCCCAAGTCTGCTGCCCACATGGCCCCAGAGTGGGCTTTCTGACACTCATGGCTGCCACTGCCCCTCCCACGCCAGTACTGGCCACAGAGGGCAGAACGGGGGACATCCTGGGTAAATGAAAATGGGGGTGGGGGTTGGGATGAAGAGTGGGGGCTAGGAAAAGGTGCTGATACCAACGTGAACCCATTCTGGTCAGATCCAGACAACGCTGGAGCCAGGAAATAATGAAGGGGAGGGCTCAGGCCTACCTGAGATAATTATTTTCTTGTGGATTTAAAAAAACTCTCCTAGGAAATTGCTTCCTGGTCCACATACCCCCATGCTTTGCACGTATGTATGGAATATTTGTAATGAAGTTTATCTTTACGTTGTTTACCATGGTAGCAATTCAGACATGCTCCAGACAGACAGCTGACCAGCCAGGGCACCTCCACCCGTGCCTGATGCCAACTCCTGCCTCACTCTCCAAGATCGGCGCACCCTGTATTGAAGCAGCCTGTGCATCTGTTTCCCTTCTCGGCTCCTGCAAACCTCCTCTTGCCTCAGCCTCCTTGGAGAAGCTCACAGTTCTATGGCCCGTGTATTCCCACTGGAATGCTGTTATCCCAAATGGTGATCCTGGTTCTTTGTACGATTTTTCCCTGGGTGTCATTGAGGTGCACAGCTGGAAGGGGCAGCGGGGTGACTGGAGGTGTAGCTGGATGCCAGGTTGGCTGGGTAGTTGTGTGCTGGTGGGGGGCTGTATGTGGGTAGTGGAGGTGGTAGCGTAGATGAAGGCAGTGGGTGGGGAAGGTTAGCTTAGTGCATGATATATGTGTGGGTTCAATGGGTCAGGGAGTAGGAAGATGGAGGATGGTTAGCCAGCAGGAGGGAGGTTGGTGGACAGGCTGATTGGCAGGTGGACGGATATGACCCCTTGGTGCCTGTATGCAGCAAGGCACAACCGGGCTGGACTGGTGCCCCCAGTACCTGCTTGGCCAGCTGCCTCCGCCTCTCCTCGCCAGCCTCATCCCGGCCCTGCAGGTCCCGCTCGTGCTGTGTCTTGAGAGCCTGCACGGTCACCTCCAGGCGCAGCTTAGCATCCTCAGCTGCCGTCAGCTCGTCTTCCAGTTCTGTCACTTGTGTGCGTAGGTCACTGGCTGTCTGTTCTGCCACCCTGCGGGCTCGTTCCAGCTCATGCACCTGGGGGGAGGGCGAGTGAGCACCAGGTCCAGGCACTGAGGGAGGGGGAGGGAGGGGTCCTGGCAGAGTGGGGGAAATGTTGAAGATGGACAAGGAAGCAGCAGGTAGCTGTGCCCCTCCCGGTTCCTTCCTCCATCCATTTGTCCTTTGCTGTCTCATTTAAAACCATCTTAACACATTTTATGAATAGCCTGTACCTCATACAGGTTGAACATTCCTATTCTGGAAATCCAAACTCCATAGTGCTCTGAAATAAAAATTATCTTTTAAGTGCTAGGGATTAAATAATCTAAAACTTATAAAGTGCTAACATAACTCTGCAGATGGAAAATCCCACATCTGACTTCATCTGACATGCTGCAGTTAACACGAAGGTGCACTAAAATATTATAAAAAATCACTTCAGTCTATTGTATAAGGTGTATATGAAGCATAAATGAATTTTGTGTTTGGACCTGGGTCCCAAACCCAAAGTTATTTATTGCATATATGGAAATATTTCAAAATCCAAAAAACACCAAAATCTGAAGCCCTCTGGTCCCGAGCATTTCAGAGAGGTGATATTCCACCTCTATTCTATCATGTGAAGCTCTGGAGAGTCCAGTTCAAATGTCCATTAGGTCAGCTGATGCTCTTATGCTGGACTATTTCCTATGGTTTTGGTTTTGTGGTTTTGAATTGTGGGCTCACTTCACAGGGGGCTTCATCTTCAAGAATCGTGTGTGAAAACAGGTTGTCGTCATGAAGCTCCAGAGCCATTAGGCTCCCCGGGGTACCCTGGATTCACCATCTACCTCTATTCTTTTCTCAACTTGGGTATTCTCATCTTTCAGAGTTGAAAACCCAGGTAGTGATTGAATTCTGAGACACACAGCCCTGGAGCTTTGCCTTCACAGTCACCTCCTAGAGAAGCCACCCTTGACCTCCAGACCTTCCCTGTGACCCATGTTCCTGGCACGGAGTCCTTCTCCAACTCAGCCCTTGCCACCATGGTCATTTAACATTCATTTATGAGTCCACAGGCAGGGACTGCATCTATGGATCACTGCTGACCTAGTGGCCCTTATTAAGATTCTGGTCAGTGGTGATGGCTACCTTCAGCCCCTGGAAGGGGCCTGCTGAGCCGTCTCTGATTTGGCACTTGCCAATTAATTTTGTCTATTCGAAAGAATCACACTTTCTCCCCTCAACATTCTATTTTCTGCAAAAGTCTTTGGATCAATACAAATAATTGGGCAGTTTTCCTAAAGGACAGAACTTCATGGCTCTAGAACCAGCAGGGTCTCGGCTGGTATTCTGGGGCTGCAGGCCAAGGGCATGTTGGGGGCAGGGGCTCTCCCCAGGCCTGGCTAAAAGCCCCATCAGAGCAGTCAGTCCATGGGGAAGACAAAGCTGCTATCCCTACACCCCCAAGAACACACCCTGACTCAACTAGGCACAGGTTCTGCCAGTGCCCCCATCAACAGCGAGGGTGGCCTGTGTCCTGGGGCCTGTCCTGCTCTGCAAAAGTCCTCAGTGGATGGATGGAGCGGAGGGTGCCCCAGGCCATCTTGAACTTCAGGAGGCTGGGACAGTGGCTGCTTGACAAGGGCCTAGGACAGGCCTGCAGCACCCCCTACAGGCCACAAGGGGTGTAGCTTCAGACGAAAGAATTTTCATGCACAGGTTATTCATAAATCACGTCTAGAATGATTCTGCACACCTGAGACTCAGGTGCTGGGTAGCATTGAATGAATGAATGAGC
This sequence comes from Sciurus vulgaris, assembly GCF_902686455.1. Taxonomy (NCBI): domain Eukaryota; kingdom Metazoa; phylum Chordata; class Mammalia; order Rodentia; family Sciuridae; genus Sciurus; species Sciurus vulgaris. The sequence goes on along the minus strand of NC_136478.1, from coordinate 61,718,334 downwards.
TGGGAGGGGGCATATCTGTTGGCCGCCTCGGGTCCTCCCTTCTACAGAGGGAAGGCAGAAACCTGGTGGGGGAGCCAGTATATGCTGGGTTTTGGGGAGGCAAAGTGGAAGGCCCCACCGTGCGGGGTGCGTGCATGTCCGGGTGGTTCTCAGGCTGCACTGGGGTAAGTGCTCTCCGTTCACAACTGTGTAGTGGGTAGTTTCCCCACTCTCTGAGCACATGCCTGAACATGTGTGTGGTCATGGAGAATGCGCATTTCATGTCTGCTAATGTGAGCATGCGCGCTTGGCGAGTGGCCCTCGTGTTCTAGGTGTGAACATGTGTGTTTGGAGGAAGGCTCCCCCTCCCACTCCGTGCACATGCGCATGGATGCCTATGCTTGGTGAGTTGCACTCCCCTTGCTGTTTGTATGGGAGCACATAACTTCCACCGCGGGTTCGCCTGTGCGTGTAAGGGCATACATTTGTGCGCCTGCGTGTTTCCCCTCAAAAAAAGGCGCCCGCGCCCTGCTCACACTCTTGCCGACGTCGTCCTTGCTGCTCAGTAGAGCCTCCAGTTCCGCCCGCAGTGCCCGGTTCTGGCGCTCCAGCTCCTCGCGTGCTTCCTGCTCCTCCTCCAGGGCCCGGGTCAGAGACAGGGCCCGGGCCTCGCGCTCCCGACCCTCGGCCTCGACCCGCTCACGCTCTTCCACTGCCCGCAGCACAGCTGCCTTCTCCTCAGCCAGGAGCTTCCAGGAGAGGGGAAGGGAGTCGGGGAAATAGATTAGCTGAAAGGAGTGTCCAGAGGGGAGGGACGTAGCGGAACTGCAACCATGCCCCAAACCAGCTCAGCTCTCAAATGGACCAAACCGGTCAGTCCTTTAGGAAACAGTGTTTCTTCTCTTTGGGGTGGGTAGGAAAAATAGAGACTTATATTTTTATAACTTTTACTGTTTTATTTAAAAGATACAGTAATTGGCAAATGATGAAACTTCAGGACATTCAAAGAAGGAAGAGAACAGGATGCATAGTTAAGAGAGAAAAAATTGGTTCATTAAAACAGATCTGCAAGATTAAGAAGAGCTAAAAGAATGATCATAGATACTTAGTTACTTGGACCCAATATTCAATAGGATTAAGAAGTGTGCCTTCCTCAAATTGACCTATAGGTTCAACATCCCAAATCAGGATGTGCTTTGGTTGTTGTTGTTGTTGTTGTTTTGGAAACTGAAATATTAATTCAAAAACACAGATGGAAATGCAAAGGGCCTAGAAAAGGTGATCAACTTCAAAGAAGAAGAAAAAAGAAAAAGGATAGATTTTCAGTATGTACATAAACCAAGTAGAGAACAAATCATGTTGGAACACTCAGAACTTGGGTATCTTTGTGTGTGTGTGTGTGTGTGTGTTACCAGGTATTGAACCGAGAGGCACTTAACCACTGAGCCACATTCCCAGACTCCCCCCTGCGTTATAAATATTTTATTTAGAGACAGGGTCTTGTTAAGTTGCCTTCTTTGAACTCACGACCTTCCTGCCTCAGCCTCCCAAGCCGCTGGAATTGCAGGCATGCAATTCACTCAGCACCAGTTCTTTTTAATTTTTATTTTGAGGCAGGCCTCAGTTGCTGAGGTTGGTCTCAAACCTGCTTCAGTGTCCCAAGTTGCTGGAATTACAAGTGAGTGCTGCCATGCCCAGCAAACACTTGGATATCTATATTCACAAAAATTAATTTGCAGCCACAAAACCACCATATAAAAATTAACTCAAAGTGAATCAGAGTTAAGTGTAAACCTAAGCCTGGAGAACTTCTAGAAATGAGGAGAAACCTTTCTTGACCTGGAATTAGGCAAAGATCTCATACATGCAATACCAAAAACAGGACTTCTTCAAAATTTAAAACTTCTGCTCTCAGTGAGACTCTTTCAGAAGAATGAAAAGACAAGTCACAGACTGAACCAAAATATTTACAAAGCATACATCTGATAAAGAACTTGTATTAAGTTCAGAATACAAAACTCTCAAAATTAAATAATAAGAAAACTACAACCCAACTAAAAGACAAAGGATGAAGGATTGGAATAGACACTTTAGCAAAGAAGATACATGGATGTCACAAAAGTCATGAAAAGATACCTAACATCGTCAGCTGTTAGAGAAAGGTGAATTAAAGCCACTACACATCTATTAGAAAAACCAACGTTCTCTCCTAAAATAGCCTGAAACTGGAAACAAGCCAAACATTGTTCATCACTAGGTTAATAAATACACAAATGAGGTTTACCTATACAGGAGTAATAGTGATAAAAGAATAAATTATTGATATATGCAAACACATGGATAAACCTCACATGACTATTTGAGTCAAAGAAGCCAATCCAAAAATAACTAAATGAAGAAAATTTACAGAAAACTCTAGAAGCTAGAACAGTACTAAGCAATCAAAACCACATGTATGTGGAATCCCAGGAGGAGAAAGAGCAGACCAGAAAAATATGTGAAGAAATAATGGCAGCAGGATGAACACAGCCCAAGGCTGCTGAGAACCAAAGATCAAGAGACAGTTTCTAACTCAGCTGGAAACACATCACATTCCTACAGGGAAACAGCGATTTGAATGACAGCTAACTTCTCATCTGAAGCAGTGGGAGGCAGAGGTCATAGGATGCCATCTTCAAAGTGCTGGGAGGATGAAAGTGCTCACCTAGGACTCTATACCCAGGGAGAATATCCTGCAGATATGAGGAAAAATAACGATGCAGCCACCCTGCATTAACAGAAAGGTTGGTCATTTGCCCAAACCACACAGCAAGGAAGGGCTAAGCCGGGTTTTCGTTTGTTTGTTTTTGGCACCAGGAATTGAATCCACTAAGCGACATCCCAGCCATTTTCATCTTTTATTTTGAGATAGAGTCTTGTTGAGTTGCCTAGGCCTTGCTTAGTTGTTGAGGCTGGCTTTGAACTTGAGATTCTCCTGCCTCAGCCTCCCAAGCCACTGGGATTACAGGTGTGCACCATCATGCCCGGCTAAACTGGGTTTGAATCTCAGGACGGCCTGGCTTTTTTTTTTTTTTTTTTTTGTACATGGGATTGAACTCAGGGCACTTGACCACTGAGCCACAACCCCAGCCCTATTTTGTATTTTACTTAGAGACAGGGTTTCACTGAGTTGCTTAGTGCCTCAATTTGCTGAGACTGGCTTTGAACTCATGATTCTCCTGCCTCAGCCTCCCCAGCCACTGGGATTACAGGCATGGCCATCGTGCCTGGCCACCTGATCTTACTCTATGGGATTCTGTGGTTTTTATTTCATGCTTAGGTTGTGAGATATATATATATATATATATTTATTTATTTTGATTGATCCCAAGGGCACTTAACCACTAAGCCACATCCCCAGCCATCTTTATTTTTTTATTCTGAGACAAGGTCTTACTAAGGTGCCCAAGCTGGTTTCAAACTTACAATCCTCCTGCCTCAGTTTCCCAAATTGCTAGGGTTATGGGTATGCACTGGCAGTTTGTCAAATTCTTAATATTCCCATTTTCTAGATGGTGCTGTGGTTTGGCTCTAAAATATCCCTCACAGGCCCATGGGTGAAAAGCTGGGCCCAGCTTGTGGTGCTACTGGGAGGAGGAGGTGAAACCTTTAAGAGGTGGGCCTGGTGGGAGGCCTTAGGCTGTTGGGGGTGTTCCCCTAAAGGAACAGTGGGACCCTGGCCCCTTCCTTTTCTTCTCCCTGCTCATGAGGTGAGCAGCTTCCTGCACCGTGTGCTCCTTGTCATCATGTGTGGCCTTACTACAGGCCTGAAAGCAACGAGGCCAACTGACCATGGACTGGAACCTCCAAACCCATGAATCAAAATCACCCTTTTCTCCTAAGCTGATGACCTCAGGTATTTGTTACAGTAACAGAAAGCTAACTAATACATGACCTTAACTCTGGAGTTTTCTGTGTAATTTTTAGCTCATCCTCAGGCTGCCAAAGGCTTGATTTCGTGCCCACCTTCTAGACTGGCAAACTGAGGCCAAGAGGGGGAAAGTAGCTTGCTTAGGCACTCAACCAATCGGCAGGACAAGTGAGACGTGTGCTTCCATTGAATTCTCTTGGCATCATCTGGGGTACTGAAACGGTGTTTCTAAATCTCGTTACCCAAATCAGGGCACTCCTGAGAGTAATGGCAGGCACTGCTAATAACCATGCTGGGACGAGGAGAAACCAGGACAGACAGGGCGTCCCACTTTATGAAGCCTCAGGGGAAGAAGGCCTGGCTTCCTGTCCATCACCGAGCTGCCTGTGGCACAGCCCAATTCCTCCCGGTGGCCAGGGGAAGCACAGAGGGGCTTGCAGATCACCTAGCCAGGTAAACGGAGGCGCCTCACCTGATCGAACTTGCGCTGCTTCTTCTCCAGCGTGCTCACGAGCTGCCGCTGCTGCTCCAGGTCCATGGTGACATCGTCCAGCTCCTGCTGCAGCCGGCGGCGGCCCCGCTCCAGCCTGTCCACTGCCTCCGTCTTTTCTGCCAGGCGCTGGGCCAGGGCTTCTGCCTCCCGGGCTGCCCGGCGCCGAGCCTCCTCCCCTGCCTCCAGTGCCCCAGCCTCTTCCTCCTGGCGCCGCCGCCAATCTGAGAGCTGGGGAGAGAGGGAAGGTGGGCAGCTGTTGCGCTGTGAGCAGCCAAGGCCTGACCCTGTGAGGCCCCATTTCCCGGATGAGGTGACTGAGCCTGAGGAAGGAAAGGAGTCGTTCCACTGGGCTCAGAATGGGGTTGAGGCTGTGAGTACTGTGAGCCCCAGGTCTTTCAGGGTAGTAAAATGACCTTGGCAGGACCCAGGGAGAATCAGACATGGGATCTTTCTTGGGGGGGCCCCTAGTCTGAAGGGGAAGACTGAGTCAGAGTGATGGAGGCTAAGGTAGAAGCACAGGCTCCATGGAGCCCACGGAGGGTTTCAGGATCTGTTTTGAATATTCAGAAGTGACTTCCTGGCAGAGGGGTCACTTGAGATGGGTGTGGAAGTAGGCGCAGGAGTTTGACAGCGGAAGGCGATCCCTCAGCGTAAGTCATCCCTCGTTCATTTCATAGGCATTTCTGCATGTTGGGCTGTGCTGGGGACCCAGATCTAACGCTGGAGTTCCACTTTGAAGTGGCTGAACTGCTGAGGAGTCTCATGGGACAGGACAGTCCCAGCCCAAGGAGACTGGACTTGGGACAGAGGAAAAAAGGAGGGTGATCAGGAAAAGCTCCCACCCACAGAGGAGGCTGAGCTAAGTCTGGAAAAAGGAAAGGGTTTTCCCAAGTGAACTGGGAAGGTACGGATAGAGGCGACACAGTCACAGACACAGGAAGGACCAGGGAGAGCGGCCTCAGGGGGCCCAGCTGCAAGGCTGGGGCTGGGTCCAGGGGCACTGGGAGCAGGGGAGGCAGGCCAGCTCTGGGTGCTGAAAGGTCCTCGGCAGTGGGAGGAGCTGGAAGGGCAGAGTGGAGGCCAGGAGGGCTCAGGTGGGAGGGGACGAGCCTGGGCTGCGGCTGTGCAGGCACAGAGCAGGTGGGAGGCCTGGTGAGGAGGAGCCAGTGGGTGGGTCCTGGGGCTGCCCACCTGGGCCTGGGCTGTCTGCAGCTCGCGGCAGGTGCGCTCCCTGGAGGCGGCCTCCTCCTCCAGCTGTTCCCGCAGCCCGGCCACCTCGGCCTCCATGGCCCGCACCCGGGACCCCAGGGCCAGCTTCGCTCTGGTCTCCTCCTGCAGCAGCTCCTGTGGGTGAAGGGGCGATGGAGGTCAGGCACGGCCAGCAGAGGGCCGTGGGGAGGCTCCCGGCAGGCGAGGGGCAGGCGGGCTGGGGTCACCTGGGTGTCGTGCAGCTGGGCTTCTGTGCTGCTCAGCTCCTTGCCCAGGCGGATGGCTCTGGATTCCGCCTCGCTCAGTGCCCCTGACACGGTCTCCAGCTCAGCCTGTGGAGGAGGGAAGTGAAGCCTCAGTCTCCACCAGACGTCCGCGGCGGCCCTCGGCCCTCGGAACAGCGCTCCGAGGGCTAAAGAGTGCGTCCTGGTCCCAGAGGGGACCCGAGGGGTGAAAGGGCTCCGGGCAGCGCGGACGCAAACGCCCTGGGACCGGTGAACAGGCCAGGAAGTGGGCAGCCCGGCCACCCGCATCAGCCCGCAAGGTGAGCACAGGACCCGCGGCTCCGGGTTCAGCTTGGGAAGAGTTGCAGAGGCAGGGAGGCTGCGTGCGCGGGACGCGGAGGACGGCGAGTGGCAATGAGGAGCGCAGGGCTTCTTTTGGGGGTGACGACAATGGCTAGGAGCAGATGGTGGCCATGGCTGAGCAGCTCTGAGGGCTGGGAGTGCCTCTGAGTGGGGACTGGTTCCAGCCCCCGCGCGCATCAACCTCCCAGACGTTCAAGTCTCTTTTACACAATGGGGACTGCGTTTGTGGGAAGCCAATGCACCTCCTTTATACTTTAGTAGTAGCCGAGAGTGAAACCAAGGGCGTTTAACCACTGGGCCACATCTCCAGCCCTTTTTATTTTTTTATTTCAAGAAAGGGCCTTCTAAGTTGCAGAAGCTGGCCTCCAACTTGCAAGCCTCCTGCCTCTGCCTCCTGAGTTGCTGGGATTACAGTTGAGCGACACCACATCCAGCTACTAATTGCACTACTTAAATCTGGAATTAAAAACAGTAATGGTGGTTTCCCCGGAGGAGTTGGGGATTACAAACCATTCTTTGCTTCATTTTTGCTCCTTTGTGTTTTCCGTAATGAACAGGTAGGGATCATTTAGTTTGAAACAACAAAATGAAGTTTTAAAAAACTGACTTTTCTTTGAAGGGTCACAGCTCCATACTGTGCTTACACTGAACCATGACCTTCCCCTGAAGTTTTCTAATCAGACCTTGAATTATTCAAAGGCAGAAGAGAAGAGTGGGGCTTGGAGCTATGGCAAGGCATGCAATCCAAAGGGTCAGGCACGCCTGGGTCTGCACTTCAGCTCTGAGTGACCTTAGGTAATCAGCTGTACCTCTCTGGGCCTCAGCTTCCTCCTATGTAAAATATGAACAATATTAGCTCTCCCTTAAAACCGTGTTTGATATGCAGTTACTGCTCACCAATTATCAGCCACTGGTGTGTGATTGTATTAACAGAAGGGCTCAGAGGGCCAACAGGGTTGATGTAGATCAAACAGAAGCACAGAGAGGGCAGGCATCTCTCCAAGGTCACACAGCAGAGATGCCACCACCACCACCCGGCTACCCCACTCACCTGGACTCGCTGCAGCTTCTCCGCAGCCTCCACTCGTGCCCGCTCCCCATCACCAGCCCGGCCCTGCACTTCCTGCAGCTGGGACTCCAAGCGGCGTCTCTTCTGCTCACCCTCCTGACGGGCAGTCTGCAAGCTGCTCAGCTCTGCTCGCAGCTCAGACACCTCTGCTTCCAGGGCCAACCGGGTCTTCTCCCATGCACCTTTGCCCTGAAGGGGTAGGGAGATGGACAAAGGTTTCTAAGTGTCCCCTCCACCAGGCCAGGCACATGCCTGCCCCAGGGCCTTTGCACTGGCAGTTCCCTCTGCCAGGAACACACCGCTCCAGATGCCCAGGTGGCTTACCTCTTACCTCCCTGGGTTTTACTCAGATGCCACCTCCTCACAGAAGCCCTCTGCGGCTGTTAAACACCACAGACCTGCACCTTGCTCACCAACCCTCTCGCTGCTCGCCTTTGCCTTCCCAGGGCCCTTGCTTCCCCCGATGGATCATGACCCCATGGAGACTGCCCACTCTGCCTCTCCCACAGACGTGGAGCCGGCCAGGGTGGGCAGCACTTCCTGTTGCACTCCCTGCCAGAGGAGCCTCTTCTGACCCAGGTCCATGCCGTCCCAGCCCTGCCCCAACCCACCCTCCGCGCCTGCTCCAGCTGCTCCGCCAGCTCCCCCAGAGCCTGGCCGTGGCGCTGCCTCAGCTCCTGCACCGCCACCTCGTGAACACGCGTCTCCTCCTCCAGAGCCTTCTTCAGCTCCGTCACCTCCTGTTCCCTCTTGGACCTTTTATTGGGGGAAGGATGACAGGGACAGAGTCTCAGGATAGAGGGTGGCGGGTCTTTGGGGGGCTAGCTGGGGCTCCTTGTCTTCTCTCCCCTGGGGACACAGACCGCGCCTGTGCTGCCCGAGAGGCCTGGGTGGTGGTGCTGTGCGGGCGTGAGGCTCTAGGGACAAACTCCTGCCTATCGTTCAGAGCCCTGCCCCGGAGGCCCCTCCTCAGGGAGGTCTTCCTGGACCCCTCCCGCAGACGTGGTTTCGGGGCTTCGTGCCAGGCCACTCCGCCAAGGCACCCGCTGTTCTGGCCTGGGTCTGATTTGCCCAGAGCTGGTGCAGATGGAGACCAGCACCCCAGCCTGCTCCCACCCGCCGAGCCCCACGGGCAGGGCCCAGCCTGCCGCCTCACCGGAGCTCCTGCTGTGCGTTGGTGGAGTCCAGCGTGTCCTCCAGCTCCCCCCGGAGGGCCTCCAGCTCCTCGCCCAGGTCGCGGCGCTGCTTCTCCGCCTTGGCCCTGGCCACCCGCTCGGCCTCCAGGTCCTCCTGGGCCTCGGCTAGGCCTGCCTGCGCCTCCCGCAGGGATTTCAGCAGCTGGGCTCGGGCTCCACCCTCCTCCTCTGCCCTGGGGGTGACAAGGACCATGGAGGTGGCACAGGGGCAGGCAGGGTGATCAATGACTTCTGGGGGTGGCAAGGTCAGATTTCTGGGCTTGGGGAGCAGCCAGTCCCAGGTTCAGACCCCGGCTCTGCCATGGGGCACATGACTCCAGCCCTCCGGCCTCAGTTATCCCGGCTGTATGGGGGAACGTCACCCATGGTAGTCACAGGTGACGCTGACAAGAGTCCCTACCATGTGCACACCCTGTGTGGAAAGCTCACGCCCAATGAGGAGACTGAGGCCAGAGCAGGAAAGCACTTGTCCAGGCCGGTGACCGGCGAGGGGGTCCCTTGTGACCCGCAGGCAGCACCCCTGCAGATCTCTGCATTGGGGACCGCACTTGTTGGGGGCTCATTGCTAGGTGCCACTCAGGCCTGGTTTGCTGTCCCTGTCCCTGGCTGCATGGCACCTGCCCTGGCAGGTGACACAACCTCTCTGAAGGGCAGGCTCTTGCCCGAGTTAGGCCCTGCAATGGATGCCACAAGAGGCAGCAGGGAGAGAGGCTTGCTCCCACTTTTATGAACTGCCCAGAGGCGGCCAGGCCCACCTGGGCAGGGCAGTGTGCTGGTGGGTGGGGCTGGGAAGAGGCGGAGGGCACAGTGACCAAGTGGGACTGGGACTGAGGGCGCTCTCACCACACTGCAGGGTGCACTGTGGAATGGTGAGTGCTGTGTGAATCCCACCTCAATACCAGCAAAACAAAACCAGCAAGAGTGATACAGGTAACAAAAAAACTGGTGTTTGTGGAGGGCTCGGGGTGCGAACTTTCTCATGCTAACCCTAGGGGGAGCTTCCGCAGCCCTCCCTGTGTTACAGATGAAGACACGAAGGCTAGACAGGAGAGGTCACCTGGGTGAGGCCACAGGGCTGGAAAGCAGAGGAGTCAGGATTTGACCTCCAGGATGCATGCATGTCCTTACACACACACACACACACAGTGTATATGGATCCTAACACACTTTTTGCATTTTAACCTCTCTGAAATGGAGTCACACCCAGAACCAAAGGTGTCTTAGACTGGGTGAAGCCCATTGCAAAAACCGCACTGGAAACCCCGGTGACGCATCTGGCGTGGGGCAGGCTCCAAACAGGCGAAACGGTGATTCCTAACACTGCCGGCCCACCTGTCAAATCACACCGGTCTCTGTTTTGTGTTTTCGTTGTAGTTATTTTTAGTTATTTTTTTGAGACAGGGTCTTGCTAAGTTGCTGAGTTGCTGAGTAATTCGCGATCCTCCTGCCTCAGCCTCTTGAGCTGCTGGGATTACAGGCGTGCCCACAGCGCCAGCCTGGCTCACTCACTGATTCCCAGCTGCTTGGCCTGGGGAGGCTGCGCAGGGCGGAGATGGTGTGCAACCAGCCTTGAAGTTACTAGGCCTGTAGGGTGACCTGCTTTCCCTGACCTGGTGGGCTGGCAGCCCTGCTGTCTGCACTGGGCAGAAGGGACACTGCAGCTCAGAGGGCTGGGGCCTGTCCGCAGGGGCAGCGGCACCCCGCCCCGCACCTGGCCAGCGCAGCCTGCAGTTCCTCCTCCTTGCGGCCCAGCTGGGCCCGCAGCTCCTCTGCACGCTGCTGCTGCTCCGCCATCTGCTCCTGCAGCTCGGAGCTCTCCCCGTCCAGCCTCCGCTTCAGCTTTTCCAGCTCCTGGCGGCCCTTCTCCTCCTTCCGCAGGCGGTCTGCAGGCGGGAGATGGGGCCATGTACGGGGCGCCAGACCCAGGTGGCCACAGGCCAAGTCGCGCTCTGCATGGCCCCTCCTCCCAGGCTCCCCATCTCAGGGACCACTTCAGACCCCAGCCAGACCCCAGGCTCCGAGTTCTTTCACTCCCGCCTGGCCTCTGACAAGCCCGGCCTCCCCCTGGCCTTGCCCCAGGGCCGCAGCCCTGCCACCTCCTTGTGACCTCCTTATTGAAAGCTGGCAGCAAGGGCAGAGGGGCAGCATGGCTGAAGCAGACAGAGGACAGTCAGGTGGAGAGAATGGGAGCAGCCAACCTCCCCCCAACCCCCAGGAGGTAGCGAGAGACGGATCTGAGATGCAGAGGAACGTGGGCACTGGGACACGCCCTCTGTCCTGGGTGAAGCGGCCGCAGGGCCCCTCAGAGCATGCGCGGCTCTCAGTCCCCGACGTTGTGCGTGGCGCTCACCCTCCATGTCTGCGATAGTGGCCTCGTATTTGAGACGGAGCTTGTTGAGGCTCTTGACCTTCTCCTCCTCCTCGGCCGCCTGGGAGGAGAACTCGGACAGGCGCTCTTCCAGCAGCCGCCGCTCCTGAGGGGCGTTGGGAGGCGGGTGGTCAGGAGCTGGGCCAGTCGCACAGGTGCCTCACCCGTGGCTTCTCGAATCCTCACCCTTCCCGATCCTGTTCCTGCCCCTGCTCTCCTTCCCCCATTGCCGGGGCCGGTGGGCCTGTCTACCCCACGAGTTCACAGCTGTGAGTTGCAGGGCAGTGACTGTCCATTCCACTCAGGGACACTGAGGCTGGGTCCAGCCATCCCTAACATGAACATGGCAGCCACAGAGGCCCAGTCCATGGGCTGCACTGGTGTGTGAGTTCGGGGTCCTTGTGCTACTCAAGGATGGTTCATGGACCAGCAGCAGCTGGCCAGGAATGCAGAGACTCTGTGCCACCCATGACCAGCTGGACCAGGGCCTGCATTTTAATGAGCTCCTGGCCTGACTCCTGTGCACCTTGGAGTTTGAGAAAGGAGGGCTGGGTGGGGGTGTCCCAAGCCCTGTGTGGTTCTGGAAGTGCATGAAATGGGCTGGCACCATCCTAAAAAAGAATGGGATGTAGCTCAGGGTGGAGTTATTGCTTGGCACGCATGCGCCAGGTCCATCCCCAGCTCTGGGGGCGGGGGGGGGGGGGGGGTAGAGTATTAATCCAGAATAGAAAACATCGGAGCCTGTGCGGTAGTCAGCTGACTCCCTATGGCAGGGCTGCACACCTATGCCCCTGGAGCCCCTGGCCGTGCTGCTCTGCAAGTCAGTGGAACCTAATTCCCGCCCCAGCCAGACTGGGTTTGGCCATGCGACTTGCTCTAGCCGGAGAGCTGGTGGGTGAAAGCACATGGCAGATTTGAAAGTGCGGTGAGGTATGACCTGACCTGGCCTCTGTCCTACCCCACACCATGAGAAGAGAAAGCCCAGGTTGCTGCTGGTCCCCTGTGCCCCTCAGCCTGGGACTGAGCCAAGCCCCCCCCCAGGGACTCATGGGAAAAGGCTCCTGTGGTAGCTGCTGAGATCTGAAGGGCTGTTTAATCACAGAGCATGAAGGCAGCAAAGCCCAACGCAGGCAGCAAGCAGGAGGTGGCCCCATGAGCTTGTGACTCCCTTATAAACATGTGGTCTCAACAACATAAGCAGAGATTCCACATCTGCTGACTTTCCCTTGCTGCTCTTCCTTAAACAACACAGCACGCCAATGATTTACACAGCGTTTGCTTCTGTTATTGCGCTGGGGGTGGTCCCAGGGCGCCCACCACTGAGCCACATCCCCAGCCCTTTATATTTTTGATTTTGAGATAAGGTCTGGCTAAGCTGCTTAGGGCCTCACTAAGCTGCTGAGGCTGGCTTTGAACTTGAGATCCTCCTGCCTCAGCCTCATAGTCACTGGGAGTACAGGCGTGCGCCACCACAGCCAGCAGCATTCGCATCCCGTTAGGTCCTGTACGCCATCGAGAGATAGATGGTTTACAGTGTAGAAGAAGCACGTTTCTCTGAAGCTGTTTGGTTTTTGTTTTGGGGTGTCCAGAAGCTCATTCCACCACCTGGATCCCGATTCTTCATCCCTGTCACCTGGCAGACACACCCGCCAATGCCCACCCCCACCCCCGCTCCCAGGGCCCCACCTTGCTCAGCTTGGCATTCTGATCCTCCAAGAGCAGAAGATCCTCCTCAAATTTCTTCAGCTTTGCCTCTGTGGTCACCTTCTCCAGCTGCAGCTTCTGCCGTGCCCCCTCTTCAGCCTCCAGGTGGGTCTCTAGCTCCTGGAGGGGGAGGAGGGAGAAGGGAGTAGCCAGGGGCCTGGAGGAGAACAGGGCAGGGACCCCACAGACCTCTGGGGCTTGTGGTGCAGACAGGTCCATACCCAGGCGGCACCGGGCAGGACGGGCATCACTGGTTTGGCAAGCACGTCCAGTGCCTGGGGTGCCCAGGTGCTGCGCTGAGCCCTGTGAGGGATAAACTCCCTGTCCCTGGGGAAATCACATTCGCGCGTGTGCACTTGAAGATGCAGATCGAGAACAGCGAACATAATAAATACACAAATCATCTAGATGGGTCCTGGCCACCATGGCAGAGATCGGCATCCTGTGCGGCCTGGCCACTGGCAAAGTGGGGAGGGCCCCAGTGGCCTCCTCTTCCCTCTGCCTGGCCAGTCTCGCCTTCTGTGAGGGCACTGTGTCTGCCTAACCCTGAGAGGATGCGTCCGTCCCCTGCCAACCCATGAAATGTTTCTAAGAAGCAAGACTCGGTCCCGTGGCAGCCGGGGCCTCCTCCGCCTGTTGCTACCTGCCCATCTGCGGAGCCCCTGCTGATAAACTCTGCTTGAGCACCACCTCCTTGGTCTGCTCTCTGATGCCCTCAAGCTCTATTTGTGACTGATGAGCAGCTGTCAATCTCGTCTGTCCCTGCAATCTGTCAGGTGCCATGTGTTCAGTGGTCCCGGTAACTCTAGGGTACAACCCCTCCCCCGGCAAGGGGCTGAAGACGAGGTGGTGCAAACACCACAGAGCTCTTGAAAGGTGGCCACTGCGACTGGGGGACCACATTTTCTACTTTATTTATTTGAAACTTAAGACTAGACACTCAGTTAATGGAAAACTTTTAAGTGTGTTTGGAACAACCCGGGTATGTGAATCTACTTTTTTAAACCATAGATGATAGGAAAGTTAAGTATAGATCAAATGTTGCCAATGAAAATGTAGCATCCAAATTGAGATATGCCTTAAGTGAAAAGCACACTAATTCTGAAGGGGAACCACAGAAGTGAAGCTGCCTGTGAACGCAGCAGCACGGAGGCAGAGGGAGCCAGGAGGTGGAAAGAGGCAGAGTACTGAGGATATCACTTGACTGCCTGGATCCAGCCATACCTAAAGCTTACGTGTTTTACAGTCTCCCATTATTTAAACGAATGTATACACACGCCTGTATTTTTTTAGCTTAAGTCAGCCAGAGCTGACTTTTCTGTTAATTCATGGTCCAAAGAAACATGATATATAGAAGCAAAGGCGACTGGGGTAGAAAGCATGCAGTCCAGGAAGGAGGCCTGGTGGGCAGTAGGGGCCAGACCTGGATGTGCTGCTGCAGCCTCTTCTTCTCCGTCTGTAGCTGCCGGCTGCACTCCTCCTCCTCGCCCACGCGTGCCTCGAGCTCCGACACCACCAGCTCCAGCTCCTGCTTTCGGGCTGCCAGCCGCCCCCGCGTCTCCTCCGCCTCAGCACACAGTTCTGCCTCTGCTCGCAACTGCTCCGCCAGGCGGGTTCGCTCCTCCTCCAGCTGGGGAGCGGCGGGAGGTCAGTGGTCAGCAGGCAGGGCTCCCGGGGTGGCCCTTCATGGAGTGCCGAGACCTTCCTGTCACCTAACTTGCTTTGCTCTGGAGGCCTTGCGGGCAGGAGAGGGAGGGAGGCCCCTCCTCAGGTCCCCATCTCAGAAAGACTCCACATCCTCCCAATGCGTGGGAGACCACACATCTCCCTCTTCTTCACCTCCAACTGCCCATCAGTCCCCTCCTGTCCTAGGTCCTGCCCTGGCCCCTCCTTCCTGGCCCCACAGTCCAGCAGGCTCAGATCTCATCCTCTTGTTCCTGGATCTTTTCCCTTCAGCTCCCTCCTGGGACTCCGAGCCAGTCTCTTCCCTTCTGGTACAAGTTCCAGCTAAGCCAGCGAAGGCTTTCTCTCGCTTTGCATTTCATTTACTACAACTAACTCTGCCCAGAAACCCAACCAAATTAATTCAGAAAAAGCCAACAGAGCCCGGCGCGGTGGCGCACGCCTGTAATCCCAGCCACTCAGGAGGCTGAGGCAGGAGGATCACGAACTCAAAGCTCAGCCTCAACTACTTATCGAGGAGCTAAGCAACTTGGAGAGTCCCTGTCTCTAGAAATAAAATACAAAAAAGGACTGGGGATGTGACTCAGTGGTTGAATGCCCCTGGGTTCAATCCCTGGTACAATCAATCAATCAACAGAAGAATATGCCAGAATCATTTTACCATAATAAACATGCTGGAAAGAGTTATAAAGTCCACCACCTGTATACTGACCTCCCATCCCACCGCCGGGCTCCCAGAGCACCGGGCTCTGCAGGACCCCGCAACCCCAACCCGGCGCATACAGTGGTTCGGCCCCCAGGGTGCGGCTCAGTGCCTCGGGCCAGCCCCGCACAGGCCAACTCGCTGTTCGCGCCCCACAGTTCTCCTTGCAGCCCCGCCCCTGCACATAGCGGGTCGAGCAGAAGCTCCGCCCCAACACCCCGCCGACGTCCCGTCGCCCTCTTGACCCCACCCCTGGCGGCCCCGCCCCTCACCTGCGCCACTCGGCCCTGGAGCTCCCCCACTTCCCGAGCGCTCTGTTGCTGCAGCTCCTGCACTTTCTGCAGCTCCTGGGCTCGAGCCTGCAGCACCTCGTCCTGCCGCGTCACCTGCAGTAGTGGCTTCACCTACGGAGCGGTGAGGATGGTGGGAAGTGGGAGGCCGCCTGGCCCAGGGGCTACGCGTTCCTGGTGGGGCGGGAATCCCCCCTTCCTTCTGGGCTGTCTAACAGCCCCTCCTTCACAGGGTGCTCAAACGGAACGAGTTCGAGTTCCCCGTTGGAAAGGGCCTAAAACAGTGACGGGAACAGGCTCCACTACGCGCATTAACGCTGTGGCCCCTGCTCCTCGGCACAGGGTCGGAAGCCCAAAATCCAGAGTAGGAGATGCGCTTTACTTTGCCTGATGCAGGCGGGAGACAGGTGCAGGGCCTGCGCCCCGAAACTGCCACCAGAGTCTCTCCAAACTGCCCCTCCTCCTTGCTAAGTGGGATGCACTCTCGCAATTCTGGTTCTCTTGTTTTCTATTCAGTTTTACACAGCTGTGTTTGATTCCTTCCCACTGTCCCGGATTAAAATCTCATTGAAAACCCTGGACAACACGCTCAGGTGGGCTCCTTCTGAGAGCAATAACTTTGGCCCTGGATCCAACTGTACCTGAAGCTTCCCTGTTCATCCATGTTTATTCATGTTGGCTTGAATCAGATTTTTTGTCACTTGCTACTTAAAAAATCCTGGGTTACAAAGGTCGAATTGATTTTAGGGATACAGAAATCTGAAGCCTGAATAGAGGAAGTCACCTGTCCAGGTGAACCAAGCCCCAAGAGCCTGTCATCTGGTTGCTCAGCCACCCCCTCCAGCTGCCCTCACCTTGATAAAAAGCCGCCACCACTGCCAGTGTCTCAGCTTGAGGTAGGCTGCGCAGTTCCTCTGCATCACCCTCAGGGCGCTCTGCTGCTGCTGGCGCCTCTGGAAGGCCCTGTGGGGAGACGGGTGAACGGCAGAGGCCCTTTAGCAAGGGGCCCCAGCTCCCACTCGCCCATTATTAAACGCCTTTGGTGTGCGGCCCTGTTCTACTGTAGGTAGCTCTTGTGTTCAGCCTGTTAGTCCTCCTGTCCTCTGCTCTCTGCCCCGCCCCAGAGCCCCTGTAATTCAGGTGCTGTCCTCCCTGACCTAGCTCCTCACCTATCTCCTCCCCATCCTCCCACCCCCCCACTCTCTCCTCCCTGATCTCAGCCCTCCCTGGCTCCCCAGCACCCCCAGCCTGGTGTTTGGGATGTCCTCCTCTGATATTCTCTGAGTCACCTTTGAGGGGGTAGGAGGTTCCCCTGAACGTCCTGCATCCCGACCCATGCCAGGCTCCCGCATCACGGGGCCTTTGCACAGGCTGTCTCTCCTGCTGGGGCCACCTTGCCCTCTGTCCTTCATCCGTCTGGTCATCCCGTGTGACCTAGGGAAGTCTGCCTCACCAGGTCCCCTCGTTGCATGCTGACGACGCCCTGTCAGGGCACATCATGCCACAGACTGGGGCCCTGTGCCTATGTCTCCTGCCCAGATGGGTCCCTGAGGGACTGGCCTGTGCCCCAGGCGTCCCCAGCTCAGTCCTGAGAGTCCTGCACCCTGGGAAACTGGCCCTGGCAGACCAGGATAGTGGGCCGCCACTCTGTCTTCAGCAGCACCTGGCACAGGGTTGGGTCCACAGACCCGAGAAGCCTGGGAACCCTGCAGCTCCCCTGAGCCCTGCCACCATCATGGGGCCCAGACGCTTGGGGTCATCTGGTCAGCCTCCCCCACCCAGCCTGAGCAACAGGTCCTGGAGAAACAGTGTGGCCCACCTGCGGGCCAGGTATCCCCGGGCAGCTGCCTGGAAGGACACGATGATGTCGGTGACCTTCAGGTCCCGCTCCTCTTCCAGCTGGGCCAGGACCCCCGCCCGGAAGAAGATCTTGCTCTGTCCTACGCGGTAGAGGTTGGGGTCCAGTTCTAGGGCCTGGATCTGTGAGGGGTTGGGGGGGTCAACAAGGGGGGAGGGGGAGAGGAGGAGGAGGGTCAGGCAGTGGGCGAGCGGGAGGTCCCAGTCCCCAGTCCTGCCACCTGGGCCGCTGCATTTGGGCAAGTGGGTGGGCACAGCTCCCAGCCTGCCCCTTGCTCACCATTTTCTCACAGGCCTGCTTCCCATCCATGAAGCCCTTGGGGATGGCGTTGGGTGTCAGGATCTCATACCTGCGGTGGGCGGGGAGGGCAGAGGAGCAGAGTTCTAGGCGTTTGGACCAGATTTCTAAGACTGCATAGGAAAGCAGTTGTGCAAGGTAGCCTGTTGCTAATTCTTTTTCATATTGATCACGTGTTCAAATATTTGGATGCACTGGGCTAAATAAGAGAGCTTGTTAAAATTAATCTTGCATGTTTCGTTTACTTTTAAAAATGTGGCCACTAGAAAGTTTTCAGTGTTCCACGCAGCTTACATGGATTTAAAGAGAGACACGGTTCTCTGTGGCTTGCGGGTGCACACTGTTTTGTTACCCTTACTTATGAGACTTTGAGGGTGTTCGCTGAGGCCTATTCCGCTTCACTTTTAAAGCGCAGGCTGCAACACAATGGAGGGAGTTCATGGTCATGCTTCAGGGTCGGTGGTCCCAAGCATCAGCGGGACATGCCCGGGTCCCTTAGCGCTCCATGTGTTTTGCATTGGGAGCAACTGAGAGGGGTACTGTTCTCCCATTTCACAGAGGAGGACACTGAGGCTCAAAGTGTGTCCCTGGCCCCAACTGCCCCGCTTCAGAAGTAGCGATGGGGGGAGGGGACTGTAGCCGCGGTGGCTTCCAGACCCGCGCCCCACTCTCCCCTCTGCCGGACCCAGTCCCGCTCACCGCTGCCGGAACTCCTGGAAGAGGATGCGGTTGGGGAAGCCCTGGCGACAAATGCGGATGCCCTCCAGGACGCCATTGCAGCGCAGCTGGTCCAGCACCAGCCTTGGCTCCAGCTTCCCGGCCTGCGGAGAGGGAGCCAGACCCACGGTCGGCGGCGGCCACAAGGGGGCGTCATGCCCGGGCGGAACCAGCGGGCGGCGGGTGGAAAACCAGGGCACTGATCCAGGGAGTGGAAGCCGCCAGTTCAAAGTCGCACAGGCAGTCGGAGTGGCCCGGGCCTCATGTGGCTATGGCCAAGTACAGTGCCCGGGCCTTTACCCCGCTGGGCCATCCTGCCCTTCCTGGGCGGGCTCACTCACCCTCTTCTCGTGGTTGGGGACGATGCAGCGAACAAAGCTGGGGTTGGTGTTGCTGAGCGTGGCCATGAGGCGGCTCAGGGACTCCTTGTAGAGCTGTCCCACCGTCCGGAACATTCCGCGGCGGGGGCGGCCACCTGGTGGGCCGTCCCCAAGGCTGCTCACCTGTTCCAGCCCCACGATGCCCTCCACTGTATGGGGAGGAAACACAGGGAGGGGGAGTCACAGGTCAGCTCCGGGGAGCTGGGCTGGCCAAGGCCAGGTGGTCTTACTCTTTGTGGGACCCCGAACTTTATCATCAGAAAAGCCCAGGGCTCACAGCCCATTGGATAGATGGGTAGTTGAGGATCGGAGAGAGGGGAGACTGTGC
Organism: Sciurus vulgaris; assembly: GCF_902686455.1. Lineage (NCBI taxonomy): Eukaryota > Metazoa > Chordata > Mammalia > Rodentia > Sciuridae > Sciurus > Sciurus vulgaris. The sequence goes on along the minus strand of NC_136478.1, from coordinate 61,699,563 downwards.
CCGAGGCCACACGGCTCAGAAGATCCAAATCATGCGGTGTCCACCCTCTCAGCCGGATCTCTGATCCTCTTCTCAAGGATGAGGCTGCTTCCTTGGCCAGTCACAGCTGACGGTGATGGCAGCGGCTGCTCACCTAGTCTTTAGACTTGTAGGGCCTCTACTCTGCCTGGCTCTGCTCAGAGTGGTGCACATACAGCTGCATGTAAGCCTGGGTCATTCCCATTTTACAGAGGAGAAAACTGAGGCCCAGAGAGGGATATGGCGATAGCAACCCCAGTGCAGTTGCATCTCAGGAGCTGGGAACAGCACCACCTTGAAAATGTGATAAGTCCTTGTTCTCACACGGGACCCTGCATCAGGGTGCAATGTTCCCCTTTAAGCCGTTTTTCTAGAAAGGCTCGATTTCACATGACTCTGTGCTCTCTATTGCCACTTGGTGGGGCCACTTCAGCTAGTAACAACCCCTCCCTTCCTTCCTTTTCGTCTCAAGTTCCGTGTAATGACTCACGTGGGGTTCTCAGGACCTGCAGCTGGGCAGAATCTGATGACCTGAGAAACTCAGCCCACCTAAAGGCCATCAGTGGTCAACTGGATAATCCAGCCGTGGCAGGGCCTGGAGTGTGATAGGCCTCGAATATGACCCGTTCCTCCCTGAGTTCAACTCTCTCACCCGACTCTCGCACCTTCAGTCATTTTCAAAATGGTAACTATCATTTATTAAATGCTTAGAGCATAGGGAAGAACAAGGTTCCGTGTTTGAATCCCAGTCCTGCCACTAAGTGGCTGTGTGACTTCAGGCAAGTTTCTTAACCTCGCTGTGCTTCAGTTTCCTCATCTGCATAAGGGGGATAATACTACTAATATCTACCTCACTGGGTTGTTAGGAGGATTCTAGGGGCTGATTATAAGAAGGCTTCATATCATGAACAGCACATGGTAAGTGCTCAAGAAACAGCTAAAAGAACAAAAAATTAAAAATTAAAGGAAAAAAGAAACAGCTGTTGTTACCACACTTGCCCGCAAGGGTTAGTTCCAAGGCTCTGCCGCTGTTAGCAATGGACACAGCTGAGCGGGCCGGCACAGAGGGCAGGGGCGGAGAGACACCTCCGGTAGACAGGAGAGCGGGTGGAGGCTCAAAGCCAGGTTCCCAGCCCAACAGCCCACCCTCCTTGTCCAGCAGCCTCACCCGTCGATGCGCAGGGACACCCACCCCCTGGCGGAGAAGTGTCAGAGCTGTGCCTCCCTGCAGGTCCTGGGGGTGGTGGGGGGAAGGAGCCAAGGAAGGAGAACTGCTGGAGGCCCCCGTGTTCTGGGGAGTGAGAGCAGATGCGGGGATGGGGAGATGGCAGAGAGGGTGGAGAGATGCATGGAGGGAGAGGTGGCATGAAGAAAGAGAGAAGAGGCTCGTTAGTCAGCAGCACAGAGTAGGGCAAGTGGGCACCTGGTGCTGGCCATGAGCTTGTCGAGTCCTGTTCACCTTTGTATCTACCCACTGAGGGCATCGGTGTTGGCCGACGGGAATTGAGCACAAGTGAAGACCCCTTCCTCCCGAGGCCAAGTCCCTATCTGCTCTTAATAGTCTCCCTTTTCCCTGGGCTTCCAGGAAGCTCCAGAACTCACCTGATGCTCCCAGCACACATATCAGTTCAGAGGACAGCCACCTCATCTGCCTTGCCCCTGGGCGGCCAGGATGCAGGGCGCCCAATTCTGTGCGCAAGGCGGCTATAGTAGAGATGAATGCCCGTGTCCCCAGTTCCTTCCCTCCCTCATGTTCATTCCCTTGCCTGTGCCTTGCAGTACTTCAAGTCTGGACTGGCCTCCTAGGTGGTCTTTTAGAACCTGGAGGAAGTAAGATCATGCCAGGTCCCAGCCTAGGTTCAGGAAGCTTTGCAGCCTCCGCTTTCTGTCATGAGTGAGGCACACACAGGATGTGGAAAATGTGGGATCACGGGGGGATTTGTGCGTCCATGAGGGGGACACCCATTTTAAAGAGGAGCAGGGTTTCCATAGCAGACTGTGTTCTGTTACTGATATCAAACACTGCTTTTCAATCTCTGGTGTGAACAATGTGAGACACAAAAATCAAATTCCTCTGGGTGACATCAGCTCACAAGGTCAAGACATTGCATACTCTTTAACTCCAGAAGCAACTTATCTTGCGCATTTTGTTTTCTTGCCTAATCACACGGGCTGGTATTTCTACAGCTACACTTTCAGATCAATAAAAGGTTAAGGCAAATTGACAAATGCTGGAAACCTGAAACCAGGAAAAATCAAAATGCTGCTTCTGCCATTTTATAAAATCATTTCTCAAACCTGTCCTCAGAATAAGGACAGCAGACAAAAGACTTAGTGAAGGTCAGGATCCTGCCATGAAGGCACCAGATGTTGCTGATGATGACCTCAAGCACACGGATGGCCAAGCACTTTCCTTGTTGGTGCAGGAAAGCCCTCACAAACCACGTCTCAGCCTGTGGTTCCTCTGCTCCTCCTTGGGGGATGGCGGGGGACTTTGTAATCAAGCAAAGAGCAAAGACCTGGGTTCTCTTGTTGCTATTAATTCCTTTTTAGTAAAATATCTTTAAGTATTTTAGGAAATATATGTCTAAAGTATTCCTACATATGCTTACAAATTTATCTACAAATACGCTCCTCTCTCTGGTTAGGATATCTATAAACAGCTTGCTCTCCATATCTGCAGGTTCGGCCTTCATGGACTCAACAATCCATGGATTGAAAATATTCAGAAAAGCCTCCTGCATCTCTACTCAATATTTACAGCTTTTTTTTTTTTTTCTTTTTTTTTGGGGGGGGTGTTGTCATTATTCTCTAAAGAATACAGTGTAGTAGCCATTTGTACATCATTTACAGTGTCTAGGGTATTGTAAGTAATCTAGAGATGATTTAAGTACATGGGAAGATATGTGCAGGTTATTTGCAAATAATAAACCATTGTGTGTAAAGGACTTGAACAGTCACTTTGGTACTTGAGGGGGCTGCTGGAACCAAGTCCTAGTGAATACTGAGGGATGGCTGTGCCTATTTCTTTTTCTGATCCCATCGCATAGGCTAGTGTGCTAAAATCAGTGATTGACATCACATCAATCAATAGTAGACATCCCTGTGTTAGCTTCTGATGAAGGGGAGTATTTCACCCTTGAATGGATGCTGGTTGAAGATATCGCCCAATCCACACATCCATCTGTCACTAACTGGAAACCCTATCTGAGCCGTGGACTCTGGGTCTGAGCAGAGAGCTCTGGTTCAGACACTGCTTCCTCATCAAGGTGGCCACCCTGTGGGCTGGGAGAAGGATGTGCAGGCGCCCAGGGACAGGCCCTGGGAAGGCAGTCCTCACCGTCTTTCCAGATCTCGGCCGTGAGCCGGTCAGTGCTCTGGTGAAGCAAGGCTGCGACATTGTCGTTCAGCGGGTCCATGTTCTTCATCAGCCACTCGTTGGCCTTGTAGTCCACCTGGTGAAGCCAGACAGAGGAGGGTGGCTGGTGGCTCAGCAGCTCCCCAGAAGTTAGGCCCCTGAGTCGCCCACAAGGGCCAGAGCGTGGGCGCCGCCTGGTGTCCGCAGTGGGAATAGCACCCCCTGCACCACCCCTCATACCTCCCTGCAGGCCTGCCTGTGCCCTGGGGCTGGAGGCCCAGTCCACCCTCCGCCGGTCCTCCATTGGCTGCCTGTGACTCAACTACCAGCCCACAGGGCGCATCCAGCCTGCGACCTCTTTGTATGACAGTTTTATTGGAATACAGCGTTCTTTTGTATCAGTGGTGGCTTCTTTCATGCTACAACAAAACTGTGTTGTTGCGACACAGGTCATCAGCCCACAAAGCTGACACTATTGCTATGTGGCCCTTTACAGAAAACATCGGCTGACGCTGGAGTTCGATTCAGGTGGGGTGCATTCTGGTGGAAGCTTCCCAGGCCTTCCTCTCCTGGGCTTCCAAGCGGCAGCTGCCCCCTTACATCCTGGTAGCCTGTATTCATCTCTCCTGATAAGGAAGTTCATGAGGACAGAAAGCATACTCAACTTATGTCCCCGGCTTTGCTCAGTACAGAGCTGTGCATACACAAGGCCTTTGCATGGGTTTGCTGAATGACTGAACAAATGCACACAGTTCTTCTGGTGAACTCCTACCCATCCCTCAAAGCCCTGCAAACACCCCTCCTGGAGGAAGTGTTTTGCTGACTTCATTGGAGTCCTTGGGCTTCTTGGCCCCTATCTTGTTTGTGATTAGAAATCAGGTGGTCTCTGCATCCTTCTCACATCTGTAGCCAAGTGGAGATGCCCTGGTACTCCTGCCCACTGGTCCCAAGGCTGTCCCCAGCCCCTTACCTTGCCTGCATAGTGCAGGACACTGAAGTCGGCCTGATCCCGCAGGTGCCTTGGACGCTGGAACTTGGGGTGGCCGCCCTGCTCCTGGGCTACCTTCTCCACAAATGACTTGTCCGTGGCCTTGGGGAACCAGCACTCCTCGTCCAGCAGGGCCAGGAGTCCAGGGGGGTTGGCCTGACCATGGACAGGAGGGGAGAATAAGACAGAGCCCCAAATATTGGCCACTTAGGTTGCTGCTGATTTTTAGGTCCTACAACCAGATGTGACGACAATGGTCAGCCATTCAACTCAGTGCCAAGGCCCTATGGCAGGGCATTCCAGGTCCCTAGCGCCTCCTGGTCGCAGATTCTAAGAAGCAGGCGTGGACACGTCCCCATTGAGCGGAAGGGGTGGCCGCGGGCCCAGGAGCGGGGCAGGGCCCGCGGATGCGGAAGGCGCGGCGGGCCGCGGCTCACCGGGCGCTCGATGAGGTCGATGCAGGGCTGGAGGTCGAGGCCGAAGTCGAGGAAGGTCCAGGGGATGCCCTCGCGCTGGTACTCCTCCTGCTCCAGCACGAACATGGTGTGGTTGAACAGCTGCTGCAGCTTCTCGTTGGTGTAGTTGATGCACAGCTGCTCGAAGGAGTTGAGCTGCAGGGAGGGACCCGTGAGCGGGACGGACGCCCCGAGAGAGAGGCCCGGGCAGGGACCCGGAGAGGAGGGGCGGAGCGCAGCCAGTGCGAGCCACAGACCTGGAAGATCTCGAAGCCGGCGATGTCCAGGATGCCCAGGAACGAGGCACCCTGGCGGGGGCTGCGGTCCAGCGCGCGGTTGAGGCGCAGCACCAGCCAGCGGAAGAGGCGCTCGTAGGTGGCCTTGGCCAGGGCCTCCAGCGCGAAGTCGGCCTGCGGACAGACCGACAGTCCGCCGCACCGTGAGTCCCCGCAGCCCCGGGCGAGGAGACGGTGGTTGGGCTGAGGCGGGGGAGGGCCTGAGTCCTGGCCCGCGAGCTGCACCTGGTAGCTCCCAGGTTAGGACACCCCCAGAAAGCCCCCCATGAAAGAAGCCCTGCTGGTGTGAGGCGGGGCCAAGTCGCCCAGCAGCCCAGCTCCCAGTCCTGCCGCGCCTCCGGTCGCCTCAAGCCGGTTTCTACAGCGGGGTTGAGCCCGAACTCGGGAGCCTACAGCAGGCTGCAATCCCAGCTCCGCCACTTAAAGGCTGTGTGACTTCAGACATGAAAATAAACCTCTCTGTGCCTCAGTTCCTTCATCTGAAGCGGGGGCTGATGGAAGGGCCCCAGCCAACCGTGGAGCGGGTCGGTAGCACTTCCCAGCTCCTGGTCCTGCCCCGCTGGGGCCCTCAGGCCAGGCCGCCTACCTGTTCCTTGCTCTGGGCCTTCTGCACATAATCGCGGCCCACTTTGATGCGGGGTGTGAGCAGGGCGCGGGAGAAGTCCGTCACTCCCAGCCCCAGGAGGCGGCAGAGCTTCTGTGCAGCTGAGGAGAGAGAGGGGAGACCCGTCGGCACCACCCGGCCTCGGGGAGGCAAGGGGCGGGGCGGAGGGCGGGGCCTCCTTCGGGGCGGGCTCGGTGCTAAGTGTGTCCAATCACTGGAGGAGCCAGAAAATTAACAACCCGGCAAAAAAGACCCTGGACGTGAGGCTGGGGCTGGGGCTGGGGCCAGTGGCAGAGCGCTTGCCTAGCACGTGTGAGGCCCTCAGCAACACACATAAATTAATAAATGAAATGAAGTTATAACAAAGTTAAAAAAAAAAAAAAGACTCCGCTGCTCATCACACCCTTGTTCATAACGGAGAACCGGTGAACAACCCAAAGACTGGGGGTGGAAAGGAGGAGCAGGGAGTGGAACCCTCTGATGTCAGCAGAAACACTACATTTATAAATAACTCCTTTTCAAGCCAGGTGCAGGGGTGCACGCCTGTGATTCCAGCAGCTCAGGAGGCTGAGGCAGGAGGACTGCAAGTTCGAGGCCAGCCTCAGCAACTTAGGGAAACCCTGTCTCAAAGTAAAAAGTAGAAAGGTCTGAGGATGTGGCTCAGTGGCAGAACACCCCTGAGTTCAATCCCCAGAACCGCCAAATAAATAATAAGTCCTTTTCATTTCCAAATGTGTTTTACCAAGAAAATAATGGGGGGCTGGGGTTGTGGCTCAGTGGTAGAGCGCTTGCCTAGCACGTGTGAGGCACTGGGTTCAATTCTCAGCACCACATAAAAATAAATAAATAAAATAAAGGTATTGTGTCCACCTACAACAAAAAATATTTTAGAAAAAGAAAAAGAAAGAAAAAAATGGGGGGAGTTATGTTGGGAGATGGTTTATGAACTAGAACAAAATGTGTAAAATGTTGAAATTTTCAATTAATTCTAAATTTACCTAAAATACATTAAAAGTATCATGCAATGTCCATCTTGTTTTTATAGGTAAAAACAGCATGGATAAATGCCTGAACAGCAGTGTCCAGCAGGAGAAGGGTGAGGCTGCATGGGAGGGGAGTTTCTCCTTGAGTTAAACCTGTGATGCAGAAATGTCTTCGGGCCTCTGTCATTTCCATGATGGGAACAGTCACCACACAGGCTCAGCTCCAGAATTAAAGAAAAACACCCGGAAGGAAATGGCATCAAAATGTCAATGGCAATTACGTCTGAGAGGTGAGGATAGGAGGATTTAAATCTCTCCTGAGTGGGCATGCGACTGCAGTTTCTAATTCTTTTTTTTTTTTTTTTTTTTTTAACATGCTGGGGATAGAACTCAGTGTCTCACGTACTAAGCCTGAGCTCTTCGCTGAGCCTTGATTCTGCTGGGTCTCTTTGCATTCCACACAAGGCGTTTCAGAGCTAAAGTAGTAGGCCGTGGAGTACTACGCAGCCATGGGTCCCCAGCCTTGTGGGCCCTGCATCTGCCCAAGCCTTGAGAGTGCTTCTCTGATTTGTTTGCAAATGCAGAAAGCAAAATGCACAGATTTCAAAGGAGACCAGTGACAGAGGTACAGCCCCACCCGCAGACCCCAGATTAAGAATTCTCTGCCTAGTTAGCAACCTCAAAAGTTGTCCCAATGCACTAATAGGAAAAAGCAGGTTTTAAGACAGTTTGTGAGGTCTGACTCCAATTTTATAAAGCAAAAAACTGCATGTGCATGGCACCCCTGCTGTGCTCATGAACAGAGCCCACGCAACACTGGTACTGTTGCGTCCACAGCATGGTGGGGGCCACCCTGCCTCCTCAGAAGCTCTGGGCTGTGCGGCTTGAAAATGAGCCCATAGGACTTTATAACCAGGGCAGAAGTATGACTGTATTTCTGTGACAATCTACATTCACACTGGTACAGATATACAGCAAAGCTCAAAGAGAGAGAGAGATGATTGTAGGCAATTTTCTCTCTTCCTCTGTCTCCTCAGATATTTCTCCTTCCAGCTTGTATTAGAATCTCATAATAAAGAAGCACATATATTTTCAGTTTGGTGAACAAAAGGCATATTGACTATAATTCTGCTTTTGAAAAGGAAAAAAAAAAAAAAGGAAAAAAGGAAAAAAGGACATAAGCAGAGGACAGAGGCCTGGAGGAGATCTGCCAAATGCTAAGGGTGGTTCTCTCAGAGGGGCTGGTGGGCAGGGCGCCCAGCTGATCTATCCTTGTCCTGCTGGGGCTGCTGAAAGGTTCTGCAGAGATCAAGCTTTTTCCAGTGAGAATGGGAGCTAGATGGAACTTTGGCAAAGACCCACAGGGGCCCAAACCCAGCGGTCCCTGGGGGAAGGCTAGGGAGGGCACCCTGGTGGGCAGAGCTCGCGGTGGCAGTACCTGTGTTGTCGGGCATGGTGGCCTGGTCGGTGTTCCGTTCCGACTTGAGAACGATGTTGCCAAACTGGAGGACGGCGGAGACCATCCGCAGCATAGCTGTGGGCGGGAAACCAGAAGTCACCCAACCCCAAGCACCGCAAGAATCGGCCCCTTGAAAACTGAATTTGGAAACCCTAAGGCGAATCATACCACCACCCCTCAACTAAAAACCCGTCTGTGACCCTGGACAGGCCTTTAAAAACGCGAAGGGATCAAGCATGCCGGCTGAGTTTATGTCCGTGGTTTGTTTTATCAGCATTCAGGGTCTGTTCTCTTAGCCCCGTGGTCCGTCCCACAGAAACGAATGGCATGGTCTACAGGGCTATGGAGAGGTTTCCAAAACACTGAGTGAAAAATACCAGGTGCAGAACAAGGTATCGATGGAGAAACGGGAGAAAACAAAGTACCGTCAAATTTTAAGACTTGCACTAGTTACGGTCTGTAGTCACCGCGAGCACTGAATTCGTGAATATGAGGACATGAGCTGAAACTTCTGGTGAAATACCGGGTCTTTCTTTTGGGCCTCTCTGTTCACAACGTTTTCCTCAATCGATCAATAAATCACCTCATGTTTCGTGCGTTTCTCTTAAAGACACCTTATTTAATATAGTACCTTGCAGACCTGGGCACCCTGAGCTCCTGGCGCACAGAGCTGTAATGCACACGCGGATGAAGTTCATCAGACTTGGCATTCACGATGAGGCTCATCGCGGCCTCCGGGCTCTTAGAACGCTAGATGGCACTTCAGCACCGTGCTCGAGGGACATTTTTAGACAGTGAAATCACCGATAAAAAAGCAGAAACACGTGAAGACGTGCTACTAAATATACCTTGAAAGGGCAATGGTTTACCGACAAGCAAGACCGCGGCGCCGCACCTCTCTGGAGTTGACTGTGCTTTGACACAAACTCTGCCCTGTTGCCAGCCGACAGCAAATGCCCACAAAACAGCAGGAGTGTGGATTCGGGGGTTATGAGTGAATCTGGTGAGCAGGTGGGTTTGCAGAGGAAGCCCTGAATGAGGAGGAGGGGTTGTACTGGCTCCTCCTGCAGTTCTAGGGGCCCTTTGGCTGGGGGCCCTTCCTAGAGTAGGTGGGGGGGCCTGCAGTGGGAGGGTGTCCTGGTGTCGGGATTGATGTCCAGATACAGGCATCCTGCATGACAAAGAACTGTCCCCACCCTGGATGACTTCAATGTCCCATGGGACATCTGAGGTCACAATATAAGGGTTTGTGATTTCCTGAGACTATAATTTGCAACTGTTTTACATATAAACACAAAAGTGTTCTGGGTCGGTTTTAAACCAACAGTGGATTTTCCTGGAGGCAGCCACTTTTGCAATCCCAGGGAAGCCTGTGCTTGGCTGAAAACTTTATCAAGATCTGGTCGTCCTTCCAGAACATTCTTACATCCTTCAACAACAGGGCTGGGTACTGAGGCGGTGTCGTGCCATGCAGGCTGTGTCCGCACTTGTTGGACACAGCTACCTGGAAAGGCTACCGATCAACGCAGGGGAGAAGCTACCTCATCTGTTTATTCTGACGGAGACGCGCAGAGGCACTGATTTCATTTGCACCAAGTCCAAGAACAGGGGCGCAGCCCCACACTGCTGGCAGCAGGAGGAGCGGTACACTAGGGGGTGCTGGGCTGGGAAGGGACTTGAGGGGGGCTTCCACAGCGGCACGCCCTTGTGAGAGCCCCCAGGGCTGGACGCTGGCGACCTCGTGCTTTTTCGTCTGTTGCACCCAGCACGAAGCTGGCTTGGAAGAGGAGCCTGTGGGCAGAGGGGAGGGGGTGGCGTGCCTTCTGGGACACTCCTGCCAAAACCGCGAAACTGGCATCTAACCCTGTGGAAACGGACCCACAGTGAGATCGAGCAACCAGTCTCCTCTTCAGAAGTGCCAGGGTCACGCGTGATAAGGGACAGGTCCAGGCTGAAGGCTCTGCTCAGAGATAGGATCCTGAAGGTGACGTGTGATCTGGACTGGGACCCCGGCCTCAGGTCTGAGGACAGATATCAGCCCTGGCCAGCACTGATTTCCTGATGCTGCTCCTGCAGCCTGGCCGAGGGACAGAAGGCACCCTGACTGACATCCTCGGATGGCCCGATGACAGCCCCATCGGGGTCCATGTCCTGATCCCCAGGGTTTCAAACATCAAACAGGACTTTGCACATGGGGTTAAACAAGGGCTCTTGAGATGGGGAGTTGACCTCGAGTTACCTGGTGGCCCTAAGTGCCATCAGCAGGGTCCTGGCAAGGGGGAGGCATGTGAGCAGGGGTGGAGCCACACAGGCTTTGAAGATGGAGGATGGGGCCACAAGCAGAAGAGCAGGGCTTCTGGAAGCTGGAAAGTACAGGGTCCCCTCCTGGAGCCTGCCGGAGGACCAGCCCTGCCACCCCTGACTTCAGGCTCCTGAGACTGTGGACCTCTGGCCTCCTGGACCGTCAGGCGCCGTGTGTGTGGCTCCAGCCACTGTGTTGGCACTTGTGAAGCCTACAAGGGGCCGAGGGGCACCTCGCCCGCACTTCAGTGAATCTGCACCTTGTGAAATGCAGGGTGTGTCCAAACACAAGAAAGAAGTCGCTGCTAAAAAAGGGCTGGGCTTCCGGAGGGAACCAGCTGGAGAGTAGTAACGGCCACGACCTCGGGAGCACCCCAGGACCACCAAACCTCTCCTGTGCACTTTGCTGAACGGCAGGAGGTCCTGGTGAAGTCTGCGGGGCACGCGTCCAAGGGTGTGAAACACACGCTAGCTTTTCTTCTGCTTTGCCACTGAGCCCTGACTCCTTATGGGAACGTCCTTCCCTGCTTCCTATCTATGCTCCAACTGCTCTCTGTATTCAGTAAGCACTCTATAAGCATTTTCACAAGTTGGGGGACAGTTCTTTCCAACTCCCCCATTGCTTCTGGGGTCCCATCTGCACCAGTGCCAGGGTCTGTGGCACCCTGTTCCCAGCCCTCCCGGCCCCTCGGGCCCACCATCCTGTTCCAGCTCTACCAGCCAGGCAGCCTCCTCCCGGCTCCCCCGACACACTCACTCCTGCCCCTGGGCCTTTGCCCAGGCAGCTGCCGCCAGCTAGACGCCATCCCTGAATCCTCTGCACCTGGTATTTTCTGCCCAAGCACAGGACCTCGCCAAGCGCTGCCCCTGGTGGGCCAGATGCTGGCACCCTCTACCCTCCTGCCGGTCCAATTTCAACTCATCTGGGTGCTTCCATGCTGGGCCCCCTGCTGGTCTGAACACCCCACAGGGCAGGGCTCCGTCTGTCTGCAGATTTCTGGCCAAGTCCACCCTGAGCCTAATGAATCAACAGATCAATGACACCGCAGAGAGCTCACTAAATGGGGATGACGATGACCATGCAGTCTGCGGGGTGGCCTCCTGGGCTGTGGGAGGGGCTGAGCTCAGTGGTCTCCAGCTGCCCACTCAGAGATGGGGCCCAGGAATGCTAAGAGGTTTTAGAGGGCCGGGCCGCCTCCCGTCCAGTCCCAGCCCCAGGTCTCTCCTGGGTTGAGGCGTTTAAGAACGCAGGGCTGGCATATCCAGTGGCTCCTGCGGCAGCGACAGGCCAGCAGGCTCCTGACTGCACAGGAAGAGGGACAGGATGAGACGGCCCTGCCTCCTTGGAGGGACTCCCAGGGCCACTTCTGAGGGAACCAGCCTGCAAGGGGCTGAGGGGGACAGTGGGGCCAGGCAGGGGCAGAGCATGAGCTCTGGTGTCAGCCAGCCTGGGGGCAGAGACCCAGGTCTGCAGGAAGGACAGACACAAGGCCTGTGTCCTCCTGTGTGCAATGGGCACAGAGGTGGCTCCTTCAGACCTGCACCCTCCAGGCTGGCAGCACTGGCCACATTTAAATTGAAACTAAATTCAAATTATGTGACATTAAACACAGTTCATAGCACAGTTCCCACACGACACACGGCCCATGGCCAGCCCCATGATCTGGGTCTGCCACCATTTCCACTTTATGGGTGGGAAAATGGAGTCCTCCAAGGGGACACCCCTGGGGCAGGGGCACAGGCAGCGAGGACGGAGCTGTCCTCCAGCTCCACACTGTTCCACCTGAAGACCTGATGCAGGTGTGACAGCAGGTGAGCTCCCAGTGCCTGCAATCTCGCCCAGCAAAATTAGGTGTGTGGGGATGTCTGGAACAATCGGCATCCCCAAATCCAAATGACTCAGGAGAGAAAGAGAAGTTACGGTCCCGCTTCTCAGATGAGGAAACTGAGGCCAGGAAAGATCACTGACAATTGTCACTTGTTCAAGCTCAGGAGGGGCCCTGGGACTGAGAGTCCATGCCCTGGACCCCTGTGTGACGGGCAGCCTCTTCCCTTCCCTGGCCTTAATCCTCCCGGGTGCAGAATGGGGGTGAACCAGCACCCCCAGAAAAGACCATGAGCATCAGCCATCATGCCTAGGAAGGGCCCGGGCAGGAGCCACTGAGTGACGCGACACCACCTCTGTGCTCCTGGGAGTTAGAGGGTCAGGCAAGGGGCTGGTCAGATGCCCCTGCTCCCCACGCAGGCCCAGCATAGGCCCCAGCTCCCGGGAAGCTCAGGCAGCGTGAGTCAATCAAATCAACCAGTGCAAGAATGGACGAGGGCATGACGCAGATCGGCAGGTTGGCAAGGAGACAGACACTGCTCTGGGCCAGCATGTATTCTCTGTCACGTGTGGGTGCCTCCCAGAGCCTGGGCCACCCCATCACAGCACTCGGGCCCCCGGATGGCAGCTCCCACTTTCCACATCTGTCTCCTCCCGGACTGGATGCTCCTGAGGCAAGGCCTGCCCGGGACTCACATGCCCACCCAGCATCGCCAAGGTCTGAGCCGGGGTGTGTTTCTCAAAGTGGTCCCACGGAACCCCAACCTTGAGAAAGGGTTCCACAGTCATAACTGCAGAATAGTCTAGCTTTCTGTCACCTCCTGGGGTAGCACAGTAAAGGTTCAAAAAGCTCCTGGGGAAGCTGTTGAACCCGGCACATCCCAAAATTTAAGTGAGCCAGAAAACCTGTTTGTGGCCCTAGAGCAAGGGCCTGTCAACTTCCCCAGGAGCTAACTTGGGAACCACCCATCTGGGGTGATTCTATAAGTATTAGGGCAACATCGCTCAGGCACCGGACAAAGTCACCTGAAGGAAGACCCACAACCACACTCCACTCTCCCTGGATGCTCTTGGGGGGCAGCTCCAGGAACCAGCCCCATGTGTGCCTGTTCATTTAACTTCTCTCCATGGGAACGTCCAGGAAGATCCTCTGATTCCACCTCGGGACTCAAATCCTGGTTTTCTCACTCTGCCATCCCCCCCACCCCCAGTCCTCTTTTTGGGTCGCTGTGATTATTTTTGCAGGAATATTTTAAAGCATGCCCCAGACCCGGTATCGCTCCACCCTAGTAATGCCTCTTCTTGAATGCATCTCGAAAGGGAAATAAGGATGTGCCCTCCAGACCCGGAAGGTCTGGCCTGAGGAACATGATGCTCACTCCCGAGCATCGGCCACGACCCATCCTGACTTGCTTCCCCGTGGCCTTGAAAATGACCTGTGAGGTCCCTTCAGGAACCTGCGTTTTTGTCAACGGCTTGGCCAGGGTGATGCCCTGAGGGTGTGGCGAGGACTTCCGGGCTGCTGATCACACACAAGCCCTGGCTGGGGATGCCAGGGGCTGGTGACAATGAGCCTGGCTCATGTGAGAGGCTGCCATGGCTCCCTATGTCCCAAGGTCAACCTCTGGGCCTGGCGTACATGGTGCTGAGGACTGGCAGGTAAAGACAGGATGTGATGCAGGGCGAATGGGGACCCTGCTTGATTGGCCCTAAGTACTTTGCACCCATGGGTGACACTGAGGTATCCATCTTCTCTGCAAATGGATCATGGCCTGACTTTGGATTCCACCACAGCTCTGCCTCCTCTTGAATTAAGGTGAGCCCACTTCGCTGACCCTCTGTCTCTTTCTCTATCAGAAGCAAAGTCTATCAAAAGGTGACTGGCTGCACTCCTCACAAGTGAAGCACAAAATAAAGCTGTAATACGATTCCATCTGTCAGCCACACGGGCAAAAGCAAAATGGCTCACCACCGTGGTTGCTGGCACGGATGTGGGGCAAGAGGCACTCCTGGTGTAACCAAAAACTAGCACCTTGGTATGGACGGGGACAAAGTAGTTTCCCTACAGTGAAAGCAAAACACTCACTTAGCTGGGAGGGGGGCAGGGCAGGGATGGAATATGAGAGGCCATGAGTTACAACCCCTGGGCAGGTGACAGGCTCATTCCCTGCTCTCTGCCTGCGTACCTGCCTGACATTTTCCATAATAAAAAGATAAAAGTCTAAATTAATCAGCAAAAAGGAGGAATCGAGGCAGGACACAGGCTACAGCACCAGAGCCTTGAACACACCACTCTGCGTGAAAGAAGCCAGACAAGGGCCACTAGTGGCACCATTTCATTTACACGGGATGCTCAACGCAGGCAAATCCAGAGACAGGAAGTGGGTCTGTGGCTGGTGGGGGCAGGGCAGGAACCTGGGGGGTCGGCAAGGGGGCGAAATGTCTTCTCGGGCTGCTGAAAATGTTCCAGGATGATCAGTGATAGACACACAAGGCTGTGACTGCTAAAGCCACTGAGTTGTACCCTTTAGAGAGATAAATTGTATCTCAAATAAAGCCAGATGAAGTGGTGCACACCTAGGACCCCAGCAACTTGGAAGGATCACAAGTTCAAGGCCAGCCTCAGCAACTTAGCCAGAGGTTGTCTCAAAATAAAAAGCAGAGAAGGATTCAGGGGCAAAGCACCCCTGGGTTCAATCCCCAATACTGCCAAAAAGAAAAATTAAGCCAGATAAAAACAAGACCTCCCCTGTCCTCTTGGACCTCACACTTCACCTCTAAGAACTGATCCTACAGAGCTGCTCACACGGGACAAAAGACCTACTCCGAAAGACTGCACGGCCGATTTCCGACTTCACCTGTTACTCCAATAGCAACGGAAGGGAAATGCCCCAGGTCTGCCTGCCACGGACTGGCTGAAAGAATCATCATTCATCTACCATGAAATGTCACAAGGCTACGAAAAGGTCTGAGGTCCACCTTCATGCACGGAAGCAGAATCCAGCCCCAAACACTCAGGAAGGAGCCCCTGCCACCAGGTGCCATGGCCCCGACAAGCTGGGCCAGCCCACGGCAGAGACTAACCTGTAGTCACCACATCTGAAAGTCCTGGGGACCAGCGGAAGGCCAGGGAGCCAGGCGCCCTCCTAGAACAACCAACTTTAAAACCAGAAGAGAAGCAGCATCCTGTTTTCATCACCCGCACCGCTAACATTAACCTGAGGAAGAGATCGCCTCCCCCACGGAAAGACAGGCCAGTGGCCCTCATGTCGCTGGGCTCCGCATCTGCGCATCTGCGATCAAACATGAGAAAATGTCGCACCTGTACTGAGCACATACAGACTCCCCTGTCCTTCACCCCTAAGTGCCACAATGTGACAACTATTTGCATAGTACTTCCTTGGGTTTAGGTTTTGCTAGGCATCTGGAAATGATTCAAAGCCCATGGCTAGGCACTGGAGGTGGCAAACAAACACAGTGCCACTTTACGGGGGAGTCCCAGGCGTCCAGTGGGGAGCCAGGACCCTGTGGACACTGGGGAACAGCCGTATTGTCATTTTTTATGTGTCTGAAGCGCTTCTGAAGGAGAACAGAGGGAAACTAGGGCCAGGGTGCGGAGAAGACTTGGAATTCCCAGGTAACCTTTGGCCCTTTTGGGTTGTCTCTCGAAGGTACACGGTACTCCAAAAATTTTTGCTTCTGAAATACAAAAATCAGAGCTGCTGTCTGTGCCCATTGCACCACAGCAGGGTGGCAGGAGTACCTGTGGGAAGGGGCTGGGAGGCCCCCGCCATGGGGCTCAGGCTGGATGTGTCTGCCAGCTGCCCAGCTGCGGGCACAGGCGTGCTGGGACGTTACACAACCCAGCTGGAAAATCTGGCGGGGCAGGGCAGGGCTGTGTCAATATGCCCAAAGAGGCCGGCTGTTCCGCCTGGGTGGATGGCCAAGCCAAGCGGGCACTCCATTCCCAGCACTCCCCCCAACATTAGCTCCCTCCTACAGCGCCAGGGACCAGAGGAGAATCAGACCAAGTTCAGCCCCGAAACTCCTCAGGGTCTTCCTCCTGGATTCCATTGAAAGACTCGGGCCAAACATGACCTCAGAAACACCAGGGTCCACGGGGTCCACTCCCCCATACACAACCCCCAGGTCCCCAGAACCGACCTTCTCGGAAATAAGGCCATTGCAGATGTACTTAGTTAAGAGGAGGTCGTGGGGTGACCCTCATCCTTTTAAAAGGGGATCATGGACACACGTACACCTGGAGAACCCCGCATGAACACAACAGCAGAGATGGACGAGACCAAGCCAAGGGAAACCTGAGATCACTGGCGACCGCCAGAAGCCAAGGCAGAGGTAGGGAGCCAAATGAACCTGCCCTGCAGACCCCCAGTCCAGATGTCTGGGAACCACAGGGTCCTCGATTTCTATGTTACGGCAGTTGGAGCAAATGAATCCATGACCACAAAGAGCCACAGTCAGGACAAACTGCTTGCAGGAAAAGCTGGGGGCTTTGCCAGCACCCCCCGGCCCAGACCATCTGGAGCAGACCCCCGGCCAACGTCCTGGGTTGCCCACTTCTCCACTTGTGTCCTCACATGCCCCTGAGGCGGCTCTCTTCCTCTCTTCTCCCAGAGCTGACCTCATCCTGTTCCTGCTCCCAACCCCCCCCGCCACCCAGGGCTCCCCAGCAGCCCCAGGACAAGCCCCAATCCTGAGGCCAGCATTTGAAGCCCTGCCTGCATCTGCAGCTCCATCCTCACCTGCCTATGACTCACTAGACTGAATCCACTCCAGGAATTCAGTGCCTCCAATGTGGCGCTTTTCCTGCCTCAGGGCCTTTGCACAGGCTGCTTCCTCTGCTCTTCCCCAGCCTCCTCTGTGGTCACCCCCTCGCCTCCCTCAGCCATTGCTCAAACACCATCTCCATGCACCTTCCCTGAGCCCTCCTCCCCGTCCCCTGGTCTGTTTTTCTCCATGCGCTCATCACCTTCTAGTGGACCACAGAAATCCCCATTTATCTGCTTGTCGGTCTCCCGGTCGCCCCAGTGCTCCTACTTGATAAGAGCTTCAGCAGATAAGCCAAGGTTTGAATGGCCTGTCCTGGCTGCCCTGCGCTGCCTGGCCCTTGCCAGGGTTCAGGGCTCACTCACAGGTGATCTCCTCTGGGGCAAATCCCAGGACCCTCAGGGACTCCAGCGTCTCCTGGAACAGCTCCCGCTCCTGGCCGGGAGAGGACGACGGCCCATTGGTCAGGAAGCGGTAGTGGGAGCAGGGCTCCAGGAGGAGGTCGGCTGCAGGGAGGAGGAGGGGGACGAGGTCAAGGGTCAGCCACCTCAGGTCCAGTGTGGTCAACTGGGACCAGTCCCGCCCCTCTCCCCTCTTGGTTTGCTGGAAAGCCCTGGGCAGGGAGTTGGTGTTAGCACACATTAGACGCCTCCTGTTTGTAGGCAGGAGCTATCCCTGGCAGGTGCAGCAGGGCTGCAGAGGAGAGTTAGCAGAGGCCACGGGAGGGTGGGGACCAGCACCAGAGGACAGGTGGTTTCAGAAGCCACAGAAAGTGGCCCTGAGTGAGGAGGGGCCAACGGAAGCAGGAGCAAGAAACACAAGTTACGGGGTGTGAGGCGCCAAAGAGGCAGGAGCAGCAGCCAGAGGGGAGAAGGGGCGGCGGGAGACACGTGCCGCCGGGGCGGGGCGCAGGAGCAGGGAGGGCACACACCAGGGCCCGCAGGAGGCAAGAGGCAGCGGGGCGCAGCGGAGCCGGAGTCACCGGTAGCCCTGGCTGTGCGAGCAGAGGCAGAGGAGCCACAGCCAGCTGGCCCGCGGCGTCGGAAGCGTGAGCAGGAGCCGCGGGTCACGCAGCCGGAGGAGCAGGGCCTTGGGCAGCGGCGCCACGTGCCGGGACAGCGAGCGGAGCGAGAGGAGGAGAGCGCTGGACAGAGGCAGCGGAACGCACCGCAGGCCCCGCCCAAGGCCGCTCAGACACGCGGGTGCCTCCTGTCCCTTCCTCCCGCCCGAGTGGCTCCCACCCTCCCTGTGCAGGGCAGGGCAGGGCAGGGCAGGGCAGCGGTGGCACTGACCCTTGAGCTGCTCCCCAGCGCCCCCGAGCAGCTGGTAGAAGATGTGGAAGCTGCACTCGTCCTTGGCCTGGCGGATGGCCCGCGACTTCTCCAGCAGGTCTTGGGGAGGAGTCAAGGAGCCAGAGCAGAGGAGGGAGCCCAGCCGCCCACTCCGCTGCCAGGCCGAGGCTGGGGCCCGGCCTGTGACTGTGCCACTAACTGGGTGAGTGGCCTTGGGCATGTCACTTAAGCACTCACGCCTCAGTTTCCTCATCTGCTCAAGGAGATTAAAAACACCACTCCTGGATGAACCACTGTCAGAGAAAATGAGCAGCCAGGCGAGAAGCATGGGAACAGTGCCCGGCTCACCGCTGGCCACAGGTGAGCAGGTCTGCCGCCCAGAGCTCCCTCCTGGCCTCAGTATTCCCACCTGGACAATGGAACCATCAGCTCCCTCTGCCCACTAGACTCTGCCCCTCCCTAAGTCATGTGGCATGTTTAGGTATTAAAAAGGGCAGGCCACCTTAAAATAAAGCATAGGCCCATGGAGCCCAGATTTGGTCCAAGATCACCTACAAGCCGAGAGGCCTCATTTCCAAAAGTGGCTGAAGATGGGAGCTGACCTGCTTGGGTTAGATGGGGAGGGGCCCCTCGAGGAAGGGGGACCCGGGTTGCCATCACCCTGAGCCTTAGTTTCCTCCCAGTGTTCAGCTGCAGTTGCAGACACTGGGGTGACACAGGCCCCCACCCTGGCACCCCTCTGACTGGCCCCAGTGGGTGCTAGGCCTGTGAGCATGCCCCCACAAGCCTGTCACTGATCTCAGCGGCAGCCAGGCACAGGAGCTGAGACCCCCAGTTCCTGACGCCCTGAGTGGCCTGACCAGAAACCCTTTCCCCAGCTGGAGGGAGCCCGCCCCAGGGGGCTAGTTCTTACTAACGGTTGCTAGCGTCTCGCTTCATGGTTATCAGTCAACCAATTACCGTCGACGAGGACGTGGCAAACTTGCATCAGTCATTCAGGGCTGGCAACCATGGGTTTTTCTCAAGTGCTTGCCATGCGGTGGGCTCCCGAGCTAAGCCCTGACTCACAGGCCTCCACGCCCCTCGGAGGTGGGCTCTGTGCTCCTTTTCCTTCTTCAGAAGGAGAAATGGAGGCGGAAGATGTTCAAATAGCATGGCCAAGGTGTGGCCACAAGGCCATAGAGCAGGGCTGTGAGCCCAGAAGGCTGTGGCTCCCCCTCCCTTTATGGCGGCCCTCCCGGAGGTCTGGGGTCTCATTCTGGAAATTCCTTTGAGGGCTGCATGCCAGCCATGCAGGGCAGCGGGACAGGGCGGCCCGTGGCCTCTCCTAGCAAGGCCCGCTGCAAAGTGGGCCCTGGGCTGGTGTCTGGGAACCTGGATTGAGGAGGGTCCCCGGCATTCCTAACTGATGAGGGGGACGAAACATCTTGTGCATCCCTGGGGTTTGCACTAAACTACTGGGAGTCTGGGATTTTGGCTCATGCTAAGCAGAGAGCCATGTGACCAGCCCCCATAACCACCCTGCACCCCAAGTCTCTGAGGCTGGACAACACCCCACGGGGTTATCACGCCTCATGGCTGGGGAGTCAATGCACCCCAAGCATCTCCACTGAGAGGATTCTGGAAGCTCCGCCCGGCTTCCCTGGACTTGGCCCTGGGAGGCGTCTCCCCTCCTGATTGTGCTTCACTGTGGTTCACCACGGCAGGGTTCTGCAGCCGAGTCCCAGGATCTCCCCAGTAAATCCCTGGAAACGGGTGGGTGTGAGGATCCCTGACCCAGCACCCTGGAGCAAGGTGGGCTGGCCTGTGAACCAGCAGCCACCTGCACCCTGCTGAGTGCTGCAAGTGTGGGGTGGGGCCCTGCGTGGGGGTCTGCCTCCTGTGCCTGTCCATGTTCAAAGGGCCACCTTCCTCAGCCACCCCCAGGTCCCCACGGGACCCCTCAGGGCTGTGAGAGGATACAGGTCTCGATGTTGGCGCCCACGATGTACCCAGCAACGTCAAAGTTGATGCGGATGAATTTGCCCTAGGGGGAACAACATGGGGAGCTTCAGAGACGGTCTTTTACCCCTCAGACCGAAGGGACCCCAACCCCACACCCACCCAGAACTGGAGTGCCTCGGACTTCCTTTCTACTGATACCTGAATCTCACCCCAATTATGTGTTCCTAGGGAAGAGTTCCCTGGAGAATTCAAGGTCCAGGCCCAGACTCCTCCCTCAGACCCAGGGGTCCAGGCCCAGCCTCCTCCCTCAGACCCAGGGGTCCAGGCCCAGCCTCCTCCCTCAGACCCAGGGGTCCAGGCCCAGCCCTCCTCCCTCAGACCCAGGGGTCCAGGCCCAGCCTCCTCCCTCAGACCCAGGGTCCAGGCCCAGCCTCCTCCCTCAGACCCAGGGTCCAGGACCAGCCCATTTCCTTCTATAAGCCCACCTGTCTTGCCCACCCCAGGTGCCCAGTGCCGTATCCCTGATGCCAGCTGCAGGTCCCCAACACTCACAAAACGAGAGGAGTTGTCGTTCTTCACCGTCTTTGCGTTGCCAAAGGCTTCCAGGATTGGGTTGGCCTGAAGAAGCTGTCGCTCCAGCTCCCCCTGCCGGGCGTGGGAGACATGTGTCAGGGAGAGGGGACGCGGCGGCCAGCTGAGGTGGTGTGTCCAGCCAGCTGAGGGCGGCGTGTCTGGGTGGGAGGGGCCCTGGTGGTCGCGCATACCCAGCCCCCACCCGGGTCCTGCTGCTCCTTCCACTCAGAGGGAACAGGGAAGCATCTCCAAGACACTGTTTCCAAGGGGAAACAGAACCAAACCACAAAAAGCGAGTCGGAGAAGACTACCTACGAGGTGATCCCAATAAACAAAAATAAGCCGAGGGCGGACACACCATGAAACGAGACACAATTCTACAGATACAGGTTGGTAAACATGTGGAGAAAGTCCGCCAGGACACACACCAGACTGCCAACAGTGTGAGCCACTCCAGGAAAGTGGCCTGAGCAGGAAAGGGCCGGCCACCCTGCCTGATGATCTTGTGGCCATGCATATGCGCCCACATGTCACTGAAAGAATTTTTAAGTAAAGAAAAAGTCTCCACCATCTACGTGGAGCTCTTCAAACCATTGGCACATAGTAGGCACTGAGGAAGTGTTGATTTCCTTCCCAACAAGCCTACTCTGTGGTAAGACCCTTACTCTGAACTTTCCTCCTGTTAGAGCCTGGCACATAGTAGGTGCTCAGTAAACAGAGGCCCAGTGTGTCTTTTCGGTCTACATCTTGCTTGAATTGGATGAAATGGTCTCAGCTGGTGGAAGTTTTGATGAGTGAAAAAATACAGGCAAAGTGAAGGGCACGTGGCTTGGCGTGTGAGCGTTCGGTACGGGAGTCTGCTCCCTGCCTGGCCCTCGGCTCTGGGTGCGTGGAGGCAGTATCACCGACCCCCTCTAGACACACGGTGGGTCAGCAATAAGTGCTAGTCGGTATCTGGGCTACTCCATGTTAGCATGCTGTAAACAGCAGCAGGAGACAGCATGTACACAGTAGGGCTGCACCGAATGACAGCCTTGATGTGTGCACAGTAGGACCAACATAAGCAGAAGTCTTACTGTGCGCAGTCCCTGACTGGTGCAACCACTCTTGGACCTCTCTACCAGATGACCGTGGGCTAGGCAGCCAGGGTGGCATTGGGGGCAGCAAGACCGGGAGCGGTTCCCTGCTACTCACATAAGACACGGTGCTGGCGGAGGCCTGAGGAAGTCACGGGACACGAGACATGGACCAGGACACAGCACATGGAACGTGGACAGACACACAGGTGAACAGGTAGTCATGGGCAGTGCAGGGCTGAGGGGCAGAGGGGCCGCAGGAACCAGGAGTGTGGAGCGGGTGGCCTGAGGGCCCATGGCCGGGTCTGAGTCCCACGGCACCCGCTCCCTGGTGCGTGCAGGACTCACCCCCCTGCCTGGGTTCCCAGAGGCCCTTGCTGCAGGGCTGGGCAAGTTCATGGGCAAAGGCGGTCACACAGACCCCAGCCCACTGGCCCGCGGACAGCCTTCGGCTCAGAGCGCCAGGTGCCGCTCGAGACCAGCAGGGCTGAGAGTCGGCCCTGCATCTCTGCATGGCCCCACCTCACTCCCAGCATCACTGCAGGCACACAGCAGGTGCTCAGGCACGCAGTAGGTGCTCAGGTGACACGGGTGGCCAGGAGACAGCCACTCTGTGAGGAAGGCAGGTAGTATCGGGGGAGCAGAGCCCAAGATGGGGGAGATGTCACTGGTGGCAGGGCCCAGGGTGTCCCAAGGCTGGACGGCTTACAGGGACGCCAGGCTCCTTCCTGCCCTTCGGGGACGATGCCACGTGGGCCAGGTACTGGATGACCTTCTTGGTATTTTCTGTCTTCCCGGCTCCAGACTCCCCGCTGTGGGGGAAGCAGAGGCTGGGTAAGGAGGCCAGGTCACGCCCACCCTGCCTGCTGCAGGAGAACCATGCCCATCCAGGACCCTCTTCCTCTTCCTCCAGGAAGTCCTTCCTGATTACTCACGTGCAGAGAATGGACTGATCCTCACGATCTGTAGGGGAAAGAAGGTGGGTATGTCACACAGGAGGGGCTCTCCCACAGGACCCTCTTGTCCTTTATGCATTTCAAAATCATTTCCAAGGGGCAAGGAAACGACTGGGTTTTGTTGCATGACACTCCTGGATTCTAATATCCCTCCCTGACTAAACCTCTTGCTTGCTGTAATATCCTGGGAAAGCAGTTGTCCCTCTCTGTGCCTTGGTTTTCTCACCTGGAAAATGGAGACAACAAAGCCCACCTGGACAGATTATAATCACAGTGTGAGTCCCTACTGTGTGCCACCTCATCTGGGCTTCAGAGACTCAAAGACACAGACATGAAGTCCTGAACCCCGGGGTCAGCCCCAATCTGCCCACCCTTGGCCTGCAAGGTCACCCCTGCACCTGACGACCTGCTGAACCCCAGCCGCCCAGGAGTCAGGGACTGGCACAGGGTCTGCTGTCACAGAGCTTCAACTCCAGTGGGGACACGGACAAAACGGAAACTAACACCAAAGACACATTCGGCTCCTCCCGTCATAGAGCCAGGCCCGACTCTGGGGTCTGAGGAAGTGGCGAGGGGTGCTGGGTGGTTTGAAGGACGGGTGGGGGTTAAGCCAGAGAATGAGCCGCACTCGGTGGGACCTCAGAGCAAGCAGCCTGGCTGGGTGCCACAGGGACACGGTGGCAGGATGACCTGGCTGCTTCTCTGTGTGGCCTTGGGCCAGCCTCTGGGCTGCTCTGTGCCTCTGTTTCTCCATCTGAAAAAGGGGGCTTGAAATAACCACTGTCCCTCAGGGACGCCGTCAAGCTCAGGAAGAATGCTGTCAACACGCCCAGCACGGAATGACACAGAGGCGGCAACTGGGCACTGCCTTCAAATCCCCCCAGCTTCCCACCCACGGGGTGACCACAGAGAGTAGCCGCACCGCTCTGCGCCTCAGTTTCCCCATCTGGAAATGAGAGGTGCTGGGTGCTGTGAGGTTAATGATGGAACGCAGCCTTTGGGACCTCATGGAACTGCCAGGAGAAATAGCTGAAGCCACTATTCCAGTTAGGGACGCCAACAGACCAGCAGGAAGAAGAGCAGGAGGGCAGAGTGGAACTGAGAGCCCCAGGGAGCGGCTGGACGCGGGGGCTGCCAGCCTGCCTCACGCTCCTCGCCCACCAATCTCAGGACAGACCACTTCTGCACCAAGACACCTGCACAGGCTGACAAGAGTCCACATCAAGCCCTGCCCTCAGGCCACAGTGGAACTGAACTAGAAACTAGTGTCAGAAAGACAACCGGAAGACCCCAGCCTGCGCGGAGATCCAGCCCCAGGGGTCAAGGCAGAAACCCCGGAGAAGCGGATCCAGGAACAGTGTGAGCCATGCAGGGCTGTCTGCTAGCTGGCAGGTGACAATGGCTCAGGATTATGAGAAAAGCAAATAAGGAACCAGTTACGTGACACGGCCAGATGCGGCTGGCCGCCACCATCACCAGGCACGTGAGCCTGGCCCCTGGCTGGAGGGACGCTCCCACACGTACGAGGGCCCTGCAGCACCTGCTCCGGGCCCAGACCTCAGCCGGCAGCAGCCCGGCGGCGCTGAATGAACGGACACTCTAGGAATCAACATCTAGATTCTGCAGAAGCTGACACAAGTTGGCTTCTAAATAGCGTTGCTGGGAGAAGGGACCAGAGACCTGGCTGGCAGGTCCCAGCACCTGGCCCACCCAGGCCTCCATTCATGTTCCCCCCAGTTCCCCAAGAAACTTCCAAGAGTCGGAAATGTCCAGCCTGACTCCTGACGGTACCCAGTGCCCGGCCCAGCACCCAACAACGAGCTCTCGCCCTGGCCTGCAGCCCTGGCCCCACACTCACCTTGGAGCATGCTTCGGTAGGCCCCCTCTGTCACTGCATACACATGAGGTGGCACCTCGTGCCGCTTCTTGCCCCGATACATCTCCACAATGGCCTCCGTGTAGATGGGAAGCTGCTTGTATGGGTTGATGACCACACAGAAAAGGCCGGAGTATGTCTACAGCAGGCAAGAAGGAAGAGGGCCTCAGCTGCCTGCTTGCAATCCTGAGAGCCACACAGGCCCACCGAGTACAGCTGGGCAGGTTGGACACTGCACCAGGCATCTGGACAAGGTCTGTCTATTCCAGGACAATGTAGATCTCATCGTCTGTTGTGAACATTTTCAGGCTAATGACATGAAAGAATCTTCCCAAATTACACCAAGGTGCCACATGGATCAAGAGTCACCATGGGAGGGAAAATGGGTTTTGCAGCCAGTCAGACTTGGGCCACAGCCTGTGACTGCCTCAAGTGACATGCATGGAGGGACCATGTGCAAGGTCCCCCCAAAGCATTTTTGCAGCAGCAGAAGACAACAAGCGACCTGAGTGCACACTCAACAATGGATTCCCACGAAGCTCTCAGTGCCTAAGTGGGGTGGTCCCCGAGGTGTTCCCAGGGAAGCAGAGGGTGGGGGCTGCTGGGTAAGCTGCCGCTGGCGCTGGGGCAGGAGGCGGGATGCCTTATCATTCCCAACACCACAGCATCTCGGGAAAGGCGCTTGTGGCAGTGCCCAGGGAAACTACAGGAGCACATCTGTGCTTCCTGCTGCCGTCAGATGCAGGTGGATGCTTAGAGGACCATGATGGAACTGCAGGTTTGCTTTTTAACAGGCTTGCTGAGTTGCTTAGGGCCTCACTAAGTTGCTGAGGCTGGCCTCAAACTTACGATCCTCCTGCCTCAGCCTCCCGAGTCACTGGGAAGACAGGCATGCCCCTCTGCATCCAGCTCGGTTCCCTGAGCTCTATCTATGCACTGCTCAGCCTGGATTTGGGACTTTGATCTAAGGACCAGTCAAACAAATGGGTGTCAGGCAAGCAGAAATTGCTGCCTATCATCTTAACTAGCTAACTATTGAACCAGTTGGCTGCTCAGTCAGTCAATCACGTACTTAGCTAGTTAACTGACTGGCTGTTACTTAGCTGGTCAGCAACAGGGCTGCTCGGAGCTCCCAGACTGGGGCTTCTTAAGCAGGGAAGGGTGTGGCCACTGCAGGCTGCCCGGCTTCCAGGTGCCAACCTTCTAACGGAGGGAGGGCGGGCGGGGAGCAGCGGGGAGCAGCACAACCGGTTGGCTGGGTGTCTGCTCCGAGCGCCTGGAAGGCCCTCCAGGAGCTCCCAGCTGGCTCTCCAGGGTGGGGCGGCCGGACCACATTCCCTGGGCGGGTATCTCATGGCTGCCGGCGCCCAGGCCCCCGCTCCTGGCTGGCGGGGGAACCCACCCCCCACACCAACCCGCCCACCAGCCACACCTGGTTCCCAGGGCGACACCCAGGATGGAAACCTGAGTTGACCAACAAGACCAGGGGACCAGGGGTGGAGGCTGCCACCCCCAAAGAGGGTCAGGGACATCCAAATTGCCAGGGCACGGCACGGGGGAGCCCAGCTGGAAGGATCTGGAAGGGCCACCCCGGCTCCTGAGGCCCTGGAGGCAGCCTGCTGCCCCTCCTCAGCCCAGCAACTCTCCCCACCGGCTCAGTTTCCTCCCAGAGAAACCAAGGAGACAGTCGCCTCATTACAAAGGCCACGGGGATTAGAGATAATGAATAAAAACCAGCCAGGCCAAGGCAGGGCCCTTAATGCACTCCAAATGTGGATTCTGAGACTCTCCCAGTACCCGTCCCTCCTGGGAGCCAGGGGCTGGCTCGCTGCGAAGCCACGAAGCCACGCCATCCCGGGTGGGAAACCAGAGGTGGGGTTTTCTAGCCGTGGGTGACTTTGATGGATTGTGTTTTTCTTTTTTGCAGTGCTGGGGATTAATCCCAGAGCCTTCCACGTGCTAGGCAAGTGCTCTACCCCTGAGTCACACCCCGGCCCAAATCCACCTTCTTTAAGCCTTAGTCCGCAGCCCTGGGAAATGGGGCTTTTAACCCCTGTCACCTGACCGGCCTCTGAGGGTGAAACGGCAGGAGGTGTCTTCCCAAGACTCAGGGGGCTCCTTAAACGGTTTCCCCGCGCCCCTGCCTCAAGAGTCCCTCAGCAATTCAGGCCAAATGGGCCACCCTCTCCCACCACCAGCTGGACACAAACGTGTTTTAAGCACGGTCCTGACACAAGAAGGGTGGTGCCTGAGTGTCGCTGCTAACACTGCTGAGCTGAGTGGCCAGAGCAAGCACTTGCTGGGTGTCACCATCCTCATCCACTGGGGACAGGAAAGGCACTGCCCACACTGGGGGAGCCATATGCAAGCTTGTGTGGCATGCACAGACCCCAGGTGGTCCCAGGAACACAGCGTGCCCAACACATTACCAGTCCCTCCTGGGTGCGTGGCCTCCCCCTCCAGACTATGGGGACAGGGAGGTGACAATCCCGGCCTCAAGGCCTTGTAAGGGAGACAACAAGATTGCATGGGGAAGACATTTAGACCCCACCCACCCCAGGCAGCGGTGCTCACTCGGCAGCCGATGATCTGCGTCCCGTTTGGACTTGGGGAACCACCTTTCCTTCCCTGGGTCTCTCTTTCACAGACCCGAGGTTCTGGCTCTCTGGCCACAGCCTCGGCCCAAGCCCTACGGTTTTCCACTGTACTTTCCAATAGTCTTCCTAGCATAGAGGCTAGGACCAGGGGTCTGGAGTCAGACTGGCCTGGGTTCAGATCCAGCTGCACCAGTTCCTAGCTGTGGGGCTGTGCCCAAGGCCTGTCTCCTCTCTGAGGCTTCGCTGTCTCACCTGCAGAACACAGATGACAGCAAAGACCCCACGAGGTGGCTGTGAGGGTTCAGAGTGTTTATTCAAATGAAAATAGTGGTCAATTGTTTGGGGTGGGTGCCACTCTGATCTCCCTAGACCCCAGCGGTGCCTTGGGCAGAGTCCTCTCCCTCCCCCTGGGGGCTTGTAAAGGCGTGTGAGGAATCAGAAGGATCAGAGCAGCCGGGAGAGGATCCAAGCCCAGATCCACCCCCATGCCAGCTACAGCTCCTCTCGGAGCCTCAATATTCAAATAGGAATCAGACATCCTCAAAATATCCTCATCTTGTGCTTAGCAGCCCTCGACAGGGAAGGTGCTGGGGCCAGGCTGTGATACCCCAGCACTCTAGGCTGGTGTTCAGAGTGTGGCTCTGGGTTCAAATTCAGGAGTGTTTCCTCCATGGCCCTGTGATCCGGGCCCAGGTCACTTAACATTCCTGAACATCAGGTGGTGTCAACGGTCCCTGACCTAGAGGAGAGTTGATAACTCACACAGAGCACTCAGAACCGTGCCTGGCACATCGTAAGTGCTTGATAAATATTTGCTAGCCACCCATTATTTTAATTTCTTATTATAATTGTCGACATTCCTTGTCAATCTCTCTAATCCTCTTTGTGCCTATGTTAAATGAACTAATCACCCCATTAGAACTGCCTTGGAAGCTTATTTAAAAACAACAATGACACGGAACACACCCCGATTTAGTCTGAAGTAGGATGTGGGTATTTTCTAAGTTCCCTAGATGATTCCAACATGAAGTGGGACTAAGTACCACTGCCCTACCCCATCTGTTTGCTGTAAAGGTTAAATACTGAGACAGACATTAAATGATGAGCAGAGGTGGACAGACCACCATAATCAACCTCACTATGGTCAATCCCATCTCACTCTTAAGCCTGGACAAAGACCATTCCAGTCCAACTGGATGCCCTTGGTCAAGGAACTTGAGCTCTCTGTGCCTCAGTTTCTTTATCTGTAAAATGCGGACTAAATGCTTTATGACTATTAGGGTGTTATTGAGACAATGTATTTTAGAAAGCTTAGAAGAGTGCTTAGTTAATACTTAATAGATGTTAGTGTTTACTGTTATTAACTCTCTGGGTTGACTCATGGTTGCCTCTTATATAACATTAGGATAATAATACACTGGTTTTTGTCTAAGGGAGATAAACTGTGACTTCCTCATTTTCTATGCTTCTCATCATTATTATTACAAAAATAACACAGGGTATCTACCATCTAGACACCCTGGTGGGGTCTCAAGGGTCCTGCTAGTGTTTGGCCTAGGTGAAGACACAGTCGCAGGACCTGGGGTACCCATGTTAATTTGGGTGGGGACCTTGACACCCAGAGCCCCAGCCAGGACACGGCCCTCGCGCAGCCACTCACGTAGATGAGGCCTGAGTAGTAGCGCTCGCGGAGGTTGTGCAGGACCGAGGCCTCGTTGAGGCAGGTCAGCTCGGCCATGTCCTCGGCCTTGCTGAACTTGGGCGGGTTCATGCGCTGGATCTGGTCCCGTGGCAGCCGCAGCCGCCGCCCGCTCTCGGCCAGCTCCACCTCGGCCTCCTCCTCGCCCTCATCGCGCAGTGCCGCCGCCTCAAATCCATGCAGCTCCGAGGGCACCCACACCAGGCGCCGCGCCGTCCATTCCACCTGCGGGGCGCTCCCCGTGCCGGGCCCACTGCCCGAGCCTGGCCCGCGGGGCGCAAAGAGGAAGGGCTGGGCTGCCTCCGGCACCGGGCCTGACCTAGGGGGCGCCTTCCGCCCGGGCACCGACAGGGTCACTGCTGCCATGGTCTGCAGGGAAGAGAGAGAGAGGGTGACACCCCATCGATGGGACTCCATCCCTGGTGCCCCCATCCTTACTCCAAATCCTCAGGGGGCAGGCCCCTCGCATTCCTTCAAACTTTTACCTCTTTTTGCATTTCTGCAAAATAGTTCAATAGAGGTGGCTTCCATTCATCCACCTCTACCCATTCATCCACCCATCCATCCACCAACCCATCCATCCACCAACCCATCCATCCATCCATCTATCCATCCATCCACCCATCCACCCATCCATCCATCCACCCACCCACCCATCCATCCACCCATCCATCTACCCATCCATCCACCCATCCATCCACCCATCCACCCATCCTTCCACCCATCCATCCACCCATCCACCCATCCATCCATCCACCCACCCACCCATCCATCCACCCATCCATCTACCCATCCATCCACCCATCCATCCACCCATCCACCCATCCATCCACCCATCCATCCATTCATCCACCCATTCACCCATCCATCCACCCATCCATCCATGCATCCACCCATCCATCCACCCATTCAGTAATTATGTAATTGGCCCAGCTTCGGGGAACCAGGCATACATCTATGCATTCTCAAGATAGCAGCTGCAGGGCTGGGGTTGTGGCTCAGTGGTTGAGCACCTGTGTAGCATGTGTGAGGCACTGGGTTCGATTCTCAGCACCACATATAAATAAATGAATAAAGACTCATCAACAACTAAAAATAAGTTAATTTAAAAAAATAAAAAAGATAGCAACTGCCAAGGCAATAGGTCCCTGCTTTCAGACGCGGTGTGCATTCTAGTCCCAGGCTGTCCAGCACTGGAGCCACTGCCATCTGGGGCTACTGGACACTTGAAATGTGACAAGTAGAACTGAAGAATGGGAATTTTTATTTTCTTCTATTTTAATTCAACTTAAATATAGATAGCACCGTGTAACTATCTGGCACTTGAAATGAAGTATCCAAACCCAGTGGGGCTCCTAGTGTAAGATATACACCAGATTTCAGAGATTTAGTGTGACAGAAAGCTAGTCCATTAGTATTTTTTATATTTGGTGACATGTGAAATGATACTATTTTGGATGTCTTAGGTTAAGTAAAATGCATTATTCACTCATGTCACCTGTTCTGTTTTACTTTTCTTTAGTGTGGCTACCAGAAATTTTAAATTCCAATTCGGACTTGCAGTCTATTTTTATTGGCAGTGCTGTTCTAATCCCAGGAGACAGATAAAAAGATAAATAAGTAAATTATATAGTATGTGAAATAGTAATGAATGCCAATGAGAGAGCTGGGGACAGGGTGTTAAGGCTGGGGGTATTGAAGTTTTAATTGGAGTGGCTAGGAAAGGCCTCTCTGATGTGGCACTTTAAAATAAAGATCTGAGTGAGATGAAGGGAGCAGGTCACAGGGATGTTGGGAGGAAAAGCTTTCCAGACAGCCAGTGCAAAGGCCCTGAGGCAAAAATATGCCCATATGTCTCTGGTAATGTGAAGTGAGCAGGGTGACTGGAGCCAGGAGATGGAGAGAAAGAGGATAGGAAGTGCAGTAAGGGAGGGGACAAAGGATACAACCTGTTTTTTTACTCTGACATGTGAGCCCTAGAGGGTCTGGATCTGACTTTTGTCATCTAGTTCCCCGATCACCTGTGTTCATACCACCCTGTGGACTAAACTCTCACACCCTCAACAACACTTCCTTCTCTGTAAAACAGAGACGGGCCCCATTCCTTCACTCTGTCAAGTACCAGGCCCATATGGGTCTGGGGGTGGGGAGGAGGGGAGAAGCATCAGATGGGGGCCCCTGTCTCTTGGAGCTCCCAGCTCCAGCCTCAGACATCCTATGGAGGCCTGTGAGTGATTCCGGAGCACCCCGGGCACTGCACAGACAGCGTGCTAGGCCCCTCCTGCCCTCAGGGAGCCTGCGAGGTAGACAGCAATTCCAAGGCAGTCCAAGATGGCCAGGAAGTGCCCTGCGTCAGGTCTTCCTGTAGAAGGCTGCCTGTCTTTCCCCTGCCCCAGACACTCCATCACGGCATCCCCACCCCCACAGGACTTCTGGTCATTTCTGCCTCCTCCACTCAGAGCTTCCATCTCTACCCAGCAGGCCGAGGCCCCTGCCATCCCTCACCTCCCAGCACCAAAGTCCTGGCCCCAGTGACTCTTGGGCTTCAATCCCTGGACCCCTGCACTCTGAAAACAGAGAGGTGTTTCTCCACCCTGGAGCCCCAAATAGCCAAGGCTCACTCCAGCCTCTTGTGTGGCCTTGATACACCCAGAGCCAAGCTCCATCCCTGGGACTTTACCCACCACCCCACCCCACCCCACCCACTTCCTCTCCAGCCCTATGGCCTTTGACCAGGAAGGGTTTGGGAGTTTTTGCAATCACTCAGCCCTAAGCCTCCCTCCCTGGAGCCAGGGGTCCAGGGCCCAGCCCCCTGAACCCCTCAGGACTCAGGAGTCTGAATCATCAGCCCTCTCTCACCTCACTGTGACCCCTTGGAGGGGAGGATGCTGGGTTCTAAGGACTGACAATGGCCCCAGAGGATCCAGCCAGAAGACCTGGCCCAAACAGCTGCGCCCCTCCTGCTCCCCCGCCCTCCCTCAGCCAGGAGGAATGCTTTGCCAGGGCTCATTAGTGTCACCTAGGCAGGTGAGAGCACCTGCCCTGGGAGGGGCAGACATTGCTGGGCTTGAATGAAAGGAGCCAGGGAGCCGCCCTGGGGCAGGGGTTGGGGCACTGCATCCAACCTCCAACCTGAGCGTCTTGTTAGGACCCAAGAGTCCAGACGCAAGTCTCTCCTCACTCAGGCCCAGAACACCAGACCACCTCTCCTCCCTCAGACCCAGGGGTCCAGACCCCCCTCCCTCCTCCCTCAGACCCAGGAATCCAGGCCCAGCCCTCCTCCCTCAGGGCCAGGGGTCCAGGCCCAGCCTCTCCCTCAGTCCGGGGATTCAGACCCCAGCCTCTCCCTCAGACCTGGGGATCCAGTCCCCAGCCCTCCTCCCTCAGACCCAGGAGCTGGGGCCCTAACTTCCTTCCTCAGATCAGAAATCCAGGCCCTCAGACCCTGAATCCTGGCCCCAATCCTTTCCTCCCTCAAGACCCAGAAACCCCGGCTTGCAGCGTTGCTGACTTTACTCAGACCTGGGGTATCGGCCCCAGAGTCCTTTCTCCAACTCCAAAGCACCGTCTCTGGATCCAGGAGTCGGGGCACCAAAACCTCATCTCCTCCACCCCGCCCCGTCCCAAGTGCCTGTGTCGCCCCCCGCCTCCAACCCGCGGATCCTTGGACTACCTGGGGGCGCCAGCTGGAGCGGGGAGACGGGGAGGGGGCACAGGAATCCCCGGACCTCTTCAAAGCACTCAGGTGCGTCTACCTCCGCGGTCCAGCGCGGGGCGGGGCCACGTCGCGTCACGGGGTGGGAGCCCGGGTCTGATGTCACCCAGCACCTGCCCGCCTGGGGAAGGGGGCGGGTCCTGGAGCTGCAGGCCTTTGACAGGGAGACGGGCGGGGAGGGCAGAGTGATCCTATTGCCAGGTGGGCGGCGGCGCCAGGGGCTCCTCCTCCTCTGTGGGCAAAGGTCAAGGTCCGCGGCGGAGAGGGCTTAGGACTCCGGGTATTCGAATCCCGCTCCCAGCATTCCTGACTGGGGATTGCGGTCCATGAAATTAATAAAACCACGTGGAGAAAGGGCCCAGGCCAGCGTTTCACCATTTATTCTCTCTGAATCCCAGTTTCCCCCGCCCTGGAAGTGGAGAACACAGTCCACAGAGTGAATGAAGCTAAAAAGAGGACTAAAGGCAGTCCTGGCCTGCGGAGCTTCGGGCCCCTCACCAGCGAATGGAGGGGGAAAGGCCGGTAAGAGTGCCGGGAGTCTTTCTGCTCACCTAGAACAGCCCTTGGAGTTTTGATTCCTAGAATGATCTTAACCAATGAGATACGAACGATCAGCATCTCCGTTTCTCTGATGGTGAAACTGAGGCACGGAGGGAGGAAGAAACGTGCTTAGGTCACACAGTAAGAGGGACATCTGGGATTCAAGTCCGGACTGTCAGCTGCCATTCTAAAGGAGGGGGGTTGGGGCAAACATGCGGTAGGTCCTCAAAGGGGCCACCGCCGTCCCTAGGGGGCTACCGTGGGATTAAAAAGGTTAAAAGGCTCAGCACATACTTTATCTTCAGAGTGTTATTCTCCACCTGGTTTCTCTGCAGTCCCTGCTTCCATCTGATTTTTCCTTTCTGTGAAATGGGTACAATATGACCACTACAAGTTAATAGAATAACGAAAGGAAATAGTTTTAGTTATAAAAATAAAAGTGGTGAAGTACATCGTAGGGGTTCAAAAGGTTTTTCCCCACTCCTCTCTGGCCCGCAGTTTTTACACGTGAAAAGAAAGACACTGTCATCTGGGGGCGGGGGATTGAAGGCAATGACTCAGGTATTAAACCGTCCATCGTCCCAAAGAAAGCCACAGTTTTCCCTTTTGTGGAACAGGCCGGGTGACGCCGGCGAGGACTCCCGACCCGACCTCGAACACAGTAGGAACTCGGGTCCGGGGAGTGTAGCTCTGCTGTCCCCCCTCCCCCGCCGCCGTCCCGCTGCGCGCCCAAGGTGAGTGTCCGCGTCACCGCCCCTCTCCGGTTGCCCGCACCGGCCTCCGGGGCCCGAGCGCAGCCCCCAGCCTACAGCCTCCCCGGGCCCAGCCCCGCTCTGCGGCCCCCAGCGCGTTGCCGGCCCAGGACACTCACCGGCTTGCAGGGCCGTCCAGAGGCTTCGGCCTGGGGAGAAAGAGAGGAGGGTCTGCCAGGACAGCCCCGCCCCCACGAGCACAGCAGGGACCAATCGGCGCCTGCTGCGGCAAGCTACGGCCCCGCCCATGGGGGGCAGCGACCGCCAATCAAGAAGAGCGGCTGGCGGCTAGGGCCAATCAGAAGTTGCCGAAGGGTGCCAGCCGTGGGAAAAGATCTTGGCCGGAGAGCGGAGGCAGGCAGCGCGGTCGTGGGTGGGACCCCAGGCCTGACGGGCAGCGGGCGTGACCAATGGAGAGGAGCGGGGGGCGGCCAGGGGCAGGAGGCACAAGCCGACAGAGTGAATGGGCCGCTTTGTGCGCACGGTTTGAATGGGGGCCTTTGTGAGAGACGGCGTGGGGGGTGCGACTGGAGGCCGGAATGCCTGGGTCCCCAGGGAACCGGCGGGCAGGACAGACAGGAGAAAGAATTCGCTTTTGTCGAACGCCGGCCGCGTATCCGGCACTATCCCAGGCCCTCACCCACAGGGGAGGTGTGGGCGGTGATACCCTGAGAAAGAATAATCATTTATTGAGCGCCCGATGTATGCCAGGAGCTCTGCAAAGCGTGTTACCTGCCTGATTTCATTTAATCTTACAACGAACCCGTGAAATTGGTGCTATTAAGATCACCATCTTCCAGATGAGGTAAACCCAAGCTGAGAAAGAGTGTTAATTGCTGAAAGTCAGAGCTGATAAATGGCCGAGCAGAGAACTCCGAATCTGACTCCAGAACCTGTGCTTTCAGTCACCGCGCTCCGTACAAACGTGGGGCAATGATTCCCAATTCACAGACAGGTAATTCGAAGCTCTTCCAGAAGAGGCAAGAGACATCCCAAGGTCACAAAGCAAGGGCTGCTCGGAACCGCAGGTGGCTTAGTGCCGCTCAGAAGCTCTGTTCAGCATCTGTAAAACTGGGCTGATAATCTCTCTACCCCATCCTCTCCCCCACCCCCACAACAGTCTAAGGTCAAGGGTGCCCAGTGGAATCTCTGTTCAGAACTCGCCCCTCTTCTGTTCAGAACGTTGGTGGCTCCCATTTCACTTAAAGTCAAAACCCGCGCCATGGCCCACAATGCCCTGCACCACGCAGGCACCTGTCCCTCTGATCTCACCCCTCCCTCCACTTCTACTTCTTTCATTTTGCTCCAGCCACACGGACTCCTGGTTGTTCTTCAATTCCTTAAACACTCCTCAGACTGGTCCTGCCTCAGTGCCTTTGCATGCCCTGTTCTTTCCATCAGGAATGCTCTTCTTCCAGGTTTTGCATAGCTGCCAATATTCTTCTCCAAGGTCTCTCTTCTGAGAGTCTGTTTACGACTGTCCCTCTTCACTCTCTCTCCCCACTGGACCCTGCTTTGTTTTTCCTCACAACACTGGTAGTGTTTGTTTATGTGTGTATCATGTCTCTGAACTAGAATTTCAGTCCCAGGAGGGAAGGGTCTTTGTTTTATTCAATGCTGAATCCCCAGGACCTGGCACACAATAGGTGCTCAATAAATGTCTGTCAGCCAGGCACAGTGGTACACTGTAATCCCAGTAATTTAGGAGGCTGAGGCAGGAGAATTGCAAGCTCAAGGCCAGCCTCAGCAACTTAGTGAGACTCTCTCTCAAAATAAAAATAAAAGGGCTGGGGATGTAGCTCAGTGGTAGGGCGTCCCTCAGTTCAATCCCAATTACCTCAAAAAGTAGTTGACAATATTTATTGAGCACTTAAGTACTTCTAAGCCCTTTGTAAGTATTAAATCCCGTAATCCTTCCACTACTCTCAGCGGTGAGCACTGACAGCATGCCCATTTTACAGGTGAGAACACCCAGACACAGTTGCCCACATTTGCACATTTCTAAAGTGACAAAGGCTGAGTTGGAACTCATGTAACCTGTCTCCGGAGCACTACACAAAATCAACAGAGGGGGAACGCCTGAGAACTGGGTCCAAAGGGGGCATTACCTTCTGTCCCCCATCTATGTTTGCAAGACAACATCCTCAAGATAAAGTCCCAAACTCATCCCCTTTGGCCTCGAGACCTCCCCACCAACCAGCTGGGACAATCCTTATTAAGTCATGAGCCCCTGGCTCTCAGGGATTGCGCTGATGCCTCTGTGGGTCCTGAGGGGACAGTATAAGCTGCAGCAGAGGGAACTCAGACACAAGGGTGTGTGGGCCGAGGACATGGAAAGTGGGAGCACCCAGAGTCTCCAGGGCAGATGGATTCCTGCCAGCTGGCACCGCCCACAGCAAGACCTTGGTGTGCAGAACCTGAGTGATGGGCCAACCCGTGTGGGGAGGTCCACAAGAGCCCAGGAAAATCAGAGCTGGAAGGGGAGAAGACGGGAGGGCCAGGGACAGGACTGTCTGGGGATGGAAGAGGGCTTGGGGGCTTTTTTGAGGAAGAAAAGAAAATCAGAGGAGCAGCTTCCTTGCCTGATGGGATGAAGGGGACCTGGTCTCAACAGAGAAAGCAGGGAGAGCGAGGCCATGTGCTTCGCCCTGAGTCCTCGCCACAGCTCTGCCTGGACACTCTCCGTGGCAGTCTTGAAGGGCTCCAGTATTTTATTTTTGGTTGCTGGGCTGTTGTTTTGGTGCATGTGACCCAGAGCTGGTACTGGCTCGGAGACAAGAGCAAGCTGGCAGCCACATGTGGGTCATGGATGAATGACAGGCTCAGTTCTACAACAACAAATATTTGTTGAGTGCCTACTGTGTGCCATGCATTGTTCTGGGCTAGGTGTCAGCAAACCTTGTCTGTGAAAGGGCAGACAGCGAAGGTCCTTAGCTTTGTAGGCCAGATGGCCCAGGCTGTGACCGCTCCACTCCAGCCCTGCAGCTCCAGAGCAGCCAGAGACAAGGTGTAGAGGGGTGAGTGGGGCCACATTCCAACAAAACTGTTCACACAAACAGGAAGGATTTGACGCTTGGGGTCTAGGCTGTTGTCCCCTGTTTTAGACAGTCACAGTCCTGCTCTCACAACACTCAGAGGTAATCCACCGGCACAGCAGGCAGTGCAAATGAGTCCACCCCTAAGTCAGATCCTGTGCCTCCCCCTGGCCCACCCCCCACTCAGAATGTTGCCCAATCACACGCAGAGTGAAAACAGAGTCCTCACCGGCCACAGAGTCGCTTGTGTCATCTGGTCCCTTTGCTCACTCTCTGTTCTCCTTCCCGTCTTCTCGCTCCCTTACTCCACTCCAGACACACTGGCCTCTTTGTTGCTCCTCAGATACACCAGGCACCATCCTGCCTCAGGGCCTTGGCACCTGCCTCTCTGCCCACCATTCCTTGCAGTTTCAGGGAGGCCTCCCTGAGCACCCACTTATTCCCCTAGGCCCCCAACACCCCGCACCCTGCTGTCTTCATTTTGCCACAGCGCTCCGCATCCTGAGCCTCCCGCCCGCCAGTCCTGTGCTTTTTACCTTTATTGTCTATTCTCTGACACCTCCACTAGAATGGCCACTCTGCGTGGGTGGGGATTTTGTCCAGGCTGTCCCCTGCTGTGTTCCCAGTACCCATACAGAGCCTGGCACACAGCTGATACTTGACAAGCCCTGGCCCATGGCATGATGGCATTCTAGGGGTGGACACATGCCAGCCAAGTGGCGGTTCAGGGCCAGTGCTGAGGAGAAAAGACACAGGTGGAGAGAGGAGCAGGGGACAGGGGCATTGTTTTTGAAGGGGAGCAGGGAAGGCCCTCTGAAGAGGTGACATTGGGTGGATCCATATGACAGGGGACCCTGGAGAAGGAGTACTGCCAGTTGATATGTGGATAAAAAATGACTGGACAGACGGGTGGCTGCTGGAATCAAGGACTGACTGGACGTGTGAATAAACATGGGAGGAAGCAGCACCGAGGCACCTGAAGGGGAAGGCAGTGAAGTGGGGAGGCCCACGGGGGGCCAGCAGGGGCCAGCGCAAGATGGAGGAGCAGGTGAGCACATGGATGGAGGGATGCACAGACAGACAAGCGGACAGGCAGAAGGAGGGACAGAGCGGTGGATGGGCAGGTAGAGGAGGGACAGACAGAGGGACAGATGGGTGGATGGTGGATGGAGGGGTGGCAGGTGCAGGGATGGCAGGTGGTCTTTCGCACCTCCCTACCTCTGTGTCTGCTGTGCTGTCTGACCTGTTGTGTCCTCTCCCACCTCTCTACCCATGGTCAGCTTCCCAAGGGCCCCTCTATGCTCAGCATGTGTGGAGGGCTCCCTGGGCTCAGCATGCTGTCCACTCCGACACTGCTCACGTGGGTCACAGTGACATCTGCCAGCACCTTCACACACCAGCAGCCCTTGCAGGGCTGGGCCTGAGTCCACAGTCCCGTGGGTACCCACAGCCTGACCCGGCCCAGGCATGGCGCACAGGACAGGAAGGGCTCTCAGAGCCACGTGCCGTGCTTGAGCAAGGGCTGGAGTGTGTCTCCTGGCCTGAGGGCTGGGAGACAGGAGTCTGTCAGCATCGCTGTCTGTGGGAATCTGCAGGGTTGAGCATGGGGCTTGGGGTGTGTTGCCGGCCCCCCAGGACCTCATGAATTTCTGGGTAGAGAGTTGTGTGAGAGGGCAGTCTGCATCTCTGGCAAGACCTAGTTCAAAGTTGACCTTCACGGAGTCCCTCGCCCTCTCTGTTCCTGCCTCCACCTGCCATGCTCACCTTGAATAGTATCCCTCTTTGCCTCCCCCACCAGCTTGGAGGCCCTAGAGGACAGGGCTGGGGTCTGACCCATCCCTGCATCTGGTAGTTCCAAAAAGGCCAGACGCTTATTAGGTGCCTAGAACCCCAGCACAGGATGTGGAGCACAGCATGCCTCAGGGAAGCTGTCGACTCGGGAAATGGAATTAGGACTCTCGTCACCAATGAGCTCCTACTCACACTTCAAAACCCAAATCAAAAGTTTCCTCTTCCAAGAATACATTTCTGACTCCCCCTGGCTGGCCAAATAACACAACAAGATTTTGGGGTGAGGTATTATTTCTCTTTTATGAATGGGAGAAATGTGTAATGAGTAGAAAAAGGCAAAAGCAATGGATGTCGGTTCCAGGATTTAGTTAGAAAACACTGTGACTCCACTGGTTACCGGGTGACTCTCTTGTCTGATAGTTTGATAAAGCGAGCTGCCCTATTGGAGGTACCCATGTGGCAGGAAACTGAGGGTGCCCACTGACCAACAGCCCAGGAAAAACTGAAGCCTGTCCAGAACCAGGTGAGTCAGCACAAAATCTGGTCCTTCTCCTCTTGAGCCCTGAGAGAAACCACAGCCCTGGCCCACTGATCTCAGCCTTGTGAGACCCTGAAGCAGAGGACCACCACAGTTATTTTATTCATTTCTTCTTAAATTAAAACAATTTTAATTAGGCAAGGTGGGAAAACAAGCACCAGGGCTACGTTTTGACCAACATCATTCATGGGGTGCACTTCAACCTGACATACCCTTGCTAGTATTTTGGTGAGGATTTATTATCAAGTATTTAACATCTTTGGAAGAAGGTGCTAATTATAGTCACCCTGTACTGGGAGAGGGTGTGTGCTGGCACCGTTTAAATATTTTATACCCATGAACTCATTCAGATCATTCAACGGCCCTGGGAGGCAGGCACAGTTCAGAGCTTCCTACTAAAGGTGAAGAAAATCATGGCTGGCAGAATTCAAGATGTCCCCCAGCTCAAGAAGGTAGAGTGGCAGGGCTGGGATTTGAACCCGGGGAGTCCTGCCCCTACTCTAACGTTCTACCCATTAGAAGGGAGGACCCGAGAGGAGCCGATGGTGGCGGGTCCCTGCCCACCACCAGAGTGAGTTGAGCAGATCTGGGCCAGGCCCAGGGGTCTGCATTTCCATGAATTCCCAGGTGCTAGCATTCGGATGACCCCTCCAAAACGCTGAAACTTAATAACCATTGTGACCATATGAGGAGACCAGACCTTAAAGAGATGACTACATCACCCTCGTGAATGGAGTTAATGCCCTTACCGTAGGATTAGCTTAGTTATCGCGAGAACTGGTTTGCTATAAAAGTGGGCTCAGGCCCTCTGACTCGCCACTTGGCATCTTCAGAGAAGTGGTGTGGGACAAGGAGGGACCCCACAATCCCGCATATTGGACTCTCCAGCCTCCAGAGCTGTGAAAAATAAACTTTTCTTTATGAATCACCCAGTCCATGATCTGCTATGGCAGCAGAAAATGGATTAAAGTGCAGGGTGATCTGATGGTGGCAGATGACTCCTGGCCTACTGGAACCACAGCGCTTTGTGCCCTCCTGCATTCCTTTTTCTCTCACCTCCTACATCCATCCAACAGCAAATATTATCAACTTGACCTGCAGCAGATAGCCAGAATCTGACCCCACCGTGCCATCCCCAGTGCTGCACTCTGACCCCACGTCTCCTGTCTGGACCATTGCAGCAGCACAACTCTGGTGCATCTGCTTCTCTTTGTGTGTCATTTCTCCCCCACACAACAGTCAGAGGGGAGTTAGAACCCAAGACAACTCACATCCCTCCTTGACTCTGAGCCTCCTCTGGTTACTGGCTCACCCAGATAAAAGATCTCACCATGGACCACAAGTTCCTGTGGAATATGGTCCCCTTTGTCTTTTCTTCACCTTTAACTTCCCTTCTGTCTCTCCACTACGTGCACTCTAGCTTCTTACTGCACTCCAAATACAACAAACACTCCCACCTCAGGGCCTTTGCATGGAGCTTCCCTCTGCCTGGAAAGCTTTTCCTTTTCCACATCCTCCCAGACATGACCTTCCCCTGAGTCATTCCAGTCTCTGCTTAAATGTCACCTTCACAGGGATGTTTTTTCCTTTGGCCACCCTGCTGAACATCTTAACCACACCCCAGGTCCCTCAATGCCCTTCATCTCTCCTGTCTCTGTTTCCCCACAGCATTTTAATGGTCTGTTGCCTGATTGATGTATTTACTGGTCTGTTATTGATTGTCTCTCTTAACTGAGGAATACCAGCTGGTGAAGGGCAGGGACTGTTTCACTCACTGTTCTGTCCCCAGCACCTAGGACAGTTCCTCCCACACAAGGTGAGTGCTGAGTAACTGTCAAATGAACAGAACACATTAACCCTTGAGAAATTCTGCTCTAGCCAGTAGAGTGCCAGGGAGCTTCAAATTCCTCTTACTTTTCTGTGCCATTGGCATTGTCTGACGGGACCGTCGTTACCTCAAGTTCAGGAGCAGGGAAAGGACCTCCAAAGACACTTCTTAAACCTCTTTTTTTTTAATTAAAACAACACACAAGGTGGAAAAATTCAAAGAAGAAGGTAACAGTTCCCCTGACCAGCTCCTTCCTTCCCACTTCACCTTTCAGATGTAGTCCCCTGATGATATTTTAGTGTGAAATCTTCCAGAAACTTCCATTATTTATTTACACCAGAAGTCAACAAATGACAGTCCACAAGTCACATCTGTCCTTCTGCCTCTTTGTCAATAAAGTTTTATTGGAACACGACCATGCTTTTTAGTTTCAGTGTTGTCTAAGGCCACTTCCAGGCTACCAGGGCAGAGTCGTGGACAAGTAGCTGAGAAATATCCTCATTGATTTCTCATGTTTAGAGAAATGGGAGGATACTTGGCTAGGGAATTCTGACTTGTTCTTCTTACTTGGCAATATGTCTTGGCAAATTTTTATTTCCTACCTTTGAATTCACCTTGATCTTTGTCACGTGTGCATAATATTCCCTGGCCACTGTGTACAGTCCCATTGGCACCTCTCCCTTTGGTGGAGCTGTAAGTGGCTTTCTGTTTTCTCACCTTTACTAATGGCACTACAGTGTACACCCTTCTTCCTGCTTCCTTCTGTGTGTGCAGGGAGGACGCTGGGTCAAAGTGTATGTGCAGTTAGGCTTTTAATAGGTGTTGCCAAGCTGCCACCCATAACAGTACTATTTTCCTTCTAAGGAAAAAACTAATGAAAAAGAAACCAGTCTGGTCAAAGTATTTATTACAGGCTATTCTGTGAGAGGTCCCACCCCTTGGGAGGTTTCCCTGACCCCAGGACACACCTCAGACTCAGCCTTGGTGCTGGCTGTTCCTTCCTCCGCCCTTCTCTGTCTGCTGAGATGTCACTAAGGCTGAAAAGTCGTCGTGAATGGCA
The DNA here is from genome assembly GCF_902686455.1 of Sciurus vulgaris. Classification (NCBI taxonomy): domain Eukaryota; kingdom Metazoa; phylum Chordata; class Mammalia; order Rodentia; family Sciuridae; genus Sciurus; species Sciurus vulgaris. The sequence goes on along the minus strand of NC_136478.1, from coordinate 61,657,216 downwards.
GGGCAGGATTTGTGACCTTAACTGTGCATTTACCCCTGGACCCAGCCATCCCTGTCCCAAGTGGACGCCCACAGGGAGGCACATGCAGGGGGCACAAGCATGTGCCTGAGGATGCCCAAGGCAACCCTGTGGCGGGGATGGGGATGTGGAGACACCCTGGGTTCTGTTCCTTGAAGAACTGATAAGTAGAAGGGGGTCGATTCCCTTCCAGTGTTCTAGAAGCAATAAATCAAGAGTTCCACAGGACAACACAGAGAGAGCCTAAAACAAAACAGCGTCCATAGCACAATGTGAAAGCTACCCTCTCCAGTGTCCACTTAGAAGACATCAGTACCCAAAGCCACACTCTCTGGCTCAGGTGTCTGTGCATCTGAAGACTGAATGACTGCTAAGGTTTTGGGGTTTGCCCATGGAGTTGGGGCCGGGGACAAGAGGGAATGGATAATGAAAGATAAAAATAAACATGAGAGCAAATAGGGACACAGACCAAGGACAGACAGAGATGCGCACATGGCACAACTCTAGGCGCCTGACTCCACCCGGCTGCCAGAGGGGCAATCTTGGAGGGTCGACTCTTCGCAGGAGCCGTCCCCAAGCTGTGCCCCAGGCTCCAACCCTTCCTCAGCCAGAATCAGCCACCGTCTCCTCTCAGATGCTGCCAAAGCCTTCCGCCAACCACAGCGGCACAATCTCACTAAACGGAGGCTGTCCGCGGCTGCCTCTCCAACCAGAGGGGGCGCGTTGCAGGCAGGACGTCCGTCCCCACTCGGCTCCCTGTGGGTCGGGACGGAAGCCCCTCCCCCTCCGAGCGGTCGGGCAGCGAGCTAGTCAGTGCAGGTCCTGCGCTCTGCACAGCCACATGCCCGGCACCCTGTGGGTGTCAGTGGCTCTCATCATCATCATCATCGCTATTGATGTTATTACGGGGATTGGCCTCAGGGCCTTGAGAACGCCCCGCTCCAATGCCCCCTTCTTCCAGAAACTTCCTGATTGTTCCCCAGGGAGCCCTGCCAGCCCCTGGGGCCCCTCTGTCATCGCATCGCCCCCAGGCATGGACACTGCCTGGTCACCTGTTGGCCTCCCACACTGGACCAAGAGCTCCTGGAGGGCCGGGACCAGGAGGGGTTTACCTTGGACTCCTCAGAGCCGGGCATAGTGGCTGGTGTCCCTTGGCCTCCAGAATCATCTGTCCATCTGAACGGAATGCAGGCAAGGAGGGCAGATAAGGCCGGTGTATAATTAACGAATATATAGCGGGCTGTGTGTGATAACAGCCTGCGGACGAGGATAGAGACCAAGCGTGCTGAGTCCCCATCTGGTTTCAACCTATCTGCCTCCTCCCCTGCATTCCAGACTCCCAGTCAGCACACCCGGCCCAGGAGCCAGCTCTGAGCCTCCGTCTGAGCCTGGAGGGACGCCTTCCCTTCCCCTTCTACCAGTGTAACTGCGGCAGGTGTTGCGGATGTGCCTCGCTGGAAAACAAGGGACTCTTACTCTTGTGCATGTGTGCTGGGTCCCTTGGCCTCAGATAAAGCATACGGACCCTTCCCAAGCCTAGCTTTTTAAAGTCAGGCTTATTGAGATTTAATTTATGTAGGAATTAATAATTTTTGTGTATCTAAACAGTAGTCTCCCTTATCTGTGGTTTTGCTGTCTGAGATTTTGGTTACTTCAAAAAAGGGTGGCTGAGTTTATCATTGCACGTCCAGGCGCTCTGATGACAGATGGACAACGACAGGATGAGCAGGAGAATAGAGAAGTGCCAAGCGCACAAACGGAAAAGGCACACGATAAACAGCTGGGCACAAGGCGCTCCCAGGCTGCTCAGCCACCACTGCGCATGCCCACAGAACCACCGGTGGGAACACAGAGAGCAAAAACAATTAGACGGCTGGGCACAATGGCACCCGCCTGTAATCCCAGCGGCTTGGGAGGCTGAGGCAGGAGGATTGAGAGTTCAAAGCCAGCCTCAGCAAATTAGTGAGGCCCTAAGCAACTCAATGAGACTCTGCTTCTAAATAAAATACAAAAAATGGGCTGGGGATGTGGCTCAGTAATTGAGTGCCCCTGAGTTCAATTCCCTGTACCAAATTTAAAAATAATAATAATTAGATAATCATCCCTACCAGTCAACAATATGTTGCTGTGCAATAAAGACTGTTCTACCCATGTTACCTGCGAGGAAGAAATTTGACAAGTTGACAAGTGTGTTACCTTAACTTTCCTTTGACCTGAGGACCGCCATGTACAAAATTCTCTTCATCCCAAAGTGGTATCCATCTCGACACCAGCACAACCCCAAAACTGTCTTAGCATTTGGGTGCAGACTTTTTATTTCAAAGACATATTTCAAAAGCTATGCAGCTGTGTCACCCTGGGTCCTGAACAGTGACGGTCACCTGAGTGGATATTTGAGGATTTGGGTCACAATGTGTCAGCACTGAACACTGGATCCTGAGTGGAGAAGGGGCCATGTGTCCTGGAGTCAAGGGGCTGTGTGTGTTCATGCTGGGCGAGGGCTCCCTCCGCCCAGCTCCCAGCACAGGGGTTCCCTGGTCTCCAGGCAGCACTGGGATTCTGGGTTGGTATATGCTCGTCTTTTGCATTAAAAACAAAATCTACTGCACAGAAGTCCGTACCATGGATGCTCCATAGTTTGTTTTAAACAACCCACAGCTGATGGGTTGATGGATGTTTACATTGTTCCCAGTGTTTTGCTATTATAAACAAGGAAGTGGAAGAAGTGTTCCCCATGCCTCTTCATAAACCTGGGATAATTATTTCCCCTGGGATGGAAGTTAGTAAGTAGTACTGCTGGATCTCTATGCATTTTTCCCTACACATTTTACTGTGGTGCATATAGAAAATTTGAAGGAAAAAAGCATATGAAGATCTCCCAAGTAGGCCCTGGCTAGATTCCACACTCGTGAACCTCCTGATGCATTTACTTTATTACATATATATCCACCTGTCTCTCTAACCTTGATGATTCTGAACCAGAGATAAATTTACCTTCCTGGGGATATTTGGCAATGTCTGGAAACACTTATTATTGTCACAAGGGAGAGAGCTACTGGCATTTGGTTGGTAGAGTCCAAAATGCCACTGACTTCCTATAATTCACAGGACAACATTGTACAATGAAGAATTCTCTGGCCCCAAATGTCAATAGTGCCAACGCTGAGGGACTCTGCAGTCTACCTGCTTCTTAGAATGACCCGAAACAAAAGTGTGCTTCAGTTCTAAACACACCATTGGGCACATTATTAATTCAAGTTCGGTAGTTGTTTACAGTTTCCTTTTGAGGTAAAATTTACATACAATAAAATGCACAACTCCTACATATACCAGACAATGAGTTTTGACAAATGCTTACATCCAATCATCAAAAATATAGAACATTTCTGTACCTGAGAAAGTTACCTCATGTTCCTCTCCCATCAGTCCCCACCAACCCCCAAATCTGACCCCAAATCTGCCTCAGCAGTTACTGTTTTGGTTTTAATCACTGTAAACTACTCTGTTCTAGACATTTTTATGAATAGAATTCCACAGTAGATGATTTTGTGTCTGTCTTTTTAATTCAACATAACACTTTTGTTATTTATCCATCTTGTTGTAGGAATGTTTCTTCAGTCATTTTTTTTCCATTGGTGTGTAGTAGTCCATGACATGAATATACTGCTGTGTTTATTCACTACCTTATTGATGGACACCTGGGATATTCAAGTCTATAGATATTCGTATCCATTTCTCTTGGGGGAAATACCTAAGAGTGAGATTTCTTTGTGATAGAGTAAGCAGAGTTTTAATTTACAAGAAAATGCCAGAACCTTTCCCAAGGTGTCTGTATGAGCTTCCTATGGCTGCTGTAACAAATTGCCACAAATTTGGTGGCTTAGAAAAGCACAGATTTATCATCCTGTAATTCTAGAGGTCAGATGTCTGGAGTGGCCATTACAGAGTGGACATCAAGATATCATGGAGGCTGCTTCTTCTGGAAGCTCTGAAGAATTGTTTTCCAGGTTTTTTTTTTTGTAGTAAGAAGCCACCTTTCCCCCTCAACTCACGGCCTCGCCACTCTGACCTCTGCTTCTGTCATCACGCCTCCTTCCCTGACTCTGACCCACCTTCCTGTCTCCTGCAAGGAACCATGTGGTTCCACTGGGTCCCTTGGGTAACCTGGGACCCGTCTCAGGAGCCTTAACTCAGTCGCACCTGCAAAGTCCATTTTCCCACACAAGGCAGCATGGTCAGAGGTGCTGGGGGCGGGGTGGAACCGCGCTGGGGCTGTTCTGCTTGTGTTTTTCCCGGGGACCCTAACATCTTCCTCAGGACCTCTTGCACCCGTCCTGTGGTTCTAGAAGGTGGCTGCATCCCCCATGATTTCAGTTTGCATTTCCCTGGTGACTAACGATGTTGGCATTTTATTTTCACATGCTTCTTCCTCCTCGGGGATGCGTCTGTTCAGATCCCTTGCTCATGTGGTACTCGGGGTGTTTGCCTTCTGAGTTCCAGGACGGAACTTTTTTTCTTTTTTGAACAGTAACTGCCAGTGGCCTCTCCATCCACAACTGCCCCTCAGGCCGGCTTCCCACACAGACAGTCCCCCACCCGCCCCTCCTCCCATCCTCCTCACCCTCTTTCTCTGCCAGCTTCCTCCCCTGCTTCCTCAGTAGTCTTTTGGGTTTGGGGACAACAGGATCAATAGGACAACTTCTGGGAAGGAGGCTTAGCTCCAGAATCCTACTGCCCATCGTGGTAACCATTGGTCCCACGAGACTACTGAAATTTAAACGGATTAAAATTAAGTAAGATGAATAATTTGGTTCCTCAGCCTCACTGGTCCTATTCTACACAATCCACCGGTACACAAGGCCATAGCTACCATGTTGGCAGCACAGATGCTCCACATTCCCATCCTCACTGAAAGTTCTCGAAGTCTCTGGAGTTGGTGGGGTCGGGGGAGGAGGAACAACCTGCTCCGCACAGCCAGTGCCTTTTCTAAGACAGCACAGGTGCATCATTAGGCTAAACAACCGCCTTTCCCACTGGGGGTAAGGAAAGGAAGACATCAAGGAGAGGAGAAAATGAGAAAAAAAATCATCCAACCATAATAATAATAATAATTGTCTGGCACTTTGTAAGTACTCATTACATTTTTAAAAATACACAACTACCATCTAATGAGTGCTTACTGAGTGCCAGGTACTTTCTTGATGGTGTTATCTGGCATGTGTTTATGCCCAGGGAATTAGAACCAGCAAGAGAGAGGACACCCACCCAGGCCCCTTCTTTTCCTAATAGCAGCAGGCTGGACTGTCTAAGCTCCACCCAGCACGCTGGCCAGCCATCTGGGAAGGGGATCTCTCTGGAATGCTGGAACGGGCTCCTCATCTCCCCTGCCAAACCTGCTCAAGGCTTCCTTCGCCACATAGCCAATGGTCTCTCCCAGTGAGCTGAGACAGTGTTAGATACGGGCACTTCCTCACTGACGAATCCCTTGCCCACCCCCTGCAGGTGGCCCTCCTGTTCTCTGTCTTTATCCTCACTGGCCACAGCCTCAGGTCAAGCCTCTCCCTCCTGGTCCCTTGCCCCAGCCTCCTCCCAGGCCTCCAGGCTCCCCCTGCCCACCTCATTCCAGGACACTCACACATTCTGGAGAGTCTTTCTATCCCCAGAGTCCATTCAGCTCCCCAGTATTTGCAGGACAATATCCCAGTCTTTGAGTTTGGCATTGGAAATGTTCTGTTCTATCTCTGCAAAAGCACATTTCCCTTTACCGAGAACTTTCTTTTCTCCATCTCTGTTGAACTCTGACTCAACCTTCAACATCCCCTCTTCCCAGAAGCCTTTCCTGATTCCTTCAGACAGGACAGTTAGCACCTCCTCTGAGCCTCTGCACTGTCAGACCTGGTCTGTTACAAGTCTCTGACTACCTCTCATACACCTTCATTTGGAGGGTTGACCTCCCAGATCGGGAAACTCTTACTCTTCTTGGCCACCACATTTTAGATGGGGCCTAGCATGTAACAGGTACTCAGTATGTTCCGGATGGGGGAAGTTGATGACTGTTGACATCAACATCATCTGTGTACAGAAGGATAACTCTCCAGGGGGAAAATGAGGAAGACAGCATCATAAACAAGTGATCATTGGTATCACCAGTGATGTGACCTTCCAGTGTTGGGGCTCTGATGTCATGCATGGAGAAGGACACAGCATCACTTCCATGGCATTACTGCCCAAAGCACATGGCCTGAATCCAATCATAAAGAAAACACCAGACAAACCCGAGCAGAGGGACAAGTCTACAAACTAGATGGCCAGTGTGCCTCAAAAGTGTCAAGATCATGACTGTCAAAGAAAGACCAAGGCTGAGCTGCCACACATTGGAGGAGATTAAGAAGACCTGACTCCAAAAGGCATGGTGAGACCACAGACCAGAGAAAGGACATGAGAGGGAATCTCTGTGGAATTTTACAAAGGTCTACAGATTAGTTCATACAGATGTTACAATGTTAATTTCAAAGTTTTGTTCATTTTTAAGGTGTGGACATTCAAGGAATCTTGGATGAAGGGTACATGGGAATTCTTTGAACTATTTTTGCAACTTTTTCATAGTTTAAAAAGAAAATGAGTCACATGTGGTGAAACCTTCAGTCCCTCACCAATCAGCAGATTCCAATTCGGCAGGTCTGGGGTAGGGTTGCTGCCTCTCCACGGACCATATTTTGAACAGCAAGTCCAGAGCTTGAACTTGAGCAGGCATGGAAATCACCTAGGGGAACTTGACAAAACTATAGAGTGCTGTGTTGCACTCTCCACCTCTCTTGGAAGCCTCTCTGTGCAGAGCTTGGCTCCCCGAGGTGATCAATCCCCTACATTCAATAACCTCCTACTATGAGCCTTAGCATGGTTTCAGGTCACTTAGCCAAATCCAAATGGAGACGAATCAGAACTGAGAAGGTGTGAGTGGGCACAGGTTGAGCCCTCAGGATGCAGTCCCCCATGGCACTGCATGAAACCCCGTGAAACTAAACTATGCATTCTTTGTAGAAGCCCTCAGGGTTTCCCAACTATGTGCCACTGTACAGGTTGTACCTTCACTTTGAACGCCCATGCCCACCTCCCAACACATCTGAATTTTACCCATTGGTTTTAGTTTTCTAGGACTGACATAACCAAATAACTCAAGCTGGGTGCCTTAAACAAGAGAAATCACTTGTCTCACAGTCTGGAGGCTAGCTATTTGAAATAAAAGTGTCATTTGGGCTGGTGCCCACCTAGGGCTATGAGAAGGGCCAGTTCCAGGCCTCTCTCTTATCTCCTTATGGCCTCAGGCATTTCTTGAATTGGATATGATTTCTCCCTGCATTCTATCATCTTCCTTCTGGATGTGTCTGTGTCCAAATTTCCCTTTCTTATAAGGACACTGGTCATGTTGGATTTGGGCCCCTCTAACTACCTCATCTTAACTTGATCATCTGAAAAGGCCCTATTTCCAAATAAGATTACATTGACAGGTACTAAGGATTAGGACTTCAACATCTTCAACATCTTTTTTTTGAGAGGGGGACAACATCATTTGGCCTATAATACCAGCTGTAAAGGCTCAGCTCCTGATTCCTCCTTAAAATATTCTCTAATCACCCAGCATTCACTTATCTGCTTGCAGAATCTCCAAAGCTTCCTTTTCCAGTCTGGATTAAATGCAGACTTGTCTAGATATTTTCATCTGTGTTTTGTAATTGTTTTCTTAGAATATGAGCTTGCTGAAGACAGCTCCTGATGTCTTAGACAACCTCTGTCCCCACAGTGCATTGGTAGAAAGTGCTCAGTCTACAGTTTTGGAATGAACCAGCGAATTGATTTGGTATTTATTGAACACCTACTAAGACCAAGCCCTGTGCTACTTCTCAGGGGCACAGCAGTAATCAAGACAGATTTTATACCCCAGCCAGGAGAGAAAGAGAATAAGCAAGATAAGTCAGATGGTGACACACACTATATTGATTTCCTAGGGCTACCCATCTAAAAAAAAATACCATGAACCATCTGATTTAGAACAGAAATTTATTGTCTCATAATTCTAGAGACTGAAGTCTGAAAATCCAGGGGTCATTATGGTCATACTACCTCTGAAAACTTTGTGGCCTCTTTCAGCTTCTGTGGTTGCTGGGAACCATTGTACCTCTTTGTCTTGTGACCATGTCACCCCTATCTCTACTTTTCTCATTGCATGGTCTCCTTCCTACGTGTCTGTCTTCATGTAGTTTTTTTTTTTTTTTTTTTTTTTTTTTTTTTTTTTAAATGGGCTCCAATTGTATTGGATTTGGGGCCTACCCCTCTCTGGCATGGCCTCATCTTAACTAATGACATCTTCAGTGACTATTTCTGAATAAGGTGTATAAGAAAAAGAAGTGACAAAGCCTGTGCTTTCTAAAGAGCCTCGAGATGAGAGGATTTCACTCATGCCTGCTAAAGGCAATCCCAGAATATTCCAACAGATGGATAAACAACAGAAATCAGTGTCCATGGCCTTCCTCATCTCTCAGCTGGGAGTACCCTAACCAACTAAATCAAAACAGATTTTTCAAAGACAACTTTTCTGTGGAAATCCTATAGAAACCCTCTCCTGAGCTTGCCTTCTGGACTCTCTTCAGGTCTGCCCTGATTTTGGGGGTGGGGTGGGGGGGGTGGGGGGCTTCATTGCAATTCTTTGTTTCCAAAATAAAGGCTATTTCCTTTTACCTGTGCGGTAATCTCATTTCTTTCCAGTTAACAGGTCACATTCTGAGAGGTCCTGCAGGTTAGGACGTTTGCCTTGTATTGTTTTGTTTTGGAAGACACACAGTTTAACCACTAACACACATGAATGTAAAATAAGAAGCGGAAAAGAAGGACAGCAAGTGGTGGGGTGAGAGGCTGCTCCCCTAGATTGAGTGGCTTGGAGAGACCTCTGGGTGTAAGGGACACATGAGTCACAGGCCCAAGAGAGACACGGATGGTAAAGATGCTTTCCTAGGGAATAAAGAGTGTGGATTTCATTGCCAGGCATTTAGGACACTTCCCTTGGCGTCTCAGAGGTATTTAAATTGTTTTTGTGTTTTTTGTTCCCGCTCATTTCCTGGTGAGATTCGTCAGGAGGAGAGTCACTGAGGCGGGGTCCTCTAAGAACCTGGTAATGTTTCCGCCGTGTCAGATTCACTAAATCAGCCGCTCTGAGCAGCCCTGACAGCTGCGAGGCGAGACGCCATCAGATCCCGATTCCAGGGAGAGTTTGAGGCCCCTGCTGCGCACCAGCTGCTCCACCAGGTCTCACGCTGTCACGGCCACCGCCCCTGCCGCCTTCATTTAGAACAACACGCACGCCAAAGAGAGGACACGTCCTAAATGCACAGATCGGGGGGTTGCCACGCACAAACACTCCGGGGAGACCAGCACCCAGACCCGGAAAGCAGAGCCGCTCCAGCCCCCAGGCCTGCTGGTGCCGCCCCTCCCCCACGGTCACCACCTCCCGCCTCCGGCACCGCGGTCTTCCCGCTCTGGAATCTCCACGGGAGGGCCGTGCGGTCTGCGCTCTTGAGTCTGCCTGTCTTCACTTGACTAGTTTCCACCCTGTCGTGCACTCTGTTTGTCACGCGGGGGTCAGCAGACTGCAGCCTGGGAGCCAGACCTGGCCCCTTCCCTACTTGTGCAAGTGAAGCTTTACTAGGACGAGCCACGCCCTCCCTTTGCGGCTGCCTTCAGCACACTAGGCACTACAGAGGCCGCAGAAGAAGCCAAGAAGCCGTGTGCCAGAAAGCTGAAAATAGTTACTATCGGGCCAGAAGAAGTTTGCTCATGCCTGCTGTGTGGCGTTCCATCGTGCAAATAAAAACACAGTCTATCCATTTAAGGGGGGGGGGGGGGGGTTTTTCTAGTTTCCAGTTTGGCATGGTTATCATACAACCCCTGAGAATGTTCTAGTATATGGTCGTCTCATTTTTTCTGTAAAGAACCAGGTAGTACATTTTTTAAAAATTCTGGAGTCACATACAATCTCTCCTACATGTTCTTTTCTTTCTTTTCCTTTTCCTTTTTTTAACAACCCTTCAAAAGCATGAAAGCTGTTCTTGTCTCTGGGCAATATAAGAACAGGCTACAAGGTGGTTTTGGCCCTCAAGCTGCAGTTTGTCAGTCTCTGCATTAGTGCATGAGTTTTGGTGAACACACACACGCGCACACACACACACACATTTTTTTTCCTCGGTATGCCAATGTCCTGGGGTTTTTTTTATTTATTTTTTATTTTTTATTTTTTATTAGTTGTTGATGAACCTTTATTTTATTTACTTATTTATATGTGGTGCTGAGAATCCAACTCAGTGCCTCACACATGCTAGGCAGGCGTTCTTCCAGTGAGCTACAACCCCAGCCCCCAACGTCCTCTTTTTATAACCAAATGTTTGGTCATTCCCCTTAACTCTGCAGAAATGAGATTTGTGGAGAATGTAACTTCATCTTTACACATAATTTTAAAAGTTCAATTAACCACGAAACAAAGGATAAAGTGAGGTTAATTTTTAATAAAATAATATGAAATTCATCGTGCACATGTGGAGGCACGGTGGTAGACTGTTCACAGATATTTTGGTGTTTTTCTCCTCCTAGCAATAAGATTGTACTTCCAGTCATGTGACTCACTTGTGCCAATGAAATGAGAATGGGAATAGGTGCCATTTCTAGGGGTAACTAAGAGGTAGCTTTCTTCCTCTACTCAGTAACTGGCAGCAGCTTCTCAAGAGTAGATGTTTCACCAGCCTGAGTACCACAGGCAAGACTGAGGCTGTGAAAGCGGAGCCCTCAGTCAACTGTGAAAGCATGAGCATGAGTAGGAAATGTATTTGCAGTGTGTTGTCCTGAGATTTGGGGTCTGCTTGTTACTGCAGCACAGCCCCCTTTATTCTGACTATTTGACGCTATTGCCATGATCATATTAAATCAGTGATTCTCAACCCGTGTCCCTCAGAGGATACTTTGCAATGTCTGCAGATAATTCTAATTGTCATGACTATTGCAGAGGACTGCTGATATCGGGTGGGTAGGGGCCAGGATGCTGTCAACATCCCACAATGCACAGGACAGTGTCGACAACAAAGTATCATGTAGCCCCAAAGGTCACTAATGCCAAGGATGAGAAACTGCCCCAGAGCCTTACTCCAGACCCAAGGACCAGAAGCATCAGCAGCTTCTAGAAGCTTGGTAAAAACATAGAATCCCAGGCCCCATCCCAGAACCAGTAAATCATAATGTGCCTTTCATCCACATGCCCAGGGAAGTTGTGTGCACATTAAAGCCCAAGAGTCACTGACTTGTGTGAAATAATGAAGCAGCCAGAGGGATAATACAATGATCATTATCCATGGATAATACCATTGTCCTGAAAGCGAGAGCTTCAAATCCAGCCCGACATGGGGAGTTGTATCACCAACTGAAATATCACAAGGCAGCTTTGCCGTCAGATGTGGGATGTTTTTCCCCAAGTGGTAGCCAACTCATGATGACGGTCTCAACGTGATGGGGTACAACCTTCTCTTAATTTACACAACAGCTGCACCCCTGGAACTATTAACGTGAACTCAAACTGAGCGAGAAATATTAGGTGTGTGAAACAGAGTCCAGAGGTTAAGCACTGTATCAACTGTCAAGGATCAGTGCGAACTGAATGTCAAGACAGGTCAAATTTCATAAAGATGCTTTCTTTTTAAGGGAATTTCTTATTTTTTGGTCTTACTTTGAAATTGTGGTGTAATCATTACTCATTAAAGTCTATAAGTCTTAAGGGTGCAAATCAATGAATTTGCACAATTTGAACAGACCCTTGGGGCATCTCCAGCCCCTCAGAGGATTGCACTGTCCTGGTCAATACTCCTGCTCACCTTCCAGAAGCAATGCTAACCTGCTCCGTCACTACAGACCTGCTTTGCTGATTCTTTTGCACGAGGTGGTGCAGTCTATCATCTTTTGTGACTGATGGCTTTCACTCTGTATAATGCATTTGAGATCTGTCCATGTGTGTGTCTCAGTGGTTCCTCCTGCTTAGAGCTGAGCAGCATTCTGCTCTGTGGATCCACCACGGTCTTTGCAGTCATTCACCTACTGATGGACCCTTGCATCATTTCCAGTTACGTTACTGTGAATAAAGCTACTGTGAACATTCTTGCATAAGTTTTTTTTTTTTTATGAATATAAGCTTTCTTTTCTTCAGGATGAATTCCCAAGAGTGACATTGCAAGTCAAAAGGAAAGTACAAGCTTCTTTTTACACAAAATTGCCAAATGATGTCGTGAAGTGGCTGCACTATTTGGCACCTCTTGCAGCAGTGTGTGAGTTCTAGTTGCTCTGCATCCCTGTCAACACTTGGAATTGTCAGTGTCTCTCATTTTAGCCCTTTTGGTGAATGTGTAATGAACGATCATTTACCAATTCCATAAAAGCAATGTGAGCATTTGAACTCATATCCTGCCCATTGTTAAACCCAGCACCATTCCTGAGAGCACTTCTGGCGAGGATGATTTAAATGTCACTTCTAACAGCCAAACTCTGCAACTCAAAACCGTACCTAAGCACTCATTATGTCACATAGCTAATGTGCATTTTATGGATTCCTCTTTTGGGTTGAGATTATGACCTTCTGTCTCAGAGGAACAGATAATAATTAGCTTTTGATAATTGCATGATGCCTTACCATCTTTAATACTTGTATTTCTTATGAAGTGCTGTGCCATAAATCAAGCCCCAAATTTTGGACCAAAATAGTATATGCACGTACTGCAAAAATGTAGGATATGTGCAAAAGTTCCCTCCCATCTAAACACCCAGAGGCTCTTTCTACTGGTACACAAAATTTCCCACAAATACTTCCATGATGCTTTTAGGCATTCAAAGCCTGTAAAAATATATTGTTACCATTTTTCAGCTCCAATAAAGTGCTGGCAAACTATGACCCATGGGCCAGATGTCTGTTTATCAAAGAAAATGCTGTTGCAATACAGTTGCACCCATTCAAGAACACGTTGTCAGCGACTGCTCCTGCACTACAAGAACAGGGTTGAGTTATTGCAAGAGACCTGTGGCCTAGAAAGCCCAAAGTATTTACTATCTGGCCCTTCACGGGAAACCTTTGCCAACCCCTATATTAACATTGAAAGCAAAACACTTTTTGAGTGCTTACTGTATGCTATATGTGGTTCTTTACATGTTTTATTATTTAATGTTCACCAACACCTTTGAAGTTGGGAGTATCCCATTTTACAGGTGGGGAAATGGAGCCTCAGAGAGGGGAGGCAATATTCTGGAGGTCACACAGCAAGTGAGGGAGGAGCAGAGCACAGAATACCCTTGGCTTTGTCCCCTGCATCTTCCCTTAGAACTATGTCTTAAGGTGGGTCCCACCTGTAACTGTGTTCATCTCTCACATTTGTGTTTATTATTTTGGGGGGGTGGTACCAGGGATTGAACTCAGGGGCACCCAACTACTGAGCCACATCCCCAGCCCTCTTTTGTATTTTATTTAGAGACAGGGTCTCACTGAGTTGCTTACAGCCTCACTTTTGCTGAGACTGGCTTTGAACTTGAGATCCTCCTGCTTCAGCCTCCCTAGCCGCTGGGATTAGATAGGATTAATTGTGCCACCAAGACCGGCACAATTGTGTTTTAACGGCCTCTTCCTGGGAGTTATGTAACAGCCCCGGCAGGCCTGGTGAACAGAGTGTTTTCCCCCATTGCTGAGATTGGCAGTGCCGCAAGGAGTATCTGAAAACCCGGTTGCTTAGTTCTCTGAGCTTGCAGCTGAGTGTTATTGGAGGCAAATTCCTAAAATGGGCTAGGTCAAAGGGCATATGCTACCCAGGACCTCCGGGTGGGGCAAGGCTGATGGGGAGGGTGTCCTGGGCAGAGGGACCTGAGTAGAAGGGGCGTGGAGGTGTGAAGCAGGACCCCGAGTGCTGGGGAGTCTGCAGGGGATGCTCCTGGTGCCTCGTGGGCAGAGGCCAAGGTCGCTGCTCAGCACCTTGGGTGCACTGCACAGCCCCAAGGAGGGGACGTGCAGAGGCTGGGAGATCCAGGGAGGCCTCGGACACAGTGTTGGGAGTCCAGATCTGGGGCCAGGTAGCCTGGGTTCAAATCCAGGTCCCACTCCTGACTCCCCACTTGACTCTGAGCGCCCGAAGCCCCTACCTGTACCCCTGTCCTCATCTCCAAGCCGCAGGCTGCTGAGGGTTCAAGCAGCCACTCCTCCCAGCACACAGCCTGGCAGACACCCCCTGGGACGGACATGACTCCCTCAGCCTCAGGCCAGCCTTGTGGGAGCCACAGTACAGGCAAGGACACTGAGCACAGAGAGACGAAGCCTCTGTCCCAGGCCAGGGCTTTCAGACAGAGGTCAAAGGACAGGTGAGAGGGAGAGAGGAAGAGTAAGCTGGGCAAAAGAGAGGCGGAAATCCTGAGACTCAGTGAGAGGACAGAGGCCCAGAAGAAAGGGACAGATCCCAGGGAGAGGGGACAGGCACAAAGAGAAAAACACAGAAGGAGCTGCAGAGTGAGAGGAACCAGAGGGACAGCTGAGACAGGTGGACAGCCTGTTCCCTCTCACACCCGGGCACTTTGACCCCAGGGGCAGCCTCCCAGCCCCCTAGTGACTGAGCAGAGACTGGTAGAGCCGCCCTTGGGCAGGAGATGAGAGAGGCTGCTGGGTGGGGTCCTGACAGTCCTGCGCGGTGGGCGTGGGCGTCACTGAACTGGGGGAGAAGTGACCCAGGAGACAGGTCACGGCCCCACCTTTGCCTGGGGCAACACCCAGGCCCGCTGTGTGTGTGTGTGTGTGTGTGTGTGTGTGTGTGCGCGCGCGCGCGCGCACAGGCACGGGCACACACTCTTTACTCAGCAAATAACAGAACCCATTATTTTATTTTTGAAATTTTTTTATTGTGAAAAAGGATATAAAACATAATGTGCAAGCAACCCAAGAGACGCCTGGAGGGACGGGTGGGTGAGGCGCCTGTGGCCCATCCACACCACGGGGTAGGATTCGGGCTTAAAAACTAAGGTGCCAACAGCAGATGTTGCTCAAAATGAAACGAGCCCCCGCGGAAGGACAGAGCCTGCGGGATGCGGCTTACCTGGGACCTGGAGGGAGCGAATCCGTACTCGGAAAGAAGGTGGGTGCGGGCGGTGGGGGAGGAGCCTGCGCTCAGTGGGACAGCCGCAGTTTGGCAAGGCGGAGAAGTTCGGGAGATGACGACCGTAGGACGCTGGATCTGCTAATGTCACCGATCTGGGCCGAGCGGCGGTTAGGCCGGTGACGTCTGTGTGAATGCCTGTTCTACCGCAGTTTTCAGCATGTGCACTAGACCGTGTCGTCCGTCCTCTTAGAAGAAAGCCATCACAGAACCGTGACGTGCAGTTCCACTAATGCCTACAAAACCAAACCCTCGCGGTCCCCGCCCAGGTGAGCTCGAGGCTGGACCGCAGCCCGGGGTCAGAGCCCCCGGTCCCGCCGCAGACCACGTCCCTCCGCGCGGCCCGCAGCTCGGTCTGCGCAGCCCCTCGCGCGCCCTCACCTGCCCCGGGCTTCGGGGGTCGGAGTTGCAGATCCGCCCTGGGTGGCTCCGCTCAGCGTCGCGTTTGAGCTGTGCGCTGTCCCCAGGTCGCTGTGCGGAAACCTCATCCCCCGGCCCTGGGCAGTTCCGGGTGAGCACCGGGGGTCTGTCTAGGGAGCCCCGAGGGTGGGTGTCCTGCTGGCTGGTTCCTCGCGAGGGCTCCTGCGCGGGGCGCACACGGCGCGCTTTCCGGGCTGCCCAGCAGGTTTCCAGCGCGGCTGTCCGGGTGCGGCCCCCTGCAGCCGCGCACGAGAATGGGCCACTGTTTTGCGACAGTGCGGTGTGGAGTGGGGGAGGGCTGGGCGGGCAGCGGACAGTGCCCTGCTGGCACTGGAGCCGCCGGCTCTACCTCCCTCTCCTCCGCCGGGCGGGAGGCCAAGGCCCTCTAACCGTTTCCCCGCATTCCTTCCTGCCTGCCTCCCGTCAGCGCCAGGCCTGCCTGCCGGGTCATCAATGTCGCTCAACAGGGCTTTGCAGCACGGTCCCACGCCTGCCTCTGCCCCTACCTGCGCGTTTTGGGCCCCTCCAAGCCTCAGTCAAGTGGAAATCAAAAAATTAAAAAGTGGTGTGTGACAAGCAACAATAGGTGTTGGCAAGGATGTGGGGGAAAAGGTACACTCAATCATTGCTGGTGGGGTTGCAAATTAGTGCAGCCACTCTGGAAAGCAGTATGGAGATTCCTCAGAAAGCTTGGAATGGAACCACCATTTGACCCAGCTATCCCACTCCTTGGCCTATACCCAAAGGACTTAAAATCAGCACACTACAGAGATACAGCCACATCAATGTTCATAGCTGCTCAATTCACAATAGCCAGATTGTGGAACCAACCTAGATGCCCTTCAGTTGATGAATGGATAACGAAACTGTGGCATATATATATATATACAATAGGATATTACTCCGCCATGAGGAATGACAAAATTATGGCATTCGCAGGCAAATGGATGAAATTGGAGAATATCATGCTAAGTGAAATAAGCCAATCTCAAAAAACTAAAGGACGAATGATCTCGCTGATAAGCAGATGAGGACATATAATGGGGGGTAGGAGGGGTTAGTGTGAGGTTTAGGGTTAGGTTTAGGGTTAGGGATAAGGAGGGTGGTAAGAATGGAGGAAGGAAGGACTGTATAGAGGGAAAAGAGGGGTGGGAGGGGTGCGGGAGAAGGGGAAAAAATAACAGAATGAATCAAACAACATTGCCCTATGTAAATTTATGATTTTAATAAACAAATAAAAATAAATTTAAAAAAAGTGGAGTGTGAATTAAATGTGATAAGCCAGACCTCCATGAGAGCAATACACGGGCTTTTACGAAATTACTACATGAGGTTCATGGAGTCCAGAAAACTCTCTGGAATTATAAATATTAGAGCCGCAGGCACACTTCCTGGATTCCAATTCTAGTTCTCTAGCCAGCTGTGCTATTTTAGAATAGTTACTCACCCTCTCTGAGCGTTGGTTTCCTCCTTTATCACTAGACAGTACCTACCCTCACCCAATCATGAGGATTAAATGAATTAATAAGTGTGAAGTGCTCAGGACAGTGACTGACACATAATAAGCATTCAATAAGTTAGGGATGGTTGGTGCCACGCGTGACTGTTGGAAGAATTACCTGAATTAACACAAAATACATACCTAGAACAGTGCCTGACACTTAGTACCTGCTTAAGGCACCTGAGCCTGTAGAACATTAATGGAGCTTTCTCCAGCCTGAGACCAAACTCACACACCATCATTCCACCACATGGCAGCCTGGGTGGCTTTAAAATAAACCCCCCAACTTTGACTCCGCTCCCTTTAAAAGGTGGAGCCTAACTCCCTTCCCTTGAAAGCTCACCTGCCAGTGCACCATCAGGAAGCAGATTCCCCAGCACCAGTCTTGCCGCTACATGAAATGCAGCCCTGGCTGACATTTTAACTGCAACCTTATATGTTTCTTGTTTCTAGCCACTCTGTTTTGGGGTGATTCCTTATGCACAATGGGAGACTATTGCACTCTCCAACCATGAGGCATGAGGGAACTTCTCTGACAGTTCATCTCCTCTGTGAGCCACTCCCAGATGTAAGGCACAAATTGTCTCAGTTCTCAGATCCCTAAATTCACAGAGAGTTTTATGGTAGTCATTTGAGCTATTCACAAACATTCCAATTTTGTCTCCTTCTGGGCACCTGAAGGATTGTTCCTGCTCACTCTTGTGAGGGTAGGTGTGGCCATGTGACTCAGCTGAGTCAATAAGCAACTACCACTTGTGGGTGAAAGTATTGAAGATGACTGTGGGATTCACCTTTTTCTCTCTGGTGGCCTCCAGATCAGTCAACTATCAGGATATAAGTGAGAAAGAATATTGTTTTAAGTTGCTGAGGGCTGGGGATATAGCTCAGTTGGTAGAGTGTTTGCCTTGCAAACACAAGACCCTGGGTTCAAATCCCCAGCACTGCAAAAATAAATAAATAAATAAAGTTGCTGAGATAATTGGGCTGCCTATTACAGCAGCACAACCCATTCCATACTGACTAATAAGACATATTTCTCATCCCCTCACCCCTGCCAGACTCAGGAAGCCCCATGTTCTCATTCAAAGAGATGGTTTTCTTTCTTGCTTTCTTCCCTGCCTGGTCCCACTCCCAAAGCTCCAAGGGTATCCTTTTTCCCTTCCATATTTAATAACAGCAAGTGGGGAAGATTAAGTAAACTATAATATTCAGTTTGTAAAACTTATTTTTAAAATAGCCAGTAACCTAGATGGTGCTGACTATTCTCAACTACACACTTTATATTATTTAATCCTCAGGACAACCTTGAAATGTAGGGATGATTACTCTTCCTTTCATGAGTGAGGCAACTGATGCACAGAGAGGTTAGCTAGTGTGCCTGAGGTTACCCAGCTACAAAGAGCTGGGACTCAAACGCAAACTGTCTGACCCCAGCTGAACTGTAGCCACCACTGGCTCACACGCAGTCCCAAACTGGATTCATTTCTTACTTCCTCGTTCACCACCTCACTGCTCTCTGTCTTCCTCCCTGCCAGAAGCCACCCTTGTATCAGGTTCATAGTGTGACTTTTTGTTTGTGGGTGTTCTTTACGCATTCTTTATTTTCATTTTGAATGGACGGATTTATTTCCTCTTGAATTTATGACAATGGTATGAAGCTACAGGTCTCCCTCTGGTTATGTGCTGGTTTTTGTTCAGATCTGTTCCTGCCGCCAGGTGGACGGTCTGGTCTTTTCCTTCCCTCTGCCACAGGCCCCTCCCCCCTCAGTGCTTGACACCGGTTGGCGTTTGAATTCCCACTACCATAAGCAACACTGTGAACATCTTTGCACCTGGTGCGAAATCATGGAAACACCTTCAGGTGCTTTTACCAAAGGACAGAATTGCTGGGGCGTGAAACTGGATGGTACTTAATTTAACTACACCTCACCAAATTGCTCGTTAGCGTGGCTGCATCGGAGAAACCCAACCAGTTCTGCAGCCCTAATTCTTCCCCACCTCAGACTGGGACCTAAAAGAGCAGGGCTTGGCGGTGAGCTTGGTCCCCCCTTCCATTCCCATAGCTTCTTCTTAAGGCAAATAACAACCTTTTGACCCGCTGCCTGGAAGGCGCTGGTAAGCGGGGAAGAGGGAAAGAAGGTGCATGTCAGTCTCAAATTACTGTCCCCACGGACTTAGCTAGTATCGTCACTGGTCAATCCTGGGAAGGGCAGGTGTCCCCAGCTGCAAGCCACCACAGTCAGCTCCCTCAAGTGGGGAGAGGAGAGCATTTCACTTGGTGTGAGCGCCCCCTTGTGGTGTAAGGACCCCAATACACCCTGAGGATGTCC
This sequence comes from Sciurus vulgaris, assembly GCF_902686455.1. Classification (NCBI taxonomy): domain Eukaryota; kingdom Metazoa; phylum Chordata; class Mammalia; order Rodentia; family Sciuridae; genus Sciurus; species Sciurus vulgaris. The sequence continues at coordinate 61,637,741 of NC_136478.1, read as the reverse complement.
TCCATTAACCCCCAGCTAATTTAATCACATCTAATTCAAGTGGCATTGTGTACCCTCTGCATGCCAGGCCAGCAATGTCCAGTCAAAATGTAATGGGAGCTCCATACATAATTTATTCTATTTATTTTAATTTAATCCATTAGCCACATTAAGAAAATGAAATGAAAGACGTGACATTGTGAGAAAGTATTCTATTTAAACCAGTAAATCCAAAACATTATCTTTTTAACCCTTAACCAATGTAAAAATGATGGAAAAACTATTTTACTTCCCTTGCATCAAGAAATGTAAATGAAAAAAGAGAGAAATTTAAATGTTCTCAGGACAACACGTGTCAATTTGGACACTATAGTTTCATGAAAATATTTCATCTATGTTTAGATTTCCTAATTCATGCAAGTTGAAGTAAGATACACATACACAAGTTGTTCCATCATATTTGAAAAGTTTCCCAATAACTGACTAGAAGGTAATTTTTTCAATTTTAAGTTTAAATTAAAATTATGTAAAATTAAGAGTTCAGTTTGCAGACTTGGGAATGTGGCTCAGCTACAGAGCTACAGTGCTTGCCTGGCATGTGTGAGGCACTGGGTTCCATTCTCAGCACCACGTGAAAATGAATAAATAAAATAAAGGTATTGTATCTGTAAGGCCCCCCAAAAAGGAAACCCCAACTCTGTCCCATGGATGGACGGCAACCCCAATCAACCGCAGGAGGCGTCACTTGATGCAAACCGCAAGAGGTGTTTATTCCAGCGCGCTGGGACCCAACTCCAGGAGTCAAGTCCCTAGCAGAAAATCTTGTAGGTTTATAAAGGCAGAAACCACACATCGGGAGGGGTCATACATGAAAGGGGGAAAAGGGGGAACAAAGCTGCCAGGAAATTTCAAAGGGGGTCTGGGTTTGCTGACAACATGTTTCACAATGTTTTACAACAGGCTGTAGATTCTGGTCAATAGTTTCTGGTAATCCTACTGTTTGAGCACTATCTGGCTATCAGGCTCAATTTACTCTTTTACTCTCTGTTTGGGGCTGTTTCCTGGAACAGCTTTAAGGGCTTTGTTCCCATTACTGGGAGGGAAACCTTAGGGAGTTGAGATAAAACAGACAGCTTAAAAAAATGTCCATTCTTTCATTTCCCCATTTTCTTTTCTGGAAGTTCTAATCATGGAACTTCTGTCTCTATATACTCTTCTCCAAAGCTGTTTCCTTGGCGGAGGGACTGGTATTGTTGCCTGAGCATTAGTACCTGTACAGCACTGACTCTTTCCCTGATGAAGGTGACTAGGCGATTTCAGGCAGGCAAGGGGGGGGGGGGGCACCAATTAGCAGCCCCTTGTTTGCAGTCCTTGATAAACAGTCCTTGATAAAGGCAGGTAAATTTGGTAATCAATGGGCTCCGGAGATCCTTGACATTCCATTCTTCCAGGGGCAGTCTCCAACTTCCAGAGGCAGATGATTTTATGGCCATTTCCTCGATTTGACCCGATCCCCTATTTCTACACTAACTACCTGTTCCCAATTCTGGCTTCATTCCCCCCTCTAATCTCAGGAACTCCATGCTGCTGGGGAAGGAGGTCGATGACCGCTCTAGCTTCTTCGAGCTGGAAGTGGGTGGCGTGGGGCAAGCAGCTTGGAGTTCCTTTTCTAAAAATCGGGTCAATCAAGGGGTCCCAGGAAGAAGCCTGGTTGGGGAAGAGCAGGTTGTAAAGTCATCTGGGGGCGGCTGCTTCTATGATAGAAGAACAAAAAGACATGAGTACTGAAATGAGATTAGCACAAAGTAAATGTTGCAGCATCTGAAACATGCCACTGAGTATCATGAAAATGACAGAAGTTAATCTCTCACCAGGAGGTGGAAGAACTGAGAAATTGTTCCCATAACTAGGCCTAGCAAAGGCTAGAGAGAACAAGGCCTTTATTTGGGGACTTTAACATTGTCATAGATGTCCCCAGAAAATATAGTTAAGCTACTTAATGTCATCTGATTTTGTAAAATATCCCTTTATTGGTATAACCTGTGTTTAGTAGAGATCTCTATACTTCTGTTACTTAGGAATAGATAATCATACTGGCAAACATAGATTAAGTCTACCTGTGTAGCTTAGGAAGGTCTTAAACTGACTAAAAACTTCTGACTCTGGCAGTTTCTCTTGATAGTTATCAGGCACATTTGCTGAAGAATCTTTCTTTCATTTGTAGCTTCCAGCCTTTATTCTAGTGGGCTAATACAAGTGTACATCTTAAGTTACATTTAATTATTATTTCCTTTAATTGCCCAAGAATGGCTATATTTTGGTTTTAACTGTTTTGCTGGGTATCTATGATCAAGTTGGTCAAATTGACCTGGTTCCTGTCTTGTTAAAGAGTCAGCTGAGTTCCCACAGGGGTCACTCGTACAGAACTTAAGAGCGGCTCCTTAGCTCCACCAGTGACTTTGATTAGGCAGGGTCTCTTGATGAGGTGACTTCCTTTAGAAACATCAAGGGATGTTTCCCCTTTTCCATGACCCTCCTCTGCAGCAGATGCACTGGATAATTTTTCATCCTCTAGTCTCAACAATCTCCTTGATCAGGAGGTTGTGTGACCCAGAGTTGCAACGCTCCTTAGAGAAGTTCTCTTACTCCCTGGGTTCAGGCTAATGTTGAGGGCAAGACCCAAATATGGACGTTTCTTGACCTCTGTATTTAACTCCAATTTCTAAGTTTGATCTTAATTATCCAGCAAGCCAGTCTCACCAGTCATAAATTAAGAGTAATGGGCTTTAACTTTAATGTCCATAACTTTACAGTTATTTACCCTTTTATCTAACTGGAGTCTGCATTAGTACTGGAAGTTACCACTATCTATTCTATAGGTGATGGCTTATTATCACAAGTTACCTAGGTTGTTTGTTCTTGGAGCAGCTACTTCTGCAAAACATTAACAGGTAACAGTTTTACAAAATGAAATTAGCAAGAGTAAAAATATATTCAGCTTGTATAATAGCTATCTTGAATTTTGATTGAGAACTACATTCTATCCCCTATTTGAGATCACAGTACTTTTACAACAAGAACCAATCTTTTGACTATAACTTTAATTAAGCTGAAGTCTGGCTTATTTTGGAGCTATTCTACACACAGTGAGGTGGGAGGCAGAGCCTTATCTCAGGTAAGGCAGGGCTCTTTACAGATCTTAAGTGTTCTAATTCTGATGTTGATCTTTGCTTCTTTTCCTTAAATACCATTAAGTAGTTTACATATACTGTTTCCTGAGTCTATATAAACTTTATAATTAACACAATTTAACATAGTATCTAAAACATGAATCAAAGAAAGGCTGAGAGAGCTTTTAACTTTCCTTTTGTGTGATTAAGTGGCAAAATGTTTTCATGTTTCTTTCATATTTCACAATATTAACCTTTAAACAAATCAGACTCTAATGTTTAGAAATACATTTATACTTGAAATTCTTTATCTCAGTGTAAAAAGTAACAAATTTTACACATACCCTATTGATAGCAGGTCCTATAATAGAACATTAAATGATAGAAATAAATCCCCAATAAAATTTACCCTTTATAAGTTTAAGATTACCATTACAGACAAGTTTAATCTGGAGGATAGCAGAGCTTAATAAATTCCTTGCTTTAAAAACTTGTGGTCCTGAAAAATATGAACACATTTAATATACAACTAGTGACCATTTCACAAATACCTTGACACTTTTATCTTACCAAATTGAGTTTTTAAAGAGAAACGTATACTCTGTAACAAAGTACAATACTCTATAATAGTTGTTTAACCATAATTGTATACACCCCAATTTTTAAGACTAATTGTTCTAAAGAATAAAACTTAATAGACACAAAGAGTAAATTAGTGTTTCAAATCCTTGTCATTTTACCATGTCATTCTACCATATAGATTAAACTTTGGTTTATATCAGAACATTAGTATTTCACCTTAGGAAAAACCTTCAATAGTTTTAGCTGTCTCACATACATATAACCAACTTAGTTACACACAAACTTGTTGAAACTTGCCCTTTACTTACACAGACTTTCTTAGCACTTACTTAGACCCTCATGTATTTCATCACACAAGCACTTTCTTACCCAGAAACATTTCCTTTTTCCTTTTACTAAATATATTTCCATACCCAGAACCTTTTATTTTCTCTTTCCTATTTGTTGACCCCTTTTTGTTCACATTCTGAAACAACTCTTATGAAATTTCTGAATTTACATAAATTACTCTATTTTAATAAGATTAAATATTCTGTTGTTTATAGTACTCTAATTGAAACACAGTTGAAACTTTTGGGACCCTTTGTATATAGAATTGCACTTGTTAGGACATAACTCTTAGTAACCTTGTTTTTAGTTTAGTGATGACACAAAGCAAGTTTAAACCCTTTTATTTACCAACCTATGAAAACACCAATAATGTTTAAGTATGATACCCCATGGAATTTAAGGAGTTAAAAGTACTCGATGTTATTTGACGATTAGCATTTTAACTTTGTAAATTAATCAGATATCTCTACAAACACATTAGAGTAATCCCATACATGTTAACTCTAATTCGCTTATTCTGTAAAAAACCAAGATATCAGACAAGTGTCCTGAACAGTATTTGCTGTCTCTTCCCTGTTGAAGAAAAGTCCTAGAAACAATTGATATTAGACATTTTATTAACATCAATATTTTATTAGCTTGACCACCTAGAGACTTGCAAGTTATTTTCAAAGACATTTTACTCTTATTAGTTTACCCAATTTGAACCTCTTTAAATCACGTGAATTAAAAGTATCTGGATCCATTTTTAAATTTTAATTTTAGGAGCACTCAGCTTTGATACAGACAAAACATGACATCAGACAGCACAACATACAAATAACACAAAATCAAGCCCTTGTAACTTTATAGGTGAATCTCCATTGCAGTGTAACAGATGTTCAAAAACTCTAGTTGAATAAAAAATAGAACTGGTCAAAAAAATCATGAGCTCAAAAAAACATATAATTAAAAAAAACCAAGAGTCCTGGAAAAAAATCATACGGCCGTTAATTACTTTAGTAAAGTACCATAAAATTTACTTTGCTGGAGTTTTAAAGACTCTTTTTACCTTTTCTTTCCCTGGGTTTGAGACCGGTCTCCTACTGAGCCTTATAATTCAGTGTAAGCCTTGACTGAGATCTGGAAGGATCTAACAGGTTTTAACAGAAACTCTGTGTCTAAGGCATTTTAGCCATCTCATCCGGACAGGTTGGATGTTAAAATTATGAGACCTTATTTTTCATTACTTTTGAGACTGAAGCTACTTTGCTAAGTTACCCTTTAGGGCTGTCGGGAGGGGGAGTCCAGAGAAGGAACCTTTGGGGTCCACCCGAGAGTAGCCCGGGCCGAGAACCCCCCAGTTGTTCCAACCCTTCCTCCACCTTGTCCGCCACAAACACACAACAGAACCAGATACAGACGGGCGCCAATCTCTGATCCACCAATTGAACCCCATCAGCGCTCTTACCGACGGAGACTACCAGGCGTCCCTGGCTCTCCTTCCACCCTTAGGGCGTCCCCCAGGGCTGCAACCTGTGGCCCCCCAGGCACGTCTGCCGGCCACTGTTCGGCCACTCTCACGAGTCACCGAACGGCTGCCACCGAAACCAAAAGCGCGCTCACAGAACCAGACCAACTAACAAAACACAAGACAAAGACAGACAACTTCGGGGTACCACTTCTTACCTCCAAGGTCGACTCCGCGGATGAGGGGGGGCCATCTTATCCCGGACGAGCCCCCAAATGTAAGGCCCCCCAAAAAGGAAACCCCAACTCTGTCCCATGGATGGACGGCAACCCCAATCAACCGCAGGAGGCGTCACTTGATGCAAACCGCAAGAGGTGTTTATTCCAGCGCGCTGGGACCCAACTCCAGGAGTCAAGTCCCTAGCAGAAAATCTTGTAGGTTTATAAAGGCAGAAACCACACATCGGGAGGGGTCATACATGAAAGGGGGAAAAGGGGGAACAAAGCTGCCAGGAAATTTCAAAGGGGGTCTGGGTTTGCTGACAACATGTTTCACAATGTTTTACAACAGGCTGTAGATTCTGGTCAATAGTTTCTGGTAATCCTACTGTTTGAGCACTACCTGGCTATCAGGCTCAATTTACTCTTTTACTCTCTGTTTGGGGCTGTTTCCTGGAACAGCTTTAAGGGCTTTGTTCCCATTACTGGGAGGGAAACCTTAGGGAGTTGAGATAAAACAGACAGCTTAAAAAAATGTCCATTCTTTCATATCCATCTACAACTGAAAAACAAAATTAAAAAGAGTTCAGCTTGCCAGTCACCCCACCTCTCCAGTGCTCAGTCGGCACAAGTGACTAGTGGCTACAATGTTGAACAGTACAACCATGGGCTCATACCATCTCACCCTGGGGACGAGGTGGGATGTCCTGGTCACTACTTTTCAAAGGGGAAACAGGCTCAGAAAGGGAAACTGACTTTTCCTCTTCTTTCTCATTCCATAAATATTTATTGAACACCTACTATAGGTCAGGTTTCCTCCTGGGGGTTGGAACATACTGGTAAGAAAGATAGACATAATTCCTGGCCACAAGGGGTTTGCTGAGCCAGTTTGGGCGTGGAGACTTACAGATTCTACTCTGTGCTGTGAAGGAGCCCAACGGCATGACGCACTACAGCAGGAGTTGGCCAGCCAGGGCTGGTGAACTCAGAAAGGTTTTTACCTTCCTAAACGGTTGGAAAAAGTCAAAGGAGAATAACATTTTGTGACATGTGAAAATTATATGAAATTCTAACTTCAGCGTTCACAAATGAAGTGTTCTAGAAACCCAGCCAGGCCCACTGTCTGTGGCCGCTTGCCTGCTACAGTTGTGGCAGAGAGCAGAGGAACCACAGTCGAAAATATTTACAGCCCAGCTCCTCAGAGAAAAACTGCACCCCGCCTTAACAGAACACAGACGAGAGACCCGCTCCACAGAGGGGAATCCCAGGGCTTCTGGGAAGAGGTGACCTTGACAGGAGGGTTAGAAGTCATCAGGGGAAGTCTGAATATGGATGGATTAGTGCTGGTGTTGCGTTTCCTGGGTGTGGTAATTACCACTGTGATCCTTCTAGAAGGGCCTTGGTCCTTCTTCTTACAAATCCTATTTGTAAGACCCAGTCTCTGGCACTTTGTTATGGCGGGCCCAACTAAGACAAGTTCCTCCCCTCTCCTCCTCCTGCCCTCCCTCTCTCCCTCTCTCCCTCCCTCCCTCTCTCCCCCCCTCCCTCTCTCCCCCTCCCTCTCTCCCCCTCCCTCTCTCCCTCTCTCCCTCTCTCCCCCTCCCTTTCCCTCCCTCCCCCTCCCTTTCTCTCTCCCCCTCCCTTTCCCTCTCTCCCTCTCTCCCTCTCTCCCTCCCTCCCTCCCTCCCTCTCTCCGTCTCTCCCTCCCTCCCTCTCTCCCCCTCCCTCTCTCCCCCTCCCTCTCTCCCTCTCTCCCCCTCCCTCTCTCCCTCTCTCCCCCTCCCTTTCCCTCCCTCCCCCTCCCTTTCTCTCTCCCCATCCCTTTCCCTCTCTCCCCCTCCCTCCCTCCCTCTCTCCCCCCTCCCTCTCTCCCCCTCCCTCTCTCCCTCTCTCCCTCCCTCCCTCTCTCCCCCTCCCTCTCTCCCTCTCTCCCCCTCCCTTTCCCTCTCCCCCTCCCTTTCCCTCTCTCCCCCTCCCTTTCCCTCTCTCCCTCTCTCCCTCCCTCCCTCTCTTCCTCTCTCCCCCTCCCTCTCTCCCTCTCTCCCTCCCTCCCTCTCTCCCCCCTCCCTCTCTCCCTCTCTCCCCCTCCCTCTCTCCCTCTCTCCCTCCCTCCCTCTCTCCCCCTCCCTCTCTCCTCTCTCCCCCTCCCCTCCCTCCCTCTCTCCCCCTCCCTCTCTCCCTCTCTCCCTCCCTCCCTCTCTCCCCCTCCCTCTCTCCCTCTCTCCCCTCTCTCCCTCCCTCCCCCTCCCTTTCCCTCTCTCCCTCTCTCCCTCCCTCCCTCTCTTCCTCTCTCCCCCTCCCTCTCTCCCTCTCTCCCTCCCTCCCTCTCTCCCTCTCTCCCCCTCCCTCTCTCCCTCTCTCCCCCACCCTTTCCCTCTCTCTCTTACACATATTCATATGTATACACACATATATTTAGTCTTTATTAGTTTCACCTTTAGTAATTACATTGGTATTTAATGAATCTATGTCATGTAGATTCATTTTGCATTTGCTGAATGTCTACATATACTTTAATATTTAAAGTCTCTTCATTTCAGTCTCTAGGAGGTATACGCTGAAGGAAGTGTCCTGATGTCTGCAGTTATTTTCAAATAGATCAAAACGTTGATGGTGCTGTGAAGGAAACCGGAAAAATATGACACAGGAAAATAAAGCCTTCATGTATGTAATTATATTTCTCCTTCTCTGCACCGCTCCTCTCCTCTGCCCTCCTTCAGTAGACTGAGCGTTTAAGTCCCCCACAAACTCGACTGGGCATTTGGTGGCCTGAGGAGGCGGGGACTCTGAGAAGGGATTAGGTCACCAGGGCCGCGCCTTGGTGAATAGGATGCTGTCCCTCTGTATGAGAGGGACCCAGGGACTCCTGCCACGTGATGATTACATGGAAACAGGACCTTGGCCTTACCACAGGGACGCCCGAGGAGGGGGGCACTATGAGATGTGAATTCTATGAGACCCAGTCTATGGGGCTTCGTCATAGCAGCCTGGGCTCAGAGGATGCCTTCCCCTCTCCTCCTTCCCTCCCTCTCCTCCCCATTTCTCTCCCTCTCTATATATATTTATACTTATATATACACTAATATTTAGTTTTTATTAATTTAATCTTTATTAATTAAACTAAGGTTTAATCAGCATAGCAATAGGGATTAATTTTGCCTTTGCAGAAAGTCTATTTACACGGACATCTAACGTCTTTAAGATGATCTCTATCATTAAATTAATAGTCTCTATACAGAGGGGGAGAGAGAACCAGCAAATGCAGAGTATTGACAGGCATACTGGAGTGTTTATTGTCGCATCCTTGCAACTTTTCTCTTGATTTGAAAATTTTTTAGATAAAAACTTCAGGCTAACCTTCCCTCACCCGTCCCTCCAGGGAGCCTTACATCTAGAAGGTGCCAGCCACCGGGCTGGAGCCAGTAGCCCCCAGGCTCCTCTCCTGCCTCGCTCCAGGAGCTCATCACACAGCTATTGGCTTCCAGCCCGGAGTGCAGTTTGTCATTCTTTCATTTTTAGATGTTTACCGGGCTACACGCTTCTCCTCTCCCAACCCTTCCCTCCCCTGCTAGGCTGAATCCCAAGACGCATCTTAGGTCAGTGTGTCTCAGGCACCTGGCACATAGTAGGTGTGCTGTTGACACCTGAGTGACTGTGACCTCCATGTGTATGGAAACACTCTGTCTCAGCTCTGCATCTGGTTCCTAGAACAGGGGCTGGCACATAGTAGGTGTTCAATAAATATGTGTGGAATGAATGCATTCCAGAGGAAGAGAGAGAGCCGAACAGAGACTTTCCCTCAGTTGTTTTGACTCTCCCCCTGGCTCCTAGAACCACGCCGCACACAGTAGGTGCCCAGCCAGCTTCCGCCCCTCCCCGGCCTCTCCGGCCCCGCCCCTCCCTGCGACGTCACAAAGGCCCCGCCATGCCTCTGGCGCTGGCCCTGGTGCTGCTCTGCGGCCTGAGCGCCCGCAGGGGCTGGGGCTGCCTGCAGTGCGACCACTCGGTGCAGGACGCCCTGAGCCAGCTGCGCTCGGCGCTCATCCCCGGGCGCTTCCACCAGGAGCGACTGCAGGCGCGCGCGCAGGCCCTGCTGCTGGGCATGGAGGGGCCTTTCTTCAGGGACTACTCGCTGAACGCGTTTGTGGGGAAAGTGGGTGCGTGGGAGCTGCGAGGAAGAAGGCACTCGGCCCTCGGCGGGATGGGCGATGGAAGCCCGGGCGATCGCTCCCAAAGCGCGAGGACCGGAGGACGGGCCAGCCGGGAGCAGGGCGGGTGGGAGGTCACTAGGCTCTGTAAGGGACCCTCTGGATTGTCTCTCCTCTCCTGACAGAGGTAAATCAACTGGAAGGCGTGGCGACCTTTGTCAAGAACCAAACAGAGCACATAAAGGTTAATTCTCTGTCAGGTAGGAGCCTGGAAAAGCCTTTCCCCAGCTCCTCCCTCGCCCCTCCTCCCTTTCCACCAGTTGATAGAAAAATAAAAGCAAACCCGAGCCTAGTCCCCACCGGGGGTTTGGTTTTGGTGCCTAACTTAGACAGTCGTAGAACCGTCCCTGCAGGTGGGATCTGCACTTTACAGAGGAAGAAAAGCTGAGGCTCTCCGCGGCTGCCCGCTGTCACTCAGCTAGGAAACAACACGCCTGTAGTTCGTGCTGGAGACCTCCTGCGCAGATACTGTGCTCCTGTTACCGGGCACCAGGTCTGCAGCGAAGCTGGGGCAGTCCCCACTGTCCCCCTTAAAATCCCCATTCTTTCCATCAAGCCAAAAAGATTTTAGACATGTCACTCAGAGTAGCAGGCATGAGTTTCTTAGAAGGGACAGGAAATGCCAAAAGGGTTCACTCTCAAGGGAGAAAGTGGGTCCTCTCAGAAAGGAGAGAGAAGTATGCGTCTCCTGGTCTCCAGTTTTAACGGAAGTCTCAGGGAAGTTTCCAGAGAGTCTCTCCCAGGTCAACCTCTTGACTTTTGGCTGACAGCAGGCTGACATCAGACTTTCAACTCCCCACTGCCATGACAACTCCAGGTCACTTTGGACCATACTTACCAGTTCTAACTGGAACCTGTTCTTACAGGTTTTATGGTTGGGGGAATTATCCTTATCTCCCTGAGTTCTGGGATCTGGTCTGTGTCGTGGTCACAAAAGTCCCTCCCTTCAGGGTAGCTTGTGTTCTGCTTCTTATTGGCACTTCCGGCCTGCATTTCTCCAGCAGATAGCAGGTAGTTTTCTGAGAAACGTACCATGTCCCCTGCACCTAAATCAGGCAAGGTTGCGGGTAAATTGTTTTTAAAGAGTGAAAGCATATGGGGTCAGTGAAGGGGGCCCCATTTACACAATTATTCCCTTAACCTCATGTTCCCACCACTCATATCTGTCTGTCCCCTATCACTAACCACCACCCCTGGGATCGCCAGCAACAACTAGGGAAGGAACTTCGCAGGGTTGGTAGACAAACCGCAGTTTCTTTGCTTCACTTTATGGCACTTCCCAGGTACTGAGTTTTTGACAAACTGAAGATTCGTGGGGACCCTGCAAGCAGGGAGTCTGTCGGAGCCATTTTCCCAATAGCACATGTTCACTTCCTGTCTGTGGGTCACATTTTGGTAATTCTTGTGGCTCAAAGCTTCTAATTGTTCTGGCTTTTATAGTGACCTGTAATCAGTGATCTTTGAAGTTATTATTACACTTAATTGGGGCACCAGGAGCTGTACCCATGAAAGATAGTGCTTGTAATTGGCAAAGTGCTGCTCTGCTGACCAGCTGTCCCCCTGTCTCTCTCCCTCTCCTCAGGCCTCCCGGTTCCCTGTGACACAACAGGAAAATTATGCCAGTTAATAACCCTACAATGCCCTCATAGTGTTCAAGTGAAAGGAAGAGCTGACCTCACATTAATCAAAAGCTAAAAATGATTAAGATTAGTGAGGAAGGCAAACAAAGCCAACACAGCAGTTGAAAGCTAGGCCTCTTGCACCAGTTAGCCAAGGTGCAAATGCAAAGGAAAAGTTCTTGAAGGAAATCAAACATGTTACTCCAGCTGGGCGTGGTGGCACACGCCTGCAATCCCTGCAGCTCAGGAGGCTGAGGCAGGAGGACCGGGAGTTCAAAGCTAGCCTCAGCAACTTAGCAAGGCCCTAAGCAACTTAGTGAGAACTTGTCTCAAAGTAAAATATAAAAAAGGGGCTTGACATGTGGCTCAGTGGTTAAGTGCCTCTGGGTTCAATCCCTGGTACAAAAAAGTGCTAATCCAGTGAGCACATGAATGATAAGAAAGCGCCAGAGCCACACTGCAGATATGGAGGGAGTCTTGGTGGTCTGGATCGTAGGTCAAGCCAGCCACAACGTTCCCTGACACCAAAGACTAAGCCAGAGAGAAAGCCTAATTCTCTTCTGTGAAGCCTCGCCGTGGTAAGAGCACAGCAGAAGAAAAGTTTGAGGCTAGCAGAGGCTGGTTCATGAGGTTCAAGGATAGCAGCCATCTCCATCTCCACAAAGTGCCAGGTGAAGCAGCAAGGGCTGGTGGAGAAGCTGCAGCAAGTCATCCTGAAGGTCCAGCTAGGGTGGTCCTGGAGGGTGACTGCACTCATCAGGATTTCTAATGCAGACGAAACAGCCCCATGTCAGAAGCAGATGCATCTAGGACTGTCACAGCTAGAGAGAAGTCAATGCCTGCCTTCAAATCTTCAAAGGACAGGCTGGCTCTGCTTAGGGGGTAGTGCAGCTGATGAATCCAAGTTGGAACCAATGTTCATTTACCATATCCAAAAATCTTTGGGTCCTTCAGAATTCCGCTAAATTTCTGCCTATGCTGTATGGGGACGGCGAAGCCTGAATGAGAGTACATCCATTACCACATGGTTTATCGACTCTCTTAAGCCCCCGTTGAGAACTGCTGCTCAGAAGGAAAAACAAAGGTTCAAAATGTTACCAGAATCATGGCACCTCTATCTACTAAGGGACCAGGGGCTTGGGATAGAACTGAACAAGAAGATCGAGGGTTCAGTTTTAGACATAGGAGTTTGAGATTCCTTAGATATCCTTGAGGAGACAGTTGCATATGTGAATCAGGACTTCAGTGAGAGTTCTAGATTGCTGGTGTACATATGGAAGTTGTTAGTGTACAGAACAGCTCTGCCCAGTGGAAATGGGATGTGAGTCACAGTCGGAGTTACATAAATAATCTGAAAATTTTGTCATGTTTTAATAAAAAGCAAACCGAAGTAGGTGAAATTAATTTTAAAATATTGTTTGACCAAATATCAAAAATATTACCATTTCAACTTGCAATCAATGTGTCTTCGAAGTCCAGTTTTATACCCAGAACACATTTCAGTCCAGATGAGTCCATCTCAAGTGTGTGGCCAGCGGTTATCATACTGGACAATCCTGGTCCAGGGCATACATAAAGCCACAGGCTGGACTGAAATCAGAAGGGAATTGGCATAGACACAGAAAAGAAGATTAGAGTAGAGAATATCATGTCCACTTACAAGATGAGGAAACTGAGGCCAAGATAGAGTGCTTTGGTCCAGGACCCTGCAGTGGATCAGAAGCTAGATGCAGTATCTGCCAGGCCTTTTACAGGTTGAGGCCTTATCCAAGCTTCCAGAGGACAGAGGTATTTCAGACTTCAGAATTTATCAGATTTGGATTATCTTCATAGACTACCAATTGAGCATCCCCAGTCTGAAAATCTGAAATCCAGAATGCACCCCCAATTTTTGGATTTGGGACATTTCAGATTTTCAGATTTTCAGATTGGGGGGCCCAACCTGTACCTTCCCAAGAGATCCTGAGTAGTAGCTGGTCTTGGTTACTCTTGGTAAATGGAGAGGAACTTCCTTATCCTTCTCTTGGGAGCTGCTGCAGTGGGTTTGCTGGATACTCCACCCCACAAGGGTGTCTCTCTCTCTCTCTCCTCAGATGAGCCTCTGCTGGAGGAACTGGTGGACTTCAGGGAGAGAGTGATCAAGGAACTCAAGAAAGTTTTGAAATCCTATGAATCAAAAGGTGCAATATAGCTCTCCACCAAGTCCCCTCCTCCCCTTCCCCCCTGAATCCCTTCTCCTATTTTTTTTCCAAATTTCTTCCCCTCCCCTGCAACTCAACCTTCCTCTCTCCCCAAACGTCTTTTCTCTCCTTCCGTAGATTCACCTTTCCCTACCTCTCCTCAGTCCTTCCCAATTAAATCCCCAAGCTGCTGTCCCAACTTAACTCACTTCAATTCTTTTCTCTTGCAGCCTGTGATCATAAAGCCTGCCGTGAGTCCTGGGTTCATTGTCTATTCCTCCCTTCTCTACCCTCCCACACTTTTTACACTGTTCTCCCCTACAGATCAAACCCTGCGACCACACGCACTCCATGGGGCAATTCCCCTACCCCAAGCACAGTACTTAGGAACACTTGGTTTTTGAGGACTTGTAAAGTGGTTGCAACCGGCAAAAAAGTATCTTGGAAGTCATGTCAGGATAGGAATAGGGTGTACTGTACCAACAAGTAAGCCCCCAAATCTAAGCGGTTGTATAATAAGGATCTGTTTCTCTCTGACCTACCCCCTGCGAGGTAGCACTTCCAAGCGGGAAGTCAATGTACCTTCCCCATACTGTACCTTCCAAACTTGATTCGGAAGACAATGGTGATCTTGTCAGGACCGGAAGTGACGTACAGCACTCTGTTCATTTCCCATTGCCAGAATAAGGTCACACGGTGGCAAACTGCTACAAGGGGGTTTGGGAGATGTAGTTTTCCTGTGTCCACAGAAAGAGGAGGAGACAGATGAGCGCTCATCACTCCATCTCTGCCACTGGGGCTTTAAAATAGAAAAAAAAAATTTCAGTTAACTAATGTTTAATTGATTTTTTTACGAATGGAATGTTGGAGCAACTGGGGTAATGCAACTCAATTTAACTCTTCAGTAATTACACAAAGGTTATTTTTTTATGTGAACTGTCAGTGCGTTTTGCTCAACTTATTATGCCTTGCTGGGGGTCCTCCAAAATTCAGGAGGGTCTAGAGACCCTATTTCCTCTTCCTTTCTTCCTTCCCACCCCTTGCCAGTTCTCTGGACACAGCCTCATCCTACTTCGCCCTCTCTCCTTGTCTAGGCTTACTCAAAGACGAGGTCTGGGACTGTTTACAATGCCAGAAAATCAATCCCAAATGTATCAATGAAAAGTACTGCTTTGGTAAGATTCTGGGGTTTCAGGAGACATGGGACAGTGAAGGAGATTAAGACAGTGAATGTGGGTTTGAGAGTCCACCCATGCAGCCTTGAGTTCTTCCCTTACCATTTGCATAGAGTGTGGCCTAGGAATTGCTTCCACATTCTGAAATTCACTTCATCCCTTCTGTTCCATGTGAACAATCCTCTGGAACTTTGCAGTGTCCCAACACCAGAGTGGCAGGTGCTAGAAAAATAGCCTATTCTTACCTTTGCCATTTTGTAGAAGTCCAAAAAGATGTGCTAAATTCACTCATTCATTCAAAAAATATATATCTCCTTATAGCAGAGGGAATAGCACGATGAATCCACACCCCCTTCCAGACAGAAGAGCCATGCTGGACCATTGCTGGCCCTTCCCTCTGTCACACTGCTCCCCTCCCTTCCTCACTTCATAGAGGTCTCACTAGGAGCCCCTCGGATCACACTCTCTAAAGTGGCACTTTCCATGAAGTTATGTTCACGATTATTATTATTATTCCACACTTGCTTCACCTATTTTATTCTTTGCCATTGTACTTTAAAAGAAATCACACCCATGCATGGTGTCAACCTCTAAAAAATAAGGATTTTCTTGTTTTGCAGTAGTAGGGAATAAGCTCAGGGGCACTCAACCACTGAACTACATCACCAGTCCTTTTCTTTTTTTTTTTTTTTTTTTTTTTTGTGGTACTGGGGATTTGAACCCAAGGCCTTCTACTTGCAAAGCAAGCACTCTACCAACTGAGCTATATCCCCAGCCCTTTATTTTGTTTTGAGGTGGCCTCACTAAGTGGCTGAGGCTGGCCTTGAACTTGTGATCCTCCTGCCCTTGGCCTCCTGAGTAGCTGGGATTACAGGAGTGTACCACCGTGCTTGACTCCAGGACATTTCCTTACATAATCACAATGCCGTTCCCACACCCAGCAAACCTAACAGTGATCCCTCAATAGCAAATAATTTCTAAATCCTGATGTTCAAATCAGGATTCAGTGAAAGGACTTCCCTTAACATTCTATTGTTGTTTCACTTTTCTTTTAATCTAGAAGTTTCTCCTTGTAGTTTTTTCCTCTGTGACATGGCTAGTTGAAAGGAAGAGGCATATTCTATGAGTGTCCTATTCTCTGATGTGTCTGCTTTCTCTCAATGAAGTTTAACAACACATATTTTGAGCACCCCATCACGCCCTGAAGTGTGGATCAGGGAGATGGGAGGTGTAGTCCCCCCCCCCCCCCCATAGCTCACGTCCTAATGGGGTAGAACTGACGCTAGCGTTCTCAGCCCCCACACTGCTGACCTTTGGAGCTGCAGTCTTTGTTATGAGGGCTTCCCCGTGTGTCGGAGGATGTTTACTCCTGTCCCTCCCCTCGGTCCACCAGACACCAGCCATGATGGTCAGAAATCTCTCTGAACATTTCAAAATTGTTCCTGGTTGAGAACCACTGAGTTATATGACAATTACATGAACAAATAAATGAACTAATTTGCAAACAGCAAAAGGCTCTCTAATGAAAACAGAACTGAACGACTTGATGCAAAAGTCTGGAAGAGGGAGTATAGTCACTAAAAGTGCAGATTCAGGGGCCTCTATGAAGAGGTCCGAGCTTTGAGATCTAAGAAAGTGAGTGAGTGATGGGAACAGTAAGAATGACGAAGGGAACAACGTGTGCAAAGATCCGGCATGATTAAACAAGGAAGGGGAGCCGGTGTGGCCAGCGCTGAGCGCATGAAGACAGAGCAAGAGGGTTAAGGAGAGGAGTGCGCCAGCCAGAATGGGGGCTAAGTCACGTGGGCGCAGGTCCTGCAGTTCCTGGTGGCCTTGGGGAGGACTTAGACTTCTATTCTGATGGGCGCCCTCAAGGCTCTGAGCTCAGGAGGGACCTGAGGCGGCGTATTAACTGCGCCCTCTGGAGGCCATGTGAGGAACTGTGGGAAGGGACAGGTATCCCTTGTGCAGAAAGGCACCGGTCCCGGCTGGACCAGGTTGGTAGCTGTAGAGGTCTATTGGATTCTAGTTACTCTTTGGAGGCCAAGAAAAGAGCCTTTGCTAATAGAAGAGCCTTGGGACGGAAGGAGAGTGGAAGATGCAGAATGGGCCTCCCAAGGCCACCTTCGGATTCACAGCTAAGACGCAGGCGGACTCCCCTTGGGAGATTGTGGGTGCTTCGCGCCCCTTCCCATGCGCACGGGGTTTCTGTCGCTTGAATTTGAATGGAACTTCCCAAGTCCTACTTGCTGCCTTCCAACTCATCCCGTCAAAGGAGGCGTGTTTAGCACGGGCTCTCAGCTGCCACGCTGGTAGACCTTCAGCTCCGGGTGGGTGGGGACGCTCGCCCGCTTGGTTCCAGGATGGATCCCGAGTGCCCAAAAGGTGCCTGACACTGTGGAGGGTCAGACCCCAGGAGAGGGCAGGGACCAAGTGGGGAGAACAGGCAGGCTCCACCCTGCCCTCCGAGGTGGCTGAGGGAACGCGCGTGGGGGCAGGTGCCAGGCTCAAGGAGGGTGGTGACTTGAGCTCGGGGCTGTCTGGCCACCGTCCCAGTCGACGGGCAGCCCCGCATGGCCCTGCAGTACAAGACGGACAGGGAGTACTCAGAGCACCAGGCTCTGCTGGGCATCATCGTGTCCGTGGCTCTGGCTGTCTTTGTCTTCCTGGTCATCCTGATCACGTGAGTCACCCCTGTGCCCTCCTAAGTCCCCGAGGGCCTCACTGGGCCCCTCAACAGACCCTCACTGTGGGTTTTGGGAGTCTCTTCCCTGGTCACTTCAGGACTTTCTGTCTTATGTGTCTTTGCTATTTCTTTCCTTCTCTCCTTCCCTCCTCTCTTCCGTTTGCATCTGTATGTCTGTCTCCTTTTCTCTCTTACCTCTTCTTTCCCCCTGAGTCACATTAGTACTTCCCAGGGTCCTCAGAAACTTTCCATTTGTGGGCCCCTTGTTTAAGTATTAAAAAATACTTAAAATTATATTTGGTAAATGTGTTGGTATAAAAACTAATATCATCCAAGTTGGCTTCATTCTTATATATTCTTCACCATCATTGCTGTTGTTATATTTATTTATTTCCTTCTGACTTGCAAATAAATGAAAATGAAAACATTCCCATGGGCCACAGGCATGGCGCCTAGGAGAGAAGAGGCCCTCACCCTCTTCCTCTCCTCCAACAAGGGTTTCCCTCCGCCTCTGTCTGCCTGTGCCCCCGCAGCCCCTTTCCCAGCCTCTCTCCCCTTCTCTCCATCTGGATTTCTGTCCATCTCTCTCCCTCTGTGTCTTCTCCTACTGCCCCATGAGCCTCCTTCCCAAACACATCAGTTTCTCCATATTCAAAACGGGAATCATTGGTCTTGCCCTTCTCAGGGGTGGGGATGAGCAATGACTCAGGGTACTGCTCTTAGTACACTTGGCCTGATGGGTTTCAGCTCTTACAATGCTCTGTCTTATCTTTCATCTCTCCTTCATCTCTGACTCTCCTTCCATTTCTCTTTTTCCCTATGTACTCGTTTCCTAGGACTGCTGCAACCAGCGACCATACCTGAGGGTCTTAAAGCAACAGAAATTTGTTCTCTGAGTTCTGGAGGCCAGAAATCTGAAGTCCAGGGGTTGACAGGGGTGGTTCCTCCCGGAGGTTCCAAGGGAGGAACATTTGATGCCTATCTTGTAGCTGCTGGTGGCTGCTGGTGGCATTCCTTAGCCCATGGCCTCCCCCCACTCTCTGCATTCACGTGGCCTTTTCCTCTGTGTCTGTGTCTCAAGGTCTCCCTCTCCTTTCATATAAGGACACCAGTCTCTGAATCTAGGGCCCAGCCTAAGTCCAAGATGATCTCATTTCAATTTAATTATCCTATTTCCAAATAAAGTCACATTCACAGGCACTGGGATTTCAGTCTTGGATATCTCTTTTTAGAAGTAGGACACAGTTTAACCTATTACATTCTGAGTTTCTCCTTTCATAATGTCTCTCCATTTCTGTCTTGTCTTTCTCTTGATGTATCCCCCTATGTTCCCACATTCTGCCATCACTCCAACTCTTCAGTTCCAAATTTTTTCTCCTTCCTCAACTACCCGCATGAATTGACTGAAAAACCTGGAAATCTGCACAGAAACCCATGATGTCACTGGCTTGGTCAAATCAGACCAGTGATTGGGGGGAAATCTTGGGGGAGGTAATTTGCCTTGGAGGGGCCCTGAAATTTTCTTTCTAACCTTCAGAATTTCTCTCTCTTAACCAGGGCTTGTACGTACAGGAAAAACCGAAAACTCCTCTTGCACTAGGACAATGCTTTGGGGTTCATAAAGGGAAAGGAAAGAAATTTAATAAAACCTATGACACATTCCTCATGTCTTTGACAGTTTCCTGGAGACCCTCCCACTAATTGGTGTCCAACTGTTTTTATAACAATTCTGTGTTCCTCGAGGTTGAGATCAAATCTTCTTCACTGATAGACACCAATTATCCTTTATCAAGGCCAAAGTGATTTGGGCCTTCAAAAGGGATGGACAACCTTGTGTGAGGGACAGCCCTCTTCTTTGGGGAAGAAAAAGCAACCTAAAGAAGATGATGTACTCGGACCCTCAAGTATGGTTAAACTAAAGAGCAGTGGTCAAGGGAAGAGTCCGGGTTTCCCTCTATCTGAACCCTAGTTTTTAACCCTCTGTGTACCCGAATAGATTCTAACATATTTTCATGTAAGTGGAACTCATGCTTCTGTTTCTTAACCTGCCATCAGAACTATCACTATCTAATTCAGGATTCAGATGAGGGGTGTATGAGGAGATGGGCAGGGATAGACAAGAAAAGCTGAATTTGGCTGAAGATTTAGTGCCTAACACAGTGCCTGGCTCAGAGCAAGCACCCAGTAAATAGGTATTTTTTAAATTAAAATCTTATTTTTACAGACTGCATTTTGATTCATTGTACACAAATGGGGTACAACTTTTGATTTCCATGGTTGTACACAATGTAGATTCACACCATTCATGTAATCATACATATACATAGGGTAATACTGTCTGTCTCATTCTACTCTCTTTCTGTCCTCTATCCCCTTCCACCCCATTTTCCTCTACACCACCCAAAGTTCCTTCATTCTTCTCTTCCCCCACCACCCTCCCTCGTTATATATTGTCATGCACTTATCAAAGAAAATATTCAGCCTTTGGTTTTTTGGGTTTGGCCTAAGTAAATATGTATTGAATAAATGAGAGAATAAGAGAAATAGAGAGAGAATGAATGAGTGTGTGTGTGTGTGTGTGTGTGTGTGTGTGTGTGTGTGTGTGTGCAAGTCCCCAAAGACATTTTGATCCATAAACTAAGACTTTAAATGCCAGGAAAAGGGCCTAGTTCTTCTCAGGATCTGGGATTGAGACCTTAAATACCTTATGGATCCAGATAGGTAAAGTAACTGCAAGTCCAAATTCACAGTGATAGAATTTTCTACTTAGCTCCATCCTACTGTGATCATGGAGAAACAGCCCAACCATTTTTAGACCTTAAGATTTTCAAGAGAACACAGACATTATTGTTGTATGTGAAATTTCTCTATAAACTCGTGTTGGCACTCTATTTCAAATACTGCAGTTAAACCCAAACATGTCTTGCCACCTCTGTGAGATGACTGGAAAACTTTTGGGGCTATAGATCCTGCACAAGCCTCTGTCACCAAAGATACTGTCACCTAGTAAGGCTAAACGCAGAAGGCTGGGGGACTATGTGAAAGGCACAATTTCCCATTGGCTGAAACCTTGACTTCCTTCTTCCAGTCCACCTGTTACCAAGATGCCAATTTTTCCACACGCACAGTTGAGTGCTTTCGCTATCATTTGCCAATGTCATGATTCTATATTTAGAAGAGTCAAAAAAATTCCACCAGAAAACTTCTAAAACTCATAAATGAATTCAGCAAAGCAGCAGGTTATAAAATCAACACCCATAAATCAAATGCATTCCTATACTTCAGTGACAAATCTGAAAGAGAAATTAGGAAAAGTACCCCAATCACAATAGCTTTAAAAAAAAAAACTCAGAAATCAATCTAACAAAAGAGGTAAAAGAAATTAATTAATTAATTAATTAAGAAATTAATAAATTAAATTAATTTTCATTATCTAATGAAAATTAGATAATGTTAAAGAAATTGAAAAAGTCCTTAGAAGATGGAAAGACCTCCCATGCTCCTGGATAGGCAGAATTAATATTGTCAAAATGGTCATACTAGCAAAAGCATTATACAGATTTAATGCAATTCCAATTAAAATCCTGATGACATTCTTCATAGAATTAGAAAAAGCAATCATGAAATTCATTTCGAAAAATAAGAGACCCAGAATAGCCAAAGCAGTCCTTAGCATGAAGAGTGAAGCAGGAGACATCATAATACCATACCTCAAACTATACTACAAAGCCATAGTAACAAAAAGGGCATGGTATTGGCACCAAAACACAAATGAAGAACAATGGTACAAAACAGAGGACACAGAGACAAACTCACATAAATACTGTTGTCTCATATTAGACAAGGGCGCCAAAAACATTCACTAGAGAAAAGATAGCCTATTTAATAAAGTGTGCTGGGAAAATTGGAAATCCACATGTAACAAAATATCAAACCCCTCTCCAGCTGCAGGAAATTCAACTCAAAGTGGACCAAAGAAATTAGGCAGGAGACCAGAGACCCTGCGCCTAAAAGAAGAAAAGGTAGGCCCAAACAGAATGGGAAGTTTTACAGAGCCCGCGCACAAGGGTCAACTCGCCAACTTCTGAGAAACAGTTGGTCCAACGCAAAGGATCCTGGGGTAGTTTCCTGCCTCGGCCTGCGCAGGCGCACTTCCCTGCGGCATTGGTCAGCGCTGGCGCAACTCACCCCCTGCAACCCCTTCCTTCCCGTGGTACCAAAAATGTCCCGAGGGATCGGGCCCCAACGTCTGAGCTTTTTCATCTCTAATTGGGTACTACCCTCAACTCCAAGACTCCACAGAGCAGCGGCTACAGTCAGCTGGGTAGGACTAGGCAACGCACTCTGGTCGCCATGGCGACGGCGCCCCGCCACCGAGTGCGTGTGACGTCATCGTCGGGGCGTGGCCACTGCCGACTTTGGAAATGTTGACTTCATCCGAGCTTCTTAATCGAGCAGCAGACAGCATCCCGTTTGGGAAAAGCCCAAACTTGGAGGTCGCAAGCTAGTGCTTTTTCTTTGGGTGACAGCCAGCAGTGTTGTTGAGGGTTTTTTGTTTTTTGTTTTGTTTTGTTTTGTTTTTATTATTTATATCTTCCCGCTACAGGTCCAGAGGCTCCCTTAACTTCGTGGGAATTTCCTAGAAGTGCAGCATAAAGGGATAATTAAATTGTGCATAAATTATAGTGTGATGAGAGCCCATGGTGAGCGCAGTCTGGGATGGGGGAGGCAGTTATTAAAGAATGACAGCACAGCAATTATTACCATGTCAGCGCTGGGATACTGGGGTTCCCTGTGGGAACCCCGGGAGGGAGTCGCCGACTCCAGCAGGACTGGGCGGGAATGACAATGAGCTCACTACAGGAGAGGCTTTAAGAACTTGTTCTTGCAAGCAAGGTGGGTGTGTTCCACGACAAGAAGTAGAGGAAGAAGGACAAAGTCACACCCTGGGAACTATTAAAAACCTGCGTTTATAATAATACCAAACACTTCTTTCTGCCACACACCGTTCAGATGGCTTTATATTCGAATTTCATAAGCTGATGAGGGTATTTATTACCTCCCCATGTATAAATGAAGAAGAAGACAGAGAATGTCAGAAATGACAGAGAAGTCAATGACTTTCTGGTGTTCCCACAAGAAGCCGAATTCACCATTATGCTGTGCTGCCCTTATTAGAGGGTCCAGGAGTTATTGTGTGCTGTATCTACCAAACACGGATAATTGACTTGTATTCAATATCAGACTTAAGCCTGAGAAGATGGTTGTGTCAGCCAGGATAGGTTAGTTAATACTACAGTGACAAACACCTCAAAATCCCATAGCTCTGTAGCTTACAGCATGAGGTGCATCTGTCTCAGGCTAGCTCCATGCCTCTTTGACTCCCTCCGGAGCACCAGCTGACAGAGCAGCCTGTGTTTGGAGCTTTCTGGTTGCCATGAGACAGGGAAGAGAGCGTGAACTCGGTGTTGGTAAATGCAGCAGTTGCCCATATGAACTAGACTTGAACTTCAATCCTGCCTCTATCCTCCACAGCTCTAGGACAGCTTACGCGCGGATCCTGTGTCTGGGTCTGTGTGTGACATGGAGAGAGCATGAGCCCCTTCATAGTGTGCCCGTGCCAGGTAAATGAGCTAATAAAGCTGACAGCATGTGGTCTGTAGGTGGTGGCTGCTGTTCCCGTTCTGGCAGTGGTCCACCTAGCTCTTGCTCATGCGCATACATATGGTTTGCGTCCTTACAGGCATAAAAGGTACACGACTAGGATTTTAAACATTCTTTTATAAGCACTATGTCATTGGGGGGTCATCATAACTGTTTTCATAGTTTAATAGCATTCCATGGGCAGGATGTATTGCTGTTTAATAGACTCCCTGATGTTGGAATGGAAAGTTATTTTCAACAATATGTCCTATTTAGTTTTATTACCATATCAATGTAATTCTCAGCTTTTATTAAGGTTGGATAATGCTGTGATGAACATATGTGGGCTATGGCTTTTCGACTTCTTTGGGATTGTTTTTGTTAGCTAGGTTTCCAAGTCGTCACAACCAAGACCTAAGGATTTTCAAATCCTGCCCTACTGGTCACATTGGAAAACAAAATATAATTTTATAATTAATCAGCAAGTCCTCAGGGATTTTGGTGAAGTCCTCTTGGCTCAGCCTGTAGGAGCCCTGCCTCAACCCCTCTATCAGACAGCAGGGGCCAGGAATGAGTCTCTGTTAATGCAGCGACCCTGACCCCTCTTCATGTGCCCCAGTCAGGGACTTGGGCTCCGAAAGGATAACATTTACTCTTCTCAGAGAAGGAAAAAAAGTCCTCTGCAGCAGCAGGCGGACATACAGCAGGGACCAGGGCATCCCTTCTTCTCTACCATTTTATTTTAGATACAGTCTTGCTGTTTTGCCCAGACTGGCCCCAGACTCCTGGGCTCAAACCATCCTCCTGCCTCAGCTTCACACAGGCACAAACCACCTTGTGCAGCTGCTTCTCTACCTTCTTTAATGGTCCTCCACCTGCATTGCACAAGGTTTTCTGGGAGGCAATAGATTAAGAACTTGGGCAGTGAAATTAGACAAACTCAGGTTTCTGTTAATGCTGAATACATTACCTCTCTGAGTTTTGAAGTTTTCTCATCTTATTAAAAAAAAGAGAGAGAGAAAAGAAAAGGTACCAGGATTTTTTTTTTAAATCTTTTCAGCTATAACATTACTTCTAGTTAGTGGTGGTTTCAGCCAGTAATCAGCAAATTTTTCTGTGAATGACCAGATAGATGTTTTAGGCTTTCCAGTTCATTGATTCAACTCTATCATTAAAGCACCTGAAAGCAGCTGCAGACAATCAATTGATGGATGGGCATGCCTGGATTCCAGTGATTTCCAGTAAAAATTTTTGAGCAAATAATTGAGATACAGTTTCTGCATAACACCTCACACCCCCTGACACACTGGATTAGATGACTCCAAATGAAAATGAGATTGAGATTTAAACAGGGAAAAAAAGTTTTATTATTTGTGCATGAAATTTGGGGGGCAGGGTTGAGGTTGTAGCTCAGTGGTAGAGCACTTGCCTTGCATGCCTGAGGCACTGGGTTTGATCCTCAGCACCACATAAATAGATAAAATAAAGGTGTTGTGTCCATCTACAACTAAAAACAAAAAAAAAATTTTAAAGAAATTTGGGGGATAGAAATTCACCCTTATTCACACATGGTTTGGCTCGTGACCATATATATTAGCCAAGATGGCACTAGCTACTATAACAAACTTCCAAAATATATACTAGACCAGAGTTGATAAAACCATCCTTGCAATCCTGATTTCTTATGTAAGGTCTATAATTGGTACTTCTGAGTGAATGTCGCTTTCCTTTAAGTGACAGTTTAGGGTCATAGGCTACTTCCATCTCAGCTTGTGCCTTCCAGGGTCACAGTATTCATAATAAGAAGGGGAAAGACTGAGAGAGGAGGCAAGGAGAGGTTTCAGTGGGCAAGGTCTGAGTGTGGGCTGCATGCCACTTCCGCACACATTTTATGGGCCAGAATCTACTCACATGGTCACCCCCAAATTGCCCAGGAAGGCTGGGAAATGTAGTCCACCTGTGTGTCCTTGAAGGAAAGGAATTTGGAGAACAGCTATCCAGTTTCTGCCACACGGTTCACAATGAGGATTTAACACTGCATTAAAAGGGAAACCCATGGGCTGGGGCTATAGCTCAGTGGCAGAGCATTTGCCTAGCACATGTGTGACACTGGGTTCAATCCTTTGTACCACATAAAAATGAACAAATAAAATAAAGGCATTCTGTCCATATAAAACTATTTTAAAAATTTATAAAAGGGAAACCCGAGTGGAAAATAATTCTGAGATCACAGGGAGATTTAAATCTATCAGGCAAACCAGTTGCAACAATCCAAGTAAGCCTTATTTTCATTAGATTCCTCATGGTTCTTGTTTGAAGGGAGAAATCCTATGAATTTAATTACCTGATTTTGTACCAAATCATATTACAGAATAATCTTCTTGTTTATCTTAGTGTTTCAGTTGATTCTCTGATTTTCAAGACCTCAGTCGTATCACAGGCAAAGAAGAATGAGAACCTGGACTTTCTTAATTCAGTAATTTTGTTACTTTCTCATGTTTATAGTGCTAGTTCTTCCAATGTGGTTGACAGTGGACATTTTGTTTCTGCATTATCATTTTAGTGTTTTACTATTAAGCCTGATATGGTTTTGATTATATGTACATCATTAGACAGAAGAAGAGATCTCTTTATTGTTCAATATGGGCCTATTAGTTTATTAAATTTACCTAGAAATGACTCGTTACTGAACATTATCAAAAGCCTATCATATCAATCATATCGTATCTATGGATATCTCTGAATGGTTTTGTTTTGACAGTAGATTAGTTATACCCTAATTTCAAACCATCCTTGCAATCCTGAACGTACAGCTCCCAAATCCCGGCATAAGGCACTGTTTCCTTTCCTAAACTGCCCTTTAAGATGGTTGACACTGAGGCAGACAGGAAGGTGGACTACCAGGGAAAATTGAGTAAACAAGTGACGCTCCATTCATTCATCATCAATTTAGTTGGGGCCAACAGTTACCGGTTCGGAGGACTTCAGTTATGATAGAAATTTGTGTTAAATGGACTGTCATTGCTTGGTGTGAGGGACAATAAAAAGACTGACTAAAATGGAGACGTTCACGATGACAGTACAGCCAGACATTTCCCAAATACAAGATTTCCTCCGACCGCAAAGCAGTTACTTACCTAAAAATTTTTTCGCCCGAAGTATGCCCAGCTCTCGGACTCTATTTCCCAGCTTTCCTCGCACTCAGAGACACTGAGCCAGGAGGAACGTGGGTCGCAAAGATTTCTGGGAAATGTAGTCCAGCCCCGAGGCCGACGTTCCAGTGCAGGGACAGCGGCTGCAATGGCGCCTTCGCGGGTCGCGGGAGAGAAGGGAAGGCCTGGTTGCCCCGCGGAATCCGCCCGGGCGCCCGGGTGAGTCCGCACCCTGCGGGCCGCACCCAGGGCGGGAGGGCGTGGGCCGGGCTAGGTAGGCAGGCAGGTACTCAGCCTGCGGGCCGAATCCCGCCGGGGCGGGAGGGGAAGGGCGCTGTGCGTGGCGCCCCGCCCCTCCTGTCACTCGCCCGCCAGCCCCTGCGCCTCAGCATCCGCGCAGCTCAGACCACGCAGGGTTTGGCGCCTGCTGTTTGCCCGAAGCACCGGACTGCTGCGAACTCCTAGAAATGGGAAAGTCTCTTTCCTCACTTTTAAGGTGAAGAAACAGACTCCAGGAGACTCTCCAAGGTCTCCCAGGTCACAGAGCCATTGAGTGGTAGACCCCGAATCATAGCCAGGGATTCTGACCCAAACCAAGAGCTGTTTGCACCCTGGGACTCTGTCCCTCTTAACCCGAGCTTCTGTTCTCCTTTCTTTGGGTCTCAACTCTCTGATCTCCCCCTCACCGCCCAGTGGGTTCCGTGTCACACACACACACACACACACACGCTTTGGGGTCCCTGTCTGCACCCCACCTCCCAGTCTTTGTTCTCTGTCTCTCTCCCCTTCTCCTTGGATCTCAGTCCGCCTCTCTCTGACGAGGGTCCCTGATGTTGGTCTGTCCCATCACAGGTCACATGAACCTCGATCACTTGTTTAAGATGGTGTCCACCAGATTTCTCCCCTCCGGTGACCCTCGTTTTATAGTAAGTCACTTTGAGGGGATAGTTAGGACTCTGCTCCTCATTTCCTCAGCAGAATTCTCCCTGTTTCAAAACCAGCAGCACGGGGCCTTTTCTCTGCCTCTCTCTACTTCTGTCACAAGGCCCTCTCAACTGTCACATCACCCTCTGTGTCCCTCTTATAGGACACTTGTGATGGCATTTAGGGCCCACCCAGATAATCCGTGATTATCTCTGCATCTAAGAGCCTTAACTTCATCTCAGCTGCAAAGTACCTTATCTATACAAGGTAAAAGTCACCAGTTCTGGGGATATATTTTGGGACTACTATGCAGTTGGCCAGCTGCTCTGTGTCCAGGCCCATCTTCCCCACCAGGCAGGGAGCCCCTTGAGGGCAGAACCGAGAGTCATTTGTCTCTATCTTCCTCAGAACCCATGGTGGAACCTGCCACTCCCATGGGGCTCAGAGCTGGTCTGATGGAAGAATAGTTCCCCACAGGTGGAATGCCAACCTCTTTGGTAGCAATCTTAAACTTTATTTTAGTAACTGGAACATTTCTTCAAGTAACATCCTGAGCAGGAGTCCAGCATCCTTAGGCAAGATTTTAAAGGCAGGTAGAAGGACCTCTGCAGATGTGCTCGATCCAGACAATGGAGCACAAAGAGTGGAGCTTGCTCAGTGTGGACCGGGCTGAGAACACGATGCTGAATGAAAGAGGCAGACACAAGGGCCCCCCAGTGCATGATCCAGCAAATACCCAGAGTGGACAAAATACCCAGGAACACGGGAGGATTCGTGGTGCCAAGAGCTGAGGGGTGACTGCTTATCAGGTGCAGGGTTTCCTTATGTGGCGATGAAAATATTCTGAAACTAAATGGAGCACAAGATTGTGAGTGTACTAAATGCCCCTGGTTTGTACACTTTAAAATGGTTTAAGTGACAAATTATGTGTTTTACCCCAATAAAAAATAAATAAAAAGGGGGGTTGACTCTGTGACTGGACTTCTGGGTTCAAATCCCTTCTTACAATGTTACTGCTATGCCCTCGAGCAAGGCCTTGGATGAGTGTGTCTCGATTTCCTCCCCTGGATTGACTGGTCACTGTCTCCAAGAGCTGCCTCATGGGTGTGGTGAACTGCGCCGGCAGGCTGCCAGCTGCTGTCCTGACAGCACAGGATGGAGGCCTCAGGCTGCCTGTCCTGAGCCTTTGCTTCGGCTCTTTACAGACGAGGGTCCCCTCTGTTACCTGATGTCTTTGGAGAGTCATCTGTCTCTCTGAGCCCAACCTAGTTTCCTCAGCCATCACCCCAACTCTTTCCTGGACCTTTCTCCACAGGTGCATGTCTGGGACCCAGCAATGGCCATCAGGATGCTAATGACCCAGGGCCAGGTGCGTCTGGGATCCCTTGTCCCCAAGGTGACTTTGTGAACTCCACCAGGCCCTCGTTGGCTCCATTCATGATCTGAAGGTCTCTCTCCCAGTTCAATCAAAAAAAAAAAAAAAATCAATCAACCTCAGCAGACTTCCAGTAACCAGGTGAAATTGGTAGTCTATGGTTTTGCTTTACCCCTGTACCTTATCTCTGGAATCAGGAGTAGGGGTCAAGATCAGGGACCGGGTCTGAGATAGCATGGGGCTTAGGAATGTCTCCTGCTTACAAGTGTTTCTTAGAGCTGTTGTGTACAGGTGTGCAGGTTATGCACTGCACAAGGGTGCCTCATCCCGGAGGCAGGATTTACATCTTATTCTTCATACATTGATATATTTATTATAGCAATTTTCAGACTGATGGCCCTAAACTGTCATATACCAAAAATAAATTGGTACATAACAATGATTCCCCAGTGGGTGGCAGTAAAAAGCCTGGTGGAAAGACTGCGTTCTGTCTGCCAAGGTGACTGAGCTGGCAGTCCCTGGAAGTTTCACATTCCCATGGGCTTGTTTGACTCCTCATTCCTCCCAAATCTGCAGGCACAATATTCCAGACCAGGGGGGCAGGAGTAAGCTCTTGACCCATGACCTCTCCTGCCCCAGCTTCCAGAGGACATGCCCCTCCACCGTGTAAAACTTGCCTTTGCAGGAATCAGTGACCGCCAAGGATGTGGACTTTACCCTGGAGGAGTGGGGCCAGCTGGGGCCCGGGATATGATGCTGGGAATGAGCAGAACCTTCTGCACTGGGTGAGGCCCTGACCAGCCTCTCAGCTCCACCCTCTTCCTATTGGGCCACGCCCTGCTTAACATGGGTGTTTGTGGGACCATTAGGGCCCCCTGTGTCCCTCTTCCCTGGCCTCTCTCTTCCTCTCACCTCTTTTGGGCCTGGAGTCCCCATGTCCCAGGTGCTCTGAGTCCTCGGTTTGTCCTGTGAAACGCGGGCCCCACAGATCTCCGCCTGTGCCCCCGACCTCTTCTCCAGGCCTGGTGACCTCCCCCATCCTGGGACTTCAGGCACCACACAGAAGTCAGGAGGTGGCAGTTCCAGAGCCCCAGCCTCCAGGGGCTTCCCGGGTGGCCTTGGAGTCAACCAGTTGCAGCCGACCCCTCTGCACTGTCCTCCAGAAACATCAACGCTGTTCTTGAAATGCGTGTCCTGCATGGGGACCTTGACCACACTCCTCAGGTTCAGCCCTGACCTCCCCTCTGTTCCTTCCCTGCCCAGCTGCTCTAACCAGCTCCTCTTCCTGTCTCTGGAGAGCCCCATGTCCTCTAGTCCCCAGACCAGACCCCAGGGCACCTCCAGCTGCCTGCCCTGGACAGTGGACCCAGAGTGGCTCCCTGGATATTTCCCAATTCCAGGGGCTGGTTCCGCCAGCCACCTGCCATTCTGGTCCATTCGGGCTGCGTTAACACAGCCCCACAGGCTGGGGATTTATGAGCAGCAGGCATGTACTGCTCCAGTCTGGAAGCTGGATGGCCAAGGTATAGGTGCTGTCAGATGCAGCGTCTGCTGAGGACCTGCCTCCTGATTGACATGCCATCTTCCTGCTGCGACCTCATGAGGTGGGAGGGTGATGAGCTCTAGGGGGTCCTTTATAAAAGCACCAGTTGCCATCTAAGACCCCACCAGAGGCCCACTGCAGTCCCAGCCCTCCTGCCCCTTGGGCTCTGTCCCCCAGCCCAGCCCCACCCTGGCTACCTCTCTCCCCTGCCTCCTCCAGAACACCTCCCTGTCCCCACTGAGCTCATCATGTCCCTAAAATCCACCTCCAGGGCCTCTTAAGGACAGTTCTCTGCCCACCCAAGTGCCAGGCCAGACTGGAGAGCTGTTTGCCTCTCCCCCTCACACCCAGGGTGACCTGGGCCCTGCTGACCCTTGACGTCACCACCTGTGGTCCTGCCGTGGAGCAGGGTGTCAGCCCACACTGAAGTTTGGATGTGTTCTGCCCCCCAAGAGTCACGTTGCACACCTGGCCCCCAGCACTAGGACATGTAAGAGATGGAGCCCAGTGTGGGGTGACAGGGTCACCTGGAAGGGACTAGCATAGTTCTCTTCTGGGGACCCCAGCCAGTTCTGGCAACAGAGGTTTTTAGAGAAGAGCAAGATTGGCCCTCTCACCCCCTGGCTTCCTGAGACACCCCTTGTGGTGTGTTCCTGCCACGAAGCCATCGCTGTGTGATGCACCAAGGGGGTCCTCACAGAACCAAGCAGACGCCAACATCATGCTCTTGACCTCAGAACTGAGGCCAAACTTCTTGGCAGCTTTCCCAGTCTTGGGGATTTTGTTATAGCAACAGAAGAGAGACTAACACGGCATGTTTGCCAGCTCCTGGGTCTATCAGTTTCCTGTGGCTGCCATAACAAGCGACCTCAGAGTCGGTGGCTCACAACAATGGTAATCGGTTCTCCCACAGTTCTGAAAGCCAGAAGTCCAAAGTCTCTGAAGGTCTAGGCAGGAATCCTTCCTTGCCTCTCCCAGCTCCCGGTGGCTCTTGGTGCTCCTTGGCCTGTGGCTGCCCACTCTAGTCCCTGTCCCCTCTTCTCACAGCCTCCTTCCCTGTGTCCTCTCCTCTCTTCTTATAAGGGCACCAGTCACTAGGCTATGGGGTGAGGGAGCCAGGGCAGGAGTGGAGGGCACAGTCTGAGCCTGGAGCAGGGACAGTTTCCAGGGTAACCAGGACAAAGGTGGGTGTGGGGTAGGGCCGCAGGTTGGCCTCTGGGAATCAGGACAGGGAAGGGCAGGTGCTCCCATCTGATGGTGTCTTTGAATGGCAAGGGGAAGCCACAGCTGCAGTTAGGGGTGAGGTGTAGCACGTGAGGAGAGGCAGTGCTGTGGTGGATCGAGTGTCCCCCCAAGTCAAGTCCATGTGTTACAGCCATGGTCTCCAGGGTGGAACCAGTGGGAAACGGTGGAACCTTTGGAGTTGGGGCTTTGTGGGAGGTCCTAGGTCACTGGGGGCGTTCCCTTGAAAGGGATCATGGGACCCTACTGTCCCTTCCTTTTTCTTGCTTCCTGGCTCACAGCATAAGCAGTTTACTCCCTCAGTGATCCTCCCATGAGGTATTGCACCTGACAGAGGCCCAGAGCAACAGGGTCACCTGATCTCAGACTGGATCCTCAAAACCATGATCTGAACAAAACTTCTCCCTTTATAAGTTAATTGCCTCAGGTATTTTGTTACAGTTACACAAAGTTGACTAACAAGGGAGAAATGACATGATCATTTGGGAGAGTAAGAAGAAACCACAATTGTCCCTTGCAACTTCTGGTTCAGGTTTAAAGTAAGACCTGGGTGGAAAAAGTCTTGCATCCTGTGGGCTTTGGCATCCCGTTGGAAGATGGTGGGGCCTAGCCACTGTTGAGACTTTACCCAATGAGTTCTGTGCAGGCCTAGCAGGGCAGGGTAGGCAGGGTGCTAGTGGGCAAGTGATATGGGCATGGGCTGCCTGGTCCAGTCAGTGTGGGCTGCCTGGTCCTGTCGGCGTGGGCCTCTCTCCACCTCCAGACCCCAGGCTGCCACTTCTCCATGTTCTCTCAGCTCCCTGCTTGAGTCGCTGGTCCTGTGGGACATGGGTAGGAGTGTAAGCTCCGAGTTCAAGTCCTGGCCCCGCCACCGACAGGTGGTGTGACTGAGCAAGTGGCGTAACCTTCTGTGTGAGACTTCCTGCCTGGAAAGTGGGGAGAATTACAGGACCCACCTCAGGAAGTCATCCTAGAACAGGCGTAGGGCAAAGTCTGGCACAGGGCGAGCATTTAGTAGGACTGGAGGGGGATTAGGGGCTTCCACAAGGGCACCTCACCACCGAGCCACATCCCAGCCCTTTTTCATCTGAGACTGTCTCATTAGATGGCCCAGTCTGGCCTCAAGCCTGCCATCCTCCTGCCTTCAAGTCGCTGAGATCACAGGCGAGTACCACTGTACCTAGCTTGCACTAATAAGTGTTACTGATTGCAGTTATAGTAATAATGATTAGTATGGTAATCATCCAGTGTATTTTTCAGGACACTTTGACATGTAAAGAGTCAGAATAACTTCAGAAAAATTAGATTTCTTTCCTACTCAATGGAACTGGGAGGCATTGGCATGTGCAAGTTTGGGCACAGATGGATCTAAGGCCCCAAGTGGTATTGCCAGGTCACTCCTGTTTTCCCCCTCTTCTCTCCTCCCTCCCCTGCCCACTACACATGGTAATCCTCTTTCTCTCTTCGTCCAATCTACAGCCTTTTCCCAAATGGCAGTCAGCATGGCTACCACCATCTCAAACTTGTATCTGCCTAGCAACCCCACATATGAATCCCAAGGAAGACTCTGATTGGTTCCCTTTGGCCAGAATGCCCATGGTTTTGAGCACACAGAAAAGCATCAGTAACTAGTAACGATGTAAACATCTCAGGAGTTTAGTTCTCAGAGACTGGCTGGAGGTCATTGCCACAGCTGCAGAGATGAACAAAAACTGAGCAAAACAGACCTCTTCTATTAACTACCTCCTGGCCTACTCCCACAACACAGGTGAGCAAGCCTGCACCAGAGTTGCTGGCCAGCGCAGGGTTATTTTTAACAATTTCCTACCTAGAAAGGATAGAAGAGCGTTTTAGCAATTCGATTGTTTTACATCGTTGATGGTAAGCATATTGACGTGTATGCCAGGGGCTGGGATGAAACCAGGGCCTTGTACCCCTCTCCCAATCTTTACGTGAATTTATCAGGCATTTAATTTTTCTAAGAATTGTCTATTCATTTTCTTTCCTCATAAGTTTATTATATTGTTTCTATCATTTTCTTATTGATTTGTAAATGTTCCTCATATCATAGCTAATCAACCCATGTGCACATAACTGTTTTGCAACTTGTTCTCCATGTTTTTAGAATACATTGAGGTCATCTTTCCATCTCATAACATGGATCTCTCTACCTCACACCTTTTAAATTTTCTGGCCCTTTCTTTTAGGTTTTTTTTTTTTTTTTTTTTTTTTTTTTTTTTTTTGCAGTACTGGGGATCGAACTCAGGACCTTGTGCTTGCGAGGCAAGCACTCTACCAGCTGAGCTATCTCCCCAGCCCACTTCATTTTAGATTTGCACCACCAGTTCTGAAGAATCAGCTTCCTTTGACCGGAGGCCGATGGAACTCATATTTTCCATTTCTTTCAGACTTGGAGATAGCTCTGTGATGCCTCCAGAGGAGAACATTTCTGAGGAGTCAGCTTCCATGTGTGGGGGACTGTAAGGGCATGTCGCCATCCACCAGAGAACCCAGGAAAGAAGCAGAGACTTTTGACGCATTTATTTACCACTCCCAAGGGAGACGCCTCTGGGGAGGGAGGTCTCAGGTGTCATAATCTTGGGCAAAGCTGAGGCAGGCGCTGGCCCTCCCCAGGAAGCACATAGCGCCCGGTGGAGAGAGACTCTGGAAGTGCAGTGGGCCAGGAAAGAGCTTGAGATGCCAAAGGACCTGTGTGGAGAAGCAGCCATTGAACTGCCTGGAATGTGGGAAAGTCCTTGTTTATCACTGGGAACTTTGCTCCCCACCAGCGAGTCCACTCTGGAGAGAAACCCTACAAGTGTAAGGACTGCGGAAGGCACTCAGCAAAGCACCACCTTGTTCACACGGGAGAGAAGCCAGGAGTGTGGCACTCCTTCACCCAGAGCTCCAGCACCAGCGATGCCCCACGGGGGAGAAGCCCTACCCATGTGACCAGGGCAGGAAGTTCTACTCTCCCACCTGGCCCGCCACCAGAAAGCCCGCCCTGGGCAGAAGCCTGCGGGTGTGATGAGCGTGGGAAGGCCTTCAGCCACAGCTCAACCTGATGTGGCACCGGAAAATCCACACCGGCGAGAGGCCCTGCGAGGGTGAGTATGGCAAGGCCGACACAAAGATCTCCCCTCGTGCGGCACCAGAGCGTCCAGCCGGGGAGAAGCCCATCCTGCAGCAAGTGTGGCAGACGTTCAGCTGCACTTCCTCCTTCACGCAGCACCAGACCATCCACACCCACAAGAAGCCCTGCAAACGTGCCAGTGTGGGAAAGCCTTCAGCCAGACTTCTCTCTCCACCTCCAGAGGACCCACCCTGGGAGAAACCCTCTGGGTGTAAAGCCTGTGGGAATGCCAACACCCAGATCTCCACCCCACCCAGTACCAGAAGACCCACACGGGCGAGGAGCCTCGTCCGTGTAAGGAGTGTGGAAAAAGCTTCAGTCACAGCTCGTGCCTCACAAACATCAGAGGACTCACACCCAGGAGAAGCCCTGTGCCTGTAGGAATGCGGGAAGGCCTTCAGTCAGAGCATCACCTGACTCAGCACCAAAGGATTCACACCGGAGAAGCCCCACCAATGTGAGGACCGTGAGAAAACCTGCACCACGCCTCACACCTTCTCCAGCATCAGCGAGTTGGCGACAATCGCTATACATAACAAGAGTATGCGGAGGGGTTCAACTGGAGTTCACACCTTACTAAACATGAGAGACTTCAAACTAGGCAGGACGCCTATGTCTGTGATGATTTTGAGAGAGCCTTTGATGATCAGCTGACTGATCATCCTAGAACTCAGGTTGACTAGATTGTGCAACAAACTGGTCACCACTGTGTTCATCCTCCATCAACAGGTTCAGTCCAGACTTCATCAACATTAGGAACCCAAGGGAAAATTTCACCTTCAGGAACAGCTGGATCTTGTTCCTCTTCAAGGACAGTTCCAGAGAGGAACACTAACACCATATATTAACATCATCCTTAGAGGGAGGATGTCACATTTTATCACCAGCCAGGAGAACTTCTCATTGTTTAGGAGGTTCTCTTCAGATATTTCCTGAACCCTACAGTGTTCCCAGATTGTGTTGTGGTTAAGGGGTGGTCTAAATGGGATACCACCTCATCTGGGATCTTTAATTAAGAACAACTCTCTCTGAGCTTTTTAAATTGACTTATCTTCCCTTAAATTGGAGCCCAAAAAGTCAAGAAAAAGGAATACAGGTGTGAAGATTGACCCTTGAGAGTAAAAGTCTTAAATATATGTAGCTAAATAAATGCTAGGTAAGTTTTTAAAACCTTAAGCAACATATTTCACAGCATGAAATCAGTTTAAACAGTGAATATGTTCCACACACTCGTGGCTATTTTTAGTGCTCTATTGTTCCTGCCTATAATGTTCCTGGGATTTATGCTTTAAAAAGCTGTCATTCCATTAAACATCAAGTGTATTCAGGTCCAAAGGGAGACTTTTCACATATTTTAGACATATAATTATTTTATATTAAAAATAATATTTATACATTTATAACAGGAACAATTTTGGTAAATAATACACGTTCACTATAAAGGATAATTTGGAAAGTGCAGAGAAGTAGGAAATAAGACCCCAATCCCTGGATCCCACAGCGCAGAGAGAGTCAGCGTCGCTCCTGGCTGATTCTTTCTGGGTTTCTTTCCGTCTGTATTCTATACCCATATGTTTAACTGTCAGGAATTTTGAATGGAAAACACAAAAGGCATGTGCTTACAATTCAGATGCTCACAGAAGCCATGTGGTTTTGTTTTTTCCTATTTTCTTCCAAATCTTTTAAACAAATGTGACTTTATTTTGTTGTAGTCCCAGTGTAGAAATGATCAGCCCTTGTTAGACCACAAGCCTCTTCCTGTGGCCTGTGGGTCCTGTTCACTGTCAGCCCCAAGGCCAGTCACTGAGCAGGTAGAGCAGTTCGCATCCGCTCCCCACGGAGTTTTTCCTCTAAGCTCCTAACAGACGCAGGCTACTAACCTGTTCTCCAGTTGCGTGTCACGTTACAGTGAGCATGTCCGTCTCACTCTCTCCAGCTTCTTTGGGAGGGTTAATTCTTGAAGGTAGATTTCCAGGATGGCAACAATGGGCACCAAGGCTTCGGGCATTTTTCCTGATTCCTCGAACATGTTGCCAAACCGCTTTTCAAAGGGCAGCTGGAGTCAACGCAGTTCACACCAGCTGGCACAAGGACCACAGCTGCGTTTCTATAGCAGCCAATGTCAATCAGTGTCTCCTTAAGTCATCCCGAACACCCAGCGCGCTGCAGCTTCATGCAGCTGACCCTATTCCACCTCCCTTGGACATTCTAGCTTTCTCATTTTCTTGACCTTTATAAGTGTGGCATGGAGCATCCTTTCTGCGGCAAGGATGAGCACCTAACCATTTGCCAGGTGAAATCCTGGCAGTGAGGTCATGGACTCCAAGGGAGAACAGGTCTGCAACCCCACGTGCATCGCCAGTCCTGTGTCAGCTGGCACTCTGCCAGCAGTGCCTGGCGCTGCATCTAACCAGCCGTCTCCTGTGGTGATTAATAGGATGGGTTAAAGCCTTTGTGCAGTATTTCTTCTATTCTTCTGGGACTCCTTTCATGATTGAAGTATTCATCAGGCATAATTCAGATAATACAAAAACTGAAGAAATGTATGATGCCTTGTAAGTCTTCATTCCAAAGACATGAGACTTTTTCCATAAATATGAATCTCCTTTTTGTTTTTATGAAACATTATATAATTACTCAAATGTATGGTGTTTTAGGTGGCATAATCATGCACATATTGATGTTAGACGTTACTTTACTTGGCATAAAGTGAACTTTTCCCATGAAAGTACAAAACTCATGCACCTTGTACACATCACACAAAGGGATGAACGTGTGTACCTGTGTGTCTTCACTTTCAACAACTGCATCCTTCATGCCATGTTCCTTTAACTTACGGAACCAACCCCACTAATGTACACTTAGGTTGTTTCCATTTTCTTTTGCATCGTTGGACAGTTACATTTGACATGTGTAGCATAGGAAGAGTGCCAAGCACTCTAGTGAGGTCGTAAAATGACATTTAAACTTTTCAGTTATTGCTGGTCATGGCGGTGCACACCTGTAATCCAGCAACCCAGGAGGCTGAGGCAGAAGGACCACAAGTTCAATGGTAGCCTCAGTAATATAGCAAAACCCTGTCTCACAGAGTGTGTGAGGGAGACTGGGGACATGACTCAGTGGTAGAGCACGTGCCCAGCAGGTGTAAGGCCCTGGGTTCAATGCCCTGTATTGGTATTTTTTTGGGAAAAGTGGGCTTTTCCCCCCGTTATTACTAGAGTCCTCCACAAAAGGATGAACCACTTTACGTGATTCCTTCAATTGTGTATGAGTACCTATTCCTGTGTTCCTCTACTTTCCTCACAAATACTTGGTATCAGTTGCTTTTTAAAAACATTTTCAAAAGGTAAAAATTTTCGCTAATAAGTGGATGATGACAACACATAATGGGGGAAGGGAGGGGTTAGTGTTAGGGTTAGAGTTAGGGTTAGGGAGGGGGGCAAGAATGAAGGAAGGAAGGACTGTATAGAGGGAAAAGAGGGGTGGGAGGGGTGGGGGGAAGGGGAAAAAAACAGAATGAATCAAACAACATTACTCTATGTAAATTTATGATTACACAAATGGTATGCCTTTACGCCATGTACAAACAGAGAAACAACATGTATCCCATTTGTTTACAATAAAAAAAAGGTAAAAATTTTAGATAAAAATATCCTAAAGATTAATGATCTTTTATGTATTTATGTTTTGCATTCTGTGAATTGCCTATTTATATATATTTTTCTCATTTTTACTTGGGCAGCCTTTGTATGATGTATAACAGCAAGTCTTTATATATTATGTATATTTACCCTTTGATATAGAAGTTACTAATATATTGTTATTTCTCTTTCAATTTTGTGTATGGTGTATTTTGCTACAC
Organism: Sciurus vulgaris; assembly: GCF_902686455.1. Taxonomy (NCBI): domain Eukaryota; kingdom Metazoa; phylum Chordata; class Mammalia; order Rodentia; family Sciuridae; genus Sciurus; species Sciurus vulgaris. The sequence continues at coordinate 61,599,270 of NC_136478.1, read as the reverse complement.
AGAATTTTTAAACTTTTAGGCATTCAAATCTGCTTTCCTTTATAGTTCTTGAACCAACTATCATGCTAAAAAACACCTTTCTCAGTGCCATGTCTATTTTCCACCACTCTGACATTTGACACGGTTCTGTTGGAATAGAGGACTCAACATTTGACACGAATCTGTTGAACTATCCTCCCTCTTGGGGGTCATGGGCATGGCATATGCCCATATGCAGTTGCTTTTAATCAATATATCCTTAGATTCAGATTATAGAGAATACTGCGGAGATTTCATGGTGTTGGGACACAAAATAACATACAATAAAGTTTAATATTAATACTTAGATGAAATCATAAATAAGCAATTATTATTTGCTCAAATTTGTAAGAAGCCTGTGATTTCTTTAGTATATAAATTCCCTAGAAGTTATATATAGGTATATGAGAATGTATTCCTCTGAGCTTTGATGTGGTGTTTGGTCTTCATTGCTTTCTTAGTGATTATGACTAAGTTTAAGGATATTTTTCCCACTTAATAAAAAAATGAATAGGCTAATCATAAGTACAATTTGTATTCTTCTCTGTCTAGTTCTTTAAAGATCAAAATAGTTTTAGTCCGCCATTGAGTACATGAAATAGAATAAATATTAACCATAAGCTGATTCCTCTATTCTGTTAGTAATAAAAACTTTCCACTGTTAATAACTAACATCAGAGTTCATGGAAAGGGTAATTTCTACAGAAAATTAATGGCGTGTTCTTTCTGGGAAATCAAGATTAAATAGAGCATGGTGCCCTCTATCTTGCTGGAAACTGGTTTTGATTTAGCGATCATGCAGAAAAAACGTTTCTTGAAATGATGTAATCAATACCAAAGAAAAAACATACGAAAGGATTCTGTGAATAATAAAGATTCAGATTCAGCCTCAGAACACTTGGTGTCTCTGCTGTTTCTCCACCGCACTGACACCACTCATCCACCTAGGACTCCCGACGGCTGCTAGGGCTGGACCCCGGCATCTAACCCCCAAGATTATGAGGGGAAAAAAAAAAAGTTCAGGCCGGGGATGTAGCTCAGTTGGTAGAGTGCCTGCCTCACAAGCACAAGGCCCTGGGTTCAATCCCCAGCACCACAAAAAAAAAAAAAAAAAAAAAAAAAAGTTCTGGGTTTTTTCTAATGTTTTTTTTAGAATTAAAATTTTATTCCAATCAGATTTTTAAATGGTTTATGGTATGAAGTAGAGATCTGCTATCAGTCAAGAGTATTTTGATGCTTAGGGAAAAAAAGAAATTCAATGGCTAAGATGATTAAAAAGTTTCACCTTGGGGCTGGGGAGATAGCTCAGCTGGTAGAGTGCTTGTCTTGCAAGCACTAAGGCCCTGGGTTGGATCCCCAGCACTGCAAAAATAAATAAATAAATAAGTTTCACCTTCAGGTACAGATGGATCCAGATGCTTAAATGATCTGCCAGTAATCTGTTCTTTCCTTCCAGTTCTGCTTCCTTTTTGGGCATGTTCGTGTTCTGGCAGGGTCTTTCTTCATGGTGGCAAACTGCCCACCAGCAGCTTCAGGTTTCTCTTATCAACTTGTCAACCCAAACATAGAAAGCACCTCACCCCATTCCTTCCAATCCCACCTCCAACCCCTCCAGGGCTCCACTGGCCTCCTTCGCCTCCTCATTGTTCCCTCTTCTTCCATCTTTGCCCCAATGTCATCTCAACACAGCAGAAGAAATCCTGCTAAAACGCGAACTCTGCCCTCAGGCCTCAGCAGCACCCCACATCCCTGCTGGGCACATCACTGCCTTGGTGTGCCACCTGGGCCTCCCAGTCTAGATCCGACGCACGCGCGGCTCCTCTGCTCCAGCCCAGGCGGGCTGCCCTCTCCTGAACACACCAAGCCCTGCCATCCTTCCACTTTCCCGGGTTGCTCCCTCCTGGACTCTTCTCGCAGGCATTCACAGCATCTCCCCGCTTTTGGACCTCTGCTAGTCACTCCTCAGGGGCCCTTCCTCAGCACTCAGTTCACATAGCTGTCCCCCAGCCCCCAAATTCATGTTCTGAACCCTCATCCCCAGTGTGACTATTTGGAAGGACCTCTGGGCCTCATGTATGGGGTTAGTGCACCTATCACAGGTAACAGGCGCTCCCTTGGCTTTTCCACCATGTGAGGACACGCTGGGAGGGTGCCATGCAGGAGCCAGGAAATGGGCCCTCATGGGACACCAAATCTGCCACAGCTTTGATCTTAAGACTTCCCAATCTCCGGAATGGGAGTGTTACACTTCTGTTGATCATAAGATACCAAGTCTATGGTCACCTGTTCCAGCAGCATGGGCTTGGGCTTCCGTAGGCCCGAACCCATTGCCCACTCTCCTCTACTCGGATACTGCTGATGTCACTTTAGTGTCTGTTTCTCCAGCTGGAATTTTCACCTTCACAAGCCCCTCCCCACTGGCACATGAGCACTTGGTACCAGGGACTCCGCATGCCAAGCCACTAGCCAGGTGTGTGGCATTAGGACCAGAGAAGGAAATACTTTTAAACTCAAAACTTTAATCAGAGAACCAGTCAACATGCACACATGGAGGGTATTTCTACAGTGACCCACATTAACACAGGCAATTAAACAGACTGTCCCCTAATGGTTGCCAACTTCCCACAGGGCCTCTAGCATCTACCATTGGTGTCAAAACTGTCACTGAACACATTTTCAATCAACGTATTTCCCTGCCCTGCAACACTTTGCCCACTTTTGAATATAACATGCCCATCTTCTAGACCAGCATTCCAGAGGGCAGGGACAACATACAGGCCATCTGAAAATCAGAATGCTCACCCTTTGGTGTGGGCCCAACTGGCAGACAGGAAGTTCCCCATTTCAACCAAAAATCAATCAGCAGAACTCAAGGTGGTCTAAGGCTTAAAAAGTCAGAGAACACAGAGCACACACCCCCAGACTACCTTCGGCACCTCAAGTATGAAAGATACTGTGTCCACGTCCAACGTCTTCATAAAATTCTGTTGTGCTTCAGCACTTAGTGAGCCAGGCCCACGTCAGGAGCTGACAGGTGTTCAAGTTGGTCATGTGGTTCCACCAGGTGACAGAGAAAGTTTGCCAAGATGAGTGGACGGCTCCAGCAGGCAGGATCCTCACCAGGTTCATCCCAATCCCTGGTGGTCCCATAACCTCCTGTGATATGAGGCAAGTGTCATTTTTAAGATGTCACTAGTCAACTGACAGTGATCCTCTATGAAGATGGAATCATTCATTTCCCTTTTGGATTCCAGAAGTTTCAGGGTCAGGGCAATCTTATTTGCATTACCTGCTCCAGGGCCTCACTAAGTGCCTAGTGAGTGGCCAGCTTGGAAAAATGGTCAGTAATGAACATTTCTAAAATAATTTCTGTACACAACTTTCACACAGCTTCTCTTCCACACAGGTTGTTTTGTGTGGCATCCAAGGCAGCTCTCCACACGGCCCCACTGTTAGGATAACCCGTTCATGAACCCAGCTGTTTGCCATTATCATTAACTCCCATGACAAATTTGGGTCTCACATCATATACGCAATATTTATGTATTCATTCATTTATTGGTACTGGGGATTGAACTCAGGGGTGCTTTACAGCTGTATTCCCAACCCTTTTCATTTTTTGAGACAGGGTCTCACTAATTTGCTCAGGCTGGCCTCAAACTTCTGCTCCTACTGCCTCAGCCTCCCAAGCAGCTGGGATTACAGGCAAGAACCATGAAAGAGATGGTTTGCAAATGTGGACAGGGACAAGTGTCTTCTTGGAGTGGGAAGTTTGGGAGATTATTAGTAGAAAGTTTTAGCCATTTTGGGCTGGGGATATAGCTCAGTTGGTAGAGTGCTTGCCTTGCAAGCACAAGGCCCTGGGTTCAATCCCCAGCACTGCAAAAAAAAAAAAGAAAAAAAATTTTAGCCATTTAGGTGGAAATTTACATATTCCTCTTGGCTTTTTATGGATTCAGAAAGAAATAGCCAGGACAGAGCACAGACATTTAAAAAGAGCAGGGAGATGAACAAAAACTTGAAAATAGGAAAACTTGAGGTCGTGCTTACTATGGGGAATATTAACTTCTGTAAACACAGGTTACAAGTTCTTTTCTTCTTTTAATATAAAAGAACCTACTTGTGTTACATTTGACACACATGCACAGCTCACAGTCGGCATTTATCTTGTGCAAGCCAACAATTCTAAGTACTTGACTTTATTTAACCCTCACAACAGCCCTGAGGTAGATGACTACTGTGCCTATTTTAGAGATGAGGACACCGACGCCCTGAGAGATTTTATAACTTTCCCAAGGTCACTTAGGGTGGTAAATAGCAGAGGTGGAACTAACTCAAGCAGACTGGCTCCAGGATCTACTTCTGAATCCCAGTGTTACACAGCTTCTCAATACTTGTGTTTTCACTGTTTTAATGAAACCCATGTGTGCAAACTTTCTAATCAATCTTTTATTAATAAAGAGATTTATTTATTGGGAGGGGAGGAAGCTAGAAATGTGTTGGTTTCAAATTCTGTAGGCAGATGGACGGTTCAGATGTGCAGGACTCTGCTGCCATCCAGTGGCTGCAGATGGCATTGCTGCTAGTTACTCTTGAGTGTGAAGTCGCTGGTGTCGGTTGAGACTGGAATAGCACCGAAAGGTTTTCTGACAACGTTGACAGTGATAGGGTTTCTCCTGGGTGTGAATTCTCTGGTGCTGAGCGAGGTGGGCACTGAGGCCAAAGGCTTTGCCACATATATCACAGGCGTACGGCTTCTCCCCAGTGTGGATCCTCTCATGCTGTGTAAGATTTGCTCTCTGGGCAAAGGTTTTCCCACATTTGCTACACATGTACGGTTTCTCCCCGGTGTGAGTTCTCCGGTGAATAGAAAGGCATGAGCTCTGGCTGAAGGATTTCCCACATTCCTGACAAACATAAGGCTTTTCTCCGGTGTGAACTCGCTGGTGTCGGATGAGCTGAGCGCTCAGGCCAAAGGCTTTCCCACAGTCCCTGCATTCATAGGGCTTCTCCCCCGAGTGAATTCTCTGATGCTTAGAAAGGCACGAACTCTGATGGAATGACTTCCCACACTCACTGCACTCGAAGTGCTTCTTTGGAGCATGAGTCCTGTTATGTTGAATAAGGTACTGACTCTGTGTGAAGACTTTGTCACACTCTTTACATTTAAAGAGCCTCTCTCCAGAGTGAATCAGCTGATGTTCTGAGAGGTGAGCACTTTGGCTGAAGGTCTTGCCACATTCATCACATTTAAAGGGGTGCTCGTTTTGGGAGGACTGATGCTCAGGGGGGGAGGGGCTATGATCAGTTTTCCTGTGCTCACCTCGTTCACGAGACCTCACCCCAAAGTGGATTCTCTGATGGCGATTGAGCTGTGCACTGTGGCCAAAGACTTTCCCACAGTGATGGCAGTCAAAAGACTTCACTCTGGTGTGAATTTTCTCATGCTGAGTAAGGTATTTGCTGCGGTTAAAGGTTTTCTCACATTTGCTACACTTAAAGCGTTTCTCATCAAGCCTTTGATGCTCTCTCTGTTCTGAGTTCTGGTCCAAAATTTTCTTGCTTGTATCAAATCCTTGTTTTTCTCTCATGTGAACACTCAGGTGGCAATTCAGGGTTGAAATGCAAATGAAGCGTTCTCCACACTCCTGACATTCGTACGGGGCCTCGATGGTGTGGATTTTCTGGTGCTGCACCAGGTGTTCTTTATGGCTGAAGGTCTCCTTGCATTCAGCACAGCTGAAGAGCTTTTCTGTGATATGAATGAACTGATGTCGCATCAGGTGTGAGGGTCGGCTGAAACTTTTGACACATTCCTGACATTTGTGGGGTCTGTAGCCCGTATGAATTCGCTGGTGTTCATTAAGGTGAGTGTTACGGCAGAAGGTTTTCCCACAGTCACTGCATTTGTAAGGCTTCTCTCCACTGTGAACCCTCTGGTGGATCTTCAGGGTGGATGTATGGCTGAAGGTTTTCCCACATTCATGGCACTTGTAAGGCTTCTCTCCAGTATGGACAGCCTGGTGTTCGATGAGTGATGAACTACGCCTGAAGGTCTTCCCACACTCCTGACACTCAGAGGTAGTTTTCGTAGCATGTGTCTTTTGATGTTGGATGAAATGCTTTTTCAAGTTGAAGGCTGCCTGGCATGTGGCACATTCATAGTGTTTCTGAATGTGGGTCTTCTGGTGCCCAGCAAGAAGAAGGGCCCGGCTGAAAGTCTTGCCACATTCATTGCATTTGTAGGACTTGGCACTTATGGTAGTTTTCTGACATTTAATGGGTCGTGCACGATGACTAGATGGACGGGGACAGTCATGACCTTGATTCTTACAGAGCTTTTCCCCAGTGTGGATTTTCTGATGCCACTGGAGGTGCACATGCTGACTAAAGGTTTTCCCACACTCCTTACACACATAGGATTTGTATCCCGTGTGAGTCAGTGGACGTACAAGTAGGTAAGAACTCTGGCTGAAATTTCTCTCGTACTCTTGACACACAGCGGGCTTCTCCTTCGTGTGAATGATCCAGTGCTGGATAAGGTGGTAACTCCGACTGAAGCTTTCCCCACACTCACTACATTTATACTGTTTCTCCTCTTCCTGCACAGAATCCTGCTGGTTCTGGTCTGAGTAGTAGCCAAAGTCACTCCTATATTCTTTCGACTTGGCTGGTGTGAGGCTTTTTTCAGGAATATCATGCATCACAAAGTCCTCTCCTATGGAAAGGAGGGAACTAGGACTGAGGCCACTCTTGAATTCGAGATTGCATTCAGTGGATCTTTCCTCATTGATGGCAACATCAGTCCTCAGAAGACTTTCTGGATCTCCTAGCAAACTATCTAACCAGCTCTCACCTATACAGGCTTCAAAGCTGGAGTTCCAGAGGCCATCCTTGGAAAATGCCTCCAAAATCTCTTGGGAGAGCCCTTCCTCCAAGAAATCCTGCTGCAGAGGAGTGTTCTTGGTCTCAGTCATATCTGAAAGAAAGAATACAAATGTCTCCTGGTTCCCAGGGGGAAAGACTAGAGCTGTGGGCTGAGAATATGGACAAGAGGCAATAGGGGTGAGGTGTCTCAGGTTCAGCCTGTCCAAGGGGATAAAAGGAAAAGAGGGTAAAGGCAGTGTCCCGTCGGAAACTTAAGAAATAGAATCCATTCTCAGAAGGGTAAAGAGGGGAACCTGGAAACTTCAGGAGTTCAACAGAGAGGGAGAATCTCAACCATAACATGCATACCTACACCAGTGATGCTGTTCCCCAGAGCCTCCTGGCTCACCTCTTTCTTCCCTTCCACTTTGTCCTGCACAGTCATTAAAATCTTGCTCTTTATATCCTGGGTCCTTACTCCTGGAGAATGTCCCAGATCACCCATCCAGTCCTCCCTATCAGAGCTCTGGGAGTCAGCCTCCCCCCTCCTCAGGCATCCCGTTCTACCAGATCTCCTTGGGAATGTCAACTCCCTCCCTCTCCTGTTTCTATAAATAACTCCCATCCAGCCCCAGATCCTCACCAGCCTCCTGTCTCTGTCCATGTTTCCACACCAGCTATCAGGGTTCCTGTGACAACCAAATCTGGCTACATCACTCCAATAAACACTTCCAGAGCCTCTAAAGAGAAATCCAAGTACATGAGCTCAGCATTCTCTGTGCTGGCCCCAAAGAACTCTGGCATGTCCCTGAATCAACCATACTTTCTGTGCCATTACAGGGCCCTTGTGTTCAAGTACCCTTCACAGGTTAACTGTTCTGTGTCCTAGCTTGAGTATCGCCCTCCTCTGAGACTTTGCTGACAACCCCACACTGCCTTCTGCTGTGAGTGCCCCTCCCTGTGTTCTCCCTGCAATACCTGAGTTCTTAGCACCCCCTATTGTGGCTTGTGAGTGGATGACATACAGGCAGCCACAGAAAATTCTCAAGGACAAAAGGCAGGGCAGCTCAGGTGCTCCCCATGGCCGCCCTTCCTCAACTGAGCAAGCAGCAGAGCAAGATTTTCCCTTATCTGGCCCACACTCAATTACCAAGCAGTACATTCCCTGGGATCCTCCACAAAACATGAAATGCACTGCTTTCTCCACACTTACAGGCCCCTGACCCCCACCCTGGCCCATCTTGCACCATCACATTCTTCCAAGCCTGTTCCTTCTGCTATTTCATGGCTCTCCATCCATTAAATATCTCAGAGACAGCCCAGCATCTCTAAGTCTGTCAAGTGAAATGTTCAAACAAGAACTTTCCAAAGCCACCTCTTGCTATGCATTGTCATGTGGTGCTTCTGCTCCCACAGTTTTCTGGCTTGTTCTCCTCACATGCCTTTAGGCACACTGCTGCCCCTGCCTGCAGCACGTCAACAGCTGTGCACCAGGCCCTCTCAATGCTGAGCATGGTGTGGAGAGCTGGGAACACTAGGATGAATCCAGCAGAATCTGCAATTATAGCAGGAAGAAGACCTAAGTGATAACAATGCAGCACAATCGCTATCATTGGAGACATACACACACACCTATATATTTGGTTGCCTTTGCTTGGAAACATCCTCTGTTAAGGTGACAGACAGAAACAAGAGGTTGGGGGAGCATGTGCCTGGACTGGTCACCTTCATGTGACAGTGGTGCTCAGCAGGAGGCTGCAGAGGACTACCAGGCAGTGAACCACGAGTAATGATGCAGACTGATGGGCATAGAGCCCCAGAATCCTGTGGTCTCTGGTTTAGGGTCTTCCTCCTTACATTGATAAAGTAACAATGGGAGAAGCCACCCACACCCAGGCAAGGCGCCTGCCTCTGTTCTCTCCACCTGGGGATGTTTCCACCAGGGGTAACACCACAGGAATTCTCACTGACCTGCTCAACCACAGGAACCCTGGGCTGGGAGACGGCAGAGTGGATCTTCTTGGCAGCATTTAGGCCTGGGCCTGAGTTACTGCCAAATGTGGTCGTCTGCTAAGCCCAGGGCAAGAGAGAAAGGATGGGCCTATATAAAGGGAGGAAAAAGAGGCAGACCCGGGGTCTACCCACTCACAGGCACAAGGCAGGAAGTGGGCAGAGATTGACTCAGGGAGTTGAGGGCCTCCCCTTGCTGAATCTTGAAGGAAAGAAAGGAGGACAGGAGAGGTGCCAGGACAGCCTGTGCTAAAGGCCAGGAAGGATACACAGCAGGTGTGTCACAGTGGGCACTGTCTGAGGATCCCCATATCCCCTAGAATGAAGGGATGGAAGCCAAAGGATGAATGAAGCCCATAGGCCAGGTGTCAAAATGTCTGGACAGGCACCTGGAGGCCGGTCACTTCAAGCAGAGGTTGAGGACGGAAGGTACACCAGAGGCCCTCTCACTCCACTCACCAGGACAGGCTGCTTCTGGGCTTCCGCTCACCAGGGCCTCCAGCTCTTCCCCACCATCTGGATAGGTCAGGCTGGGTCTTGGGGGGTCTGCAGAGACAGATCAACACTGCCATCAACCACAACATGGAAAGTCAACCATTTGTCCAGTGGGAACCTTCCAGCTCTCCAATTTTATCTTACACGAAGCAGGAACTCCTCTACGCGGCTTCTGCAGCACACGCTGGCTACAGTTAGAAGAAAATCTACCCCAGTGCGACAAAATTTTATCAAAGAAGTTTCTACAACATGTAATCTTTTAATCCTTTTTATCTTTTAGAATTAATTACTCTTAAAAAAATTGAGGAACTAAAGAAGGGGAAATAAGTAGATGAGGTGACTGTGACGGGGAGCTGGGATGCCAGGACCTGGGAGAGGCCAGATGTGCACCAGGGCTGGGGCCTGTGGTTCACAAACTGCGAGGCTGCTGTGCAGAAGTGGGTGGACACGGCAGGCCCAACTACCCCCTGGGAAAGGCCTGCTGGCACAGTTGGCTTTCAAAAGGGCTCCCCACATTCCCCAAACTGGTAAGACGGGCTCGCTAGGCCTAAATGATTTGTGCAAACAATGTGGTTTAAACCAAACACCTGATTTCCTCGTGAGTCTGGAGTTTGGGTTAGGCAAACGGGGCATATGGCCAATACCCAATAAATACCCTGGGTCCCGAATCTCTGATGAGCTTCCCTGGTAGCTAACATCTCACATCTTGTTGCTGGGGAATTAAGTGCATCCCATGTGACCAATAAAAGGATTCTGGAAGTTCGAGCCTGTTTGCCTTCCCCCTGGCTGACTGTGCTCTGCATCTTTTCACTGTAGTAAACCACAGTCATGAGTCTGACCATGGGCTGAGTCCTGGGAGTCCTCCTGGTGAATCGCTGAACCTGGGGGTGCTCTTGGGGACCCAACTTGGCTGGAAAGGCAACTTCTCTTCTGTGAACCTCAGCTTCAGAATGATTAGTGAAAGTGAGACAATCCAACCTCTTGTGGGGTGGCCAGAGATTGGGTGAAAGCTTATCCAGCAGAGGGCTGGGTTCATGACACAGCAGTTTCTGCTACTCCACCGTTTATTCACTCAGAAATAGTCAACTGAAGCCTTATGGTAGGTACTGGGGAGACACCAGTGAACAAAGCAGGTTATAAATCCTGGCCCCACAAACTTCCCATTCCAAATGACAGAGTAAGTCAGGACATAAAAGAGCTATGAAAAAGTTGAGGGGAGGGAGCAGGGCCTTCTCATAGGTCACAGCTCGGCCTAACAAAGGGAAGCCCTGTGAGCTGTGGGCTGAGGGAATGCAGCCACAAAGGCCCTAAGGTGTGTGCTCAAGGATTCACTCCACAGTTACAAGTAGGAAAGTCAGGGACGAAGCTGCAGAGGCAGGCAGGGGCCAGACCAGGGCTTTTCAGCTTCACTCCACTAACACTTGAGGTTGGATAACCCTCAGTTGTAGGGTGCTGTCCTGCGCTTTGTGGGAGGCGTGGCAGCATCCCTGGGCTCTACCCACTATAGCACCCCTTCTCCAGACATGAGGATTAAAAATATCCACAGACATTGCCAATGTCTGCTGGCAGGCAGAGGCAGCCAGTTAAGAATGACTGAGTTGGGCCATCCTGACACTGAGGCGCTCAGAAGCTGGGACTCCTACCTATGGGTGACAGCACAGGTGATTCTCAAGTAGGGCACTGACTGGGACCCCAGAATCAGAACAACACTCACTGAGAAGAAAGAGGTTCTGGTAGTTGTCGAGAGCTGTGTCCCAGAACAGGTCCCCCTGGTCTAGCCCCAGCTGCTCCCAATCCTCCAAGGTGAAATCCATGGCCACGTCCTTAAGGGTCACAAATTCCTAAAATGCAAATACACTTAGTCACTCAGAGGCTGGGCCAAGGAGGATCCCAGCAGCCTACTCAGGGCATCCTAAACCTCGGTTTACCAGGACTGTGGCAATAAGCATCTTGTTCTCAGCCTCACAAGAACCTTGAGATAGAAGACTTGAGAGCCCCGTTTACGATAGGCAAGAAACGGTCTTGGATATCAAGTCACTCACAAAGGCAGAACTTAAACTCAGATCTGCCTGACCTTAAAATCCATTGATTTCTTATTTAAAAAAAAAAAAAAAAAAAAAGTCTACTGATTTTCTTCTTTTGCTTTTCTTCTTTTTTTTTTTCTTTTGGTGTTAGTTCAAGATTTTAATTTGTATTATTGTGGAAATTATCAAACATACACACAAGCATGGAAAGGCAGGTAATTAACCCGATGGACTCAGCACCCAGGGGACATCTGATTTTCCCTATGAAAACATTAGCATTAATAGTAACAACTTAATATTCCTAAATATTTAGACATATTCAAAGTATGCATATGGATTTGTCTTACTGCTCAATGGTAGTTCTACAGTTACGGTGTCTGGGTCATGAGGCCCATGCGTGCACTTGGCTGGTATGGCTCTCAGACTTTTAATTCACAGCCATACCCCTGCACCCTCTACTCTTCCACGCTCCTGACTTAAGGTCCTACATCTAGCTGCCCTTCTGCCCCTGCATTCCCTACAAACTGATGAGGACAGCAGAAGTCTAATCAGAGTCAGTGCAGCCTTAGAAGGAAGCCCCCACGCTGTAGTGCCAGATCCACTTTAGGCCACACAACTACCTAAGCTGCATGTCTTCTGGTTCAACATTTAGTGATGCTGGATTTCTTCACTTTAAAACTCCCCAATTAATAGGTATTTAAAAGCAAGAATTCAAGAGCTCGGGATGTGACTCAGTGGTAGAACGCTTGCTGAGCAAGTCCTGGGTTCAACCCCTAGCACTGCAATAAAAATAAAAATGCTCAGTACAGATAAAAGAAGTGAAAGTTGCCATAACCACCCCATCACAAGGTGAAAACCCATGGCTGTTTGGAGTGTCCCTTTCAGATCGTCATCAATGTGTTCATGGGCACACGTGTACAAGGGCACACATGTATGCACACACAAAGGAATGTTTTAATAATGAAAACTGACTCTCTTTAGTTTAGGTTTGAGGCTTGGCCCACTACACTCTGCTGTGGGCGGCCCTTTGAGACTGGTTCCTGGCCCACTAGCGAAAGGCACCTAGTCCCACCTTATCAGAGTTACCCAAGAGAAGTGACTGGGAAGCTGTGGGAAAGGTAGCACGTCAGAAGGTCTCCACCTGCAGCTTACCCTTCCCAACCCAACTCTCCAGCCTCCAACCTGAAGGCTTTTCTTTGTTCACTTGCCTTGTGTGCTGGGAATGGAACCAGTCTCAAGGTGCAGTGCATCCTTGGACTGCTCAGCTCCTCTCTGAGGCAGGATTTATCCCAGTTGTAGAAGAAAAGAGAATCAAAGACACTGGTTCCAAGTCACATAGCTAGATAGTGGAGGTACAGCAGCACCCACCCACCTGACGCATGACCAATCTGATAATCCAGGTGAGAAGTGATGAGATTACAAATATTTTGAAGATGGTACAGGCAAGATCTCCTGACAGATAAATCATAGGTTTCAAAGAGAAAAGAGCTTGAGATGTTTCTAAGTTTTCAGTCTGAGCACCTGACAAAGGACAGAGATGTGGGAGAGGCAGTTCTCAGGGCAGATGCTGACTCTGGTTTGGGACCCCTGGAGGCTGAGCTCCCCTCGACACCATGCAGGCTGAATGATGCCCCCCCGCCCCGCCTCCAAGATCTCTACACCCCGATCCCAGCAGCCCGTGCATGTTGCCTCATATGACAACAAAGGGCTCTGCAGCTATGGTGAAGTTAAGGATCTCAAATGGGGAGATGGACCATCTGAGGGGCTCTAAATGTCACCACAGAGGCCTTATAAAAAGAAAACAAGGAGTCACAGTAGGGAGAAGGTGATGCAATGACAAAAGCAGAGACTGCGGTGATGCAGCCAGGAGCCAGTGCATGCGGACGTCTCCAGAAGCTGAAAGAGGCAGTCAAGGCATTCTCCCCTGGAGCCTCCAGAAGGAACCAGCCCTGATAATAACTTGCCTTTGGTCCCTGAAGAGTGGTTTTGGACTTTAACCTCGAGAGCTGTTAAGAGAATAAATTTATGTTGTTCTTAAGCCACCAAGTTTGCGGCGCTTTGTTATAGCAGCCACAAGGCACTAAGGCAGATATTCATAGGCTGATTCTAAACAGAAGCTGGGAACAAAGCCAAGGAGGATTCTGTTTTTATCCACGGCAGATCTTCCTTTTCCTCAGTTCCAAACTTTCCAACAACCCCATCTCACTCAGAGTCCGTAAGATGGTTTGCAAGGCTGTACAGGCATGGCCCCGGCGACCCTTCAGATCTCACCTGCTCCCATCTCCTGCCATTTCTCTGCCCCAGCCACACCAGCTTCCTTGCTGTTTCCTGGACCACTGCCCACTCCTACTCAAAGCCAAAGATTTCAGTTCTCTGCTCAAAAGTCCCTTCTCTAGGAGGCCCTCTCCAAACCCTCTGCATAAAACAGCAAACCTAATCTGGACTTCTTATTCCCTTCCCCGCATCATCTTTTCCATAGTTCTTAAAGTCACCTGCATTCTACATGATTTACTTAAATAATTTACATCATGGGTTGAATTGTGATCCTCCAAAAAGACAGGTCGAAATTCTAATCCCAATACCTCAGAATAAAACCTTATTTGGTATGAACTATATAAATATAAACTTTATATAGGTGACTATGCTGAGGTCATCAGGGTAGGCCCTAATCCAAAATGACCAGTGTCCTAAAACCAGAAAATGAGGACACAGAGACAGATATGTGGAGGGAAGAGACTATACGAAGATACAGGGAGAACGCCAGGCAAAGGCAAAGGCAGGGACTGGGTGATGCTTTTACAGGCCCAGGAATGCAAAGATGGCCTGCAAACCACCAGAAGCTGGGACACAGGCATGGAACAGAGTCTCCCTCTCAGTCCTTGAAGGAACCAACTCTGCCAACACCTTTATCTTCAACTCCCAACTTCCAGAACTTTAAGACAATAAATGTCCATTATTCAAAACACTCAATTTGTGGTACTTTGTTACAGCAGCCCTAGCAAACTAATCCACGGTCCTCCACACTCCCACTAGTGTGAGCTTCACAAGGACAGGGGCCATATCGGTTGGCTGACACAGCACCCAGAACAAGGTTCCCAAGCAGCAGACACAGATCAAACACTGGATGAGTAAGGCAGGGAAGCACATGGTCCTGGCAGCTGTTGTGGGTCTGAAAGGAAGGAGTTCATCAAGGATGAAACCAATACTAAGTAGGGTGAAGAAAGCAGGGACAATAAACAGTCCTGATCACTGAGGCAGATGGAACCAGCCTCAGTTCTGGTTATGTGATCCACACATACAGTCTCCTGAAAGTTTAAGCCAGTTGGAGTTTCTGATACATGTAGTTCAAATTGGTACTGTCTATCCACTGCTGAGAGCAATCAGTCGAAAAGGCTTTTTCTGCAGGAGCCAGATCACAGAGGGCCTTAATAACCCCCAACTCACCTCAGCCATAGCTGCCTTGTCCCAATAGCCTCTTTCAAGCTCCTCCTCCTTCCCTTCCATGTTCCCAGCTGGCAGAGCTGCAGGAAGGGAGCTGTGAGAAACTCTCCCTTCCTCCTACAGCTGACTCCCTGTCCATGCTGGATGAGCCCCCAAAATGTTCAGAAGTGGGGGGGCTTCTGAAGTGATTCTCCCTGTAGGAATAAGTAAAGATTCCATTTAATTAAACTACCCCAGCCCCACATTTCCACTGCACTTCAGAACCTGAAAAACAACTTCATAACCATTCTTAATACTTATTATATAGATGTTTGAGAGATCTAGCAATGAGAATCTATCACTTTGTTTGGACCTTTGATTTTGCTCACTGCTGTCTTAGCACCAGCACAGTGCCTGGTGTGCAGCAGAGGCTTTTAATAATTGTTGACAACAAATGTGTCTAACTGAACCCATGGGACTGTGCTTCCGGGATTTATGATTATCAAATCTAGGACTTGAGTCAGGTAAGCTGGCTCCAAAACTGTTGCTATTTCTACAACAAAAATATTTGCAACTTTTTTTTTTTTTTTTTTTTAACCATGACCCACAGTAACAGAGATGACATACAGTCAACCCTCCATGTCTGAGTTCCGCCTTCTCTGATCCAATCAACCTCAGGTAGAAAATAGTCGAAAAAAATTTGCATCTGTACTGAACACTCACAGACACTTTTATTGTCAATATTCCTTAACATAGTCTAACAAAACTTGAAAACTGGTGAATTTCACCTAAAAATAAGATTTCCAGCTTCTGAAACACCCTAGGATTTGGTTTTGCATTCCCACAAACCAAGTTCACTGGAGTCCATTTAAACCTCCCCCTTTAGATGAAGGAAGTGCTCCCTGTACCCCGCAGCCCTCATAGCAGCAGGATCCCTCCCTTACCTTAACTGCCACGCCTTCACCAACATCCAAGTTTGAGATAATTTCCAAATCACAGTTCTGTTCCCATTCTATACACTCTCAGATCTGAAAGGGAAGAAGTGGGTAGCACAGCTCTGAATGAAGCTCAAGGTACCCACCCTGAGTCTGGGGGTCCTGCCACCTTCTTAATGTGGGTCTTTGGTCAGATCATTTACTCTCCCTGAGCCTCAGCTGCCACATGTACCAAATGGGGCGAATACAACAGATCCACAGTCCCTTCTCTACAACTCCAAAAACCAAAAGTTCTGAAAACCTGAACTTCATTCAGAAATTGATAGGAAATCCTAACCTACCACAGACTACATATAGTCCTCTTTCCAGTCAGTGAAATACCGTATCCAGCCCACAAAAAATGTTTGCTGACTCAAGCACTGCCCCCAGATTCCGCTGGTAGGTTGCCTAGTTGTGAAATATGCAGCGTACTATCTTTCTAAAATCCGAAAAACCCTGATTCCCGAGATGATTCTGATATCAAAGGCAACTGAAGACACTGAGGACCTGCACTATGTCTCGGTGCTGCTGTGGAGATTGGAAGAAAAGGCGCGAATACTGCACCGCTCCTGGCGCGCAAAATGCGCTCAAATCAGTGTTCAATGCCGGGACACCCTCAAGAACTCCCTTTCGTCCTCAAGATCCAGCCCAGATCTGCCGACTTTAGGCAACTCTGTCCTTCTCCTTCGATCTCTTTCCTCAAGAAAAACTAAACGGAATCACTCGTCTCACTTTAGGAAAAGCCTGACCTATGGGTTCAAGATTCCACCAAGACCTCCACCGCCCAAGGCGACGTGCTTTTTGCCGAAATTTCGCCATTAGCACAGCCTCACTCCTCGGGAGGAACCGAGCCCACGAGTCTCCAGGGTTCTCAGCGACCCCGGCCACGAACCTCCATACCTGGAGATTGCAGTCTTCGGGCTTAACAGACTTTCCCCAGGTCCGAAGGAGCAAAAGACCCAACTCCTCACACACGCGCCTCTTCACAGGAACTTCCGGAGTCCAGCGACTCTCCCCCGCTACTCCACCCAGACTCCTCCGCGCCAAGCGCCAGGACTCTATTTCCCAGAGGGCTGTGCGCGCGCCCTCACTTGCCTTCCCCTCCCCACACGCTTCTTTGACCTTAGAGGTCCCCGCAGAGCACTCTGGGAAATAAAGTAGATAGAGAATCTGGACTAGGTAGTACCAGGGTTTTGTAGAGCCCGTTATAAGATCACTTAGCCTCCTGCCTTTCCGGAACTTTTCTACTTCTACAGGAAACAACCAGAGGTTGCTATGAAGAGACGCGGAGAAAGCCGTTGAGATTACCAAGAAGACACGTGGAGTTAAATAAGGTAACCTTTGGTGAGGAGATGTGCTCCATAGTTCATCTTGATTGGCTTCACTTGGGCACATGCGCAGTGGGACCAGGAAGCGTTTCGAAGAGGGTGGAAGTGAAGATGAGGAAATTTCTCCCCAGCCGGGTTAGAGGACTATCCTGCCTCGAAGGCGCCTGGGAAATGGAGTTCCTAGGTAAACAGTCCCGGGCAGTCTGGAAGTCAGCCGCGCCTGCGCGGGCGTCCGGCCTCCAGGAAGAGGGTGCGTGCGCAGCGTCTCCAGCCCCAGCGGAAGTTTCCTCGAGACAACGTAGAAGGTGAGTTCCAGTCCCGGCGGCTCTGACCTTAGAAACTCAGGCGCCCACCCCTGTTCTCAAGTAAAGAGATGAGGGAAGGCAGAGCAGGGGGAAGTTCCTAGCGTTTCCTTAGGAGTCAGCTTGGCTCTGGCGCCTGTGACATCAGCACAACCATTCTGGGGAGGCCGAACCACCTCGGGTGGGGGGATTGAACTGGAGAGGCTGCGGGACCTCACCGAGCCAAGTGCGTCCCAAGCCCCTTCGACACTGGCGGGGCGTGACTAAGGCAAAGGTGGGCGGAGCTTCTGTGGGGGTCGACAGACGCCCCCGCCTTGGCAGCTGTGCCAGCCCTGGTTTTCTGCGGCGGACTGGGCGGATGCCGAGTCAACTGTCTGCAACTGTCCCTCCGTGATTAGGGTGGAGTCTATCCTTTAACCCTCTTGTTTTGTTGCCGTCTTGGAACCTAGGAGGAACACAGTAGTTGACGCATAGCAGATGTTAATAAATTTTGTTGAATAACTAAAAGGATAACTGACCGGCCTGAGGATTGGATCCTTGGTTTAAGTCCTGAACTGTCCATGTAACCTTGAGCCAGTGATTTCCCTCAGATTCCCTTTCTTCCATCCGCAGTCATTGAGTGCTTACTGTGTTTAAGGTTCTGTGCAACAGATACTTATATATATGTATGCAGTGCCTGCTCCCATTGGGACAGTTATAACTTGGAGTTATAAAGGTGCCTAAAGCAAAAATCCTTAACTAGTGTACTTTCTGTTGGTATTTGGGGGTATCAGATACAGAGTAAAGAAGTAAACTATTAATATTTACAGGCCACAATACCTTAAAATCCAAAAGGTTGTGAAAACCTAAAGACTTTCTCTGCTTTGAAACTCTTTACTGGCAACACCCCATTTGAGCTGACATGTGGTTATTTATCATCTTCAAAGATTTTGCTACACAAATCAGATCCTGAAGTTTATTATGAGGACCTGCTCCTAAGCTCTGCTGGTGATTAATATGCAGTTTGTTCTGACACTGAAACTTAAAAATAAAAATTGAAAATCTTCACAATTCTGGACTTGAAAACACACCTGGTACCAGGTGATTAGAATACAGAATTGCAGGCCTGGGGTTGTGGCTCAGTGGTAGAGCACTTGCCTGGAATGTGTGAGGTACTGGGTTTGGTTCTCAACACCACATATAAATAAGTAAATAAAGGTTAAAGTTTAAAAAAAAAAAAGGGATTTGCAAACCTATGCTAGATAGCACTAAGTGCTAAAGAAAAATAAAGTAGGAAAAGGGGAGGGTGCAAGAGGATTGGGAATGTGGCACAGTTTGTCTCAGGTCAGGGGAAGAATTATTGAGCTAAAACCTGAAGAATGAAAAGCAAACTAGCCACAGAGGAAACTGGTGAGAAGAGCCTTCCTGGAAGAGTGAACTTGGTACAAATGTCCTAGGATAGAAAATTGGCCTGGTTCCCCTGGCCAATGTAATGGAAATTAATGGAATGGGATCATTAGAATAAGTAATGTTTAGCAAAACACATTATGTTGGTACTATAAACTTCAAAGTCCAAGAGGAAAATTCTGTCATTCTTAGTTTATAGATGAAGGAACAGAAGTTTTAAAAAATTCTTGCCCAAAATCTGAGGATGTAACACAGTGGTTGAGCACTTGCCTAGCATGCATGAAATCCCCAGCGCCACACAGTAAGTGGCAGAAATAGGATTCAGACCCAAGCTGTGGTCCATGTTCTCAACTACTGCACTGTTTTGTGTCTAAGCAAAAGACCTTGGAAGAGCGTGCAGCAGAATGATTCTGGCCTTAAGTTTTGAGTCTCTGGCTTGCTTTCTAGACTTGCCTTCAGAGTGAAAATGTGCTAGTGCAACTCCTGCATTCCTCACAAGTTTCTTTCTGCAGAAGAATCATTTATTTACTCAGAAAACACAATCAAGCATTCTGTGCTGAACCTGTTCTGGGCTTTGGATGTACTGTGATGAACAAAAGTCCCTTCCATCTTAAAGCTTAATGGTCTATTCAGAGGAGTCAGCACTAAGTAAGGTGGAGTATGTCAGGTGGTGACAGGCACTACGAAGACAAATAAAGCGGGGGAAGAGAATAGAGTGTATTATTAGTAGTGTCAAAAATCTATCCAGAAAGGTGACATATGAAGAAAGCCCCAGGGAACGTGAAGGCATGAGCATGAATTGGGCAGAAATTCTAGGAAGGTGTGAGAGCAAATGCAAACGTTCTGGGGCAGAAAGATTTTGTCATGATTTGGGGAAAAGCACAGAAGCCAGTGTGGCTGGCTCAGAGTGAGTGAGGGAAGATTGGAGAGGTCAGAGAGGAAACGGGAGATGGACAATCACATAGGGCCTCATGGACTAAGTAAGAATGTTGAATTTTACTGTCTGAAATGGAAGCCACTGAAGGTTTTGAGCAGAGGAAGGACAGGGTCTAAGATTTTAAATGGATCCCTCTAATTGCTGTTTCAGAATAGACTGTAGGGATGAGGGTCAGTTAGGAGCTGACTGATGCATAAGGGAGAGATGGTAACTGAGAGAAGGCCAGTGACAGGATGTAAGAGTGGGGGACAGGCAGGGGTCCATGGTTGAAAAACCCAGTATTTCTCCTGGCTCACTTCCACACAGCATCAGCTTTCAGGTTAAAGTCTGCAAGAATACTCTGACCTGCAACCCAAGAACCCAGTGCAGTTTTTGTTTTTGTTTTACAAGTTTGTACCAGATTGAGAACATGAACTTGAGAGTTCCAGATTTGAGTTCTGTCCCTACCATTTTCTAGGTGCACAGCCTTTGAGCATGTTTGTAGGTCTCAAATATGAGAGGTTTATCTCTGGCTTATAAAGTTGGGGGAAGATTAAACAAAATAATATTTCTGGATCTGCCACTTGAAGAGCCGTATAGTCTTGGGCAAATCACTGTCCCTCTCTGAACCTCTGCTTCCACATCATCTTAAAGGAGTAATTTTCCTGTGAAAGGTATTTGTGAAGATTGCAATCTGCATATGTTGAACTCATGAGATGGGAGCAGTTGTTAAATAAACAGTTAAGCCTCTTTGTGCTTCAGTTTATTCTTTGTTCAAGTTATGGAATAAATTATCCCAAAATGCAGTGATGTAAAAGAACCATTTGTCATGACCACGGGTTCTGTGACTCAGGGTTTCAGAGCAAGCAGGTGGGACTGGCTTGTCTGGCTCCATGACATCTGGGAACTCAGCACGAAGACTCCAAAGCTGGAATATCAGTTACCCAGAAGACTTGCTCCCTTGCATGTCTAGTGGCTGATGCTGGCTGATGTGTGGGAGCCTCAGTTCCTCTTCATCTGGCCTCTCCAAGAGGTCTCTGGACTACTGTAGGCTGCCTCATAGTATGAAAACCCAGTTCTGCAGAGGAGCATCCCAAGTGAGCCAGCCACGTGCATGAACTGGCCTTGAAGGTGACTTGTCATTACATAATTATGCCCATCCTTATTGATAGGAGCAGTTACAGGCTCCACCCAGATCCAAAGGAAAGTGTTCAGAACCCTGCTTCTTGGTGGAAAGGGTTACCATTTCCGAAGGGCACACAGAACTAGAAATATTGCTATAGCTGTTTTTGGAAAATATAGATGCCACACTCCTATGAAAGGACTGGGGGCATATAAGTGGGTAGATATAAGTGTCCCGTGCTCCATCCCCAGCTCAGGAAGGAAGAGAAAGAATGGGTAATGATTCTGGGAATCTACATCTTGGGCTGTGATGTGGAATAAATCAGATAACACACAGAAAGTTCTTTGCCTGCAGGGCCCTTCCCCAGATGTCCATGACCCACTCCATGGCTTGCCTCAGGTCTCTGCTCAGATGTCTCCCCCTGGTGAGGCCCTCCTTTACTACCCTGTGTAAATAGTGACCTGCCAACCCCCTTGGCACCCTTTTTCTCCTTAGGTACTTTATTGTCCTTCTTAGTGCTATCTCCTCCTAACCTATTCAACAATTATTTGTTTATTAGCTTGTCTTCCCCAACCAGAATGTGAACTTGCTGAAGTCAGGGACTGTGTTTGTTTCCTTTCTGAAGGCTGACACAAACTAAGACCTCAGTAAGTCATTATTGCCTGAATGAATGAATGAATGGACTTGGTGCATACTGGGTACTTGGCCAGTGCTTAGTAAACATTATCTTTCACTTATTTGATTGAACCGAGTCCAAGTCATTGTTTCCACCTTTGTTCAGTTCCAGGCTACTGTCAAGATGGAGTTTCCAGGCCAGTGAATCCAAGAGCCAGACTGTGAGCCTATAAAGGTACCATCCCCTCAACCATATGACCCTGAGGCCTGTTCACCAACACCCCACTCCTGCTGTCTCCCCTCTGTTGCAGCCAGCAGATCCTTCCTGGGAATGTCATTAGTCCTGTGGCAGGGCTTGCCTGGTTAGCCACTTGCTCCTTCCTGAAGGCCATCTTTATCCCAGGGCAGTGCCCTGGGAAAAATGCACTTAACATGAAGCCACTTAACACCACCATAGATTTCCAAACCGCTTTTTGTTTACATAAGAAATCCAGTGGCATCTGTGTGTATTATTAATCAGATTAGGCTAGTATTTGCCACAGTAACAAATTACCTCAAAATCTCAGTAGCTTAACATAAACACAAGTTTTTTCCTCACTCATACAAAGTTTGGACAATTCTCCAGATCCAGTTTTGATCTTGAGGCTCCAGCTCCAACACCTGACCTTCAGGCTTGTCACTGCCTAAAGGAAGAAGGGGAAAGAGGCAGAGAGTCCCGTGACTGAACAGAAATGCTCCCCAGTGTTTATGCCTTTGAGAATACAGATGTGATTTAGATGTTACTACCAGAGCAACCAATCACTAAGACAGCCACTCAGAATTACACACCTCCTTACTGTAAAGGGAAGGGGTACTTGACGGCAGTCTCTGCAGGTCAGGTGTCTTACACAACCCTTTTGTTTGAAATAACAGAAGGGTACTTTTATGCCAGAGCATGATTTCTACTCTTCTGAGCCTGGAGAAAGAGAAACACTTTTTTATTCTCTGACTGAGATTTCTTTCACTAGCTATTAGGATGGCCTGTGGTTTTCAAGAGCAAGATCTGGAATTCTGTATGTCAACACTAAAAGGAAACAGGCCCAAGAAGCTTTGAATCTACAGTATGGAAAGAAAGAAGGGAAGAATAGAAATGTTAACAAATGGAATATAATAAGATAGTAAGTGAGGTGCTGAGTGTGATTCAGCGGTAGCAATCCCCAACATAAAAGCTTTCAGGCTAGGGGTGTGGCTTAGTGGCAGAGCACTTGCCTAGCATGTGTGAGTCCCTGGGTTTGATGCCCAGCACTGGAAAAAAAAAAAAAAAAAAAAGGAGGAAGAGGAGAAAAGCTTTTCAGTGACTAGGCCCTGTTCTGAGCACTTGATATCAGTATTCACTAGACCTCAACAACCTTTCTGCCAGACAGGTACTGGCACTAGACATTTTATAGCCAAGCAGACTGAAATAAAGAGAGCCTAAGTAACCTACCCAGCTTGGGCAGGTCTGGAATTCACATCCAGTGAGCCTGGTACCAAAGTCCTGATTTCAAGGACTCCCTGTTTGCAACAGAGACCAACATTGACAATGAGTAAAGGGAAAGCATTTGATTAGAACTTTGTATTGTAAGATATGTTAGTCAGCTGTAATGAAATACCTGAGGTTATTAGCTTACAAACAATAAGGTTTATTTAGCTCACAGTTTCAGAGCTTCTAGTCCTTGGCTAAATGGCCCATTGCTTTGGGCCTCTGGAGGTTGTGTCAGATGGCAGTGGCAGAGTGTGCCTGGCAGAGCAAAACACTTACATTATCAACTAGGAAGTAAAGAGAAAAAGGAAGAGGCTGAGATCCCCCGGTCTCCTTCGAGGGCATGCTCCCAGTGACCTAAAGACCTCCCGTAGGCCCACCTCCTAATGGTTTTACTACTTCCCAGTAGCATCACGTTGGGGATCAAGCCTTGAACGTATGGACCTTTGGAGGGCACTTATCCTAACCACAGCACAAGATAAAGTGAAATCGTGATCGCACATTTATTTTTACTTCTTTTTTGATATTCCAACTTTTAATTGCTACCGTACACTAAATCTTAGACTACAAGAACAAATAAAATGCATCTCTCTCTTCTTCTCCCTCCCCCACCCCTCCCCACCTCGCTCCCTCTCTCTTTCTCCCTTTCTCTATTTAAAAGATGTTCAATTATAGTCATCCTATGGAGACATGGGTTCTGAATTTTGCTTCAAAAATAAAAGCTAAGTTCATACATATGAAGAAAAAGAAAAGATGTTCATTTGAAATGCCGTTTGCTTACCTGTCATGGTGGTGCACACCTGTAATCCCAGCAAGTTGGGAGGCTGAAGCAAGAAGATCACATGTTTGAGGCCAGCCTCAGAAACTAAACAAGTTCCTAAGCAACTTAGTGAGACCCTGTTTCAAAATAAAAATTAAAAGGACTAAGGATGTAATTCAGTGGTAAAGTGCCCCTTGGTTCAGTCCCTAGTACCAAAAAGACAAAAAATGAAATGCCCACTGCACTGTCATTCTTATTGATTTTCACTTATTAATTGCTCCAACCCTGCTATATTCTCATTTGTCATAGGCCTGTGTATGGTTTTGTTTTTAATTTTCAAGAAATACAGGAAATATTTCAGTGATACACCAAGTAAAATAATGTAATGAATAACCATTGTCCCACTAAATTAGTCAGAATAGGATAGGGTGTGCTGTAGTAACAAATAAAACCTGAAATCTTGGTAACTTCATACATAATGGTCTTTATTAATCCCGAGATCCCAGTGTGGACCAGGCAGCCCTCCTTTTTCATGTTGCTGTGTTACCTGGGATATGTGACCTCCAAGGCCATACTTACAGGTGCAGGGTAGATGGAGAAGATGCTTTTAGCCAGGAGATGACTTCTATCCACATCTGTTTGGCCAGAAGTAGTCATGTGTGCCCAACAGAGCTGTAAGGTTGGCTGGGAAATATTTGGGGAGTATCCACAGTCCCTCCTGGCCCCATCATGTGGTTTAAGGAATGAGCATCACACAAATTTTGGCAGCATACACCTGTAATCCTAGCAACTTGGGAGGCTGGGGCAGGAGGATCATAAGTTTGAGGCCAACCTCAGAAATTTAGCAAGACTCTCAGCAATTTAGTATGACCCTGTTTTAAAATAAAAAGAGCTAAGGATTAGCTCAGTGGTAGAGTGCCCCTGAGTTCAATCCCCAGTACCAAAAAAAAAAAATTGTTATTTTTAAAAATGAGCCTCACAAACCCAGTTGCAGACCCTGGGTGTGCCTGCTCTGATGGGAACAGTTTTCCAGCACAACTCTGCTCGACCTGAGGGCATCCACAGCTCCTGTGAAGTCTGCTACTTGGTTGCATTTGGTCTGCTTTGTCCCTGGGTCATTAGGGAGGGACAGATAACTAAAACCTCAGCACAATGGGTAACAAATGATTTCAGAAGTGGCGTTTTTCGGGACTACATTCAGAACGTCTCTTCCCATCACCGTGGGGACTCTGACGACCACCTCTCAGCTGTAGATGGATTAGGTTTTTCTTTCGGCTCCCTGTCCCATCCCTTTCTGTTTTGCAGCATGATCTCTTTCTGTCCAAACTGTGGCAGAAATATTGAAGCAGCTTTCAAATTCTGCCCCTATTGTGGAAAACCTTTGCCTACCGAGGAGCATGCAGGGTCCCAGACCTTGGCCAAGCCGCTCGGGTCATCCTTCCGAGGTAAGAACCAGGAATCTGCATGTTCCTGCAGTAGGGTAAGATGTGTATGTGCGTGTGTGCATTTTCAAGAGGGACAGACACTTGTCAGCCTTTCTAACCCTGCCTGGACCCTGCAGAAGCTCAGGCCTCAGGCCTGGACAGCTCTTTCTATAGGCAGTCCCTCAGCAGCCCCTCAGGGTCTTGGCCTCCTCCAGCTTAAATCCCATCTGTCTTTTGACAGCTTGTACATTTCTGTCTCCAGCCTGCACTCCTCTCCTGAAGTCCACAGCCTCAAGAGCAGACTGCCTGCTTGACATCTGTCAGGGTCCCATGTGTACCTCAGCCTGAGAATGCCCAGAACTGAGGTCCTGATGTCACTGCTACCCCCATCTACCCCTCCATAGAAGCAATAAACAGTAATTCCATTGATCCTGTTTCCAAGGCCAGAAACTTGGGGCCCCCCAGGAGCCTCCCCATATGCATCCCCCCATCAGCCTGTTAGCGCTCCCTGTCAAACGGCAATCTCTGCCACTTGCTCACACCTGCTCTGCCCGCCCGCCCTCGCCTCTCACCAACGTTGTTCAGAAGCCTTCTCTGAGCTCTCTGCTTCTTCCCTTGTCCCTGCTGTGGTCCTCTTCATGTGGCACTCGAGGGTCCCTATGAAGCCAGCCAGATCCTGTCGCTCCTTCACTCCCCACCTTCTGTGTGAGGCTCCATGTGATTGGGACCTGATCCCCCCCAGACCTCACATCCTACCCTCCTGCTGCTGCTTGGACAGTGTCAGTTCCCTCGCCTCTCCTCCATTCCTCCCTTCCTCCAGGCCTGGGCCTCTGAACCCTCACACTTGCTGTTCCCTCTGGGTGGGTGGTCCTTCCTTCCTCTGCCTGTGTACCCCGTGTTGCCTTCAGGTCTTTACTCAGCTGCTGCCTTCTCAGAGGCACCATCCCTGATGCCCCTAATTAAGATCCCATATTTCTGTCCCCCTTCCTGATTTAGATCTCCTTTTGGTCCTTGTATCAACCCTTTCAGATACAGGATTTTACGTATTTGTGTTGCTTCTTATCTGTAAGCTCCACAGGACAGGCACTTTCTGTGTAGATTGTGATTTTTGTAACCTATTGTTTCCTTTGCACATCACCCAGGATTGTGTCTGGCACAGAATTGGTTGCTCAGAAGTTGGGGACATTTTCTGGGGACCCAATTGAGTAATGTTTTACTTGAGACCTAGGAATGAAGAAGAATTAGCTAGGTGAACAGCAAGTGAGGGGAGGGCTTGGAATGGGGAGAGAGAGAGTGTGGGGAGCCGGGCAGAGTGGAGGGATGCAGGATAGCATAGGCTGGGGGCAGACATGCATCCTGGCTTCTCGTGAGGGTGGGATGGCCAGGGTGGGAAGGGAGGGTGTTGGGAAGTGGTCCAATTCTGTGTTGATTTGGGTAAGAAATTTAGTCTTAATAGTCGGGGTAGTGGAGAGCTGCAGAGAATTTCTGCAGAGCAGGTAATATGGTATGGTCTGCATTTTGAAAAGACTAATCTGGCTGCTATGTGTGGAAATGGACTGAAGGTGTGGAAACCAGCTGGGAGCCATTCCAGTAGTCCAGGAACTAATTGTGCTGGCCGACTTAGTGATACCTGAAAGGAGAAGATTCTTCTGGCATATGCCTATAGTCTCAGCTACTCAGGAGGCTGAGGCAGGAGGATCACTTGAGCCCAGGAGTTTGAAACCAGTCTAGGTGACACAACGAGACCCCATTTCAATACTCCTTGTTTTTCTTTTCAGTGCTGGGGATTGAACCCAGGGTTTTGTGGATGCTAGTCAAGTGCTCCACCTATGAGTTATTCCACAGCCCTGCAAGACCCTGTTTCAAAAGAAGAGGGAAAGGAAAGGTTCGATGGTCCTTCTAAGGGCCTGTGTAACTCAGTGTGCATTTGTCCGCCTCTCTAGGCTCAAGGAGAGAACCAAAATCCAGTTCTGAAATCTCTCCCAAGAAAGTGAAGTGGTCAAGCACTGTCACCTCTCCCCAGTCACCACACCTCTCAGATGGTGACAATATTGAATCTGAAGAAACCTTGAATTCCTCTGAGAGACCCAAAGGTAAGGTTCGGGCCCATCTGATTTTAGCTGGGAAAGATGGGTTGTCTGACAGTATTTGGGACAAAGCTGCCTTAGCCCCAGCTGGAACATCACCTGCCTTCGCCCAGCATCTTCCCCAGCCTCCAGCGCCCACTTAGTCCATTGCCACCTGGCCCTAGAGGTGCCTCACCACACCCAGCGCTGTCCGGACTCTCCCTGCTGTTGCCCAGTTGGCCTGGTTCCTGCCTTGGCTCTCACCATAGCCCCAGGCACAGACTGATTTCGAGGAATTTTCAGCCTTGGGTCTTTGCTGAGTCTGTTTTCTTGGCCCAGATCCCTCACCTGCTGCAGCCCTTGCATGCGTCCCAGCCTCTGTCCAGTGCTCCCAATGCCTAGGCTACCCTCATTTGCATGTTTGTGTCACTCCAGGTCCACAGCCTGTAGTCCCTTTCAGCCTCATTTTCTGGCTGGGACCAAGCATGACTCCTCTGTGCTTGCCTAGCAGTGCCAGCACATGGGAAGCTTGAAGACTGTGGGCCTGTGTCCTCAGCACTGGCCCCCAGCCACCTCCTGGCTCCTCCCTACAGGCCCCAGAGGCCCCTTGCCCTTGTGTGTCTTGAAGGGTGGTGGGGAGGAGGAGGAGGGTAGGTTATCTTTCCCTAGGTCAGTGCCTCTCTCCAGCCGCACCACCCCACTTTTCTCAGTCCCTTCAAGGGCAGGAACTTGTCAGACGTTTCCTGGGCCCCCTTCATACTCAGGACAGGGCTCAACTCGAACCTCCCCTCCTCCAGGAAGCCTCCCTGGACTCCTTCAGCAGTCAGCCTCTTTGTCCTCTGGCCCTAACATCCCTTGGTACTGCCCCTTCTCAGACTCAACTCAATGGCTGTCTCTTGGTTAGAGTTCCTTCCCCACCACACTGGGAGCTCCTGAGGGAAGGGTCCAGGTCTGACTCCTGTCTGAGCCCCCCGAGTCATCACAAAGGACCCAACCCATGGAAGTCCCAGGAAGCATTTGCCCAGTGAACCAGTAGGTCAGCAAACACTTTCATGGGTGTTGTTTCATCCCCATTGACTTTTCTTTCCTGGATACTGTGTTGACTTTATTGAAACCATCCTCTTGCAGGGGCCTGGAGGAGATCCCCAACCTCCAAAAGCAGCCCACAGTCCACCAGGCGAAGCCCTCAGACACTGAAGCGAAGCCGGGTGACCACCTCACTTGAGGCTTTGCCTATGGGGACGAAGCTGACAGACAAGAATGGGCAGCACTGGAAGCTAGGGATCCTCCAGACCAGAAATGACCAGGGCATTCTGTATGAAGGTACTCTGTCCAATCAACCAGGGCCTGGTTCACAATGGGCCACTTCAACACCAGGCAGACCAGGGAGGGGGTCCCTTTGGAGAATGGGAAAGGAACCATGACCCTAGCTGCAGACCTGCATCCAGGCAACTTTGTCTCAGACTCAGGACTGAAAGTTACCCACCTGTAGGGGCCAGGCAGATAGTGTGAGTGAATGCATTAGTCTGTGAGGAAGGGGGCAGAGAATGGCAAGGACTGCGGCCCCTTGAGAGCATCCGCCTCTGTGAAAAGTGTGCTACCCCACGACTCTGACTACTGTCATTAGGAGTGCAGGCCCAGTGACCACATGATAAGGTCATTGTCACGCTCAGCCTGCAGAGACAGCCTGGGCGCCCTGTTGAGACCGAGAGGATAGGTTTATTTTTTACTTAGTTGGTGTCTTGGGGAAGAGCAGGTCAGGCCACCCATGCAGCTCCCAAATGCCTTGGAGGCAGTTGGGGGTAGGGCTGGGGTGAGGCTTCCCACACAGACCAGTGCTTGGCATGGTCTGAATCTTCTGCCAGCTCCAAAGACACAGCACCAAGCCTTTCTTATCAGCTTACCCAGATGTGGGCCAGAAGGGACAGGGCTTAAAAACTGTCTGTGTCAAACCTCAAACTTAGAGTCATTCTATGACAGTGAAGAAAGTAAGTGTGGCAGCAGTGTTGGTGTTAATGATACCGAGTGCTTACGCAATGCCAGGCCCTGTTTCAGCACTTTATATGCCCTTTTTTGTTGTTGTTGTTATTTTTTTAATTAAGATAAAACTTATGTAACATCAAGTACAAAATTTAGTGTCTTTTAGTACATTTACAGTGTCATGCAGCCACCCCCACCTTCTAATTCCAGAACATTTCCCTTGCCCCAAAAGAAATCCAGTACCAGCTGGGCATGGTATTGCCCACCTATAAGCCCAGCTACTCAGGAGGCTGAATTAGAAGGATTGAATGTTCCAGTCCAGTCTGGATAATTTATCAAGACCCTGTCTCAAATGAGAAAAAAAAAAAATTTTTTTTAAAAGACTAAGATGTAGCCTAGCGATAGAGCACTTGCCCAGCATGTGTGAGGCACTGGGTTCAATCCCCAGTATCACAAAAAAGAAAAGAAGGGAGGGAGGGAAATCCAGTATCTTTTAGCAGTCACTTGCTATGGTTTGAATATTCCTGCCAAAATTGATATTGAAATTTAATCCCCTGGCTGGACTGTTGCTCAGTGGCAGAGCGCTTACTTAGCACATGTGAGGCACTGGGTTGGATCCTCAGCACCACATAAAAATGAACAAGTCAAATAAAGGCATGCTCTCCAACTACAACTACAAACAAAAAAGTTTTTAAATAAAGAAATTCAATTCCCATTGAGTGATAATTAAGAAGTGGGATAAGGTGGTACCCTTAAGAGGTGATTAGGTCACAGGAGGACTCTGCTCTCATGAGTGGATCACACCATTCATGGATTAATGAATTAACAGGATCCAGAGCAAAACTGGTGCACCAGCATGTTCCATGTTAGCAGAATGGCTGATTTTTTTATGTGATTTTTTATGTCCCTTGGTCGGTTATTAGATATGGGTTGATCCAGGATGTGGCCTGGGATGGGGCCACTGCAGAAGATGCACTGAATTCTCCCAGCCACACACTGGAACAAAACTTAGAAATTTTTGTCCATCAGGGAAGTCTGTCAGAGACTCAGGACCCAGGGTGATTAGGGGCTGGTCACATGGCCTCTGCCAGAAGAAGAGCAGGTGCTCAGCGTAAACACACTGACGCAGAGCACAAACCTTTTGGGCCAAATGAGCCCCTCTCATCAGTCAGGAAGAGCCAGGCATCCTCCCAAAATTCGGTTCTCAGACCTGCAGTGTTAACCCTTTCCTGCACAGCTGGACATTCACAGAGAGAGAGGAAGCAGGAAAGGAGCTCTTTAAAGATAGGAAGGAGCAGGTGAGGAGCACAAGGATGCTCTTGCCTATGGGAACCGGAGAACCAGAAGTGCTTCCCATGACTGGGAAGGTTGCAGATCATGACCTTGACTTTCTCCTCAGGTATGACCTTGCTCATTGTTTCTTCACAGCTGAGCCCACTTCTACCCTTGCCTGTGGGTCAAAGCCCTGGAAAAACAGATTCTCACTCAAATTGGTGAGTGGCCCCTGGGTGGGAGCAGCAGCTCATAGGGGAGGGCCTGGGGCTTTGCAAATGCACCATCAACTTCTAAGACCTCTGAGTCACTCTGTGCCTGGGAGAGTTTGGCCTGGAGCCAGGGTGCAGTAGTAGTGGGACCCTGGACAGGCAGGTTCCCAGTTCCTCATCTCAGGCTTTTAGGAGACCTGTGCTCCGGCATGCCCCATATCTGACGTTTCCTGACCCTGGAGCCAGGCAGGTACATCCCCTTATCAGCTCTGGCTTTCCTCATCAGTATCCATAACACCTGCATCTTGTGGCCCACCTGCCCTCTACTGCCAGCCTCATACCTGGCACATATTTATCGTGTAGCATTGTTCTGGGTGTTAGAGTCCAGCTGGAAGCCATCAGATGGTGTCCCTGCTCTGAAGCTTCAGTGAAATCACCCACAGTATGTGCTTAGTACAAGGCTCAGCATACAGGAAGTGTGTGCTCACGGGTGGCCCAAAGGAAGGAGTAAAGGTTTGAGAACGCAAGAGCAGGCTCATGGGTGAGTGGCCTTCACGGCGCAAGTGCTCACTAAGAGGGTGCTCAGCCTCCTCCTCAACCCTGGCTAGCTGGCATCATGGTGACTTGTATTTTTTTCCCTGAATTTGTCTTGTACCCCAGAAAACCAAGGACAACTGGGTTGGGTGCCCCCTCTCAGCTCTAGACACAGGCTGTGTTAGTGGTTTGGAGCATGGCTCTGGAGCCTCGTTCACTGATGACAGGTTGCATGTGCTGCTGAGAGTTGGTTTTGTGCCTGACCCCAGAATTTCACAGTTGTCTAACAATTCGAGTTGAATTGTCTCAGCGTCTCAGCTTGTCCCAAGTCTATGGGATTGCCACAGAGTCCCCCTTTAACTGTTTTCTGCACAATTCAGATGGCACCTGGCACACAGTGAGTACTTTGTCTTTGTGAGCTATTCCTGTCATCACTTTCACAAGGGTGGCAGAAGCAAAGCCTCTCCTGGTACATCTGTTCCATCCGATCAGCATTTCCTTAGGCCCAGAAGTGTGTGGTGCTGGACTATGTGTGACCCAGGCCCAGCTGTGGAGGAGTGCCTGGTCTCAGGGCACTGTCCCATCAAGGAGGGGGACATGCTCAGGAGAGGAAGCACAGGGCCTGGTCACACTCAGAGCCTACCTTGAATTCTTTCAACAACCTTGTTGAGAGGCTACTATGTTCCCATTTAACTGATGAGGAAATAAATGGAGACTCAGTTGCTGAACCAGAGACAGCCAGCATGCAAGTTGCTAGGTTCACTGCTATATCCCCAGTGCCCATAACAATGCTCAGGACACATTAGAGTCTTTAGAGAAAGAGAAGTGAGAGGAGCCAGAGAAACAGGAGGAGGGAATGGCTGCGATTTGAATTTGACCCTGTGCTCTTAAGAACTCAGCTGCACTAGTTGTGTTTAGTTAAAACATTTGGTTAGACTGCTGTTTTAAAAAACCCAGCCAGGCACAGTGGCACACACCTGTAATCCCAGCAGCTCGGGAGACTGAGGCAGGAGGATCCGCAAGTTCAAAGCCAGCCTCAGCAACATAGTAGCTAAGCAACTTGGTGAGACCCTATCTCTAAATAAAATATTAAAAAGGACTGGGGATGTGGCTCAAGAGGTTAAATGCCCCTGGATTCAATCTCCAGTTTAAAAAAAAAAATATATATATATATATACACAAATATATATATATGTGTGTGTGTGTGTATGTATATATATATATATGTATATATATATTTATATATCAATAATGGCTTCAGCAAAATAATATTTGTTTACTTTTTTACTTAAAAATCTGGGGCAGGAGAGACTTCCTAGCCTTTTAAGTATTTCACCTACAAATTATCCACATTTCTTTTGCTTTTAAACTCATTGGTCAGACTTGGTCATATGGTCATTCTTCCCTACAAAGGAGGCTGGGGAATATAGTTTTTAGCTGAAGGCCATATGTCTTAAGAAAAGCTTGTGGAGCCTGTCATAAAAGAATGAAGAGATGTGAGTACTCGGAGATTGTTCAGTCTCTGATATGTGCTCACATGCCACACCTTGGGGAAGTGGGTTCTGATGCAGGGACTTGATAAATCTGGTCGTTGCTGGCATTACCCTGAGGTATCAGTGATGATTTGGGGCCCTTGTCTCAGAGAGTTCAGTGTGACATCCTCTGCCCTCCTGTCCCCACCAGGATGCCAAGGATGGGCGCCTGTTCAATGAGCAGAACTTCTTCCAACGGGCTGCCAAGCCTCTGCAAGGTATTCCATGGGGAGTGGGTCAGGGAAAGAGTAAGGGATGCCAGCCTGTCACAACTAGCCATCTGCTGGTGTGAAGCCCGCAGCCAGTCTCCTGTCCCTCCTCAGGCCTCAGGCCTCAGAGGGCAAATGGGGATTGCCTGATTCCAACTCTCAAGAGTCAATTAGTAAGTTTTCAGGATGCTGCAGGCTGGCTGTTACACATAGCCACTGTTAACAATTAAATCGTGTAAACTTAAAATCAAATAAATTATATTGAAAACAAAGATAATACACACTTGCAAACTTATCATTTCCTAATTATTCTGTATGTTCTACCATCTGTGCTCTTGGGGTTACTTAGATCTATTGCACCTGTGTCATGAAAATACTGCACAAAATACTGTGCCTCACCTCATCCCACGTTCAGTCATAGTCCATTTATTTATTTATTTATTTATTTTTTAGTTGTAGGTGGACACAATACATTTTTATTTATTTATTTTTCTGTAGTGCTGAGGATTGAACCCAGTGCCTCACACATGCTGGGCAAGCATTCTACCACTGAGCTACGCTCACAGCCCCGGTCACAGTCACATCCTCTTGGTGGCTTGAAGTTGGCTGTGATGGGAATGTTTTTTGTTGTTGTTTTGTTTTGTTTTGTTTTTGTTTCTGTAATAGGGATTTAACCCAGGGGAGCTTTACCACTGAGCTATAGCCCCACACCTTTTTTGTTTTGTTTTGTTTTGTTTTTCTTTTTGAGAGAGGGTCTCACTAAGTTGCTTAGGGCCTCGCTATGTTGCTGAGGCTGGCTTTGAACTTGGAATCCTCCTGCCTCAGCCTCTGGAGCTGCTGGGATTACAGGCATGCGCCACTGCATTCACCTATGGTGGGAGCTATTTACACCACAGAACAAAACTACCATTGTGGACTGACATTCCCTCGGCATCCAGGTGTTAAACTTGTGTCAGCACACCACTGGTTCTTTGGCACCCCACGGAGACCCTGGCTAATGAGTTAGAGCATGGCCACTGGAGACCTTTACTGGTCTTAGGTGGATGTGGGAATGCAGAGGTTGCTCTGTTGTTCTTTGCCCTTCCTCTCACTCCAGACGCATGTATGCCTTCTCAGAAATGGCCCATGTTCACCCT
The DNA here is from genome assembly GCF_902686455.1 of Sciurus vulgaris. Lineage (NCBI taxonomy): Eukaryota > Metazoa > Chordata > Mammalia > Rodentia > Sciuridae > Sciurus > Sciurus vulgaris. The sequence goes on along the minus strand of NC_136478.1, from coordinate 61,565,166 downwards.
TGTCACCTGCTGACATAGATTACAGACGTCCATCAGTCACCCATGCTCACCCCACCCCCACCCCAAAGATGTCTCTGACATGGAGGCTCAGGGTCTGGTCTGGCTCTGGCTCTCTACTTCTGGTCTGAGAGCAGGTGAGCTAACACTGAGCCCTGCCTCTGGCAGTGAACAGGTGGAAGAAGCTGCACTCAGTGCCCCTCCTGGCCATCCCCACCTGCATTGGTTTTGGTGTTCACCAGGACAAGTACAGGTGAGTCACCTCACTGCCACTCTCTTGGGACCCTTTCCTTCTCTGCCTGCTTGTGCCTGCCATAGCTGGAGTCACAGGTCAACCAGTTACTTTCTTTCCCTGCTTCCAAGTCAGGGTAGTTCCCAGCAACCAGAAACCTTATGCCGACCTACTTCTGGCGCCTGGTGGTGCCCCAGCCAGTCTTCACTGGGTGACCTGCAGTCCTCTACTCCCATGTCTCTACCTCTTGGGATGCACTTATCTTCCAGGTTCTTGGTATTCCCCAGACTAGGGAGGAGCCTTCAGTCAGCCCTGGATGACAACCCAAAGCACGTGATTTCAGAGAAGTGTGTGCTCCAGGTGGCCTGCCGGCTGGTATGTAGCTGAAAGCTGCTCAGGGTGTGGGGAGGGCCCAACAGATCCTCATTTCTCAGACTTGACTCCTTGACACATCCAGCCCTGCTCCGGTCTGCCAGTGTGGAGGCTGGCACACTTACTGCCCCAGCAGGGCAGGTGCAAAGGAGGCAGTTAGAACTGGTGTGATGAGTACTGCCGAAGCAGGGAGAGCCCTGCACGGCTGAAGTTTAGGGCTGGATCAGGCTAACAGGTGGAGGTGGTTTGTAAGCCAAGAGTCATTCTGCCCAGTGCAAAAGTTGGAGCTAGAGATAAAGATATAAATTGCTTAACTAAGTTTAAGCTATTCTCAGTGGGAGTGAGCAGAACTCAATGTACATGAGTGCAGGGTATTTCTGCAGATGGGCCATTAGTCACCTCCTCCTTCCCTCCTGAGCATGCACTCAACTAAGAAAAAGGAATAAATGGAAAGCCAAACATTAGCTCTACTTCTGAACTTTCTAAACAGCCGAATGAGAGAGGTATTGGAATGTGCTATCACAGTGGCAAACTAGGCAAGCTTAACGCCCCCCACAACTAGTGTGGGACCACCCCCAGGCCAAGGATTCCTTCACCTGGCTCTGAATCAGCTGCTTTGCAGGAGTCTTGACACACATAGAAACACTTGCTCTCTTCTTCTCCCAGCTGGATGCACTGGAGTTTCTCCATGAAAATGAGTATGTTCATGGAAATCTGACTGCCGAGAATATCTTTGTGAATCCAGAAGATCTGAGCCAGGTAAGAGCCTCATCCCCTCCCCTCCACTCTCGAAGTTCTCTGTGCTCAATCAAGTTCCCATAAGTCCCCAACTCTCCATTTGTTTCACACTGCTAACTGCAAACAAAGGTTTGCTGTCCATCATTTATTAAAAAAATACTCCTTGGAATAATAAGAGATAAGCTGCTTACTGGAAAAACAGACAAAGAGTAGGAAAAACAGTTCTTAGAAGAAGAAATCCACACATTAGTTAAATGTACAGAAAGACAGTCAACCTCTCTAATCATCATAGATATGCAAACTAAAACAAGATACTATTTTTCACCCTTTGAGTGGACAAAATTAAAAATAATATTATAGCCAGGCACAGTGGTGCACACCTAATCCCAGCAGTTTCAGAGGCTGAGGCAGGAGGATCACGAGTCCAAAGCCAGCCTCAGCAACTTAGACCCTAAGCAACTTAGCGAGACCCTGTCTCTAAATAAAATATTAGAAAAAAGGGGGGCTGGGGATGTGGCTTAGTGGTTAGGCACTCCTGGGTTCAATTCCTAGTACCAAAAAAAAAAAAAAAAAAAAAAAGAAGAAGATAATATAATGCTGTTAAGGATGTAAGGAAATGAGAATTTTTGATAAATTGTTAGAAATGTGAATTAGGCAGCCTTTTGAAAGTAATTTGGAGATAGCAATCACAATTTTCAATGCCTCTGTGTTTTGATTCATCAGTTTCTCTTGCAGGAATGTATCCTAGCCATTTATCCATAGGGCTTTTCAAAAATATATGCACAAAGGAACATGCACAAGATGGTTATAATAATAAATGGGAAATGTCTTAAGTATGTGCATGTATGTATGTATTCATGTATATATGTGTACATATAAACATAATACTCCCAGTGGATTGCTGATTAAATAGTATTTTAAAGTAAATTGTTTACTTTTTCAGTAAACAAATTTAACATGACTTAAAAAGTACTAATAAGAATGTATATGTGCAATTTATTGATCCATGGGATGGAAAAATCAGGGCTTTACTTTCTTCAGGTGTGACTGGATCTAGGCACTCAAGCCCTTCATTGGGAAGCTGGCTCTTCCATCTCTGGGCCCTTCTTGCTTCCTCATTGCTCACTATCAGGCAGACTGATCCCTCATAGTAACAAAATTGATACCAGCAAATTACACTTAAATAGCTGGCACTTAGCAACCCCAGCATAAACGGGTTAGGTAAATCCGGATCCCTGTACTGTATAGAGTGAGAGTTGGGAAAGGGCAGTCCCAGAGGAAAATCCAGAACTGTATATTACTTAGTAGGACTCTTCAGGGACGCAGATCCAACAAGGGGCAGGCATTATACACAGGTTTATTATAGGGAACTGGCTTGTATGATTGTGGAGGCTGAGCAATCCCAAGGTCTTTGGTGGACAAGCCAGGAGAGCTGATGATAGAAGTTCCAGTCCAAAGGCCAGTAGGCTCAAGACCCAAAGAGCCTGTTTCATTCAGTCCAGGTCCAAAGGCAGGAAATGCCTGGTGCCTGCTCACTCAGTCAGGAGGGGATCTCCTCTTACTCAGCTCTTCTGTTCTGACCCCATCTTCAGTGGATGAGATGAGGCCCACCTGCATTAGAAGGGCAATCTCCTGTGCTCCCTCTGCCAGTTCAAATGTTACTCTCATGCAGAAACACGCACAGAGACACACCAGAATAATGTTTGGCCAAGTGTTCAGCTACCCCCATGGGCCAGGCAGATTACCACAGAAGAAAACGGATCATCACAAACTGTAACCAGAAGAAGTGGGGGGAATAGGTCCCACGCAGACCAAAGTAGCAGTTACCCACTATCCATTTGGTACAATAAGAAGCAGCCATTAAAATAAGATGTGGTTAATTTTAACTTTGTGTATTTCACAGATAAGCACTTTACTTTCATTTTAAATTCAGTTAAGCTGAATTTACAGCAGCCCTTTGAGGAAGGGACTCCTTTGTCATTATTTTGCAAGTGCAGGGATCAAAACATAGAGAAGTTTCATAACTTCTAATTGTACCAAAGGGCTGAACTGACAGAACCCAGACCATCAGGCTCTAAGTCAGGGACCTGACCACTGCTAAAGTGCTGAAACCTGGACACCCAACAGGAGGTACAGGGTGGTACCCTTGTAGAGGCAAGAGCCCTCCCTGCCCATTTTTCTTTACCTGGTTATTTAAAGAAACCATTTGGCACAATGCCTAAGAAACTCTTTACTAGTGGTTCATTTTGGGCAGTGGGTTTTTGGACCCAGGGAAATGGATATTGGTTTGTGTTCTTTTCATTCCATACCTTTCTAAATTGTTTGGCATTTTTACTATGAACGTGGTCTAGTTTTAGAAGTTTAGAGGTTAACCTATCATCTATGATGAATAGGCTATTTCACATTATACCCACAAGTAGAGTCTCTGACTCCAGAGTTGGTGCTCTTAATCTTCACTTTGTATGACTTCTCCCCATGTCTACAGGTGACTCTGGTGGGCTACGGCTTCACCTTCCGCTACTGCCCAAGTGGCAGACACGTGGCATACTCAGAAGGCAGCAGGAGCCCACATGATGGGGACCTCGAGTTCATCAGCATGGACCTACATAAGGGATGCGGTAAGAGGGCAGACTCAGGACCGTGAAACATGCTCTCACAGAAGGGCAGTTCTAGGGGTTCACAACCACGGTAGCACATGACCAGACAGAAGAGGTTTAAGGGCACCTTGATGGGGACTTGGAACTGTGGGCTCCTGTGCAGACCTGGCACTGGGCAGTGGAGAGTTGTAGAATTCAGCACCAAGAACAGCAGGTAAGAGGGCACAGTGGCACACTCCTGTAGTCCCAGTGACTCCAGGAAGCTGAGACAGGAGGATCGCAAGTTCAAAGCCAGCCTCAGCAACTTAGCAGGCCCTAAGCAACTTAGTGAGACCCTGTCTCACTAAGGGGGACATAGCTTGGAGGTAAAGTGCCTCTGGGTTCAATCCCAAGTGCCAGGGAATCCCTGAGTTCAGAGGGGTTTTATGTCTAATGTAGACTTTGAAGATGAGAGTTTCCTTAGAGTCATCCCAGAGGGGCAGTTGAGTAGGCAGTTGGCTCTCCATGCGTGGGAGTGGTGTCTTGGCAGAGGCCCAGACTTCTGTAGTATTTCAGGGGTCATCAGCAGAAGCCCTGAGAAAGTATGAGATTATCCAGTGGGAAGATGGCCCAGCGCAGATTCCTGAGCCCTTCTTTCTCAAAACCATCCAAGTGCCTGCTCACATCCCCCCACCAGACTGAGCTCCCTAGGGTAGGAGTGGCCCCTCTGCCTCCAGCATCAGCACACAGTTGGCACATTCAGCACTTGGTATTTGCTCAGTGCTTTCTCAAAAAATTGTCTAATTATATGATTTGGAAGGTGTACAGAAAATAAAACCTCAGTCTCCTTCACTCTTTCCTACTAAGGATGGGTTCAGTACCCACTCCTGGGCTCCTTTCTGCCCTATCCTGTGTCCTTTGTGGCAGCTCCACACTGTACTGCTTTCCCACGAGACTGTTGAGCGCAGGGTGTTGAGGTTGTGAGATGGGGCCAGGCACATGGGTGTTGGGACCCGCTGAGTGAGTGCATGAGTGATGCGGGTGTGGGCTGGTGAGGGACAAAGGGGTGGGTGGATGAGAGAGCACTCGGGGGCAGAGCAGGCAGATGTGTGAGACAGAGTGCCTGGCTGCATGGGGAGCAGGAGTTCAAGGTGGAGTAGAAGAGACAGAAGGAAAGAGTAGACACATCAGAGAGTGGAACATCCAGACTCAGCTGCTGCCTCTTCCCCTCCCTCCCCAGGGCCCTCCCGCCGTAGCGACCTCCAGACCCTGGGCTACTGTATGCTGAAGTGGCTCTACGGACTCCTGCCATGGACAAACTGTCTTCCCAACACTGAGGCTATCATGAAGCAGAAACAGAAGTGAGTCTGGGGCTCAACAAAACCCAGCACTGGCCTGGTACCCCTCCCAAGTGGAGGAGGAGCTTAGGTTGCAATGGGGCAGGAAGGAAGGGGCAGTAGTGTCTCATAGAACCAAGGTGTCTGCTCTCTCAGGCACGTGCTGTGCTGTCCATTGCAGCAGGTGAGAGAACATGTGGTCGAATTCTGGTCCCACCCCTGTGGGGTGTTGGATGAGCAGCTGGCCTTCCACAGGCCTTGGTGCTTCCAGGAGAGGCTGTGCATTCAGCACCTACGTCACAGGACTGTGGAACGACTCAGGGAGTCAGGCACACATAGCACTTAGCATAGGACCTCATGCTCACCATGTGCAGGACCCCATGACTTTCAATTTCACATATACACAGGCAACCTGAGCCAGTGGGCCCAGGCCCTGGCTCAGCGTCCAGCACCAGCCATCCAGTGTCCATGCCACCAGTGTCATTGCCTCCTCTCTGCTTACAAAACCTAGACATTTAGCACCAAGGACAGCAGAAGTGTCGGACTTGGGGGAAGTGCTGTGGTGTGCAGCCAGATCGCAGGGAAGAGCTGCACTGGGGGATGGGGGATCCACACCAAGGGCAGTGAGAAGGTGGACTTTGGGGACTGCTGCAGTATGTGGTTCAGTACCGAGGACAGTGGGGAACTGGCTACAGGGAAGCCCTGAGGTCCAAAGGTGGATTCGGGGCCTGGTATAGACTGGAAGGGTGACCTGTGCCCAGGAGGCAGTTGCTGTTCCCATCTGAAGTGCAGGAGTGACATCTAAGTGAAGGCACAGACCTGGGGCTGTCTTGGGGAAATGTCCACTGAAGCCCCAGGAGAGGATGAGGCTGTCTGGGAAGGTGTGCTCCGCAAGAAGGGGATGAGCTCTCCATGAGCACACTTTCTGGTTCTAAGTGCAGCATCCCTGGTGTGTGTTGAGCCTCGCTCTCATTTTACTTTACCCCTCCATGTTTCCTGTCTCCTTTTTCTCAACTATGGATAGCCATTCAAACACCCTTAATGTACAACTGTTGATATGTTTGCTTAGATGTATTTGCTCCTTACAGTTGCATGGTGGCCCTGCTGTTATTTGCGTGAGTGATGCTGTGCTCTGAATCACATGTTTCTGACTCTCCACTTAGTGCAGTATTTTCCAACTTCAGCCACGTCATTGCACCTCACTGAGTTCACTATTTTTGACTCCTACTTCTAAATCAGTTTTTATATAGATGTGTCTGTGTCCTTGAATGATACACGGTTGTCCTGTGTGTTTTGTTTGTGTAAATGATACTGTGGTAACCTCCCCTTATCCATTTTACAGTAAGCGCCTACAAGAGCAGGTGGTACCAGATGCTGTACATCCTGTACCATATGTGTGTATATTGTCTATGATAGTCTAATTTATAAATTAGGCACCTGTATGGGATTGGTGACACTAACTTGTAACAAGTTGTGACAATACTGTAATAAAACTTACATGGACGTGGCCTGCCCCTGCTGAATATCTTATTATTCTTAATCATCTTTCTTCTTATTGACCACAAATTAAACCACAGAGGGCAAAAACACTGATAAGGGGAGCTACTGTACACTCTCAGTTCCACTGTTTTCTGCTTTCTGTCACTCTGTGTTATTTTTAAACTTTAACTATGTCGCTGCTTCACTACTTCTGAATTCTAAATTTGTTTGCCTAAATGTGTCTGTCCCTGACACTGTGCGAAGTTGCTGGATGTGTGTTTGATTGGCACAAATGGTACAAAGCCTTTAATTTCATCCTCCCCCAGGCTCTGTTCCCCCTTCCCACTGGATCGTGTTTCCTTCTTGCACATGCTCAGTACTTGTCCCTGTCACATTGACTTGCTCATAGCTGTGACCTAGGCATGATTGACATTTGTCATTTATTGTCTGTGCTGGGCTCCGCACTCAGCTCTTCTGTCAGGACAATGCTGAGGTGAGTGTTCTTAGTACTCCAGGTCATCGACCAGGTCACATGGCGACTAGGTAAAGGCACTTGGACTCAAATACAAGCCATTCAACCCCAGAAATAGTTCCTCTCACTTCAGTGCCAAATGTTGGCGGCTTATCCCAACTGTTGGGGGTGTCTGGTTGCTTCCTTTACTCAGCAGATATCAGACACCTCTGCTGTGCCTGCCTCTGTTCCAGGCCCTGGGGTTACTGAGGAAAGACAAGTCCCTGCCCTCAGAGAGCTCACATCTTACTTGGGGGTCAGACAGTAAAGAGCTGAAGAATGAAGCTCATGTCATGTCAGGGGTCAGACCCCTGAGTGTTCACCAGGACAGTTGGGGTGTGGCTTAACATCCAGGGTGGATCTCAACAGCAATGGCAAAAGGTGAATCTCTCTTAAGGGTCAGCAAGGCTTTAAATGGTGGCAAGGAAGGCATCTCACTTTGGCACCCACTTGCCCTGAACATCTCTATAGAAATGGGGGACAGACAGGCCTTCAGCTCCAAGTTACAAGGCATCTCTGTGTTAAAGCCACAGGAATGAGAATCCCTTGCCCTGTTTTGCAACTTACTTTTATGGCTGGTTTCTAGTCCCAGCATATGGTGCTGGTTTTCCACCCAAGGCAGTGAGACAAAGGTTCCTTGAAATGGGGCCAGGGAAACCTTGAGTCTCGGGATTTGGGATTCAAAGCACAGAGTGGACACACGTGCCTGAAGCCTGTGAGTGCTCCTGTGTGGGCTTCTGTTGCATGGGTTAGGACCAGGCTGCACTGCGCTCACAAGGGCGCCTCAGAGCCCTGCCACACAAGCACAGTGGACACCGGCTTCCCCTCGAGGGTGGGGGAGGGCCCCAACCCCCTTCAGCAGGCGCACACCTTCCTCTCAACAATGGAGCGTGCATTGTGGTGTGCAAGAAGTAGTAATGGAGTGAATGACTAATGAGTGACTGTGTGAGCCAGCCCCACCTCAGAGTGGACACAGGTCAGACTGACCTGGTGGCCCCAGTAGGACGAACTGGGAGGGAGCACACAGTGGGAAGCAGAGAAAGCAGGCACTGCCCCAGGCACAGTTTCTAGGCAGACAGAGCACATATTTGAACTTCTGGTCACTCGGTGACTCATTTATTCACTCAGTTTTTCCTGGGGACATGCACATGCCAGTCTCTGCTGGAGGGACCCAGATATGAAGCAGCTCAGGGTGCCTCCCCATCCGTGAAACCACACTGACTCCCCTGGGTTGAATCCTCCCTCCACATCCTCTGAGGACACTCTTTCCACTATTTCACAACCCTTCCACCCTCCCCCTTACCGCAGACTTCGTTATTTTTTGTTTTGCTGGGTTAGATTCCCAGGGCCTCATGTGTACTAGGCAAGCACCGTACCACTGGGCTACATCTCCAGCCCTACCAGATACTTGAGGTGGATGTGACATGCTTCACATAAGAGGTTTGCCCTCACCAACAGGTGTAGAGTACATAAAATAGGTCATTGTGGTCACTTTAATGTCAATGATATCAACATAGGAAGCTAATCCCAGAGCCCAGCTGTGACCCCCAACCAGAGGGCATCTGGTAGCAGGGCTGATGTTGATGCTGTCCAAATGCCCGCCACTCCCAGCTCATCCACTTGGCGACTTAGTGTGGTAGCCTCAAGGACCATTGGGGGCTGGGTTGCAACAAGCATGATTTCTGGCACCCTGACCTCTAGGACGTTTTATAGGGGTGTGTGGCCTTTTTCCATTCGTCCAACAGATTTATTCATTTTTTAAAATACATGAGGGAATGAATTAATAAAAGAGGATATAGATTTGGATTCCCACAGGCTGTGCGAGCCCCTTGCTGAGCATCAGATTGGTCCCCATTCCTATGGTTGCCCAGGGTCAGGAAGCTCTGCAGAAGCACAGTGGCTTGCTCCTGCAGCTTACAGCCTCCTGCTGACGGCACAGCTGTTTTGTGCCATAACTTGCTCACTTACTTCATTATTCACCACGTGTCCTGAGGCTGCTGGGACAGGAACCCACCCTTAAAAATGGCATGTGGAAGGCTGCATAAAGTGGTAGTGACGTAAGCATGGTACACAGGCATCTGGAGGGGATCACCTTCCTCTGCCTGGGAGGATCAGGGGAGGCTTAGGAGACCGAGCTCTTGAGCTGCATCCTGAAGGGAGAACAGCCATCTGCCTGGGGCTTGGAGCCAGGGTTGAGAAAGGCCATCCCTGGCAGCAGAGGCCAGGAGCCATGTGTGGCTGCCCTGGTAAGGATTGGGGGTAATTCAGTGCACTGGGGAGCCACAGGAGAGCTGTGAGCAGGGAAGGGCAGGGTTAGCACTGGTCATAGAAGGATTCTGGGCTCCTGTGGGGGTTGCCTGGAGCCCAGGGAGGAGGCCTGAACTGGGCCCTGTGCCACAGGACAGGTGGCAATGGGGCAGAGAAAACGGGGAAGCAGGAAGATGGGGCCTGGGGACTTGTGGACATGGGTCAGCAAAGACAGGGACAGTGCCCAGTGACTAGGTGTGTGCTGGGGAGGCAGCCTGGCAGTGTAGACCAGAGAGGAAACACTGGGGCAGGGGCCCTGAGGAAGGAGCAAAGGCACTGGATGAATTTCCGTTATTCCTAGTGATCCGAAAGGTCACGTGTGTGTTCGTATGTGTATCTGTGCTCTGCGTGTGTATGCATGTGCAGTCAATCCTCATTTATCCAAAGATTCTATATTGTGATTTCCCCACTCACTAAATGTAATTGTAGCCACAAAATCAATTCTTACAGTGGTCATTTGTGGGCACATGCAGAGTAGAGAAAAACTTGTCACTCAACACACACATGCCCAGCTGACAGTGGTACCAGGCAACATTCTGCCTCCTGGTTTCAGCTCTTATACTACATAAAGTGTCCTTTTTACTGTCTCTTTCATGATATGTTTTTCACATTTTTATGCTGTTAAGTGATTTCTGTCAAAACAGTCACCCAGCCTAGTACTGAAGTGCTGGCTGATGTCCCCAAGAACAAACAGACTGTCATATATGTGTTAGAGAAACTTCCTCCAGACCTGAGTTAGAGTACCAATGGCCATGAGTTCAAGGTTAATCACTCAACCTTTTATTAAGCAAGGTGTCTTCCAGCATCAGCACATGTAAACATGTAAAACAAGGTTTGGGGAGGGATGTAGCTCAGTGGCAGAATGTGTGCTCAGCATGCACAAGGCCCTGGGTTCCAGCACCAGAAAACAAACAACAAGCATCAAGGTTACGTGTTCCTTGGTTGATGGAAATGTGACCAGAGGCCCACAGGAATGCAGTGTTTTTTCCCTGGGACCCAGGGCTCCATATTCACTAATTCAGCTTTCATAGTGACTCTCAAGAACACAACCACCATAAGTAACAAGAATTGACTGTATGTATTACACTTCACTTTGCAAAGTTGCTCTCCTTTCCCTAAAAGACTTTTCACATGCGCTTCCGTCCCTGCAGGTATCTTGACAACCCAGAGCTCCTTGTGGGACTGCGTCGCTCCTGGATCAAGCCCTCAGGTATGTCCTGAAGTGGGAGGGAACGGGCAAGCCCCAGACAGGGCCAGGCAGCTTGGATCCATCTTGCATTGGGTCTCTTTTTATATCCCTTTAACTCCTTGGTTTTTTTGAGTTTTCCAGATTGCACATGTAGTATGTGTCCCTTGTAGAAGAACAAAATTCTTCAAAACAACTCATGAACAATAACCAAAAAAGAAAATGCATAGAACTAATTTTCTTAACAGAATGATATTATACATGTTGGTCTCCAATCAGGATTATTTTTCCCCATTTGAGATGAGTATATCTTTGAGATTTCCTATGTTAGCACTTGTAGAATGTTGTCAGTATTTTTCATTGTAATAAAATACACATAAATCAGTATTTTTTTAAAATGTGTTTGTATGTTAGGCATGGTGGTGCATGCCTGTAATCTCAGTGGATCAGGAGGTTGAGGCAGGCGGATCACAAGTTCAAAGCCAGCCTCAGCAACTTGGCATGGCCCTAAGCAACTTAGCAAGACCCTGTCTCAAAATAAAAAATAAAAAGATCTGGGGATATGGCCCAGTGGCTAAGCACCCCTGGGTTCACTCTCCAGTACCAAAAGAACAAAAACATTTGAACGTTTCTGCCCCTTTCTATGTCCTTCCCCAGTCCTGTGTTTAAAAGCAAGTTCTGGTTGGGTGCAGTGGCACACACCTATAATCCCAGCAACTTGAGAGGCTAAAGCAGGAGGATTGCAAGTTCAGTTCAGCAATTTAGCAAGGCCCTAAGCAACTTAGTAAGACCGTATCTCAAAATACAAAATAAAAAAGGGCTGGGTATGTAGCTCAGTGGTAAAGCACCCTTGGGTTCAATCCCCAGGACCAAAATCAAAAACAAAAAAATAGAAGCCCCGTGGCTGGGGCTAGCTCAGTGGTAGAGCCCTTGCCTAGCATGTGGGGGGCCCGGTTCCATCCCTAGCACTGCAAGCCAAAAACAAAACCCCCAATCTCCATCAATGTCAGTAGTATGGTGAGTGTGTATGCCAGACACCTATTGCTCCATGGCACCCCAACAGGCCCTATGTCATGTGTTAGGATGCTGCAGGACAGCAGTTGGGCTGGGTTCATCTGGAAGGTTCTGCTTGTCTTGCCAGGGGACATTCTTGTAGTGCAGCTTGTGACAGCTCTATGAGCTGGCTGGTTCAAGGGGATCCGTGTGGTCTTAGCACTGGCAGGGCTGGAGGGCCTCTGTGGAGCTGGCTCGCCTCTGCCGCGTGGGATCACGCACCTTCTAGGAGGGATGGTGGTCTCGGGGCAGCTTCCAATGAGGGCAAGAGCCAGCACCACAGAGCGTGGGTGGCCCAGAACACCACCTCTGTCACCTTCTCTGGACCAAAGTAAGGGACAAGGCCAGTGCAAACTCAAGAGATGGGGAAATGGTCTCCACCAGGTAAGAAGAGGGGCTGGCAGGGGGCCCTTCCTCAGCAGGTGGCACAGCTCTGGCCAAGGCTCTGCAAACCATCTGCACAAACAGCAGCAGCCAGTTCTTTTCCTACCTGCTTCCCAAACATAGATAGATACACACAGAGATTATTTTGCAAAACTTGTTTTTATTAAACAATTTTGGGTTTTGTGAACAAAACTGGGCTCACCTGACGTACATTTTCTGCATTGTGCATTTCCCTCGGGCCTCTTCTCCCATGTCCTTGCTCCTTGGTCGCCCTGCTGCTTCTCTCCACGGCTTCGCTGTGTCAATTCAGCTACACCATGATTTGTAAAGCCAGCGCTGTTATTGCACATCTAAGCTGTCTGTGCTTGGTTTTGGTGGTGTTTGTGGCTGTCATTTGCAATGCCCTTCCTGACGAGCTTCTGTGTTGCCAAGGTGGAGGCAGAAACAGATGGAGAATTTGTCTCCTCTGGTGCTGTAAGGGCTCAGTTTTCGATTTTTTGAAATCCCCCAGTCTATGTAATGATCAGGCTTCTCAAACTGTGCTTCCCTCTGGTTCTCCCTTCATAAAAGGTGAGCCCATGGTTAGTTAATTGCCATTGGGAGATTTTTTTCTGATCAAGATAGTGTCGGGACAGGGTCATCTGGGTGGGGTCATCAAGGTCAGGATCATCCTCCAGGAGTTGGGCACACCAGCCTGAGGCCCTCCAGTGGAAAACTGTGCCCTCTCTGAGCCTCAGCTTCCCTGGGTTTAAAATAGGGCCAACAGTAGCTCCCACCTGTAGGTGGCCCAGCACGGTCGATGCAGAACCCTGTGCAGTGCTGGACTCCAGCAGTCGCCTCAGCCACTCATTAGTACAGCATAGACCCTGGCCAGAGGGAGACGCTGCCCAGTAGGGACTGTTGTCACCACTATTACTGTCATGCTAATTGGCACTTTTTAAAAGTACAATCCTGGTTTTGCACTGCTTTCTGTTGAAATAAAGAGAGCCTTTCTCTCTTAAAGTGTTAGTAAATCATGTTGCTCATAGTATTACCTATTTTTGTGCTGCCAGTGAATTAAGAATTGCTTTGCATTTGTAAATGTTTGAAAAACCCAGAAAGAAGAACATTTCATGGCCCCATAGTTCCAGCTGTGGCCACCATGAACAAGCTGACCCTGCTTGTGTTTCCCTCAGGCCTGTGGCTGCTCTATGCCACAGCAGAGTCACAGGACCAGAGACATTCACTGCCTGGCGTTTTGCAGAAGAGTTGCCACCCAGTTTAGAAATACATACTAAATATTTATATTCAAGTAAAATGACATTGTTAGCAAGGATTCTCTTTAGAACAACACAGAATGGAGAAGGGGTGGGGGTTTTGGTGACATGGGGCTGGTTGATGGGTACTCAAGTGGCCATGGTACCTTCTACTGGTGCCTACCTTGGACATTGTCCCAGCACTGAAAAAAATGCAAGTGCTCTTGGCACCTCCACATGGGACAGCACAAAGGAAGCACTGAGCAGATGGGCATGTTGGTGACAGCCCATGGGCCCTATGGTGCCCCTGCCCTGCTGCCTCTGGGCACAGCCCAGAGGCCCTGGGTTGGGGCCCCTCTCAGGCCTCTTCTGTGCCGGGGGGTGTTTTGACCACAGAGACCCTGCAGGAGTACCTGAAGGTGGTGATGGCCCTCAAGTATGAGGAGAAGCCACCCTACGCTATGCTGAGGAGCAGTCTCGAAGCCCCACTACAGGATCTCCGGGTGTCACCCTACGACCCCTTGGACCTCCAGCTGGTGCCCTAGGTGAAATCCAGGTGGGGAAAGCTTGGCATCTTCACTTTCCCATCCCTTCCCTTCTCCCTGCTCCCATCCACCCCTGCCCAGGGCTCCTAAGGACAATTCCAGATATAGCCCAGGTCTCTGCCAGGGCCAGCTCCCCAACAGATGCTGGATTTCTCCATGGGGCTCTCATACTTCCAGTCCCCAAGAAGGAGGAAGGGCAAGTAGCTAAAACCTGACTGAGCTTGGTTCTAAGAAAAAGGTGGATTGAGCCAGGCATGGTGGTGCAGCCTGTAATCCCAGCAGCTCGGGAGGCTGAGGCAGGAGGATCACATGTTCAAAGCCAGTCTCAGCAAGTTGGAGAGACCCTAAGCAACTCAGTGCGACCCTGTCTCTAAAGAAAATGCAAAAAAGGGCTGGGGATGTAGCTCAGTGGTTGAGTGTCCCAGGGTTCCATCCCTGGTACCAAAAGAAAAAGGTGGATTGTTGGGTAATGTAAGTAGAAGATTCGGGCAGGGTGGGGGTGGGGGGTCTTTAGGAATGACTGGATTCAAGGGCCTCCAAAATAGCATCAGGGTGTTCCCGTCTCTCTCCAACCTTTTCTGTCCCTTCTGGAATCCGTGCACCCCTCTTCTTGTGTCCTCTGCCCACCCACCTGTACTCTGCTTTCCTGTGAGCTGGCCGGCCTCAAGCCCTGTGCCCAGCCTCGCTGCCGCACTCCCTTCACATTCCCTTCACTTTCCCATGTTTCTCTCACTCACCCCTCATCAGCACAGTGTGCCCACGGTCTTCATAGTGTCACTGCTGTCAGCTGTTGGTAACAGAGGGTTCTCTACCCACAGACAGACTTAACCAGTGTGGATCAAACATACTTGAAAAATTACGTCTCTGCTGGGCATCAACAGACTTCTGTCATTATTCCCTAAACAGTACAGTACAACCCTACCTAGCATTTACATTGCACAAGAAATTATTAGGAATCCAGAAGTGACTTAGAGTGGACAGGAGGATGTATATAGGTTATCTGCAAACACTGTTTCATTTCCTATAAGGGACTTGAGCATCCTAGGATTTTGATATCCTTGGGGTCCTGGAACCAATCCTGGAGGATGCTGAGGGACAACTGTATCCTGTTGTGTAGATGAAGGCTGGGCTTTTCAACCAGTGGTCGGACATTTGCTCGGTGTCCTGGCTCTTTCATTATTGCCTTGAACACCTGTATGCCCAGACCTGCTACTGGTGTGTGTGAATCAGCGGATGGGTTATCATTCTGATAGCAATAATGAGATTGCCGTCCGTCAGGGCTGTGCTGTCTAGACACCCATTGTACCCTGTGAGACTGCGCAGGAGTTGTTAGAAGGTCAAAAACTCAGTTAACATCACTACTGATGGTGAGAGAGTACAGGATGTGTCCTGAGGAGGAGCCTCTCCAACCCCCTCCCTCTCATGGAGCTATCCTTTCTGTCCCTGTAGTTTTCTGGAATCAAAGCTCAGTTCATGTCTGACTCAGGCCCTCCGGGGGCGGGGGGGGGGGGGGGGGTGGCAGTGTCTGGAGACATTTTTGGCTGTCACAACAAGGAACAGTGCAACTGGCATCTAGTATAGAGGCCAGGATGCCACCCAGCATCCTCAGTGCACAGCAGAGCCCCACCTCGGCTGCCCCAGGACCTGCCCAGATGTCACTGTTGTGGCGAGAAAACCTGGTCCAGGCCCATTGTGAACAAAACCTCCCTGGGTGGCACTGTCTCCTTTCACAATCATTTTCTGGTGACACTTGGATTGCGAGTGCTTTGTCTTTCCTGCCACCTTTTCTGACGTCCAAGGCTGCAAATGTGAGATGGCACATGAGCAGAGCACATGGTGCCTGCATACTGGGCCCTTGAAAGTGCTGGTTTGGGCACTTATATTCAGCACTAGGTGGCAGGCTGTCAGTCCAGATACTCTGCAGAAGCAAAACCAGGACCTTCACTACACGTGCTCCTTCCCAGCCTGCAGCCCAGCAGACAGCTCCTCCCACACAGTGTCCAAGCAGAATGGTCCACCTGACACCCCTGGCTCCCTCACCTTCTCCCTCCAGCAGTTGCCGTATGGTCACTTGTCTTAGTCACCTGCTAGCAGTGAACCCTGTGATGATGGGGTCACATCTGTGTCTGTCATCTCTGTTTTCCTGGCCTGACTTGGCTGGAGGAGTTTTTTTGTTGTTGTTGTTGTTTTGGTTTTTTTGGTTTTTTTGTTTTCGTTTTTGTTTTTTTGTTTTTTTTTGGTTTTTTTTTTTTTTTTGGTTTTTTTTTTGTTTTTGGTTTTTTTTTTTTTTTTTTTTTTTTTTTTTTGCAGCACTGGGGATTGAACCCAGGGCCTTGTGCTTGCAAGGCAAGCACTCTACTGACTGAGCTATATCCCCAACGCTCTGGCCTGACTTGGACAGAAGCTCCAATTGTATTTATCAGTTGAGGAAGTTGCACGAGGTAGATATCTGGATGGAGACCTGGAATCTGGGTCAGGGGGCCGAGCCTACTTATGGCACGGAAAGTCCAACATATTCAACATGGATGCCAAGGCCACAAAAAATTGCTGACTTCACTACAAATGGAGATGGTAAACCTTGAAACCTAACAGCTCCTTCAAGATCAGGGCTATTTTAGATCTGCTTGGCCCTTGGCAGCCACCCACTCATCTGCCCTTAACGAGGAGATGTTATCCAAGGAGTCCAGTGATCCTTGAGTAACCAAAGAGTCATCTGACTTCTGCTTCATGGTGGCTCCTCACCTTGCCTGCTTGGTTGACTGCACCTCCCTACCCTCTGGCACCTGGTCTGCGTGTGCCAGCACACCATCTTCCCTCCTGTTTCAGACCAGGCCAAGGACCTCTGCACCTGCCATGTCTGTAGTCAGGAGGCCACCCCCCCCCCCCCCCCCCGCCCATCTTCACATGGCCATTGCCTCAGGATTCTGAAGCCTTCAGGGATTGTCCCGGGAGGCTCCTCTTCACTGTCTGCCCACCACTTCTTGTCACCTGCTTTCTGCACAGCCCTCATCCCATTTGGAGTGGGGTCCCCTGTCCTCCTGGTTGTAAGGCCTCAAGGGCTCCATGACCCTGTTGCTCATGACTGTGTCCCCAGTTCCTGGTAGAGACCTGGGTGAAGTAGGGGTTCCCTGAATGAATAAAATACTTATAACCATTTTTATTGTTTTCCAGAACTTTCAACTTGCAGTTCAAAACAGAAAAAAAGAACTGAAGTGATGTGAATCAAGGACTGCTGTTTAATCACAGATAAGCTTCTAGAAAAATCCCTTGAATGTGCATTCCTGCCACTTCCTTAGACCTGACACGTCAGTTCTGATCAGTGTCAGAGAACCAGAGTTTCCCTCCAGATACTGTGAAGTTCCCCCTCTCAACCATCCTGCCTTGTCAACATCGTCTCTCAGTCACTGGGATTGTGGCTGAAGGAGACCGCAGCTCCCAGGCAGGCTGGGCCCCTCAGTAGGACCCTTCTACCATTGGCACCACTAGAGTTTTGCAATAAATCGTTTTATTGGAGCTTTGGGAAATGCAGTGTCTGCAAAAGTTCTTTGTGGAAACGTTTAGCTCTTTTATTTCCCTTTCTTTCACCCCTTCAACCCTTCATCTACCCATTCAGTCTTCCATTCATGTATTCCAACTTTTATGAGGGTGGTGGCACATGCCCATGGTCCCAGCCACTCAAAAGGCTGAGGCAGGGGGTCACTGAGCCCAAGAGTTCAAGGCCAGCCTGGCAACATAGCCAGACTCCATCCCACACTCCAGACCTTCAGCCCTCCATGCACCTTTCCACCCCTTCACTGTGTGTGTGTGTTGGGGTGGGGGTCCTGGGGGTCACACCCAGCGCCTCAGGCATGCTAGTCAAGTGTTGTACTACTGCCCATAACCCAGGCCCTTCCCTCGGTCCTGTCAGTCATCCTCTGTTACAGTTTGGACCTGAACTGCCCCCTGAAGGCCATGTGTCAAAGGCTTGTTTCCCTAAACAGCAGTGTTCAGAGGTGAGGGGTTGTAGAAAGTGATTGGATCAGGAGGAGGGCTTGACCTCATCTAATTAATTCAGGGATTCATAACTAAATGGGTAGTTGGTGAAAACTGTAGCAGATGGATCCTTGGAGGTATGCACTTGGGGATTTTCTTGTCCCTGGTCCCTTCCTCTGTGTGCTTTCCAGCTGCTATGAGGTAAGAAACCCATCTGCCATGATGTTCTGCCTTCCTTCAGATCCAAAGCAATGGACCCAGCCAACCATGGATGAAACCTCTGAAACTATAACCCCAAATAAATCTTTCTTCCCCTAAGTTGTTTTTCCTCAGGTTTTTCTCAGCAATGAAAAGCTGACTAACACATCATCCTTTCATTTATCTATACAGGCTTTTCATATACACACCCGACCAGCCATTCTTCCATTTATCCAGCCACCTACCCTTTCATCCATTCATCCATTAATTCATATGTGACTCATCCTTCCATTCTCTTTCCCTTCCTCTTTTCCATACTCCTTCCTATTTTTAATCAACAAATAGTCACCAGGTATTTTGCGTTAGTCAGTTTTTCACTACTGTAACAAAGTGCCAAAGATTGCTTTATGAAGAAAAGATGTTTAATTAACTCACAGCACAGGGGAGTGGAGACACTTCACATGCTGCCATGGCCGGGACAGAGCTCAGCTGGTTCTCTTCCCCCAGCCCCAACACAGAATGGACCCCAGGCTTCAAGTTAATCAGAAGTTAATGATGGTGGTGGTGTTCTTGTTGCTGTTGTTTTTTTAATATTTTTTTTAGTTCTCAATGGACTTTGTTTTATTTATTTACATGTGGTGCTGAGAATCAAACCCAGTGCCTCACATGCTAGGTAAGCGCTCTACCACTGAGCCATGATCCCAACCCAGTAGTGGTGTTTTGTTTTTTGTTTTTTGGCTTTTTTTGGGGGGGTACAACTTTTCATATCTATGGTTGTACACAACGTAGATTCACACCATTCATGTAATCACACACACATATATATATAGGGTAATACTATCTGTTTCATTCTACTATTTTTCCATCCCTACCCCCTCCCACCCCTTTTTCCTCTACATCATCCAAAGTTCCTTCATTCTTCTCTTTCCACCATCACCTCCCCCCTCGTTAGATATTATCATGCACTTACCAGAGAAAATATTTGGCCTTTGGTTTTTTGGGCTTGGCCTATTTCAGTTAGCATATTTTCCAACTTCATCCATTTACCAGCAAATGCCATAATTTTTTTATTCTTTATGGCTGAGTAATATTCCATTGTGTATATATACCACACACATTTATCCATTCATCAATTGAAGGGCATCTAGGTTGGTTCCACAATCTAGCTATTGTGAATTGAGCTGTTAGGAACATTGATGTGGCTGCATCACTGAGGTATGCTGATTTTAAGTCCTTTGGGTATAAACCAAGGAGTGGGATAGCTGGGTCAAATGATGAGTCCATTCCAAGCTTTCTGAGGAATCTCCATACTGCTTTCCAGAAAGGCTGCACCAATTTGCAACTCCACCAGCAATGGATGAGTGCATTTTTCCCCACATCCACACCAACACTTATTGCTTGTGTTCCTGATAATAGCCATTCTAATTGGAGTTAGATGAAATCTTAGGGTGGTTTTAATTTGCATTTCCCTAATTACTAAGGATGATGAGCACTTTTTCATAATTTGTTGATCACCTGTATGTCTTCTGTGATGTGTCTGCCCATTTCCTTAGCCCATTTATTGATTGGGTTCTTTGTATTTTTGGTGTTAAGTTTTTTAAGTTCTTTATAAACTTTGAAGATGAGTGCTCTGTCTGAAGTGTGTGTGGAAAAGATTTTCTCCCACTCTGTAGGCTCTCTTCACATTATTAATTGTCTCCTGTGCTGAGAAAAACCTTTTTAGTTTTAATCTATCCCATTTATTGATTGTTGCTTTTATTTCTTGCGCTATGGGGATCTTGTTAAGGAAGTCTGGTCCTAAGCCAACATGATGGAGATTCGAGCCTACATTTTCTTCTATTTGGTGAAGGGTCTCAGGTCTAATTCCTAGATCCTTGATCAATTTCAAGTTGCATTTTGTACAGGGTAAGAGATAGGGGTTTAGTTTCATTTTACTGCATATGAATTTCCAGTTTTCCCAGTACTATTTGTTGAACAGGCTGTCTTTTCTCCATTTTAAGTTTTTGGCACCTTTGTCTAGTATGAGGGTACTGTACTTATGTGGGCATGTTTCTGTGTCTTCTATCCTGTATCATTGATCTACTGTCTATTTTGGTGCCAGTACCATGCCATTTTTGTTACTCTTCCTGCCCAGGATTGCTTTGGCAATTCTTGGTCTTTTATTCTTCCAGATGAATTTCATGATTGCTTTTTCTGTTTCTATGAGAAATGTCATAGGGATTTTAATTGGGATTGCATTAAATCTGTATAGCACCTTTGGAAGTATGGCCATTTTGATAATATTAATTCTGCCTATCCAAGAACATGGGAGATCTTTCCATCTTCTAAGGTCTTAATTTCTTTCTTCAATGTTTTGTAGTTTTCATTGTAGAGATCTTTCGCCTCTTTGGTTAGATTGATTCCCAAGTTTTTTGTTTTTTGTTTTGTTTTGTTTTGTTTTGTTTTTTGTTTTTTGAGGCTATTGCAAATGGAGTTGTACTCCTCATTTCACATGTTTCACCACTTATGTATAAAAATGCTTTAGATTTATGTGTGTTGAGTTTATATCCTGCTATTTTGCTGAATTCATTGATGAGATCTAGAAGTTTTTTGGAAGAGTTTTTTGGATCCTCTAAATGGAGAATCATATCATCAGCAAATAGTGACAGCTTGAGTTCTTCTTTTCCTATTTGTACCCCTTTAATTTCTTTAGTCTGTCTAATTTCTCTGGCTAGTATTTCAAGGATGATGTTGAAAAGAAGTGGTGAAAGAGGGCATCCGTATCTTGTTCCTGTTTTTAAAGGGAATGCTTTCCATTTTTCTCCATTAAGAATGATGTTGGCCGTGGGCTTAGCATAAATAGCCTTTACAATGTTCAAGTATGTTCCTACTCTCCCTATTTTTTCTAGTGTTTTGAACATGAAGGGGTATTGTATTTTGTCGAATGCTTTTTCTGCGTCAATTGAAATAACCATATGATTAAGTCTCTTGACATGATGGATTACATTTATTGATTTACAGATGTTGAACCAACCTTGCATTCCCGGGATGAACCCCACTTGATCGTGGTGCACTATCTTCTTAAAATGTTTTTGGATACAGTTTGCCAGTATTTTGTTAAGGATCTTTGTGTCTATATTCATCAAGGATATTGGTCTAAAATTTTCTTTCCTTGATGTGTCTTTTCCTGGTTTGGGTATGAGGGTGATATTAGCTTCATAGAATGAGTTTGGTAGGGTACCCTCCATTTCTATTTCCTGGAATACTTTGAGAAGTATTGGAATGAGTTCTTCTTTGAAGGTCTTGTAGAACTCAGCTGAGAATCCATCTGGTCCTGGGCTTTTCTTGGTTGGTAGGATTTTGATGGCTTCTTCTATTTCATTGCTTGATATTGATCTGTTTAAATTGTGTATGTCCTCCTGGCTCAGTTTGGAAGGATCATATGTCTCTAGAAATTTTTCAGTGTCTTCAGTATTTTCTATTTTGTTGGCATATAGATTTTCAAAGTAACTTCTCATTATGTTATGGATTTCAATGGTGTCTGTGTGATATTTCCTTTTTCATCACGAATTTTAATAATTTGAGTTTTCTCTCCCCTCTTTGTTAGTGTGGCTAAGCGTTTGTCTATTTTGTTTACTTTTTCAGAGGACCAACTTTTGTTTTGTCAATTTTTTAAATTGTTTCTTTTGTTTAAATTTCATTGGTTTCAGCTCTGATTTTAATTATTTCCTGTCTTCTACTTTTAGTGTTGTTCTGTTCTTTTTCTAGGACTTTGAGCTGTAATATTAGGTCATTTAGTTGTTGACTTTTTATTCTTTTCTGAATGTACTCCATGCAATGAATTTTCCTCTTAGTACCGCTTTCATAGTGTCCCAGAGATTTTGATATGTTGTATCGTCATTCTCATTTACCTCTAAGAATTTTTTTATCTCCTCCCTGATGTTTTCTGTTATCCATGCTTCATTCAATAGCATATTATTTATTCTCCAGGTGTTGGAGTAATTTTTTTTTGTTTTTTTTTTTTTGTCATTGATTTCTAATTTCATTCCATTGTGATCTGATCGAACACAAGGCAGTATCTTTATTTTTTTGCATTTATAAGGGCTGCTTTGTGGCATAACAAATGGTCTATTTTTGAGAAGGTTCTATGTGCTGCTGAGAAGAGAGTGAATTTGCTCATTGATGGATGGAATATTCTATATATGTCTGTTAAGTCTAAATTATTGATTGTGTTATTGAATTCTATGGTTTCTTTGTTTAGTTTTTGTTGGAAGATCTGTCCACTGGTGACAGTGGTGTGTTAAAGTCACCCAAAATTATTGTGTTATGGTCTGTTTGATTCCTGGCATTGAGAAGGATTTGTTTGCTGTACATGGATGCACCATTGTTTGGGGCATAAATATTTATGATCATTATGTCTTCCTGATTTATGGTTCCCTTAAGCAGTATGAAATGTCCTTTATCCCTTCTGACTGATTTTGGCTTGAAGTCCATTTTATCTGAAATAAGGATGGAAACCCCTGCTTTTTTACTGAGTCCTTGTGCGTGGTAGGTTTTTTCCCATCCTTTCACCTTTAGTCTGTGGATGTCTTGTTCTATGAGATGAGTCTCTTGAAGGCAGCATATTGTTGGGTCTTTCTTTTTAATCCATTCTGCCAGTCTATATCTTTTGATTGATGAGTTTAGGCCATTAACATTCAGGGTTATTATTGAGATATGATTTGTATTCCCAGTCATTTGAGCTTATTTTTGGTTTTAACCTTGAGTTGGTTCTCCTTTGAATGGGTTTTCCTTTAAGGTAGTTCCTCCCTTTGCTGACCTACATTGTTGTTTTTCATTTCCTCCTCATGGAATATTTTGTTGAGAATATTCTATAGCACAGGCTTTCTATTTATAAATTCTTTTAACTTTTGTTTATCATGGAAGGATTTTATCTTGTCTTCAAATCTGAAGGTTAGTTTTGCTGGATATAGAATTCTTGCTTGGCAACCATGTTCTTTCAGAGCTTGAAATACGTTGTTCCAGGTCCTTCTAGCTTTTAGAGTCTGGGTTGAGAATTCTGCTGCTATCCGTATTGGTTTCTCCCTATATGTAATCTGATACTTTTCTCTCTCAGTCTTCAAAATCCTATCTTTATTTTGAATGTTAGGCATTTTCATTATAATGTGCCTTGGTGTGGATCTGTTGTGATTTTGTGCATTTGGTGTTCTATAAGCCTCTTGTATTTGATTTTCCACTTCATTCTTCAGGTTTGGGAAATTTTCTGATATTATTTCATTGAATAGGTTGTTCATTCCTTTGGTTTGTATCTCTGTACCTTCCTCAATCCTGATAATTCTTAAATTTGGTCTTTTCATGATGTCCCATAGTTCTTGGAGATTCTGTTCATGATTTCTTACCATCTTCTCTGTTTGGGCAACTTTATTTTCAAGATTAAATATTTTGTCTTCATTGTCTGAGATTCTGTCTTCCAAATGGTCTAGTCTTTTGGTGATGCTTTCCATTGAGTTTTTTTATTTGGTTTATTGTTTCCTTCATTTCAAGGATTTCCGTTTGGCTTTTTTTTTTTTTTTTTTTTTTTTTTAGAATCTCTGTCTCTTTGTTGAAATGATCTTTTGCTTCCTGCAGTTACTCTTTCAACTGCTTATTGGTGTGATCATTCATTGCCACATTTGCTCTTATCTCATCCTTTGCTTCATGAATCATTTTAATCATGTATAATCTGAAGTCCTTTTCTGACATTTCTTCTATCATACTGTCACTGGATTCTATTAATATAGAATCTAGATTTGTTTGGATCATTTTCTTCCCTTGTTTTTTCATGTTGTTCATGTATCTTCCCCTCTAGCTGTGCAGGCCTGGGGTATTGCAGTTCCCCCCACAACCATAGAGTGACTCTATAGGTTTCCAAAACCTTTTCTTTAAGGGGGAGATCAATATTAGCAGTGCCCAGTACAGACAATATGCAACCTAAACCAAATAGCCCCTATGAGGATGTTAACAATATTGTCATAATAAACAGAATGAGTTCAATTATTATCTTCAGTATAACAAATAGATTTGTGATAAGGTGTGCAGTTTCTAATGGGGACAAAGGATGCGGACAGATGTAGAATGTAGCTGTTAGTGGGATAAGAAAAGAGTATATAAAAGTTCTAAAAAAATAAATAAATAAATAAAAGCAAATGAGGGGGAAAAAAAGTTCTATATCATAGAAAGAGAGTAATCAAAAGAAGTTGGATGTTAGCATGCAAAAAGGGAGAAAGAGACTCTGAGGGAACAGGTAAAAGGAAAAGAGAGTGACAAAAGTAAAGAAATAAAAACTTAAATTTTTTCAATAAGGAGAAAAAAGAAAATCTGCAGTGTAACAGTCACATAGTATTCAAACCTCCCAGTCTTCAGTAGCCTGATATATGAGCAGTGGTGGTGGTTTTTTTTGTTTTGTTTTGTTTTTTTGTTTTTTTTTTTAACGGTGCTGGGGATTGAACCCAGGACCTGTGCTTATGAGGCAGGCACTCTACCAACTGAGCTATATCCCCAGCCCTAGTGGTGGTGTTTTTTAAAAACAATTTTTACTGCAAGAGCCCTCTGAACCCACAGGAAATGAAGGAACACCCTGCATTTCAGGGGGACCAGGCAGGCAATTGGGGAGGACACTAGTCCTTCTGCCTCCTAGCAACCATTTCTCCCTGTGAACACAGTGCCACCTCGGTGTGGAGGCTGAGAAGAGCCCCTCCGCAACCAAACGATAGCAGGTCCTAATCTCTGAACCTAAAGACATTATTTTATTTTTGAAAAGAGGTTTTGCAGATGTGTTTTCAGATCTTGAAATGAGCAGTTATACTGCATTACACTCTTGGGCCCTAAATTCCATCATAAATGTCCTATAAGAAAGAGTTAGAGGGAGATGAGAAAGAGGATCAGGGAAGAAAAGCGACGTGAGGATGGAATGGAGAGAGAATGGAAGATGCCGGTTGTAGTGAATTCTTATGATTCAATGTGCCCTGGACAGCCACTTAGAATATGCGGGACTTTCCCAGGCCTAAGCAAGGCTCAGCCTCCCAGACACAATTTCTAGTTCTCTGGCTCCTCCCATTTAATCCATGTGGTCCATCTAGATACCTGCCTCCACGTGGGACAGTACAGACAGCCCACCTGAGTGGCCCCCTGACACCACAGCCACATGGACCACGCAGATGCCACAGTGACCACGTCTCAAGCACCGCATGAATTCCTGACACTCATGCCCACCTGCTTTAAACTGATCCATAAACTCCCCTCTAGAAATGAGTCGGGATAACACCCTGGGCCCAGGCTCAGGAGTTGGCTCACAGATTTGTGTCTTATTACAGGTAATTCCTGACTTTGCGTGTGGCCTCCAGGTATACCCTGGGGTAATCTTTATTTCCATCCTGTAGCTCTCCAAATATTGGAGGAGAGCCCATCATCTTAAGATTCTAAATTACAACACTGATTTTCAAAGATAGGGGCTGGAGGTACAGTTCAGGGGTAGAGAACACGCTCAGCATACATAGAACCAGCTCCAAAAACAAACAAACAAACAAAAAAATAGAGCGACACAGTGACAAGCCAAGAATTGCCAGAAGCCACCAGAGGCTGAAAGAGGAAAGGAAGGATACTCCCCTGAAGCCTCCAGAGAAATGGGACTCCCTGCCACTTTGATTTCCATCCAGCAATATTGGTTTTGGAATTCTGGTCTCCAGAACTTTGAGAGAATATATATCTGTTGTCATAAATCACCAAGTGTGTCATAATTTGTTACAGCAGCCACAGGAAACTAATACACTGCCCTCTCTCATTCTCAGCTACATCAGAAACATAGGCAAAGGAAACAGGCACATTCTCTGTGGCTAGTGTGTGGATCAGGGATGAGCACAAGAGCTGACTCAGACCCAGCATCCCAGGATACACCGTCCGAGAACATGCTCTTGAGCATCCGAGAATGCCCTCTTGTGAGCTGCTTGGGGGGGGTGATCCTCACGTTCTCATCAAAGCACCTAAATGGAGCCATCTCTGGGCAAGGAGACCTGGTGAGCTCACCGAGCCTGACTCCCGTCATGCCTGAAGACAGACCCACCCTGGCGTTGTCAGCCTCCAAACACCAAAACATGGCCACTTGCTTAAAGAGTCTCCTCCCTCACTTGCAACCAGTGATCCCGGATTGTTCAGGGGACTCTTTTTCCTTCCCCTGAGCCTCTTTAGGCCGAGCTGCCTATAGAACTTCGGACTTGCTACCTCAGAGTAGTTTTGTAGCTGCATAACAAACCATCCTAAAAGGTGGAGCCACTGCTCTGAAGTGGCTTTCTCTTGAAAGAAGCTTGCTCTTACGGTTACTGCAGGTAGAATCCCTTCCGACGAGACTGGAGAAGTGTCTGCGGACTCACTGAGTCGGAATTTGGTGGGATACATCCAACTGGCTTTGGTGGAGATGCCACAAATACCGATTCGGTGGCTGATTGTGAGAGGTGTGGACAGTGCTGATTCCAGGTGGAAGCCCAGCGTGAACGGCTGGGTGGAAGGTGCTGGCCATGGGGCCATGTTCTACAACAGCCCTCCACGCAGCATCTGATGCCATCCTGTGTCAGTGGAGTCCCGTCATGAAGGTGTTTCTCACTAAGCCCTTATAATACAGACCAAGGGCTTGCTGCCCAGCCTACACAGAGCCAACACAGGGCACCAGGAAAGGAAAAACTTCTCATTGAGGGCCACCCATCAGAGACAGAGAACAAATGCTCAAATCTGCCTCTCCGCGGAGTTGGTGGCTGAGGAGGTTCTAGGAAGGGGCAGGGAGGGAGCTGCTTGTGCTTGGAGAGCAAGGGGGGAGGTTTGGGGTTCTCCTGGGGAGAAAGGGACTGCCGCCCTTCCTCTTGACAGGTCACAGGATTCTTTTGGGGGAAGTACCACGTTCTGCACAGCAGATTCGGAGCTTGTGGTGTCTAAAGGTCATTGACCAGAGGAGCAGGCTTCTGCTCATGTCCATTCTAGAAAAGTTTGTTTCAGATCAAACTTGGAAGCTTTTCCTGAAAAGCGTCTGAAGCACTTTGTTATTTAAGGAAATGTACGGCCAGGTTGTGTCCATGCCTGACCCAACTGCACTTAGGCTGTTAGAACTGAGCACGTAAAGGATTTCTTTTAATTCTTTTTTTTTTTTTAATTCTTAACATTCTGTATTTTTAATTTTCTTGCATTTAAAACCTCCGTGAGAGAATCCTTGTTTTCTTTCCATGAAGCAGGGAAATCATACTTTAATGCCGATGAAAAGTGACTTAGTCCACTTTCTGTTTCCATAACAAAAGTCCTGAGGCTGACTACTATGTAAAGCAAAAAGATGTGCTGAGCTCACAGTTCTACCTGCGTGACATCTCTGGAAAGGAACTTGTGGCACATGGCACCACAGTGGCAGGAATGTGGGAGAAACAGGGACCTTAGAGAGAATGGAAGCCAGAGAGAGGACCAGCTGGGGTGTGGCTCAGGAGAAGGGCTCTTGCTTAGCATATGTGAAGCCCTGGGCTTGGTCCCCAGCCCTACAGAAAGGTGGGGAGGGGAGTCAGGCTTGTTCTTCTTGAAACCAGGATGGCTGTCCTCTGAGGATGGCACCCCATGAGCCAATCACCTTCAACCAGGCCCTGCCACCCCAACATCACCACACTATGGACCAGGCTTCCAACATGTGAACCCGTGGGGACTCACTGAAAGCATAGTTGAGCCATGTCTAAGAGTCTCCCAGGATGTTTGACTTTCTTTCTTTATTTTCCTTTTTTTTCTTCTTTTTTTTTTTTTTTTTACTGGGGATTGAACCCAGTGGCACTTTACCACCAGGCTACATCACAGTCCTTTTCATTTCTCATTTGGAGACAGGGTCTCACTAACTTGCTCAGGGCCTCTCTAAATTCCTAAGGCTGACCTCAAACTTGTGATCCTCCTGCCTCAGCCTCCCTAGTCACTAAGATCACAAGTGTGCATCCCCACACCTGCCACAAATTGCTGACTTAAAATAATCTATGGAGTTGAGTCAATTTCATTTCTTATTTACAGTTTGCAATAGTTTTTTATCAATAGGATTATACAAATTAAAAAGAGCAGACAGCAGGGTAAGTACTACACTGATGACAAATGGTAGAATGTGATAAGGAAAGGATTGATGAAAAATGTGTCCCTTCAGGTGTCCAGGCTGTTCTTCCAAAGGACATTATTTAGAAGGGGAAATTCAATTTTTGATTTCTTAAAGTCATGATTGTAGTATTTCCCATGACTGTTTTGAAAGGATTTTACCATTTACAGAACGCAGTATTTACCAATGTTACTGATATGCTAGCAGATGGGGAAGTTGGAATCATCAAGCGCCCTGTTGAAAAGAGGGCCAAAATTTGACAACGATGTTCTTTCCTGTCACAGACACCATTGTCACACGTCATTGACCAAGACGTGCAGTGTCCTCCTGAGGGGAAGGAGAGCCTCGGCCAGGGAATCCGAGGAGCCGCAGCCAGGTCCTTCCCTTGCGGCCAGCACGGCTCACGCAGGCCGGGCTCCTGGAGCTCATGTCCACCGAGCCTTCTCACTAACAAAGGCACAACGGAAAGGAGCAGAGGAAGCAGGAAGTGCCCCCGGAAGGGCCATGTCACTCTGTGTGTGGAACCCAGACTGCAGCCACGGTCAAAGAAGCAGCCGAGAGGCAGAACCAAAGCAGCAGGCCGTGCACCTCGGCAGGAGGGGATCGGTTGACACCGCTGGGGTCTGTTCCAGGTGAACAGGAGCGCTGTGCGAGCAGAGGTGGGGTCCCGGAAACAGCCGAGGAGACGGCGTGTGGGTGCGAGGAGGGACAGACAGGGTGTCGCCCTAGCAGCTAACCCGCGTGGAGGGGAGCAGGGAGGAGCAGGCGGGCAGGAGGATGGCTGCAGCCCAGGGTCGCCTGACTGACCCTAGGGGCACTGTGAAGCTGGGGCACCCTGCGGGGTGTGCCCCGACTGGGCCAGGTGGACAGACCTAGTGGGCTCCACACTAGTGTGTGGCCTTGGCAGGGGGCTCTGGGCCACGGCCTCGCTGCAGACACAGTCCCTGGGGTGCTTGCTGGCGCTTCTTCCTTGATGGCCCACCACAGTCCTGTGAGGTAGGTCCATTTTGCAGAGGAGGAAATTGAGGAGTGAAGTCACTTGCTCAGAGTCGGGCTCCTCACTGGTGATGGGGCTGAAATGGGGGCCCAGTTCGTCCCAGCACCAGGGCGGGGCCCCCCTCTGCTGCTCCCTCTCCTGTGCACGTGGAGAACTGCTGGCCTAGGACTGTCCCTACGTCTCCCTCCCAGGAAGTCCGGGCGCTCCTGAGGGCCTTCACTTGCAGAGGTTGATCTCTGCATATTCTGTCCTGCTGGTGGCCGCCTGCTCCTCGGGCTGGCGGGGCCGGAGCTCCAGGAAGCTGAGGGAGGCGTAGTGCAGCTCCTGGAGCTCTGGCCCCTCTCCCCAGGTCAGCGTGGCCTCGGGGGTGGGATCGCGTGTGGGGCTGTCTGACCAGGACGCCTCCTCGTGACCCTGAAGTGGGGCAGGAGACGGGATGGAATGAGGACGGGCTGGGAAAGAGCCAGGAGGACCCACAAGCCAGCCGCACACTGAGCACTCGGTCTCTCATCTCTTCACCCACAAAACGGGACAGGGCTCCCCTGCTTTCTTGCACACAGTCACGTTTACTCAGAGGCGTGTGTTAGCACAGAAAGACCGGGCAGGACGCAAAGCTCAGGAATCATCTCAGCCGTTTATTCAGGATTGAAGTATCACTCAGGAACAGGGGATGCAGGGATGAAATGACGGTGTGGGACCCACTTTCCTGGTGGGAAATGAGCCACTGAACAAAGAAAGGGACTGGGTTCATACAGGTTGTTTGAGGGGTGGGCTAGTGAGCATATCAGTTTTCTAGGGCACTTAGGAATTTGGGATGTTTTACTGATTAATGAATGTGTCAGTTTGAGTGCTCAGGAATTTGGACTCTTTGGGTCAGGAGTCCGTATTCCACATCTGGAGAGGATCTGCTCTGGGGAGATCAATGCTTCTCAAGGACTCTCATTTTAGATGTAATGAAACACCTCTTTCCTGCCTGCAGCCAGCATCTGGGAGACATTTGTCTTGGGAGAATACAGGAGGTCACACCTTTGCCACGGCTCCACCTCCTCTACCCCCCAGGCAGCTGCTGAGCCCCACCTCACCCTACCCCTCACCTGGGCACCCTCTGAGGGTCTTCATTACCCATCTCCCAGACTCTTCAACCCTAAAGGATAGGACATTAAGAAACTAATAAGAAATACCCTGGGGGCCAGGCTTTTAGCTCAGTAGTAGGAGGCCCTTCATTTGTATCTCCAGTACCACAAACCCTACAAATTTAAAAAAATGTCACCAGCAAAATGTGGTGTCTCCGTAGAATGGAATATCATTCAGCCATAAAAAGGAATGAAGTGCTCACTTTGGCAGCACATGTACAAAATTGGAATGATACAGAGAAGATTGGCATGGCCCCTGCGCAAGGATGACACACTGATTCATGAAGCATTCCACATTTTTAGAGACCGTGCGCCTAATAGAAGAAAAAGTGGGCCCAAATCTCCACCATGTCAGCTTAGGAACTGACTTCTTTAACAAGACCTCTAAAGCACAAGAAGTAGAATCAAGAATCAATGAATGGGATGGAATCAAACTAAAAGCTTCTTCACAGCAAAGGAAACCATCAATAACATGAAGAGAGAACCTACAGAATGGGAGGAAATCCTTACCCCATGCACCTCAGAGAGAGAATAATCTCAAGGATACATAAAGAACTCAAAAAACTTAACACTAAAAAACAAATACCATAATCAATAAATGGGCTAAGGAACTGAACAGGCACTTCACAGAAGAAACACAATCGATTGACACAAATATGAAAAAATGCTCAATGATCTAGCAATTAGAGAAATGCAAATCAAAACTACACTGAGATTCCATCTTACCCGTCAGAATGGCAATTATCAAGGACACAAGCAACAAGCCAGGCGTGGTGACACACAACTGTAATCCCAGCAGCTTGAGAGGCTGAGGTGGTAGAATTGCAAGTTCAAAGTCAGCCTCAACAACTTAGTGAGGCCCTAAATAACTCAGTGAGGCCATATCTCTAAATAAAATATTTAAAAAGGACTGGGGATATGGCTCAGTGGTTAAGCACCCCTGGGTTCAATCCCCAGTACCAAAAAATAAAATAAAATAAAATAATAAAAGGGGCTGGGGATATAGCTCAGTTGGTAAAGTCCTTGCCTTACAAGCACAGGGCCCTGGGTTCAATCCCCAGCACCAAAAAATAAATAAATAAATAAATAAATAAATAAATAAAATAATAAAAAAGAATATAAGCAACAATGAATGTTGGTGAGGTACACTCACATTGCTGGTGGGATTGCAAATTGGTGCAACCACTATGGAAAGCAGTATGGAGATTCCTCAGAAAACTTGGGAAAAAGTTTATACCCAAAGGACTTAAAATCAGCATAATACAGTGATGCAGTCATGTAAATGTTTATAGTAGCTCAATTCACGATCGCTAAACTATGAAACCAACCTAGATCCCCTTAAACAGATGAATGGATAAAGAAAATAATACACAATGGAATATTACTCAACCTTAAAGAAGAATGAAAATTAAGGCATTTGCCAGTAAATGAATAGATTATGCTAAGTGAAATAAGCCAATCCTAAAGAACCAAAGACTGAATATTTTCTCTGATATGTGGATGCGAATTCACAATGAGATGGGGAGAATAGAGATACTTTGGACTAGACAGAGGGAAGTGAAGGAAGGGGAGGGAGCCTGGGAGTAGGAATGATAGTAGAATGATTCAGACATTATTACCCAATGTGCATACATGATTACATGACCTGTGTAACTACATCATGTACAACCAGATGAATGAGAAGTTGTGCTCCATTAATATATGATGGGTCAAAATGCATTCTACTGTCATGTGTAACTAATTAGAACAAATAAAAAATTTAAAAAATGAATTAAGTTTGATACATGCTACAATATTATGAAGCTGAAAAACACTATATTCAGTGAAATAAATCAAATATTACATAATTCCACTTATGTGAAATGTCAAGATTAGGCAAATCATAACTCTAGAGACAGGAATAGATTCGTGTTGCCTTGGGGAGAAGTGGCCACTTAACAAGTACTAGATCTTCTTAAGGGATGGTAGAAAGTTCTCAACTAGATAGTGATGCTTAGTACCAGTGACCTGCACATTTCAAAATGGTATGATGGCAAATTGTTATATTTTTTCACCATAATTTGTTTTTAATTGACAAAGAATAACTGTATATATTTATGTGGTACATTGTCAAGTGTTTTAAAAATGTATACAAGGAGCTGGCGGGTGAGTCAGGCCGCTTGCATCATGGAGGTAGAAGGCGGGCACCCCAACCCGCCTGCCTTGCGGAGCTGGGCGCGAGTAGCCAACCCACCCAACCACCAGGCCAGAGACAGACGCCATCGCTGAACAACCCCACCCGACCACCACGCCGAGGTTTGTCGCCATCATGGAGTTAGCCAGAGGCTTCTTTATAGGCTGGTGCAGGCATTTTGAATTACTCCTGAGGGCGTGGCCATCATCACTGGAAGGGCAACTCCCTTCCTGAGACACCTACAGGAGGCTAGAGGACCTTTGACAAGACCCAGGAGCCAAGAAGAGGAGGTATTGAGAGACCTGGGACCAACTCAGAGCCACCGGGGAATATACCCCACCTGAAGGCCACCACCCGTAGAAGGCCAGCTTCCTAGTGGAGCACCACATTATCAAGTTCCTCCAAGACTTCAGGCTACTGAAGGCTAAGAGGTGAGTTATTGGAAATCTACAGAGACAATATTAGTCAATAGAAGAAATCTGCAATATCCCAGAGTTTCACTATTAGAGGGGTAGATACCTGAACAATATGAGAAAACAAGGGAAGAAAATGTCCCAAACAAACCTACAGGGTATAGAAATAAAATCCAATGACAGCATGGCAGAAGAAATGTCAGAAAGGTGTTCTGTCCAGAGGAACCAGCACAGAGAAAGGAGACACCACCAATCTTTAGTTGACGAGATTTATTGCTTCCTCCCTGTTTTTCTGCCTCCTTTGTTCTGCCACTATCTCCCTTCTCCTACCCTCTCCCTCTCTCCTCCCCCAGGCTCCTAGCTTATCAGCCAATTATAGCAAAGCTTTCTCTCACGCAGGAGAGCATGCAGAGGAATGTCAGCATAGCACTATATGAATCACGAGCTGTCCACACGCGGCATGATATTAGATAGCCAATCCTAGAGCCTGGTGTCAACACATCATAAGTCTCCAAGGAACTAGTAAGCAAGCAACCTTTTTGGGTACTTCCTTATTTTGGTAGCCAGTGCCCTTTGGCTCACTGCCAGGCACCATCTTGTCCAAGACGGCCCTCAACAGAAACCTGGGAGTTCAGAATGTACATAATCAAAACGATCAGGGAAGCAAACGAAGAGATGAAAGAGCAAATGCAGGCATTGAAGGATGAGATGAAAGGGCAAATACAGACATTGAATGATCGCGCCAATCGACAGTTAAAGAGCAAATACAGGAAGCAAAAGATTATTTCAATAAAGAGTTAGAGATATTGGAAAAAAAAAAAAACAAACAGAAATCCTTGAAATGAAGGAAACAATAAACCAAATTAAAAATTCCATAGAAAGCATAACCAATAGGATAGAACACCTGGAAGACAGAACCTCAGATTATCGAAGCCAAAATATTTCATCTTGAAAACAAAGTTGACCAAACAGAGAAGACAGAAATCGTGAACAGAATCTACAAGAACTATGGGATATCATGAAAAGGACAAATTTAAGAATTATTGGGATTGAGGAAGGCTTAGAGAAACAAACCAAAGGAATGAACAATCTATTCAATGAAATAATATCAGAAAATTTCCCAAATCTGAAGAATGAAATGGAAAATCAAGTACAAGAGGCTTATAGGACTCCAAATACACAAAATTACAATAGACCCACACCAAGGCACATTATAATGAAAATACCTAACATATAAAATAAAGGCAGAATTTTAAAGGCTGTGAGAGAAAAGAATCAAATTACATTCAGGGGGAAACCAATACGGATATCAGCAGATTTTTCAATCCAGACCCTAAAAGCTAGAAGGGCCTGGAACAACATTTTTCAAGCTCTGAAAGAAAATGGACACCAACCAAGAATCTTATACCCAGCAAAACTTACCTTCAGATTTGACGACGAAATAAAATCCTTCCATGATAAACAAAAGCTAAAAGAATTCACAAAAAGAAAGCCGGCATTACAGAACATTCTCAGCAAAATATTCCATGAGGAAGAGATGAAAAACAACAATGTAAATCAGCAAAGGGAGGAACTACCCTAATGGAACAACCAAATAAAGGAGAAATAAAGTTGTGTCAAAAAAAAAAAAAATGAGTCAAATGACCGGGAATACTAATCATATCTCAATAATAACCCTGAATGTTAATGGCCTGAACTCATCAATCAAAAGACATAGACTGGCAGATTGGATTAAAAAGAAAGATCCAACTATTTGCTGCCTGCAAGAGACTCGTCTCATAGAAAGAGAATCCCACAGACTAAAGGTGAAAGGATGGGGAAAAACATACCATGCACACGGAAACAGCAAAAGAGCTGGAGTATCCATCCTCATATCAGATAATGTGGACTTTAAGCCAAAGTTAGTCAGAAGGGATAAAGAAGGACATTTCATACTGCTTAAGGGAAGCATAAATCAGCAAGACATAACAATCATAAATATCTATGCCCCAAACAGTGGCTCATCCATATACATCAAACAAATCCTTCTCAATGCCAGAAATCAAATAGACCACAACACAATAATACTAGGTGATTTTAACACACCTCTCTCACCACTGGACAGATCCTCCAAACAAATATTGAACAAAGAACCATAGATCTCAATAACACAATCAATTTAGACTTAACGGACATTTATGGAATATACCATCCAACAAAGTGTGAATACACTTTCTTCTCAGCAGCACATGGATCCTTCTCTAAAATAGACCATATATTATGCCACAAAACTAATGCATGCATATTGTAAGGGAAGAAAACTGAACAATACAGAGGCAGATAGAATAGGAAAGTTCTCTCTTCTGATTCAATTCCAATTCCTAGACTATTCTGTTTTAAAACCTAGATATTGATGTGGGCATACACAAGCAGATGTATTTTTTAAATGAGATCAATGTGCATTCTATTTTGTAACTGACATTTTGTCACTTGACAGTGTATAGTGGGTAACTTTCAATGTTGCTTGTGTGGATTACCTTTTTCCATGTAACATTTGCACCATATTCTACTGCATGAATAGCTTATTTAACTACAGCTTATTGGCTTTTTTAAAATAATCATACATATATGTCTCTCCTTCTTTATAGCTTCTCAGTTCCAAAACTGTATATTTTCTCTTCTTATCTACAAATTTCCAGGTATATGTATATTTCAAAGAATAAACTCTAGCTTTCTTTGATGAATTCTATAAAAAATGTTTACAAACAGTAGAATAACTAAATATAGCTAATTTGTATATTCATCGCCTTGCATATCCTTTTTTTTTTTTTTTTTTTTCTGGGGATTGAACTCAGGGGCACTCGACCACTGAGCCACATCCCCAGTCCTATTTTGTATTTTATTTAGAGACAGGGTCTCACTGAGTTGCTTAGCGCCTCACTTTTTTGCTGAGGCTGACCTTGAACTCAGAATTCTCCTGCCTCAGCCTCCAGAGCCCCTGGGTTTACAGGCCTGTGCGACCATGCCTGGCTGTACCGTTTTTTTAATTGAGAATATTTAAGATCTAGCCTTAGCAATTTTGAAATATGCAGACATTATTATTGACTCTGGTTACCATGCTGTGCAATAAATCACCAACACTTACCTCTCACGTCTAACAGAGACTCTACCCTTCAACAACACCACCATCCTGTCCCACCCCCAGGTAATCGCTCTCCTATTTATACCTTTTTAATTTTTATTTTATTTATTTATTGTTGAGATGGATCTCTCTAGGTTGCCCAGGCTGGCCTCAAACTCCTAGGCTCATGTGACCCCCACCTCAGCCTCCCCGGTAGCTGGGGCTGCAGGAGCTGGTTTTGCCCTGCTCTCTATGTACACATTTTTAAAATGTTGAGTCGCAAAAGAAAACCCAAGACAGGTCAAGAGAGAACCCATGGAAAGAAAGAGAAAGCTTCTTCCCACCTTTTATAAAGGGGATCTACTTTTTCATTTCGTTCTGCGTCTTGAAAATTCCGTAGCTGGCCCTGGGGAAGAGGTTTCTGGAGGTCAGACCTGCCCTGGCTGAAGGGCGTCGCTCGGCTGGCCCGGGAACACAGGTGCTCACCTGCATCAGGACGTCAGGGGAAGGAGGGGTTTGGTGCTGAGCTGAGCCTCCGTCTCCTCTGGAAACTCCTCAAACCCTCTCTAGAGACATCTTCTCTCGGGACAAAGGGTCTTCTCCAGCCCCCACACTCCGAATGCTCAAGTCAGTTTCACTTTCTTAAGTTTCTCCTCAGCAGATTTGGGCCTGGCTCATCCCTCCCACCCTCCATCTTCCTTTAGCATCACCCCAAAATGTCTCTCCAGGACCCCCACGTTAATCATTGTGTAAGGGAGAAGAGACAAATACCCCAGGGAGAATATTTTGTGGGAGGCGACCCTCAAGGCCGTGGCAGGACTCCCCGTCCCTTAAGGGTGGGTTTCACATGGTGATCTCCTTCCAGAGAGGTCAGTATGACAAGGGGGAAAGGGGGAGCTTTACAGTAGAGAAATCTGAGCACACCACCTCACCCAGGTGATCAAGGTCAGCATCAGGAGCGACAAATCTCAGGCCCTTGAGAGGATGTGAGAAGGGTATTCAGCCTGCCAATTTTCCTCCACCAAATCCACAAGGTTCAATGGAGGGCCAGGCGACAGTGACACATGCCTGTAATGCCAGCAACTCGGGAGGCTGAGGCAGGAGGATTGCAAGTTCAAAGCCAGCCTCAGCAACTTAGTGAGACTCTAAGCAACACGGTGAGACCCTGTCTCTAAATAAAATACAAAAAAGGGCTGGGGATGTGGCTCAGTGGTTAAGTGCCCTTGGGTTCAACCCCTGGCCACCTCCCACAAAAAGAAAGAATCACTGGAGGCAGGTGGGAGGGTGGCAGTGGTGCAGCACTTGTCCGGCAGGCGTGAGGCCTTGGGTTCCCATTGTGCTTTCCAGTCTTAGCCATGACATGCCATCCAGGCTGTGGAAGATGCAATTTCCCCAGAGACGTGAACACAGTGGCACCAGAAGCAGCAAGGATCGACTTGGACAAACATCACCCTGGCGACTTTGGGGTGCTATGAGGCATCACCACTTCCAGAGGAACCAGCAAGCAGCCTTGATAGCTCATGAGCCTTGGCAGGGAGCGGACACCAGCTGGAGCAGCTCCCATCCCTGATGTGGCACAGCTGGGCTACTAGGAAGTTCTGGCAATGGGAAACTCCTAAAGCCTCCTGTCACTGGGAGGTCAAGCTCCTTAGCAGAAGAAGAGAAGAGAAGTTCAGGGGGTTGTTGGTGGTGGTTGTGTCCTGAGGCCACATGGAGGGAGGGTCACAAAATGCTACCGGTGTTTGAAACAAAAACACAAGCCCTGGGCTGGGAACTGGCTCGGTGGAAGAGTACCTGCCTGGCATGATTGCGGCCCTGGGTTCTGACCCCAGCAACCCACGCACTAAAGGCAAACCCAAAGCAGTGGCGTGCTAAGACATCCCCGAGCAGGCAGGGGAGCCAGTGCCCTTGGGGAGCGTGCAAGATGGGGTCCTGGGTTTGAGGCCAGCGAAGGGGAGCCCCTGTGGCAGGCGTCGGGGGTCACACTCTGCTCTTTGCCTGTGTGGAGCAGAGGTCGGCCTGGGCAGTGAGGAAGCGAGGCCCCCATCCTGCATCTGGGGCTGTGACAGGCTGTTTCACCTATGAGGCAGGATCTCCTGCCCTGAGGCTGAGGCTGGCTGTCTTCTTCCTGCCAGAGGCAAGTCCCTTGTACCCCCTGCCCTTCAACCCACTTCCATGAAAGGAGGCTATGAAACCAGGACACATGTTTCTGAGGTTCCTCTTTTGTGGCAGTCAGTGGCCCTCCCCCAGGCCTCCTGAGGGAGTGTCCTCTCAGAGTGGCAGAGCCAAAGGCCAGAGGATCCCAGGACAGGACAGGCCCTCTGAGTCCGAGATGCTGCTGCTGGCCCTGCTGCTGTTCCAGTTGAGGGCGGGTGAGTGGTGAAGGGCCAGGGGTCCCAGGAGGGGCTGGGGCTGCGCTGAGCCTCTGTGTCTCCCCAGGGTCCCTGCAGAAGGTGCCGTCTTACTGGCTGCAGGTGCAGGAGCTGGTGACAGTGCAGGAGGGCCTGTGTGTGCTTGTGCCCTGTGCCTTCCACTCCGAGGCTTCCCGGAACCGCTCCACACTTGCTCACGGCTACTGGTACAAGAAAAAGGAGAATTCCAAAATTGATCAAAAAACCGATGATCTTGTGGCCACAAACAACCCAGACAAGGAAGTAAAAATGAAGAACAAACGTCATTTCCTCCTCCTCGGAGACCCCCAGGCTGCCAACTGCTCCTTGAGCATCTCGGGCGTGCAGAAGGCCCACAGCGGGAGATATTATTTTCGGTTAGAGAAAGGAACTGTGAAATACAATTACAGAAGTAACCTGCTCACCCTGATTGTCACAGGTAAGGACAAGTGCCCAAGAACAGACAGCACGAGTGGGTAGGGTGGGTCAACAGGGTCAGGGAGGGACCCTGGTCTTGAGGGGTGCAGTGGGGCCCAGGTGGTTCAGGTGTCTGTCTCAGAGGCACATACAGTTTCCCTCTTGGATCTGGGCTGTCCCTCTCTCCTCCCCAGGTTTGACCCAAACCCCAGACATCCACATCCGGGAGCCTCTGCAGTCGGGCCACCTCAGCCACGTGACATGCTCCATGCCTGGGGCCTGTGACTGGCCCATGGCTCCCAATATCTCCTGGGCTGGGGCTGCCCTGAGAGCCCTGAGGTCAGGCCTGGAGCCCTCCACCGCCTCAGAGATCCAGCTCACACCCAACCCCCAGGACCATGGCACCCACCTCACCTGCCGGGTGACCTTCCCTGAGGCTGGCGTGTCCTCGGAGAGAACTGTCCAGCTCAGTGTGTCCTGTGAGTGCTGTACCAGGGCCCTGGGCTGCTGTGCTGGGGCGGAGGGCTGGGGGTGCTGTGGTCTGAATGTCTGTGCCCCCAGTGACGATGTGGGGACCTTAACCCCCAAGGCAGCCGGGCAAGGAGGTGGGTCTTTGGGAGGTGGCTCTGGAGAGTCAGAACAGCTAGGACAGACTGAGAGAGGCTGCTGAGCTTGCGTCCTGGAGGCCAGGGACCCACAGGAGTATAGGGAGGACACTAGCCTCCTGGGTGCTGCTTCCTGTTTCCTTTCTGTGGCTTCTGGGGTGGCAGGGAGAAGCGCGTGCCATCTATGCATCTGACTCTCACCAAGTCTCTCTGTCCAGATGCTCCTCAGAACCTGACCATCAGCATCCCCACTGCAGATGGCCCAGGTAGGCGGGACGTCCCTCTGGGGCTGGATGGGAGCGGGGATTTCTGCCCGCAGGGAGCTGATCCCTGCGGCAGCCACACCAGGGAAGCCTGGGGGCCTGGGGAGGCGTCTCTCCTCTGGAAGGAACCAGGGCTCTTCCACTCACCAAGTGCAGTTAGAAGGACTCGCACAACACAAACGCCCTGACGCCCCGCATGGTAGGAGAGGAACAGCCCCTGAGACTCCCGAAGGCCTCAAGGCCCGCAGTCTCTTGCAGTCTGTTTTCTCACAGTTTTACCAAACATGCCTGAATCTCCCATAGCCTTTAGTTTGCCTTGGTTTCCTCCCAGGTTTTAGTAAACAGGATGCAAACGCGTGCTACTGCCTGACCTCCACTCCCTCGTGCAGACGGAGGTGCGATCCATGCCTTACAGGGCTGACCACTTAGAGTGAGCATGGGGGCCGCCTTTGGTGCCCTCACAGTGTGGCACTGCCACCAGTCCCCCAGGCCCAGAGCACACTCTTCACAGCAAAGAGAGCCCTGTGCCTGACCTGCTCTCCCAGTTGTCCCCGCCAGGCCTGGCAGCCACTCGTTGTCCCTTGTCCCTTTGGATTTGTCTCCTAGGGACCCTACCTCTAAAGGCTGTCACATAGCATGCCCCTTTGTGTGTGGCTTGTCAGGTGGCCTCGAGGTTTCCTAGACCCAGGCCAGGACTTCTATCCTGGTGGCTGGAGAATGATCTGCTGTCTGGAAGGAGCACACTGGCTTTGCCATTCATCAGCTGAGGGTCGCTGGGGTCCGTTCCACCTTTGTGTGTTCTGAACATCCCTATACAAGTGTCCACTTAGGTCCTGTTCAATTCTGTGGGTCTGTGGCTGGGGTGGAACTGCAGGGTCCTAAGTGCCGTGTCTCTCTTGACGTGGCCTCACCTCGTGTTCTCGAGGTCCATCCGTGTAGCCTGTGGTGGTCATTACTGTGTCCTGCCTGTGGTCACTGTGCTGTGTGAAATGCCACAAGTCACTAACCCAGTTGCTGTTGCTAGGCACGTGGGTTAGATTCCCGATAATGCCTCTGTGAACATTCCCCCTGAACCTGTACCCACATTGTCTGGGGCTCTTGTGAAATCTCCACAGCTGCCTCAGGAGGTCCTGGCAGGGCTGAGGTCTGCCTTTCTAACTGGTTCCTGGGGATTTCTATGCAGAAGACCCGATGCCACAGAGACCACCCTTGGGTAATGGTCTAGGTGTTGTGTCCAGGAGCAAAAACAGGAAGGCAATCCACCACACCCCTAGAAAATGCTGCTGTAGAATAGCTGTGGAGCCAGGCAGTGATGCACGACTGTAATCCTAGCAGCTCAGAAGCTGAGGCAGGATGATTTCAAGTTCAAGACTGCCTGGATAACTTAGGGAGAATGTGTCTGAAAATAAAAAATATAGGGGCTCATTCATGCCCATTACCAGAAGAAAAAGAGAGCTCTGGAGGAACACCCCAGAAACTGGCATTCAGTTGCCTCTGACAAGAAGAACTGTTGCTGGGGTCCCCATGGGAGGGAGTTTCAACAGCCCTTTCTTCTCTGAATTGTACAACACCCTGGAGGGAGAGAGATGGGGAGAGGGAGATCAGCTCCCCCAGAGCTCTGGAGAGCTGATAATTGGATTTTGGATACTTAAATGAAAACAGGCTCACAAGTGTTGGGTGGTTAATATGAACAAGGACCAATGCCTCAGAAAAGTCAAAGAACAACCGAGTTGTCAATCAACTAATGGATGGATGCACAAAATGTGGTGGATTCAAACAGTGGAATATAATGCAACCCTAAAGGAGGGCTGAGCTCTGGCAGGTGCTGTGCACAATGACCCTGGAAACATGGCACTGAGGGAGAGAAGCCAGACACAGTCCACCACACATGTGGGATTCTGTGGATATGTAATGTCCTGCGAAGGCAAATCCAGAGATAGTGGGTTTGTGTATTTGGGTGGGGGAAGGAAGGGTTGGGCCAGAGGGCTGGGGTGTGGGGTTTCTTCCTGGGGTGGTGGGAATGCTCTAGCATTGAGGTGGCAGAGGAACAGCTCTGAACGCACAAGAGCCATCGAACTGTTGACCTGCAGTGTCTGTCAGGGCCATTGTATGGCATGTGGATCATAACTGGACAGAGCTGCTTTGAGAGAGAGAGGAGCGCAGTGTCAGGACCCTGGG
The DNA here is from genome assembly GCF_902686455.1 of Sciurus vulgaris. NCBI lineage: Eukaryota > Metazoa > Chordata > Mammalia > Rodentia > Sciuridae > Sciurus > Sciurus vulgaris. The sequence goes on along the minus strand of NC_136478.1, from coordinate 61,523,264 downwards.
CCACACTCAGCTCTGTCTCTGTCTCTGTCTCTGTCCAGCCCCAGAGTCCCAGGGAAACGTCTCATATCTGGAAGTCCAGAAAGGCCAGTTCCTGCGGCTCCTCTGTGCTGCCGACAGCCATCCCCCTGCCACTCTGAGCTGGGTCCTGGAAGACCGAGTCCTCTCCTGGTCCTGCCCCTCGGGTCCCAGAACCCTGGAGCTGGAGCTGCCCACCGTGAGGCCTGGGGACTCAGGGCGCTACACCTGCCGAGCAGAGAATGGGCTGGGCTCCCAGCGTGGCACCCTGGACCTCTCTGTGCAGTGTGAGTGTGACCAAAAGGGTCTGGGTCTGGGAGGGGAGCCGAGGAGGGGCCTGGGACCCCAGGACGCTGGCACCAGGCTCCTGTCCTGCTGGACCACTGGGTCGTCAGAGTCGGGGACCCAGCAGGCGACTTTCCCCTCCCATCACCGCAGTCTCCTGGGATGGATCCTCTGCCCAGAGGGGAGCTCCAGCCCACCTGGAGCTGATCCGTCTCCATTGCAGATCCTCCGGAGGACCTGCGAGTGACAGTTTCCCAAGAAAACAGGACAGGTAGGAAGGCAGAGAGGAAGCAGGGGCCCTCGGTGCCCCGTTGATGGAGCCACAGGTGATGGAGCCACAGGTCAGTCCTGCCTCTTCCTTCCCTAGTCCTGGAAGTCATCCAGAACGGCACGTCCCTCCCGGTCCTGGAGGGCCAGAGCCTTCGCCTGGTCTGTGTGGCCCACAGCCACCCCCCAGCCAGGCTGAGCTGGACCTGGGGGCCGCAGACCCTGAGCCCTGAGTGGCCCTCAGACCCTGGGGTCCTGGAGCTGCCCTGGGTGCAGACAGAGCACGAAGGAGAATTCACCTGCCACGCCCGCAGCCCGCTGGGCGCCCAGCACATCTCCCTGAGCCTCTCTGTGCACTGTGAGTGGGTGAGGGCAGGCCTGGGGTCGGGGCGAGGTGGCACCTGCTGACCCTTCTCTCGCTCTCCACAGACCCCCCGCGGCTGCTGGGACCCTCCTGCTCCTGGGAGGCCCGGGCTCTGCGCTGCAGCTGCTCCTCCCGCGCCTGGCCCGCCCCCTCCCTGCACTGGCGGCTGGGGGAGGGGCTGCTGGAGGGGAACAGCAGCAATGCCTCCCTCAGGGTCACCTCCAGCTCCACGGGGCCCTGGGCCAACAGCTCCCTGAGCCTCCATGAGGGGGTCAGCTCTGGCCTCAGGCTCAGCTGCGAGGCCCAGAACGCCCACGGCACCCAGAGCGCCACCGTCCTGCTGCTGCCAGGTCAGGGGGCCTGTGGAGTCCAGGTTTAGGGAGGTGAATCTGAGGAATGGCCAAGCACAGGGCTTGGGGCCGATGGGCTGAGGCTGGACAGAAGGAGTGGACAGAGGCTGTTCTTTGGCTGTTTGGGGGATGCAGGACTTGAGAGCTCCAGGTGTGCGGAGGGGAGGACAGTGGGGGTCCTGAGGCTCAGAGGGACGTCACCATAAACCCACTTGTCTGCAGGGAAACCAGAACTCAGGGGAGGAGCACTTCTGGGGACACTGGGGGCTGCTGGTGGTGCTGCTCTACTCTTCTGCACCTGCCTCATCTTCTTCTTGTGAGTGATCTTCCTGGGCAGGACACCAGGTGTGGTGGGAGTGTGCGTCCCCCATGACCCCACAGGCCCTGCTGGGGGTTCTGACAGGGCAGCGCGTGTGGGATTGGGCCTTGGGCCAGAGCATCAGAGCAGGGATCTGTGCCCTGCCCATGATCCCAGGAATCACCCAGTAAGACGCGTCCCCCTGACTCCTGGGCTAAGGCAGGCATTCTAGGCTATTTTAGTAGGGTCCACAGAAGTCCCACTGAAGGTCTGAGTCAGCATGTGGCTGAGAGGTCCCTGCCTCCTCCTTTAGGATGAAGACCCACAGGAAGAAAGCTGGCCGAACAACAGGCACTGTGGGGGACGCCCCCACTGACCTGGGTCCTGTCTGTGGGGTGAGTGAGGAGCCCACTGTCCACCAGCCCCTGAACTCCCCAGGTGGCCAGGGCCAATCCTCTTGACAGCCTGGAGATTCATTATGCCCAAATGCACTTTGCTCCCGGATCCCCATCAACACAGCCCCCAGTCCCAGCCTAGTGTCCTGGAACCTCCCCAGCCAAGCCCCTTCTCTGCTGCCACAGCCACGGCCACCCAGGCCTGACCACCCACTGCCTGGGCTCAGTTCAGCCGGTCCCTTCCAATCCCATCTCTTCATTTCTCCCTGAACCCCCGACTCCATTCCCATTCTTCTCACTCCTCAGCAGGACAGGATGCCACAGAGATATCCCCCAAATGGCTGCTGTCTGCTAGGAGCCTCAGGGCGATCTCAGTCCCTCTTTGTTCCTGACACCAGTGGGCCTGTCCCTGTGGAGTCTCTCCCCCAGCTCCTGGTTCTCCGGGGCCAGTGCCTGACAGATGGAGCAGTGTTGCCAACCAGGAGCTCCACCTCAGCCTGGGCAGCCAAGGCTCTACGAGGGGCTGCTCACGCTGATAAGTGGCATCTATGTGGCTGGCCTGGGACACTGGTGTCTAGCTCCTCCAGAGAACAAACTGATGCCACATGACCCTATGTGGCCACCATAATTCACACCATTAGCCTAAAGCGTAGGTCAAACAGCCTGGTCTGTCAGTCAGGCAGGATCATGTGGGACCTGAAGGTACATAATCCCACCCAGGAGCTGGGAGCAAAGGGTCCACCCTTTCTTCCAGTAAGATGAGTCCCAAGGGACAGTGGCTTTTGTTTCTTGGGCTCATGGCAGGCTGCACAGTTGCCTTTGCATGCCTGGCCTCTGAAATGGTCCTGGGTCCTGAGAGCACTGGCGTCTGGGCTGAGGCCTGCTGCTTGGCACTGCCCATTCTTGTGTGTCGTACCACATTTGCTGTTTGACAGGCTCTTTAAGACGGTCACGTCTGCTTGGCCTTCCCCACTGCAAACTGGGTGAGGTCAGGGAGGGTGCCAGCTCAGTTCCCCATGCAATATGCAGGGCTGCCACAGGGGCGCTCTTCCACAGAACACAGGGCGCTGGACTCAGACCTGGCCAGGAATCCTGCCTGACCACTCGTTAGGTTGCTTTGGAAGTGTTTACTTAGCCCCACTATCTCCAGCTGGTAAGCGGGCAAGTTAGTGTTCCTCGGGGATTTCGTGAAGGTTTTAGGAAATGGGCACTGACCAAGAACCAGGGTTCAGGCTTTCCCAACCACTGAGTGAACGTGACTGGGTGCAAGAAAGCAGGGGAGCCCTGTCCCGTTTTGTGGGTGAAGAGATGAGAGACCGAGTGCTCAGTGTGCGGCTGGCTTGTGGGTCCTCCTGGCTCTTTCCCAGCCCGTCATCCTCATTCCATCCCGTCTCCTGCCCCACTTCAGGGTCACGAGAAGGCATCCTGGTCAGACAGCCCCACACGCGATCCCACCCCCGAGGCCACACTGACCTGGGGAGAGGGGCCAGAGCTCCAGGAGCTGCACTACGCCTCCCTCAGCTTCCTGGAGCTCCGGCCCCGCCAGCCCGAGGAGCAGGCGGCCACCAGCAGGACAGAATATGCAGAGATCAACCTCTGCAAGTGAAGGCCCTCAGGAGCGCCCGGACTTCCTGGGAGGGAGACGTAGGGACAGTCCTAGGCCAGCAGTTCTCCACGTGCACAGGAGAGGGAGCAGCAGAGGGGGGCCCCGCCCTGGTGCTGGGACGAACTGGGCCCCCATTTCAGCCCCATCACCGGTGAGGAGCCCGACTGAGCAAGTGACTTCACTCCTCAATTTCCTCCTCTGCAAAATGGACCTACCTCACAGGACTGTGGTGGGCCATCAAGGAAGAAGCGCCAGCAAGCACCCCAGGGACTGTGTCTGCAGCGAGGCCGTGGCCCAGAGCCCCCTGCCAAGGCCACACACTAGTGTGGAGCCCACTAGGTCTGTCCACCTGGCCCAGTCGGGGCACACCCCGCAGGGTGCCCCAGCTTCACAGTGCCCCTAGGGTCAGTCAGGCGACCCTGGGCTGCAGCCATCCTCCTGCCCGCCTGCTCCTCCCTGCTCCCCTCCACGCGGGTTAGCTGCTAGGGCGACACCCTGTCTGTCCCTCCTCGCACCCACACGCCGTCTCCTCGGCTGTTTCCGGGACCCCACCTCTGCTCGCACAGCGCTCCTGTTCACCTGGAACAGACCCCAGCGGTGTCAACCGATCCCCTCCTGCCGAGGTGCATGGCCTGCTGCTTTGGTTCTGCCTCTCGGCTGCTTCTTTGACCGTGGCTGCAGTCTGGGTTCCACACACAGAGTGACATGGCCCTTCCGGGGGCACTTCCTGCTTCCTCTGCTCCTTTCCGTTGTGCCTTTGTTAGTGAGAAGGCTCGGTGGACATGAGCTCCAGGAGCCGGGCCTGCGTGAGCCGTGCTGGCCGCAAGGGAAGGACCTGGCTGCGGCTCCTCGGATTCCCTGGCCGAGGCTCTCCCTCCCCTCAGGAGGACACTGCACGTCTTGGTCAATGACAATGTGTGTGACAATGGTGTCTGTGACAGGAAAGAACATCGTTGTCAAATTTTGGCCCTCTTTTCAACAGGGCGCTTGATGATTCCAACTTCCCCATTGCTAGCGTATCAGTAATGTAAGGTTGGATGCGGGTGGCCAAGAGTCAGACCCAAAGCGGCTGAACAAAGCTCTACTGGGGTTGGCCCTCTGGCGAGATTCACCAGTTCCCCAGGGTGAAGGCCAGGGCAGAGGAGCGGGAAATCGGAGCATGGCTCTGGCTGGCCCAGGTCTTTATAGTTTGGAATTGGCTGGGGGTCCCGATGAGTGACAAGTGAGTTCGAGGCGCCATTAAGGTTCATCTGCCAGCATCTGGGGGGCTGCCTGATGCCCTGCCCCCATCCAGCTGCTCAGACCTCCCTAACAAGTAACATCCATGAATACTGCGTTCTATAAAGGGCAAAATCCTTTCAAAACAGTCATGGGAAATACTACAATCATGCCTTTGAGGAAATCAAGAATTGAATTTCCCCTTCTAAATAATGTCCCTTGGAAGAATAGCCTGGACACCTGAAGGGACACATTTTTCATCAATCCTTTCCTTATCATATTCTGCAATTTCTTGTCATCAAAGTAGCACTTACCCTGCTGTGTGCTCTTTTTAATTTGTATAATCCTATTGATTAAAAAACTATTGCAAACTATAAATAAGAAATGAAATTGAGGGGCTGGGGATATAGCTCAGCAGGTAGAGTGCTTGCCTGGCAGGCACAAGGCCCTGGGTTCAATCCCCAGCACTGAAAAAAAAAAAAAAAAGAAATTGACTCAACTCCATAGATTATTTTAAGTCAAGGATTTGTGGCAGGTGTGGGGAGGCACACTTGTGATCCTAGTGACTAGGGAGGCTGAGGCAGGAGAATCACAAATTTGAGGTCAGCCTTAGGAATTTAGAGAGGCCCTGATCAAGTTAGTGAGACCCTGTCTCCAAATGAGAAATGAAAAGGACTGTGATATAGCCTGGTGGTAAAGCTGTCCTGGGTTCAATCCCCAGTACAAAAATAAAGGAAAAGTAGGAAAGAAAGTCAGAGATCGTGGGAGACTCTTGGCCATGGCCAATGATTTGATTATGTACATAAAACCAGTGAGGAATGTGATGGTTTGACATCTTTGACTCCATGGAAATGTCACAGACAAGGCTATACGGCAATGACTAAACAGACTCCATTTTACCCTGAGACAATGGATGTTATGTAGGAAATGCTTCTCCCATGGGAACGCCCCACCTCTGTACCCATCAACAGTTGCTTGGCATGACTTGTTTGGCAATAGAAAATGATGAAATGACAAGTCTTGTATAATGAAAAATTGTTCTCTTTTTGATTCCTAGTTTCCTAAACAATATCTCATGGTAACGGTGATTTCAACAGTGATTGTTTGGATGTTAGTAACCATTCTTTAGTTTGTTCCTAAGTAAGGTCATTTTGACCCACTTCCCCCTCTGCTGATGATTTCAGATCCCATGATGTTAGTTTGTAATTTTAAATCATAGCAACTGACACTTATGATTGATGTACTGACTTATGGTATAAAAAGCCCTACAACCCTATAGTCGGGGTTGTTCTCCCAATAGCCAATTTTGGGGCCTTGTGTGAGACAGTCAGCCGACCAGTTAATAAAGACTCTCAGATTTGGACTTCCCAGTGGTGATCCATCTGTTCTTAAGTTGTGCCCTATAATAACCATCTTCCTACCTCCTTGCCTGGCTACTTCTCCACCATCTTTCATAGTTCTCCATTCTTACTGTGTTACTGGAACTCACCTTCTCAGATCCAGAATTGTAGAAGTGAACTCCAGGTCTAGAAAGCACTGAAGTGCAGGCAAGGTGTTATTGAGGGACTTCTGCTTAAGCCAGAAAGGAGACAGCATGTGGGGAACAGAAATCCCAGGCTAACTTCAATAAAGAACAAGGGAAGAGCTTTCCAGGTGTCTCCCAGGCAGGCAGGGTTTGGGTCTCCTGACGTCATCACGTGTAGAAGAGATTCACTATCTTGGGTCTCTGCCTCAGGGTGTGAGTCTTACTATGCTAATAAGGCAGACCTCCCTGCCTTACCCATCCTGGTGTGTCACCTCACTCCTGTGGCCTCGGAGATTGGTATACTTTTTAACTCCTAATTTTCTAGTGGGACATTTAACTCCATGAGACGCAGAGCTAGCTCACCTGCCTTAGTTTCCTGAGATGTGTTTATCCCTTCATCCTAAGGGAGTCTTGTTTCTCATGGGAATTCCTATCTGTGTCAGTGCCACTTCAGGTTCCTCCTGGCTGTGACAATTTCTCAGACTGTTACCATCTAGAGGTGCTGAGTTTGTTGTCTCTGTTCTGCAAAGAATTGAAGAACAGGACACAGATAGCAAGCAAGCAGCAGGTTTGTAAAAGCAACAGTGACAGACTTCTCTGAAGAGAAGAGACCCTGAGCGGAGAGTCCAGTGGGGGAGTTCTGGCTTGTTCTTTTTATGGTCTCGAATTTTCTCCTTTCCTTATCTCCTCCCCTGTCCATGTTCTCCTCACTATTATCGGTTGGTGCGCCCGCTGTCCACGAGTCTGCATTAGTTTTTCTATTGGATCCCCCACTTAGAAGCAAGAATATGGAAGTGTCTGACTGATTGGGTCCCTGCTTGTATCCATGAGCACCTTCATCAAGCAGGAAGGTGACCTCCAGAAGACCCTCTCCATGCTCCTTTGTTGTGATCCTGCCCCTGACCACCTCACTCACCATCTTGCACGGCTGCCTAAGCCCTTCTACAGCTCTCTCAAGACCTTCCTTATTTCTGATAACCTTGAAAGTTTGGGTAAGGACTGATGCCTGAGAGGAGACCTTCACTGTCACCATGACGTGTACATCAATCTTCAGCAGAACTCATAGTAGACAGCTGGGACGCTTGGGAGTCTGAGATAGATGTGCTTGCTCAGAAGTTGTATGCAAATACTGTGTCATTTTATAAAGGAACTTAAGCTCTGTGGATTTTGGTACCGCTGAGGTCCTGAACCAATCTCCCAGATAGTGGGGGATGGCTTTGTAAATATGCATCAGAGAGTGTTAAGTGCTATTGAGAGAAATAGGAAGCAGTGTTAGGCTGGGGTGCAGTTCAGAGGTAGAGAGCCTGACTAGCATGCAGGAGACCCTGGGTCCCATCCCCAGCATCACAAAACCCTCTCTTGTCTCAAACAAGAGAGTCAGAGGATATTGTGATGACAGACTCTGAGATGCCCCGGGGTCTCCTGCCTCCTGGAATTCATGCCCTGGTGTAAATCCCTCCCTCTGAGTAGAGGTGGGACCTTGATTTGTTTTTAACCAAGAGAATATGGCAATATGGAAGCGATGTAGCTCACATGATTAACTAAGACACCAACTTCTTACTAGCAGATTTTCTCCCTTGCTGATTTTTTAAAATATATTTTTTAGTTGTAGATAGACACAATACCTTTATTTTATTTATTTATTTTTTTATGGGGAGCTGAGGATCAAACCCCCTCATGAGCACATGCTAGGCAAGTGCTCTACTGCTGAGCTACAATCCCAGCCCCCCACCTTGCTGACTTTGATTAAGCAAATTGCCATGTCAGGAGTTGCCAGAGAAAGAGGTCCATGTGGCCTGGAATAGAGGCCACAAAGGAACAGAAAGACCTGCAGTAAAGCAACCCTCAGACAATGAATCTTGCCCACAGCTACATGAGCTTGGAAACATGCAGAAGTATGCAGAAATGATGAGATAATAAATGTATGTGGTTTTAGACTACTAATATTGTGACCACTTGAAGCAATTGATAATCTGCATGGATGGTTTTTCTGTTTTATAGAATGTGGCCATGGAACACCTCACTAAAAGATAAGAATAGAGCAGAATCCTGCAGCAAGTGAGAGAGGGAGTCGGACAGATACATTTGGGGAAGAGTGAACTGGACAGAGGAAAGAGAACGCACAAGATTGGGGGCAGTAGCATGTTTACATGACTAAAGTAGCCAAAGAGCAGTCATTGTTCTAGTGAAAATGACCTCCTGTCAAAGGTACTTCAGGGCCTGGGGGTGTGCCTCAGTGGTAGAGCTCATGCTTGCACTAGGCCCTGGGTTCAATTCCCAGCATACGAAAAATATATACATCTGTTAGATCATCCTCAGTTCGCTTTTGCCGACAACCTCGTAGCCCTCTGTACACCTGGCAGAGCAGGTTACAGTCCCAAGGCACTCATCTGCCATACGAATGGCGCTGTCCGTGGTGCTGAACGAGAGACTAGACACTATCTACCTGAAGACATCTCTTTAAAAAATGAATATCCTGGACTGGGGTTGTAGCTCAGTGATAGAGTGGTTGCCTAGGACATGTGAGGCACTGGGTTTGATCCTCAGCACTACCTAAAAATAAAGGTAGTGTGTCCATCTACAGTTAAAAATTATTTAAGAAAAAATATCCTAGCCAGGTATAGTGGCACATGCCTGTAATCCCAGTAACTCGGGAGGCTGAGGCAGGAGGATCACAAGCTTAAGGTCAGCCTGTGAAACTTCGAAAGATCCTGTCTCAAAAAAAAAAAAAAAAAAAGATAAATAGGTAGCTCAGTGGTACAGTGCCCCTGGGTTCTATTCCCATATTCCCAGTACTAGGGGAAAAAAAAAAAAAAAAAAAAAAAGAGGTTTCAGACCCGCTAGGATGGCTGGAGTGGAGGCACACAGAAAATAACAGGTTGACAAAGTAAAGAGAAGGTGAAACTCTAATAAATTATCATTGGTAGAAACAGAAAATGATACAGCCTCTATGGAAAACAGTTTAGTGGCTCCTGAAAACGTTAAAGAGAATTACCATGTGACTAATCAATTTCACATCTAGGTATATACACAAAAGAATTGAAAGCAGATGTTTAAAAAACTCTGTGGGAATGTTCACAGCAGCATTATTCACAAAAGACTTAAGAACAAAACATTCATCAAAAGATGAATGAATAAACAATACTGGCCCATAGGTGGCGCTGTTGCTTCGATATTAGGTTTCTGGTGGCAACAAAAAGCAGCTCCCAGCTGAAGCAGAGAGCAGGATTTCACAGCCCACAAGCAGAACAAACGTTATCTCAGGCTGGACTGACTGCGAATCCCTCAGGTTCTGGGTCCATTCAGCACATGCACTAGTGGATTTTTCCCTGGAAAGTTACAAGGAAAGTTAAAAGGAAACTGGTGTTGAAGAAAACAAGAAGCACATTAAGGACTCATCATTCATCCATTCAGAAAATCCTTCACTATCTCTCTTCAAAACGATGAGCTATGGCAGCTGTTCAGCAAAGACTCTGGGATGTTTTGCTATTGCACCTTGCATTGGATTATTACCTCCTTGTGGAGGGAGCACAGAGGATCACAGAACAGGGAAGGGACCTTCAAGACCACCAGTTTGCATAGTATCCTAGCTCCTACTGCTTCTTTCCAGTGGAGGAGCACACAAGGACAGAGGTAATGACTGCCTGAGAGCCTGTTCTTGGCTAGAGAGCATCTGTTGGTTATGTTGTTGACTTTGTTTTCACTCCTTACTTTGTAATGCATTACAATTCAGTATCACTGAGGCAGAGTAGCTCTGTAAATGCAACGGCCAGCACATTTTACTCCCCCACCCGGGTTGTTATGGCAATCTGGAGGCAAATCATTCTATTTAAATGAGTTTTGCTTGCATAGCTAGTCCCCAACCCAGAGACCCTGACCCAGAGCTCACTCTAGTCCAAGCCTTAACACTCATGCTGGCCTGTATCCTCTGCAGAAACATTTAATGCTGGGCTTTGACAGCTGTCGATTATGTACAGGAGCTGGCTTCACTCCTGCTGCAGATCCCATGGAGAGGAACAGCCTCAGGGATGGGAATCAGAATCACAGGACTTAACTCTGAAATCCTCTCCTGGGGGGAGAAAAAGTGGGTATGAGATTCACTACCTTTCTCTGGTTCTGTTTTCATTTCTATAAAATGGGAATTTTTAAGCAATTGGTTTCAAAATCATGCCAGGCCCCTCCTGAGTGTTTTACAAGGATTAATCCATGCAGTGTTCACAACAACACTTTGAGGTGATTGCTATTATCATTCCTATTTTATAGCAGGGGAAACGGAAGCGCAGTGAGGCTAAGCAAGCTGCCCAAGATCACACAGCTGGGGGTGGCATGGCCGTGGGCACCAGAAGCTTGAACTTTTTGTTATTTTGTTTCGTTTTGGGTTTGGTGCTGGGGATCGAATGCAGAGGTGCTCTACCGCTGAGCTACGTCCTCAGCCCTTGATTTTTTATTTCGAGATAGGGTCTGCCAAGTTGCTGAGCCTGGCCTTGAACTTGGCAATCCTCCTGTCTTAGCCTCCAAGTCACTGGGATTACACAGTATGCCACCCCCCGCCACACACACACACACACACACACACACACACACACACACACACAGAAGCTTGGCTCTTAATTCCCAGGTCGGAATTTGGGATTTGAGCCCTTGGGGTTGGGACCTCTTTTGGTGTCAGAGGTTTAATGGACATTGTGAACTGAAGAAGGGACGAACGGATGGATGTCTTAGGAGAGCCCATCTTGACTGCCTGAAAGCCCTTGAAGGATTGTGCTTCGGATACTACATTCGAGGTCAGGGTTTCTAGTTCCAGTAAACAGATCCTTGGACGAGGCAGGACCAGAAGGAAACCACCTGCCTGGACCGTCTGAGTAGAGGATGGTACAAAACCCACTCCCGACGGGGCACGGGCGCCGGCTGGCGGCAGAGCTCTGCTAAGACCGCGCCGCAGGAGACAAACGTTTGATTTGGGGGACGGGGTTAGTGGAATTGGTGCCCCATTGGCAGATCAAGGGTGCGCTAATGTACAGTCGTGGTCAGAAAACCGATGCGCGACGCTGGGGACCGTTGCCAGTGGCTTCCAAACTTATCTGACAATGATGCCCAGTAAGAATCATTTCACATCAACACCACCATGTACTACATGAGCTTCTTACTCTATTCTGCTCCTATTTTTAAACACTGTTCTGAATCCCTGGATTTCAGGCTCTGTAACAGGTGCCCACCTGCCCCATTTTTTGTTTTCAGCTCGACAAAGATTGTGATGGAGAAAGTGTTAGCATCTGGGTGTTATCTCCCTACTCTGTGCTGCCTGTCAGGCCCAGCCTTGTCACCCCTGACTCCTGTGATGGGCTGAGATCTGGCTCCATGAGAATGTTATAGGCCAGACAGACTCCATTTTGCTCTGAGACTCCATGTTATGTAGGAAATAAGCTTCTCCCATGGGAACACCCCACCTTTGTCCCCATCATCAGTTACTTAGCGTGACATGTTTAGCAATACAAAATGACAATTCCTATGTAATGAAAAATTGCTCTCTTTTGATTCCTATTGCTCCTAAACAACGTGCCATGTGAATGGTGATTGTGTGGATGTCAGTAACCATTCTTTAGTTTGTACCTATCTAAGGGTCGTTTTGACCAACTTCCCCCTCTGTTGATAACCTCATGATGTTAATTTGTAATTTCAAATCATAGCAACAGACACTTATGATGTGATTTTTGGTAAAAAACCTACAACCCTATGGTTGGGGCTGTTCTCCCAATAGCCATTTTTGGGGCATTGTGAGAGACAGCCAGCCGGCTTAATAAAGACTGTCAAATTTGGACTTCTCAGTGGTGATGGATCTGTTCTTAAGTTGCACCCCCTAACAACTCCCAGGTAAGGAACCTGAGCTCAGAGAAGTGAAGACACTTGTCCAAGGCCACACAGTTCAAATATGACAGTACCAGTTCCCCTGTCCCCCATGTGCTCAGAGAAAAATCACTAAATGCTTCTAACTTCATTGTTATCAAAGAGAAGTTAAATTCAGTCCTTTAACTGCCAATAAGATTGACCTGAACTGCCCTGCTGTTTTTTTATACTATTTTGTTTTGTTTTAGACAGAGTCTTGCTATATTACCCAGGCTGGTCTCAAACTCATGGACTCAAGTGATCCTCTCACCTCTGTCTACCAAATAGCTGGGACTTCAAGCTTGCACCACTCCCCCCACCAACTCTTACACTGTTTAATGGAAACTAATGATGTTCTGGAGCCCAGGCTTAAAAATCCAAATCTTTGTACATACAAAATGATCTGAGATGGAGATTAAGAGTCTGTATTGAAGGATGGGGATGAGACTTAGTGGTAGAGCACATCTCTGAAATGTGTGAGGCCCTGGGTTTGGTTCCCAACACCAGAAAAAAGAAGGAAAAGTCTGTGTTGGTGGCGTGGTAGTCTATTCTAGATTGTGCAAACAAACCATCTCACTTAAATTTATATAAAGCATCAGAAAAACATCTGCACGGCAAGGACAAGGCCTTGTGAAATATTGGTCAGGATTCCCAGGTCCAAGTCCATGGGGAGAGCTGGAACCTGAGAGTAAGAATGGAGATGCTTTGTCCTGAGGGCCCTTGGCTGCAAACTTCAACTCAGGCCTTGACATTTGTTTGCTCCTGCCAGAGAACTGGGATCCCAATCAGGGATGCTTCAAACTAAATTCAAGCCCTGAGGGTCCCCACCCTCCAGCTGAGAGGTCAAGGTGGAAATTCACAGGAGAGTTGGTCAGTGGCCATGGCATCTCACAAATGTATCTTTTTTCTTTTTTCTACTTTGCTGTGCTCAGCACCAAAAAGTGAAGGATAAAGAAGCAAATGCCAAAATGATGCTCACCACTTCAAACTGATTGGTTTCCTAGGGCTGCCATAACAAACTACCACACTTGGTTGTTTAAAACAACAAAATCTACTTTTTCACAGTTTTGGAGACTGGAAGTGTGAAATCGAGAGGTTGGCAGGACCCTTTCTTCTAAGGTTCTAGGGAAGAGTCCTTCCTTTCCTCTTCCAGCTTCTGGTGGCTCCAGAAGTTCCTGGGCTTGTGACTCTGCTTCAAATTTGACCTCAGCCTTCACATGGCTCTCTCCTGTTTCTCCTCCATGTCCGTTATGGGACATTTGCAATTGGATTTAGAGCCCAAATCTGTCTTTTTCCAAATAAAGTCCGGTTCACAGGTTCAGGGGTTAGGATGGAGCACATCTTTTGGAGGGCTACCATTCAATCCACTGAAGACCTCAGACTGAACAAGCAATTCCCAAAGGAATTGGAAGTGGGGTCTTGAGAAGTCTGCACATCCACACATACAATGGAATATCAGTCAGCCATAGGAAGGAAGGACATTCTGGCACATGCTACAACATGGATGAACTTTGAAAATGTTATGCTAAATGAAACAAGCCAATCACAAAGGGAGAGATGTCAGGTTCTAGTTACCTGAGGTATTCAGAGCAATCAAATTCAGAGACAGAAAATGGGAGGCTGGTCATCTGGGGCAGGAGGAAGGGGAATGGGGAGTTATTGCTTAATGGGCACAGAGTTTCAATTTTGCCAGATGAAAAAGAGCTCTGGAGATTGGTTATGCAAAAATGTGAATAATAATGTGAATTGTACTTAACAATATTGAATCATACACTTAAAAATGGTTAAGAGGTGGGCTGGCTGGGGATATAGCTCAGTTGGTAAAGTGCTTGCCTCGAAAGCACCAGACCCTGGGTTCAAATCCCCAGCACTGCAGGAAAAAAAAAAAAAAATGGTTAAGAGGATCTAATTTTTGTTATATGTATTTTACATCAAGTAAAATTTTAAACACCAAAAGAGGAAATATTTTACCATCCCAGTGGTGAGTGAACTGTGCACTGTGATCTGGCTGATTCTTCCTCAACTGGATTGTGAGCTCCATGACAGGAACCACATCTGTACAGTTCACTCCTCTAGGCTATGTCTAGACCATGCCTGGCACATAGAGAGGGTGCTCAGTAAGTACACGCTGGATTTTCCCTGTCAGTGTTCCCACATCTGCTCAGTTAGGGTGCCCCAGTCCAAATCTTCTGCCCATCAGTGAGTCACCTTGAGGGTAACACACACTGTTGCCTGAACTCAACATCCACTCCCTGCCCTCTCTCCAATGTACCTTCACTAGAGACACTAGGAAAGCTAAATAGCTGCATCCTCCCTTGTAGTGAGGAGTATCCAAGTGCCATAACTCTACATAATAAGATGTGAGGTTGGGTTGGGGATATAGCTCAGTCGGTAGAGTGCTTGCCTTGCAAGCACAAGGCCCTGGGTTCGATCCCCAGCACCGCAAAAAAAAAAAAAAAAAAAAAAAAAAAAAAAAAAAAAAAGGGAGGCAGAAGCTGCTAGAATCTCCTACGAAAGTTTTGACTTCCTGCCTTGAATTCATGTACAATGCCTGCAAATGTTGCCTCAAGGTTTTGACCATGAAGGAAAGGTCAAGAAAATCAGAGACCCAAGCCCTGAGGAGTGCCCGCAGTTCCCCACTGCACACTTCAGTGACAAAAATTAACCTCTGCTCTATGCAACCCATGGTCAGACCTGTCACTTGCAACCAAAAGCATTTGGAACTGATACAATTGGCCAGGTGAAATAATGTGAGTCTCCACACCAGGATGGATGGAAAACACTTGTTCACCACTGTGTGCCCACTGGTCCCCTTCCCACCAGCACTTGGCAGATGGAACTGCACAGATGGACTGGGTGGTTGTTTCCTCACCCAAAAGTTAACCAACTATACCTTCCTCTTGGGTTAACTGAGATAATAAACATTAAGAACCAAAAACAGTGCTTGGCACATAGTAAGCCTTCTACACATACAGGGGAATGTCTCCACCATGATCTGCAGAGACCTCAAAACCAGCCACAGGGGCCACACAGGAAGCTGGGTCCACAGTGACTCAGTCCTGGCAGAATACCCTGTGATACCCCAGAACATCAAGGAAAGATGGGGCAGTGCGCCCTTCAGCAGTAGGTTACCCCTAAATCTTATTGCACTGGTCCAGTCCTCTGATTTTGTGGGATTTTAATTTTTTTTTTTTTAATGTATGTGACAAAGGTCATGGGGACCTGGCACCATTGGCTAGCTTTTCTTCTGCTGTCAATGTTAACAATAAATGGTCTGAATCTAAAAATGGCTCTTTTATTTTTACCAGTTGAGTCTGTCACTTCTCTGCCAGGTATATGCACTTGACAATGAACAAAGTCTGTAATCTTTATTACTGTCTGCCCTGAGACTCCCTCTCCCCAACTTCTCCCAAGACAAGACACACAGGTCAGAGCAAACTCAAGTTTTATTTCTGCTCACAATCCCCCAAAGGATCACACACCCTCACCTAGATGCAGCCCCTCCCCCCAAACCTTCACAAAACACTGATTTTCTCCCAGAGCTAAAATGATCCCCCAGTCACCAACTATAGCCATCCCCCTTCTTTCCCGTTGGCCTGCAGATCCACCTGATCTGTGGACATGGCTCCCTCCTGGAACAGATCCCCAAGGACACTTGGCTTGCTTATTCACCTATATTACATGGGTCCCCTTATAAGCCCCACATAGAATTTCATTTGCAGAGTATCCCTGCTCTGTCTTGGGGGTCAGTCCACCCACCCAGGACCACCTGTAGGAAGCCACTGATTTGCAATTGAGAGACTAGGGCTCCTGGCTCTGAGCTCCCGGTTGGCTTTGGCTCCTCATTGTAGTGGAGGGTGTCAATGTTGACTAAGGGTGAACATTTCCATTGTTGGTGGGGTGGAAGGCATAAAATTCAGAATCAAGAGGAGACAACAGCAGAAGGGGGGCAGAATAAAGGTAGAGGCAGAGGGATGCAGGAGGACCCCTCCCTCCACCTCAGCCCCAGGACAAAAATGGACCTGAGCTGATAAGCAGCCCCTAGAACTCAAAGGCCTGGCCTCTAGCTGCTGCGGGTCCTCTGGCTGCGCGCCTTGTACACCTCAATGAGCAGGTCCTTGACGTACTGGATTTCCCGCTCCACAGACTCAGCCCTCTCCCGCAGCTCCCGGTTCCTCGCCTCCAGCCCCTGGCATTCGCCTTCCAGGGCCTCACCCTCTGCCCGCTTCCTCTGGCGGTACCTCAGAGCTGCTGACTTGTTCTGGTCTCTCTTCTTCTGCTTGCGGTCCCCTCGGGCAGTGGCAGGATTTGGATAGGGGGCTGAGCGAGAGGACGGAGGAGGAGGAGGAGGAGGAGGAGGAGGAGGAGGAGGAGGAGGAGAAGTCTGCTGCTGCTGTTGCTGCTGGGGTGGGACCAGGGGCACCAAGCCCACATCCCCCTGCCCAACCTCACTGCGACAGTAGATGGCCAACAAGTCGAGGGTATCCAGGGCAGGGGGCTGTGGGAGGTCAAAGGTGGGGAAGGAGAGGGGAAGGGAGGGTGCTGGTGGTGGTGGCGGTGGTGGGGAAGGTGGTGGGAAGAGTGGGGCTTCAAGGAAGAAGTCTTCCATCTGCTCCAGCTCCTTCTTGAGCAGGGAGGCCATGGCTTCCAAGTCAGGGGGAGGTGAGGAAGGTGGGGGGAGGGCGCCTGGGGGCAACGGGGTCTCCAGAGGGAGGAGGGCTGTAAAATCAACTCGCTCAGTCATCCAGTCAGAGAAGCCGTCACCTAGGGAGTGGAGGGGGGGACATAAAGTGCCCTGAGTTCCTGGTCCTCCACCCAATTAGGTGATCACTCATGTCTGTCTCAGGCTCACTTGTCTTATTCAACCAGTCAACCAACTAACAAGTCATCAAACTAGTCAACAAGTCACACAGGAAGGAAAGGAAACAATGAACCAGTCAACCAACTAACCAGTCAAACAGTCATCCAACCATCAAGGAATCAACCAACCAACCAATCAACCCATTAACTAATTAATCAGTTGACTAAACCAACAAATCAACCAAAGTAAAAATCAGTTAACCAACTAATGAACCATTGTCAATAAAATAGTCAACTAACCATTTTTTTAACCATCCAGCATCCTCTTCTCCTAAGGACCTGTATCTGCAGTTTCTCTGATTTATTCTCTATTTTTTTTAAATGAATAGTGGATGGTGACCACCAGGTTATTTATTTATTTTTAGTTATAGATGGACACAGTATCTTCATTTTATTTATTTATTTTTATGTGGTGCTGAGGATCGAACCCAGTGCCTCACATATACAAGGCAAGCACTCTACCACTAAACTAAAACCCCTGCCCTATTCTCTATTCTTAAAAGGCAAGTAAGAGGGCTAGGGATATAGCTCAGGCCCTGGGTTCAATCCCCAGCACCAAAAAAAAAAAAAAAAAAAAAAAAAAGGGCAAGATCACATCACACACAGAACCATTTTTTTGAAACTGGGTCTAGCCCAGGCTAGCCTTGAACTTCTGGGCTCCACAATCTTCCTGCCTCAGCCTCCCAAGAAGCTAGGACTACGAGCACATGCTACCCACATCTGGCTACTTATTAATTATTGAAGACCCACTATGTGTCAAGCATTTGGGATATAATAATAAATGTGTTAATTTTTGCATAATGGTCCCTGCATATGCTATTCCCTTCCCTGAAATGTTCTTTACTTTCATCTCCTGGCTCATTTCGTCTCATCCTTTAGGCCTCAGTCCCTACATGACCTACTTGGAGGCTTCCTGGCTACCTAAACTCTGAACCAGGTCCCTATGTCATTTTTA
This sequence comes from Sciurus vulgaris, assembly GCF_902686455.1. Taxonomy (NCBI): domain Eukaryota; kingdom Metazoa; phylum Chordata; class Mammalia; order Rodentia; family Sciuridae; genus Sciurus; species Sciurus vulgaris. The sequence goes on along the minus strand of NC_136478.1, from coordinate 61,505,243 downwards.
GCCCCACTGCTGCTTTCCACTTCTCCCAGTTCCTCATCATCTGTCTCTTGCCTGTCTCCCCACTACTCTGTGAGCTTGAAGGCACAAGGATTGTGTTACTCTTGATGCCAGCTGTATCTCCAGCACCTAAACAGTGCCTGGCACATTGCAGGCCTTCAATAAATACTTATCGAATGAACAAGGAATGAGGAATCCTTCCTTTCCCCCATCCCCCACCTCCCAGCATACCCCATCTCCAATCTCCATCTGTCCTTACCTGCCAGGGGTTCTCCCCCCCCTGGAAGCCCGCCCTCCAGGGCTCCCCCAAGGACCTCATAGGGGCCCAGGGGGGCAGGGGCCAGGGGGAGTTTCCCATAGTCTACGAGCCAGCCCAGCCCGCTAGCTGGGAGCAGGGCCCTGTCTAGCTCCAGCCCCAGGGTCGCCAGGAGTGACATGACTGTAGCACAGGCGCTGGACACTAATGGCAGTGGAGAATGCACCAATAGCTGTGAGGAGGCTTTGTAGGCTGCTCAGCTGGGCAAAGACAGGCACCAAGGCAAAAGTGGAGGACCTGCACATGAGACAAGAGGGGTTGGGTCACAGTCAGGCTCACCCACCAAAGTGATGGGAAAACCAAGCCAGACCCCAAGCCAATGGGGCTCCTCCCTCCCCGTTCCAAGCGAGGTTTGGAACCAAGTCTTGTCCTTTCTGAATTCTAAATCTGCCCTTTCTTTCCCCAAATTTCTTAGTCCCACCTACTCCCAAGGGAATTCTTTTCTTTAGAATCCCCAAGGCCCACCTCTTTCCCCAGTACAGAACCCCAATGGTTTCCCAGGAGAATTACCTTGAGCCCCTCCCACCCGCCTCATACTATTCCTCTCCATAAAAAAAAAAAAAAAAATTCAATCCCAGGGGAATTTTCTTCCAGCCATGCCCTTTCCTCTAAAATATTTCCATTAGGTCCAATTCCCTTCCTAGATGCCATCCCAAATCAGTTCCCAAGGTAATTCCCCTATGCCGCGTCCCTTCATCAATGCCATCCAACTCAAATGCCACTCTTCCCTTTCAACTTTAAGGCGACTTCGGCTGTCCCTACAAACCCCGCCCCTCATCACAAGGAGCTCCCCCATTGAGCCTCTACCCTACTACTTGTGGACCTAGTTCCACCCCCTTAATGACAGGTGATCCTACGCCCCGCCCTCTGTGCGGTCAATCTAAGCTAGTCCTCGCGCCAGCAGGTGCCCGCTTGAAACGAAGGGAGCTAAACTGTGATCCAGAGCCACGTGAGTCCCGGAGAGTGAAAGGGGCGGGCAGAAAACAGCAGCCCAACCCCCACCCTTCCGCGTGGTTCTCTCGCCGAACGTTAAGGCGCATGCTCCGTCCCATGAGCCGTCCATTGTTCTCGCACTTCTCAACTCTCCTGGGGATCAGTGCGCATGTGCAACCGTTTGTGGCCCGCCCCTCATAATACAGGGCTCTAGTGGGCTCGTGCGCATGAGCAACCGCTCGAGGACGAAATCGTTCGGGAGAAAAAAAAACAACTACCCTTGCTGAAGGCTAGTGCGCAGGCGCAGTAGCACGCGAGCCGACCTTAAACAGCAACTCCCTGAAAGAACTCACCCTCCCCCCACCACTCGGGCCAAGTGCGCATGCTCAGTCGCGCGCCCACGACCCGTCTTCCCTCTTCTGCGCCTGCGCGACCGTGATTCCCTGCTTCTGCCTCCCCACCCTCAGGCCCTGCCTGGAGCTCCGCGAGCTGCTAAAGGGCGGGAAAGGCAGTTGAGAGAGGCGCGAGCGGCTACTCACTCCATGGCTGCGGAAAGGAGAGGCGGCGGCTGCCTCGAGTGAAGAAAGACGGTGGAAGCGGAGAGCGTAGGCGCGGTAAGCGCGGAGAGGGGCTGGGGGCACAGATGGGTCGTGGCTACAGAGCCATGGCCGGGGCTACGCGGGCTGAGGCGGCGTCGCGGTAGCGTGAGGAGAGGCCGTGATCAGAGGACCGGGAATGAGGCAGCCTCGGGGACTAGGGACAAATATACTGGGGGCGGCGCAGCACGGCCCGCCCGGATCCTTCCGCGCCCCGCCCCTGCGCGGCCCCAACCGGGAGGCGACCCGGCCCCCTCTGCCGGATCCGCGAATCTGAACCCCAGCCCCCAACGGCCCTTGGGGTTCGCGGGTCTACCCGCTTTGGCCTGGGGGCGGTCGGGCCCCCTCCTTCCAGTCCTAAAGTTGCCACCTTTCAGTCCCGCTGGCTCGGGTCGAGTTCTCCGTTTGACTCCGAGGTCCTTTCCTCTTTGTGATTTTGGAGATCGGCCCCATCCTCCTCTCTCAGACTCGCATCAGTTCATTTCTAAAAAATGAAGATAAAAATCAACTTCTTGGAGGGCTTCTTTGTGGAAATCAAAGCCCTAAGCAGAGAGCTTGACTCCTCCGTTCTTGTTCAAGGTATTTTATTATTAATAAGAACTCTAGGGCCCAGTCTCACCCCCTTTTCCTCTTCTGTGAAGAGCCCCAGACATTTGACCATCCAACGCCATCCTGAAGTCATTCTCACACCTCCGAGGTTTCAGTTTCCAACCACCCCCATTCCACAAGACAGATGCTCAGCCCGTTCCTCCTCAGGGCTTCAGGCCCTGCTCACCTTTCCTCAGCTCTTGCCTGGCCATGCGGTTCATTCTTTTGTCCATTGCCCTGACTTTCCTTAAGTCCTTGACCTCAGCTGCCCCCACCCCCACCCCAGACACACTGGATAGGAATCAACTCCCAATCCTGCTGAAAATGGGAGACATAAGTTTCCTTTAAAGAGAGGGACCTTAGTAGCCATCCTTCATCCTTCTCCCCATGCACTGGGCCCTCCACCAGCCTGGGCGAGTGTAAGTCTTTCCTCTGTTGCAGAAACCCCTCCTTTTCCCACCATGCATTCATCCACATCAGAACATCGACCATAGAGTTCAGCCGCCTTCTGTACCAGTTAAAAAACTGAATCGAGATACAAAGAAGGTAGGGAGCCAGTGGTAGTGGTGCACACCTGTGATCCCAGTCATTCAAGAGACTTAAGGCAGGAGTATTGCAAGTTCAAGGCCAGCCTTAAAGACTTAAGAAGACCCTGTCTCAAAAAAGAACTGGGATGTAGCTTAGCAGTAAAGCACCCAGAGTTCATACCCCAGTACCAATGGTGGAGGACTCTGATCTTGACAGTTACAGGCAGGTTTCTTCACCCAACACTGCCCCTTCTCCTAGTTGTGCGCAGGATGTTTTTAGAATCTGATCACCTTCCCTTTAGAGCACTTTCTGCCCATTCTGCCAATTTTGAGTTCCTCTATATTCCCTTGGACCTCTAGGGGCTATATTGTAACCTAGGCAGTTTATAGTGTAGAAGTTAAGAAGATTGTGGAGCCAGGTTATTTGTGTTCAAACTGCACCACGCTTGCCAACTGTTATAACCATAGCAATTTCCCTTACCTCACTGTGCCTCAGTTTTCTCTGTAGTAAAAAGTGACATTCATAGTACTTAGGCTGTTCTAAGGATTAAGTGAGTGATTTAATCCACATTAAGCCTTTAGAATAGTACCTAGCATATGGTAGGTGCTGCATAAGGGGTTAATATTATCATTGAGGTGGAGATGTTCCGTCTTCACTGATAACTAGTATTTTAAAACTGACTGCTGGGCATTGTAGTACAAGCCTATAATTCCAGCTTACTCAGGGTGCTGAGGCAGGAGGATAGGATTGGGGATGTAGTTCAGTAGTAAAATGTTCCTGAATTTAATCCCCAGTACCAAAAAAGATAACTATGACTGGTCTTCCGTGTGTGTGTGTGTGTGTGTGTGTGTGTGTGTGTGTGTGTATTACTAAGGATTGTACCTAGGGCCTCACACATGCTAAGCAAGTGCTCTGCCTATCTCCCTAGACCTTTGCATTTTTGTTTTGAGAGAAGGTCTCACCGAATTGCCCACGCTGCCCTTAAACTTGTGATCCTCTTGCCTTGGCTGCCTGCCGCTAAGATTACAGGTGTGCATACCACCTTTCTCAGCTTGATCTTCCAGCATTTAAATAAGACTTGAGTACTGACTTCTACTTCTCAGTGTAGATGCTTGAAAACATAGCAGGTGGGATTAGGGTTAGGCTATTGGAACACCTCTGCTGGTAAGGAGGCTGTCTACCCCTGGCTATCCTAGAAGACTTTTCTAGATTATACTCGGAAACTAAGTGGGTTTTTTGGTGGTTGTATTTTGAAATATGGTCTCACCATGTTGCTCTGCTGGTCTGGAACTTGTAGGCCAAAGCCTACAAGCCTTCTGAGTAGCTAGCTGAGATTATGTGCATGGTCCTCTGCATCCAGGTTAAGTTTTTTTAGTTTTCTTTTTGTGGTGCTGGGGTTTGAACCTACGGTCTCAAGTATGCTAGACAAGCACTTTATCGCTGAACTACATCCCCAGCCCATAGGTTTTGTTTTGGTTTGGTGTGTGTGTGTGTGCGCACGCGCATGCATGCATGCGCGTACGCACACTTGAATATTTTTGGTTGTAGATTGACAAAATAAATTTTATTTATTTTTGTGGTTCTGAGGATCGAACCCATTGCCTCACACATGCTAGGCAAGCTAGGTAAGCACTCTGCCATTGAACTACACCAGAGTTGTTTTTTTGTTTTTTTTTTTTTAATGAACTTTTTAATTTTGGAATAATTTTAATTTTATAGAAAAGTTAAAAAGACATTGCAGAGAATTTCTGTATGTCTTCACCCAGTTTTCCCCCTTGTTAACATCCTGCATTACTAGGATACATTTGTCACAACCAAGGAAGCAACATTAATTAGCACATTACTGTTGACCAAGTGCCACTCTATTCTAATTTCACTAGTGGGTCCCTAATGCTTTTTTTTCTATTAACTGGGAAAACAAAGTGCAAAAAATAAAAAATAAACAAAAATGGAGAAAATAAAAAAAAAGTGTAGTGGTGCTTTTCTGTGATCCCAGCTACTCTGGAAGAGGAGTGCAAGTTCAAGGCCAGCCTCACCAATTTAGTGAGAGACTGTCTCAAAATAAAAAATAAAATAGGACTGAGGAAGTCATTCAGTGGTAGTGTGCTCCTGGGTTCAGTCTCCAGAACAAACAAAACAAACTAGAAATGTCCTTTCTCAGTAGGAGAGTCTTGTTACTGGCTGTGTGTGGTACATACTATCTGAGAAGGTAATGGTGCCAGGACTCTGGCTCCTCTGTTTCATCCTCTTGTGCCCTTTTCTTTCTAGCTAGTGAATCCCACCCAGTTCACCAGTTCACCTAAGCTATTTGATTTAGTTTTGCTGAATGGGTGCCAGTTCACACACCTAACTATCCAGGCCTTCCTAGCATGTTCTAGTTATGGTGGTGGGTTATCAGTGACTTGCTGCCACCCCAGTTCTTGGAACCCTGATCCCTTACCAATGCCCATGCCTGACCCAGGCCCATGGCCCCTCCAGATTCACAAAGTCCTCAAGGGTCCAGGTACCCAGCTCTTCTGCTCCTCATTTGGGGTTGGGAGTAAGGGTGGGGCTGCTGGGGACTCTTTTTCAGTGCGGAGGGGCCTAGCTTTGGGAGTGAGACGGCCGTTGCAGGCAGGTTGCATCAGCCCTGGCTCCTTGAAGGGGAGGGGGAGTAAAGGAATTCTCTGGGGGCCTGAGAGCACCTGGCAATAACTCCTGGGTAGCAGAGCCATAATAGCAAGGATCCAGCACAGCAAGGGAGCAGAGGTGCAGAGGGGGAGGGAGACCAGCCATCTGTGCAGGACCTTGATAACCTGAGACTTGATGCCAAAAAGGGACCTCATATCACAGGAGCCCCCAAATTGGCTTGCAGGAGACAAGACTGAGGCCCCAAAAGGTAAAGGGGGTTGTGCAGAATCACATTACTCCTTAGATAGAGCCCAGGTATCATGACACTGCACAGCTTCCGGGCCCCACGAGGCCTCCAAGCCTGGACCTTCACCTTAGATTTGCTGCTGCTCACAATTGCCAAATTCTATTGATCCCACCTTGCCCCTTGCCATCCCCTCTGCCCTCAAGGAAGCCCTCTTCACCTGCCCTATTGCATCAACCTCTCACTGGTTTCCTAATCAGGGTGGCAGGTTAGCATGATAAAAAAGACTCTTGAATTTTATGTCAGACGAATTAATGTTCTGGTCCAGAGCCCACAGCATTTAGTTCTAGTTTTAGGGGTACAGGCAAAGGCCTAGTGTGCCTAACCCTCAGCTGCCTTCTGCAGAGTGGGTGAGAACCAGCCTGCTGGGTTCACATCCCAAGCTCTGCTGCTTTTTGACCCTTAGAAAGTGTCATTATCTCTGATTGTTTTCTCACCCATAAAATAAGGCTGAAAAGATCCACCTCATAGGGTAGTGATGTGTATTAATGTATGTAAAATGCCTAAAACAGAGCTGGGTGTATGGGAGTTACCCTCTGAGCATTCGCTCTTTCTTGCTAAGGCTTCAGGTGCTGGAGGATTAAGGAAATGACATAGATAAAGCCTGGCTTTTACTGGGAGTTCAGGATCTATACAGGCTTCTTTCTTTTCCCATTCCCTTTACACTTTGTGCTTCTTTCAGAGCCATATCACAGAAAGATGTCACTGTACATGATTGATTCCTCGAGCACTTAGAGGGTATCACTAACTCACTCTTTCCTAGAATTGTTCCCTACAGCTCCTCGCCCTATGCAACCATCTCCATAGGTATCAGTACATTTCTAGTGAGTTGCACATGCACAGAGGCTAAAGAATTTGCTGTCCTGGTCCCTGATCAGTGCCAAGAAGGGTAACTCTGTCACACAAGCTGGGGGCAGGGATTGAAGGTGGGCATTCTGACAAACAAGGGCAGGAAGGCCAAGGCCAGTTTAGCTGGGGAAAGGACAGTGCAGGGGGCTGGGCAGGCAGAGCACAGGCTGCCACGTGTCCCAGTGGCTCAGAGTCCTCCAGAGCTCCTCCCTTGCCCTAAGGCTACCTCAACCCCCTCTTCAGAAGTAGTCTCAGCACTCAGAGCCTGGTTAGGTCCCATGCTCCTGACCTGCTTTGGAATCCTAAATGTTACCATCTTCTGTGACAGGTTGCCACAAATTCAGTGACTCAGAACAATACATTTACTCCCTAACAATGCTGGAGGACAGAACTGTGTTCTCTCTGGAGGCTCTAAGAGAATCTGCTCTAGCCCTTATCAGCTTCTAGAGGCTACCTCGTTCTTTGGCTTGTGACTTCTTCACACCACTCTAGCCTCTGCTCTCATCATCATACCTCCTAGTTCCTCTTCATCTTCTTGCTCTTACTCTAATGAAGATTCTGTGATTGCATTTAGAGCTCGCCCAGATGATCCATGATACTGTCCCCATTGAAGATTCTTAATAATGTATGCACAGGACCATTTACTTTAGAAGGTAATGTTCACGGGGTTCGGGGTAGGACACAGACAACTTTGAGCAGCCATTATTCAGCCTACCACATCCTTCCTCTCACAGTCTCAGTTTCCTCATCTAACAGGTAAAGGATAGGCCAGGCCTGGGGTGCCTCCTCTCTTGCATTCCCACAGAGATTGGAAATAGGAAAAGAATGGGGCAGACTGAGAACAGTTGACAACCTAATGTTCTGGAGCCCAGAATGCCATCACTTATCATTGTGTGTGGCTGCACTCCTCTGTGCTGCAGTCACCTGATCAGGAAAATGCGGACAATGGTAGAACTCCCTCAGAGGTCAGTAATCAGGGTCAGAGTTAACACATGGAAAGGTCTAGACCAATGTCTGGCTTAGAAAGTATGAGGTGCCCCAAGACAGGGCTATCATTGACCCAGAGGCAAGGGTGGGCCCCCAAAGCACCGGGACCACTTGGAAGGCACAGATACTGCTTGGAGACAACTTATTATACTAGGCAGCAGCTCCAACCTGACAGTACAGAGCTGCTGATTTTATAAGAGGAGTTGGAAATCAAGATTTTTTTTTTTTTTTTTTTTTTCTGTGAAATCCAATGTTAGCAAGTACTTCAGAGAGGAAAAAAAAAAAAAAAACTTGAAGACTCCCAACAAATCATGATTGTGTCTAGGGCTCTTATGACTTTCATGTTCAGTCATTTCCCTTTCCCAAGTCTTTAATCCTCTCTGACCATAGCAGAGGGCATGAGGAGCTAAGTGCTTATTATAGAGTCACAGAGAAGTGGGATCATGCCCCTCTCTGCTGGATTGAATAGGAACAGGGTCTCATTCAGATTTGGGCCAACCCTTTGTAAAGTTTGGCAGTACAGCACTTGGGCGTAGGTACTTGCTAGGAGGAGAGGGTTATTACCCTATCTCTTCCTCATCAATCCTCCATGCCCCAGTCAAAGGCCACCAGGAACACATCTCTCATTGCAGGGAGAGATCCACAGAGACCCTGGGGGATGAGCATCTCAGGGAGTGTTGGGAAGGGCTTTGTCAGGTGATTCGGCAGGTTCAGGAAAGTGGGCTTTGCTCTGGGTTGGGTGCTTGCACTGGTGGAGACTGAGGAGGACTACTGGAACCAGTACCATGGTTTTTTAGGAAGCACAGATCAGCTCTGAGCCAGGGGTGAGTGACCATTTTTATAGTTTGGAAAACTTTCATGTTTTTGTCTGTGATAAGATGTGATTCCAAGAGTGGTCTTTTCTCAGTGTTCCACAGTCACAGTGGTCTTGCCTGATACTAGCATCCAGCAGGAGAGCACCAGGGCCTAGTCATTCCGACTGCTTCTGTTTCTCACAGCAAATATGTGCATCTTGCCAAGATGGAAAGGGGGATGAGAGAGCTAGCAGGACTGAGTGGCAGCACCCCTCCTTTGGCAGGCCATGATGCCTGGTTTCCACAGGGGCACCTGGGCATAGGAAAAGTATCTGGGCCTGGACCCAGCCAACTCTCCTGGGCTGGGCAGTCTTAGTGGAAGCTGAAGGGAGAAAGAGGAAGAGGAGGAAACTACAATGTGAAGACTCACAGAACCCCTGGCTCCTTGCTGTTCCTCAGCAATATTGTGAACACTATCTGTGGAGAAGGTTGAGAGTCATGGCCATTAGAGTACCAAGCCTTAGTTCTGCTAGATCAAGTCCTTTGCTGTTTTTCTGACCTTCCTCCCTGCCCCTGCCATGGAGCAGGAACTGCAGAAACAGCAGGTGAGAGGCACGAGCAGCTGATGCCCCTCTTCTTGCCTTACCTCTGTGCCATGAGGCAGATAAGATGAACTGGATTCAAGAGTGAAACCTAGGGCTGAAGAGATAGCTCAGTTGGTAGAGTGCTTGCCTTGCAAGCACAAGGCCCTGGGTTCAATCCCCAGCACTGCAAAAAAAAAAAAAAAAAAAAAAAAGTGAAACCTAAACTGGTCTGGAAGATCATGGAGATGACTGACCTAAGGTGTCATCACAGATGTGGCATGGGGTGGTGGTGGTAGGGAATGAAAATATGTCACATTGGAAAGGCAGGAGGGGCTCAGTAATGGTGGAAGCTCAGCTATGGAGCCAGACCTAGGTTAGAGCTGTAACTAACTGTGTGACTTGTGACAACTTAAGTTCTCTTGACTTCAGTTTTCTTGTCTGTAGGATGGGAATAAGAGTTCCCATCTCATAAAGTTGCTACAAAAGAGAGTTGATGCAGGTAAATCCCTGAAAATGGGACCCAGCACACAACAAATGCCTATGGAATATTAGTGTGGTGATTCCACCCAGGGGCCAGGATGGGAACTGTAGTTGGTTCTAGTTCTCAGAATCAAAGCCACCCTGCCCCCAGCTCTGGCTGCTTTCACCTGGTTCCCAGAGAGACTTCCTTCATGGCAACTGTCTCTACCATAGCCTGACCTGAATGCTTCCCTCCCTCCCCACTGACATCACTGTTTCTCCCCTGGGGAAGGTAGTGTTGAGAAGAGAGAGGCCCAGGAGGGAGCACAGTGATGTGCAGTTCTCCACCCACCACCCCCATAATGTCCACTTGCTACCCCCTCTTCAGGGCTCAGTGTCCTATCCACACCCTGCTGTGTTCCCTATGGAACCTCCTGATGACCTGCACAGGTGACCAGAATATTTCAATTCCATTTTCTTCCTCAGACAGCATTACCAGCTACCCCAAGAGAAAGTGTGGTCCTGTCTTTACAACAGCCTGACTCCTGCCCACCTCTGCAACTTCACTATTGCCCTTGACCTGACCTTCAAACTACTTGGTTGGTTACTTGGTTGATTTGTTTAATGTATAAGCCACATGCAGTTATCAGAGTATATAATTTAGTGGTTTATAATACATTGATATAGAGTTGTGCAACCACTTGTACAACTTTAGACTATTATCATCACCCCAAAAAGAAACCCTTGGCTATTACCTCTCAATTCTTTTCCTGCCCAGCCCTAGGCAACTCTAATCTACCTCCTGTATATATATATAACCTATTTTAGACATTTCATTTATGTAGAATTATACAAATCATGACCTTTAGTTTTTGGCTTCTTTACTCAACATCATATTTCTCTTTGTGTGTGTGTGTTTGTACACCACACATGCATGCTGAAAATTGAACAGTTGAGCTACATTTCAAGCTCTTAAGCTCTTTTTATTTTTTGCAACAGGTTCTCACCAAGTTGCTAAGACTGGTCTCAGATTTGCAATCCTGCCTCAACTTCCCAATTCTCTGGGATTGTTGGTGTGTGCCACCACACCCAGTTCAGCATCATGTTTTCAAGGTTCTCTGCTCTGTAGCATATATCAATGCTTCATGACTTGTCTTTTCTTTTCTTGGTACCAGAGAGTGAACCAGGGTTGCTTAACCACCGAGCTACATCCCCAACCATTTTTATTTTTTTAAATATTTTTAATTGTAGATGGACACAATACCTTTATTTTATTAATATACTTTTATGAGGCTGAGGATAGAACCTAGTGCCTCACACATGGCTAGGCAAATGCTCTACCACTCAGCTACAACCCCAGCCCCCTTTTTCTTTTTTATTTTGAGACCGGGTTTCACTAAGTTACTGGCACTGACTTAGAGCTTGCAATCCTCCTGCTTCAGCCTCCCCAGTAACTGGTATTACCGACGAGTACCACTGTACCCAGCATCAGCACTTCATTCCTTTTTAGGACTGGATAATATTCCCTTGTGTGGATGTGCTACATTTTTGTTTATCCCTTCATCAGTGGACATTAGGGTTGTTTCTACTTTGGAGCTCTTATGAATAACGTTACCGTACTGTTCCTCAGAAAGCTGCTGGAATTATAGGCATTTACCATTGTGCCCTGCTACATAGCAGCTTTTTAACAGAGGTTACCTTGAAGGTGTTGTAGACCAGAGTGTAAGATAGTGTTCAAGGGAGGCTTGGTTTATTGGTGATAGTTCCAGAAAATATGTCTAAAGAAAGGATGGTATTAATTATATAGTTAAATTTTAAATGTTAAGGGTTGCGGTTGTGGCTCAGTGGTTGAGTGCTTGCCTGGCATATGTGAGGCACTGGGTTTGATCCTCAGCACCACATAAAAATAAATAAAATAAAATAAAGGCATTGTGTCCATTTACAACTAAAAATTTTTTTTTAAAAAATTTAGATGTTGAAAATGCAATTGGGTGTAATTTTTTCAGTACAAGAAAGAAAACAATTCTTAGCAAAAAGGTAGGAATCCTGGCATCAGAACACTCCTCAGGTCTCTTTCAGTTCTATTGTTTTACATTAAGAGCAGTGGTTCTAGACTCCTTATGAACCAGGCACATTGGCGTGCACCTGTATATTCAGCTACCTGGGAGACTGAGATAGAAAAACCATTTGAGCCCAGGAATTCAAGACCAGCTTGGGCAGCATAGTAAGACACCCCCCCCCCCCCTTTTTTTTTAAGTTGTTGACAGACCTTTATTTTATTCATTTATTTATACATGGTGCTGAGGATCAAACCTAGTGCCTCACACATGCTAGGCAAGCACTGTACCACTGAGCTACAACCCCAGCCCAAGACCCTCTTTTTTTTTAAAAAAAAAAAAAAAAGTTCTTCCTTAAGATCTATTTCTCTGATTATTTCCTGGCTTCCTTACTATGCATGTCTAAGCTGATTGGTGTTCCCATGGGGAAGATTGCTATTTGTCCCACCACCTGAGCTCCTTGGGTGTGGCTGGGCCTCAGGAGTAGGAAAGAGAATGTAATTGCTAATTAGTTGTAACTAGTTGGGAAAGGGTATTTTTCAGGGGAAAGAGGGAAAAACAGAATGTTGAGGACCTTGAAGAATCCAAGAGTCATTTAGGTACCACCCTGTGTAGCAAGTGACAGATATAGGATTTGGGATCCTCAGACAGGTCAGTGCCTCAGTTTCCTTATCTACTAAATGAGGAGAATAAGCCTGCTGAAATACATTAAATAAAGAAAGAACAGTGTGTCAGCATACTGTCTCTTAGGTACAAACAAGGAGAATACAAATTGCACATTTGCTTAGGTGCACAAAAAGCCTCTAGAAAGAGACCCAAGTAACAACTTGTCTCCAGGAGTGAGATCCAGGTGACTTGGGACAGGGGACCAGAGTTTCCCTTATTGTACTTTTTCTTCATAGCACTACGAGAACATAATAGCACCTGGTCACAAAATAAGGTGGTTTTTTTTGTTGTTGTTGTTTTTGTTTTTAACATTAGGTAATGTGCATGTGTCATAACAAGGTTTAACGGGAGGCACAGTTCTCAGAGCAGTGTGAATGTTCAGTCATTATGCTTATAACTGAAAAGATCCAAGTTTGTCTTTTTTTTAAGCCCACCAATATGTCATTGGTATGGCTGAGAAATGGGACAGATGTGGTGAGACCTCTGTGGCAGATACATGCAGGAACATATGAACATTTGAATGTTAAATGTCTGAACATGCACTAAAGATTACTGTGATTCATTCTGGAAGAAAAGACTCACTCACTACACAGATCACTATGATCTGATCTGTGCAGGGAAACTTCTTGCTGCTCTACCAACTGAGAAGCAGACAGACACCTGTTCTCTGTCTTTGAATAGGCCTGTAATCCTTAATGCAAGTAGGAGTATCTGGGAGGTTCAAAGGCCTTGGGGAGGAATGGGCTAGATGAAATTAGTACCAAATCCCAGGCAACCTAAGGAGGTAAGAAACCAGCCTCTCTGTTCCTTCCACCCTCCCTGCTATTGGGGATACCCCAGACTGTGGAAGAAGACTGTCCTGAGAGTGCTTGAGGGGTGGGCTGAGATCTGCTCGGCTGCAGACTTGGCTTAGAAAAGCACCTACACCACTTCTCTGGCTGGTTTCCTGAAACTAGAGAGAAAAGTCTGCCCCTCAGTCAAGTGACTGGGTAAGAGCTGGATAGAACAGTCCAGGCCACCACGAGCTCCTGTAAGTAACCAGGATGAGTCTGCCCCATAGGACTCCTCCTGTGGCTTATTGCCATCACGCTGTAGCCTGGCCTCACAGGCCTTTCTACTGCAGAACCTGCCAGCAATGCCTCTCCTCTGCACTGCTGTCTCTTCCAGGAGCATTGACACCTCTGCCTTGGCTGAGGTCTTAACACGGTGCTTGTTGTTCATCAGTTGGTTTCCGTTCTTGAAGGCAGGCTCTGAGCTGATCTGTTCCCTGAGGCTTCGAGGGTTTCCTTTGACATGAGGGAGAGTGGGAAACTAAGTGGTTCAAGGGATATTTAAGATAAATGGACAGCAAGTACTATGTGACATGTTGGGTTTGCTGGCTGGTGATGCTGCCCAGTGAATATGCTCAAATGGACAAAAGATGGTATTTTAAACAGGAAATCCCTGCAGAAACACTGGGTACAGGCCCAGCACCACCATGGGGGGGCAAGTGAGGGAAAGTAGTGCCCAAGAGAGTTTTTTTGTTTTTATTTTCAGACGGTCTCACTAAGTTGTCCGGGCTGGCCTCAAATTTGTGATCCTTCTGCCTCAGCTTTCTCAGTATTTTGGGGATTAGAGTCAACCTTGCTAGGTTGCTGAGGCTGACTTTGAACTTGCAGTCCTCCTGCCTCAGCCTCTTGTACTGCTGGGATTACAGGCATGTGCCACCACACCCAGCTCCAGTGCCTTTCTTGACCCCAACTCTAGACTGTTTTTTCCCATCTATTTTTCTAAATTCACTTCTTTCTCTATTCTTCCCACTGTCCTCTTTCCCAGTTTCCTCTGGCTGTCCTCACAAACTTAATGGTTTAAGCAGTACAAATTTATTCTTGTATAGTTCTGTACTCCTGAAATCTAAAATGGGTCTACAGGGCTGTATCCCTCTGGGGGCTCTGGGAGAGAGTTCATTTCCTTACCTTTTCCAACTTCTAGAGGCTATCTACCTTGGCTTGTAACCTCTTCATCTCCAAAGCCAGCAGCCTGGTGTCTCTCAGACATTTTTCCATAGTCGTCACTCTCTTTCCTCCTCTTCCTTCATTCTGCTGAACAAACAGCCCATATGATTGCCTTAGGCCCTCATGGGCAATCCAGGATCCTCATCTCAAGATCTTTAATCACATCTGCCAAGTCCCTTTGGCCACGTGAGGAGTGTAGTCACAGGCTCCAGGATAAGGGTATGGGCTTATTTGGAGACCATTATTCTTTCTGCTGTCCCCCCATATTTCTAATCCATTCTTTCTTCTTGATCCAAGGCTAAGGTCTTCCCATATTCCTTTTCAGACACAGCCCTACTCCAGACATCTAAGGAAAGGGGCTAAGGTTAGGGCAAGAGGAAATCAGAAGCATCCCAGGACTCAGTATCAGTGACACCTGCCTTCTTGGCCACACTCTCCTACTGTTTCTGTCCCCTCAGGACCTTGTTCCATCTCCTCACTGGTCAGGAACGTTCTTCCCACTGAGAGGCCTTGGTTGATCCTCCCACTGCCTTTAGTCTTTGCCTAGACTTGAGATGCCTGCCCTGCCTACCACCTTCACCCGGCACTGTGCCCCAGCTCCCCTTGCCCTGACCTTTTCCTTTACCCATAATGCCGAGCTTCTTCTAACACACAGTAGTCAGTCATGTCTGTTGTTTCCTTTCTCCCATTAGAATGTAAACCCCACGAGAGCATGTCTTACAGCACATTTCCAGGCCTCAGACAGTGCCTGGTACAGCAAGTGCTCAGAAGTTTTTGCTACATGAACAGATGTAATGGAAGTAATTTATTTCTGCTCTATGATGCCCCCTCAGTGAACAAGTCTCTTGCAGGGATGGTTTACTGGGGATTAAACCCAGGAGCACTCGACTTCTGAGCTATGTCCCCATCGTTTTTATTCTAAGACAGTCTTACTAAGTTGTTGAGGCTAGCCTTGAACTTGGGCATCTCCTGCCTCAGTCTCTCAAGTTGCTGGAATTACGGTTGTGCAGCACTGTGCCCTGCAGGAACAAGCCTTTATTCCCCTGTGTTTTCATCACCTTACTTTGGGTAGTGCTGAGTGAACTATTATTCTAGTAAATAATTCAGGTGAAGTTAGAACTTGGAGTGGCAAAACAACTTAAGATGGAGGGGCGGTAGTACAACTGAGTGATGGTTGGCAATGACAGAAGAGAACCATGGTTCCCACACGGGGGGTGGGATGAATCTGTAGGTCACAATCCCAGGTGGGTCTTTCTTCAGCTCTCAGGGAAATGAAAAGTGGTAACAGTGTTCTGAAACACAAGAGCAGATGCATGGGGAGTGGCAAGAGGGATCAGTAACCTCGGTGAGCTGCAGGTGGCTACAGCTGAGTCCTATCAAGCCCGGATCACCTGTCCTATCAGCCTATCACCTTTACAGGAAATGCACCATTTCCTCAGTTTGGGTTCCTCTCTGCTTCCTCCAGCACCATTGGCTTCTTTTTTAGGAAAACTCTCCCCTATGGTAAAAATGGAAATGCCTGTGTCAGAGCTCATGATAGCTTGCATTTATGAGAAACTCTCCACGTTTTGGCTGTCAGTGACCCTACAATTTTTGTGCTCATTTTTCAGATTGAGATGCTCTCACCTCTATGCTCTATTCTCAGAGTCTCAGGTCAGGCCTTGGGCTCTCAGCCCAGACAATTGCCCTAGCCTTAGCCTAGTGCCCCCTCATATCTGGCCATGATAATCCCCGAACACACACACCCCTTAAAGTCCCCTGTGGCTCCCTCAACAAAAAGTTTGAGTTTCCAGCCTAACGTACGTGACTCTGCCAACTTCTACCACATCTTGTCTAACTGTCCTCAGGACCACCCTCAGGCTTAGTGATTCACTCTAAGGATTCACCAAGCTCACCAGAACTGTTATACTCATGGCCAGTTTTTTACAGCAAGAGGCCACAAACTAAAATCAGCAAAGGGAAGTGGTGCATAGGTCTGGGCAAGACCAGGGATAAGCGTCCAGGTGTCACTCCTTGAGAGTTCATGGACAGCATTTAATGCTCCTAGCAACAACATGTGGCAGCACACATGGAGTACAGATATGCTGCTTGACCTAACATGATGCTGTGTCCTGAGAAACCCATCATAAGTTGAAAACGTATGGAATATACCTAACCTGAACAAGCTGGTTTAGCAGCACTGCATACTTGAAATTGCTCTTATGATTGAAGGGTTGACTGCAAGCAACCCCTTGTTGGCTGCTGTCCAGCATCTCAAGAGAGGATCATTCTCTTTTTTTTTCCTTTTTTTTTTGGGGGGGGGCGGGTTGCTGGGGATTGAACCCAGGACCTTGTGCTTTTGTGCTTACAAGGCAAGCACTCTACCGACTGAGCTATCTCCCCAGCCCCAAGAGAGGATCGTTCTGTGTGTCACTGGCCTGCAAAAAGAGCAAAAATTGAAGTACAGTTTATGTTGAATTCATATCACTTTCACACCTTTTCGAAATCAAGAAGTTGTAAGTTGAGCCAGGCATGGTGGTGCAGGCCTGTAATCCCAGCAACTAAGGAGACTGAAGCAGGAGGTTCACAAGTTCAAGGCCACGCTCAGCAACTCAACCAGGCCCTCAGCAGCTCAGTGAGGCCCTGTCTCAAAATAAAAAATAAAAAGGGCTAGGGATGTACCTCAGTGGTTAAGCAGTCCTAGGTTCAATCCCCAGTATCAATTTAAAAAAAAAAAAAAAAAAAAAAAGATTTTTTTAAGTTGAACCATTGTAAATTCGGGACCATTTGTAGTGCCAAACAGGGAAGTTCACCTGAACCTTGATATCCAAAGTGTCCATGGTGATCAGTTCCATGGGCAAGGAACATCTTTGTAAATAAACTTAGATATTTGATCCTCTCTGTCCACTATGAATCAGTGTTGGTTATAGACTATCTGGCATGGCCTAAGGCCACAGGAGAACCAAACACTTATCTGTCTTCCAGGGTCTTAGACATTCTCTCCCAGGAGCTGGACAAGAGCCAGTCTACTTGGAATGTTCAGGTTCTGGACAGCCCACACCTGCCAAGTCAACCCTTTACTGCACATCCCACTGTCTCATTAGCCACTCCAGATCCATTTACACCCCAGAGATACCTGCTGTTTCAGGCTCTCTTGTGTTCTCACAGGATCCTCCCCCACCTGGATGACTTCTCCTCCTTACCCAGATCCTGGCTGGCCCTGACAGCCCTGATTCTTTCAAAACACTTAAGACTTGTCCCTGGGATCCAGGTCAGGGTAAGAGCCTCTTCCCTGCTCCTGTGACATGTGCCCCAGCCCTGTCTCCACCTGGAACCTAGTCCTGAAGCTCACATATGACATACCTCTGATCACCTTGATGGCAGGAGCCATGGCTTAGCTCACAATTCTGGCCCTCATAGTCCTGGTTGATAAGATGAACCTACCTCGAAGTTTGCTTTCAGGAGTGAATAATAATGTCAAAAGCACATAGAACAGGGCTGGATCAGCATGTATGCACCATAAGAATAGATCCCTGACTCCTGAGGCATCAGAAACTGATGGAGCATTGAATCAGTAGGGAGCCATTACACCAGTCAAGCCCACAGAAATTTTTTTTCTCTGGTAGTCTACTAGGATTGTTTTTTGTTGTTTCCCTCTTTGTAATATTGGGGATAGTACTGAGTGCTTTAACCCTGAGCCTACATCCATTAGCCACCTTTTTTTGTTTTGTTTGAGACTGTTGAGGTAAGTTATCCAGGCTGGCCTCAAACTTGTGATTCTTCTGCCTCAGCCTTCTGATTTGCTGGGATTATAGGTGTGTGCTATTATGCCTAACTCTTGTAGTCTTTTAATAGTAGTAAAGAACTTTTTATAAATGTTCTTTGAAAATTTTAGCTGCAACTTATTAATAGCAGAAGCTCTCTCAAACTGAGTTCTTGAGAACTGAAACGTAAATTTAGCCATTCAGATGTTTTGGCTTCTAATAACAAACCCAGTTCAAGGTGGCCCAATAGTGAGGAGGTATAGTCTCACACATGAAGAGGTCTGGGAGCTGAGACATCTGCCATGGTCTCTGGAGAGTAAAGGACTTTGGGGGGAGAGTGGGGGATTACCAGATATTGAACCCAGGGCACTTAACCACTGAGCCACATCTTCAGCCTTTTTTATTTTTTGAGATGGTCTTGCTAAGTTGCTGAGGCTGGCCTTGAACTTGGGATCCTCCTACCTTTTCCTGAGTCGCTGGGATTGCAGGTATACACCATGGGACCCAGCATGAAGGGACCTTTCACAGAATTCCTTAGGACAGCTTGTAAAAATGACAAGGTCAGGATCCCACCTCTAGAAGGTTGACTTCCTTGACCTGGCAGTGTTATCTTTTAAGTGCTCCCAGGTAGTACCACTGGGCAGCCAGTTGAGATCTACTGGATTAGACCAGGCCAGTCCAGCATGTGACCCTGGGGACATCTCCCACATGACTGTGGAAAAAATAGGGGTCCATGAAGAAAGCAAAGGACACAGTGAAAGGGATGAGGACAGCTACGGTAGGTTTCTTCTGACTTCAGCTAGGAGGTGAGTTCCTGTTAACACATCCAGAAATAAGAACTGGCTTGGAGAGGGAAGAAGAAACAGACCCTTCTCAGTTGTGACCTTGTTTATTCTTCACAAGAGAGTGGAGATTGCTTTTGTTACATACAGGGCATAGAAAGCTTTGGAAGAACTAGTAAGTGGCATAAGCTACACAGAATTCAAGCTTTGGTCTCTTCCTTGCATCTGGAACAGACTTTGTGCCTGAAAGCAGAAGGTACCCTGGAGCTGCACTACCTCAGCTCTTTTTGGTGAAGAGAAAATCAGAATTTGAGGGTGAAATGGAAGGAGGGGTGTGCGCCTGTGGAGCTGGAATACAGAGGGTGGTGTGGTACATGGCCCACTATAGGATAGGAATTGACTGAAAGCCCATTTCCACCTCAGCCTTTTTCCTGACCTGTGCACAGGGACCAAAATCCTGACCTCCCTTCCAAGACTGTTGGGAAGTTAGCTGAGGGTCTGGGTGAGGCATGGTGTTGGCCACACCGAGTTGTCAGGGTTGACGTCAGCTGCCCAGAAAGCTCCAAGAATTGACATTTGTAGCCACACAACCCACAGACACACTAAGCAGTGGTAACAAACTGAATTCGTTCTAAACTTGAGGTCAACCACACCTGGGGTCTTTTACGAAAGAACTTCACAGCTGGTGTTCACAGTACCTCCCAGCTCCTTTCCTCACCGTCTTCCAGAGGTGTCCACAGTGTGAAAATGCCTTCTGTTCCTGCCTTGTGGCCACAGTGAGAGTGAGTACCCTGGCTTTTACCCTTCCTACATTGGTTATACATCAGTACCCTACGTGATACCCCAACTTTCCTGAGGAGAGAGCTAAACTCAGAGGTTTGCTATTCCTTATCATCCAAGAGAATGACTTGAGTCCCACCTCCAATCTACTTCAGAACCGTATTCCTTTCCTCTGGCTACTCTCACAAATTACCACAAACTTAATGGCTTGAACCGACACACATTGGTTCTCTTATAGTTCTGCAGGTCAGAAGTTCAAAGTAAGTTTTACAGGGCCAAATCAAGGTATGGACAGGGCTGGTTCTTCTGGAGGCTATAGGGGAGAATCCGTTTCCTTGTCTTTCCCTAGAGACTGTCGCTCAGGTTCTTGTGTTCAGGGAACATACTCCCAGGTTCTCCATTTTTTTATTTGAAGCACATTATTTCAATCTCTGTTGCCATCATCACATGGCCTTCTGATCAAAAATTTCCCTCTGCATCCATCTTACAATGTCATATGTGGTTACATTTAGGACCCACTGAATATCCAGGATAGTCTCCCCATATAATATTTGTTTTTTGTGTACATTTTGGGTTTTGTTTTGTTTGTTTTGTTGTTTGTACTGGGGATTGATTGAAACCAGGGGTGCTTTACTCCTGAGTTACACCTACAGCCCTTTTTTTTCTTTTTTTTTTTAATTTTGAGATACATTCTCACTAAGTTGCTTAAGGTTTTGCTAAGTTGGAGACTGGCCTCAAACTTGTTATCCTCTTGCCTTAGCCTCCTGAGTTGCTGGGATTACAGGCATTTACTGTCATACCAGGCCCTACTACAAGATTCTTAATCACATCTGCATAGTCCTTTTTAATGTATGTGGTGACATACTCCCAGGTTCCAGGAATTAGGCTGTGGACATCTTGGGAAGGTCATTATACTGCTTGCCACACCATCTGTACTAGAAACTAGTTAGGGCTCCCCATTGCTTATATGGAAATATTATGCTCTTCATGCTCGGGCCAGACCTGTATGGTTTGCATATGCCATTCACTGCTGCCTTTAGCTAGTCTGTGGTCTCCACCTACCTGCTCTTGAGCCCCTTTCCCCTCCAGTGATGGGGATTGAACCCAGAGCCTCGTGCATGCAAGGCAAGCATTCCACCAACTGAGCTATCTCCCCAGACCTCCCCATCATCTTTGAGGCAAGGCACAGTCTGACAGAAAGCCTGCCTAGGGTGGCTTGTTTAATTCATTAACTTGGTGTATTGCATTTGGATTGTGTTTATAAAAACTGGTTGTGAGGCCACTAATATCTCAGAATGAATTCACATTGTATAATTTGGTTCTTTCAAAAACCAAGGCCTTGAAGGGCATGGTGGCGCATACCTGTGATCCCAGCTACTCAGGAATTTAAGGCAGGAGGATTGCAAGTTGGAGGTCAGCCTTAAGCAACTTAGTGCTTAGATAGATCCTATCTCAAAATTTTAAAAAAGGGCTGTAAGGGCTGGGGATATAGTTCAATTGGTAGAGTGCTGGCCTTGCAAGCACAAGGCCCTGGGTTCAATTCGCAGTACCACAGGGGAAAAAAAAAAAAAAAGGACTGTAGATATAATTCATCTTAGTGAGACCCTCAGCAACTTAGCAAGATCCTGTCTCAAAATAAAAAGGCCTAAAAGGCCTGGGTATGTAGCTTAATGGTAAACACCCCTGGGTTTAATTCCCAATACCAAAAATAAAGTGAATGGAGATGTGCTGGCCCTGGGAGCTTCTGGGTTGCACTTTATCCCTCTCTCTTCTCTTTCCCCAAACCCATCACTCTCTGGTGGCAACTCATTGCTTCCTATTGCAGATGGCTAAGAAGATGCCCAGGGGGAAGGCCTATATTCATACCCTCTGTGGCTACACCTGCAAATAAAAGAAGGTATTGCCTTTTAGCCTGGTGAAAAACCCTAGGGGAGCACTTTGACTGACTTACCATGTCTTGATTTATTCCTGAGCCATCACCGCATCCAGAGGCATTAGTGCCCTGACTGAGCACTTGGGTCTCACACCTGTCCAAGGAGGACATAGGCTCCAGCCTGCCCTCCGTCCCCTGATGTTGTGAGGGATGTACGTGGATGCTGCCTTCAGCAGCCAGGGTCCATCTCTCAGCAGCATGAGCCAGATTATTTTCCAAACACTTTGCTTGCAGCCAGCAGGGGACCCTCACTGGGTCCCACCCTGGGAACAGGTCCCACAGGAGTTATTTTGTGTCCTTCTAGTTCCATTCACTGGAGGTGCCTCCATTTGAACCTCCTCAGGGTCCATCTCCCACTTTCTTCCTTCAGTGGAATGCTCCCACTATCCTGAACATGGTTGCACACTGCCAAGCACATTTAGTTCCTAGCACCTAGCCCTTTGAGCATGAACTTTGTGCTTCTGGATCCTTTGCTAGTTTAGCAGAGTCTAGTTAAGGTCATACAGAAGGAAGAGGAAAGGTTGCTGCCTGTTCTAATTGTCTAGCCCCACCACCCTCCAAACCAAGCATGCTCCATCATGCCACTGAGGTTGCCTTTCCAAAACTGCCATCTGATCATGTTGCTTCCTCTGCTTTAAAAATCTTCCCCAAGGTTGCGAAGCTGTTGAATTTGCTTGGAAGCCGGAGTAGCTGCCGCCACCAGAGTCTGGAGCCATGAGCGGGTTTAATTTTGGAGGCACTGGGGCTCCTACAGGAGGGTTCACGTTTGGCACTGCAAAGACAGTAACAACCACCCCTACAACGGGGTTTTCTTTCTCTGCTTCGGGCACTGGAGGGTTTAACTTTGGGACTTCCTCACAGCCAGCTACAACCACCCCTTCAACTGGCCTGTTCTCACTCACTACCCAAGCTCCAGCAACACAGACCTCAGGGTTCAGTTTTGGAACAACTCCTTCCTCTGGAGGTACTGGCTTTTCCTTAGGAATCAATGCTCCAAAGCTAAATTTGAGCAACACAACTGCCACCCCAGCCACGGTGAACCCCAGTGGCTTTTGGCTTGGCAGCAGCACCCTTACCAATGCCATATCAAGCACCGCCACCTCCAGCCAGGGGGCAGCACCCAGTGGCTTTGTGTTTGGCTCCTCTACCACCTCTGCAGCCCCAACCACCACATCTGGAGGGTTCTCCTTCACCAGTGGAAGTACGTCCCAGACTGGGACCTCTGGTTTCAACATTGGCTCTGTGGGCAGTTCTGCCCAGCCCACAGCACTTACTGGATTACCCTTTACTCCAGCAACACCAGCAACCACTGGAGCAGGGACCACACAGCCGGCTGCTCCCATACCCACTGCTGCCACTACCAGCGTGGGGCCTACCCTCTTTGCCTCAATAGCAGCTGCTCCCACCTCATCCACCACCACAGGGCTCTCCCTCTGTGCCCCAGCAACCACTGCTGGAGCTCCTGGAGCTGGTATGCTGGGGTTTAGCTTAAAAGCCCCTGGAGCAGCTTCTGGTGCCTCCACAGCAACATCCTCCACCACCACCACCACCACCACCACCACTACTGGCTTTGCCTTGAGTTTAAAACCACTGGTGCCAAGTGGGATCCCGAGCAATGCAGCAGCTGCTGTGACAGCTCCACCTGGCACCAGTACAGCTGCTGGAGCAGCCACCTGTCCCGTGATGACTTATGCGCAACTGGAAAGCCTGATCAACAAGTGGAGCCTGGAGCTGGAAGACCAGGAGCGGCACTTCCTCCAGCAGGCCACCCAGGTCAACGCCTGGGACCGTACACTGATTGAGAATGGGGAGAAGATCACCAGCCTGCACCGTGAGGTAGAGAAGGTGAAGCTGGACCAGAAGCGGCTGGACCAAGAGCTTGACTTCATCCTGTCCCAACAGAAGGAGCTGGAAGACCTGCTGAGCCCACTGGAGGAGTCAGTCAAGGAGCAGAGCGGGACCATCTACCTGCAGCATGCTGACGAGGAGCGCGAGAAGACCTATAAGCTGGCTGAGAATATTGACGCACAGCTGAAGCGCATGGCCCAGGACCTGAAGGACATCATCGAGCACCTGAACACATCTGGAGGCCCCGCTGACACCAGTGACCCTCTACAGCAGATCTGCAAGATCCTCAATGCACACATGGACTCTCTGCAGTGGATTGACCAGAATTCAGCCCTGCTACAGAGGAAGGTAGAAGAAGTGACCAAAGTGTGTGAAGGGCGTCGAAAGGAGCAGGAGCGCAGCTTCCGAATCACCTTCGACTGAACGCAGGGCTGTGGATTTGGGGCAGGGGGTGGTGGGGGTCGTTTTGTCTAGTTTGGGGTTTCTTTCAAATTACTGTGCTGTTGAGAGAATGGTTCTGTGGTTGGACTTTACCCATTAGCAAATAGGAAATATTCTGAGTCCTCTGGTCCAGGCAGCAACCTAGTGGCTGGATTTTGTGTTTTGTTTGTATCTTTGACCCTTTGCACCTACTACAACTACCCACCTCTTCCTTCTTGTTCCTGCTATGTGATAGAAAAATGCTGATCTGTCAAAGAACAATCTATTCCCTATCCAGGGTTTGTGTTCAGCAGCCACTTTGTCCAACTCAGTCTTGGATACACTGAAAAAAAGACCAAGGTTACTCCCTGTCTCTCTGAGGAGATGGCAGCCTGGTCTTGGAGTCATGAAAGTTAACCACCATGACACAGAATGGGACCGACAATGGGATAGAGAGTTTCAGAGGAGATGGTCCCCGAGGGTCCACAAGGGATGGCAAAAGGGCAGGATTCACACCCAGAGGCCTCCCTTTGCCTGGTTAATATGCATGCTCATCCTCCAGGTCTTGCCTTAGGAAACCTTGATTGTGCAAAGCTGGGTTAGGTGACCATCCTGTGGTCCCCATAAGACACTGGGCTAGCACTTCACACCATATTGTGTTGACTGTGTGCTTCTCAATCTATTAGATTGTGAGCTCCTGTGGACAGAGACTGACTGTCGTTCCCCTTTGTGTCCTCATCACATCACAGTCCCTGTCACATGTTCAATAAACAGTGAAGATGAAACAGCAAACACTAGTCCACACAAGTACCTGTTGATATGACCTGACTTGCCAGAGGCAACCAGACTTGGTTCTGAACTTCCCATGGTCAGAGTTAACTTAGTCATAGTAAGGTCCACAGCGTCTTGAAGGCCAAAGCCAGTTGGTTATATTCCAGTTGTCTTTTTTATATCTTATCTTTGTACTTTGCTGCATTCTTTGAAATACCTATGACGGTATGTTGCTTTCCTAAATAAAGTGCATTGTGAAACAAAACCACAGCTGTTTGGGTAGATATTAGGAGAAAGTTGCTTTTCAGTTTGAAAAGCAGAAGACTACTTGAGGGCTGGGGATATAGCTCAGTTGGTAGAGTGCTTGCCTTGCAAACACAAGGACCTGGGTTCAATCCCCAGTACCACAAAAAAAAAAAAAAGACGACAACTACTTGAAGCAAAACTACACTCTTTATAGACACCCATCAATATGTGATTGGACCTTTGGTGAGAGGGAGCAACACAAGTTCAAGATAGGCTTTCTGCTGACGGGATAGGTACTACAGGTGGAAGAGGAGCACCTAGGCAGTCCTGCCCCAGGGCCATGTTTATTGTAGAATCCTGTCTTACAATAATGTGTGAGTGCTGTCATCTGCCACAAGTGGGTATAAGTGTCATGGCGACATCATAGACTGCATTCCTCTCTATCCCACCGTGCCAGCTGTAGGGCTTAGGTTATGCTTTAGTGAAGCTAATGCTAGGTGAAGCTCTAGGGAGTGGGTTTGTGTGGGAGGGCAATTTCCAGGTAAACCACCCCCGCCCATGTGCCTCAGCCCTCCAGACACCCACGGGCTCAAGTGATGCCAAGTGCTTGAGTCTCGCGCTTCTAGGGGATGGAGAATCAGGCCCTTGGGCTTTCCTCAACTGGTTCCACATTAAGCTGGGCCACACATTTTGGAGATTTATGGCCCAGTTTCCGGAAAGAAGTCTTCCAAAGTTGAGATCATGAGAGATTATTTCCTTGGACTATCTTGGGCACTAAAGAACAAATTTTGTTCCAGCAGAAGCCACAGGAGAGGGAGCAGAATGGACTAGAGGAGGGAAGCCCTGACTGCCTCAGTGGCTTCCCATTAAAGCTGTGCCCACTACTGTCCTTTTTCTGCCATGGACCTTGATGCCTATCTGATCGCTTTGCCCAAAGGAAGGCCTCAAGTTCCCCTAGAAAACAGGAAACCACTTGTTTCATCTGTTTGTTCCTTCAACATCCATTTTTGGAGCATCTGCTTCATACCAGTTCCTGATCTGGCATTGTAGTTAGGAAATGGAGTGATGTTTCTCTGCCCATAAGATCATCACTGGCAGGAGCCACTCAGATGTGATTAGAGAATATTTTGAGCATACATTTCACGTGTGTGTGTGTGTTTAAATATCCCTATTACTGCCAGACCCAGTGGCATGTACCTGTAATCCCAGAAACTCTGGAGGCTGAGGCAGGAGAATCACAAGCTCATGGCCCCTGTCAGCAATTTAGCAAGACCCTAAGCAACTGGGGAGCCCCTGTCTCAAAAGGCTGAGGATGTTCAGTGGTAAAGTGCCACTGAGTTTAACCCCAGTACAAAAAATATAATATTCCTATTTGCATATTAAGCATGAGTAAAGCTTAATTACTTTCTTACAGTTGGGTTTTTGTCAGGTGTGGCGGGCAGTGACAGGAAGGATTTTGTGCTTAGGTGTTTTAACCCAAGGCCTCATACCTGCTAACTATGTACTACTATGGAGTTATACCCTCAGCTTTCTTGTGTTTAAAAAATAAACAAATTTTGAAAACAAATTGGAGTTCTGATATTTTCTTCTCATGCCCTGGGGGATCTTTGGCACACCACTTTGAAGAACACAGGCAGTTAGGATAAATAAGAATCACCATGTGTAGTGCTCTGGATCCAGAGGGAAATGGCCCCAGCAGGCCTGGGGGCAGTCAGGGAGGGTCCCCAAGAACAAAAAGGAATAGCAGTGTACTGGGGCCTCCCTTAGCATGACAACTTCATTATAATTGCAGTTTGTCCCTTTTCAGGAAGAAAACAGGCAGATGTGCTTCCTTGCCAGTCCTGCAATTGGCCCTTCCACTTAAGTTCCTCTTCATTAACTATTATGAAGACAACAAACAAGTGGTGACTAGGTTTGGAATCCAAGGCTTTTAAAGGTGATTCTCCTCACAAGCTCTCCCTGCATTCCTGTACCTTGTTTAGGAATGACCCTCAAACAATTACCCACCTTACTGCCCAACCCCTTCCCCTAGAGGACACCCCTATCCCATCAGGCTCAGCTTGGCATGGGAAGGGTCAGATTTCTGAAACAGCTTTAAGTTCCCAGAAAAGGAGTACCTTGGTCCCCTGTGGAAGGTTGGAATAGATGGTTCCCTTGCAGTGTTAACACTGGCAGTGTATTAACCGTTCATCTTGGAGTGGGGAAGCATAATGGCAGTAGATGCCAGTCTACATGGTTGTATGTGCTTCCTCACACCACAGCTGACTTCTGTCTATGTAAGGTTGGTGAACACAGATTTGGGAGGAGACACACCAGTACAGAAAATACATTTACTTCAAGAGTCTGTGTAATAGGGTAAAACACTCAAATATGAAGTGGTGGTGCATGCCTGTAATCCCAGCAACTCTGGAAGAAGTGGGGATTCCTGGAACGGAGCTCAGTGGTAGAGTGTCCCTGGGTTTAATTCCCAGGTACTGCAAAAAAAAAAAAATTAGGACATGATGGGCTTTAAATATTAATTGTCTTTGTTTTTAATAACATTTATTAAATTGTAGGTATCTTTTTAAGACTGAGTTGCTTACAAAACAAAATCCTGAGATTTTAAATCGGTTTTTGTGAATCTGATGGAGCCAGTGCCAGCATACCACTGATTCTAAATTTTGGGGGAACCCCAAAATTAAGTGCTTTAAAAGTTTGCCCTTGCTGGGAGTGGTGGTGCATGCCCATAATCCCAGCAGCTCAGGAGGCTGAGGACTGTGAGTTCAAAGCCAGACTCAGCAATTTAGGGAGGCCCTAAGCAAGTCAGCAAGACCCTGTCTAAATAAAATATTTAAAAAGAGTTGGGATGTGGCTCAGTGGTTAAGTATCCCTGGGTTCAATCTTGGGGGGTAAGCGGGGGAGTAAGTTCCTATCTTTTAGATCAGAGAATGGCAAACTGTGGTCCTACCTCTTATTGTGAATAAAGCTTAATTGGAACGTAGCCACCCCCTCACCTATACGTTGTTTTGAGTAGGACTACATTGAAACAGACGTGGCCTGTAAAATCTCAGTCATTTACTGAAAAAATTTGCCTTTCCCTGTTGTAGACAAACATCCTGAAGTATATATTTGTGAAACATCATTTGGGATTTGCTTCAAAATAATCCAGTTTGGGGAGGAAGAAAATGTAACTAGAAGCAAGGCTGTGAGATGGTGGAAGCACTTGGTTTCATCATCCTCGTGTGTCTGCTTTTATACATGTTGGAGAGTTTCCATAATAACACACTTTTAGGAAAGGAGGGCCTGCCCTCCCATAGCTTCCCAACTGCTCTAACCCACACCAGGACCTGGCATCCCTGACCCAACAAGGGCGGCACGACAAAGCCACTGCCATTCGTTCCAGTTCTGCATACGTCTGATGATGACTTCTGTCCCAGGCTAACCAGAAAGGCCATGGGCACTGAGAAAGCCCCCCACAGCTGGCCATGCAGTGAGTGCCCCCGAATCTGGGACCCAGGGGTGTTCTGGAAATGGGAGGAAGGGACAGGAGGGCTCTGTGGAAAGGGAACCCCTTTCTAAGGGTCAGGCCAAACATCAGGGGCCTTAGGTAAGTTTGTCCTCTGCTCTCTGTGCCCGCCACATCCAGGCTTGGACCTCTGACTTCTCCCTGGGTAGTCCCTGCCCCTCTGTGACTTGGATAGTGCTTTGTCATCATTTCAGTGCTGGAAACGGAATCCGGGGCTTCATGCATGATAAACAAGCTCTCTGAGATATACCCCATCCCTGTTTTTGTTTGTTTTTCCTTTTTGTAGGCAGATCCTCACTAAGCTGGCCTCGAACTTGGATCCTCCTACCTCATCCTCCTCAGTGACTGGGATCACAGGCATGGGTCACTGTGCCTGGCTTGGGGAAAATTTGAATGCTGATCACTCAGGGTCTTCAGATAGACTCAGAGAAAAGCATACAAAATGCCACACAGCAGCCCAGTCCCTGGGACGTCTGCATGGTCACTGTCATCATTCTCTGCCCTGAGGGGCCACAGGGACCCCCAGTGGGACTGGGGCCAGGTCTCTGACTGCTGTAGATGTAACCTAAACCCCATTAGAACTGAAATTATGGTTCTGGAAGTAAAACAAAGTTGGGTAGGGTTTTTCCCCCTAAAGACCATTTCTACCTAGAAGGATTAAACTTGTCTTCTGGAAATTCCACCTTAAATTCCAGGATTTCCCAAAACCAAGTGAAACAAACAGATGCTTAGTGTGGCCTCTCTCAGCACCACCGCACCTCTCACCCCCTCGTCTGACCTCAGCCCTCTGTCTGGGCATCCTGTCCTGTCTCCTGCCCACACCTTGGACACCAAGCCTAACCTGTACTGCTCTTCTTTGTGGCTCTTACCTCCCTGATCCCACCCTCACTTTGCCCCCCCACTTCCCCTGGAAACACTTGGTTGCATCCATAGACATTTTTGGTTGTTGCCCTTAGTGGAGGGTAGGGTGTTACAGCATCTAGTGGGTAGAGGAGCCACTTGGCACCCTGCACTGCACAGAATAGCTCCACCCAAGATTAACTGGCCCCAATGTCAATAGCACCAAGCTAAAGAGACCCTGCCCTGCCCCATAAATCTGAGCATGTTGAGCTGGGTTTGGTGGCACATGCCTGTAATCCTAGCAACTCTGGAGACTGAGGCAAAAGGATGGCAAATTTGAGGCCAACCTCAGCAACTTACATGCTAATTCAAAAAATAAAGAGCTGAGTTTGGTGGAGCACACCTATAATCCCTGCAACTCAGGAGGCTGAGGCGGGTGGATTGCAAATTTGAGACCAGCCTCAGCAACTCAGCAAGGCCCTGGGTCAAAAAAAAAAGGGGGGGGGGGCGCTGGAGATATATAGTCCAATGGTAGAATGTCCCTGGGTTTGATGTGGCTTAGTGGTAAAGTGCCCCCTACTTCCATTCCAAGTACCAAAAAAATTAAAAATGTGAGCTTTTTACAGCAGAAACAGTTGAGAATAAGCCTGGAGCTGGGCTGCACAGGTCCGGCGCAGGCTCACCACTCCAGCTAGTGACCTAGCCAGGCCTCAGTTTTATCCACTGTAAAATGGATCTAGCATATATTTAAGTACTACTGAGCAGTAGCTGCTGTCATCGGTAGCCGGGATTTATCATGCTTTATGTGATAGGACTCTACCCTCCATTGTAGCCACCCTCCTGTTCCCTAGATTCCACCAGGTGAGGGGAAGCCATGAACAGAGCAGCCCATTGCCAGAAGGACAAGGAATTCACTCACCCACCCTGGGGACCCAAACACCTGCCCTGATGTGCCCTAGTAGTCCTTGGCTCTGCCACCTCCACCCCTTTTCATGGTGGTTTCTAGTTCCTTAACTGGTACAGGATGTGACTATGAGACTACAGAGGCCAGGGTCTTCAGGGCAGGAGCCAGGCCAGCAAGGATCGAGGAACCCCCAATGCTGTTGCTCCCACTGTGGGACTCAGGGCAAGTCCTTCCCCTCTGAGCCTTGTGGTCCTCCTTGCCATGGTTGAGCCTCAGTTTCCTTATCTGTCAAATGCAGGCCTTGTACAAGTCACAGTGAATGTAAAATTCTGAGCATAGGGTGGCCCAAGTGGAGACTACAGCTGAAATGGCCCCTTAGTCCCTTGTTGCTGTCCGTGCTGATTTGAGCTCTTTCCCTCAGCATTCCGGCTCTGTCCAGCTCACTGATTTTGCCCCTTGGCCACTCCTCCCCAACCCCTGCATCAAGTTCTCTGACTCATTCCCGTGCACCCAATCCTCCTCACCAAACCACATCCCCCTTTGATTTACTGCAAAATTTCCCAGCCTGCTCGCTCTTGCTATTGCCCCCACCCTGGCTAGAGAACCAAATGCCTCTAACTTTTCTCCTCAGCGACCCCACCCTCTCTACAACCCCCTGTTGCTTCTTCACCATTGGCTTAGGGGCTTAAGTATTGCCCTGTGTAGAGACTCGGATGACTCCAGGTCATCTGGTCTCACTGCTGCCTGACATGAAGACCTTAAAGAAGTAGAGGCTCTGGGGAAACCATTTCTTCAAGGTGCCACCCCACACCGTGGCCTGTGCTGAGTGCATGGTATTCTCAAGGCAGGGATAGAAAGGAGGGGCAAGCATCCAACTGCCAGGTGGCCACTCAGGAAGCCCCCAGTCCCCCTGCAGCCACTATAGCTGACCAAAGGAACAGGTTCTAGTCTAATCCAAGCGCTCTCTGCAGGATCTTACCTGGATTCACCGTACCCCTTCACACTCGAACAGCCCCCACTTGACAACAGCATTCAGGAACCATACTCTGAGAGGGCAAAGACCCTGGCTGGCGGGCACTGGATCCAGGATCAGGACTGACCTGGAGCCCACATCCTGCTCACTGCACTGCTGCCTGAGAGAACACTGCTGTTCTCGTTCCACAGAGGGGAAATTAGGGCTCAAATGGTATATGGGAAGGGAAATGGAGCCAGCAGGGGCCCTATGGGCACAGCCATAGCAGACAAAGGGAGGACTCAGAGAAGAAAGGAGGTCTGACCCAGTCACGTGAAGCCCCAAGACCAGAAACCCTTGGTCCCCCTGCCCCAGGAGTCCAAGAAGCTGAGAGCACAGGGGAAGTAGAGACAAGGACCTGGTGACCAGGATGGGGCAGGTTCTGGGGGAAGCCCCCACCCTTGGCATGGTTACCTGAATATAAATTTCTGGCCTCCCGACTGCCCCAGAACTATTTGGGGCAAGAGGAAGAAAATAGACTGAGTTACTTCCTCCTGACCCCTTTCCCCAGGCTTCCAGGTTAGCTCTGACATCTGAGACTCCAAGAAAGCAGTTTCATTTCCCCAGCCAAACTTCCCAAGGGAGGAAAGGGTGGGGCCAGCTACTTTAAGAAGAGAGAGGGGGCTGCAGAGCCAGCCCTGCTGCCCTGTCCTCAGAGAGCTGAAGGTAGAGCTGAAGGTAGAGCCTCGGAGGCTGGTGTGGGGGTGGAATGGAGATGGGCCTGCAGAGAGCAGGGCTGACAGGGACAGTGGGGAGGACAAAGAGACACAAGAGACTGTCAGATGAGGAGACAGAAAGAGGGCAGAGAGAAGAGAGAGGGGCAGAAGCGGGGAGATAAGAGCAGAGGCAGGCTGGAAAGTTAGGGCCAAGTCAGGGGACACACAAGCCCAGAGAGAAAGGCAGCCGCAGGGCAAGGGCTCAGCCAGGCAGGCCACTGGGGGACAGTCAGGCTTGGGGGAACACAGGTTCTGGTCATAGTAGCCTCTGTTTTTCCTCCACCCCAGACACCATCTCCACTAAGAGTCATGGCCCAGTTGGGTAAGTTAGCAGGGGAGTGACCCTGGGACAAATGGGGCAGAATCCTGCCCCCACGTATGCTCTGACTCTTTCCTTCTGTTCTCAGCCCTGCGCCTCCTCACCCTAGTGCCAATCCTCCTCAGTCTAGCAGCCTCCCTGGACTGGAAGGTGGCCTTCAGCCAGGACCCCTTTGAGAAATGCATGCATGATCCTGACTATGAGCAGCTGCTCAAGGTGGTGACCTTGGGCCTCAATCGAACCTTAAGACCTCAGAAGGTGATCGTGGTTGGTGCTGGCGTGGCTGGGCTGGTGGCTGCCAAGGTGCTTAGTGATGCTGGACACAAGGTGAGAAGTACTTCTTATAGTCCCCCTGGGAGTCTGGAAGGAGGACACCCTTCCCATCTGGTGTGGCAGGGTGGCGGGGACAGAGAGAGACTTGTCCTTTCTCCTGAAACCCCTGCTCTAACATGTATGCCCTGAGAGATCTTTGACATGCTCTGTTCCACTCCCTCTAAATCACTCTTCTTGTTTTTTGGTACCAGGGATTGAACCCTAGGACACTTAATCACTGAGCCACATCCCAAGCCCTTTTGTATATTTTATTTAGAGACAGGGTCTCACTGAGTTGCTTAGGGCCTTGCTAAGTTGCTGAGGCTGGCCTCAAACTTGTGATCCTCCTGCCTCAGCCTCCTGAGTCACTGGGATTACAGGTGTGCACCACCATGCCCAGCTCTAAATCACTCTAAATGACAGGTGGGAGCAAGGATGAGGATTTGTGTTCGTGGAGGCAAAAACTCCAGGGGAAGTGACACTTTCAGTCTAGAGTCTCCCCTACTGAAATCCAAGAATGAGAATGAGCCAGCCCAGGGACTTCTATGCATTTGGGAAATCACCCCGTTCCTTTCCTAAACTGGGAAGTCCCTCTGCAATCCAGCCAGTGACTTTCCTGCTGGAAATGCCCACTTTCTGTTCTTCTACCAACCCCTCCCACCACTCATAAAGAAAGGAATCTTCAACTAGACATGGCGGCACATACCGGTAATACAGCTAACTTGGGAAGCTGAAGCAGGAGGACTGCAAGTTCGAGACTGTGTCTCACAATTAAAAGGGCTGGGGATGTAGCTCAGTAGTAGAGCACTTCTGGGTTCAATTCCCAGTATTGGAGCGGAGAGGGAGAGAGGAGAAAGAGGAGGGAGAGAGGGTGGGGAGGAGGGAGGAAGCAAGCAATCCTGATCTAGATACATACCACTGCAGGATGGAGGAAGGGAGAGTCTGGCATAGGGTGGGAGACTCAGTAGGAGGAAGGTCCCTGCTTTCCCCTCATCCCTCAGGTCACCATTCTGGAGGCAGATAACAGAATTGGGGGCCGCATCTTCACCTTCCGGGACCGGAAGACAGGCTGGATTGGGGAGCTGGGAGCCATGCGCATGCCCAACTCCCACAGGTGAGGCCAGACCTGGGTGCCCCCAGCCCCGCCTCTGTACTCAGACACAACCAGAACCCAACCTTGATCCCAGCTCCAGGCTTCAGTGTCTGTTTTTATTCTTTTTATGGTACTGATGATTGAACCCAGAGCCTCATGCATGCTAACCAAGAGCTCTACCACTGAGCTACACCCCCAGCACTCTGCTCCAGTTTGTCACCCTCAGGCCTAGAGGCCCCACACAAGCTGGGTCTGTACCTAATCTGCAACTTCATCTTTCACCTAATCCCAACCTCATGGTCCCCTGGCACCAGCCCCATAGTGGTACCTGCTGCAGGGCTCAGGTCACCTCCTCCAGCCAGAGCCCCTAGCCCAAGCCAGTGCCATCCCATCCCCTGCAAGCCTCCCCAGTTCTCCCTCTCCCAATGCCCTCAGGACCCTATGCACCAGCGTGACCACTGTCTCTGGCCCTTTCCCCATCCCTAACCTCCAACTGTCCTGAACTCTCTTCCTGTTCTCAAGGCAAACCTGAGCTCCAACTTCATCCCCAGTGAAAACCAGTCCCTGCTCCTGACCCAGTCCTCATCCTGGTTCTGCCCTCAGCCTTCCAACAATGTCTCCATTTCATTCCCATCCCTAGCACTGATCCCAAATCTACTCCAGCCTCATGCCCATCCCCACTTCCCTCCTCCAAGCCCCACTAGGACTGCAAACCCTGGCCCTCACCCAACCTCTCCCACATCCTCAGGATCCTTCATGAGCTTTGCAAGAGCCTGGGACTCAATCTGACAAAATTTACCCAATACGATGAGAACACATGGACAGAAGTGAATGACATGAAGCTGCGGAACTATGTGGTAGAGAAGATGCCCGAGAAGCTGGGCTACAACCTGCGCCCCAGGGAGAAGGGTCACTCACCTGAAGAAATCTACCAAATGGCTCTCCACAAAGTAGGTGGCCCCACACCCTCCTCCACCCTGACCTTCTGTGCCCCACCTTCCCTGTCTTCCCTACTGTCTCCTGCCACTGGCTCTTGCCTTTAACTCCCCCACCAGAAGCTTCCCCTTCCCACTGTGCACTGCCCTGGACCATCTTTGGCTAAAACCCTGATCACCCAGGTGATGTTTCCTGCAACCCAGACCTGTGCCATGTCCCCTGGCCACCCCTCAGCCCCACTGAGCTCAGTATCTTTCCCTAAACCCATTTGTACCCCCAGGTTCCATCGTAAAATGGCTCCATTCAGTCACGTGGGAGACCCCCAGGTGCCATTCTCACTCCCCACTCCCTTTCCCACCCCCACCACATGTTCCCACCTCTCTGTCCAGCCCAAGCCCAAGCCCAAGCCCTCTGAATCCTCACCCCAGCCTCTTCCCTGGCTGCCCAGCCTCCTGCTTCCACAGCAGTCTTCTCACTCAGAGCTGACCCTGCCCACAGCACTCTTTGGCTCTCCAGAGCCTCTCAGACAAAGTCCTAGCCCCTGAGACTCATGTGCCAGCCCTTCATGGCCTTGCCTCCCCTTCTTCAGCCTTTCCTTCTCCAAGAAATTCATTACTGCCCAAAGTCCTCCTACTGGTCCAGACACACCCACTCTTTGCTCCTTGAAGCCTGCTCCACTCAGCCGTCATCCCATACCTGCGCCCTCACCACATCTCCTGCTTCCCCACCAAGGAGCTTCTGCTTGTCCCTTGAGAGCCAGCTCCCCCGCTCCAGGAGGCCTTCCTGATGCCCTTAGGGTGGACTGGCCATAGTCAACTCTGGGAGCCCCTTCCTTGTCCATTTCCCTTCACAGACAAGGGTGAGCACCAAATCCTGGTCAGCTCTGTGCCCTGACACTGATAGTACAGGGAGCCTAGGGAAATGCCAGCCGAGCGAGTGAGTGAGTGGCAAGTGAAGGGGCTCATCCTTCTGTGGGGGGTTCCTGGTCAGGAACGAAAAGCAGATGGACAAATGAGAGGGCTGAACTCTGACCCGAGCAGCAAGGCTTCTGGCAGGGACTGTGACTTGGAACAGAGACTGAAAAGGGTGGTCACTGTGTTCCAGGCATAGATGAGGCAGGAGAATCACAGGGCACGATGGAGGCAGGAGGGTCCCAGGGGCAGCCTAGGCACTGGACATTGTTCTGTAGAACCAGAGCTGTCTTGAAAAAGGGTGACTAAGGGGCTGGTGGGAACCTGGAACACCAGGCTGAGGGGGAGCCAGAGGGCAGTGGTCAAGAGAAAGGTTGGGGAATACACCTTGTCAGCCATCATGTCTTGGCAGTGCTGACCAATGGCAGAGGGGACTTATCTTCTGTCCATGCCAGCAGTGATCCAGAAGAACACAGCTGGGCTGGCACAGACACAGTTCTTGGGTGGACTGAACTGATGAGGGGTGAGGGGAACGAACATTTAAGATACTCCTCCCCCCGGTGTCATCAGAGTTGCGGTGGAGGGCAAGGCTGGTGGTGCAGCATGGGTGGAGGCCTGGGGGCTTGAAAGAGTGGTGAATATCTGGCCTTGGGCAGAACCAGGGGAACCCAGCCCTTCCTGCTGGCACATTCTGCTTGTTCCCGGACAGGCCCTGAAAGAAGTTATGGTGCTGGGCTGCAAAAAGGCAATGAAGAGGTTTGAAAGGCTCACACTTCTGGTGAGTGGTGGCTTCGATTTTTCTGTCAGAAACGAGGGCAAAGAGGGTGCCCGCGGGGCTTTCCCAAAGAAGTAAGGAATTCAAGGCTCCAGTCTGGCTGCTCCCTGGACACGCCCCCTTTCTGGACCTCTTTTTCCCTCATGGGTTGGTTACAAGAGGGGGCCAGATCATTAAGGTCCAGAGCATAGAAACAGGAGGCCCAGTCAGGGGGAGGTTCTCGGGGAAGTGGGGACAGAGGTAACAGCTGGCAGGTGCAGCCAGCTGATTTGGGCCTGCATCGGCCCACAGGAATACCTCGTCTGGGAGAGCAACCTGAGCCAGTCGGCCGTGCAGCTTCTGGGAGACGTGATGTCCAAGGACGGATTCTTCCACCTTGGCTTCACCGAGGCCTTGAGGGCGCACAGCTGTCTCAGCGACCGGCTCCGGTGAGCGGCGGGTGGGCGGGGCCAACCAGGCAAACAACCGGGAGTGGGTGGGTGGAGCTGGCGCGAAGGGCGTGGTCTGCAGGGGGAAGGAGTGGGCTAAAGGACGGAAGAGGCCGGCGCATCTAGTCTGGCCTCGCTTGCCGGCAGCAGAGGTCCTCCAGAGGACCTGGTAAGAAACGTTCCAAAGAAGGGTGTGCCCCAGGGAAGAGGCGGGGCTTCCCAGTCCTGGATCCTCTACTCGGGGCCTGGGGCCCTCAAGAATAGACAGGGGCGGGCGAGGGGGGCGGGGAGGATGAAGGGGCGGGGTCAAGGAGGTGCCACTAGGGGCCAGAAACGCGGGGCCCGAGCTGAGGAACCCAGGAACAAATATCAACTCACTCGCATCCCGGATCGCAGGTACAGCCGCATCGTGGGCGGCTGGGACCTGCTGCCGCGCGCGCTGTTGAGCTCGCTGTCCCAGCCAGTGCTGCTGAACGCTCCAGTCATGGCGGTAACTCAGGGCATGCACGAGGTGCACGTGCACATTGCGACCTCGCA
Organism: Sciurus vulgaris; assembly: GCF_902686455.1. Lineage (NCBI taxonomy): Eukaryota > Metazoa > Chordata > Mammalia > Rodentia > Sciuridae > Sciurus > Sciurus vulgaris. Next base: position 61,468,170 of record NC_136478.1, on the reverse strand, counting down.
CCCATCGCGGAATCCGAAGGAGCTGACCGCAGATGTAGTGCTGCTGACCACGAGTGGGCCCGCGCTGCAGCGTATCACCTTCTCACCGCCGCTGTCGCACAAGCGGCAGGAGGCGCTGCGCCAACTACACTATGTGCCGGCCACCAAGGTGTTCCTTAGCTTCCGTCGGCCCTTCTGGCACGACGAACATATCGAGGGCGGCCACTCGAACACCGACCGCCCATCGCGTCAGATACTCTACCCGGCACCAGATGAGGGCGCGCTGCTGCTGGCCTCGTACACGTGGGCAGACTCCGCGGCCCCGTTCTCGGGCCTGAGCCAGAACGATGCCATGCGCTTGGCACTCAACGATTTGGCGTCGCTCCACGGGCCCCTTGTGTACCGGCTCTGGGACGGCAGCGGCGTCGTTAAGCGCTGGGAGGATGACCCACATAGCCAGGGTGGCTTCGTGGTGCAGCCGCCGTTTCTCTGGCAAACTGATCAGGACAATGGGCAGGACTACGACTGGGTGGTCCCCTATGGCCGCATCTACTTCGCCGGGGAGCACACTGCCCACCCGCACGGCTGGGTGGAGACGGCTGTCAAGTCGGCTCTGCGGGCTGCCATAAAAATCAACACCCGGGAATGGGCCGGGCGTGTGGATACGGCCCACGAGGGGCACGCAGATACGGTCCATGAGGGGCGTGTGGATACGGTCCACGAGGGGCACGTGGACCACGAGGGGCACGTGGTCCACGAGGGGCACGTGGACCACGAGGGGCACGTGGACCACGAGGGGCACGTGGTTCACGAGGGGCACGTGACGCACGAGGGGCACGTGACTCATGAGGGGCACGTGGCTCACGAGGGGCACATGGACCACGTGGATACGGTCCACGAGAGGCAGGGGGATGTCCCAGAGGAGACCGGCTATGTCCCATGCAAAGAGGGAAAGGGAGAAGCCAGCCACCGTGCAGCCCATCGCCTCCCATCTGTCCGGCACACCACCCACGTTAGGGTTTCAAATTAAAAGTATTTTCCGGAAAAGTCATGTGGTCCAGCCTCTTCCCTGCTCTGCAGCTTCCCCAGTTTGCCTGGACTGGCTACTCGCCCGCCAGTTCAAAGGGTAGTGCTTCTCCTGGAGCCCAGAAGCTGTCTCCAGCTTCTTTCCTGACAGGGGGCTCTATGGAAAGGGGTACAGGACAATGCACTACTCTCGTAAGTGGTACATGGGCCCCACCCCAGGCTGGTCAGGAGGCTGTGACAACAGAAAACCTGACTCCCAGTGGGCTAAACAAGTTTATTTTTTTCACAAGAGCAGTAGCCAGTAGGCAGGGTCCCAGTGTGCAGCTCTGCAGGCCCCTCACTGCCATTATGTCCAGCAGGTGGCTCCCGCCACAGCCCTGAACAACCCCCCCTTTCTTCCAGAGCCCCAAGTCAGGCCAGCTGGAAAGCCCCGCCTCCACACACCCTCCAGGGACCTCCTCTTATGTCTCACTGGCCAAGTCCGAGTCAGGTGGTCAGGCTTGGGCTCTGCTCAGGGGTCACATGGGTCACTACCTCCTCATCCTGGCCACAATGCCAAAAAGTAAGATGTCAGTTTAATGAAACCAGCTTATCAGGGGTGTGGCAGGGAGCCACCCTCCTCACAGGTCCCTCCCTCCCTGGCCCAGAGGCCCAGGGCAGATCAAGTGGCTGGTCAGTGGGTTAGGAGTCCGCACCTTCTTCCTCCTCTGGCAGGATCTCTAGGCTGCTGTCAGGCTGTGGGGCTGTGTCCACTGAAGGCGGCGGGGTCGGCAGGGCCCGTGTAGGTGATAGTGGCAGTGGAGACACTGGGGGCGAGGGGCTGCGGGGCTCTGAGGGCGGCACCAGACCCAAAACCTCCTGCACGTTGTGGGGCAGCTCCTAGGGGCAGGCAGGCAAAAATCAGGGGTGAGCTAGCAGAGGAGGAGCAGGGAGCCCGCTGTGGGGGGGGTTGGGGGGGCCAGGACTCACGCGGCAGGCAGTCAGCTGCCGGTAGAGGGCCTCCGCGCGCGTTAGCACATCTTCCACACTCAGCTTCATGGTCAGCTCATTGATATGCTGTGGGAGGGGGTGGGTCAAGCTTATGGCCCTCATCACCATTGCTGCCCAAGTGCCTACTCTGCACCTGCCTCGTGCTGGGGAGTGGAGGGAAGACAGGGCTGACCCTCTGGGGGCTCAGAACAGGGATATGGGGTCAGGGAGCCAGGTTTCTCAATCCTGCAGCCATCATTCCCAGCGCTCACTGCTCACCAGACACACTGCATAATGAAGGGAAGCGGCCTGAGTTCATGTATGGGCGGCCCTACTCACCTGCTCTGTGGGTACGATGCTAGAACCCAGGCGGGGAAGGGGGAAATCAGCAGGTCCATTCTGACAGTACTCACAGCCAACCATCCATCCAGTAATCGTTTTGAGCACTGTAGCACAGGCCAGGCAGTGCCAGCCTCCAAGTGCCACAGCTAGGTCAGGGTGGCAGGGGGAGCCCTCACCTTAAGGATCTCGTTGGAGCCAAAGCCAGACAGCATGAGGGTGTCACGTTCCATGTCCAGGATGGCACAAGCTACTAGCAGGTGCAGATTGGGACCAGGAAGCCCTGTCCACAACACCTGGGGGTGCCAGAAGGAACCTGTCTGAGATCCTACCCGAGTCTGCCCCACTCACATCTGTTCATCTCCCTCCAATCTTCCAGCCCCTCCCACTTCTTCCTCTTCAACCCTCCCACCCAAACTGGCTGGCCCACCTCCCACAGTCGAAGGATATCTGGGAAAGGGAATTCTCTCTTGAACCAGATGAGCAGCCACCGGAAGCAGAAGCAGAGAGAACCGGAGTCCTGGGAGTCTGGGGGAGGACAGTGCATGACTCAGCCTCACCCAGAGTTGGTGCCCCATAACAAGCAAACTCAAAACCAGTTTCCCCCAAACTCAAAACCAATTCCAGTTCACAACATGCCCAGCAGCTGGACAGAGCCGAGTGGTCCTGGCTGTTAGGCCCTCCCTGGGTACAGACAGGTCATGTGTGCTGGCTGAGGGGCTTCAGAAGCTCACTGCAGGAGCTTTCCCACCAAGGCTGCCACTCTTCAGAGGATGTGAACTACCTCCACATCCTCCACTGTGCTGAGATGAACACGCCCAAGGAAAACAAAATCTTAGCCACCAGTGCTGTGAGGGTTGTAGACACAGACACCCAGAAACACTGTTGGCCAAAATGTCAGTTGGGGTGGTAACTGCAGGGAAGTGGTGACCAGGACATCACTTCAAAAGATGGCACATGCCTTTAATCCTAGCAACTCAGGAGGCTGAGACAGGAGGATCACAAATCCCAGGCCAGCCTAAGCAACTTAATATCTTATCTCAAAATAAAAACTAAAAAGAACTGGAGATGTAACTCGATGGTAAAACACCCCTAGGTTCAATTCCCAGTTTTGGGGTGGGGGGCTATAAAACTTTTGCAGTGTTGGGGATGGAGCCCAGCTAGGCACACATGCTAGACAAGTGTTCTCCCCCTAAGCCACACCCCAAAAACTGTAAAAGTAAGTGTTGCCCTTGACACAGTCAGTCCCCTTTTTGAATTATGACCTTAACTATCTTTCCTGATGAGAAACTGCAAGTGACTTGAATGTCCAGCAGGTTAAATCACTTCTAGTGTGTCCTTCAGGGGACAGAATTCCATGCATTCAGAGGAGACTGGGAGCATTCAGGCTGTAGACAATCCCATGCATTCAGAAGACAATGTTGCAGAGAGGCAGCTCAGGTCCTCATGTCCCAGAAAAGTGACACATGCTTTCCCAAGAATCAGTTTCTTTCCTCTTTAGTAAGGTGAAGTCAGGTATATATCATCTCCCTCCCCCAGCAGTCCTAGAGCTTCTTTAAGGAAAGGTTCATAAATGTTTGTTTGTTTGTTGTTGCTTTGGTTTTTTTTGTGGTGCTGGGGATTGAACCCAGGGCCTCATGCTTGCCAGACAAGCACTCTACCAACTGAGCTATACCCCCAGCCGAAATGTTCGTAAATGAATTACCTTATCATTGTCTTTTAGTTTTTTCTTCATCTGAATTTTCAGGTTTTTTTACATTGAACAAATAAAAAGAAAAAGCTTATAGATAGCATGTAACAGCCCCACCCAGGGGCCAGAAAACGAGTTTCTGATCCTGGCCCAAGGTGAGCAGGAGCGGGTGGAGAGAGATGGCGGATTCCCACAGAGGTCCTCGTTTCTGACACATCCTGGGCAGGGTTAGCCACACTAAAGCCAGCTCAGGTGGAGGCAGGCATGGGCATGGGCAGTGCCAAGGCTCAGCAGCAGCTGTCATTCGGCCCTGACACAACTTCAGGATCTGGGCTACCTGAGGATGTTTCTCCTGTTCAGATCAAGACCAGGCATCCCAGACCTTCTGTGGCTACTGACAGAATCTTGGGCAAGGTCTGTGAATCCCCTGCCCACCCATCCCACCACCAGCCCTAAGGACATACCCAGGAAGTCGCACAGCGGCTGGTCCAGCACCCTCAGGAGCAGCAGCAGTTGCCCAAGCTGCCGCTTCATGGTCTCCTGACTCTCCTCAAAGTTTCCATGCTGCAGGGAGAGGAAGGCAGTGGGCAGGTGAGGAGCCCCCAGCCCTGACTCCGTGAGGTCTGTATCCCACCCCCATGGTGGGCCTTACCACAAGCTCCATGAAGCCACAGAAACACCAGAAGGCATCCACTTCACTCTGAATGACGTAGAGGATCGGGGACAGAAGGTCACTCATGCCCTGGACATAGCCTGGGGGGGACATAAAGTCAGGGTCTATCCCAGAGCTCCCCCACCTGACCCCGAGCCGGGACCAGTTCCTCACCGAGGTCAAAGTGGTACATGCAGTACGTGAGGAGAATGTCATGCAGGAGGCCCAGCCCTGGGTTCTCGGGGCCCTCGTAGAATTTGTTGGTCCTGTCAGTGCGGCTCACATCTCTCTCTGCAGGAACCGGGTGCAGAATGCAAACATGACAAAGGTGAGGGCCCCATCCCTCCTGGCCCAGCACCAGCCCTGCCCACTCTGCTCTCTGGCAGCCCCCAGCTTCAGCGCTCGCTGTGGGCAGGAGCAGGACTGGTTCCAAATCATCACTAACACTCCTGCTGGGAGGCACCGGGCTTCACCCACCAGCTCAGCCTATCCTGCGAATGAAGAAACCGAGACCCAGAGACTTAAAGCCACTTGTCTAGATCTCCCAGTGACAGCTGACACTTGAACCTGAAAGCTCCCCCACCCCCACCCCCACCCCTGTCCGCTCCCCCTGGCCATTCCTACCACTCTTCACCCCCATTTTCCTCCCCAGAGGACCTCATCCCTCCCCCGGCGCTCCCCACTACTTCCTATCTCCCACCCTACCCTTTCATCTCTGTGCCAACCCAATACCTAGCACACCCACCAATGAGGCTGCGGTATCCGTGTAGGAGTGAGTTCCTCCGCTCCTGCTCAGGACTCACAGACTTCCACTGCAGCTTCATGCGGAAATACTCATCCCTAAGGAGTGGGGAGGGCACACAGCTGTAACTAGTAACACAGCATGGCCCAGGAAGGAAAGCAAGGCAGGCTGGAGACAGACCACCCAGGGAAGGCAGGTCTGCCTGGTCCACCACCATATCCTTTGGCACAGGACAGTCCCAGCATATGGCAGGCTCAAAACCAGTGTTTGTGAGACAAGCCTATTTATCATCTGTAGTGTGCTGTGAAAAGCCAGGTATTGTGCTGGCTCGTGGGGACATGCTCCAATCCACCTGGGAGACTAGGGAGGTTGAAGCCAAAGCTTTGCGGGGCAGAAGTACCCCAAGAATACAGAGATCATATTTTCTCACTCACGTCTTCTTGCGCACATGGGCCTTGTGCTCCTCAGCTGAGCCTTCCCAGCTGAGGTAGCCCAGGAGGAACTTCCAGGCCTCTCGCCGCAGGCTGGGACTCAGACCCTGAGGGTAGAGTGGCATAGACAGCTCAGAGGACCTCCTGATGCCACTAGCCCATCCCATCCCCCCATCTTCTGGTGCTCACCCCTGAAAAGATCCGGTTCTTCAATTCAGACACCTGCTGCAGGCGGCCCTCAGGGCCCACGTGGAGGGCCCACTCCCCCTCTGTGACTGGAGAAGCCCGTTCCACGGGTGGCCGTGACCCCAGTTCTACCTGCAGTGTACAGGTAGGTGAGCCTGGGGCTTGCTGGATCTGGCCCTCAGCCCCATCTCAGTCCACCTCCAAGGGAGCTCAGAACCCTTCTTAGGTTTCTGTCCCTTTTGATAAGACAGGGACTGAAGGGACAGATAGCAGCTCCCTCCCTGAGTCAGTAGCAAAGTCACGCCAGGCAGGATAGCCCCCAGTGACAACAGCCATCGGGTGTGCACTGTGCTTGGCACAGCAAACATGCTTCCATAAAATCACTCCCTCTTTTCTTTCTTTTCTTTTGGTGCTGGGGATCAAACCCAGGACCACTGAGCTACATTCTAAGCTTTTTATTTTTTTTTGAGAAGAGTCTTGCCAAGATGCCCAGGCTGGCCTCTGGATCATGATCCTCCTACTTCAGCCCCACTCCAAGTTGCTGGGATTACGGGGGTGAGCCACTGTGCCCAGCCATACTGTCCCATATTATCAAGGAGGAAATGGAAGCCCAGGGAAATTAAGTCATGTGCCCATGTGACACAGCCAGAAAGTAACAGGCAGGGCTCACTTGATACTCACGCAAGAGATGACCTCAAACCCAGGCTCAGGCTCATCATCAGGTGGTGGAGGAAGATCAGGGGAGGTCCCCTCAGGGTGTGGTTGCAGGGCTCCCCGGAAAAAGTTGGTCACTCGGGAGAAGCTGCTGAAGGTGGTGGAGTAGGGGTCCTGGAGGAAGCGCTGGGCACAGAAACAAAGATTATCATGGGCCCCTCTGGGTCCTGCCCCACTCCCACCCTGCTGTCCTGCTACAGAAGACACTCACAGACACCACATTGGAGCTGTCCTGGTCAAAGAGCTGCAGGTGGTGAAACGAGTTGGAGAGGGCAGAAGAGTCGTGAGGGAAGACGAGGTAGAGGCGGGAGTCCTGCGGGGAGCTGGCAGGTGGGAGGGGATGCACAGGTGATGCACGTGGAGGTGGAGGGCCCAGTGTCCTGGACTGTCCAGGCACACATTTGTCCATTTTGGCATTCCAGCTGCCCTTGGGAATCCCTCATCTCAGAGACCACAGGTGGACCTCAGGTGGGCACATGACCCAGGGCAGGGCAATAAGGGTCTTGCACTTCCCTGGCCAGGGTGAGTGACTCAGGGATGAGCCAGTGAGAGTCAGATGTAGGATTCTGCTGGAATGCAGTGGAAAGATGTGGAAAGTGGAAAGATACAGGGGCATTGCTAAGCCTGGGCTGCTGGGGGCCCAAGAATGACAGAAGCTCAGAGGGAAAAGACACAACCTCCAACATGGTGGGTCCCAGGGCCTGACTGAAATCCATACTACTCTTGGGCTTCTGGGTTTTGTTGTTGTTGTTTTGTTTTGTATTTTTATGGTGCTGGGGATTTGAACCCAGGGCCTTGTGCTTGTGAGGCAAGCACTCTACCAACTTAGCTATATCCCCAGCCCAGGCTTCTCAGTTTTGTATATGCCAGTCAATTCCCTTTCTCTTCATTTAAGTCAGTTTGAATTCTGTTTTGTTCGCAGCGCCAAGGGGTCAAGGTGCAGCTGCAGAGGGACAGGACCAAGTCAGAGGCCCAGCACTGAGAGAAGACTCACCTGGCCAACAGCAGGTAGCGACTGAGGACACGGAGCAGGGCTCGGGTGCCCCCACGGTGGAAGTGCAGGGCAGGCAGTGAGCCTCCAGCCTGAGTCACCAGGACCAAGTAGGCCCAGCTGAGGCCTGGCTTGGACCGGCGGATGGACTTGAGCTCCCCCAGGCTCACTGAGAAGGCCCAGGGGCCCCTGGTGGAGCTGGGCTCTGCACCTAGGGAGAGAGCATTGTGTTAGAAGCAGCATGGGAGGACAGAGGCATCCTGGTCAGCACAGTTGTCTCCTGAGGTCCCACAAAAAGTGGCCCCCATGTCCCAACCTCTGGGAACTGAGCCATCTTATATTATTTAGGGAATACAACTGAATAAAATGAGGAAGAAGCCTGGTGGACATGTGCCTATTCCAGAGGCTTCCCAAGCCCTTACAGTCTTCAGGGTGGAGACCATATTCCTCAACCTGGTACTGGAAGCCCTGCAGGTCTGTCCCAAGTCAGACACCTTCCTGTCTCACCACCAACCTCCTTTTTACTTAAGACTCTACACTTGAACCACAACAAAAGGTGTGGGGCTCTCTATAAAACCCCCTGTACTGCTTCCTCTGGCCTTGCTGGGAGAGAAAATTCCTGAGTGTCCCTCAGAGCCAAGCTCCTCCTCTCACCAGAGAGGACGGATACTGCCTCTGGATACCCTGCTATAACTGTCACACCCATCAGCCTGGAAACCTTCAGGGGTAGGACTCAGGGAGAGCCTAAGGCCAACCCATTCCCCTCTCCTGGGACAGGAAGGTGGTCCAGGTGGCCATCTTGCCTAAGCAACGAAACCTTTGCTACTGAGGGCAAGAGGCATTCCACCTGCCTCCCAGGGACACCAGTTCAGCCTACCTTCTGTGGGCTCCGAGTGGTGCGGCCGTGGCCGCACAGTGCTGATGACAGCCCAGTCGGGTTCATAGCCTGGGTCAAAGGTAGGGTCCTCCTCAGAGGTACAGGAATCACCCCCACTGGAGTCCTTGGGGGAAGAAAAGAATGAGGTGCTATGGATTCTGAGTCTCCTGATCTGAGCCTCGAGCATCCGCTAGAAGGCAGTCCATCTGAACAGGGAGAAGGCATAAAGATGGCACAGCATTGGAACAAGATCACCCAGCACAGCCAGGGACTGAACCAAGACTTGAACCCATGTCTTCCAGTACATGGGAGGTGAATGCCACTGAACAAGTAGCTTTGCAGTGAGACCTTGAGGCTGTAGTACTTAAAGGAACCTGCTAGCACTTGTCAGGGAACTGCACGTCAAAACCACCATAAGATGCCAATCACAGGTTGGGGGTGTGGCTCAGTGACAGAGCACTTCCTAGCACACATGAAGCCCTGGGTTCCATCTCAGTACCACAAAAGAAGAAAAAAGAGAGAGAGAGAGAGAGAGAAAAGATACCATTTCATACCTACCAGAATTGCTGAATCAAACACACAATAACAAAATGTTGACAAGGATGCAAAGAAACCAAACTGCCTATGCTGCTGGTGGGAATATAAAATGGTGCCACTGCTCTGGAAAGCAATCTGGCAGCTCCTCAAAAGGCTAAACACAGTTACCATAATGAGCCAGCAATTCCATTCCTAGGTATGGGCCCAAAAGAGACGAAAACCTCTGTCCACACAAATACTCAGACATGGTCACAATACATAATTCATAATGGCCAAAAGGTGGAAACCACCCAAATATCCATCAAACTGATGAAGAAACAAAATGCTGCACATCCATGTGACATGAAGGCCAGATACTATTCAGCCTCATGGGCCACACTACAATATGGATGGTCCTTGAAAGTATAAGTAAAAGAACTGCATGATTCCATTTATATGAAACGTCCCAAATAGGCAAAGTCAAAGACAGAAACAGATCCACAACTGCACAGGCTCTGGGGAGTGACTGCCAGGAGGTGCACGGTTTCTCTGGGGAATGATAAAATGTTTTAGAATTAGTGATGATAGTGCATACACTCAACTACACACTTTGGATTTTCCACTTTACTTTAAATTAAAATGTTATGGTGAATTATATCTCAACAATGAAAAAAAGTAGTTCACTCACAGACTGTTATGAAAATAACAAGTCCCCACCATGGGGGCTGGTACACAGTTAAGAGTCAATAATGGTGGTTGCTTTTAATGTTGCTAGCTCAGGGGCTGCTGGGCAGATTCTGTGAAATGGTGCAGACAAGGGCCAAGTAGAGTGAAAGCCAGTGGTGCTAGTGACAATCCAGGAAAGACAGGAAACGGACAAAGTACATATGAACTGTGAGGAGGGAACAAGTGGGTAAGAAGCCTCAGTGAGCTGTTCTCTAAGCATGATGGCAGATTACTCCTGAGAAATGTCACACCCCTTCAAGCAACTGGAATCCACAGGCTGAGCTCTCCCCTCCCAGCCTAGCAGGGCTCCCCCAAGGAGCAAAGGGGGCAGGAGCAGGTGTCCTCACAGCCATGAATCTCACGGTCCTTTCCCCCTGAATGGGCATTTTTAGCCCATTTCACAAAGAGGAAACAGAGGAGCGGAGAGATCCTAGTACTCAGCCAGGCTCACGCGTGCCCCAGGCATACTGTCTAGGATGGCACCCAGGTTCCTCAATGCCTTCTGCTGCTCAGACCTAGAAAACAGTAAGAAGTGGAATGCGATGGAAGCCTACCTTCTTGGAGAAGAGGATTTGGGTGGAATCTCCAGCCTCCTCTACAGGAGCCCAGTGCAGAAGGACGTCATTGTCCTGGGGGCAGTGAAGAGGAATTAGAGGGCTCTCCAAACCACCTCAAAGCTTTCAGTACAGGTTCCCAAATTCTGTAGTCCCCACCCTCAACCTTCCAAGGCCCTTCTGAAGGCCCTGCTCTCTTTCGGCCCACCTTCTCCACAACACGGATGACACCTGCAATAAGCGAGTCCGGATCCTGGTGCTTTTTGGCGCTGGTGTGCAGGTACACGCCTCCCTTCTCAAACACCACCTGCCGGAGCGAACCAGGGAGGGTGAAACCCCGCCAGGGCAGACGCGTGAAGGAGCGGCACCGGTAGGGAGCCAATGGGAGCGGGCCTGGGCGGAGCTAGTACCAGGGGCGGGGCCCGTGACTTTGTGAAGGGGTTAGGGAGGGTGGAACCAAGCCCAAAGACCTGCCCTGCGTTCGGGCGTGGGCGCGCATTCCAAAGAGGGCGGGGCTAAAAGGCAGGGTGTCCCTTCGGACAGCCAAGCGGAGGGTGACAGCGCGTTTACAAGGGAATGGTGTTTGCTAAGGCTTTGCCTGGTTCCTATAGCCCCTGCACGACCGGCAGACCACCGGAAGGAGGCGATCTGTATAGACAGAAGAGAAGGAATAGGTTCTGAGTGCTTACCCTGTGGCCAGATCCCTCCATAGCTGCCACCAGGCCCCACTGCCCCGGTTTCCTTCTTTTCCGGGTCAAAGTGGTGTCACATCCGGAAAGGACACTCCCCCTCCAGTCCAGATGGTGGTAGCGCCCCTACCATTCTAAAGCAGGAGTGGATTAAACCACCTTTCAGGATGGGGTAGTTGAACTTGAACTGCAAGGGTTCGAGTCACATGGCGTAGACGTTGAAGGTGGAGCTGTCAGAGTGTGCGCAGGCGCAGCGTCGCCGCTCTAGTCACCGAGTAAACAAGTGGGAGGGCCCTAGAGCTCCGCCCCCTAGCTAGAGTTCGCCCCAAAACGTCTACTTCTTTTTCCATATTGTATACTGGCATCGAAGTCAAAGAGGAGCCATTTTGCTCAAGGGCACGGTCATAGCAGGTCGGCCGAGGCCATGTTAATGCGGGGCAGTCTCATTTCTCTGCGGGGCACGACAGCGAGGTGTTGGAAAAGAGGAACAGATAAAGAAGGTGAGAGGAGATGTACACAAGACGTTCGGAGGGGCTCGGGATAGCGGGATGCAGCCGTAAATGCCGCTGGAAATGAAGCTGTCCCAGACGAATTCCTGAGTCACCGTGGAAAGTGGGCCGAGCCGCCATCTTGAAGCTGGGCAAACCGAAGCAAGAAATGCTGCCATATTGGATCTTTGCCAGTCTTGGTGCTGCAGGGGGGTAGGTTGGGAGGGAATATCCATATACATAATGGGAAAATGAAGCTAGACCGGCTGCCTTGTCGCTGATGGGCACTGTTTTGCTCCACTTTTGTGTCTGCGGAAAAACTTAATTACGCGTGAGGGATGTCAGGTCACTTGCCTGAGTTTATTGCAACTCTGTGTGAGCATCTGCGGTCAGCCATATTTCTTGGAGGCAAATCGAAGTGGCCTAGGCTTGCGCGGAAACCTTTCTTCCACCATCTCATTTATGGGCACTCTGCTGTTACTATTGCCCCATTGGTCCAGATGAAGCATCTATGGTTGCCATTTTGGTCTCGGGCGGCCCGGATAAGGGAGGAGGAGTGTGCGGAGTGGAGGAGGGGCAACTGCACGGAAGTGACGCAGTGCCGCCATACCTTTTGAGGGCGGCGTCGGCGCCGGGCCGGCCATGCTGGCTACGGGCACGTGAGTGGAGGCGGCGTTGTGAATCGTGGTGTGGGGAGGATTTGGCGTTCCGGAGGCAGAGGGGGCGCTGGGAGGTCTAGCGATTCACGGAAGGGGTACGGCCTGCATAGGTCAGCGAGCAGAAATCGTCCAGCGGACCTTTGGCTGAATGCTGGAAAAGGGTCTCCCGTGGGAACCGTCATGTCTGACCTGAGGAAAATCCTAGACAACCTTGTTTTCCAGTGTCCATGCCCACAGGATCCTTAACCTTGACCCGTGGGCCATGCCACTGGGTCGAGGTGTCGCCCGGGGGGCTCGGGGCGCCCCTCACCCGTCCAAAGGCGGGACTTCCGGTCCTGGCCCCACCTGGGCGGGATTTCCTGTTTTTCCTGGAGAAGTTGGTCCTCCCTGGACCCCGGGCGTGGTGGGAAGGGGTCTCAGCGGCGGAGCCCACCCGCGACGTTCACCCTTCCCGGGCTACGGCGTGCATTCTCGCGTTCCTCACCCCTCCGGGCGAGGGTCGCTTCCAGCTTGACAGGTGTGGGGGGCTTCGCTAGCATCCCTCATGCTTTGGGGACTTGCCCTCACCGCTAACTGGAGGGTGTTTCCTCACTCGTCTTCCTCTCCTTTCTTTCCTCCACACCCCATCCGAAGGGACCAGTAGTCTTACCACCCCCCTGCTGTAGGGGACACTTCCCACCCCCATCTTAAACTCCACGGGGGGCGGGGCTCGCTCCCGGAGGAGGGGGCGGGAGGCTCAAAACTCTTAGCTGCTGCCCTTTTGGGGAGCGGTCTAGAGAGCCCCCAGGCCTTGGCAGAGAGGTCGCATAAGTCGCCCTGCCCCTTTTTGTCCCTGCCTCCTGTCTGAGGTGCGGGGACCTTCAAAGCCCACTTAGCCCCCGCTTTCACACTGGTCAGCCCTGTGACCACCCCAAGGACTAGTGCAGAGAGGTAGTTAGATCTTGATTCCTCTTCTATTTCCTGCATGTCCATAGTGGCAGAGGCCCAGGAAACTGAGTGCCCAGACCATGTCGGTCACTATCAGGCCTCACCTGTGACTTTGGACCAGTCTGTCCCTGCTCAGAGCCTGGGTTGAGTGGGTAGGAGACACTGGGCACCTCCCAGTGCTGCAGGGCTCAGAAGTCAGGCAGACAGCAGGTTTAGCCCCTCTTCTGCCTTGCCCCGCTGAGTCTTCTGGCCAGTGTCTTAGGCTCACTGAGCCTCATTTTCCCAATCTGGATGAGAAAATCATGAATCTTCCCTCCTAAGGCAGGCAGGATGGCAGGCAGAATTAAGAACTCTCTTGATCCTGTCCTAGTCCTGGCCCCAGCCCTTCTGTTTCTGGCTGTGTGACCCTGAGCACTGTGCTGAATTTCCCTGGGCCTGAGTTTGCAACTGTGAGGTGGAGTAGGGTGATACTCTCTCCCCTCCGCTTAGAGAGTTGGGAGTGAGATGAGAAGATTTGATTCCACCCTCAGGCCTTGCCTGGTGAATGGAAGGTGCTGGGTAGACCTCCCTCTCACCAGAGTTGTATACTCTGAACCCTGTTGTGGGTTAACAGACCCCTCCTTGGTGAGGATGTGGAGTCCCTGCACCTACTAGGTACTCGGCAGACACTGGCTTGTGTGGACATGACTCACAAAGAGCCCGAAAGTTGAATTCAGATTCCTTGCTTCCTTTCACTGTGACCCTGGTGGGCTTGACTCTCTCCAGTGTCAGGGTACTTAATTATGTCTCCAGGGAAGCTCCTCAGCTGCCCAGCAGCTCTGGCTCACCACTCTGGTTAACAAGAAAAAGGAAGAGGGGATGGTGGCCCGGGGTCATGTAGCAGGTCAGAATCAGGGCAGGAAGCCAGCCCCGGGCCTCTGGCTCTTCTCACCGCTATTGCCTAGGACTGACTTGTCCTGGAGACAGATTCCTGCCCTTGGGGAGCTTGAAGTCTGAGGAAGGAGTCAAGCAGTGGTGCAGCTGTCACTAACTCAGGTGACATGAGCTAGAATGGAGGGAGCCCAGGCATTGTGAGGGCTGAGGAAGACTTACAAGGCAGCAAGACAGCATCTCAAAGGCAGTGCAGAGCTTTCAGTGGGCGGATTTCCAACCACAGAGCAGCTCACGTGGCCATTCTTTGCCTTTATTCAATGCCTGTGCCCGTGGGACTCTGTCATGGAGCCAGGCAGTCCTCTTCTAAGGGAAATGTGTGGTGACAGGAGGGTGCTCAGACGTGGGAGCCCAAGGAGGGGAGCTGGCTCAATCCCGGGATAAGGGAAGTTTTCATCCACTCAGGATGAGTGAACCCTTGGCAGCGAGTGGAGGACAGCGTCCCCAGTAGGGACCACCTCATCCTGGGAATTCGGCAAAGGGCAGGGTCAACTCCTGAGGTAGAGGGCCCTCTGGGCCTCGTGTTAGGTGACTGGCGGCTGGGGCAGTGGCACAGCTCATTCAACAGAAATGCGCTGCCAGCCTGCCCTCGTGAGTTACTATTTCCTAGAAGCCATTGGAAAAAGAAAACAGATGAAATTCATTTCCGCCATCTGTTTTATTTAGCCAGTATGTCTAAAAGCCATCCTTTGAACGTGGGATCCAGAATGAGCGGTGGCTGCTGAGCAGTTTGCCTCCTGCTGCTCCGTCCTAAGTCTTCAGAGCCGGCATGGCTGTGACACTCACAGCACCTTTCTGCTCATAGCTGCCACATTCCAAGGACTCCTGACTTGCAAGTGGGACAGGGCAGAGCCAAGAGGAGACCCCGGGCTGGGAAAGGACGGTGCAGACATTCGGGGCAGGAGGGAGGTGGGTGTGAGTGAGGGGTGGCACGAGGGGCCCCGGGAGGTAGCAGGTTTGCAGAAAGCACCGAGCTCAGCTGGGACAAAGTGGATGTGAGGGGTGTGAGTTGCATCCAGGGGCAGGTGAATATGGCTGGGTGGGGACAGTATGGGCACCTGAGCTTCATCCCCCTTTGTCCTGCTTTGGCCCATAGGGCGCGGATGGCGTCAGGGCGGCCGGAGGAGCTGTGGGAGGCCGTGGTAGGGGCTGCTGAGCGCTTCCGGGCGCGGACAGGCACAGAACTGGTGCTGCTGACTGCCGCGCCACCACCCCGCCCGGGGCCCTGTGCCTACGCAGCCCATGGACGTGGGGCCCTGGCTGAAGCTGCCCGCCGCTGCCTCCACGACATTGCCCAGGCCCATAGGGCAGCTGCTGCTGCCCGGCCACCTGGCCCCCCACCAGAACCACAGCCACCCAGCCCTGCCCCAAGCCCACTCCAGCCTGTCCTGGCCAGGGAGGATGAGGAGGACGATGAGGATGAGCCAACAGAGACAGAAACCTCTGGGGAGCGTCTGGGTGGCAGCGATAACGGAGGTAAGAAGAGGCCGGGGGGGGGGGGGGGGCTGGGGTGGTCTAGTCCTAGCCAGCTGCCTGCTGTGGACTTTCTAAGGAAGCCAAGGCCGTTGGAGGCTATTGGGGCTGCCATCTCCATGGAACATCCACACAGCAGGAAAGGGCAGCACTGCAGCCAGCTGTGGAGGTTGGGTGCCTCCCAGAGGCTGGACTCAACACCAAGGCTCTGAGGAGTGAGAGGGTGACAACAGCAAGAGTATTCCTATTTATTGAGTCCCCATTGCTGGAGAAAACCTGCAAAGTGGGAAGGCACAGATTGGAGCTAGGTATTCTGTGTTGAAATCCTGGCGATGTCAGTTACTAGCTGTGGGACCTCAGGCAAGTGATATGATCTGTCAGGGCCTCTGGGTCTCCATTTGTCAAGTGGGTGCCATATTTCTCTCAGCCTGTGTTTTGAGTCACATCTATTGTTCCAGACAGATCTTAGAGGTTTCTTGTTAACTCAGCTAGTTTTTTTTGCACCTGAGAGTGTAACAGGTTGACAGATGAATTCTGCTCATGGCCAGGCAGATAATGGGCACCAGGTGTTTGAGGCTGAGAGCATAGTAATTGAGTAGCTCCCAAAAGGCAGTGGCAGTGGCTGGAGTCGGGGCAGTTGTAGCAGGATGGGAACCTGACTGGCCAGGGCCTCTGACACCATCCACAGGGCTCTTTGTGATGGATGAGGATGCCACCCTCCAGGACCTGCCCCCCTTCTGCGAGTCAGACCCTGAGAGCACAGATGGTGAGTGTACCCCACTGTCCCCACACCCAGGAACTGGGATGCGAGCAGGGACAGAAGCTGAAGTTCCCCTTTCTTACAGACGGCAGCCTGAGCGAGGAAACCCCAGCTGGCCCCCCAGCCTACTCAGTGCCCCCAGCCTCAGCACTGCCCACACAGCAGTATGCCCGGTCTCTGCCCGTGTCGGTGCCTGTATGGGCCTTCAAGGAGAAGAGGACAGAGGCGCGGTCGTCAGATGAGGAGAATGGGCCGGTGAGGGGCATGTGGGGCCGGGAGTGCTCAGAGCTACCTGCTGCAGGAAGCCCTCAGCTGTGCGAGGCAGGTTTCCAGCCAAAGCCCTGCAGCTTTAGCCACTGCACCTCATGTTATGCCCTAGGGTGCTGTAGGGAAGGCCTCCTCTGCTCTCCTAGGGCAGCTCCCGATACCCAACACTGACACTTCCTGAAGCCTGGAGGAAACAGAGGCACTGAGAGGACACTTGGCCTCCCAGAAGTCTGGGCCTGCGAGGGGCAGAGCTGGGACTGGAACCTATCTTCCTTCAGAGGAGCTTTGGGCTGCAAGGGAGCACCCTGGGTCCCCATTGTCCCCCTCAAAGCTCATTGTCTTTACTTGCAGATCAGTGATCAAAATGGTGACTGCCAGCAGGCTGTAGAAAGGCTTAGTGAGGCATCAGATGCAGCACTGCTGTCCTTGTTGGCAGCTCTGGTCACACAGTTAACTGACTAACCTCCATGGCTTCTCCCAGCCTACTGGAGGGCTTTGATGGTGGAACTCGAGGTGGATGTGAGATGTGAGGATCCTTTCTGTGCAGTGGTGGCCACTTGATAGTCCTCTTCCTTGTGGTCTCCAAGCTGATTATCTAATTTCAGCCCTCACAGGGGCCTATTAGCCCCATCTTTCAGAAGGGGAGACTGAGGCCTTGGAAGGCAGAATCTTGTGTACAGCTGGTCAGTGGCAGAAGTCTGATTGGAACGTGACAGAACCTTTAGCCCAAATCTGACCCCGAGACCCCTCCCTGCGGTGGCACAGACAGCTGTGATGGCACACAGGCCAAGATGGGGAGGGGTAGAGGCCAGGAAGTCTGCCTGAGGAGCAAGATGGAGAAGGACATGGCCGGCAGTGGGCATCGCAGGGCACAAGCGGGAAGACGGGACATGGCGGGAGTGGGCCTGGTGCCCAGGGTGCTGGCGCTGAATGCTGGACCTCAGGGTGGGTGCCGCGGGCCCTGAGGGCACTGACCCACCCCGCCCATGTCTCTGCAGCCCTCGTCGCCGGACCTCGACCGCATCGCGGCGAGCATGCGCGCGTTGGTGCTGCGGGAGGCCGAGGACACCCAGGTCTTCGGGGACCTGCCGCGACCCCGGCTCAACACCAGCGACTTCCAGAAGCTGAAGCGGAAATACTGAGGCCGACGGAGGAAGCTGCCGGGGCCGCGTCTGCTCCGCCCACACTACACCCCCGCCGCGCCCCCGGGTCTGGCCAATCCCCGCCCGAGCTGGGACGGCCTCCCCGCGAATCCGCGGCCCCAGGACTGACCCGCCCAGCCAATTCCCGTCGCCCTTGAAGCCCTCCACCTCCGCACGCAGGAGCGGGATCCTGCCAGTCTCCGCAAGGGGTCTGTCGCCCATTTCTTGGCCCAGCGACAGGTTCTTTGCTTCGCTCTGCCGTCGGGGGCGTGGCGGTTCCTAAGCCCTCCCCGGGTCAGCTCTGCCTAAGCGACAGTGGTTTCGCTCTGGCGGCACTGACCGACCCTGAAGGAGCACAGCCACACCCAGGGTTTGGGTAGTGGCAGACGAGCCTGGTGAACGGGCAGCTCTTTGATTGGCTCGAGTCTCGTCGCGGGCTCGGTCAGTCTCCCGCGGTCCGCCCCGCCCTTCCTGAGCTCTCCCGCCTAATTTGGCTCGGGCCCCTGGGGGCGTGGCCAAACCCTCCGGCGCCCAGAACTGACCTGCGGCTTTCAATTTATGGCTTTACACTACTGGGGTTGGGGTCGTCTTTGCCCCTAGTCCTGACAATTGTGACCCTGGCCACCTCAGGGATGGCCCAATCCTGTCCCTGAGTCTGATACCCCACTTCATTGATTCCATCCCACAAAAACCTGCCAATCGAAGCCCGTCCTCGCATCCAGGACGGAACCAGCTCCCGCTCCTCTTCCCCCACCCCCACAGGTGCCTTAAAGGGCCCTCGTCCACCAGAGGTGGAGGGCAGGGGGCCTCACTCTCCGGCCCTGGTGTGGGGGAGAGTTGGGGGGGTCGGAAATTAGGGGCGCTCTGAGATAAAGAGTTTTACCTCTTCAAGTGTGTGTGAAGTGTTTTGGGTGTTTCCACGAAGCCAAAGAGCATTTCATTGGTTCTCAGTGCAAAGCTTAAAGTTGGGATCAATGTCCCGTTTTTAATAAGAAAACGGCTTTTCACAGTGTTGAGACCATTCCAGTCCTGTGTGACTATGGAACTCCAGCGTTCGTGGGAACCGTGATGGTCCTTAATTAATCTGGAGGGCAGCGCAAAGGTTCCCAGGCAAAGCCAGGAATTTTGAGGCGGGGCCACCTTAAGAAGACAGCTGGCGATTAGACAGCAGGTGGAACCTGGTCCGAAATTAGGACTAGGTTCGGGCAGGCCTTGGTGGAGCGCACATGTAATCCCAGCGACTCAGGAAGTTGAAGCAGGAGGATAGCAAGCGCAAGGCCAGCCGGAGCGATTCGGCGAGACCCTGCCTCGAAATAAAAAAGGGCTGGGCGGGGGGAATGGCTCGGTGATAGAATACCTCTGGATTCAATCCCCAGTACCAGAAGCAAAAAAAAAAAAAAAGAAGCGGGGGGGCGGGTAGGTAAAAAATGAATCTTATCCCCCATCTTCAGACTACCACCTGAGAAGTGAACAGCGGAAAAGACTTTAAAAGGGCATACTGTCGCTCACTTTTACAAGCTATTTACATACATCAACTCTTTCTCTTCCTATAACCCCACAAAATGGAAACAGTTATCTCCACTTTATAGAAGAGAATCTAACTGCAGCATCGAGGGTGAAACAAAAGTAGGACGGATGACTAGGGGGCATGAGTTTCTTCTGACGACGACCGTCAAGTCGGAAATCCTCCTGTTGTAATTCTCTCCAGCAAAGGGGATGAAACTAAGAGATCAAAATGGAAATGGGAAATCTGTGGATGGAGGATCCACCCCGCCTAATGACCTGAGCCTCGCGCTGCAGCAAGAGGGATGCAGGGCAGAGCTGCAAAAGGACCCTAACGGCAGGAGAACTGAGGAGGGCGGGGCTACCGCCGAGGAGGAGCCCCGCTCCCTCCGTAAGCGAGTCATTTCCGTTCGCCGGAAGCAGAGAGGCATCTACTGAGTGGCGGGCAGAGCGCCTCGGGCGGGGCCTCCCTGGTCCGAGCGGCGGGCACGGGTGAGAGTTAGGGGTGCACGCGACGCTCTCGACCTTTGCCGGGAGAGGTGAGCCCCTCACTCACCGGGTTGGGGCCGGCTTGTCGCCTGGCAAGCAACACAAGCCCGAAGGCAGCGAGGGGGTGGGATTTCCGGAGCCGGTAATGCAGGGAGGGGACTCCTAGTCCCGGAAGGTGGACCGAGGCGGGACTTCCTGTAGCTCAGACCCCGTTACTTACTTCCCCCTAGGCCGGCGCCAGGATGGCCGAGACGGAGGTCCAGGGCCGCCTGTGGCTGGAGAGCCCCGCCGGGGCAGCACCTCCCATCGTCTTGCCCTCGAACCGGCAAGCCCTGGTCCTGGGCCGGGGACCCCTGACCCGGGTTACAGACCGGAAGTGCTCCAGAAACCAAGGTGCGGGCGGGCTTCAGCTGGAAGGGGTGTGGCCTGCCTTACAGGCAGGAACAGGGCCCTAAGGAAAGGTGGACGGTTATCCGACTGAGGGACGCCGGCTAAGGGCAGAATTGCGTGGTGCATCCAACCCTGAGATTGATTGGTGCCTTCTGGGGAACAAGGGAAGAGAGAGGTTGTACCTGACCTTGGGGGAGAAGGTGTGGAGCCAACCCCGTGAGAATTGTCAGTGGGCCCAGGAGGCTCTTCTCAGGCCATTTGAAGGTTTAAAACTGGTCACCATCTTTGTGAAGAGAGAGAGGACCCTACGGAGAAAAGTAAAAGTCGGGTGGATGGTAACAGGGCAAGCCCAGGTCCTGCCTCTAGCCACACTTTGTGAAGGAAGAGGCCAATTCTATATATAAAAGTATCTGCCCTGTTACTACTAGGCGAGGACCAGAGTCACAGGCAGTCCTAGGGACTCTGGCTGTGGGAGCCAGTCCCACTGAGAAATAGACTGTCTCCTGCTCCCTCCGGAATGGATGCTGTAACAACATGTCGTGGCCTGAAACTGGCCACGCTCCCCAGTATGAGGGGGCCCTTCACACAGGAATGCGAATACTGACTCCACCCCCTCATCCCGTAGTGGAGCTGGTTGCAGACCCTGAGACCCGGACAGTGGCTGTGAAACAGGTACCCGTGCTTCAGCAAGGGGCGGTGGTGCCTGGGGGTAGGGCCTGGAGGACAGTCGCAAACTGACAGGGAATAGACCTATTAGAAAACTGGCCTGTGATCCCAGTTTTGCCTCAGCAATGGTGAGGTGCTAAGCAACTGGGTAAAACCCTGTCTCTAAATTTAAAAAAATGAATTTTAGAAATCCTGTCTCTAAAATTCAAAAGAAGGGTGGGGAGTGACTCGGGGGTCGAGTGCCCCTGAGTTCAATCCCCGGTACCACTGCCCCTCCAAAAATAAACCCCACAAAACTGGCCAGGAGAATGAGGTGTGCCAGTACAAAAGAGTTGCCACCTTCACTAGGGTATTCAAGAAGCTTGTGGCCTTTCCAAAGTCTTGTTGGCAGTGAAGAGGTGGGGCTTAAGGGTCTGATTGATAGGTGCAGCAAAGCAAGTCTTGCACTAGGGTATTTGGAGGAGGTTCTCACGGTGGGTGGGGCTGATCCCAGCCCCTCCCTCTCTCTGCAGCTGGGCGTTAACCCTTCAACTGCTGGGACCCAGGAATTGAAGCCAGGGTTGGAGGGTTCTCTGGGGGTCGGGGACACACTGTATTTGGTCAATGGCCTCTACCCACTGACCCTGCGCTGGGAAGAGACCTATACACCAGAATCCCAGCCAGATACTCCGCCTGGCACCCCCACGAAAGCTTCAGATGAAGAGCAGGAGGAAGAGGATCCTAAGCAGCAGAAAAAGCGCATGCGGAAGTCATCCCCTGGCTGGGAGAATTTGGAGAAGCTGCTAGTGTTCACAGCACCTGGGGTGAAGCCTCGGGACAAGGTGAGGGCTGCCTGAGGTGTCATGGTTTGGGCATGTAGTCTGAACTTCACAGTGTGATCCTGGGCAAGTCTTCAATCCTCTCAGCCTTGGGGGAAATGCATGTTGGCCCCTGCTACCCCTTGGTAGCCACCCAGGAATCAGCCAGGATGGCCATGACCAGGTCAGCAGGGGCTCTTTGCACTTCTTAGATGTGTTCAAGGCCACGCTAAGTCTACATCTCACCTCTGAAATGATGACTCCCTGAAAAGTATGTGGCCTGGCCCCTGACAGGCAGTTAATACCTCAACAATGCTTTTCTCCTGTTTTTTGTCCACTTGTGGTTACTAATCGCCAAGGTGCAGAAGCCCAGGGGAGAGGGTGGTAGGATCCTAATCCTCATTGTTAAGACTAGAAAGGCAGAGGCAGAGGTGGGGTGGACACAGTAAGGATCTCAGGTACTGCATAGAGGTGTCCTGGCTCAGTTTCCCCATCTTCCTGCATTGCAGTGTTACTGTGACACTTCCTGTGAGTGAAGAGACAGGTGTCACAGTGCTGCCTTTCTTCTGTTCTTGGTGACACCAGGTAGCTGCCTTTGATTTGGATGGGACCCTCATAACCACTCGCTCCGGGAAGGTGTTTCCCACTGGCCCCAGTGACTGGAGGTGAGGAGGGGCAAGAGAAGAGAGTCAGTGGAGCCAGGACTCCTCAGGCCCCAGGTCACTTGTCCACTTCCCACCCACACTAGGGTTTTGTACCAAGAGATTCCACGCAAGCTGCAGGAATTGGAGGCGGAGGGCTACAAGGTGTGTGCCTATGTGAGGGAGCACTACAGGGTCTCTGATGAGGCGACCCTGGTGACACTGTCTGGTCCCTAGCTGGTGATCTTCACCAACCAGATGGGCATCGGACGAGGGAAACTGCCAGCAGAGGAGTTCAAGGCCAAGGTGGAGGCTGTGGTGGAGAAACTGGGGGTTCCCTTCCAGGTATGACCAGAATGGAGGCTAGGGCCTGGATAGGGGACAAACACCCTCGGGTGGGAGACAGACCCAGAGCTCTTGGGGATGTGTGTGACAGAGGCCTCCACTGGGGTCAAGCCATGGGCAGCTCTCTGGGGATTGGTGTTCGTGGAAGAGCTGATGATTGCATATGACCCCTGCCCCACTACAGGTGCTGGTAGCCACACATGCAGGCCTGTATCGGAAGCCAGTGACTGGTATGTGGGACCATCTGCAGGAGCGGGTGAGCTACATTTCTCCTTTCTTGCTCCAGCCTCTCACTCCTGGGGCTTGTTCCTCTCTCCTCTTCCCCCATGGTCCTTCAGGCATGTCCTAGGTGCTGGTGTGAGACAGTGCTGTTACATTCAGAAAGTCAGAGGTTGGATCACACCTGTGTTCCAAACTACTAGGGAGCGGAGACAGACAGGAGGATAAGTTTGAGCCAACCTAGGCAATTTAGGGAGATCCTGTCTCAAAATATAAAATGAAAGGGCTGGGGCTGTAGCTCAGTTGTAGAGCACTTGCCTAGCATGTCTGAGTCCTTCGGTTCCATCCCCAGTACCATCAAAAAAATAAGTGGTTGAGAAATTGCTCATTCATTCATTCCCGGGTCTTCTGTGCATGGCATCTTCCGAAGCCCCATTGAGTCAAAAATACTGGTGAAAACACCTGCGTGCCTGCTCCAGCAGGGCTCGCAACCAGCTGCAGACCACACACAGGGTGGGAGCTAGCAGAAAGAGGAAGCAAGAAAGCAGGGTGTGGTTGTCATTCTGGTGGCCAGGAAGGACCTCTCAGAGGTGACATTTGAGTAAAGGACTAAGGGAGGTGAGGGAGGAGCCACATGGATGTCCAGGGAAGTGGTCCAGAGTGAGTTTGTGCAAAGGCTCCGAGCCTTGCGAGTTCACCAGTGTGGGGGTGCCCATGGGGCTGCACCCAGGTGAGCAAGGGCAGGGCCGCTGGTAGGCCAGGGGAGCAAAGTGGGAACACGCACCCTCTGGCGACCACGTGGGGAGTAGGTGGGGATGGGGGCCAGGCCACCAGCAAGGTACCTAATGAATAGCCCTGGCCAGACTGAGTCAAGGCAGTGATGCATGAAAAGAGCCAGGATGAGGAGGAGGTGAAAAGTTTGCCATCTGGCCTGGTGCAGGGCACAGACCAAGTGGAGTGGCCCCAGGGAGCCCTCCAGTACACAGGAACAAAAGTTGTAAGGAGGGGGTTCTGTCTGTCTCTCCAGGCCAACGAAGGCATTCCCATCTCCATGGGGCACAGCATCTTCGTGGGAGGTAAGGGCTTGGGGCTGCTGTGGGGGTGCCTGGAACCCCCCCCAAACCTGCTGGTGGTGAAAGGCATTCTTGCATGTTCCAGACGCAGCAGGCCGCCCCGCCAACTGGGCCCCTGGCCACAAGAAGAAAGACTTTTCCTGCGCTGACCGCCTGGTGAGCACACCCCCTCCCTGAGCCCTGCCCCCTCTGACCTCTACCTGACCTCTGCCTTTGCCCCAGTTTGCGCTCAACCTTGGTCTGCCCTTCGCCACCCCGGAGGAGTTCTTCCTTAAGTGGCCCGCAGCAGGCTTCGTCCTCCCAGCATTTGACCCGGTGAGGCCCGAGGGACGGGAGAAGGGAACACAGGCAGCAGTCAGTCTCAAGCTTCTTGTCCCACCCCTCCTAGAGAACTGTCTCCCGCATGGGGCCGCTCTACCTCCCAGAGTCCAGCTCCCTCTTGAGCTCTGACCCAGAGGTGGTTGTCGCCGTGGGATTCCCTGGGGGTGAGATGCCTCAACTGCCATCTGGATGCCCGAGTGTCCTTGTGGGTCCTGAGCACCCACTGACACTGATCTTGTATCCCTCAGCTGGGAAGTCCACCTTCCTTAAGAAACACCTCGTGTCAGCTGGGTATGTCCACGTGAACAGGGTAAGAGGCTGCCTTGGCGCCATCCCATCGACCAAGCCCCCGACCAGCCCCAGCCCAGCCTCCACCTCTCTCCTGCAGCTCTGGTGCCCCGTCCTGCCCCCACCAGGGCATCTTCTATTCCCCAGGTTGGACAATCCCTGCTTGTGACCTTCTCTCTCCTGTTCCCAGGACACACTGGGCTCCTGGCAGCGCTGTGTGAGCACGTGTGAGGCCGCTCTGAAGCAGAGGAAACGGGTGACCATTGATAACACGAACCCAGACGCCACGACCAGGGCCAGGTACTTGACCCCATGGGATGTCTCCAGTAGGGCAGGCAAGGGCCTGGTGACAGCCTTTTCCTGGACTCGACAGGTACATCCAGTGTGCCAGGGACGCAGGTGTCCCCTGCCGCTGTTTCCTCTTCACTGCCACGCTGGAGCAGGCGCGCCACAACAACCGGGTGAGCCATTGGGCTGCTATGCCTGGGGCCTGCACCTCCCCCCTGCCCCACCCCCTGGCCCCCCCCACCTGCCCCTGATCGACACGCCCTGCACCATCCCCCTGCAGTTCCGGGAGATGACTGGCTCCTCCCATGTGCCAGTGTCCGACGTGGTCATGTTCGGCTACAGGTACCTCTAGTTAGTGGGCATTGGGTGGCTGGGTGCGCAGGTGGGAGGGGCTTGGCCTCCCCTTACCACCCCAGTCTACCACCTGCCACCAGGAAGCAGTTCGAGGCTCCTACCCTGGGCGAAGGCTTCTCTGCAATCCTGGAGATCCCATTCCGGCTGCAGCTGGAGCTGCGACTTGAGCGACTCTACCGGCAGTTCTCTGAGGGCTGAGTTGCCCAGTCCCATACCCCTTGCCCACACCTGGCAATAAATACTGTTTTTCTCCAAACTTGGCCAGCATTTTGCTGGGAGGAAGGGGTGGTTGTCTTGGGGTTCTGCCCTGCACGCAGAAAGGTTTCCATTTGATCTCATACAGAGAGAGGCTTTAGAAACATTTTTGAATGACAGAAAAGGAGACCTGGATTAGCTCAGGCTGGCCCTCTTGCCTAGCTCATGTTCTACTCTGAGACGTTCTGCACCAACCACTCCACCACCCTGGATGTGGAAGGGATCTAGGTGGTGTTACTAAGTTCAGCACAGGCAGGTCAGACAGGCAAGTTGAGACGTGGGAAGGCAGGGCACTGACAGACCCCTCAGCCAGCCAGAGCTTGATTCAAGATAGTCCATGAGGTGCTCAGAGGCAGCATGCTTGCCAGCGCCTGAGGCCCTGGATTCAGATCCTAGTACCACATGAGGACAAAATCCAGGCCTGGGTTCTGTAGCATTGGACCTGCCTGCAGCTGAGCAGTGGATCCCCTCCAGTTATAGGAGGCAAAAATGTCCCTGTCCAGTCGGGTGTGGTAGCACACACCTATAATCCCAGAGGCTCGGGAGGCTGAGACAGGAGGATCTCAAGTTCAAAGCCAGCCTCAGCAACAGCAAGGCGCTTAGTACCTCAGTGAGACCCTGTCTCTAAATAAAATACAAAATAGGGCTGGGGATGTGGCTCAGTGGTCAGTGCCCCCGAGTTCAATTGCCAGTAAACCGCCCCCAGCACCCCCAAATGCCCCTGGCCTATACTTTCTTACAGCTAAGTGAAGTTGTCAAAACTCCAGAGAAAACCAGGAGCACTACTTGCGAGGCCCTAGCAGCAAGTGCTGGAAATGCAGAGAACAGATACAAAGGCCCCAGGACACAAGGCCACCAACCACCCTTCCCCACTTGTCACAGCTAGGGAAGAACCCATGCCAGGTAACTCTGGAGGTCCTTTCCCTCCCACCTTGGGTGACAGGGATCTCAAAAAGCAACTCCCGAACAGTAGCCACAGCTTTTCCTAGCACCCTGCTAAGGACACTCCAGGCCCCTAGTGAACACCACCAGCATCTCAAGGGCTGGGAACTTACATAGGCACTCAGGTGAGGACTGCTGCCAGGACAGGGGCTCAACCTCCTGCCATGGTGTCTGATCCCGCCACAGCATCTGGGCAGCAAGCTGAGGTGACAGGTGGATTTTTAAAAGACTTTATTGGGGAAACGCAAAGGGATGGAGACCGTCCTTGGAGACCTCAGGACGCTGTCCTCCGTGTTGCTGGGCAGTTGCAGTCCCAGGGGCCCCAGCACAGAGGCATCTGACCTGGGAGGCAGGGGATGTAGTGGAAGGGGCTGGACACAGCACCTCAGCAGCCCCAGCAACTGTGGGAAGAGCCCTCACCATACCTAGGCCTGGCAGCTGCTGCCCATGAGCCAACTCCCCGCCAGGGTGGGGCTAGTATTCCTAGGTGGCACAGACCACTGGGGACCGCAGTGTTTCTCTCTGGTCTTCCCCAGGCCAGGGTCACCCTGCTTCTTCCCAACACCCCAGGAAAGTCTGAGGAGGAGATCCATCTGCACTGAACAGGGTTGCCACTCACCAGTCTCTGCAGGGACCTCATCTGTGACTCCTGGAGGGCCTGGCCTGGGGGAGGGGCACTACCCCCCCATCTGTAGAGGAAGTGAGGGGCAGAGTCAGCAGTAGGGAGGGTAGGGGGTGCAAGGCAGGCGTTGAGGCTGGCCTCACCCCTCGCTGCTGCTGCTCCTGCTCCAGATTCCGCTGCAGGACCTGCTGCTGGTTGGCTATGACACGCCGGATGCCATTAACGAAGTTGCTCTGGTCATGGGGGATGAGGCCGATGAAGATCTTCTTCTCCGAGGAGTACAGGAGCATGAGCACGCGGATCTCACACGAGGCTTTGTAGGAAAAGTGCACACAGCCAGCCTGGCGGGCACGGGGTACGTTTCACAGGTGGTTCCTGTCTGCTCCTCCCACACACTGCCTCCTTCAGCCCCAAGCTGGGGCCAGCAAGTATACTGCCTGCCCAGTGCTGCCCACTGCCCTGCCTTGAAGCCCCCATCTGGAGGACAAGGAGACTAAGGCCAAGATCAATGAGTGGACCAGAACCAACAGGCCTCCATGCAATGGCCCAGCAGTTTGTGGGTAACAAGCACTGCTGAGGCTCGAGGGGCAGGCACATGGGAGGCCTCCAAAAGAGCCCATCAGAACAGACCAGCACCATGCCTCCACTTCCTGCAAACTTGGCCTCCTACCAGGAAAAAGTGAAGCAAAGCTGCTGGAGACGGCACCAAAGCCCCACCATGGCCAAGCTTCCATGACCACAGGTCTCAGGCAGACTTCAGACACACATGGCTGACCAAGGGTTCATCGTGGCTGTCCCTGATGGATCCCACTGGATTCTGCACAGGAAGTTACCCTTCCCACATTATAGAGGTAAAACCAGGGCCAAGAGAGGGAGGGACTTATAGCTCCCCCCCCCCCCCCCCAAACGAGAAAGGACTCAGCCCTGCGTACTGCCTCAGGGCTGTGGTGCAAGGGTACCAGGAGGAAATTCTTGGGGAGCTCCTGGGCAGGGGCTGTGCCTGTCCCTACCAGAGCCAACAGAGGGATGGGGCCTAAACAGATTTCCCAAGAGACCTGTAAAACCTATATAACCATACCTTCAAAAGGACAACTTCGTGGCTATCGTTACAGACTAATGTAGAGGGAAATATGGTGGTGACTTGTGGATAGATGTCATCCAGGCATGGAAAGTACCCAGAAGGGGGACATCCTTGGTTGAGGGTTCAGAAGCAAAGAAGGCCACTCTCCTCACCTCAGTGAGGAAACAGGTCCAAAGAAAAGACTCAGCTGAAAACCAGCCAACAAGACAATCCCAGGTGCTTGGGATCTAGGCTGGAGGCAGAAAGACCTCCTGTCTGGGAAGGGACCTAAGCTCAGAGCCCCAGTTTTCCCATTGGAAAACCCTGGGCAGGGGGTAGGGGGAGCACGAGGAAGACCACACGTAGGGCCTATAGTCAGTGACACCAGCCCCTGGGACCAGCATTATAGGGGTGGGCCTGGAATCCATACCAGCTTAGGCAGATGTCCCAGGCCCATTTCCCCATCTGTGTAACAGAATCAGGACAGCTTAGAATGCCAGGGAATTTGTCTGGAGCAGCACAGGTGCCTGTGCAGGGCACATGCCCCCTTCCTTTGGGCACAACCACTCTGGCTGGCTTGCAGAAAGTCGCACTCATTTATTCATTCATATTTGTCTCCAAGTCCAGAAGTAGCCTCCTCCTACCCCAGCTGGACGTTCCCTGAGGCTCCAAGCTGTTGCTTGGTGGCCTGCCTCTGCCTGTGTGGGCCCCACTCACAAAGCCGTTGTCCATGATCCGGCACAGGCTCTTCAGCGTCTCCAGGTCCTTGGTGAAGTGGAACTGCACCAGACGGGAGTTCCGAAACAGTGGCACCAAAGTGGTCTGTGGGAAAGCCAAGGGGCTGCTGACTCCATGGGCCCCTCATTCTGGTCACCCACCTCCCACACCAGCCAATGGCAACCTGTTAATATTGTGCCACCCTGCTCTCCTGTGTGCCTTTACCTGCTCAGAAAAATGTCACCTCTGCAAATGCTGGGGACCCAAGAGTCCCACCCCCCTCCTATTCCTCACCCAGCCCTGTGCCAAGGGAGCCCCAACAATGCAGGTTCAGTTCGACTTCGCCTATTCTCGGCAGCTACCATCTGGTCCAGGCCACCTCTGCCCTGCCTCTCATTTCCCTCACCGCAGCCTACACCAAGTCTGGACCTCACTCAGCCACGGGGGGGCCTTATCAACCCTGCTGTCCACACCCCTACTCCACCTGCTAGACAGGCCGCACAGCCCAAGGCCTCTGTGAATGTTGTGCTTCCACCTATGGCCTGGCTTGCTGTTCCAGCTGGCAACTCAAGAGCCAGTGCCTTAGGGAGCACCCTTGCTGCCCCCCATGGCCCTGATGCCTCGGCTGGCTGCTGTCACATGGGCACACCAGTTAAGAACTTGCCCTCCTGCAACTCACCAGCAGCTGCTGTGGGATGAGCTGCATGTACAGCTTCCTTGGCCACTGCTCAGTCCTCCTGCGGGCACAAGGGCAGGGTCAGGAGTCTGTCTTGCTAGAAGGTAGCCTCTGTTCCCAAACCTAACACTCACAAGATCTCTCCTTGGTTCACATAGACATGGGACGGCAGCCACCTCTTGGACCGACTGTTGGGCTCAGGCCTAGGCTTTGGGGACAGAGAAAGAGAGAAGCCTAAGGGGTGGGACACCAGATGTCAGCAGCCCTTGAAGCCCAGAGTGAAATACACTGGTCCCACGGTCCCCAGCACGCTAGGGCTCACCTCCTGCCACTCCATGACACCACTCCATGCCAGGAACTTATTGTTGACAATTTGCACAGGGCCAGAGTGGACTCCACCAGGTCCCACCACCTGTAAGGAAAAGGCAGGGTGGGCTGTGCACCAGGAGAGGCTCCCTGGACACTGCAGCACTGTCGCAGGGCTCCTGAGCCTGCCTCCTGCCCTGGCCTGTCAGCTCCAGCTGTACCTATCCTCCCACCTCAGTCTGCCTTGACCACAGCCCCAGGGGAATCTCAGGGCTGGCCATGCCCCCTTGCCTGCTGAATGTTTCCTGGTGATTCCCAACTGTCCTGAGACAAGTCTTTTCCTGTCACCTCGTGTACAAAGCCCATAGGGCCTGTAATTTGTTGTAAAAGCTGGTGCCCTTCTGAGAAATGGCAGCACTATCAGTAATTGACAGGCATGAGCATCAACCAGGACACGTCACCCTCCAGAGCCTTTGAGCCTCCACACCACCCCTCCCTCTGAGGAGCAAGCCACACCTAATGCTGCCACCCTGCTCCAGAGGCTTTTCTGTTGCCAGCACCTGACCTCCACTGTCCCTCCAGCCCTTTAAAGAATCACTGACAAGCCCTGATGGAGATGAGCCACGGACTCCAGAGCTCCCCTAATGCTCCTGCTCCAACTGTCACATCATGCTCTGCCAAGATGAGTGCAGCTGCCCATGTCCACCAACTGGGGGGCCAGGCTGCACTTGGCTGGCACACCTGACCTGTTTGCGGGTAGTGATGACCTGTCGTATGGCGTTGACAAAGCCACTCTGGTCGTAGGGGATGAGGCCCATGAAGATCTTCTTCTTGGACGAGTACAGGAGCATGAGCACGCGCACCTCGCAGGGGGAGATGTGGGGGAAAAGCATACAGCCCGCCTGGGGGAGAGGCCAGCAGGTCAGGAACCCCAGGCACTGCTGAGGAGCCACTCGCCCCTCCAGGCTACCCAGAGACTGGGAGAGGAGTACAGGTCATCAGAGTCCAGGCCGTGGTCTTCCTGCAGGCTTGTGGTTACAGTATACCTTCCCAAGAGAATGCTGCATCACGGCATCTCCCCTACCCTGCACTGACTCAGGCTGGGTTGGCATCTTGGACCCATACTTGTGGTATGAGGCTCCTGAGAGACTACACTTCTGCAGAACCTGGGTGGCTCCCAGGAAGGGCCTGGGTCACCTGATGACAGCAGCCTGGGCTGTGGTTAAGAGCACAGATATCAGGCCAGGCTGCTGGTACAAACACAGCTCTACTACGTCCTTGTTGGGGTGCTAAGGCAAGTCACCTGTTTCCCCATCTTTAACACAGTTAACAACAGTGCACGCACTAAGTACTATGTGAATGCTCATTACATGAACTTCTAATGTCTTCGATGGCAGGCAGGAAGACGAGCTTGACAAGACATCCCACATGTGTCTGGAGAAAGGAAGTCCATGCCAACCTCAATGGTCTGCCTCCTAGAACACCTGGCTCTGTGCTATCTGCCCAACTTGTTTTTTAAGGATGTGGGGGTACAGGGGATTCCACCTGGGGCTTTGCACGTGATAGACAAGTACTCTACTTTTATATTAAGGGGTGGGGTCTAAGTCACTAAGGCTGGCCTCACTTGCAACCCCCCTACCTCACTGGGGTTACAGGTATGCCCCACCACAACCAGGAGCCTAACCAGATCCTGACCTCAGTGCAGGATCCACCTACTCAGGGACATCCCAGGTCGCACTGTAAACACTATGTGCAGATGCCCATCTCCTAGCAGTCTGGGTCTTGGGGACCAACACCTCCACCCTCACCAGGTACTGAGTGAAGGGGACCTGCTGGCTAGGAGACCTCACACCGTCACAAGTCATGGTGTGACTAGGTCCTGAGGGAATGGAGAGCCACCTAGACGGGTCTTGGCACAAATGGCATTTTTGGAGGAGGTGGCAGAGAATGGGAGGGGCCAACTATTCAAAGGAAACAGGGACTGGGGATGAGCCCAGAGCCATGTCCTCTGGGTATCATAAGTAGATGCCCCCAGAACAAACCTTCTACAGCCAGGCAACTTTGAGGGGGCCAGGGGCCACTGCCAAAACCAGGACCTAAAAAGGGGACATTCTGGCCCAGAACTCCAAGGGGACTCACTTCCTGACCTGCCTTGTGTCCAAACCCCAAACTCTTTGGCAGTCTTACCAGCTCACATTTACTTCAAGTCACTGTTACAAGCACTGTACACAAACATTCCATCCTCTCAGAGACCCCATGAAGTAAGGGCTACTGGTAATCCCCCTTTTTTCCTTTTGGCAGTGCTAGGGACTGAACCCAGGGCCTTATGCATGCATGCCAGGCAAGCCCTCTACCACTGAGCCATATTCTCAGCCTCAGTAGCCTCATTTTAGGGAAGAAGAAACTAAGCCCCAACACACAGTTTTAGCCTGCTCCTTTTCCCCAACCACACCCATTTACCAGGTTCAGGGCATGTTCTGGACCCCAACAGGGCCAGACCAGGTCCCGCCCAGGTCCCTCTACTCACTCCCATCCCAATGGTAAGCTCTTAGGGCCTGAGACAGACCCAAGGGGGGAAAGTACTGTTCTCTTGGCCCTACTGAGAATTTCTCAAGAGACGGAAAACAGCAGCCAGGCATGGAGGTGCACGCCTGTACTCTCATCAGCTCAGGAGGTTGAAACTGGAAGATCCCAAGTGTAAGGGCGGCCTCAGCAACTTACTGAGAACCTGTGTCAAGACTGGGGATGTAGCTCAGTGGTAAAGCACTCTGGGGTTCAAACTCCAATACCACAAAAAGAGAGACTGAAACACATGCAGGGGAACAACCACTCCCAAACCCTGCCTTGCACTTTGGGTAGAGATTTGCCCACCCGCTGCCCAACTCACAAAGCCGTTGCCCATGATGCGGCAGAGCCCCTTGAGCGAGTCGCAGTCTCTGTTGGTGAAGTGGAACTGTGCCAGCTGGGAGTTGCGAAACAGGGGGCCCAGTGTGGTCTGGGGGCAACAAGGCGACAGCTGGGTCACCACCAGAGCATGGGGTGCTCTGGCGGGTAGATTAGGCGGGCTGGAGGGAGTCTCACCAGCAGCTGCTGCGGGATCAGCTGCATGATCAACTTCTGTGGCCACTGGTCGGTCTCCCTGCAGGAAGGAGCAGGTCAGGGAGCGCCTTCTGGCCATGAGCCCACCCAGTCCCCTGTCCAGGTACTCACAGGTTCTCGCCCTGGTTCACATAGGCCTGGCAGGGCAGGGCCCGTTTCAACTTTGCGGTAGAATCAGAGTAGGGTCTGCGTTTCTGTGGGAGTGAGGCAGATGGGGGTCATAGGACACAAGCTAGAAGCCCAGGCCATCCCCCACCTAAGCCAGGCACAAAGACTCCAGTGAAGCTGACAAATTCTTGCTCACCTCCTGCCACTCCAGGACTCCGCTCCAAGCTAGCAGCTTATTGCTGAGCCGGTGTTCACTTACGGCCAGACCCCCAAGGGAGAGGCCCGGAGAGGAAGGCCCAATGGGACCCAGAGCCCCGAAGACCCGAGCACCTTCCTATGGCAGAGAGGGGTGAGGAAACTCAGACCGGGAGAACTTCCAGGACAGGCAGTCCAAACACAGTCCAGAGGGGATGTTCCAATGTTCAAATTCCCTGCTAGATACTCCCAAGGTCCCAGCCAAACCCCTTGTCTTAGTGGTCAACACCCCTCAAGGTTGACCCCATGTCCTTTTTCTCCACCCCTCTCTCCCACAACCCACTGGTCACACGACACTGATCCAAATGGATCCTGAAAGTCACCAGCCTATTCCCCCTCCAGCCTCTACTCCAGCTGTGCTCAGTCTGGAATGCCATTCTGCCCCTTTAGAAGATGCCACCACTCATCCTCTGAACAATTTGTCAGACCCAACTCAAAAGCCAGCTGTCTAGGGGTTTTCTGTACCCAGCAGGGCCAGGTGGGAGCCCCCTGAGTGGGATGTCCTGCACACTGGCTGGTCCTGTCCCTCCAATACTCAGAACCCTTCTAAGACTACCCACCACCCTCAGGAAAAAGTCCAAACACCCTTGCTAGCTTGTGCCAACCTTTCTACACAGATGGTGGCCTTTCTTGCTGAACCCAGGGAGGCAAGGGAGGAACAGAGCCATCCAGGAAAAGCAGGGAGGAATCTGGAAGAGGGTTACGACCAACCCTGGAGGAGTCACACCAAAATGCTCACAAAACACCAGAAGGCACAGTATAGCCAAACCAAGCTACAAGTTATTCTAACACGACGCTCTCTAAACTCTCTTTTTTTAAACCAAACACATCAAGCAAACAAGGGAAAGTTTTAGAAAGAGGTTGGGAGCAGGAAACCTGTGAGAATCTCAGTAGAAGGTAAGAAGCAAATTTCTAAGGTGGTTACCTTTCATCATATCACTAACGGGTATCTTCTACATTCCTTATTAAAGCATATAGAGATCCTTTTATCCCAGAATAATGACAAGCAGAAAAATTCCTATCTTATCAGAGCTTAAAATGAAGAAAAACATGAGCAAGCATGCTGTCCACCTGGACAAGTGAATCTGGGATTTGGGCAAATACACAAGATCAAGAAGAAAACCAGAAAGGACCAGAGATACATTGGAGGAAAAAAAAAAAACCACACAAGAAGAAGAAAACGAGAACATTCCAGTATAAGAAAGCATTGGTGTGCTTAAGACTGGAGTGTGTCCGGGACAGAGAACAGGTCCTGAAGGCCCAAGTTTGCAGTTACCCACCTGGGAGGCTCAGCACCTGAGCAAAGGTAGGTAAAACACAGCTGCAGGAGTCCTGGGAGATGAGGGTGTACTTATGATACATAAGGCCCAGGAATTAGGGTGTGCTTGGACCTGGGCTACCTAAACTGTATACATGTTCTGGGACAGAACACATGGCCACAAACGTATGCATTTACAGCCACAGATGAGCTTAAATTAAGAACAGGTGAACACATTTTTCTAAGGGCCCAATATAAGATCCAGCAACACACTTAAGGTCTGCTTGTCTAGAAGGACAGAGTCCTAAGAACCTGACATATTTGGATCTGTACCTACCTACACCTGCAACTTCAGGATGAACATATAGAATCAGGAGGATCACATTTAAGGTCTACACTAAAAGCAACCCCAAAGGAAATCTCTCATCTAGGTAAGTGTGTGTAAAATTGTGCTGATTTGCTATTTACTGCATAGGGTAGCTCTGTTGGGATTTGGAGGGAAGTTTAAGCGTTCCAATGCACGTTTGAGGATTTAGGAAGCACTTTTGAGCAACTAGATGGGAAGGCAGTGGAGTGAAAGGTGTAAACTGGACGATGAGCAGAGTTTAAGCATCTGTTTCAGAACCGCGGCAAAGAAATGTTTGAGGCTTGAATAAAGCTGCCTCAGCTCTCGCGGCCATGGTCAACGTCTGGGCAAAGTACTAAGTGAGCCTGAGCACAAGCGTAGGGGAAGTCTCACATGTGGACAAGTGTGCACGGTTTGACTGCACGTGAAACGCCGTGGTGTACAGTTTTACCGCCCCCAAATAAACCTTTTTACGATTTTTGAAAAGAATGTGCACGTTTCGAGTCTGGAGAAGTATGTGCAGCCTAAAATACCTCCAATGTTTACCTTTAAGGTCTGGATTCACTGGAATTCATAAAGACATCCCACATCTGGACGTGGGTGCAAATTCTAGGTGCGCATGCCACAGGCATCATTCGGGCACCGGGGGAGAACGCCCCCGGCTGCAACATCTGGGTGCGCGTGTGCAAAACGCTGCCCCCGCCCCTACTCGCCGCCGTCACCCAGCCCCTCACGCATTTCCAGATTTCCTGCCCAAGGAGAGACCAACTTTTCAAATGGAAAAACAACCCGGGCGGCATCCGCCCGCCCCCAACCCGCGTTTAAATAGGGCCGCGGAGTCAGCAGTAATTTGAACCCACCCCGCCCCCGTACCCCACCCCCACAGCAGCCGAAACGCGTAACAAAGAGGAGAGCCCGGCGTGTACCACAGGGGGTTCCATGGGGGAACCCGGCTCTGGGCGGGACCACCCTTCCGGCCACTAGGGAGACCCCGGAGAGGAGGGGGCCTCGGACAAAAGCGTGATCTCGGGGGAGGGGCCGGCGGGGGCGGGGCCGTGGAAGGCTCTGGAAAAAGGGCGGGGGGCTCACCATGGGAGGGGCCGAACGGGCCCGGATCCGCGGCGGCTGCGGGCCTCGAGGACTGGCCGGCCAGGAGCGCGAGCGGACCGCACGCACCACGAGGGGCCGCGGGGGACGGCCGCGACCCCCGAGAGGGCCCCCAACGCCAGAGCGATGCGGGGCGCGGCGCGGACGGACCATGGCGAACGCGGGCCGAGCGGGCTGAGGGCTGACACGGGCCACTCGGGGGACTGCGGGCTCCACCGACTGAGGGGCGCGGGCGCGCGGCTTCGGGGGAGACGGGCTGAGCCGTACCAAGCGCGAGGGACGCACTGCCAGAGGGGTCGCCGCGGCCAAACCACTGCGGCAAGCGGGGGAGCCTGGCGCGTACCAACGGCGTCCGCGAGGGGGCGTGGTCGGGCCGTACCAAAACGGGCTGGGGGAACCTTTGGAAAAGAAGGTGTGTGAGAAGAATGGCAATAGGAAGATACTATGGGCCGCTCCGGCATGGGGGGAGGGAGTAGGTCCGAGGTACGAGAAACAACTGTGGGGGCGTGGCGGGAGCCAAAGACTGTACCAAAGGGTGGTAGGGGGTTGATGGCACCAGGTGATACCAAATCGGCTCCCAGTTGGGGGTCGGGGAACCTCACCTACAGCCCGGGGGCCGCTACCGAGACGCCGAGGGTAAGGGTAGCACCACACACAAGGGGAGGGCTTTAAGGATTGTAGGGGTGACGTGGCTAGGTGGGTAGGGGACCACAACTCCCAGCGGGCCCTGGAAACTCCTCCAGTCACAGGCTGCGCTCCCAGGCTCCACCCCCTGCGCCGCCCCCAAGCTTCTGCCACTCACGTCTCACCCGCTATTCGTTGATTGACTCTCGCTTTACTAAAATTAAGTGACTGCGTAGCCATTTACTAGTCGCTGCATACGATTTCTTGCTTCAGTCTCTCTTCCTCAAGTATTATAATATCCAACTTAGAGAGATTATGAGGATCAAGTGAATGTAATAAAATGTTAGGACCAGTGCTTGGCACAGTAACTACTCGTTACCTTTTAAGAAGAAGAAGAAGAAAAAAAATCCTATTATTAGTACCCTGACTGGTTCTGTGCTGGGCAGTGAGTATATTGCGATGATCAAATTACTCCAGGTCCCTCATTGAGCCCGTGATCCATTGGGGAAAACAAATATCAGAAGTTGCGGTGCTTGTTGACTAGAGCAAATGCACAGGTCAGTGGGCTGATGACCATGGGGAAAATTTAACAAGGGGAGTTAGGAAAGTGACCTTTAGCAGCCCACAATTCGAGATAAGACGGAAGAGTATGCTACATGAGGTTACAGCAAACACATAAATCCTTAGAGGAAGGCGAGAGCAGAGTGAGGTAAAGGAGAACTGGTATGTCAGGAGGGTTCTGTAGAAACCCAAAGAATTTGGGTTTTAGCCTCTGCTGGGTGACCATCAAAAGATTTTTAGCAAGGAGCAATAGTCTCCCATTGCAAACAAATCATTCGTAGAACGTATAGAATCTCACTATAACTATACAGAGCTGGGCACTGTGGCACATGCCTGTAATCCCAGAGGTTTGGGAGGCTGAGGCAGAAGGATCACAAGTTCAAAACCAGCCTCAGAAACTTAAGGAGGTCCTAAGCAGCTCAGCAAGGCCCTGTCTCTAAATAAAATATTTTAAAAAGGGCTGGGGAACCATAAAGAATGAAATTATGGCATTTGCTGGTATATGGATGAATGGAACTGGAGAATACTACGCTAAACCAAATAAGCCAATCCCAAAGAACCAAAGGCTGAATGTTTTCTCTAATATGTGGATGCTGATTCACAATTGGGGGTGGTGGGGTTGAAGAAGGTATTTTGGACTAGACAGAGGGGAGTGAAAGGAGGGTAGAGGACCTGGGGGTAGGAATGGTAGTAGAATGCATTACCCTATGTGCATATATGTTTACATGACCTGCACAACTACATCATGTATAACCAGACAAATGAAAAGTTATGCTCCATTTATGTATGACGTGTCAAAATGCATTCTACTGTCATGTATAACTAATTAGAACAAATAAAAAAATATTTTCAAAAAAGGGCTGGGGATCCTGGGGTTGTGGCTCAGTGGTAGCACACTCAATAAGCATGCATGAGGCCCTGGGTTTGATCCTCAACACCACATAACAATATGTGTGTGTGTGTGTGTGAGTGTGATTTAAAAAAGACTGGGAGCCGGCCATGGTGGTACACATGCCTGTAATCCCAACCAGGAGGCTGAGGCAGAAGGATCACAAGTTCGAAGCCAGCTTCAGTAATGGCGAGGTGCTAAGCAACTCAGTGAGACCCTGTCTCTAATTAAATTACAAAATAGGGCTGGGGATGTGGCTCAGTGGTTGAGTGCCCCTGAGTTCAATCCCCAGTACCAAAAAAAAAAAAAAAAAAAAAAAAAAGGGTCTACAGAAGCAGCAAGAATCCGTAGTCAGCTCTGAAGAGAGAAGGCAGATGTAGGGTGAATAAAGTGGGGTACACAGGGATGAAATGGAGAATCTGTTCATTTTTCTCTTACCATATACAAATGTTATCTACTGAAGAATAACTTTTGGAAGGTTTTTTTTTAAAGGATCCCTCTGGCTGCTATGTTGAAAATAACAGTGAAAACAATTGAAAGTTTGCGGCAATAATTTGGACAAAAGGAACCGACAGGATGAATCAAGGGCAGGATGGCTGCAGTGGAGGTGGTCAGTTTCACAACTGATTTTCAAGCTGAAGCTCAAAGGATTTGTGTAGAGAGAGTGAGAGGGAAGGCTGAAGAACCAGGCTTTGGCTTGCATAGAAGTACTACTAATTGACATGAGGAAGGGAATTAGTGACACTAATTGCAGCTAGGGAGGGAATTGCCATTTCTGTTTGAGATGTTGACTAAAGAATGTAGGCGAGAGGGGTCTGGCTATGGAAACCAATGGTCCTCAGTGTTTGAATGGATGAGGAACATGTGTGTTGTGTGCAGATTGAACTGGTCACTCCAGCCCTGTAGCTTTGGGGCCATGTGGAGCAACCAGCAAAGGGCACAGGAGTGGCAGGTGAATAGGGAGAACCCCTAGGCCAGGCCAGTTCCCTGCCCCACTAAGCCTCCTGCCCAAGGGCTCCAGAGGAATAGCTTGAGCCCAGAATATGACCTGGATTGTAGCCAAAAAGTGAGTCAGTGCTCCTTGACAGACAGCAAGTTAGATATGAACAGTACCTCTATAGCAAAGAGGAGAGAAAATAGAGACAGGAGCTTCCAAATCCTCTCTTCTCCCCATTCTCATCGGTCCAAGCCATCTCTTACCTGGATGATATCACCTAACTTTTGTCACTTTAACACTCACTCCTCCAATCAAATCCTACAATGGCTTCCCAATGTCTTTAAAATTAATCCAAATTCCTGGTCATGTCCCCTGCTGCCCTCTCTAGATCATCTCTCAAGCTCTTCTCCATCCTTCTTGTTCTTTACCTAGTTAACACCTCTTTTTCCTTCAGACTCCATCAAGACACACATGGGGATGAATGCCTAGGACTATACATACGTGGAGAGAGATGCACTCCAGGGTGACCAAACTGGAAACTGATGTCAAAAGGTGAAAGGAAAATGTAGGCTGCAATTCTATCAGTAATACTGTAGTAAAGCTCTCTGAAATCATGTCACCTACCCAAGTCTGCCAATTTGAAATAAACTCTCCAATTCATCTGTAAAACCTGGGCACAGGCTATCAGGTCAATATTATGACTTAGCAGCCCTGCTCCCATCTGTCAGATTATATACTTCCTGTGAGGTAGTTGTTCCCAAACTGTATGCTGATTGT
Organism: Sciurus vulgaris; assembly: GCF_902686455.1. NCBI lineage: Eukaryota > Metazoa > Chordata > Mammalia > Rodentia > Sciuridae > Sciurus > Sciurus vulgaris. The sequence continues at coordinate 61,428,530 of NC_136478.1, read as the reverse complement.
TCTTAGGTTAATAATTTAATCCAATAATAATTTAACCAAATATTAATGTAAGAATTGTCTTATGCAAACCAGGTTACAATGGAAAGAATGAACATGAGTTGAGAGAAAGAAAAAGAGCTGTCAAATTAAGTGCAAGCGAAGCAACTATAAGTGATTAAATGGATAAGCTCATAAAAGCCTAGGAAGAATCAGCTCTCAGTTTGCTTCATAAGTGTGTTTAGGCTCTCAAGTCACTTAAAGGCTTAATTAAAAGTGAGGTCACGCATTGTGATTTGTGAACATAGTAAAATACAAGAATATGATGCTGTATGCTAACTAGGAGACCAATACTGAAAGAAAAGGACTTTGTTCTAAATGGAGCTAAATGTCCGTTTAAAGAGTCTTGATTAAAATGTAACACATAAAGTGTTAAAATGTTAATTAGTGCTACTTGCCATGTATTTCTAACTCTCTACTTGCTCAGCAAGTGAACCCACTGTGGTTGAGCAGGATAATAAATAAGCAGAAATGACATATGTACACCTGTAATCTGGGCTAACTGAGATAGGAAGATAGCAAATTCAAGGTCAGCCAGGGCAATTTATCAAGACCCCATCTCAAAATAAAAATTTTAAAAAGGGCTAAGGGTGTGGCTCAGCGGTAGAACACTTGCCTAGCCTGCATGAGGCCCTGGGTTCAACCCCCAGATCTGCAAACAAACAAACAAAAATAATAACTTAAAAACCCACCTTGACATATGTGAATTCAGCCTGGCACCACGCTGACACTGAATGCAACATGAGAGAAACCTACCCTTACCATTTCCAGCCCCTGCAACTTAGGTGTTATTGCACTACATGGGGCCTGTCCTGACATGGGCATGTCCTTTACAAATAACCGTTTTACCCAGCATTTGTTTAAAGTGAACTGCCAGTCTGAGTTTACTAAAGGGATGAACTGGGAGCACATATAGGAGGAATGTTATTTATGACAGATAAAGACATGGAGACACATGAACAAATAAAAACATACTGAGAAATGACAGTAGCTGGATCTCTGTCTTGGGTTACTTTTTCATTTTCATTTGCAATTACAAATGATGTATGATTAAATTTTATAAAGGTCTGCCTGATACATGCTCCACAAGCTCTGTATCGTCTACCTTCAACTTTCTCATCGGAACTTGTGATTAGACTGGGAGCTTCTTGAGGAAGACCATGTCTACCTTACAGCTGTAGCCCACACACCCAGCACAGAGCAGGAACTGAAGAACCACCTGCAGGGTGGACGGTGACACAGCTCCTCACAGTGGGAGCATGGCCCCATTTCCAGTCCCAGGCAGTTAACGGCAGTGTGTACTCCCCATGGAGGTATGGATGGTTACTGGGTGAAGGGCTAGAGGGAGGAGCCTGACCCACCTCCGTCAGGGGCACAAGAGGGAGAGGACTCTTTAATGCCATTATCTACTTACCTCATGTATCCTACACTGTCCCCACTCGACTTGCCCTTCCCTCCAGGTGTACTATCAAAGAATGACCCACAATGATGGACAGTTACATTTACTAACCAGGAAACGGAGTTCTCACTTAACTCTCAAAAGGGTCCTTCAGGTGCAGCTCAACAGAAACCTTATAGTTCAGAGAGACCAGTACATCGAGTCACCTGGCCACTTCCCACCAACTCAGAGGGCATGACTCCAACTTGTGTTTTCAAATGAATGAACTGCAAATCTATGACCTCTGACCTTACTAGGCCCTGCTGCTGCATCCTAGAGTCTGTACATTTTCCTTATTACCTGCTGTTCTCTCCCTCTCTACTTTTTTTTTTTTTTTTTTTGGTACAGCGATTGAACTCAGGGGCGCTTAAGTCACATCCCTAGCTCACCCCACCTTTTCCTTCTCCCAGTACAGGGTCTCACTAAACTGCTGAGGCTGGCTTTGAACTTGAGATCCTCCTGCCTGAGCCTCCAGTCACTGAGATTACAGGTGTGCGCCACCTACCGGTTTACCTGCTCTTCTCTAGATGCGTTCAGCCCCTCCACTGTACAACAGTAAACACACCTTAGTGAGCTGGCCTGGCAGTGAGAGCTGGTGCCCTGCCTGCAACACCTCATTTAAAAAAAAATCTTGGAAAAGCAATAACCATTATAATTCTTTTTCCCCCCTCTGGTACTTATTTTTTCCTCGAGTACCCAGGGCCTCACACTTGCTAGGCAAGCTGCCATCCCAACTCTGAACTATATCCACAGCTCTTTTCATTTTATATTGAGACAGGGTCTCACTAAGTTGCTGAAGCTGGCCTTTAATTTATAATCCTCCTGCCTCAGCTTCCAAAATAGCTGGTATTACAGGTGTGAGTCACCGTACCAGGGGTTAGTTAATATTTCTTAAAACACTTCATACCTGAACTCACTGAATCCTCACCACGAGGCCATTCTATTGATTATAATTATTACCCTCATTTGAATGAGGAAACCAAAGCTCAGGAGGCAGAAGCCTGTGCTCACAGGCTGAGGAGATGGACATGGTGAGGGCAGGGCTGGGCTTTAGCTTCAGCAGAAGGTGCTGTACCCACTTGGTGGGAAAGTGTGGGCACGAGCAGTGTACCCCCTCACCCTCCATTCTGGCCCACTTGTGACCGTCAGTGCAGGCTGGGATCCCCACCTATCACTGCAGCCCTCCACTCTCCAGCACACACTGCCCCAAGTGCTTGGGCTGTAAGACCCAGGCCACAGCCACGACTCCTTACGACGGCAAGGAGCACTGAGCCTGCCACACACCCTGCCTGTCCCCTTTGGCCACCAGGGTGACCCACACCAGGGGAACTGGTGATAAACAGACTACTACAGTTGATGGGCAGCAGGGAATGGCTTATGAAGGGGGTGATGTGTCAGTTCTGTCTCAGTCTAAAATAGGTACTGAGGGCTGGGGATAGAACTCAGTGGCAGAGCACTTGCCTAGCAGGTGCAAGGCCTGAGTTCAACCCTCAGCACCACCAAAAGCAAAACAAAATAGGCACTGAAAGGGCATGGTGGCACATGCCTGTAACCTCAGTGGACTTGGGAGGCTAAGGTAGGAGGAATGCAAGTTTAAGGTCAGCCTCAGCAATTTAGTGAGGCCCTAAGCAACTTAGTAAGACCCTGTCAAAATAAAAACTAAAAAGGGCTGGGGATGTGGCCCAGGGGTTAAGCAACCCTGGATTCAATCCCCAGTATCCCAAAAAAAGGCACCAAAGATCAGAAACATCCTCAATAAAGGGCTGGGGAGATAGCTCAGTCGGTAGAGTGCTTGCCTTGTAAGCACAAGGCCCTGGGTTCGATCCCCAGCACCGCAAAAAAAAAAGAAAAGAAACATCCTCAATGGACAGCATCAGGGGGCTGATTAAGAAAATGGTACACAGGGCCGAGTGGTGTTCACCTCAGCCCTGGCCACTTGGGAGGCTGAAGCAGGAGAACTGCTTGAGCCCAGTTCAAGACCAGCCTGGGCACCACAGTGGGGCCCCCATCTCAGAGAAAGAGAAAAGGAGCGAGGGTGAAAGAAAAAAATGGCACATTCATAGGAGAGACCACTCTGCCCTGATGATAAGCGCAGGGCTGTCTGTCCTGCATAGACGTCAAGACATGTTAACATTAAAAAAAAAAAAGTAAGCTGAAGAATAAAGTAGGCTGCCTCAGGGTAGGAACGCAGGAAGATGTATGTACTTCTCTATTTGCTTCTCCCTGTGTCTCTCTGAAATGACACATAAGGAATTGCTAAGTGATTTCTAGAAGGAACTGGGAAAGACTTGAGCATTGGGTTGGTTTCTGGAACCAAAGTAGGAGCCATTTTGAAAACTTATATAAGAAAAAAATAAATTCAATACTTGAAGCCATATAAATAAAAATAAAATCAGCATACTCGATTTGAAATATCACTGTGAGGAATGCATTCCATAGGAATGCCTGCTCGAGTGAGTACACACACACACACTCACACCCACGCTCCTCCTCTGGAACGTTTTGGAAGACAATGAGAAGTGCACAGCTACCCACCTGCCCACAGATGGACTGGCAGGCAGTCTGAAAGATGGCCGCCTCTGGGACCACCCCGCCATGGAGACACTGCTTCTGTAGCATCCTCTTAGCTGGGGAGTGGGCTGTGCTCAGTAAATCATAATGAACAGAATGTGGCAGAGGCAATGGGCAGGCCAAGATTAAGGTACAAAGACTGCAGCCTCCATCATGGGCAACTTCTCTCCTGTCAGAAGCTGGTCCCACATCCCAAGCTGCCCTGGAAGAGGCTTAATAATAAGAAACCAGAGTCCCCTGCCCTCAGAAAGCATGGAACTAGACTCCTGACCCACAGCAAGTGTGAGACACAAATGCCTGTTCTATGCCAAGGGTCTGTGGTGGGGTCTGTCATATATCAACAGACATCACACAAGCAGGTCGGCTTGCAGGTCTGCAATACACCCATTTAGTGGGCTATGTGTGGCCACAGGACACAGAGCCACAGATAATGAATGGTGGAGACAGGTGGCTATTACTAAGTGGGGGACGGGGGCTGAAGAACAACATATAGATTGATGCCACTTATGTAAAAGAATTAAACGGTCAGCTGCATGAGTTGGCCATACGCCTGTAATCCCAGCAACTCAGGAGACTGAGGGAGGAGGTTCACAAGTTTGAGGTCAGCCTCAGTAACTTAGCAATACCATGTCTCAAAATTTAAAGAATTTCAAAAGCTGGGGATGTAGCTCAGTGGTAGAGCACCCCTGAGTTCAACCCAGTACCACACACATATACAGTTACTTTCAATGTGTCTATAATCCAATGCATATAAATGCAATTTCATATTGGTATGTTGCAAGGAGCAGGAGTTGTGGCTCAGTGGTGGAGTGCTTGCCTAGCATGTGTGTGGCACTGGGTTCGATCCTCAGCACCACATGTAAATACATACATACATACATACATAAACAAATAAAAATGAAGGTTCATCCACAACTAAAAAAAAATTTTTTTAAAAAGCACTAAGTATTGGTAGGAAAATGACCCCCTCCCTGTGATGCTGGGGTTGGAACCCAAGGCCTCAAGCAAGCTAAGCACAGTTCTACCACTGAGCTTTGTCTAGAGTCTTTTTTTGAGTCTTCTCCAGATTACAGAGACTAGAATCAAACTTACCATCCTCCTGCCTCAGCCTCTTGAGTCCCTGGGATTACATGTGTATACACCATGCCTGGCTGTAACTCAATACATTTTTAAAAACACAGACTGTGAAAACACTAGTAGTGACTTTTGTGTACCTCAAAACAAATACTTGTATTTGCTCTTTTTAGGTGTAATTTTTCCTCATAATTTTTCTTTAGGGATGGTGAGTGGGCATTTTCATTCACCTAAGACAGACTTAAAACTATTAGTGTGCCAATGTTTTACCATTTTTACCTCAAAGTGTTTTTCTTTTCAATCACGCCCTGCCATTCTTGCCAGACCTGCTCCTTTGGGAGTTTTCGTGCATTCCCAGCCTTGCCTCCAGCCACAGGCACAAGATCCACAAGAATTGGTCAAAAATGAAATGTTTCCAACCAGTCACACACCTGGTTCTAACCTTTGCAGGCTCACTAGTGATTTTCTGTTCAATGTTGGTGAACAAACCCATGGTCTTGCACACGCTAGGCAAGCACTCTACCACTCTACCATCCCCAGCCTTTTTAAAATTTAATTTTGAGATGGGGCCTCAGTAAATTGCCCACCTGACCTCCAACTTGCCATCCTCCTGCCTCAGTCTCCCAAGTTGCTGGGATCATTTGCCAATGTCAACAACAATGGCTGCCACCAGCTCTCCTGTCATGGCCTGGATTGGACCAGGTTTGTTCCTTGTGATAATTCTAGGAGATAGTCATAATTTGATGTATGGGCAAAGTGAGGCTCAGAGAGGGACAGGGACCTGCCCCCAAGTCTGAGTTAACAGATGCAGAAACTGGGGGTCAAGTCCAACTGTCCTATTTCTTCTACATTTCCACAGCTTCAATGGTTTCTTTTTGTTCTGAGAAATATTTCCCTGAAAGACCTACTGCCTCAGTGCTGGCTGTATTTCAGAAGCACAGGAAGTTCCCAGGTCCCACTGCCACCTGCACTGTGACATGGGGATATGAGTTCCCTGTATCTGGGTGTGCTCCATGGGTGTTCTTCTGCCTCACCCTGTATGTCCATGGAGTGATCAGGCCATAATAGTCCCTGTGGTTCATCTGAGTGTTAAGATCAGGAAGGCCTCACTGGCCAGAGATGGCCACACTGGCAACTGGAAACATTTCTTTTTGACCAAGTGGTTTTGGATTCAAATCCAGGTTTTCCTACAGGGATGTCCACCCCAAGGAAGCAGCACAGGCTGCTTTCCATCCCCTCCCTTCTCCCCTTCCAGGGGCTTCTGACACCGTGGTTCACTCCCTCCTCAGCAAACCTCTTGGCTTCCACAACACACTTGCCTGTTCTCCTTCTGTCTTCTGGCTCCCTGCCCACCCTCACACGTGGGTCTCTCTCAGGCTCTTGTCCTGGGGGTCTTCTTCCAGAGGTCGCAAAATGGTGGCCCTATGGCCTCATGAGACCCACAAACAGATTTTGTTTGGTCCTCACAGTGTTTTGGTTTTTAATTTGAAGGCCATTAGGCAGGGCAAGCACTCTCCAAGTTCGCCACAGTCCCCATCATTCCCTGTTGTCTTACACCCGTCCACGTCACACATTTTCATCACCTGCCTGGTCCCTTAGGTCATCTGCGTTTTCACACCCCGACTACACAGGCTGCCTGGGAAATCTCACCACCTTCCTGTCTTCGGCTGTCACTAGTGTCTCCTCCTCCATCTTTCTTATGCATCAGAATCACCTTGGGAGCTTGTATCAAATGTGGATTCCCAGCCCCCTCGAGGCCCCAGATTGGATCCGAGGGCTCCAGAGCAGGGGTGGGGACTCCAGTGCCTCCAGGGGCCAGGCGGGTCACATAAATGAGTGCACTAGTCAGGCATAAGAAAAGTCCATGGCCAGAAAATATGATCAAATTGGATCTTTACTGAACTATGGTGAAGGCATGGAACATAATACAAACATGTATGATACCGGAGTTTATATTTTAAATTCAAAATTGAAAAAATACAAATTGAAAAATAGAAATATTTAATTATTAAAATTTTTTTCTCTTTCGTTATTCTTTTGCTCCTTTGAGCTGAGGCCAGGAGGCTGACATCTTCCCTTCTACACCAAGAGGTTGGTGTCAGGCGAGGGTGGCGCAGTGGGACAGGCAGTTGGGAATTCAACCGTGAACCCTTCAACTGGAAGCAGTAGTTTGATTCAGGTTCGTAACGGAAACAGCTGGCTGTTCACACATGTGGGCACCCCAAATATGGATATTCAGGTCAACTACTGGACAGTCATAGAATCTTCCAATCTTCCAAAACAACTGCATCTAGGAACCAGTGCCCGCTGCACTGCAGTTTAGAAACTGCTACTTGTGGTCTTCACTCTGGCGAGCCACATCAACCAACAAGCGCAAACTAGACGGTGTTAGTTCGTTTTTACAGCGTGTGGATGCAGGAAGCCTCTGGGGACTTGGCCTCTGACCCCACAATCTGGGTGGACAAAGTCTGGGCCATCTCTTTCAAGAAACCAACTGCAGCAAAGGAAAAGGTACCAAATTATTCCTTGCCAATGGCTTCCCCATTTTTGCAGGGCTGGGCCAGGACAATCATACATTCAAGGAGTGGTTTGTGACTGTTTCTGCAGAGATGTATTCAGTGTTCAAAGGGTTGTGACCTTGACCGGAAGTCTCCAACTGACCTTATCAGGAGAACCAAGGTGTGGCTTCTGTGTAACATGAAATGAACCCAGGTGGTGAGCTTCAGCAGTTGGGGTTTTTCCACACCCAGGTTGTGAAGCTTCTGTGAAACAACACACTGGGTCAAGCCACCATCAACTCGTCTGTGGCTAAAGCACAGGAACTAAGCGTCAAGGGCTCTGTGGTGTGCTCCACTTAGCTTCTTAGAACTATTCAATGCCTGGTGATTGAGTGAGGATCTGACCTCTGTCCTTGCCAAACGCTGCCACTTTGGATCAAGGTGCCTGGACACATCCCCCGTGACAGATTACTACAGCTGTCCGCAGCTGTGCTTAAGAACTCTGACCAGTACATATGAAACTCCTCAGTTCTGTCATTACACAACAGCAAGCCAGCCCCCAGCACCGGGCCCGCCTCGGCACCACATCACAGACTTCTTCGGTCACATCAAAATTCTCAACACCACAAATAAATAAAGCTAACTGGATGGTAATAGTTTATGAGCAGCGATAGAAAAAGGCCACGATTGATTCGACTCTTTCAGGCAATTGGACTTGTAAAGCCTCTCGATTTATCTTCAATTCACTGTGAGACACAAATGCCCGTTAGACTCAAGCAACAGTTGCAACAGTGGTGTTTGTACTCAGGACACCATCCTGCTCCTCGTTATAAACTCACGGTCTGTCGCAGGTTTTAATGCCCAGGTCGTTCTTCTCAGGTCATTTCAGAACTGCTCATGGCAGCCGTCCGCTTCTACTCTTCACTCTCCAAAGCAAACCCTACTGACACTTGAGTCCCTTTTTCAGTTCGCTGAGGATTGCATCTCGGGTCTGCTCCGTGTACTGGTCGAAGCTCTTACTGTGCCTTGACTCGTAATGGCGTTTCAGGTTGTACTCTTTCAACACAGACATGATTTTTTTGCATATTAAACACGTAGGCATGCTCTTCACTTCCACAAAGAAATAGTCTCGTTCCCATTTTTCTCGAAACACGCGGCCCTCTCCTTCTCTCTTTCGTTTTGCCGCTTTTGATAGAGACATGGGTACAAGAAAGATTTCACTTTTCTCTGAACACTACCACAGAACAACCACAGTGCCAGCCCAGTGACAAAGGCAGTGCCCTGCTGCCTCATGGTGGGGGAGTAAGAGGGAGTGGTGGGGACTGTGGCGAACTGGAGAGCACACGCCCCACTGAAAGGGGCAGCTCCAGCCAGCTATTGCCGGGCAGAAGGGTGGGCCCCGGGGTGCCAGATCTTCCAACTTATCAAGAGGAGCCAAGACTGCAGATTGGGTGTGAGTGAGTGAGTGAGTGAGTGTGTGTGTGTGCACACACGAGAGAGAATTATCCCGATTTTTACAACTAACTTGTAAGAAAAAAAAAGTGCTACATATGCTAACACAGGGAAGGCCAAACAAAACTCATCTGCAGAGTGGCCCAAGGGCCACCAGATTGCAACCTCTCTCCTGGGACAAGCCTGTGAAGCTGCCTTGCTAACCAGCATCCCAAAATGGATAGTTGTGGTCCAGGTGTGGACCACACTCTGAACAATAATTAACATCTAGAGTCTGACCACAGACAACTCACTCTCTCGGCCCTTCTACCTCGTCCATAACCACAGGAGGTTGGTCTGATTGGGACCTGGGACCTGGCCCCTCTTCATGTGCAATCTTACCCACTCCCGTGCTTCAACCACCAAGCGTACACTGTCCTCTAAAGATATGTCCTGAGCGGCCACCTGTCCCTTTGACATCCCTTGGACTGCTGGCACTCACCACCTATCATCACCCAGGCCTGGCCCTGACTGCTGACCTTGACCCTACCCCACTTTCTCAGCTTCAACCTGCCTGGCCTCCTGTCCTACCTCAACACACTCCATAGTCCAGAGGGATCTTTCTGACAACAGGGCTGGCCCAGACTTGCCCTGGCTCACAGCCTCTCATGGCCTGGTGTCCCCAAGATGAACCTCAAGCTGCCCAGTTTGGAATCTTAGATTGTCACGATCTGTCGCATGCCTAGCGCTCTAGCTCCTCCCACCCTCCCTCACACTCACGCACAGAACCATCCACTGTCTGGCTGTGCCTCTTGCTGCCTCCTACGGCCACATGTCCCTTCTGCTAGTCTCATACCTAGGTCCCTCCTGGTCTTACTTTGCTACTTCTCTTTCCAGACTCCATGGGTCCTGGCTAGCTCAGATGTTCTCCTGCGGTGTCTTCTACAACCTCCCAGAGAGCACGTGGTCCCAAGTGCTGCCTGCCTGCCTCCATGTCTCCCCCAGAACCCGGCTGCACCAGACTGCCTCGGGCTCATGCCGAGACAAGACTGGCTTCATCCAGCCCAGGGCCCAGGAAAGTCTATTGAAGTGAGAAACAAGGACAGAGATGTCTCCCCAGGTCTCTTCCTGCCCAGTCCTGGGGGACGTCAGTGACGGGAGCCGGGGTGTGTGTTAAAAGGAACTTTATTGGGTGTTGGGGGTTCAGATGAGATCCATGAGGATGTCGTCCTCCATGACGCTGGGCTGCAGGCCCGGTTGGGGAACCGGGCCCCGGGGACCCCCGCTCAGCAGCATCTGACCTGGGGGGCAGTGGGGAAGGGACTGCATCTCCCAGTAGACCCTGGGCCATGGAGGGCCCTGGGCCTGCTTCCTCCCTCCTCCTTTGGGAGCCCAAAGCACTCAAGTTTCTAGGAAGTCCTGGGGGACCATTCAGAGGCACCTTCTAACCTCATCTGGTTGCAAATACACTGTTTCCCATGAGTCTTTGGGAGCCCTTCCCCTGAACTACTTTCTCTGGCCCCAAGATCATGTTTCCAGCACCCCCAGGACACATGGGAGAAGATCAGGGGAAGAGTTCTCCTCCCACTACTAGGGCCTTGGTCCCACAGGTTGCACTTCCCAGTCGCCCTCAGAGCCCCCCAAGGGCCACAAGGTATTGGCGCTCTTGCACAGGGGATGCTGGGACACTCAGTCCAGACCCCTGCCCTCCCCCGGAACCCCCTTACCTGGCAGTGGTGCCCGTGGGGGAAGCTGTGTGGGCCAGGACTGGGTGGGTGGTGGATGCAGGAGCGGTGGCCCCAGCTGGGGCTGCCCTAGGCTCTGATGCGGTGGGGGCAGCAGTGCAGGAGCCCCTGGTGGCTGGAGGTGGTGGAGGGAGGCCTGGGGTGGGGGCACCCCAGTCTGGGGCTAGGGGAACACAGAGTGGCTCAGAGGCCCCTGGTGGGAGAGCTGCCACCTCCCACCATCCTGCCTCTGCCTGAGAGGCTGCTTGGAGAAGTCTCGGCCTGCGGTTTGGGGAGGTCTTCCTAAAGATCCATCTTAGCAGACACCATGTAACACCAAGGAGGTGTCCTGCTGGGAGCCCTCATGGGTCTCCAGTCATACCCTGACCAAAGCCAATGTCCCTCCTCCCAGATGAGAGACCCAAACCACTGGGACCAGGATCCAAGACCCTGGCTCTCCCCACCCCCAAATCTCACCGGTGGTGGGTTGAGCAGGAGGCTCCGTAGTTGAGGGTTGGCCCCAGGATTCTGGGGTCGAAGAATGGGTCCAGGAGGGGGTGGGCCAGGGGCTGCTCCAGGAGGGCCTTGGGGAGCTCCTGGGGGGGCTTGGGTGGTACCTTGGGGCTGGGGCTGCCCTGTGGCCCCAGAGGCCCCCACGGTGCCCTGAGGCTGGGGCTGAGGTGGGCGGAGCTGGAGCTGGTGGGAAGAGAGAGGGGAGTGAGGGAGAAGGGCAAAGCCCCCACACCCTCGGCCTGGCATCCTCTGGGGCCATCCCACCCCATCCCTGACCCAATCAACCCTGTCCTCACCAGATTCTGCGAGGGCCTTGCTTGGTCCTCCAGAATGGGGCCCAGACCAGGGGGTGCCTGCTGTCCCCCCATCTGCATGGGGAGAGAGGGGGCAGATCAGTGACAGGGAAGGGAGGGGTCCTGAACCCAAGCTGGGGAAGACCTGAGCACATATGGAGTCAGGAACATTCTCTTGGGGCACAGCAGTCTGAAAGTAAGTCACAGGCTCCTAGGTCCCTAGAGGGCATCAGGAGTTTGATGTGGGCATGGAAGCTATGAGAGGATTGCCAGGAAATGTGAGGGTGTGCTGGAACTTTGGGGAGCCATGTCTTGGGAAAAGGACCAACTGAGTTCTGGGCCCGAGACAGGAAGGGGCAGGACACCGGGTGGAGACTCTGCTCACCCCTCGCTGCTGCTCCAGTTTCTGCTGTTGGACCTGCTTGTGGTTAGTGATGACCTGCCGGATGCCGTTCACGAAGCCGCTCTGGTCGTAGGGGATGAGGCCCATGAAGATCTTCTTCTTGGACGAGTACAGGAGCATGAGCACGCGCACCTCACAGGGGGCCGTGTGAGGGAAGTGCACGCAGCCCGCCTGCAGACAGGGGCTCTTCAGAACCGTCCTAGCCTCTGGCAGCATCCCATCCCTCCCCTTTCTAGAAGGCTCTAGAAGCCCCACATAAAAGGGTAGTGAGGTTTTGACCATAAGTTTGAGGACAGGTCTGCTTTGGGGTGGCTCCAGAGGACTTAAAGGGTGAGCTGGGTACCCAAAGGCCAGAGCAAGACTGGGGCTCCTTTCAAGTGCTAAGGACGCCATCAAAGAAAGGACTCAGGTACAGGGAGGGGTCCAGCACTCTGACCTTGACCCAGCCATCATGTCTCATTTTCTTGGCCACAAAATACCAGGGCTGCTGGGAGGAGGCAGGCGAGGAAAGGCCTGAAGCCACGTGTAATGGTAAAGGCAGAGCCGAGAGCATTCAGTGGGTGGTCACACTGCTCTCTGCCTTGGTATCTGCCAGTGCAAACCAAGTGGCACCAACATCTCAGGGACACAGGGTACACATCAAGTTCCCTGCCCACAGCTCAGCCCACAAGAAGCACACAGCAAACACTCCTGTCCCCCGTGAAGGCAATCACACCAAGTGTTCTCAGCTCCTCCTCAGGGAGGAGCTGGCCTTGAGCCCTAGCCTCCTCCTGAGGCAGGCCTGCTCATGCCTACCCAATGGCCATGGGTCCCCCTTCCAAGCAGAGCCCAATGCTGTTCAGGGAAACAACATGCCCGTCCCCCCAGCCTCCTCTGCAACAAGGGGTCTGGCCCCAGAGATGGAAAGGAAGCCTGCCGAGGGGTCTAGAACAGTTTCTGGCTTCCTGAAGAATGGGAAGGACACAGTCGATGGCCCCTCCCCTTGCAGGATGCCTGAAATAAGAACCATCTGTGACCATGAGGGAGAGGCCAAGAGAACCACAGAAACCCTGGTCCTGAGTCGCAGAGCTGCAAAACCCACCCCAATAGCTGCCCGCCTCCGAGGTCCTGTTCCATGACAAAAATAAGCATTTGCTCTTGGAAAACCCAGCTGCCACACTGTGAGGAAGAGTAAGCCACACTCTCGGGCCACATGCAGATGTGCTGATTGATGATCCCAGAGGAAGGCCAGGACCAGGTCAGTGGGCCAGTCTGAACACTCAGCCCAGTCAAGCTTCCAGATGATTGTGGTCTCAGCTGCCATAGGATGGCAACCATATGAAGAAAGCCCACGCCTGACACAGAATCATGAAAGGTAACTTGTTCGTGAGCCAACAATCTATTCTTGGGAATACTACAGCTGAGGGTGTTCCCAACTCTAGGGAATGTCAGCTTCGTGTTCTTTTTGTGTATATAGCACTGTGGATTGAACCCAGTGGTTTGGTTTTGGTTTTGTTGTTTTCAATTTGATAGGTTCTTGCTAGCTGCTGAGGCTGGCCTTGAACTTGCAAACCTCCTGCCTCAGCCTCACAAGTCATTAGGATTACAGGCATACACCTCCAGACTTGGTGCCTTCATGGTTTCTGAGAAGTTTCCATGAGGTAGTCAATCTACAGGTCTTGCTCCTGGAACAGTGACAGTGCATAGGGAATCTGGATTTGCTCCTATCCATGTTAGGAGGTGAGCTGTGTATTCCAAAAAGACTTGTTAAAGTCTTAATCCTCTAGCACCTCTGAAGGTGACCCTATTCAGAAACAGTTTTTTTTGAGATATAAGATGAGGTCATTAGGGTGAGTCCTAATTCAATATGGCTGGTGTCCTGATAAGAACAACACAGGACTGAAGGGTGTAGCTCAGTAACAGAGCACTTGCCCAACATGCATGAGGTCTTGGGTTCAATCCCTAAAATGGGGGGCTTGGGGGGGAGACACAGACACACTTCAAAACCATGTGAAAGGTAAAGACGGGCCTGAGCTCGGATGCAAAAAAGATGGGATGATGCTGCCTGAAGCCAGAGGTTCCCTGCTGGAGAAGGCAGTAAAGAGTGTTCCCTGAGCCTTCAGAGACAGCATGGCCCTGCCTGCCCTCACCTCCGGCTTCTGGTCTCCATAATCACGAGAGTGAACTGCCTCAGTTTGGAGCAGTGTGCTACAGCAGCAGCGGAAACTAACACACCCAGCAAAACTGTCAGAATGGATGGAGTCCTCCTAACTGCTCCTGTCACACCACAGTCACACCGTCTCTATGGGATGTACCTCAATCTTGCACAAAATATAATTACGATAAGAGTTGAGAGTCTGGGAGAAAGGCCAGAAAGCCCAAGCTCACTAAGCCCACCAACCCTCAAAAATGGCTCCAGGCTAGAGCACCAAAAGAGAAGAGCTCCCAGGCCTGGCACCCTGAGGGTTCCTGTCAAAGGCCAGAAGCAGGCAGAAGAGTCAGGGCCCAACCACCGTGACCAGGACTCACAAAGCCATTGCCCATGATGCGGTAGAGGCCTTTGAGGGACTCCAGGTCCTTGTTGGTGAAATGGAACTGGACCATCCTTGAGTTCCGGAACAGAGGGCCCAAGGTGGTCTGGGGAGACACAGAAGTCATCATGTGGGGAGTGAGGAGGGGACATGGAGGCAGGGAAGGGATGGGGAACAGAGGACAGGGTGGGTGCCAACTGACAGGATTGGCATCCCCTTCCCCAGCCACTCACCAGCAGTTGCTGGGGGATGAGTTGCATGATCAGCTTCTGGGGCCACTGCTCAGTCTTCCTGAGGGCAAGGCCAGAGAGGGGTCAGGAGGGTGGGAGCCCCAGCCCCGCCCCACCCCCGACAGCCACCTACAGGTTCTCTCCATGATTCACATAGACCTGGCAGGGCAGTGACCGGGTCAGCTTGGTGTTGGCATCCACTGAGGCAGGCTTGGGTTTCTGGGGGAAGAAGGAGGAGTCAGTAAAAAGGGCCCGAGCCCCCGGTTCCCTGCCCCCTTCTGTTCCACTCTGGGAGTTCCAAAGTTCAAGCTATCCCTCGGCTTACCCCCACACGCCCAGCGCTCCTCCTGCACCAACCCCATGCTCCTCTAGTCTCTAAATTCCACAAAGGTCAGGGCTCCTACCCTGGCCCAAACTCCATAATCCCTTTTCCTGCAAGGTCCCTGGGGTGTCTCTCTGGCCCCCAGATCCTAGGCTCCCTGGGTTCTTAACTTCAATATAACCCTCGAACACCCCCAGTCCTGAACTCTGAGCCACAAATCCCACATATTCTCAGAACTCTCCTCTGGTCCACAGTCCCCTGGCCTGGCACTCGGTCCCACATGCACAAGGGACCTGCAAGTCCACTTACCTCCTGCCACTCGAGAACCCCACTCCAGGCAAGGAGCTTATTAGAGACCGACTGCTGCCCTCCAAGAGCTGCGGCCCCAAGCTGGGCTGGGGAAGGGCCGCTTACCCCACCTGGGGCCACAGTGCCTGCCTGCAAAGGGGGAAAAGGGGAATGAGCGGGGCTAAACCATCTCCCAGGAGGGGCGATCCTAAGAGGGACAGGCAAGGAGAGGGGGACAAAGGTCTCTTCCTCTACACATCCAACAGCACTCGGCCATGGATGCTCCACCCTTGCAGGACACCAGGACTCTCAAGTCCCATGATGCCTGGCCTCCTCAGAGCAGCTCTGACGCACATGAAACCACAAACTTCATGATCCTCCCCCAACCTCTTGCCTCATAGCCATGTAGTACGTGATCCTTGAACCCCAGTGGCCCCAGGCCACAAGGCTATGCCCCCTGGACACTGTCCAGGAAGGCCAATGGCTCTCTCAGCCTCTTCATCCCATGTAGCCAAGAAGAGGAATGGCAAAGAAGGCACATGGTCACCTACCATGGATGGTGCCCCAGGCTGCGCAGGAGGGGCCAGGCCCGGGCCAGGAGCTACAGTGGAGACCAGGCTGGGCTGGGAAGCAGGAGGTGGCTTGGGAGCACCAGGGGGCCCTGGGGGTAGTGGTGGTGCTGGGGCCTGGCTGAAGGGGGGCCCCACTCCTGAAGCAGCTTGCTGAAGAGGGTTGATGGGCGAGACTGTGGGAGAGACCAAGGGAGCAAGTGGGGAACAGAGGTGTGGGAAGGGCCTGCCCAGCCCCCAACCCCCATCTTTACCCACCACTCACAGCGCGGGCCCAGCCCAGCCTTCTGGTTCTTAGCAGCCTCCACTGCATTCTGGGCAGCTACCTGAGCTGCACTCAGATTCCCAGGGACCTGGGAGCAGAGGGGAGGGGGCTGTAAGGACCATGCACTGCCAGTCTTTGTGTGCAGAGAGCCCCATAAGGCCACCACCCCAGCTCGTCTCCTGGGAGCCCAGGATTCCTATCGCCAGCCCCTCAATGTCCCAGGCTTGTCACACCCCACACGCCCCACCATTCAATTAGTTCTATCCCATGGGGCTCCTGCAAGGTCTCAGGAATAGGCCTGTCCCTGGCAACATCCATACCTGGTACTGTGGTGGGACGGGGGGCAGGGACTGTTGGGGTGCAGTGGACAGTGTAGTACCCGAGGAGGCAGCCGGAGGCAGAGGGACTGGTTGCTTGGCCTGGAGGGGTCCTGGGGCTGAGCCACCCCCAACTGGAAGAAGGATGCAAGACCAGGCCCCCGAGAGAAGTTAGAGCGGAAGAGAGGGGAGAGAAATCCAAAATCCCAAAGACAATTGAGAAAACACCCCAAGCCCCTGCCCTGACACCCTGGGGCCTCACCAGGCAGCACCAGCCCCCGCACCAGCACCATGTGCCTCGGGTCCTGGCTCACATCTGTCGGAGGTTGCAGCGGCTCCAGCAAGGCTGGGGGAGCCGCCTTCTCAAACAGAAGCCGTAGGGCAGGCAGCTTCCGAGGAGACACGATGGAGAAGTGGATCCCACGCTGCAGGAAAAGGGACAGAGATCAAGACAGGGACCCTCCATAGGGCTGTGGGAGCCAGCGCCCATGCTACCACACCATGGTGCGACTGGATGACCTGGGCCCTAGAACCCTTCATTCCCATCAGGCTATGGGACGGAAGATGAGGACATGTGGTATTAGTTGCCCCCAGGAAACCCTGGGCTATAATTCTTTCAACAAGTAAACAGCTGGCCAAAGAGTCCCCAGCTCTCCTCTCTCAGGCCAGGGGTCCTCACCTCCCCAATCTGCTGGACGAGGCTCTCAGTCGTGTATCCCGAGTATGTGGTGCTCTCAACAGCAGGCAGCAGATATGGAGGCGAGTTGCAGATAAGGAGACATACTCGGTGTGTCTGGCCACTGCCAGGGATAAGACAAGACATGGAGAAGGCCCCAACAGGGGCCCTGAGAAGGGACCCAGACCTAGTACCAGGTTCATACACTCCACCCACAAGAAACCAAAAGTGGTGCCACTTTACACTTTGGCTCTGAGAGGTTCGGGAACTCCCTAAGACACCCAGTAGAAAAGGTAGGCAGGAGGGGAGACCCAGAGCTGAGGCCTTGTCCTGAAAAGGGGACGCTGGTCCAAGCTACCCCGGGACACATTTCCCGCCTCCCTCCTCTCCAGGGTGAGGATAGAGGTGGAATCACAGGACATGCTACTACTACGAACAGGTGAGGAGAGGAGCACCAGGCCCACACAGGGGACTCACATCTGCTCCCGCATCTTCTTGAAGTCGTCAAACAGCTGCAGGGCTGTGCTGAGTCCTTCGGCAATGAGGCTACAGCTCTCTCCGCCCCCACCCATGAACCTGCAGGGTGCCAGGCAGTCAGCTCCAGGGTGCCCCCCACCCCCAAACCCGAAGCCACTAGCATCCCAGCCGTGGCCACACTGGACCATGCACTTTGGGACGATGGGACACAAGTTGTTTCTCCGCTCCATTCCTGGTGCTGGTGAGGCCCCAGGCTGAGTAAGGACAGGGGACACTTGACCTCTTAATTATGAGGCCTGGGAGAGAGACCTTCAGAACAGGGAAGAGTAAAGCACCCAGGTCACCACGCCTGGGCCCCTAGGCTGTGTCCCAGTCCTAGTGTAACTAACCCATTTGCCCTCCTGTGTCCCTGCCTCTCTAGGACATCTGCCACATCATTAAAGCAGCCCTGGCTTCACCTCTCCTTCCCAACAAGGGGGTCTTCCCCTGTCCACCTAGTGCTATGGATGGAAATGTCTCCCCGCAATGACAGCTTGAGGTCCTAAGCCACAGTACCTCAGCATGTGACCTTATTGGAAACAGAGCTTTTTGTTTTGTTCTACAGTGCCAGGGATGGAACTCAGCATCCTGTACGTGTTAGGCCAGGGCCCTACACTGAACTACATC
This sequence comes from Sciurus vulgaris, assembly GCF_902686455.1. Lineage (NCBI taxonomy): Eukaryota > Metazoa > Chordata > Mammalia > Rodentia > Sciuridae > Sciurus > Sciurus vulgaris. The sequence goes on along the minus strand of NC_136478.1, from coordinate 61,410,229 downwards.
CCTACCCTGGTCCTGAAGGGAAGTGAGGATCATTAGGGGACCCCAATCCAATATGCTTAGCATCTATGAAAACGAAAAACTTGGACAAACACAGAGAGATGACAGGGAGGCAGAGAAGACGGTGATAGGAAGACTGGGTGACACTGAAGCAAGGTGAAAGATGCCGGGGCCACCTGAGGCTGGAAGCAGCAAGGAAGGACCCTCACTCTACAGATTTCAGAGGAAGCATGGCCCTGCTGGCACCCTGATCTTGACTTCCACCTTTTACAGCCCCGAGATGATTCTAACCCAGGTTTTAGTGCTTTCCTTCGGCAGGCTAGGAAACTAACACACACACTCAAGCTTCCCAGGCACCTACTCTGCAGGTGCAGCGTCTACCCCACGTTGGGTGTGGCCAAGGGAAGGTATCCCATCCTGCACAGCTACTGCAGCCACCACTCTGCAGGCTGACTTTGCCTCAGGGGACACATGGTCACAGCATCCATGTCCGCTCCCATGTTTCCCATAGGCAGGGACAGGTTGTGAATGTTATCTTTTCCCCAGCCCTGTCCACCACAGTCTGGCATGTGGAGGCCTCTGGGAAATGTTGCTAAATAAACAAAAGGTTACCCAGCCAACTGGGCCCATGAAGGCTGGAACCGTTCCAAGCCCTCAGCCAGGCATCTAGAGCCCTACACGCCCCCAGCACTGCCTAGCTCTCCCTTTCCACAGCCTCTGCCTGAGAAGCCTCCAGAACGTCTTACACTCCTAGGTCTCTACATGTGTTCCCCCTACACCACACCTGATTCTGACCTCAGCAGAAACCTCATTTGCCTATTCTGTGACACCTAGCCCAGCATGCTCTCCTCCAGGAAGCTTGCCCTGCCTGCTATCTCAATCACATTGAGTCACCCGACACTGACTGTCATGCTTCCCTCCACAGCCAGCCCCTGCCATACCTGGCCTGTGCAGCCCTCAGTGAGGGAGTCCAAGTCATGTGAGCCCTCACTACAAAATGCACCACAGATGACACAGGTTTTGGGAACCTGCTGAATGAACCATCCCATCAGCGGCCTGGCAGAGCAAGATAGCCCTGCTATTCCCCACCCAAGTTCACAGACAGATTTCTTTGCAGTCTCACTTGGCTTGGAAGCTCCTGGACCCCAGGTCGCTCCTCCCCGTCTCACAGATCTTGGTCCCCACTGTTGCTCCTTCCCACCCACTCCCTGGCCTTCCTCTTCCTCACCTTCAAAGCTGTTTTCCACATGAATTTTAAGGCCAGAGTAGGGGTGGATCCCACTGAATGAACCAACCCTAGATATAGTTTGTTGCTTGGCTTCCCGCCATGCAAGAAATCAAACCACAGGGTCAGGAGCAATCACGCCTGTAATCCAGCGACTAGGAGGTTCAAGCAGGAGGATCACAAGTTCAAGGCTAGCCTCAGCAACTTAGCAAGTCCTTGTCTCAAAGTAAAAAATAAAATGGGGCTGTGGTTGTAGTTCGGTGGCAGAGCACTTGCCTAGTACGTGTGAAACACTGGGTTCGATGCTCAGCATCACGTAAAAATAAACAAATAAATAAATAAAAGGTATTGCGGCTGGGCACAGTGGCGCAGGCCTGTAATCCCAGTGGCTTGGGAGGCTGAGACAGGAGGACAGCAAGTTCAAAGCCAGCCTCAGCAAAAAAGCAAGGTGGTAAGCAGCTCAGTGAGACCCTGCCTCTAAATAAAATACAAAATAGGGATGGAGATGAGGCTCAGTGGTCAAGTGACCCTGAGTTCAATACCCAATACCAAAAAAAAAAAGGTATTGTATTCATCTACAGCCAAAAAAAAAATTTTTTTTTAATAAAATTTAAAAGGGCTGGGATGTGGCTTAGTGGTAAAGCACCACTGGGTTCAACTCCCAGTACCAAAAATTAAAATTAAAAAAAAAAAAAAAAAAAAAAGAAAGAAACCATAACTTTGGGAGGTCTTTCTGAGACTTGAGCCAAGTGCCCTGCCTGGGGCTGGGGGGAATGGGAAGCAATTTTTTCATGCATGTGGAATCTCCTTTTGAGTAATGAAAATGTTTTGGAATGAGACAAAGGTGATGGGTGCACAACACTGTAATGGGTCCCAAATGCTGCCAAATCACTCACTTTTAGAATTTTTTTTTTTTTTTTTTTTCCATACCAGGGATTGAACCACATCCCCAGCCCCAGCCCTCTTTAAAATTTTTTTATTTTGAGAAAAGATCTCTCTAAGTTGCTTAGGGCCTTGCTAAGTTGCTGAGGTTCTTAGAACTTTCGATTCTCCTGCCTCAGGCTCCCGAGCCATGAGGACTACAGGCATGTACTACTGCGCCCAGCCCCAAGTCACACACTTTAAAAAGAGTATTTTCATGTGAATTATTCTTCAATTTAAAAATAAAACTTAAGAAAGTATAACAGACTGTTCACTATGAGACCCTAAAACCTGCTTTTTCTTTTTTGGTACTGGTGATTGAACCCAGGGGCACTCAACCTTGGAGTCACATCTCCAGCCCTTTTTTATATTATTTTTATTTAGAGACAGGGTCCTGCTGAGTTGCTTAGGCCTTGCTAAGTTGCTGAGGCTGGCTTTGTGAACTTGCAATCCTCCCGCCTCAGCCTCCCAAACTGCTAGGCCTGTAGGTATGCACCACCACACCTGGCTAAAATCTGCTTTTTCTTATTGAACACTGAGAATAAATCATGTTACCAGCTCCAAAAGAGATTGCCAAGCAACTTAGCCAGACCGTAAGGAACTCAGGGAGACCCTGTGTCTAAATAAAATATATAAAAAAGGGCTGGGGATATGGTTCAGTGGTTAAGCACCCCTGGGTTCAATCCCCAGTACCAAAAAATAATAATAATAAAATAAAGCCAGCATGGCGGTGTACGTCTATAATCTCTGAAACTTGAGAGGCTGAGGCAGGACAATTCCAAGTTTGAGGTAAGCCTCTGCAACTTAGCAAGAGCCAGGACCTGGCCTGTCTTGTCCTCCCTGGTAACTCCTAGGTGCCAATGAATGAACAAAGAATCGCTATAATGCTACAGGGAAGACACTCACGTCTGTCTGCTTTCCTTCTACCTCTATTGTTCCTGACTCTAGGTCAGGTTTTTTTCCTAGGAGAGGGAAAAAACTGTCCCCTTGTAAGAAGGGAAATGTAACATCAGAAAGCAATCTTCCCAAAGCAAGGACATTTGAGAACTTTCACTGCACGCCTTGTTCCTTCAGCATCAGACATGCCAGGAGAACGCATGATTTCTCCCAGTGTGAAGAAAACAGGCTGAATTTCTTGTGATGCCTGTTCCAGACCCACCTGGAATGTCACAGAAAATGAGTTCAGTTGATTACATAGGACTTAATCAAAACAATAGCCACTGGAAATGTTAAAAAATGGTTTAAAGGCTGGGATTGTGGCTCAGTAGTAGAGCACTTGCCTAGCATGTGTCAGGCACTGGGTTTGATACTAAGCACCACATAAAAGTAAATATACAAAATAAAGGTATTGTGTCCATCTACACCTAAAAAAAAAAAAAAAAAAGGCTTAAGCCAGTCAGACACACCTGAAATCCAACAACTCAGGAAGCTGAGACAGGAGGATTTGCAAGATTGAGGCCAGCCTCCAACAAGTTAGCAAGATGTTATCTCAAAATGAAAAATAAAAGGGGTAAGGAGTCCCTGGGTTCAGTACCCAGTAACAAACTACAAGGATAAAGATAATGACAGTGACAATAATAATAATGGCTTAAAAAGTTCACCAGCTGATTAGGGGTCTCCATTGTAAGGACACATAGTTTCATTTGGTTCTATTACAGTGCATTCTGAGCGAGGCAAGATGGACATGTGATTTAGGCATTCAGATAGCAGCTCCCACTTATCTTGTCAATGTCCTTGGGGTTTTCTTTCTTTTCTTATCTTATTTTGAGACAGTCTCAATAAGTTGCCCAGGATGGCCTTGAACTTGGGATCCTCCTTCCTTCGCTTCCTGAGGCACCGGGATCTGAGGCATGAGCCACCATGCACACACAGAATTTTCTAATAAGGGAGTTCAACTGCTTTTCCCAATATTTCACACCTGTGGAAGGTTTGGTTTCTTGGTGGTTAATCTGCCTGTAGCTTTTACTCATATATTTACTCAGTCAAGGTCTGCTAAGGTCTTTTGGGTGCCAGATGGAAATAAAGAAGAGAAATACTCAAGGACATCCACAGTCCAGAGGCATGGGCTGTAACAGGAACACAAGAGGGAGCTGGGGATGGAGGAGTGAGCCAGTGACTGCTTACAAAAATCAAGGATGGTTTCCCACCCAGGAAGATACTTAAGCTATAGTCTGAAAGGTGATGTAGGAATTTACTGGGGTCATCAGTAGGCAGTGCACTGTGAGCATTCACTCATTGACTCTTCCTACGAAGTTTTCCTGAGGGCTCCTGTGCTGGGAGCTAGGGGTCAAGGGGACTTCAGATGTGTCAGATCTGAACTTGGTCCTCAAGGAGCCTCCATGTAGTATTAGTCAAGCCTTACCACAATCTAGCCCAGTGGTTCTCATCTGGGTTGGATTTTGCCCCCAGGGGACATTTGATAATGCCTAGAGACATTTTTAGTTGTCACAACTCTGGAAGGTGTGCTACTAGCATCTAATGGGGAGCAGCTAGGGATGGTGTTAAATATCCTACAAAGACTGAGATGTAGCTCAGTGGTAGACTGCTTGCCTAGTATGCTCAAGGTCCTGGGTTCCATCCCCAGCACCACAAAAGAACAACAAAGGCAAGTCCCAGCTTCCCAGAAGTCGCAAGACACTTGCTATGCATAGGCCATGTAAAACACAGTCATGAACTCATTTAATTGCCAAAACATCCTATGAGGTGTGGTAGCATGCTCCCAAGAGGGCCTCCAAAGATCCTGACTTCCAGTATTCACAACCATGAGTGTCCCTCCTTCCACACAAAATAGGACATACTTGTCTACCAAAGAGAACCTGGCAGAAGTGATGATGTGTGACTTCCGAGTAAGGGGCATGGTAGCTTCCTCATTGCTCTCCTTTCTGAATCACTCACTGTGAAGAAGATCAGGTGCTACAATAGGCCAGTCAAGCAGCCTCATGGAAAAAAACTTGTGGCTAACAGCCAGCAAGGAACTGAGGTCTCCAGTCAAGAGCCAGAGAAAGATGGCTGTCAGACATGGATCCTCCCGCCCAGCCCAACTCTTAGATGATTCCAACACCATGAAAGATCCCAGGGCAAAACTTCCAGCTAAGCTCCTGCTGAATTCCTCACTCACAGACATGGCACAAGATGACAATTACTTCCATTTTTTTTTCCTTTCCTTTTTTTCTTTTCATGTAGTACTGGGAATTAAAATTAAACCCAGGGGTGCTCTATTACTAAGCTACATCCCAAGCTTTTTTTCTTTAATATTTTTAGCTGTCGGGGCTGGGGTTGTGGCTCAGTGGTACAGTACTTGCCCAGGATGCATGAGGCACGGGGTTTGATTCTCAGCACCACATATAAATAAATAAAATAAAGGTTTATCAATATCTATTTTTAAAAAAATTTTAGCTGTAGGTGGACACAATACCTTTATTTTATTTATATTTATGTGGTGCTGAGGATTAAACCCAGTGCCTCACACATGCTGGGCAAGCACTGTACCACTGAGCCACAATCCCAGGCCTTCTTTTTTTTTTTTTTTTTTTTTTAAATATGGGAATTGAACCCAGTGGTGCTTAACTACTCAATCACATCTCCAGTCTTTTCTGATTTTTGAGACAGTCTCATTAAGTGGCTGAGAGGCTGGCTTTGAACTTGTGATCCTCCTGCATCAGCCTCCTGAGTCTCTGGGATTGGAGGTATGGGCCACAGGCAATGACTTATAGTTTTAAATCATTAGGTTGGGGGTGACCATTTTGCAGCAATAGATAATTAAAAGAACTAATGCAAATATTACGAACATCCCCACATGGGAAAGGAGCACACAGGAGCCAGGGACTCTTGAGATGTGTAGAGGAGTAGCAATGACATGACCCCCAGCCACCTGACTCCAGAGTTTGCAATATGAACTATCAAGCCCTAACCCAAACCACAGTACAATCCCTTCAATGTACCCATCTGAAGGAGGACAGGAGAGGATGGGGAAAGGGGACAAAAGGAGGAATCACATATGGAGTGCATGGCAGCTGTGCTGCTCAACCAAGCCTCCCTGAATGGGAAGTAAACCAGATAAACCAGATGAACACACACTGCTGAGCTCTTCCAAGGCCCGGCCCTTCTCCCACGGCCCAGGAATCAGGCCCTGGACAAGTGATTTATGGACTATAATACATGGACCCTCAAAGTTTTTTCAACTACCTTATGTGAAAGAATGGCTCCTGCAGGTCTGGCCCAAGACACCATTTTTCACAGTCCCTCACAGGACCCAAACCCCACCACAGTAGGGGGAAAAGCTCACTTAATGCCATCGAGCCAGGTGACAAACTCATAGGCGCTGCTGGTGGGAGCATGGCATTGCACGTAAGACTCTGGAGCGCAGTCCACAGTGTTGAAAACCACGAGGCTGTACTGGGTCCCTCCATACTGGGAGGGAAAGGCAGAGGAAAGTTTAATCTTTTCCCTCAAAAAAAAAAAAAAAAAATCTTAAGGATCTCAGCATCCTTCTCTTCCCTCAGACTCAGGAATCTGGAACCTGGCCCTCTACCCTCAGACCCTAGGCTCCAGGCCCAGCCTCCTCCCTCAGACCCAGGGGTCCAGGCCCAGCCTCCTCCCTCAGACCCAGGGGTCCAGGCTCAGCCTCCTCCCTCAGACCCGGGGGTCCAGGCCCAGCCCTCCTCCCCCCGACCCGGGGGTCCAGAACCAGCCCTCCTCCCTCCGACCCGGGGGTCCAGAACCAGCCCTCCTCCCTCCGACCCGGGGGTCCAGAACCAGCCCTCCTCCCTCCGACCCGGGGGTCCAGAACCAGCCCTCCTCCCTCCGACCCGGGGGTCCAGAACCAGCCCTCCTCCCTCCGACCCGGGGTCCAGAACCAGCCCTCCTCCCTCCGACCCGGGGGTCCAGAACCAGCCCTCCTCCCTCCGACCCGGGGTCCAGAACCAGCCCTCCTCCCACAACCCAGCGGTTCAGGCCCAGCTCCTCCCTCCTCCTCTTCCCAACACTCACGTCTCCCCCGAAGTCCGTCTCAGCCGGAGGACCACCATTAAAATACCTGCGAGGACCGGAGAGTAAAGGCTGGGTCAGGCAGGAGGCTGTGGAAAACTCAAGTCGGAGAGCGAGGCTGGGTCCCGAAACCGCACTCACTCGATAGCCGGGAGCAGGTAGTGTTCACGGAGCCCTTCGAAGTAGGGCCCTAGGTTGGCTGTGCCCTCGATCACAAACACCACGTCGGCCACCAGGCCCCCGGCGCGGGCCGGGCCCTCCGACCCGGGCACCATAACCCGACCTGCAGCCGCCACCGTCGCCTCTGCCACCCCGGGATGAGCGGAAATGCCCCCGGGTTGCGCGCGCACCTTGCCCGGTCCGCTGGTTGCCGCGGAGGATGCTCCGGTGGCCATGTTTGTGCGGGGCACCCGGCGTGTGATGTTTTATCTCCATCCTTGTTTACACCCACAGCCTGGGAGACCCATACAGGACATAGTGAACCGCTTAGTGGACCTCATGGGGAAGACTGAATTATTGTCAGGACTATCGAGAGCAGCAAATGGAAAGCGGGACAGCCGGCCGCCATCTTTGAGAGGGGCGCCTCTCTTTGGACTCTGGTCTTGAGGGAGGCGGGAGACCTGGTTGCTAGGCTACGCTCACGCTGCCAGTGTTTTCTAAGCTAGGGATTAAGTTTCTGGGTTCTGTTCTGGCACCGGGAGAGTGGGGGGAAGGACGCATGAAGGGCCCAATCGCGTCGTCCGAGATGAGGTTACTAGGCAACGTTTTAAGGTTGCGGTCAACTTGGACGAGAGTGCAGCTGTTTTCCCTTGAAAAGAAACTGAACTCCAGCCCGAGTGGAGGTTGCTGGGCAACGCCATAGTTGTTTTCTGGAGAAGAAGCCAGGAAGTGGCCCAGAACATAAATACATTCCAAGTGCAATATTAATGTATCGTATGAAACTCTATAAAACTATCAGAAGGGAAAAGGAATACATTGTATAATCCTGAAAACTGGAAGTCTCTTCATTGCAGCAAAAGCACAAAAGCTGAAGAAAATTTGACCGTCAAAGGCTCCAAAAACCAAGTTGAAAAATATACAATAAATTGGAAAAGTTTTGTAACATATGGATAGATAGAAATTTATTCTACAAACACTATTACTCATCAACAACTTATAAAAATAGAATAATTTTTTTTTAAATGTGAAGAATTCTCAAGGGGCTTCCTCCCACATACATATACACATTAAATTTTTTTTTTTAAATAGACTTTTAGTGTTTCTGCAAAAAGAAATTATAAATTGGTGATAGATATTTCAGTTAAGCTGCTCTGATCATTACACATTATATACTTGTTTTGAAATGTCACACGGTAGCCCATAAGTATGTACAATTGTGTCAAAATTTTTAAATGAGGGCTGGGGACGTAACTCAGTGGTAGACACTTGCCTAGCATACATGAGTCCCTGGACTTGATTCACAACACCAACACCACAAAAATTCATAATAATAAAATAAATAAAATTAAAAATACAGCCTGGTGTGGTGACCCCTGCCTGTAATTTCAGCAACAAGGGAGTCTGAGGCAGGAGGATCTCAAATTCAAGGCCAGCCTTAGCAATTTAGGGAGACACTTTCTCAAAACAAAAATGAAAAGATCTGAGATGTAACTCAGTGGTAGAGCGTCCCTAACACCAGGTTCAATTCCCAATACTGAAATAATAATAATAATAATAATAATAATGTGGTTGAATTCAGATGAAATTAGCAAGCTCAGAAATTGTCCAATGGAAATTGAAGTTAATTTTTTTTTTTTTTTCTCCAATACAGGTCAGCAATATGTTTTAGGGCAAAAATGTATTCCCTTCAAACACAGCAGTACTGAAACCAGAGTTTTAAGATGAGACTAGATTTCTCGCTTTGCCAATTTCCTCTGGGTCACAAATTTTGAAGAATAAAATCCACACTCACCGAAGGGAAGAGTAAACAGAGCAGGATTTATTTAATCAAGGTCGACTCTTGCCATGCTGGTGGAGGAGGGGACCTGATCACAGAAAAGCCCATTTTGGTGTGTCAGCTTAGGAGTTTCTATATGGTTCTGTGTAGGGCAAGCAGCAAAATGTATGTAAAACAGGTATTGAAAAGGTATCAAGGCTGTCGCCTTCCTATAACTTCCATCCAGGTTTACCCCACCTTGCCTTTCCCACCTCTAGGACAAAGGAGCTGGCTGGAGGTGTTCCCACAGGTGAACCTCAAGCTTGAAGGTGCTCATGAACATGTCTGCAGGACAGCCTCCAGGGGTGGTTCCTGTGTTTGAATAAGAAAGGCTATCAGTAATAGGGATATAGCTCGGTGGGTAGAGTGCCTTCCTTGCATGCACAAGGCCTTGGGTTCCATCCCCAGGGATGCAAAATAAAAGAAAAAGAAAGAATGGTCATTGATATTTGTATTAAGCATCAAAGTATTCTGATATCAAAGCAATATTGCCATTTCTCCCATCTATTTTATCCATTCCTTTTCTCTTTCATTTTCTTTGCAGAAATTTTTTGAAGCAAATTCCTAAAATCATGTAATTTTACCTCTACATGGTTGTCAGGCATCTTTCAGAATTTATGGACACTTTCTTGTGTAGCCACTGTGCCATTATCACCCACTGAGCTGGCAAAACCAGACTCAGTCGTAAAATGAAATTAGAAAAATGTTATCTTGAGGCTGGGGTTGTGGCTCAGTGGTAGAGGGGTCGATAGCATGCATGAGGCCCTGAGTTTTATTTATATATATATATATATATATATATATATATATATATATATATATATATAATGCTATCTTGAGAAATACCAGGAGAAAGGGTCAGTTCTCCTCCCCTCTGTCAGCCTTTCTTCAGGAAATCTAATTAACCATGGGCTTCTACCTTTTGGATAGCAAATAACTATCTCTAGGAGTCTGACTACTCCCTTTTGAAATGTAAACACCCCTGTCAGGAGGCTTCATACACAAGGCTAGAGATTTATCTAATGGCTGTGAAAAACAGCCAGTTTCTCTTATTGCTTTTTGCTTCTGTAACCATGCTTCCCACTGGAAAGCCCCATAGAAGGCCTTCTGTCATGTAGACCAGAAATTCTATGGCACCAAATAGCCAATACATGTTGTGAAAAACTGTGGATCAGAGCTCAGAATTTGTAGTTTGTTTTCCTCTGAGCCTGCTGACGTAAAAAAAAGTTAGGAGTTCTCTTCAAGTGCTGCTTCTCAACCAGTCTATTTCCCACAATATCATAACACAACATCAAAACAAAATTATTTCTTAGAATCATCTGACACTAGGTCCATAATCAAATATCCTCAATTATCTCGAAATGTCTTTTTATAGTTGCTCTATTTGAATCAGTATCCAAATCACACACATTTAGATATTATGACTCTAACATTTCATCTAGAACTGCTTCCTCCTCTTTCATGCCAGTATAATTAAACTTTGAAATAATTTGCTACGTGCCACAGATAACTTAGACAATGTCCTCTGTTTTTCCCTCTGGAAGATAAAAGAAACAAAGAAAACAAAGATGAATAACAGATACAAAGATTAAAATGGCACCTGAAATTAAAATCTACCATTACCCATAAAGAAACATTTCATTACATAAAATGAACATTCAGTTGAATCAGCTGATTTTTTTTTTTTTTGCCATGCCTGTTAATGCATTAGATAATTTGTAAAATAAATAATTAGATATTTTAGACTGGACTTCAGCTTCTGCCATAATAATTGATGTATTATGACACGGTTTTATGATACTGGTATTTCATAACACTCATTGTGTTTCAGTGAGGTTTCATTAGGTAGACTTCAAAAATTGCTTGCTCCCTCCCCCCGCCAAAAAAAAAAAATGGAGAACCAGAAGCTAACAAAAACGTGGACCAGTTAAGAAGGGAAGGGGCTGCCTTGGTATTACCAGGTAAGAGCCTGAGGGCTGCGGAATGGGAAAACTGAGTCTGGCTTCCCAGCTAGGCAATGGTCTTCCAGAGTAGCAGATCTAGTTCCAAGTTGGTAGCACCCATGGTCACATGCAGAGGCAGAAGTGAGTACTCCCCATAAGACTCAGTATCCAGTACTCACAGTCTGTTGTGAGTTCACAGTTACAGAAGACCAGCCAAGGAATGAGGACTGCAGGGGCTGAAGCTGTAGCTCAGTGGTAGAGCACTTCCTAGCATGCTTGAGGCACTGGATTGGATCCTCAGCACCACTTTAAAAAAATACATATAATAAATACATAAAATAAAGGTATTGTGTCCATTTACAACTGAAAAAATATTAAAAGGAAACGAAGAGGACTGTAAATTAGAGACTGAGGAAACTATACTCCATGGAGCTAGACCTTGCTCCAAGTGAGACAAAAGGGAATGGGCCTGACCACCCCACAAACACACCGAGGTTTCCCACCAAGTGCAAGCTGCTTTTCTGGAAACTTTACCACTGGGCCACATCCCCAGCACTGTTTATTTTTTGAGGCAGGGTCTCACTAAATTGCTGAGGGCCTCACTAAGTTGCTGAAGCTGGCTTTGGACTTTCGATCCTCCTGCCTCAGCCTCCAGTCTCTCTGGGTGAACTAAGAGCTTGTAATACTAATGACTGCAAAAAAAAAAAAAAAAAAAAAAAGACTTCAAAGTGCTGGAAATCTTAGGTTTATACTGTACCACAAAGTGCAGAAAAACAGAGGGAAAAACAGAGGACACTGTCTTAGTTATCTGTGCCATGTAGCAAATGATTTTTTCAAAGTTCAATGTGCAGTTCAATACAATTGTTTCAAGGTTTCTGTAGACCAGGTGGTCCAGCCATGGCTTAGCTGGGTCCTGTGTTTCAGGAGCTCTTCCAGGCTGTAGCTGAAGTGGTGGCCAGTGTTGCAATCATCCCTAGACTCAAACATAACAACCCACACTCACACAGTTGTTGGCAGGACTCAGTTCACAGGTTATTGACCAGAAGCCAACCTTGATTCCGTGTCTTGACTTTGAATGGATCACAATAGGGCAGCTTGCTGCATTACAGCACACGAGCACATTCAAGTAAGATAGAATGCACAGTCTTTACAGTCTCAGAAGTGACTTCCCATTACTTTCACCAAATCCCATTTATTTTTTATTTCATTTTATGGCGGGGGGGGGGTACTGGGATTGAACTCAGGGGCACTCAACCACGGAGCCACATCCCCAGCCCCTTTTTTTTTTTTTTTTTGTGGGGGTGTTTGCAGATTTTATTTAGAGACAGGGTCTCACTGAATTGCTTAGTGTCTGGCTTTTGCTGAGGTTGGATTTAAACTTGAAATCTTTCTGCCTCAGCCTCCCAAGCTGCTGGGATTATAGATTGTGCCTGGCTCCATTTATTAAAACTGGGTTGCATTTATTAAAAATCTGTTCACAAATAAGAAAAGAGGAGAGGGGTGAATACCAGAGGGTGGAGGTCATTGAGACCCATTTAGAAACAGTTTACTGAAGACACAATCACAAAAATCAGTCAAGGGCAAGAAAATATCAAGAAGTCAGATGCAGTGACTTACATGTATAGTCCCAGTTACTCCAGAGGCTGAGGCATGAGGATCTCACGTGTGAAGTCCCATCTCAAAACAAAACAAAATGGGCTGGGGATGTAGCTCAGTGGTAGGGTGCTTGCCTTGCAAATTGTGGTCCCGGATTTAATGTCCAGTATAGAAAAAATACACACACACACACACACACACACACACACACGTATTAGTCAAAATGCAATATTAGGAAATGAAAAATAGTTTTAAAAATTTAAAAACAGGCCAGGCATGTGGTAAGCACTTGTAATTCCAGCAACTCAGGAGGCTGAGGCAGGAGGATTGCAAGTTTGAGGCCAAACTGTCTCAAAATAAAAAATAATTATCTCATGTACATGTATGACTGCATGACCCATGTGATCCTGCAATATGCATAATTAGAAAAATGAAAGATTGCACTCCATTTATGTATGATCTATCAAACTGTATAAATGCATTCTACTGTCATGTACAACTAATTAGAACAAATAAAAATTTAAAAAAATAAATAAAAAATAAGGGCTAGAGCTATAGCTCACTGGTAGAGCACTTGCCTAGCAAGTGTAAAGCACTGGGTTTGATCCTTTGCACTGCATAAAATAAATAAATAAAATAAAAATAATTTTAAAAATTACTTTAAAAGGAGCTGGGGTTGTAGCTCAGTGGTAAGAGCGCTTGCCTACTATCACGTGTGAGGCACTAGGTTCAATCCTCAGCACCACATAAAAATAAATAAATAAAAGTATTGTGTTTAAAAAAATAAAAAGAAAAAAATCCTGGGCCTATGGGAAGAAACATTTTATTTTGCAAACTAATTTTTGTATGTGTTTCTTCTTGTAGAAGTTTGTTGCAATTTAATGCACAGGGTAAAGATCTTAACTTTCTCTTAGTTATTAAAAATCAAATCCAGAATGAAAATGAAACATTTTTAAAGAAACAAATGTTGCCTGTTGGTGCACTCCTATAATCCCAGTCACTTGGGAGGCCATGTCAGAATGATCACAAGTTCAAGGCCAGTCTCAGCAATTTTGCAAGACCCTCGGCAATTTCGTGAGACCCTGTATCAAGATAAAAAAGAAAAAGGGCTGGGGATGTAGCTCAATGGTAGATCACCTCTGGGTTCAATTGCCAGTATCAAAAGAAGAAAAAAAATTATTTTAAATATATTGTATATATTTTAAATACGCTTGGATAAATGAAGGTAACTTATCACAAAGAAAGAAACGAACTGATTTAATTGCTAACTCAATGAAGATTTAATGTATCACTTTAAACACACAGAGGAAAGAATCTAATATGTCAATACAAGATTGTTCAAGTCAATTTTTTACATCCATAAAATTGATTTTAAGACAAAAAAACATGAAGCACACATACTTTTTGATGAGAAAAAGCATGGAAAGTTCGGTACAATGATCACATTTGCGAAAACACGTATGCATTGTTAATTTTTAAAATTATTTTAGGGAAAGAATTTGAGAAGGAGTATTTTCCCATTTTACATCGTACACTATCATGTATGAATTTGTTAGGAAAGTAAAGCAATTTTTATGATTCGGGAGAATAAAGAATTTCCTTTTTCTATTAACAAAAACAATCATCTCCTTCGGTGGTTACTAGGCAACGCTCTCCGGACCAAACCATCCTCAAAATTGTGTAGGGGGTGTTTTCTCGATATCGCCCAAAGGAGGGTGCTGGGACTTGGACAAATAGCCATCTTTGAGCCGGGCTGTTTACACTTTTAGAATGGAAATTAGAGCGAATGGTCGTTACTAGGCAACAGCTTGCACGGTCGCCATCTTTAAGTGGGGCACAATGTTTACCACCACGAAATGGAAAGCCAGAGAGATGTGGTTGCTAGGCAACGCTTTGGCACCGTCGCCATCTTTGATCGGGGCAAGGATTTTTTTTGTTGTTGTTTAGAATGTAAATTATAGCCTGTAGGATAGTTGCTAGGCAACACTTTGGCACTGTGACAATCTTCAAGATACTCTCTTCATTCTCCTCGTTACATAAATGAAAAATCACGTCAGAAAGGAAGTACAAAACTTTGCAAGTACAATTAGTCGCCATCTTTGTTGAGGGCATTGTGACTTCCGGCTGGGGCGGAAGAGAATTTAACAAGGTTTGAGGATCTGAGTTGGATGAAGAAGGCGGGAGTTCAGTTGGCTACATATTAACTTCCCTCTCGCCCTCTGGAAGCTCCAGCAGCAAGCCAATTTAGTGTGATTATTACCACCATGGTCCCAGACCGGCACTGACTGGCCCAGGGGGGTGATTGCGTGCCCGCGTCCCAGGAGTACGGGGGGTTCCAAATGGGAGAGGACGGGACAGGCGGCTCGGTGCATCTGCTGTGCCTCGCGGCCTCTAGCGGGGTCCCCCTGTTCTGCAGGAGCAGCCGCGGCGGCGCCCCCGCCCGTCAGCAGGTGGGGCTTTGGACGTCTGGATCTAAATAGAAGGGGTTAGGGTGCTTTAGGCTCCAGATCTTCAAGGGAGAAGGGGCTGGGGAGATTTCCGTGTTGAGTTTAGATATCCCAGGAGGACAATAAGCCTGGCTCCCGGAAGAGGGGCTACCAGGGAATATGGAAAGGGAGGGGGCTTGGAGCTCAGACGCTTGGGTATCAAGGAGGAGGGTGTGGGGTGCTCCTGTCTAATACCTCCGACTCATCCCCAGCTCCCGTTCTCTGTCATCGGCTCTCTCAATGGAGTCCATATGTTCGGGCAGAATTTGGAGGTACAACTGAGCTCTGCGAGGACCAAGGACACAACCGTGGTGTGGAAAAGCTTCCACGACAGGTCACTAGGCGGGAGCTTGGGGCAGGATCAGGGCCTGGGTGATAGCCCATGTCGAAGAAGACCCTGTAGGCCTTCCAGCTATTCATACCTTTTATTTTTACGTGGTGCTGAGGATCAAACCCAGGGCCTCACCTGTGCTAGGGGAGCACTCTACCACTCAGCCACACCCCAACCCTCCTTCCAACTAGTCATCTAGCCAGTGGGATCTTTGACAACCTAGTTACTCTTGGATTCCCGATTGGGCTGAGGGAGGTTGTAGCTAAAATTCTAGGATCAATAAGCAGACTCTACTATACCTGTTGCCCTGTTTCCCAGGCCTGGACTCATTTTTCCTTCTCATCTTTGGTTCCCACAGCATCACTCTCATTGTTCTGTCATCTGAGGAGGGCACCTCAGAGCTGAGGCTGGAGAGACTACTGCAGATGGTATTTGGGGCTATGGTGAGAATCTTCAGCTCTCTTCCAAACCCAGAGCTTTGAGCTCTTAGCATCCTTCTCCCTCAGACCTAGAAGTCCAAGCTCCCAACATCTTCCTTCCCCAGAATCCAGGAATCCTAGTTTTCAGTCCCAGCTGTCAAAGTACCTGGCCCCTCTTCTCTCACACTGGGGAGTTCAGGTGCCATCTCCTCTATTAGAACTGTTGTCAAGGCTTTCCTGCTCTCCTATGTGGTTCTTCTAGGTTCTTCTTGTGGGACTTGAAGAACTGACCAACATCCGCAACGTAGAGAGGTTGAAGAAGGAGTTGAGGGTGAGGCTGTAGCACATGATGGGAAGCTAAGATACCTATGCCTTGCCGTTTGGGAACTATAACTCTCCGCAACCTCTGGAACAGCAAGGCCCCATGGTTTTGGGGGTGGCAACTTGGTTATCTGACCTTGGAGCTAGGCCCAGCATTGTCAGTTTTCTCTGGAGGAAGTGGCAGATCTGGGACCCATCCAAGTCCAGGTTTCTCCCTTCTCCCTCTGCCAGGCCAGTTATCACCTCATTGACAGCTTCCTGGGGGACTCGGAACTCATTGGAGACCTGACCCAGTGTGTAGACTGCGTGATTCCTCCAGAGGGGTCTCTCCTGCAGGTATTGGCAAATCTGTCTCTAGGGCTCTGGTTCACTCTCATCCTCTTCCCCTGGACCATTTTCCCAGCCTCCTATATTCCTGACCTGCAGTCTAGCCCCCAGTGGCTCCAAAGCATCTTTATGCTCTGAAAATCAGCTCTGCCCCTTCCCTGCCCACAGCTCTTCCATTTCCCTCAGGACAAACTCCCAGCCCTTCAGCCTGGTGCTTTAGGCCTTGTAGAATCTGGCACCTGTCAAGCTGTTGCAAAATCCACAAACTACCTTCCCACCTGTCTTTCCAGCTCCACAAAGCCCAACAACTTTCCAGCTTCCCAATCTGGGAACATATTCTTCCTTCACCTGGTGAATTTTCACCTTTCCCAAAATACTGCTTTGTTCATTCACCTGATGTGGCCACCTCCCCGCAGTGTGACTCTCTTCTTGTGTCTACAAGACTACAAGAGGTCATTAATTGTGTCTACTTGGCACATAAGAGGGGCCATCCGATGTTAGCTGCTGCTGTTGAAGACATTAGCCTCCGTATGCACAGGTCAGGCTGAGCTGTCAACCACACTTCACAGTGGGTTGTGGATTGCGACTGCACAAGAAAGAAGGTGAAGGAACTGGGGCTCAGAGAGGGTGAGACACAAACTTGGCCACTCAGCAGTCTCTGAACTGTGTATGTGGGTCTCCTTCCCCTCCTTGCACATCTAGGGTGTCCCTGCCGCTCCTGCCCTTGTCTCCTGACTCCCACTCTGGCCTCCCTTACCCAGGAAGCTCTCTCTGGGTTCGCTGAAGCCATGGGCACAGCCTTCGTCAGTCTGGTGGTGTCAGGCCGGGTGGTATCAGCGACAGAGGGATGGTGGCGGCTCGGGACACCTGAGGCCGTGCTGCTTCCGTGGTTGGTGGGGTCCCTGCCGCCACAGGCCACTCGTGACTATCCGGTGTACCTGCCCCACGGGAGTCCCACGGTAAGTAGGCAGGGCAGTAGGTGCTGTGCCCTGAGACAGGTGCACCAGGGATGGGCTCTAGAGCGCTAGGCCCCAGGAGGTGGGAACCGCGATGGAAGGGACCCAGCCATGGTCAGCCTCATCCTTGTCACCTGCGTCAGGTCCCGCATCGGCTCCTGACGCTGACGCTGCTACCGGGTTTGGAGCTGTGTTTGCTCTGCGGTCCTCGCCCGCCCCTCAGCCAGCTGGATCCTCAGGTGAGTCAGGCCGGTCAGGCTCCCCAGCTCTACCCTCTACTTGCGTGCGGCCCGCTCTTCCCTCCTGGGCCCGCCCTCTTCGCAGCGCGCACCAATCATTTTCGCCCCAGCTCTCCCACGCTCCCTTTCCCTAGTCCCTGCCTTGCCCTCAGGGTCTATCGGGCACTCCCTTCTTCCTCTGTGCCCCGCCCTACCTGACCGCTCCCCCTGCAGCTTCTGGAGCGCTGGTGGCAGCCACTGTTGGACCCGCTGCGGGCCTGCCTGCCGCTGGGCCCCCGAGGGCTGCCCGATGGCTTCCCCCTGCACACGGACATCCTAGGGTAGGGCTCGGGCAGGGAGTGGGTGGCAGCCCTCATTCCTCTTTTCTGGCCCTGACATCTCCTTTCCCCCAGACTGCTGCTCCTCCATCTGGAACTGAAACGTTGCCTCTTCACCGTGGAGCCTCTGGGGAATAAAGGTAACTGAGCAGGGCAGATGTGGAGGGCCATGGGCCTGGGAGAGGCCCCCTATCACCGTCTCTTCTCCCTCAGAACCCTCCCCAGAACAGCGCAGGCGCCTCCTCCGCCATTTCTACGCCTTGGTCACTACAGCGCACTTCCCAGCAGGTGAGGGGCGTGCTGGGGGACACTAGAGAGACTGAAAGGAAAACCCAGCACAGCTGGCCATGGTTTCCCTTGAGCACCCAGCATTGACACAGGCTGGAAGGGAGGGTACCCGGGCTCCTGCCTGGCTTCTGACTTTCTTGGGTAATTCTACTAGTTAATAATAATTAACACGAGGCCTTTTCTTTTGCTAGTAATTTTTAAAAATATTTAAGCCTTTATTTTGTTCATTTATTTATATGTGGTGCTGAGAATCGAACTCACACATGCTAGGCCACTGCTCAGCCACAACTCCAGCCCCATCTTGTCAGTATTTTTAATTTAAGAACCCATTCTGTCCTCTAGGTGGGGATAACCCTGCTCTGTCATTATTCCCACATGGAAGAGCAGGAGATTGACGCTCATCCAGTAAGGGGCAGAGCCACAGTTCAAACCCGTGGCCAGGCTCCCCTAACCACAGACTCCAGAAAATCCACCTACTGCTAAAAGCACAGCTTTGCCCATTCTCGGGGGTGAGGCTTCTGCAGACTCCAGGTTAGGAAGAAAAGGTGGTCACAGAACCCATGGGGCCCCTCAGAAGACAGCATAGTCCCGAGGAGACCCGATTAATGTAGCACATTTATGCAGGGCCGTCTGAGGCCAGCCTTCCTAGCTCTGCAGCTCCACCTCCCCAGCCAGCTCCTCCATGAGGCTCCAGCTTGGGTGTCAGCCTAGCGTCTAGCATGTGGTGTCACCTGCAAGTTGCCATTTGTGTTGCCAAGAGGATTGCCTGGTGCCACACACAGGATTCCCAGGGAAACAAGAACCAAGGCTGGGCGGGAAGAGGGTAAGCTGAGGGAGAAAGCCCCTGGCCCCCTTTGGGTTACTGACAGCTGGCTGAGCTGCAAGGCCCTCTTCAGAAGGAGATCCCAAAGCCTGTGCTGAGTCCCACCAATTCCAGACTTGGGCCAAGAATGGCTTTCAAGGTCAGCATCCTTGCTGAGCCCCACTGGTTACCTCAGCCCTCTCTGTCCTTCCCCAGAGCCAGGACCACTGGAAAAGGTGGAGGATGATGTCAGCCGGGCCCAGCTGCCACGTGCCTGCTATCTGGTGTTGGGGCCTGAGGAGCCAGGCACAGGGTTGCGACTGGTGGCTCTGCAGCTGGGGCTGCGGCTGCTGCTGCTGCTGCTGGCTCCTCAGAGCCCCACCCATGGGCTGCGAAGCCTGGCCACCCGCACTCTGCATGCCCTCAGCCCGCTCCTTTGAACCACCTAGGATGGGCACCAGCACAGACGTGGGGCTGTTAGCGTCTCTGTTTATTCGCTCACAATAATACACAGCCCCTGGACGGGGAGGGGAGGAGGGGCGACAATGGGGGGAGAGGAGGGGGTACCCACTTCCCTGGCCCCTCTCCCCTCTGTGCTTGGGGGGGGAGGGAGGGGTTCCCCCTTGCCCCCCCAGAATGTAAACAGCAGCAGATGAACAAAAATAAAAATACAAAAGGCCAGAGGAAGGTCCCAGGCATCCCCTACCCCTGGGGTCTTCCCTGTCACCAGTGGAGGCCCCCTCACTGCCCCACCCACCACAGCTGCCTCAGTCCTAGGGGCTGCCTGGTGATGGCCACATCCCCTGGGCAGGGTCCAGGGCTCAAAACTGCTGGGCCAGCAGCTCACACAGGTGGCGGGAGACAGGCTCCTTGCTGGTGCGCAGGGTCAGCCGGTACATCTGGATGGGGACATTGGGGAAGGAGTCAGAGGAAATAGCCAAGCAAGAGGGGAGAGAGCCCAGGGAGAGGGTGACACAGGGAAGATGAGAGACAAAGAGGGAAGAAGGATAAAGGAACAAGAAAGGGTGGGGAGGACTCAAGCAGAAATCAGGGAGGGGCAGGGTAGGGAAGAGCAGAGCTGGGAGGAAGTGGGGACACAGGCAGTGTCAAAGAGGGGGAAGGGATTAAAACAGCACAGTGGGGAGGAGACTGTGCCAAATGCATCACAGGCCAGTCTGAGTCAGCCCTGGCCTCAGGCCTCCCTCAGCAGCACTCACCTGAGCCTGAGCGTTGGGCTCCAGCCGAAGCAGACAGCCCACCTGCAGGGCTTTCGTCTGGATGATTCCAGCCCCCACGAAATTCTCAGGGTTGGGGTCCACATTGTCCAGGAGCGCTGAGCCAAACCCCAGAAGCTGTGCGGGGAAGTGTCCATCAGTGCCAGAGCTGTGAGGTCCCGTCAAATCCCAGTCCCCCAAATCCTTGTGAATGGGTATTGGTCCCACTTTACAGGTGGCAAAACAGGCTCAGGGAAGTTAAGCAGTTACTTCTTGGCAAACACGCCCCCAGCCTCTCACCTTGGCCTTGGTAACTTCAGCGTCCATGGGGTGGTTGGCTTTGAAGATTTTCTGTGCCTCCTGCAGAGGGCTGGGGGAAGGGAAAACTCAAGAGTCAGGGACCTGTCGCCCCCCATGTGCTGCCCCGCCTGCCCCCACTGCTCACAGGCTCAGCTGCTTCCAACGCTGGAAGAAGTCCTGGGCCGCCATCTCCGTGGGCTGGAAGAACTTGTTGATGGTCACTGGGAGCTTTAGGGTGAGGGACTGCGGGGCGCCACCATACCTGGTGGGAGAGGGAGGGCCCCATGAGGCCCTTCACTCTTGCCCTGGAAGCCCTGTGTTCCAGGGAGCGCTGCACCCAACTCACCGGAAGCGCACTGACAGCAGGGGTGGCGTCAAGAAGTCCCGCAGACATTCAATGTTGAGTACTTGCTGCACCTGCGCTCCGCCATCCACCTGCGCGGCTACACGCTTGGTCTGCACGGCCAGCTGTGTCCCCCAATGGTCAAGGAAGCCAGGGACCACAGGCAGGGTGCCCTGAAGGGATCTTGGTCACAACCCTGCAATTCTGGCAGCCTGTCTATAGGCTTCTGACAGGCCCCAAGGGCAATCCTGGGCTCATCTTGCTAGACCCGGCTCTAGAGCCCCTCCTAGGCAGAAACCTTGGAGCCACTTAGCTGCCTCTCTGGTCTGCAGGCCTTTATGGTGGCTCCATTATTGCTTGGGGTAGGGGCTGACTCCCTGCCCTTACAGCTGGTGACTGGGCAAACTACTTAATCTCTCTTGGCCTCATCTGCAAAACGGACGTGTAAAATGTCCTCAGGAGTCAAGGAAAGACTCTTTCACAGGTACTTGCCTGTCACACAGACTGTGGCAGTTAGTATAGTCATCATCTGCATTCACGCCTGCCTTCACGTCGTCAACCGTGTGCAAGGCTGGGTCTTAGCACCCCCACCCCCAACCCTGTGTGCTGCACAGAGCTGCCCCGGATTAATGAGTGAAGCAAAAAACTGAAAAGGTGCTCTGAGTTTGGAAGTCTGGCTCCCTGAATTTATAGAAGTGGGAGGGGACTGGCACTGCCAGCCACCTTCCAGAGTTTTCCAACTGCTCTGATCTTCCAGAGCAGCCCTATGAGAAGGGAGAGGAGGACCTGCGTTTCACAGAAGGGCTAGGGAGGCTGAGAGAGAGGCACAGGGACTGGGCCTAAGTCCCTCAGAGAAGGCCCTGGTTGCTGAAGTTCCAAAAGTAATGTTTCCTGAACATCACTCATTATCATCTGTCACTGGGGGAAGAGATCCAGAGGCACAACTTATAGATGAAATCTCACATGCCCAGGCTCTCACAGTACTAGGGCTGAACAGGTCTGGACCTCGGTCTTGGTTTCCTAGTGGGCCAGGCCTGAGAGGATATGAGTCTGGAGGTCTCCCGGGTGGACAACGGTGGGCGAGAAATTTTGGAACTGCACTGACGTCTTGTTGCCATAGAAGAGATACATACGGCCTGGGGTGGTGGGGAGGCGGGGCTCCGTCTGAGTTCTTCTGACCTCATCCCCAGCCACCAGCCCAGCCAAGGTCTCCCACCAACCCAGTCCCCATAGGCCAGCGAAACACACCCAGGTTCTGCCGGAACTCAGACTTGACTCCAATCTGCAGCAGCTGGTTCTCAAATAGGACCCCATTATTCTTGCACACAAACCTGGATGGGTGGTGGGGCGTTTAGGATGGCAGGGTGCTTGGCCTGGTCTCCCCACTTGTCCCTGTCACCCTTGCCCATCTCTTCCGGGACTCACTTATTCAGCAGGTCATCAGCTTCCGGGATGGGAGGGCCGATGTCCTCAGGACCTGGGCTGGGGGTGGGGAAAGGAATGAGACATGAAGGAAATGGGGGGGCTGGAGGAAAAGGGTGCAAAACACAAGCCTGTGAAGGTCAGAACCCCAGAATTCCCATGCCTAGATTTTCCAAAGAACCGCAGAGAACTCCAGAATAAGACCAGCAGCTGCCACCAATGCAAATGGGACCCTGGCAAATGCCTGCCCCCCCACCAGAGGGCCCCAAGTTTCACTTTCCTCCAATCCCTGCCTCTGCCGATCATCAGAAACCCCTTGATTGGTGTGCCTAGTCCCCCAACCCACCCTGGGGCCACCTGAGTCTTCCCCCCACCCAGAGGCCACCCCTTACTCAGCAGCTGGAGCTGGATCAGCCAGCAAAGCCATGGGGCTCTCAGGGGCAGGCGGCTCCAGCTCGCTGGGCCATCCAATCCCAGAGCAGACAGAGAAGACAGGCGCAGCAGGCAGCCAATCCCAGAGAGGCAGCAAGAGGGCCGAAGAGAGAAAGGGTGAAGGGAAGGAGAAAAGGAAGAGCAGACTAAGAAGTGGTGATGGGAGAGGAGAATAAAAGGGTGGCCAGGGTGGCGCAGAGTCCAGAGTGGCCAGAGGGAGGCAGCATGCAGGCCTGGAAAGGCACCAGGGACAGGGAGAGGAGTGTGGCTAGGGGCTGAGTGGAAGAGGGGGCAGCAGCTGAGAGGGGGCAGCCCCGGGAGCTGGAGGAGGGCCCGGCGAGGCAGGCAGTACCTGAGGAAGGCCTGCTCAGGGGTGGGCCCCAGGCTGGGTTGGGCAGGCGGGCCATCAGAGAAGACGTCCACCAGGAGGTTCCCTGCACTTGCGGGAGCTGGGGGTGCCGCTGGGGGAGGGGCTGCCCGCAGCCCCAGGAGGTCAGCAGAGGGCGAAGGCGTGGACTGGAAGGGAGAGGGGCGAAGCTGAGACGAGGCGGCCGCTATGACCCAGCCTCGGCCAAGAGTGTGGGCCACCCTGTGGGGCTCACCACGGTACTGGGTGTGGGCTCCACACCCCCATTGATGTCATTGCTGCTGGGGTCCCTCCGGCCATCATCCAGAGCGCTGCCGGCCCCCGGCCCCTTCTTGCGCTTCAACTTGGCCAGGATGGAGGACTCGCGCTCGGGGAAGGGCGGCATTTCCTCTAGGACTGTGGCCTGCAGGTGGGACAGGCAGGTCAGGCGAGGGGCCTTTGGTCATAGGAGAGGGAGGGCCAGTGGGGGAAGCGCAGATTCTGACCAGGACGTCCGTGCTGGCCACGGAGCTGAGGGTGAGGTACTCCACTGCACGCTGCTGCAGCTCCACGTCAGCGTTGCGCAGCTGGGAGCCGGCTCTCAGTACGCCCTGGATGGTGGCCTTGGTCTCGGGGAAGAGGTTGATGAACTTGATGTAGGTGGACAGCAGCAGGGCTCGCGTGGCCACGCTGCACAGGTGGAACTTGGAGTGGAGCAGGGAGAACTGCACCGGGGGGCTGAGCGAGGGGCCGGGTCAGCAGCAGCTGGTGCCACCGCCCTGCAGAAGCCCCCTCAGGAGCTGCCTCCCACAGGAAGCCCCTTCCCAGGGCCACAGGCTGGCTCAAGGGGCTGAGACTCCCCGGGGACAGCGGTCACTGTATCACAGTCCCAGACGCCTGGGACTTAGGTTCTCTCTTACCCGGTCAGATGGTGGGAGTGCAAGGCCAAGAGAATTCCTGGCGACCCCATCATTATCAGCCCTGAGACTCCTAGAGCTTCCCCAGCCCTGGACCCCTCAGACGCTCCGGTGTTCACCCCCCAGCCTGAGGCTCCCTCACCTGGAGCGGGGGTCTCCAGCAATCAGGTTCCCAAACTCCCCGAGGATGTAGCCACCAACCTTCACCATATTCTCATGACAGGCTGGGGCCTGGAGGGCCTGGAGGGAGGAGGCCAAGACAAGCAGAAGAGGGTCAAGGGACATGCACAGACACAGGGCTAGGCCTGTTAACTGGTGGAACCTTTATAACTGTGCCACAGGTAGGACTACAGGTAGGGAGAGGCACAGAGAAGTTAAGAGACTGGCCCAAGCTCATGCAGATAGGAAAATGGGGCAGCACTTGGCCTTCCTCCCTGGGCACAGGAAATGGGAAAGTACTAAGACTACAGGATGGGACACTATACCCTGGGCACCCACAACCATTCTCTGTGGACTCTTTATCAGGCTCAAGAAGACATAGTCCCCGTGTCCCTTGGGTAGTCCAGAGGGCTAAAGGCATGGAACTGAGGGTACACTGCAGGAGCCAAGGTCCCACAGCCCAGCTGTCCTTGCTCAGCATCGATGTCCCATCACAGGGGTCACAGTAAAGGATGCTGACCTCAAAAACAGTCTTGGCGGCGTAGCCCTGGACATCATCGCGGTTGGTGACAATCTGCAGCACGCGGTACCACACCTCCTCGCTCACATAGTCACCAGCAATGCGGATGAGGTTAAGGATGGTGTCCACATACCAGCTGTAGTCCACGGCATACTTCTCGGCCAGGATGGCCACCTTCAGTACCTGCCGCAGGGAGGGAAGTGGGAAGGCTGGTAGGAGACAGGGCAGGAGCCAGCCTCTGGACTCACCTGGACCTTGGCTCAGCGCCGCCCTCATCTGGAGACCCTGGAGTCCCAGCTCCAGCCCACTTCAGACTCACAATCTCTTCGCGGATGGCATAGTCAGCCGTCTCCAGGTACCGCAGCATCTCTGACACGATCTGCTTGGCATTGCTCCGGTCACACATGGCATACAGGAGGTCAGCTGCCCGCTGCCGAACACTGACGTCCCGCTCCGTCTGAGGGAAGAGCAGGGACAGGCTGGGTTCTAAGGTCCCTTGTGGCACAGGGCTGGCCACTCAAGGGCCACGGAGCCCTTGGCTTCCTGAGGTGGATCAAGGGCCCAGGGCAGGTTTTGCAAGGCCGCACCTTGAGAGCGTTGATGACAGTGTCAATGTGGGTCTTGACAGCTTCGTGGGAGAACTCGGAGCTGGCCAGCATGCACATGCTCTCCAGGGCCAGATAGCGCAGGTTGGTCTCTCGATGCTGCAGGAACTGGCCCAGCTGGTTACAGGCGCGCACCAGGAGGTTGGGCTCACTGCCACCACAGGCAGGACACACATGAGGAGTGGCAGGGGAGAAACAGAGATGGGACATGAGACAGAGGTCTTAGATTCCAGCTGATCCAGCTCACTGCTCCCACAGGATCCAGGTCTTAACTTCTGCCCACCCCTACATCCTAGACCTGACCCTCCTGAAGACTCAGATGAGCCCAGATAAACAGCAACTCTGCCACCTAGGAAGGGCCACAGCACCAATTTTGTGGGGTAACATTTGACACCTCCATCCTCGTCTTACCAAGCCCAGCTCTCCTCCCCCAGAACCAGGGACCCAGCCCCAGTCCTCCTCCCTCAGGCCCAAACTCCTCACTCAGAGCCAGGGGTCCAGGCCCAGCCTCCTCCCAGACCCAGGGGTCCAGACCCAGCCCTCCTCCCTCAGACCAGGGGTCCAGGCCCAGCCTCCTCCCTCAGACCAGGGGTCCAGGCCCAGCCTCTTCCCTCAGACCAGGGGTCCAGGCCCAGCCTCCTCCCTCAGACCAGGGGTCCAGGCCCAGCCTCTTCCCTCAGACCCGGGGTCCAGGTCTCCAGCTTCAGCAGCCCGGTGGATACCTGTCGTAGTGGATGATGAGGCTGATGGTCTCAAAGAGGATGGCGTTCTTAGCATTGGAGTGCTGCACCTTCTTGGACTTGGGCGGCTCCTGGGCCTTGTTGAGCACGGTCTCCAGACATTCCACCAGCCGCCCCTTCACAGCCGCATCCTCTGAGCAAACGGAGAACACAGCACACAGAGCTGGCTGCCCACTGGTCCACCTGGTGAGGCAGCAGCCCTGCCACTGCTCTTGGAGAAGCTCAGGCTGCTTCTGCAGCTCCAGGCCAGGGCCTTTGCCTCCTCAACACTTCTCAAGTCCCCAGTCCAGCAGGGGAAGGGACACAAGGCACCCCTGAGACAGAGGATCCATCCCCAGACTTGAGCTTGAGCTCTCATCCCTCTCTGACTCTGCTGGGCAAGTGGCTCCATCCCGGGGAGCCTGTTCCCTGTCCTGCAGCACTGGTGCTCATTAGGATCCTTCCAGAACTAAGACAGCACCCCCTCCCGAGACCTTCCCAAGGAGTCATCTGTGTGCCCAGAACAAAGCACTGGCCCTCACCGCTGGCCTAGACCACTGTGTGCTCGCTCGGGGTGTGCTCCTCACTGGGGCTAGGAGTTCAACAGCAGGAAAGCTCCCCAGGGCCCCAGCTTCCCCTCTGCTCAGACAGAGGAATGCCAGCCAGAAGCCCACAGGAACACCAATCACTGACATTTCCTGAGATGTGATGTGCTATCAAGAGCACAGAATCATTGTCCAGTGTTCTAGCAAGAACCATCAACCCAAATCTTTCGGGAAATTTACGGGACAGAGGAACAAGTGAAAAATCACCCAAAGGGCAATCAGCCAAATCTAGAACATGGGACACCCTGTGGGACACAATTGTCCTGATTTCTCCCAAAACAGGTCTGGGGGTGTGGCAGTGGGGATTATTAAGAGTAAAAGAAACAGTGGTAGCCGAGTGTGGTGGCACACGCCTGCAATCCCAGGGGCTCAGGAGGCTGAGGAAGGAGGCTATCAAGTTCAAAGCCAGGCTCAGCAACTCAGTGAGACCCTGTTGCTAAATAAAATACAAAAAAGGGCCGGGGATGTGGCTTAGTGGTTAAGTCCCCTGAGTTCAATCCCCAGTACCAAAAAAAAAAAAAAAAGGAAGCAGTGGTAGAAGACGTGCTTAGCATGTTCTACGTTCTGGGTTCAATCCCCGGCACTACAGAAAGAAAGAGTAAAAGACATAATCAAGGTATACAATTTATTATGTGATCCTGGATAGTACTGTGATATATGTGTGTGTACGTGTGTATACATTTATCTATTTCTTTCTTTCTTTTTTTTTTTTGCGGTGCTGGGGATCGAACCCAGGGCCTTGTGCTTATAAGGTAAGCACTCTACCGACTGAGCTATCTCCCCAGCCCCATTTATCTATTTCTAAAGCCACAAAAATATCATGGATGATTAGGAAAATGTGAATGGTGACTAGATAGCAGATGTCATCTAGGAATTATTCTGGTTTAATAATAATAATAATGGCATTGCTTTTTATTTGGTTTGGTTTGGTTTTATGGTACAGGGGATCAAAGCTATCACACACAAATGCTAGGCAAGTGCTCTTTTGCTGAGGCTATATCTCCAGCCCTTTTTATTTTTTTATTTTGGGAAAGGTTCTTGGTAAGTTACTGAGGCTGGCCTCAAACTGGTGATCCTCCTGCCTCAGCCTCCAGAGTAGCTGAGACTATAGGCACCCAGCTTTTGCAAATCTACTTTCATAGTTGTCCAGCAAGTGCGTGTCTGAGAGCAAAGGGGAGTACAAAGAGTGCAGAGCTCTAACGACCGCTGAGTCTGGGCAGAGTTGCCTGGTGTTTGTGACACTGTTCTCCAAAGCTATTCTTAAATTTGAAAAATTTTCATGATAATAATGGTAAAAACTAATGTCATGCAATAAAAGGGGCAATTCTATCAGGTAGAAAGTGAGAAATCACGCTCAAACTCAATCTTAGGCCTTGCTAAGATCACGTTTGGTGTCAACTCTGAGGAAAATTAAGAAAACAGTAGCTTGAGATGTGACAACAGACTTGCAGCTGTGATTGAAAATGCTCACACAGTTTAAAAAAAAATATACACCAAAATATTTAAAGGTAACATGGTTATTTCTATTTTTAAGTATTTCAGAAAAATAATTTGTTTTTCAGTGCCAGGGATGGAACCCGGGGCCTCACACACACCAGGCAAGAGATCTGCCCCTGAATTCCACACCCATTCAGAACAAAACAGAAGCGGGTGTGGAGACAGCAAAATATGAAGTCGACCTAATGGGACTTTTTCTGTTGGGAAACTTTTCATAACACGTTGCAAATACTTAGAAATAAACTGCAGGTAGCCCAGGGCTACCTGGTGAAAGGGATGGTGGGGGGGTTCCCCCAGCCCAATCCAGGAGCAGGGCCAGGGTTTCAATTCCTGGAACAGAGTCAGAGAAGGCGGAGACTCCACAGGGCCACAGGACAATATCCATCCCTGGCCTCAAGAGCTGGGCGGGGCCTTTGGCGTCACCTATGTCATATGTTCAATTAGTGACTGGAATGCACATGCACACAGGTACACAGACACTGACACGCTCACATGCAGTTGTGCGCACAGACACACAGGCAGATCCACACAGATGCCTGCAGCGCATACGGCAGCCCAGGCCTACAGCAGGTGCTGGGTGCCAGCTGACTCAAGGGAACTGGTTCTCTGACACCGCCTGTGTGCCAAGTGCCTCAGCACAGGGGTCCCACCAACTGCCCTTTGAGGCCATGTGGCTGAGACACTGAAAGCTCAGGGGTGCCCAGCCAGGTACACTGGGAGGGGTGGGACTCTGCCTGGGATGGCCACGTCTCACCGCCAGACCTCAGTTGCTCTGTCTGCATATCATGGACTCCGCTCCCAGACAATTCTTCCTCACCGGCTCTGCTGGGAGGGTGTGAATGGGCCCTGCCACACCTGGCTCACTGCCACAGCTGTTGTGGCTGTGGGCAATGGGGGAAGGTCCCCTACAAGAGATGAAAACTCCTAACAGAGCAGCCAGGAACTGTCCTCTGGCCAGTTGTGTGACCCTGGGCCAGGAGCTCCTCTCTAAGCCTTGGTTTCCTCCTCTGTAGAACAGGCCTGCTAACAGCCCCTGGCCACAGGGCTTCAGTGAGAGCCCAGTTGCAGGGACCCCGGCCAGGGCAGGGAGCACTAGGATCTGAGCTGCCCTCACCAAGTGCAGCAGCACAAGAGCTAGAGGTGTCCACCCAGCTCAGAAAGCCTGAGCAGTCCAGAGCCACAGGCAAGCGGGAGGCAGAGTTACCTGGAGGAGGGTAGCACTGCAGTAGCCGCAGGAGCTTCACAGAGAGCCAGGGCGCTGGCACAAAGTAGTAGGTGTAGTCCTGGAGGTCGGTGGAGGCCGAAGAGACGATCTGTGGGGAGGAGGCCAAAGATGGGCACAGGGGGGGGCCGGGGGCAGTGAGCGGGGGCTGTGGGCACTGTCCTCTGGAGCCAACACCACCCTTCAGGGGATGCTAAAGGTGTAATGGTTTTGCAGAGCAGGAAACGGAGTCCCTTGGGCACATGCCTAGCACAGTGGGACAGGGACAGGCGGGGCTGGCTGATTTTTTCCAAGCAATGCTGGCTTCAGTGGGACAAAAGTCTCTGCTGATTCCCCTCCGTGGCAGTCCCCAGGCTCAGGTGCCCCTCCCTTGACTCTGAGCCTCCCAGTGCCCAGGCCTCCTCTGCTAGAGCCCATGCCACACCGACACCACTCAGGGGCCATCACTGGGCCGGATACAAGATCAGAATCCGGGAAGGTTCAGGAAGGACGTGGGGAATCACATCAAAATCATGTGACTTTTTCCTCATGGCAAACTCTTGCTCGACCCTGAAAACCCTTTCTCCAGGAAGCACCTCCGTGATGGCATGCGCCCCATCCCTGTCACTGTCTGTGCCTCCCACAGGGCCTGGCACAGAGGGGTGGTGAATGAATGAAAGAAACAAGAACAGAGTGAATGAGTGGTCTGTGTCTTGTTCAAAAATCCAGGCCTTGCTGGGCACGGCAGCGCATTCCTGCAACCCCGGTGGCTCAGGAGGCTGAGGCAGGAGGATCACAAGTTCTACACAAACCTCAGCTACTTAGCAAGGCCCTAAGCAACTTAGTGAGACCCTGTCTCAAAAAATATAAAAGGGTTTGGGCATGTGGCTCAGTGGTTATGTGCCCCTGGGCTCAATCCCCAGTACAAAAAAAAAAGAATCCAGGCCTCTTCCTATGGACACAGAGAACACTTCCTTATTTATTTAGGAAACACTGTACTTCAAGCATCAATTCAGAACCACCTCCCCCAGCAACCCCTCCTGGGTTCCCGAGCTGGTCATGTGCCTCCACTGGGTACCTACAT
Organism: Sciurus vulgaris; assembly: GCF_902686455.1. NCBI lineage: Eukaryota > Metazoa > Chordata > Mammalia > Rodentia > Sciuridae > Sciurus > Sciurus vulgaris. The sequence continues at coordinate 61,379,736 of NC_136478.1, read as the reverse complement.
TGCCCTGAGCTCCCTCCATGATGACACAAACTACCCCTATGCGACAGTCTGACAGTCACCTCCCCTGCCACACACGCTCCTCCCAGCAGAACAGGGAGTTCCGCGATTTCTAACATCTGACTCATGTCCCTGATGTCACCCCACAACCAGGCACACAGGAGGCCTTGGGGGTGCTCTAGGACAGATGCAAAGGTGGTGAGAGGAACAGGAGAGGGTGTAAGGGAGGCATATGGGAGAGAAGCATGGAAAGCAAAGTCAGGAAAGGAGGAAGAGGTGGTGGGGAGGTGGCGCTGGCCTCGCTGGCCTCAGGCCCCAACCTGAGTACTCCGCCCGCAGCGTTGTGCTCAGGCACCGCACTCTAGACTCTGAGCCTCCGTTCACCCAGGCCTCCCCTAGCAGAGCCCGCGCCACACTGAACTGATATTCCCACTGAACATAAGGGGCAACCGAGCCCCAGAGAGGCAACCACTTTGCCCAGGACCACACGGCCAAGAAGTGGCCAAACCAGTCTGAACCTGGATCATCAGGGCCTGAGCTGGTGACCACAGGGCTGGGCTGCCTGTCAGGGAGGAAGGGGAACCAGAGAGGTGTCAGAGGCACAGGAGCCTGCCGGCAGCAGAGACCACACCTACCCGGCTCAGGCGGGACACGGCCAGGGAGATGCAAGTCTTGAAGTCGTCAGGGTTCTTCTTGCAGAGGCAGGTGATGAGGCTGACAGCAGCGGTGACAACGCCCTGTAGACAGGGGGAGGGGGCAGGTCAGGGTCAGGCTGCAGTCCCTGCAGAGGACCTAAGGGTAGTGGCTCCAGAGCAGGGTGGCGGTGTGGACATCAGGAGGATGAGGGGGGCAGGGGCTGGGGTGTGCACACCTGTCGCTATATGGGTGTTTTGGGGGGTAAGAAGGCTATGGGGCCTCAGGGCCCTGGCCAACACAGACCCCAGGGTCTCTCTGAGGAGCCTAAGAGCTGGAGACCAGGAAGGGGACGGGAGGACTGGGGTCTATGCTGGCCAGACAAGAAATAGTGGTTGCTGGGAATCTCTGGGAGTCAGAAACGGGCTAAAATTTTCTGAGGGGTTGGGTCCGGGAGGGGTGCTGGGTGACGGGGGCACAGGACATGATCCCTGGGTAGTCAGGGGTTGTTGGGGATAGAGGTGAGAGGGTTTCTGAACAGTTGGGCAGGTTGTGCGTATTAGGGATACCAGATCAGGGTCTCCAGGTACCTGGGTGAAGATCAGGGAAGAGGTGGGGGCTCAGGCACCCAGGGGCCTTGGAACAGAGGGGGCCTCAGGGCAGCTGGGTGGGGGCGGGTCTTGGGGTGGTAGCCAGGGCCTCACCATGTGCTGATCATTGAGCAAGTGCACCACACGAGCCGTCCACTCGCCCATGGGCACCAGGTCTGGCGAGGCCTTGTAGAGCCGCAGCAAACACAGGGCCGCACTCTGCTTCACGCTGTCCATACTGTCCCTGTGGGGACACAACACAAGGCAGGCGGGAGACCATCAGCGCAACCTGGGCTCCACACACTCCTCTCCTGCTCCTCCCAGGAGGCTGCCGATGGCTAGCCGGAGACGCAGGAAGCCAGGCAGATGGGGTCCAGCCTGGGGCTGCCCTTGCGAAGACTCAGTTTCTCTATCTGCAAGGTGGAGTCCCTGGCAGGACTAAGCAGTGTCCAGCCTGACTCAGCACCTTCTGCCATTCGCCACACACTTCCTGAGCACACGCAGAGGCACGGGCACTGCTGCGGGCCCTGTGGGGCCACATCAGTGTGAATGTCTGTCCTAATGCTTCCCTCTGCAGGTGGCCTGCTCCACCTAGACACAGCTGGGATTCTGGCTGCTGCGGAGCAAACCAAGGCAAGTGGGAGCACAAAGCACAGGGAGCTAAGACAACAGAGGTACAGAAAAGCAAGTCAATGCAGAGAGACAGAAACGTTTCTGCAGCACATAGTGGCACACACTGGTAATCCCAGTCACTGAAGAGGCTGAGGGAGGAGGGTCACAGGTGCTAGGCCAGCCTGAGCAACTCAGCAAACCCTGTCTCCAAAGAAGCTCAAAGGGCTGGGGGTGTAGCTCAGTGGAAGAGTGCCCTGGCTTCAATCCCCCTGAGGTGGGCAGAGGTCTGTGTGTAAGGGGAGAAGCAGGGGGGGCCTGAGGCTACAGCCAGCGAGTGACGGCGGAGAGAGCCAAGAGCACTGGGCAGTGACGTGAGCTGCTGGGGTGGTGAGCAGAGAAGCAATGGGGTGCCAGCTTGACAGCAGCCAGTTACCCAGAGCCCTCCCGACGAATGGGGCACTATCCTTACATGGACTAACTTGTTTATTTCATCTTCACAGTAAACAAAGAAATAAGTATTATCGTCCAGTGTGCATCCCCAGATCTGATGTCTGTTTTCCAAGGGTCCTTCTGGCTGCCATGTGGAGAAGAGACCTGAGAGCCAAGAGCAGAAGCAGGTGGCGAGAGGAGGGCACACCGTCTGTGTGGGGAGTCGCTGTGCAGAGGCATGGCACCACGCTGGCTGTCTGCCTTCTGACCCAAGGGATATATGTGGTAAGTGGTGGAAACACTATGTGGGTGTGGGAGGCCCAGGCAACAAGGCGGGCCCTGAAGGGAACCCAAGTTCAACACTCGAAGGGCACAGACTCGAAGGGTGGGTGCCAAGTGGATAGGTGGCACTGGAATCCAGAGGAGCCAGGGAGGTTGCCCACGCTGTGTGACATCCACAAGTCCCATTCTCTCTCTGAGCCTCCATATTGTTCTCTAAAATGTGAGCTCCTGTTCCTGTTGCCCTCCTATAAAATGCTGCATCGAGCTGAATAATGGCCTCCAAAGGTGCCACCTACTAATCCCTAGCACCTGTGAATATGCTCCCTCACATTTAGAAAGGGGCTGAGATGTGGCTCAGTGGCAGAGTGCTTGTCTCCCACACACAGGGCCTGAGTTTAGTCCCCAGCACTGCAAAAAATAAATAAATAGCTGGGTGCAGAGGTACACTCCTGTAACCCCAGCAACTCAGGAGTTGCGGGATGATCGCAAGTTCAAAGCCAGCTTCGGCAACTTAGCAAGGCCCTAAGCAACTTAGTGAGACTCTGTCTTAAAATAATACGGGCTGAGCATGTGGCTCAGTGCTAACGCACCCTTGGGTTCAATTCCAAGTATCAAATCAATAAATAAATGGGGATGGAAGGGTGAATGGACAGGGGACTCAGAAGATGTGACTAAGAACTGTGAGACAGGGAGGGGATTCTGGATTCTCCAGGTGGGCTCAGTGTCATCGGGATCCTTACAAGAGGGGAAGGTGAGAGTTTGGGTCAAAGAGAGACAAACGTGAGGATGGAAGCAGGGGGCAAACAGAGGAGCTGCCACTGCTGGCTCTTTAGAGGGTTCTGGGGACCAAGTCAGGGCTTTGCTCATGCCAGGTGAGTACTCTACCTCTGAGCTACACCCTGGCCCTCTGTGGTTGGTTTTAAAGATGGAGGAAGGGGACACAAGCCATGGAATGAGGCAGCCTCTGCAAGCTGGAAAAGGCAGGGGAACAGATTTTCCCCTGGAGCCTCCGGAAGGACCAGCCCTGCCCTCAGGTTGCTTTAAGTCCAGGGAGATGCGGACTTTGTACTTGACCAGTGGAACCGTGAGAGAGTCAGCATGACTTAAGCCACCACAATTTGTTAAGGGCCAAGGAAATAAACAGGCCCTTGTTTGTTCAACACCAAGCCTGGTAGCCCACAGGGTCCCCCCTCAGAGGCTGACTCTGTGTCGGACTATTACCCAGTTCTGAGCAAGAAAATGATGCTGTTCCAAAAGTTCCTCCGACGTTCTGGCTATGGCACGTGATCCCGAGGAAACCACAGACTCTGTGATGGGCAGCAGGTCCCCTCGGCAGGGCAATGAGGGCTCTCTAGGGACTGAGGGTAAAGGGGTGACGGTGTTGAGGACGCTGGAGTGGCCTCAAGCACAGAGGAGGTGCGCTGGCCTCTGGGGCCTTTGGTTAAACGTTTCCCAGAGGGCTGGGGCTATAGCTCAGTTGGTAGAGTGCTTGCCCCACATGCACAAGGCCTGGGTTCAATCCCCTGACCACACTCACAATCACAAAATAAATCCAAAACAAAACAAAAAAGAATTTCCCAGAAAGGACCCAATAGGGGGCGAAGGCATGAGGCAGAGTGGAGAGGAGGCAGACCCAAGCCAAAGGCCAGTGCAGAGTTGCTTCCCTGGATGTGAGGAGAATGCAGTGCAGCAGCGTGGCCAGCAGACACCTCTGCCAGGCACCCATCAGCAAGGCCGGGGAGATGTACCCTCAAGTCAAGAGCCAGGGGTGGCCACAGGACTGGCCCTCTGAGGAGCTGGGCCACCTCTGGTAAGGGCCCCCACCCTGAGTCATTGGGTTAAAACCAGAAGCCAGCTGGAGGTGTGTCCTGGACACCATGGTTAGTGGTTAGTGGTGCTTCTGCCACAGACCTGGCTCCACCCCAGTGCTCACTCTGGGATTCTGCTCCAAGTGCTTCCCTGTGTTAACCTCCAAGGATGCAGGTCCCGTTATCATCGCCATTTACGGGTCAGGACGTAAATGCAGTTGAAAGCAAAAGCAGTAAGAGCTATTCATCACCACAGCACTGCTTAGATCAAGTTTCCACCCAGGGATGTGGAGCCAGGTGTTAGACAAAACCTGGGGCATTAGACCCGAGTGCAGGGGCACAGGGAAGGCAGGGCGGAGGAGCAAGAGATTATGTGAAGGATTGAGGGAGAACGCAGTTCACTGTTTTCCCTTTTCAAAAAGGTGTTGATACCAAATACCAGCAATTCCCCTCGTAGGCACTGACCCAAGAGAACAGAAGACAAAGGGGACACAGAGGAGTGCATCATCTACAAGAACCAAATGTGCCACCTCTGATGCACAGATAAGAAAATGTGCTCCACCTTTGCCATGGAATATTACTAGGCCAGCAAAAGGAACGGAGTGCTGGGACAGGTGCCACCTGCATGTGAAGCACACGAAGCAGAGAGGAAGAAGACAGGCTGGTGGTCGCCAGGAGCTAGGGGGATGGGCAGGCAGGGTGTGACCGCCAAAAGGTATGGGGTCTCTGAAAGGGTGAGAAAAATGTTCTGGAATTTGATAGTTGTTAATTATACACACTAAAATAGTGAATTTTTTCTCAACTCTTAGTTCCTCCACACCCCGGGTGCTGCAAAGCCAAGCTTCCATGCTCAGAGGCCAGTGGAGAGCCAGGCAACCCCATCCTGGCCCTGTGACCCTGGCAGGGCACTGCCTCTAGGTGTCCACTGCCTTGTGGGAGGGAGACAGGCTTGCCCATGCTCACACTGGCTGCTGCCCTCCTCAGGGCGGCAGGTGACCTGCTATTGACTGCCTATCCTTATCTTTTGAAACTGTCAGCAGCATCTGCCACCAACCACTCCCTCCCCCATCAAGCTCCCAGGATCCTTTCACTGCCCCTGCCTCTGCTTCCTCTCCACCCCAGGGCTTGGCCTCCAGGCTGCCTCTCTTCCCTGTTCACCTCCCTCCCAAGGGACTTCATTCAGGCTGTGGCTTTAACTGTCATCTATTCCTATGTGCCTAATGCAGTAGCCCCCAGTCACATGTCACTCGGAGCGCTTGAACTGAGGTGAGTTCAAAAGGAGACAGGACGCGTGTGCACACTACACGCCAGATTTCAAAGACCAAGCACTGAAACAGGATGCCAGGAAAAGAGCTCAAGAATAATTTTTGTGTTGATTCAGTGTCAAACGACATTTTGGATGGATGAGGTTAAACTGAAGCGTTAAAGAACTGGGGAATGTTAAGGCGCTGGTGGCTGGCACTCGGTGCCCCCTCTGGCCCTGACTCCTCAGGCTCCAGCAGCCCGTGGACTCTCAGAGGCCCAGCCTGACATGGCCCCAGCCGGCCACCCATGCCTGCTCCCTGCTCCCAGCTCCGGGCTCCTCCCCTCCTGGCCAGGCTCTCCCCAGTCTCCCTCCTAGTGCGGGTCTGCTATCACCCACCCTCCGACTCACCCTCCCTCCTCTCCTCACACACGGAAGCCATTCTGTCTGCTCTAGAGCTCGCCCCTCTGCTCCACTGCTACAAGGCTGGTCCACGCCGCCCAGTTCCAACACACCTCCGTGCCTGGCTGTCTCCTGCTTCCCCCACACACCCGCTGGTCTTCTGTCTGTCACTTCCTGGGTTATTGGAATCTGGGGATCAGCCTCTTTCGTTGATTCTGAAGTAGTCTTGGCCATTATCTCCTCTGCCACAGTCTTCTCATCCCAGAATTCCACATAGCAATATGTCTTCTAGGACTCTTTTTGGTGGCTGGGGACTGATCCCAAGAGAGTTTTACCTGAGTTACATCCCTAGTCCTTTTTTACTTTTTTTATTTTGAGGCAGAGTCTCACTAAGTGGCTGAGGGTGTCACAAGTTGCTGAAGCTGGCCTTGAACTTGCATCTGCCTCAGCCTCCCCCATTGTTGGAATGACAGGTAGGCACCACCATGGCCGCTATCTTCTATGACTCTTTTTATTTATTTATTTCATTTTTTTATAACTTTATTCTATTTTTTATTTATATTTTTATGTGGTGCTGAGAATCGAACCCAGTGCCTTACACATGCTAGGTAAGCACTCTACCGCTTTACCACTCAGCTACATCCCTAGCCCAACCTCCCTCTCTCTCTCTCTCTCTCTCTCTCTCTCTCTCTGTTTGCTTGTGTGTAGGGTACTAGCAATTGAATCTAGCACTGTACCACTAAGCTACATCCAATCTTTTTTATTTTATTTTGAGACAGGGTCATGCTAAATTGCTGAGACTGGCCCCAAATTTACGATCCTGCTGCCTCAGCCTCCCAAGTCACTGGGATTATAAACATGCACCACCACCCAGCTCCAATTTCTTTTTTAAAAATCTCCTAGGTGCAATTTCAGTTAGGTGCATTGACACACACCTGTGATCTCAGCAACTCGGGGGACTGAGGCAAGAGGATCACAAATTCAAGGTCAGCTCAGCAAATTGGCAAAATTCTCAGCTACTAAGTGAGACCTTATCTCAAAATAAAAGAACTGAGGATGTAGCTCAATAGAGTGCCCCTGAATGCAATCCCTAGCACATAAAATAAATCATCTCTTGGTTTTTCTGGGCTATCTTCTGATTATTTCCCTTAGTTTTACTGTCTGTTCACTAATTCTTGCTTTGACTACATCTGCTTCTGTTAAACTGATCACTTATTTTGTAAAATTTTAATTACATTTTTCATTTCTTTTTAAATCTGCTTTGTACTTTGTCACGCAAACTCTCTTTACCACTGAGCTACAACCCAACCTTGTTCTCTTAACTTCTTGAAACACATTAAACATTTATTTTCTTTTCTGGTATTATTTTCTAGTTTTATTTGTAGTAGTTCTCCTTCACAGTGTCTTGTGTTTAGTACTCTTTGAATGTGAGCTACTCATGTAACACTGAGCTTCATCTGTGGAAATCCTGGAGGCCTGGCTTGAAAATAGGATCACTTTAAACTGAAGATTAACTAAGGGATGTTTGGACTACCAAGGTCACGTAAAATCAGGCTAAAAGTCAGTCTCAGGGATGTTCTGGGCCAAAGTTTGAGACAGGTAATTCTGCATAGTGTCCCCAAGAGGATTTATTTCCAGGTCACTCTCACTTTGAAGTGTGGCCTTCTAGAGTCTTCCCTTGGACAAGCTTGGTTTGGGAGGCTCTTGGGTCCAGCAAAATCTGGTTTTTGTACTCTGTTCATCAGCCTGTGTGCTGGGTCTTGTGTGTCCCTTATTTTCTGGCTAGTTCACAGATCTATTAAAGAATATTTTCTTCTGGGTGCGATGGCACATGCAACCCCAGCAACTCCAGTGTCTGAAGCAGGTGGTCCACAAGTTTGAGACCAGTCTCAGCAACTTAGGAAGGCCCTAAGCAACTTAGTGAGCCCCTGTCCTTTTTTTTTTTTTAAAGGGGGGGCTGGGGTTGTGGCTCAGAAGCTCAGTGGTAGAGTGTTTGCCTCACATGTGTAAGGCACTGGGTCCAATTATCAGCACTGCATATAAATAAATGAATAAATAAACATAAAGGTCCATCAACAATTTTAAAAAATATATTAAAAAAAAGGTTGTGGATATAGCTCAATGGTGAAGCACATCTGGGTACATTCCCCAGTATCCCCACAAAAAGTGGGGGCTGGGAATGTAGCTTAGAGACAGAATACTCCTGGGTTCAATCCCCAGTACTGCAAAAGGGGAGATTATATATATATATACCACTTCCTCTGGGAAGCCCTCCCTGATCCCCCTTAAACACACTTATAGGGCCCTGCGCCCTACAGTTTTGAGAGATGAATTCCACATTTCATTCTGCAATGTTTTCACCAATGTTCATCTTCACTCTGGTCTGTGAACACTGGGAGAGCAGTGACCGTGTTCTGGTCATGTTGATATCACCACCCATCAGCATGGTACCTGGCACATAGTAGGTGCTTAATAAATGTTTCTTCAATAAATGGAGAAGCAGCAGGAGCAAGGTTATCACCACTTTTATACTAGATGCTAAAGGTCCATATAATAGACACAAAGCCCAGTGATTCTGTGGCTCACTCCTCCCAGTCAGCTCGGTGAGAGGAGAGGTAATCAAAAGGCTGCTGCTGGAACCTCTGAGGTTCTAGCCTAGCGGTGGCCCCACAGCCCGGCTGGGAGACCTGATAGGGGACACAACTTCCCTGGCTGCACCTCACCGCCCCAGCCCTCTTCCCCTGTTGGTCCTCAGGGCCTCACCCAGCTACCAGGATGCGGGGGATGTCCGCAGCGAAGGCCTCGCCCATCTCACGACTGCCCACGTTGGCGATGCAGTGCAGGGCCAGGCACATGAAGGTGGGGTTGCGGCTCGCCAGGTCATTCTTGATGGCATTGTTGATGAGCCGGATCAGCTCTGAGTTTGAGTTCACCAGCACAGAGATGAACAGGTAACCCTGGGTGAGGAAGAAGGTGCAAGGCTGTGACCAAGTGGCCTTTTGGGGCTCCAGGTCAACCCTTGGACCCTGGAGCTGTACTTCCAGTCCCTCCTCCCTCAGACCCAGGGGTCCAGACCACTGCCCTCCTCCCCAGACTCACTATCTGCTTCTCTGTGTACTTATTGGAGCTAAGCAAGTTCACAGCCTCCATGTGTCCGAAGTCAATGTCATGGCCAAGCAGGAAGATGAAGAGCAATTTACACACATATTTTTTCTTACTGTAGCCATCCAAGGCCTTGTCCCCTGGGGCAGAGGAAGGAGAAAAGAGAGCTAGTAGTGAGGAACTTATGACAAGTCCCCAGACCCTCAGCTCCCAGCTCCTTCCTCCCTCACAGCCAGGGGTCTGGGCTCCCAGTCTACCTTTGAACTTGGAGCGGATGTTGGCCAGTTCCTTGTTGATCCTCTTAATCTCTGCCTCTTTGCTCTTACCTGGGAGAGGACAAGGAAAGGTGGTGAGGGCTTGTCTTGCCTGTGGGCTATAAGGATCAATTCTCTGCCCTGGGTCCTCTCCAGCTCACAAGTTTGGAGAGAAGAGTGCCTGGCACCCTGCTGGGTGGCTTACCTCCACCCTTTCCTCCCGCGGTAGCCCCAGCTCAATGGGGCTCCCTGGTTGGCCTCTCAGGTTCTGAGTGCCCCATCGAGGGAGCTGCCCTTACTGCTAGCACTGACCTGTCTCAGAGTGACACTCAATAGATGCATGACTGGGAGGTCAGCCACCCTACAGCTGTCCCTCAGTCCTGAATCAGAGGGGTCTCCTGGAGGAAGACTGAAGTGGGGCTTGTGGGAGCTTCTCTGGGAGTTGGGAGTGGGGTGAGGCAGAATTTCTAGAGAAGGACGGCACATGTGCCCACTCACTCCTCCATTCATTCATTTACACCTGAGCCACTTGGGGGCCAGGCCACGTGCTGAGGGATGTGGGTAGCCCGGATGTGGGTCAGAGCAGGTCTCTGCCCTTTAGATAACCAGAGATTTATAAAGCACCTGCTCATTAAAATGCTAAAATATGAAGCTGGGGTGTAGCTCAGCGGTAGAGTGCTGGCCTAGCATAAGCCAAATCTTGAGTTCAACCTCCAGCACTGCAAAAAATAAAAATAAAAATAGATAAATAGTTACAATATTAACACGTTGAAATAATATTTTAGATGCACTAGGTTACAGAAACATAGTATTAAAGTTAATTTTGCCCGCTTCATTTTAATGAAGAAACACACAGCTACTGGGGAGCCACCCAGGTCACAACTATCTGCATCTGCCTGTCTCCCAGGCCAGCCTCAAGGGCAGCAGCTCCATGTGCCAAGGGGCAGTAAAGTCCATCAAAAGGTGAATGATGAGCAGGGCTCAGTGGCACATGCCTGTAATCCCAGCGGCTTGGAAGGGTAAGGCAGGCAGATGGCGAGTTCAAAGCCAGCTTCAGCAATAGCAAGGCACTAAGCAACTCAGTGAGAACCTGTCTCTAAATAAAATACAAAATAGGGCTGGGGATGTGACTCAGTGGTGGAGTGTCCCTGAGTTCAATCCCTGGTGCCAAGAAAAAAAAGAGCTGGAGATGTAGCTCTGTGGTAAAGCACCACTGGATTCAATCCCCAGTACCAAAAAAGAAAAAAGCTGTGAATGATGGGTCTTGGGAAGTGCAGGGTGGTGATCTGTCCCTAAGAAAAGGTGGATGGTAGGGACCAGGGTGAGGGGTCGCTGGGGCCAATCGATAAAGCCTTTACTTCACCATGAGTTCCACGTGGCCTATGTTACCTCAGAGGCCACCTGATCCTTGTAATTTATTAATTATAAGTTTCCTATAGTCTCTTGGGCCAGGATGGAACAGGATGATGCCAGGAGCCCCAGGTCTAGGCACACTGGCAGGACCCTGGGGAGTCCTGGCCTAGTGGGGGACAGGCACGCAATGTGTCAGTTACACCTAAGTAAGAAGTACAGGGACAGGGACAGAAGCTGCCCAGGCACTGCCTGGGGCCTGGGTGGAGGCTTCCAGGGGAGGGACATTTGAGGAGAACCTTCAAAGACGAGGAGGGCCCAGAAGCAGCTCACCAGAGGGGCATGGGACACATCCCAGGGAGGGAATGCCAACAAGGGTGGCCAGGGTCAGCAGCACATCCCTTGGGGCAAGACAGAGGCAGTGACAAGGGCAGGCTCTGGTCTATTCCTGCTTCATGTATGCCCACACAATCACTTTGATGGTTTGCCTGAAAATTATTCTGTAGGGGTAAGAAAATCCACATCTTTTGCAGACGGACTGCACGTCATTCAGAAGATGCTTAAATTCTGCCACCTGAAGATGGACACTGGGACAGCAGCGCGTTTCCCAGGTTAACCCTTTCTGGCCTGTGTTGAAACTGCTTTAAAAAGCTTCGCAAGGACTGGGACGGCAGCTCAGAGGGACAGCACTCCCCCAGCATGCACAGGCCCTGGGTTCCATCCCAGCACCATGAAATAAAACGAAAAATCAAAAGAAACTCTTGGGCTGAGGCTGGGGCTCAGTGGTAGAGCGCTTGCCTAGCATGTGTGAGGCACTGGGCTCGATTCTCAGCACTGCATATAAATAAATGAATAAAGGTCCATCAAAAAAAATATATATATATATATAAATTCTTTAAATATTAAGTTACATCTAATTAAAATGGGTTTATGTACATATATCTATAAATATGTACATGTACATTTAGTCTTTTAATATTCCTTAAGCAATGCATTTTAAAGAAATTCTCCAGGACCACAGGGGATTGGTTCCAGGACTCCCTCAGATACCAAAACTCAGGGATTTGCAAGTCCCTAACATAATGGTGTATACCTTATGTCATCTCCAGGGTGACTTAGAATCCTCAATACAATGTAAATACTATAAAACAGATCTAACAGTATATTGTTTAGGGAATAATGACAAGAAAAAAGGCTGAACCCATTCAGTACTGAGCAATTTTTTTTCAAATATTTTTGGTCTGCAGCTGGCTGAATCCAGATGCAAAACCCATGAATAGAGAGGGCCATCTAAATCTATGAGTATGTGTGCACGTGTGTACGATTTCCTTTAAATAGTCTTTAAATCGCCCCCATCTATTTGATACCGTCTTCTGCATAACCGACAGACTTTGCTGTGAAAAATACCTTAGAGGAAATGAAAGCACCAACCAGATCTCCCAAACAGAAGACGTGGCCTCCGTAGAGCTAGGGCCCAGGGCCAGTGTGCTGGGGCTGTGAGAGTGACACGTGGCGGGAAGGGGCTGCGAACAGCTGTGAGGGACTAGGCTAATGGCAAGGATGACTTCCCGGCACCCAGGGCCAGCCAGCGACAGGGAATGAGCTCGCCCTCACAGGCGGCATGCAAACATGCCAGGGAGACTTAAAGGGATTCTCCCATTCACTGAGAGATTTCGGGGTTTTTTCCTTTTGGTACTGGGAACTGAACCCAGGGGGCACTTAACCACTGAGCAACATCCCCAGCCCTTTTTTATATTTTACTTAGAGACAGGGTCTCGTTTAATTCCTGAGACTGGCTTTGAACTTGTGATCCTCCTGCCTCGGCCTCCCAAGCTGCTGGGTCACAAAGAGGTTTCTTGGTGGGCCCTGGACTGGAGGAGAGGCTGACAGGAACAACGGTGAATGTTTTGAGGCAAAAACAATGGAGGCCGGGAGGCAGGAATCAAGCTAGGGGACGAAGCTTCCTGGTACACAGCTCCCAGGCTTTGAGGATCAGAAGGTGAGGCTGGAATGGACCCACATGTGAGGTGTGCTCTGCGCAGGAGGACCAGCATGTACAGTAGCCTGGAGGCACAAGAGGGGAGGAGCGGGAGGTCAGGAAGCATAACAGTCAAGCCATCAGACTGATGGAGTGAGGGCGGAAGGGGTGTGAGAGGCAGGGCAGACCACGCAAGCCTCTGCTCTTCCTGAGGGTGCTGGGGAACCACAGGAGGAGCCGGCCTCTCTTGTGCCTGCGGCTGTGGCTGTTGCTGTGATGGACGTGCAACAGCAAGGAGGCCACCCTGCTGCCTCGGGCCGGAGAGGCCAGAGCCGAGGGAGCTGCTGGCTGGGGCTCCTGGTCAGGGGAGATAAAGCCTTCCCAAGCGCAGGAGCCGCAGCATCTGAGGCATCAGGGCGGGACTGTCGCTACCACTGAAGACATCCTGACAAAGCTGGCCCCTGCCCTGGAGGAACCACTGTGCTCTGAAGGAGAAAACCCAGGCACCGAGCAGCACAGCTCCGCGAAGCCCAAGAGGTCTTCAAACTCCGCACCTGCCCGCCTGCTGGGATCTGGACTCCACGTGTGGCTTGCATCAACCTCAGGGCCCTGGGCTCTGGGAGACGCTTGGACCCTAGACCACAGTGATGCCCAGAACATTTTGGCCTTTCCATCCCCAAAATGGAAGCCACCAACACCATGTGGCCACTGGGCACCTGAAACGTGGCCAGTGCAACCAAGGGACTCAATTCCTCATTTTATTTCGTTTTAGTTTATTAAAAACTGATCCTAAATTTGGTGACTGAAAAAGTATGTCTAGAACCACCCGGGTATTTTGTGAATCTACATTTTAAACTACACGTTTTAAGAAATCTTAATCCAAAGCAAATGATTGTTAAAACTAGAGGTCCCCAACTGAGGTTCGCAGTGAGTATGAAATACACACTAGATCTTGAAGACTCAGTGTAAGAAGGGAACATAAACCATGATTAAGAAATCTAGAATGGGTGAAGCTCAGTGGCACTGTCCTTGCTTAGCATGTACGAGGTCCAGGGTTTGATCCCCAGCCCAGCTAATAATAATAATAATAGTAATAATAATAATAAAAAAAACTAATAAGCTAGGGATGTAGCTCAGTGGTAGAGTGCTTGTCTAGCATACGTTAGGCCCTGAGTTCACTCCTCAGTACTGCAAAAAAATTAAAATAAAATAAATTGATCCCATATTGAAACAACATTGGGAGAAACAAAATGTATTAAAATTAATTTCACTGGCTGTTTTGCTTTTCAAATGTGGTAAGAAAATCTAAACCTACATGTGGCTTGCATTAGGCTGGATTACACACTGCTCGCATTGTCGACAAAGTCGCCATCCCTGAGTGAGGAAAATACATTCTCCTTAATCAAGGCCACACCCTGCCGGTGCCCGCCAAAGTCACCCAGACCATGCCTAAGCCAAGGCTAAGAGCAGGAAGGTGCCCAGGGTGCTGATTTGCAAACCCTTCCCTCCTGGACATGGACACCAGTGCCCTGAAGCAGGGATGTATGTGACTGCCTCTGTCCTGGCATGTCCTCAGGGTCTACAGCTGCTTGGCACAGGCGAGGCGTGGAACGCGGATCTGTGGGCTGGGGCCATGAGACAACACCCAGTTGGGGGTGGGGTTGGGGCTGGGGATCAGGCTCAGAACTCTCTAGTTCCTTGAAGTGCAGACCTGGGGTTGGATTATCCCAAAGGCTCACTAATGCCAGAGCACCACCGGAGTGGCACTTAGTCATCCTTCTGCTCTCTCCACAGCAGCCAGGGGGAACCTGTGGAAATCTGAGTGAGACCTTATGCCTTCCACACTCCAAACCCCTCTCCAGGGCTCCCAGGGGACTCAATATGAAAGTAAAGTCCCCTCCATGGCTCATAAGGGTCTGTACCATCTGCACTGGTCCCTCTGAGGCTAAAGTCCTGTCCTTGTTCCATATGGCTGTAGTCACTGCTGCCACCACTGCCTCTTTCTCCTTATCCCAGCTCCTTCTATACTCCAGGCAAAATCCAGCCTCAGGGCCTTTGCACAGGTTGTTCCCTCCAGCTTTATGCATGACTCATTCACCTACCAAATTGCTTCCTGGCTCTGACACCACCTTTTCAACCAGACTCTGACTAGCCTAGATAGAGCACAGTCCCCAACCCCAGCCCTGCTCCTTGCTTAGTTCCCTCCCAACTCCTACTGCTACCTATCCGGACACCTCACGTAGTGACTTGTATACTTGTCCGCCTCTGTCCTTGAGTGTGAGCACCACCAGGCAGGGGCCTCTGTTGCTGGAGCCCCATCCCCTCAAACAGTGCCTGGCACTCAAAGCAGGCTGGTTCTTGACGCCTCTGAGGACCAGGACCTGCAGAGGGCAGAACTTGGGACCCAGGAGGGGATGAGCTCCAGGGTCTGCGGAAGATGTCATAACACAGTGAATCACAGTGGGTCCGTCTGATGGAGGAGCTCAGGACATGATGGCAGTCAGAACTCCACTCCTCGTCACTTGCTCAGCAAACTTCCCCATGTCCTTCCTGAGCCAGACTCTGCTCTGAGGGAAAGGGGGGCCCTGGACAGGACGTGGCCCTGGCCCCTAGCAGCTGTTGATAAAAGACTTCAGCTGGATTCCCACTCAAGGCAGGACAGGGCCACGCCCTCAGGCTGGGCCCAGCCTCAGTCTCTCCCTCTTCTTAGCAGACTGTGTCCTCCCCTGCTCTCCTCAAAGCCTGCCTTTCACCCCTTCCCTGAGCCCCAGGCTCCCTCCCTCAGGACGGCTCAGCGCCTCCCCCTGCACCCCAATGCACATCCCTAATCCTTTCTCCCAACTCCCCTGTGCCCTCCAGGACAAACACCAGACTGGCCTCTGCTCCTTTACTCAGTGTCAAATCCATCCCTCTCTGAACCAGTCCCACAGGCTTTTCCGCAAAGCCTCAAAGGGCCTCAGGACCCTTACACTTGCCACCTCTGCCTTCACGGCTCTTCTCCACTGCTCTTGGCCTGGCTCACTCTTCCACATTCTGCCCACGTGGCTCTCAGAGTCTCTTGCTTAGCAAGGTCTAAGCCCTGTGACCTAACGGAGTCCCCATCTTCTCAACATCGTGGCCCTTTCCCTCCCCCTCATGGGATTATGAGAGTCACAAATGTTCCTCATCTTTTTTTCTTTTTTTTTGTACTGGGGATGGAACCCAGGGGCGCTCATCCGCTGAGCCACATCCTAGTCCCTTTTATATTTCATTTAGAGACAGGGTCTCGCTAAGTTGCTGAGGCAGGCTTTGAATTCATGATCCTCCTGCTTCAGCCATCTGAGTGGCTGGATCCCCACTTTTTAATTTAATTTCACTTTTGTAGTACTGGAGTTTGAGCCTAGGGGCGCCCTACTACTGAACTTAAATGTAGTCCTTTTTATTTTGCGTTTTGAGCCCTGGTATGTCTGCTAGTTACCCAGGTGGACCCTGAACTTGTGGTCACCCTGCCTCTGCCTCCTAGGTGGCTGAGACCACAGGCCTGGGCCCCCACTCCCAGCTGTTGCCCACTTTTTAGAAAATTGAGATATAATTCACAGCCCACAAAAGTCACCCATTTCTAGTGTAAAACTGGTAGTCTTTGTCTATTCACAGTGTCCTGGGACATCACCACTGATTCCAGAAAACTTCATTACCCCAAAAGAAACTACTCGAGAAACATTCTCCTCCCCATCCCCGCTGCCATGCTGGGCGGTCACCAATCTTCTTTGTGTCTCTATGGATTCGCCTATCCTGGCATTGTGTCTACAGGGAGTCACACACTGTGTTGCCTTCTGCATCTGGCTCCCTCCACTTGGCCAAATGTTGTCAAGGCCCACTGTGTTGTGGCATGTCAGTGCTTCATTCCTTTTCATGACTCAGTAATATTCCACAGTAGAGACAGACCACCTTTTGCTTATTCATCAGTTGCTGAATATTTGGGATGCTTCTACTTTGGGGCTATCAGGAATCATGCCGTGAATATCCATGCATGAGTCTGTAAGGACAGCTGCCATCTGTTCCCAGTATCTTCTCCCCACAGGGCTGGCAACTTAACAGGGGCATGAACACATCTGTCCTATTTGTCCTTGTGTCCCCAATACCACGATAAGGCTGGAAACAAATCAGCCACTCCACATACACTTGCCGATAAGAGGACAGGAGTGATCCCTAATCGTCTAGCCCCCAAGCCAGCAGCACAAGTATTTCCACTTCCAGAGTCTGCACCCAAGTCCCACCGGCCTCTGGCTCCCCTGTGAGCTCCGGCACACCTGCCTGTTTTCTCTTTTCTCCCAAACTCCCATCACCAGGCCCTCTGCACAACCCATCAGCCCAGGTACTTTCCGGTGGTCCCTTCTCAGCCCATCCGGCCAGCCCTCCCTCCCCTATACCTTTCCCTTGGCTCATGGTGTCACTCTAAATTGTCAATTCTTCTCACAGCAGCCAGGGAAATTATTTTAAAACACCACTCAGCTACGACCCTCCTCTCAAAATCTTCCTGTGGCTCCCAATTCACTAACAGCAAGGTCAAAGTGCTCACATGGCCCACAAAGCTCAACCAGCTGCTGTCCCTTCTGTCCTCATCTCTTCCCCGTCTTTCGCTCCCTCACTCGGCTCCAGGCACACTGGTATCCTCCCTCTTAATTGAACACACACTAACCATGCTGTAACCTCAGGGCCTTTGAACACGCGGTTCCCCTGCCCGGAACCCTTTTCTCCAAAACCCACAGGACCTGCTCCCTTATGTTGGTCAGATCCACTGAGATGTCACCTCCATGTCACAGCCTGTTCTCAGCACCCTCTCGTGCCTGGTCCCTCTCCTCTTTGCTTACTTTTTCTTCATAGTACCAGTCGTCATCTGACAGTATATCATGCATTGCCTTCTCTGTTTATTACCTATCTCCCTCAGGGAATGGAAGCTTCTAAGAACAGAGATTCTTGTTCCTAGTTGTACCCCAATGCTGAGAACAGGACTCAGTACACAGAGGGGATCTCAAAGTACGTCAAGTGAATGAATGAATGAGCTTTTAGAGGAAAGATGCTATTATGAATGGAGTGTGCAGACAAACAGGCTGAGCCTAAAAATGGTTTGATGATTTGCTGAGAGACACAGTAATGGTAGGTACCGAAGCAAAGCACACCTACCTATAACAGCTGTACCACCTCCAAGTCTATCACACCTTACGGATCCAGCCCTTTTCATGATAACCACATCATCGTTCCTTCAAATGAAACCCAAGTTTCCACCTCTCCTGTTCGCACTGAGTACTTACTACATTCCAGAACCTTCCAGGACTACTGAACGCTAAAACAACAAATGGGCACCTCACGGGAGCCCCCTTAAGACCCAGCTGAATAACAGCCAAGATCCATGGAGGGCGTGACCACGTGAAAGGTCTCACATGTTATCGTAGTTACCCTCAGAAAGGTGTGATCAGCATTCCCTCCTGACAGATGAGGAAAAAGATAGTCAAAGTCCCTCATTCAAGGTCACACAGCTATGGGGTGGCAGAGCTCAAATTCAAAGCCAAGTTTGGCTGACCCCAAAAACCACGTGGGTGTAGCTTCTGAAGGCTCCTGGCAGTTCCACACACCAACAGTCGCTTCCAGGAGTTGGAACTGACGTGCCACCAGCCATTGACAAGGCAACTGTTCCTGGTAGGGATCATTGTCCCCATACAGCTGTGGTCAGACAGGGAAGGGTCTAGACCTAGGCCTGTCCTGCTCCCTGACCTCTGACCTCCCTCTGGAACTGGCCTTCCCCTATCCCAGGCTTCACAGATCTCTCCCCCACAAAGCCCTAGGACTCCCTGACCTCTTCCTTGAGGTCTGGGCCCTCCGGCTTCTGGCACATCCCCCAGTTCCCACTCTCCTTTCCAGGCCCCTGTTCCAGGTCTCACGTTCTCTCCAGACTCTACACTTGTAGTCCCTCCCTTCTGCACTCCCTGCGCCCCTCCTTTTCCCTCAGTCAAGCCTGCTCCCGCTGTCCTCCATATCTCCTAAGCAATTCCCCACTCTGGAGACTCTTCATCCCTCACCAGTGTCCTTCCATAGTCCCCCACTTCCCATCTGTCCTACCGAGGCCCTTGGACTTCCAACCACTCCTATGCTTCGTTGATGCCACTAACCAGGAGCCTCGATGACCTATCTAGTCCCTTCCCCTCTATGACACCCCCTTCCCCGGGTCCTCAAGCCCTGCCCCATTAGGCTGCCTGTGTGCCACTTCCTCCAGGCCCCCTCTGGCCGCCTCCCATTCCATCACCCCACAGGGTACCCCCCGCCACGCACCCGCTTCCATTTCTATCTACATCGGGGATCCCTCTAACCCCATGGTTTGTACGAGCCTACAGCTTTTCTTATCATTCCCGGGGGACGCCTCTAGGGCCCTACCCCGGGACCTCGCTTGCCTCCTCCCCTACAGACCCCCCGGACCCCTCTAGCCGCTCCGTGGCGTCACCTCGGGAGGCACTCTATGACACCCCAGGCCCCTGGATCTCCCCACCCTAAAGTTCCCACAGGACTCTCCTCTTCTCTCCCTCTCCGACCGCAGAGGCTTTCTATGCCCCGGGCCCCTCTGTGACCCCAAACTCCTCGGTTCCACGCTGCCCCCTCCCCCGCGTCTTCTGTGTCCCCCGGCCGCGAGCTCACAGTTCCGGATGTCGGAGATGAACACCGCAAGCCCCCGCATCCCATCGCCCTTGGACACGGCCGGCATGATGGCGGTGGTGTCGGCTCCAGGCCTGGCCGGACAGGGCACAGCACAGCGGGGGCTGGCAGGCGGGCACCGGGCGGAAAGGACCCCAGGCGCGCCGAGGAGCCCAGCCGGCCGAGGGGGAGGGCGGGCTGGAGAGCGGGCGGGCTGGGCAGGCCGCGGACCGCCCTCGGTCCCTCCCTCTCGCACAGCCGTCAGGGGCTTTTAGCCTACCATTGGCTGTTCTTTCTGCCTGTCAGGATCGTAGTCGCCCCTATTCCCTCTTTCATTGGTTGCAACGCAAAAGCACACTGTTACGATTGGCCCAGCACCCTGCTATTTCCGTTCGGGAGCGGAGGAGGGGGCGTTGCCCAAGAGACGGGCAGGGTTCGATTACGCACCATGGGACCGCCTCCTCTGAGCGGCCGAATCCAACACTGATTGGATATGGCCCCCACTGAAAGACAAGAGGGAGGGACGTGAAAGAAGGCGGGGGTACGGGCCTTGGGAGGCGGGACTTGGGTTGAACGGGACCAATGGATGAGTAGATCGCCCCCGCAGGCGTCCCGAATTCGCCGGACCAGTCCTTTTTCCGCCCAGGATTGGGCGGTTGTGGAGGCGGGCGAAGGGCGACGATCCGTAGAGAAGGAAGGATAAGAGGAGGGTGTCGCTTAGCTGGGTTGGGATAGGTGGAGCGACGCCTGCAATTCCCTGCTGCAGAGAAGGCTCTGGGCGGGGCAAGAGAGCGTGAGGTTTTTACTGCGCAAGCGTCCTTCTGTTCTTTTCTCCCTCCTTTCCCCGACCCCTTGATTCCTAAATCCTCTTCCAGGAAGCCTTCCCCTACACCCCACCCCTTGTAACCTGCACGTTCCTCGGACTTGATTTGTTAAGAGACCTAGCATCCCAGAGGGGAGGAACTGTAATTCAAGGCCCACTCATTAAGTAAAAGGTAAAACGGGGTTTCAGAGAGGTCGAGTGACTCGCCCAAGGCCACGCAGCTGGGAAGTGGAATTTATATCTAATTTTTGAACCACTTTTCAATATATGTTGCCGCCCCCTAGCACCACAAGGCTTCGAACAATTTCCATTATAGCAGATATTGAGTCAAAATTGATTCTGTCCTCCAACAGTCTCTGAACTATTCCAGGCAAGAAAGGAACCTAGTACTGACAAGTGGTGAAAGAAAAGAATGGGCGAATTTGCTTGGCTTTGGCCCCACCCCCACCCCCACCGTGGGCTCCCCGGAGGCTCTTTGCTTGACTGGCTGCTGAGAAGGCAAAGCCGCCAGAACTCCAACGCCCCAGGCTATTGAGAAATTTGGGGCAAAGGGAACTGGAAGAGTCCATTTGTGTCACACAGAGGAACAAAACTGCACCCCACCGGCCTTTTCCAATCTCAGTAGCTAGGCATTCCTGGAATAAGCCTAGGGGGTGTGTCGTGGGTCTTGGGAAGCTCCACTCTGACTGCTGGGGGATCGGAGACGGTTGAGAAGAGCCCACCTTCCAGATTCAATGGACCCTTCCTGTTGAGTTTCCAGGAATGGGGCTTGGGAAAGTCCATTCTGGATTCTAGGAGAACAGACATCTCTCAGCTGTTTTAATGACAGGGAGAGTCCATTTGTTTTTCTTGTGTGTGTGTGTGTGTGTGTGTGTGTGTGTGTGTGTGTGTGTGTGTGTGTGTTTCTGTCTCTGTCTGTCTGTCTCTGTTTCTCTCTCTTTGGCTACATCCTCAGCCCTTTTCATTTTTTATTTGGAGACAGGGTCTCATTGAGTTGCTGAAGTTGACCGCGAACTTGGGAGGATCCTCCTGCCCTGCCTCAACCTCCTGTGTCCCTGGAATTATAGGCCTGAGCCACCGTACCCAGCCAGAGTCCGATTCTAAAACGCGGGGGTCGGGGCGTCGGGGCGGGGACGGGAGGCGGGGGGGGGGGGGGGGGGGGGGGGGAGGAGGGGGTGCCTGTCCCTAAAGAGCACAGGGTAGGCCCCTTACAAACCAAGCAAACAAAAATGTTTATACCAGATCTTGAAGATTACATAGATACATGAAGCTTTCCAGGGACATCCTTTAGTGGCCTGGGAGAAGTACTTTCCCCTGAGGATAAGGCCATTATTGATCTACATTAGCAGAGGGCTTTAAACACTTTTTGAGGGATGTGAAGCAGGGACATCCAATATCCCAATAGGGAAAGTGTGACCCAAAACAGGGCAGAAAAGCTTTTCTACCCTGCCTCAGCCTTCACTTCCCTCCCTTCAGCCAAGCCTGGGAACAGATGGCATTAACTCTGGGATTCTCCCTGTGGAAAAGGAATGTCTGGCCTCTAGGTCAAGGGCAGATGGGAGAAGCTGGGTACCTGTAATCCCAGCAGTTCCGAAGTCTGAGGTAGAAGGATCACAAGTTCAGAGCTACCCTCAAAAAATTAGTGAGGCCCTGCCTCAACATAAAAAAATAAAAAGGGCTGGGAATGCGGTTTAGTGGTTAAGTACTTCTTGGTTCAATACCTGGTACCAAAAACAGGAGGGAGGAAGACAGGTGTGGGTACTCGGTGCTTTTCCCAAACCCCCAGAGCCCATGAATTAACCACAAATTAATGTTTTTCTTTTTGTCTTCTTTCTCTCTCTCTCTTTTTTTTTTTTTTTTTTTTTTTTTTTTACTGGAAATTGAATCGAGGAGCTCCCCAGAATGCTAGGCAAGCATTGTGGCTCTGACCCACATCCCCAGCATCCTCTTTGATTAGTTTTAATTTGAGAGGCTGGGCTCAAATATGCAATCTCCTGCCTGCCTCAGCTGCCTGACTATGGGGATTAGAGGCCTGTGCCATCACACCTGGCTAATTTTTAAGCCTATTCCTAAAGCAAGGCCTTCTGAGGTCTAAGGGCCTCAGGTTGGGGAGGCCAACCCGGCCTTCTGCAGAACACTGGCGCTGTTTGATCTGGGCCAGGGATATCCTGATGCAGCCCACAGGGCTCATGGGCTGACCCCCTGTTGAGTGACAGCAGCATTGTCCAATGGAAGCACAGTGGGAGCCACATATGTACATCTCAATGTACTCTAGCCACTTTGGTAAAAAATGAAAAAGGAAATGATCACTTTAATTACTTTTAGTAATAGAATGCCCTTAAATACTATGGGGTACTGTCCTAATCATTGAAAATATCAGAATTGAAGATGTACTGATAAAATGAAGAATCAATAAATGGAATGGATTCAAACTAAAAATCTTCTCAGTAAAGGAAACAATCAATATCATGAAGAGAGGACCTACAGAGAGGGAGAAAATCTTCAACACACACACCTCAGATAAAGCGCTCAACTCCGGGATATATAAAGAACTCAAAAACTTAACACCAAAAAACACAATTAGCTCAGTCAATAAATGGGCTAAGGAACTGAACAGACACTTCACAGAAGAAGAAATACAATTGATCAACAAACACATAAAAAAAAGTTCATCTCTTGCAATTAGAGAAATGCAAATGGAAACTAAGATTTCATCTTACTCCAGTCAGAATGGCAACTATCAAGAATACAAGCAATAAGTGTTGGTGACGATGTGGGGGAAAAGGCACACTCATACATTGCTGGTGGGACTGCAGATTGGTGCAACCATTCTGGAAAGCAGTATGGAAATTCCTAAGAAAACTTAGAATGGAACCATCATTTGACCCAGCTATCCCACTCCTTGGTTTATACCCAAAGGACTTAAAATCAGCATACTACAGTGACATGGCCACATCAGTGTTTATAGCAGCTCAATTCATGATGGCAAAACTATGGAACCAACCTAGGGGCCTTTCAACAGATAAATAGATAAAGAAAATGTAGTACATATACATAATGGAATATTACTCATCCTTAAAGAAGAATGAAATTATGCCATTTGCAGGTAAATGGATGGAGTTGAAAAATATGCTAAGTGAAATAAACTAATCCTCAAAAACCAAAGGCCGAATGTCTTCTCTAATAAGCAGATGCTGATCCATAGTTGGGGTGTGTAGGGAAGAATGAAGGAACTTTGGATTGTACAGAAGGGAGTGTGGGGAGGGGTAGGGCAGGTAGGGATGGGGAGAAAGGTAGAATGAGACATTATTACCCTATAGACATGTATGAAAAATTTTTAAAAAATAAATAAATAAAAGGCAAATTCTGGTGAAAAGAAAAAAAAGGGCGGGGGGAATGCGTTGAATTCACCCAATACACTGAACATCAGCGTGAACAACACAGAGCGTCTGGAGTTCAGGTTGTTTCCTGTCTTGATCTTGACCACAGGGTTGACTGGGAGCTGCACCTGGCCCAAATTCAAAATTCCAAGGATGGTTTCTCCTATCACTTTCACACCACTGTAAAGTTAAAAAAAAAAAAAAAAAAAAAAAAAAAAAAAAAAAATATATATATATATATATATATATATATATATATGAGTCAAACCATTGTAAGCTGGGAACCATCTGAACATTTTATTTAACTCGGCTATGCAGAGATATCAGTTCAGCATCTTTAGCTCTCTGGTTTCCTATGTCTTTGGAATTTGGTGTTTTATGCTTACACAGCACTTCTCACTTTTGACTGGGGACATTGCAAACGCTCACAGCCGTGGTCTTTTGACAGTAGCTGACCTGACAGTGGCCATTAGATTGAACAGCAAAGAACTAGAGACCTGGATTTGAGCAAGACCTGGATCTGAGCAAGACCATTCTGGGTCTCCGGTAGGTCTACCAAGGTACTCCATGGGCTGGAAGGAACCACTCCTGATGTGGGGTTCATCTATCCCCCCACCCAAAGGAAAGCCTGGGCTAACTCATGAGCAGGTTTTAAGACCACACCATGAACAAGGCCACATTTCAAGTTCTAGGTGAGTTTTGGCAAGTTCTTACTGGTTTTAAGATGTCAGGAGCCCCTCCAGGGGGATCTTGGGATGAACCACTATAGGTTCTAAGACTTGCACCTGGGCAAGTCGACTCTTGATTGCTTCTAGAATACGCAGATTCACCCCAAGTCTTTCCATTTCGGCAAAGGGGCCCTACATCAATCACCCAGGCAGTCCTTCCAGACCCTTCCCTGTCCCTTACCTCTAACCTACGCCAGAACACATCCCAAAGCTGGCCACTTTCCCCCATGCCACCACCTCAGCCAGTGGAGGCCAGCAGCATGGTCATCTCTTAACCTGGATCATCAAGGAGACACACCTTGTTTGCCTGGCTCCTACACTCTGTTCTCCATCTGCACCTCGGGGCCTTTAGAAACATCCATCAGGCCAGATGTAGGTGACAGTGCCCACCTGTAACTCCAGCAATTCAGGAGGCTGAGGCAGGAGGATCAGAAGTTCAAGACCGGCCTCAGTAATTTAGTGAGGCCCTAAGGAACTTTATGAGACGCTGTCTCAAAATAAAAAAGAGCTGGGGATGTGACTCAGTGGTTAAGCACCCCTAGGTTCAATTCCTGGTACCAAAAAAAAAAAAAAAAAAAAGAAAGAAAGAAAGAAAGAAAAAATACACCTCCCACCACCTGGATGGGGACATTCTGCCTGGACATTTTACTGAAATCATTATCATCCGTCTGTGTGCTTGGGTTTTGCATCCTCAGACACAACTAACCATTGATGGAAAATATTCAGAAAAATTTTGTCTAGAGTGAATACGTACAGATACTTTTTCTTGTCATTACTTCCTAAACAATGTATTGTAGCAACTGTGCACATAGCATTTATGTTGCATTAGATATTATACATCATCTAGAGATGACCTAAAGTACACAGGAAGATATGTGCAGGTTATATGCAAATACCATGACTAATCTATTGTTCGTTCTTTCTTTCCTTCTTTCTTTTTCTTATTTATTTATTTTGGTACTGAAGATTTAATCCAGGACAATTGATCGCCAAACTCCATCCCCAGTCATTTTATTCTCATTACAAAATTTAAAAAAATTTTTAGACTAAGTTGCTGAGGCTAGTCTCAAACTGGCAATCCTCCTGCCTTAGCCTCCTGAGTCCCTGGGATTACAGGCATGCACCACTGCATCCGGCTGCGATGCCATTTTATGTAAAAGACTTGCTATCTGCCAGGATCTTTGAAACCCATTCTCCATGGATAATGGGGGACCACTCAACTTGCTCTGTCACATATTTATAAATTGTGATCAAGTGTGGTGGTGCAAGCCTGGGATCCCAGGTACTCAAGGAAGCTGAGTCAGGAGAATTGAAGTTCAAGGCCAGCCTCAGCAATTTAGCAAGGCCCTCAGTAACTTAATGAGACCCTGTCCCAAAATAAATAATAAAAATGACCAGAAATGTAGCTCAGTGGTAAAGCACTCCTGGATTTAATTCCTAGTTCAAAAAAAAAAAAAAAAAAAAGAGGGATTTTGGCTGGGCACAGTGGCACAAGTCTATATAATTCCAGTGATTTGGGAGACTAGGGCTGGAGATCATAAATTCAAGGCCAGTGTGGGCAACTGTCCCAAAAAAAAAAAAAAAAAGGTTGCCTGGAACTTTACTGATACAGTACCTGCAGGTTTGATTACACGTGGCTGCCGCCATTTTGACACAACAGCCAGGCCCCTTAGGACCCCTGGCAGGACTGACTGAGCCCCATCTCCAGGATCCCTCAGCCCGATTGATCACTCCCTGCCTCTGGGGCCCTCACATCGACTGACTGCTCCCTGCCTCCAGGACCCCCAGACCAACTGACTGCACCCTATCACTGGGACCCCAGACTGACTGACTGCACCCGGCCTCCAGGATCCCACAACCACACCAAACACACCTGACCTCCAGGAACCCTGCCTGACCAACCGCATCCCGCCTCCAGGACCTCCTGCTGACCATGGCCACACCCTGCACCTCCCCATTTGCGAACACATTTCGAAGCCAGAGCGGCTATCTTGGATAATCCTGGAAGCCGTAGCTCCGATCTTTAGGTGGGGCAAATCGCATCCTGCCATGCCTGCTGGAAACTTGAAGCTCATTGTCAGGTACCTCTCATGCATCAGGCTACTGAACACTGGGAGGTTTCATTACTATATGACTGTTATACTGTAGATTTTCTTTTTTCTCCTTATTGAAAAAATTTAAGTTTTTATTTCTTTATTTTTCTCGCTCTCTTTTCCTTTTGTTTACCTGTTCCCTCAGAGTCTCTTTCTCCCTTTTTTGCGTGCTAACATCCAATTTCTTTTGATCACACTCTCACCCTTTCTATTATCTAGAACTTCTGTGTATTCTTTTCTTATCCCATTAACAGCCACATTCTACATCCCCCTGACATCCTCTTTGTCCTCCATTTGAAACTGCAGACCTTATTGCACATCTGTTTGTTTTACTGAAGATAATATTTGAACTCATTCTGTTTATTATGACAATATTGTTATTGTCCTCATAGGGGCTATTTGGTCTAGGATTGCAAAGTGTCTGAATTGGGCACAGCTAATATTGATCTCCCCTTAAAGAAAAGGTTTTGGAAACCTATAGGGCCACTATAAGCCTATAGGAGGAAATCTGCAATACCCCAGATCTGCACTGCTAGAGGGGAAGATACATGAACAACATGAAAAAACAAGGGAAGAAAATGATCCAAACAAATCTAGATTCTATATTAATAGAATCCAATGACAGTATGGTAGAAGAAATGTCAGAAAAAGACTTCAGATTATACATGATTAAGATGATTCACGAAGCAAAGGATGAGATAAGAGAGCAAATGAAAGCAATGAATGATAATACCAATAAGCTGAAAGAGCACCTGCAGGAAGCAAAAGATCATTTCAACAAAGAGATAGAGATTCTCAAAACAAAAACAAAAACAAAAAAAAAAAAAAAACCAAATGGAAATCCTTGAAATGAAGGAAACAATAAACCAAATAAAAAACTCAATGGAAAGCATCATCAAAAGACTAGACCACTAGGAAGACAGAATCTCAGACAATGAAGACAAAATATTTAATCTTGAAAATAAAGTTGCCCAAACAGAGAAGATGGTAAGAAATCATGAACAGAATCTCCAAGAACTATGGGACATCATGAAAAGACCAAATTTAAGAATTATTGAGATTGAGGAAGGCATAGAGATACAAACCAAAGGAATGAACAATCTATTCAATGAAATAATATCAGAAAATTTCCCAGACCTGGAGAATTAAATGGAAAATCAAATACAAGAGGCTTACAGAACACCAAATGCACAGAATCACAACAGATCCACACCAAGGCACATTATAATGAAAATGCCTAACATTCAAAATAAAGGTAGGATTTCGAAGGCTGAGAGAGAAAAGCATCAGATTACATATAGGGGGAGACCAATATGGATAGCAGCCGACTTCTCAACCCAGACTCTAAAAGCTAGAAGGGCCTGGAACAACGTATTTCAAGCTCTGAAAGAACATGGTTGCCAAGCAAGAATCCTATACCCAGCAAAACTAACCTTCAGATTTGAAGACAAAATAAAATCCTTCCATGATAAACAAAAGTTAAAAGAATTTACAACTAGAAAGCCTGCACTACAGAATGTTCTCAACAAAATATTCCATGAGGAGGAAATGAAAAACAACAATGGAGGTCAGCAAAGGGAGGAACTACCTTAGAGAAAAACCACTCAAAGGAGAAACCAAGCCAACTTAAAAACCAAAAATAAGCCAAATGACTGGGAATACAAATCATATCTCAATAATAACCCTGAACGTTAATGGCCTAAACTCATCAATCAAAAGACATAGACTGGCAGATGGATTAAAAAGAAAGACCCAACAATATGCTGCCTTCAAGAGACTCATCTTATAGAAAAAGACATCAAGAGACTAAAGGTGAAAGGATGGGAAAAAACCTACCACGCACATGGAGTCAGTAAAAAAGCGGGGGTTTCCATCCTTATATCAGATAAAGTAGACTTCAAGCCAAAGTTAGTCAGAAGGGATAAAGAAGGACATTTCATACTGCTTTAGGGAACCCTTAATCAGGAAGACATAATGATAGTAAATATTTATGCCCCGAACAATGGTGCATCCCTGTACATCAAACAAATCCTTCTCAATTTCAGGACTCACACAGACCACAACACAATAATTCTAGGTGACTTTAATGCACCACTGTCACCACTAGATAGATCTTCCAAACAAAAAACCAACCAAAGAAACTGTAGAACTCAATAACACAATCGATAACCTAGACTTAATAGACATATATGGAATATTCCATCCATCAATGAGCAGATTCACTTTCTTCTAAGCAGCACATGGAACCTTCTCAAAAATAGACCATATGTTATGCCACAAAGCAGCCCTTAGGAAATGCAAAAAAATAGAGATACTGCCTTGTGTTCTATCAGATCATAATGGACTGAGAATAGAAATCAATGACAAAATAAAAAACAGAAATTACTCCAACACCTAGAGACTAAATAATGTGCTATTGAATGAAACATGGATAACAAAAAACATCAGGGAGGAGATAAAAAAATTCTTAGAGGTCAATGAGAATGATGATACAACATATCAAAATCTCTGGGACACTATGAAAACGGTACTAAGGGAAAATTCATTGCATGGAGCGCATTCCAGAAAAGAATGAAAAGTCAACAACTAAATGACCTGACATTACAGCTCAAAGCCCTAGAAAAACTAGAATAGAATAACAGCAAAAAGTAGTAGAAAACAGGAAAAATTAAAATTAGAGCTGAAATCAATGAAATTGAAACAAAAGAAACTATTCAAAAAATTGACAAAACAAAAAGTTGGTTCTTTGAGAAAGTAAACAAAATAGACAAACCCTTAGCCATACTAACAAAGAGAAGGAGAGAGAAGACTCAAATTACTAAAATTCATGATGAAAAATGATATATCATGACAGACATCACTGAGATACAGAACATAATGAGAAGCTACTTTGAAAATCTGTATTCCAACAAAATAGAAAGTACTGAAGATATTGACAAATTTCTAGAGACATACGCTCCTCCCAAACTGAACCAGGAGGACATACACAATTTAAACAGATCAATATCAAGCAATGAAATAGAAGAAGCCATTAAAAATCTACCATCCAAGAAAAGCCCAGGACCAGACGGATTCTCAGCTGAGTTCTACAAGACCTTCAAAGAAGAACTCATTCCAATACTTCTCAAAGTATTCCAGGAAATAGAAAAGGAGGGTACCCTACCGAACTCATCCTATGAAGCTAATATCACCCTCATACCCAAACCAGGAAAAGACACATCAAGGAAAGAAAATTGTAGACCAATATCCTTGATGAATATAGATGCAAAGATCCTTAAGAAAATATTGGCAAACTGTATCCAAAAACATATTAAGAAAATTGTGCACCATGATCAAGTGGGGCTCATCCCTGGAATGCAAGGATGGTTCAACATTTGTAAATCAATAAACGTAATCCATCATGTCAATAGACTTAAGGATAAGAATCATATGGTTATTTCAATTGACGCAGAAAAAGCATTTGACAAAATACAATACCCCTTCATGCTCAAAACACTAGAAAAAATAGGGATAGTAGGAACATACCTGAACATTGTAAAGGCTATTTATGCTAAGCCCATGGCCAACATCATTCTTAATGGAGAAAAACTGAAACCATTCCCTTTAAAAACGAGAACAAGACAGCGATGTCCTCTTTCACCACTTCTATTCAACATTG
This sequence comes from Sciurus vulgaris, assembly GCF_902686455.1. Classification (NCBI taxonomy): domain Eukaryota; kingdom Metazoa; phylum Chordata; class Mammalia; order Rodentia; family Sciuridae; genus Sciurus; species Sciurus vulgaris. The sequence goes on along the minus strand of NC_136478.1, from coordinate 61,349,711 downwards.
TCCTCGAAACTCTAGCCAGAGCAATGAGGCAGACTAAAGAAATTAAAGGGATACAAATAGGAAAAGAGGAACTTAAGCTGTCACTATTTGTGGATGACATGATTCTATATTTAGAGGATCCAAAAACCTCCTCCAGAAAACTTCTAGACCTCATCAATGAATTCCGCAAAATAGCAGGCTATAAAATCAACACGCATAAATCTAAAGCATTTTTATACGCAAGCGACGAAACAGCTGAAAGGGAAATGAGGAAAACAACTCCATTTGCAATAGCCTCAAAAAAAAAAAAATACTTGGGAATCAATCTAACCAAAGAGGTAAAAGATCTCTACAATGAAAACTACAAAACATTGAAGAAAGAAATTAAGAAAGACCTTGGAAGACGGAAAGATCTCCCATGTTCTTGGATAGGCAGAATTAATATTGTCAAAATGGCCATACTACCAAAAGTGCTATACAGATTCAATGCAATTCCAATTAAAATCCCAATGACGTACCTTACAGAAATAGAGCAAGCAATCATGAAATTCATCTGGAAGAATAAGAAACCCAGAATAGCTAAAGCAATCCTTACAGGAAGAATGAAACAGGGGGTATCGCAATACCAGAACTTCAACTATACTACAAAGCAATAGTAACAACAACAGCATGATATTGGCACAAAAATAGACAGGTAGATCAATGGTACAGAATAGAGGACACGGACACAAACCCAAATAAATACAATTTTCTCATACTAGACAAACGTGCCAAAAATATGCAATGGAGAAAAGATAGCATCTTCAACAAATGGTGCTGGGAAAACTGGAAATCCATATGCAACAGAATGAAACTAAACTCCTATCTCTCACCATGCACAAAAATCAACTCACAATGGATCAAGGACCTTGAAATCAGACCAGAGACCCTGCAGATTATAGAAGAAAAAGTAGGTCCAAATCTTCACCTTGTTGGCTTAGGATCAGACTTCCCTAACAGGACTCCCATAGCACAAGAAATAAAAGCAAGAATAAATAACGGGATAGATTCAAACTTAATAGCTTTCTCTCAGCAAAGGAAACTATCAGCAATGCGAAGAGAGAGCCTACAGAGTGGGAGAATATCTTTGCCTCTCATACTTCAGATAGAGCACTAATTTCCAGAATATATAAAGAACTCAAAAAACTCTAACCAAGAATACAAATAACTCAATCAACAAATGGGCTAAGCATATGAACAGACACTTCACAGAAGACGATCTACAAGCAATCAACAAACATATGAAAAAATGTTCACCATCTTTAGTAATAAGAGAAATGCAAATCAAAACTACACTAAGATTCCATCTCACCCCAATTAGAATGGCGATTATCAAGAATACAGCAACAATAGGTGTTGGCGAGGATGTGGGGAAAAAGGTACACTCATACATTGCTGGTGGGGCTGCAAATTAGTGCAGCCACTCTGGAAAGCAGTGTGAAGATTCCTTAGAAAACTTGGAATGGACCCACCATTTAACCCAGCTATCCCACTCCTCAGCCTATACCCAAAGGACTTAAAATCAACATACTACAGAGATACAGCCATATCAGTGTTCATAGCTGCTCAATTCACAATAGCTAGACTGTGGAACCAACCTAGATGTCCTTCAATTGATGAATGGATAAAGAAACTGTGGTATATATGTACAATGGAATATTACTCAAGCTATAAAGAATAATAAAATTATGGCATTTCCAGGCAAATGGATGAAATTGGAGAATATCATGCTAAGTGAGATAAGCCAATCTTAGAAATCCAAAAGAGGAATGATCTCACTGATAAGCAGATGATTACACATAATGGGGGGTGGGAGGGGTGCAAGAATGGAGGAAGGAGGGACTGTATAGAGGGAAAAGAGGGGTGGGAGGGGTGGGGGGGAAGGAAAAAATAACAGAATGAATCAAACATCATTACCCTATGTAAATGTATGATTACGCAAATGGTATGCTGTTACTCCAGGTACAAACAGAAACAACATGTATCCCATTTGTTTACAATAAAAATAAATTAAAAAAAAAAAAAAAAACAAAACTTACGGATATAGCTCTGTAACTCAGTGGTAGAATGCCTGACCAGCATGTATGAGACCCAGGGTTTGAGCCAGGCATGGTGGCACAGGCCTGTAATCCCAGTGGCTCAGGAGGCTGAGGCAGGAGGATTGCAAGTTGAAGGTCAGCCTCAGTAACTTAGTAAGGCCCTGAGCAACTCCATGAGATCCTGACTCTAATAAAATATTAGAAAGGGCTAGAGAGGAGCTGGGGCTGTAGCTCAGTGACAGAGTGCTTGCCTGGCATGTGTGAGGCACTGGGTTTGATCCTTAGCACCACATGTAAATAAACAAATAAAATAAACGCATTCTGTCTATCTACAACTACAAAAAAAATTTTAAAAAGGGGGGATGTGGTTCAGTGGTTAAGCGCCCCTGGGTTCAATTCCCAGTACCGAAAAAGAGAGAGAGAGAGAGACAGAGAGACAGAGAGACAGAGAGACAGAGAGAGAGAGAGAGAGAGAGAGAGAGAGAGGATTTGATCCCTGTGCCACAATAAACGGGGGAGGGCTGTGATTTGGAGGCAGACAGGTAGAGAAAGGCAACACGAGGACATGGGGACCTTCTGCCTGCTGGCGGAGGAGTGACTAAAGCCATCAGAAGTTGGGGAGAGGAGGGAGGCCCGGAGCTGACTCGCCGTGGCCCTCAGAGGGAACCAGCCCTGCCTACACCTGCTGGTCTCCAGACTGGGGGACAGTAAATGTCCGTGCTTCAAGGCACGGGGAATGCGGTACTTTATTCCTGCAGTTTCAGGAAACTGACACAACCCCAGACACTTCAACATGCATGTCATTAACTACAGTTCAGTTCGTTTAGATCCTTTTTTATTAAGTACCATTTTGGACTGGATTGAGGAAATCCAGGTGGTGGAGATCTAGAATCCTGGACCGGAAGAGTTCACTGTGACCCGCTAGGGGACGCCTTGGACATGCACCTGTCCATACTCCCTACCCCCCACCGGGGCCCAGTGGTTGAGTCCTTTATGAGGCAGGTCAGAGGGGACAGGGGACTCTGAGGGTCAGTGGTCAGAGTAAGTGGCGAGTCTCCCCCTGGGAGCAGGCCCTCCAATGCCATGGCGAGCGTGGTCGTGAAGACGATCTGGCAGTCCAAAGAGATCCATGAGGCTGGAGACCCCCCCGCAGGTGTCGAGAATCGCTCCCAGCTGGCCCCTGAGGCTCCCGGGGGGGTGACCAGTCCAGCCAAGGGGATCACGAAGAAAAAGAAAGCCGTGTCGTTCCACGGGTGGGTTTGTTGCTCCCTATCGGGGATGATCCCAATGCCAACACTGCCTCCCATAGAGCAGGAGTCCCACTGTGGATGCTAGAGGAGGAGGGGGTGGAGGAAAAAGGGGAGGCGATGGGGGCAGGCAAGGGGGTAACGAAGGACACATAGAGAAAGGACGGCAGAGAGCACGAAGTAGCGGCTTGAGCCGGGCGCGGTGGCAGTAATCCTGTAATCCCAGGGACTCAGAGAGGCTGAAGCAGGAGGATCGCAAAATTCGAGACCAGCGTCAGCAATTTAGCGAGGCCCTAAGCAACCTAGCGAAACCCTGACCTCAAATTAAAAAAAAGGGCTGGGGATGTGACTCAGTGGTAAAATGCCCCTGGGTTCCATCCCCAGTAAAAAAAAGAAAAAAGAAAAAAAAAAAAAAAAAAAAAAAAAAAAAGAAAGAAAGAAAGTAATGGACCGACGGCGGGGTCGGGGAGGGTCAGGAGAAGAGAGGAGACTAGTGAAGGGTCTGAAGAAAGCAGGTGGTGAGGGCTGGAGAAGAAAAGAAATTGGGCAGCGGGGAAGGGATCCATGAAGGCAGTGGGCGGTGAGGCGGAATCGTAGGGTGAGCAGGCGGTGCAGGCAGGGGCCGGGCGGGCGGCCCCCGGGGGCAGCATCCCCAGTGCCCCCTCTGCCTGCTGCCCTCCCCAGCGTGGAACCCCGGATGTCCCATGAGCCGATGCACTGGTGCCTGAACCTCAAACGGTCCTCCGCCTGCACCAACGTGTCATTGCTCAACCTGGCCGCGGTGGAGCCCACCGACTCCTCGGGGACAGATTCGACCACGGAAGACAGCGGTCCACTGGCGCTGCCCGGGCCCCCCGCCTCCCCCACCACGCCCTGGGCTCCAGATGACCCGGACATCACAGAACTTCTGGTGAGGGGCTCTGGCTGGGGCACACCAACATGCTAACCCTGGTGGGGGGCAAATGCTGAGGAGGGGGAGAGGTGTTCGGAATTTGGACCGAGGCCCAGAGCAACTGCCTCCTTCCTTGACAGCCAGCAGTGAATCAGGGAGTGGTCTTTAGTGCCTTGGGTCACTTTCCAATGTCCCAGGTGAGGCTGGGGTCATAAATAAGAATCACACCAGACCCTGCCCTTAGGGAGCCTCCAGTCTGGTAAGGGTGACAGACACAGACCAGGGTGACATATTCTGTAATGGAGGGGATCCCAGAGAAGGAACCCCAGAACCAGTCGGAAGGTATCAGGGAAAGCGTCCTGGAGGAGGCAGTGCAGAAACAGGGCCTTGACGGATGAATAGGAGTTCTCTGAGGGGTGTCACCTAAGAAGCTGGGTCAAAATGGAGAGGCCAGCAAGTTGCAGGGTAATTTAGGGAATTCCTGTAGCAGCATGGAGGGTTACAACTTAGGCCTTGAACTCCACCTCCCTGTACCCCGCTCCTGGGCCGGGCTTGACTGGCTCTACACAGACACTAAGAATCGCACTTACATAGCACGATCATGGTGGTGCAAATATTTGCTGGCATTTACTGGAGCACTTTCTAGTCTGCGAGCCTCCGTTTCCTCATCTGTAAAATGGAGATGCATGCATTTGTTCTTCCAAGAAATATTTCTTTCTCTCTCTCTCTCTTTTTTTTTTTTTTTGTACCTAGGATTGAACTCAGGGTCACTCGACCACCTAGCCACGTCCCCAGCCCTATTTTGTACTTTATTTAGAAACAGGGTCTTGCTGAGTTGTTTTTGCTGAGGCTGGCTTTGAACTCCTGTAGCAGCCTCCGAAGCCCCTGGGAATACAGGCGTGCGCCACCGCACCCGGCTTCAACAAATATCTCTTAAATGCCTAAGATTTGCTGGGTGAGCCAGATGTGGTGGTGCATGCCTACAATCCCAGTGCCACAGGAGGCTGAGGCAGGTGGATGGCAAGTTTGAGGCCAGGCTGGGCAATTTAGCAAGACCCTCTCTCAAAATGAAAAATAAAAAAAGGCTGGGGATGTAGCTCAGTGGTAAAGTGACCCTGGGGTCAACCCACAGTACCAGAAAAAATGAAAAAAAAAGGCGGGGGGGAGAGGGTCTAGGGATGTGACTCTGTGGTAGAGCACTTGTCTACCAGGCGTGAGGTCCTGGGTTCAATCCCCAGCACATGCACACCGTGCTCGCGCACACGCACACAAGAAAGGAAGGAAGGAACAGAAGAGCTAGGAGCAGAGCAGATCTTGGCGAGGAGGGGGAACCTGAAGTTGGTCCCGATGGCTGGAGTGCAGCATTCGAGAGAGACAGGCTAGAGGGAGGGGTGGGTCGGGCTCTGGCCACACAGACAATGGGGAGCCACTGTGGGTTCCGGGGAGAAGGTGGCTGGGCTGGGCGCGATGCTGAACAAGAATTCTCTCCTTCCCTGAGACTCCTCTGGGACCTGGTGGGTCTGGACCTTTGGAGAGAAGGCAGGGAGCCCAGGGAAGAGGCCAGGCAAGGGTGCTTGGAAGGAGAACAAGGTGGGGACCTGCCCCCCAGACTTCTCCTCCCCCAGCAGCAGTTCTCCTCCTGCCTCCAGAGCCTCTCTGGCTGTACTGCAGCTGTCTGCCTCCCACCAGAGCTATTTCTGAGTCTTGTCCCCTGGTGGCTGGTGACGCCTGAGAAAGAGCCCTGGGCAGCCAGATCAAGGCCTGAGGCAGTGTGAGCTTGCTGTGGGCTGAGGGAGTGCCAACTTCCAGGCGGCTGCAGGTTCCTCCTCCGCAAAATGGAAACCATAAAGACAGCCGCCTCGGGGTTTGGGGTACAGGAAAGAGCAGAGAGAAGGGGAACGAGAGCAGACATCTGCCCCTCTTCCCGGGTCTGAGCTGCTGCGAGAAGGAAAGCTGGAGGTGGTGGGGAGGAGGGCGTGAGAGGGGGACAGAGACCCAGAGAGGGGGCCTGAGTGCCAGAGGCCACGGAGGTGCTGGTGCTGGCGGAGACAGTGAGGAATCCCAGACTGGAGGATGGAACTGGAAGGATGGCTCCCACCTTGGCTACACTCCCCCTGGGACCACAGGACACCACTGAGGAGGCTGCTGTTTGGAAGTTCAGGGTGAATGGATGGCAGAGACTGACAGGGCAGGTTGTCTGACCTCTGCTCAGGGTCTGTTTCGCAATCTGCAGATTTCCCTGTGGCCACTGTGAGGGTCCATGTCACCGAGGCCCCTTGCTGTAAGTCCTGTCCTATTGCTGCGCTTGGCTACCAATCTTTCTTGTCATTGACCCTGTTGCCATCAGGCTGTCATTATTCTGGTTTTATGGGAAAGGTAAATGCAGTAGGCTCCAGGCAGGGAGTTGAAGAGCTGAGAGTCACATAGCGCAGGGGGGCCAAGGAGGAACTTGTCTCTAGGACTCTCGCTCCCCAACACACCATGTGCTTCTCAGCCAAGGAGGCCAGACCTGCCTTCCCCACTCCCTCCCTCCACCCACAGAGCTGCAGCCCATACCCAGGGTCTGCAGCTGCAGAGGTACTGATCTTTCAGGCCAGCCTACGTCCATCCCAAGAGCAGTCGTGCAAAAGGAGCTGTTAGTCGCATCTCCATTCTACTGAGAGGCACAGGGAGGTAAAGCCCCTCCCTGAGGTCGTACAGCCAGTGAGTGGCAGAAACGAGTTGAACTAGGATCTGTTCCCTAGGTTCCCAGAAGAGTTACCCACAGGAATGTTCTGAGTCTTCAGTTTAGAAAGACACTGTGTATTGATCAGCTACTGCTGTGAGACAAAACAAAACAAAACAAAAACCCAAAACATAAAACAACACACCTGGAGTGGTTTAGTTGGGAGGTTCTGGCCCAGGGGTCTGTGGATGTTGCAGTTAAGATTTTGGTCCAGGTGAGAGTCATTGGAAGGTTTGACTGGGGCTGGCGAGATGGTGCCTTCCCCCATGACCCTTGACCCTTGTGAGAGGTTTCAGTTCCTTCCTGTCTTTTGGATGGAGGCCTCACTTCCTCATTGCACAGGTTTCTCCATAGTGGCTGCTTATGACATAAGGCTGTGGTTTCCCCAAGCCAGAGACAGCAAGCAGGATCCACAGTTCCTCTTATAAACTCACCACCTCTTTTAAGTCACACCTCACCACTTTTGCTTGGCTCTGCCTACTAGAACTGAGTCACCTTGTCTGGTCACACTCAGGTGAGGGGAATAAGTCTCCAAAGGAATGTCAAAGAATTTATGATCATACTTTTAAACCACTGTATTTTGTGGGGTTTTGTAGATGCCTTTTATCAAGGTGAAGAAGTTCTCTGCAATTTCTAGTTTGATGAGTATTTTTCCCTATCCAAGCAGGTTGAATTTCATCAAATGCCTTTTCTCCATTGATGCAATCATTTGATCATTACTCTATTAATTTTTTTTTCTTTGTACTGAGGATTGAACCCAGAGATGCTTAACCCCTGAGCCACATCCCAGCCCTTTAAAAAAAATTATTTTGAGACAGGGTCTCACTAAGTTGCTGAGGCTGGCTTTGAACTCATGATCCTCTTACCTCAGCCTCCCCAGCCACTGGTATTACAGGTGTGCACCACCCTGCCTGGCAATACATTGATAGTCATAGATCAAACCAACCTTGCATTCCTGGGATAATTCCCATTCGGTCATGGTGTGTCCTGCCAGAATAGGTTTTCCAGTATTTTGTTGAGGATTATCACAGATATATTAATAAAAAGTACTAGTCCCTGAATTTCTGTTTAAAAAATTTTTAGTTGTAGATGGACACAATATTTATTTATGTGGTGCTGAGGATTGAACCCAGTGCCCCACGCTTGCAAGGCAAGTGCTCTACCGCTGAGGCTGTGCCTCATGTGAATTTCTTTTATGATGTCTTTGAGAAAAATTCTGGTCCCATAAAATGTGTTAGGAATTGCTCCCTCCTTTTTTTTTTTTTTTTTTTTAGCATCAGGAATTGAACCCAGGGGTAGATTTCTTGCTTAGCATTGCCTAGCATGCACAAATTCAGGATTCAGTCCAGTGTCAGGATGACACACATGTGCCACCACACCCAGCATCTCCCTCTTCTCTTTTTTTAAGAGAATTTGTGATGGATGGTTGTTGTGTTTTTTTGTTTTTTTTTTTTTTAAAGATTGGCAGAATTCACTGGTAAGCCATCTGGTCTTGAACTTTTCTTCTTTGGAAGGTTTAAAATCATTTTTATTTACTTATGAGTCTACCCATATTCCCTGGTTCTTCTTGTGTCAGTCTTGGTAGTTGGTGTGCTTCTAGGCGTTTTTTCTATTTTTTTAGTTATCTAATTTGTTGGCACACAATTATTCATCGTATGCCTTATAATCTTCCCCCCCCCCCAAAGTCTGTGGTAATATGTCCCTTCTTCCCTCCTGATTATAGTAATTTGCATCTTCTCTCTTTTCCTGTTAGTCTAGACACTGAAGATTTGTCAATTTTGCTGATTGTTTTCAAGAAACTTTTTTAAAAATTCATTTACAGCTATAAATTTTCCTTAGAGCATTGCTGTTGCTTCATTCCTTAAGTTTTAGCAGGTTGTATTTCATTTTTCTTCATCCCAAACTTTTTTTTTTGGTGGGGGGATCCTGAGATTTAACCCAGGGGTGCTTTACTACTAAGCCACATCCCAGCACCCCCTTTTTAAAAAAATTTTGAGAACAGGGTCTTGCCAAATTGCTTAGGGCCTCACTAAATTGCTGAGGCTGGCCTCAAACTTGTGATCCTCCTGCCTCAGCCTCCCAAGCCTCTGGGATTACAGTCATGCACCACTGCACCCACTGGCTTCATGTTTGTCTTTCGAACATTTGATTATGATATTTCTAGGCACTGTTCCTTTGGTTTGCATTATTTGGAGTTCATTGGCTTCCTGGATGTGTTGATTTCAGCCATTGTGTCTTCACTCTTTCTGCCCCTTCCTCTTCTTCTTCTGGGACTCCTTGACCCATAGTCTCTGGGCCTCTGTTCAGTTTTCTTCATTCTTTTTATGTTCCTCAGACTAGATCATCTCAGTGAACTATGTTCAAGTTTGTTGATTCATTCTTCTGGATATACAAACCTACTACTGAACTTCCTCTTGTGAGTTTGAATTTTTCACGTCAATTATTGTACTTTTGATCCCTGGAATTTCTACTTGGTTTCTTTCATGTGGGAAGTGGGGGAGGAGGGGTTGTGTAATTATGTCACTGTATTTATTGCCAGCCATAGTGGTGCGTATCTGTAATCCCATCTGCTTGGGAGGCTGAGGCAGGAGGATCACAAGTTCAAAGCCAGTCTCAGCATCATAGCAAGGCCCTAAGCAACTTAGCAAGACCCTGTCTCAAAATACATAAATAGGGCTGGGGATGTAGCTCAGTGGGTAAAGCTCTTGGGTTCAGTTTGATCCCTATTATCCCTGCCCAAAAAAATGAATATGTATATATATATATATATATATATATATAGAGAGAGAGAGAGAGAGAGAGAGAGAGAGAGAGAGAGAGAGAGAGAGAGAGAGAGAGAGAGATGGATATATAGGTATAAATATATATGTGTATACATATGTGTGTGTATCACTGTATTTATTTTCCTCTAAGTAATTTTTCTATAGCTTTAATATTTTCCCCTCAAAAAATGATTAGAACTGGGTCACTTGGCCTGTTCTCTTCTTGTCTCCTCTCAGTTCAAAATGTGTGCATCTCTCTTTTTTAAAAAAATGTTTTTTTAGTAGTTGATGGACCTTTATTTTATCTATTTACATGCAGTGCTGAGAATTGAACCCAGACACCACTGGGCCACACCCCCAGAACTTTTTGTTTCACTTGAGACAGGATTTTGCTAAGTTGCTGAGGCTAGCCTTGAACTTGTAATCCTCCTGCCTCAGCCTCTGGAGTCGCTGAGATTACAGGTGTGCGCCACCATGCCAGGCTTCTAGTTGGTTCCTCTTTATGATTTATACCTCTTTAGTGATAAGCTGTGTTTGGTGAGAGGTCATTCTTACATTTTTCTTTAGTGTTTTTGGATATGGCTTCCTTTAGTCCTTTGAAAATATTTCAAATAGCTGACTTAAAGTCTTCAATTGTAAATCCAAATCCAAGCTTCCCCAGGAACAGGTTGTATTGATTGCTTTCTCCTCCAGCCCCCACCCAGTAGATAGGCCATAGCTTCTTATTTCTTTGTGTGAGTCATAGTTTTTCTATTAAAAACTGGACATTTGGTCTGAGGTTGTGGCTCAGTGGCAGAGCGCTTGCCTAGCATGGGTGAGGCCCTGGGTTTGATCCTCAGCACCACATAAAAACAAACAAATAAAGGTTAAATTAAAAAAAAAAAAAAAAAAAAAAAAACAGGACATTTTAAGCATTACGATGTGGCAGCTCTAGAAACAGATTTTCACCCCTCCTAAGGGTTTATTTCGTTAATGCTTATTGTAGTTGCTTTTTTTTGAGGGTAGGACTTGGGATTGAACTCAGGGGCACTCAACCACTGAGCTACATCCCCAGCCCTATTTCATATTTTATTTAGAGACAGGGTCTCACTGAGTTGCTTAGCGCCTTGCTTTTGCTGAGGCTGGTTTCAAACTCTCGATCCTCCTGCTTAAGCCTCCTGAGCCACTGGGATTACCCGCATGTGCCACCACGCCTGGCTGTAGTTGCTTTTATAAATTTACATTTTATTTAATTAATTTGATGTGTGTGTGCATGTGTTTCTGAGGACCAAACCCAGGCCCTCACAGAGGCCAGGCAAGCACTCACCACTGAACCACACGCCCATCCCTAGAGTTGCTTTTTTTTTAAGAGCCTTCTGAACTAATCTGTAATGTCCGTGTTCTCTGACATGTTTGGCACTGTTATCTTAGTTAGCTAATGTTTGGAGAAAGAGTCCCTTAAACGCATGCAATAACAATGGAACCTTCTAGTTTGGCCATGGAGCTCCAAGCCTGTTTCCACAGTTTCCAGCTCTACCTTCGTCTTCACTTCCTGCTTGAGCGGAGATTTCGGGTCAGTCAGGCAAAATCCTTACCTTCTTCTCAGGTTTTCTGAGCATGTACACAGCCCTACACGTGCCCATAGCGCCCCATGTTTCCAAGAACATGTTGGAACACTTCAAATCCCTTGCAGTCATCTCTGTAAGCTGTATTTGTGTATGTGAGTGTGCGTGTGTGCATGTGGTACTAGGGATCGACCCCTGGGTCTTTACCACTGAGTTACACCCCAGCCCTGTTGATTTTTGTTTTGAAACAGGATCTCACTAAGTTGCTGAGGCTGGCCTCAAACTTGCAATCCTCTTGCCTCAGCCTCCCACGTTGGTGAGGGTCACAAGTGTGTGCCACCATGCCTGGCTATAAACGTTTTTGACCAACTTTCCCTCTCCCGCCACAGAGAAGCATGCAATACTCTGCCAAATGCTGTGTTGGGCAAAAGAAAGACATTTTTTGTTTAGGATCTTCTAAGGAGCCACAAGATAGTCATATAATACCTCTTCTTGGGAATAAGGTTTTGAAAGAGCCCTTTTGTATAGGGAGTGTGAGCTATTATTTTCCAAGGTTATTTTTTTTTAATTTAGTTATATATGACAGCAGAATTCATTTTCATTCGTTGTACACAAATGGAGCACAACTTTTCGTTTCTCTGGTTGTACACAATGTAGTTACACCATTCATGTAATCCTACATGTACATAGGGTAATGATGTTTGTCTCATTTTACCATCTTTCCTTCCCTGCGCCCCCTCCCCACCCCTCATTTCCCTCTACACAATCCAACATGCTTCCATTCTTCCCTTACCCCCCACCCTGTTATGTATCAGCATCCTTTTATCAGAGAAAACATTCAACCTTTGGTTTTTTGGGATTGGCCTATTTCACTTAGCATAACATTCTTCAATTCCATCCATTTACCAGTAAATGCCATAATTTTATTCTTCTTTATGGCTGAGTAATATTCCATTGTGCATGTATACCACAGTTTCTTTATCCATTCATCTATTGAATTACATCTAAGTTGGTTCCACAATCTAGCTATTGTGAATTGAGCTGCTATGAACATTGATATGGCTGCATTAATGTAGTATGCTGATTTTAAGTTTTTGGGGTACAAACTGAGGAGCGGGATAGCTGGCTTAAATGGTGGTTCCATTTCAAGTATTTTAAAAAAATTTTTAGATGTTGACAGATTTTTATTTTATTCACTTATTTATATGTGGTGCTGAGAATCAAACCCAGTGCCTCATGCATGCTAGACAAGTGCTCTACCACTGAGCCACAACCCCAGTCCCATTCATTCCAAGTTTTTTGAGGAACTTCATACTGCTTTCCAGAGTGGCTGCACCAATTTGCAATCCCACCAGCAATGTATGAGTGTGCCTTTTTCCCCACATCCTCGCCAACACCTATTGTTGCTTGTATTCTTGATAATAATCATTCTAATTGGAGTGAGATGAAATCTTAGGGTAGTTTTAATTTGCATTTCTCTAATTACTAGAGATGTTGAACACTTTTGTTGAACACTTTTTCCTGTATTTGTTAATTGCCTGTATGTCTTCTTCTGTGAAGTGTCTGTCCAGTTCCTTAACCCATATATTGATTGGGTTATTTGTATTTTTGGTGTAGAGTTTTCTGAGTTCTTTATAGATTCTGGAGGTTAGTGCTCTGTCTGAAGTGCGTGTGGTGAAGATTTTCTCCCACTCTGTAGGCTCTCTCTTCACTTTTTTTTTTTTTTTTTTTTTCGGTGCTGGGGATCAAACCCAGGCCTTGTGCAGGCAAGGCAAGCACTCTACCAACTGAGCTATCTCCCCAGCCCTCTTCACATTGTTAATTGTTTCCTTTGCTGAGAAAAAGCTTTTTAGTTTGAATCCATCTCTTTTATTGATTCTTGCTTTTATTTGTTGTGCTTTGGGAGTCCTGTTAAGGAAATCTGGTCCTAAGCTGACATGATGAAGATTCAGGCCTACTTTTTCTTCTATTTGGTGCAGGGTCTCTGGTCTAATTCCGAGGTCCTTGATCCATTTTGAGTTGAGTTTTGTGCAGGGTAAGAGAGATAGAGGTTTAATTTCATTTTGCGGCATATGAATTTCCAGTTTTCCCAGCACCATTTGTTGAAGATGCTATCTTTTCTCCATTGTATGTTTTTGGCACCTTTGTCTAGTATGAGATAACTGTATTTATGTGGATTTGTCTCTGTGTCCTCTATTCTGTACCATTGGTCTACATGTCTATGTTGGTGCCAATACCATGCCGTTTTTGTTACTGGGGCTTTGTAGTGTAGTTGAAGGTCTGGTGCTGTTATACCTCCTGCATCACTCTTCCTGCTAAGGATTGCTTTATCTATTCTAGGTCTCTTATTCTTCCAAGTGAACTTCTCTGTTTCTATGAGGTATGTCATTGGGATTTTAATTGGGATTGCATTGAATCTGTATAGCACTTTTGGTAGTATGGCCATTTTGACAATATTAATTCTGCCTATCCAAGAACATGGGAGATTCTTCCATCTTCTAAGGTTTTCTTTAATTTCTTTCTTTAGTCTTCTGTAGTTTTCATTGTAGAGTTCTTTCACCTGTTTTGTTAGATTGATTCCCAAATACTTTATTTTATATTTGGAGGCTATTATGAATGGGGTAGTTTTCCTTATTTCTCTTTCAGAGGATTCATCACTTATGAATAGAAATGCATTAGATTTACACATATCAATTTTATATCCTTCTACTTTGCTGAATTCATTTATTAGTTCTAAAAGTTTTCTGGTGGAATTTTTTGGATCCTCTAAATATAGAATCATGTTGTGGGCAAATAGTGATAGTTTTAGTTCTTCTTTTACTATTCATATCCTTTTAATTTCTTTGGTCTGTCTAATTGTTCTCGCTAGAGTTTCAAGGACGATGTTGAATAGAAATGGTGAAAGAGGGCATCCCTGCCTTGTTACAGTTTTTAGGGGGAATGCTTTCAGTTTTTCCCCATTGAGAATGATGTTAACCTTGGGCTTAGCATAGATGGCCTTTACAATGTTGAGGTATGTTTCTACTATCCCTACATTTTCTAGTGTTTTGAGCAAGGAGGGCTGCTGTATTCAAATGTTTTTTTCTGCATCTATTGAAATAATCACATGATTCTTAACTTTAAGTCTATTGATGTGAAGAGTTACACTTATTGATTTCCAGATGTTGAAACAACCTTGCATCCCTGGGATGAAACTCAATTGATCATGGTGCACTATCTTCTTAATATGTTTTGTATATGATTTGGCAGAATTTTGTTAAGAATGTTTACATCTATGTTCATCAGGGATATTGGTCTGAAGATTTCTTTCCTTGCTGTGTCTTTGTCTGCTTTTGGTATCAGGGTGATACTAACTTCATAGAATGAGTTTGGAAGGATTCCCTCCTTTTCTATTTCATGGAATACTTTGAGGAGTATTAATATTAGTTCTTCTTTGAAGGTCTTGTAGAATTTGACTGAGAATTCATCTGGTCCCAGGCTTTTCTTGGTTGGTAGGCTTTTGATGGCTTCTTCTATTTCATTGCTTGAAATTGATTTGTTTCAATTCTGTTTGTCCTCTTGATTCTACTTTGTTGGAGTATAGATTTTCAAAATAGCTTCTAATTATATTTTGTATTTCAGTAGTGTCTATTGTGATATTTCCTTTTTCATCATGAATTTTAGTAATTTGAGTTTTTTCTCTCCTCTTCATTAGTGTGGCTAGGGGTTTATCAATTTTGTTTATTTTTTCAAAGAACCAACTTTCTGTTTTTTCATTTTTCAATTGTTCCTTTTGTTTCAATTTAATTGATTTGATTTCAGCTCTGAAAAAAAGTAGCAGTGTTCTACTACTTTTGATGTTAATCTGTTCTTTTTCTAGGACTTTGAGATGTAATGTTAGGTCATTTATTTGTTGACTTTTTATTCTTTTATTGAATGCACTCCATGCAATGAATTTTCCTCTTACTACTGCTTTCATAGTGTCCCAGAGATTTTGACATGTTGCATCATTGTTTTTGTTTACATCTAAGAATTTTTTTTCTCCTCCCTGATGTCTTCTGCTATCAATGCATCATTCAATAGTGTGCTGTTTAGTCTCCAGGTGTTGGTGTAGTTTCTATTTATTATTTTATCATTGATTTCTAATTTCATTCCATTATGATATGATTGAATACAAGGTAGAATCTCTATTTTTTTGTGTTTGCTAAGAGTTACTTTGTGGCATAACATATGGTCTATATTGGAGAACGATCCATGTGCTGCTGCAAAAAAAGTGTATTCTCTCATTGATGGATGGAGTATATATGTTTGTAAGTCTAAATTATTGATTGTATTATTGAGTTCTATGGTTTCTTTGTTCCGTTTTGTTTGGAAGATCTATCCAGTGGTGAGAGAGGTGTGTTAAAGTCACCCAGTATTATTGCATTGTGGTCTATTTGATTCCTGAAATTGAGAAGGATTTGTTTGACATACATAGATGCTCCATTGTTTGGGCATAAATATTTACAGTTGTTATTTCTCGTTGATTTATGTTTCCCTTAAGCAGTATGAAATGTCCTCCTTTATCTCTTCTGATTAACTTTGACTTGAAGTCCACTTCTGATATGAGGATGGAGACCCCTGTTTTTTACTGAGTCCCCATGTGTGGTTTGTTTTTTTCCATTCTTTCACCTTCAGTCTGTGGATGTCTTTTCCTATGAGACAAGTCTCTTGATGGCAGTATATTGTTGGGTCTTTCTTAAAATCCAGTCTTCCAGTCTAAGTCTTTTGATTCATGAATTTAGGTCTTTAACATTCAGGATTATTATTGAGATATTATTTGCTTTCCTGTTGATATTGCCTTATTTTTGGTTTTTAACTTAAGTTGGTTTCTCCTGTGATTGGCTTTTCCTTTAGTATAGTTCCTCCCTTTGCTGACTTTCATTGTTGTTTTTCATTTCCTCCTCATGGAATATTTGGCTGAGAATGTCCTGTAGTGCAGGCTTTCTATTTGTAAATTCTTTTAACTTTTGTTTATCATGGAAGGATTTTATTTTGTCTTCAAATCTGGAGGTATAGGATTTTGCTGGGTATAGGATTCTTGGTTGGCATCCACATTCTTTCAGAGCTTGAAATATGTTGTTCCAGGCCCTTCTAGCTTTTAGGGTCTGGGCTGAAAAATCTGTGGATGTCCATATTGGTTTCCCTTTATATGTAACCTGATACTTTTCTCTCACAGCCTTTAAATTTCTATCTTTATTTTGTATGTTGAGCATTTTCATTATAATGTGCCTTGGTGTGGATTGGTTGTAATTTTGTACATTTGGTGTTCCATAAGCCTCTTGTATTTGTTTTTCCATTTCATTCTACAACTTTGGGAAATTTTCTGATATTATTTCATTGAATGGGTTGTTTATTCCTTTGGTTTGTATCTCTGAGCCTTCCTCGATCCCAGTAATTCTTAAATTTAATCTTTTCACATTATCCCATAATTCTTGGAGGTTCTGTTCATGATTTCTTATCATCTTTCCTGGGTGGTCAACTTTCTTTCTTTTAATATTTTTTTAGTTCTTGATGGACCTTTATTATTTATTTATTTATATATGATGCTGAGAATTAAGCCCAGTTCCTTATGCATGCTAGGCAAGCGCTCTACCACTGAGCCACATCCCAGCCCAACTTTATTTTCAAGATTAAAAATTTTGTCTTCATTGTCTGAGGCTCTGTCTTCCATGTAATCTAGTCTGTTGGTGATGCTTTCTATTGAGCTTTGAATTTGGTTTATTATTTCCTTCACTTTAAGGATTTATGTTCCCCTCCCCCGCCCCAGAATCTGTATCTCTTTATTGAAATGATCTTTTGCTTCTTGCAGTTGCTCTTTTAATTGTTTATTGAAGTGATCATTCATTGCCTTCATTTGCTCTCTTATATCATCCTTTACTTCATGGAACCTTTTAGTTATGTTCATTTTGAACTCCTTTTCTGACATTTCTGTCAGTGGATTCTATTACTATAGCATCTTGGCTTGTTTGGGGTGTTTTCTTCCCTTGTTTTTTCATGTTATTTGTGTATCTTCCCCTCTAGCAGTGTGGATCCGAGGTATTAGTTTCCCCCCCATAGGTTTATAGTGGCCCTGCAGGTTTCCAATGCTTCGCCTTTAAGGAGGAGATCAATATTAACAGGACCCAATACAAACAGCATGCACCCTTAAACCAAATAGCCCCCTTTACAATGTTAACAGTATTATTTTAATAAACAGAGATTTTGAGTTCAATTATTATCTACAGCATAAACAATAGGTTTGCAATAGGTCTACAATTTCTAATGGTGAACAAAGAAGATGGGGAGGGGTGTAGGACCTAATGTTAATGAGGTAAGAAGTGGGAATATAGAGGTACTAGATCATAGGATGAGTGAAAGCGGAATCAAAAGAAGTTGGTTGTTAGCATGAGAAAAGGGAGAAAGAGACTCCGAGGAAATAGGTAAATAAGAGGAAAGTAGAGAAAGTGATAAAAATAAAAAAATAAAATAAAATAAAAAATAAAAAGAAGAAAAAAATCTACAACAAAACCGTAATATGCTATTCAAACCTCTCAGTCTTTAGTAGCCTGATGCATGAAAGGTACTTGATAATGAGACTCTAGTCTCCAGCAGGAGTCCCAGGATGGGACCTGCCCCAACTAAAGATGGCGGCATCTCCATCGGGGATGATCCATGATGTCAGCAGAGGCATTCCAAAGCCTTGGTAGGTGGGGAGCCGCAGTGCTGTGTGGGACACTGGAGATCCACACAGGGCTGGGCCTGGGCGGGCTGGCATTCCCAAGGTTATTTTTGAGCTAGGGTCTAAGGTAAATTTAAACTCCATAAAACTTGCTGTTTTCATCAAGAGTCATTACTTTTTTTTGAATAAATGCTCAAGTTGTGACAAACCTTTGGTTAATTTCCAGAGCACTGATTCTTATGGGGTTTTCCCAGTTTTTTTTCATTCTTTCAATGAAGATGTGGAATTTTGTAGCTTCTTCTAGGCCATCTTGCTGACATCACATTAACACAATGTTTCTTATTACACTTGCTCTCCAGAGCAATGTATTGTCTTCCCCATCTCACAAGGGAAAAACTTGTTCTCACTTTCTCTCCAAGTGTGGAAGAAACCAAAATAACTAGTTTAAGCAAGACAGCTTTTTTGGAAGTGGGGAGGGTATTGGGATTGAACCTAATAGTGCTTAACTACTGTGCCACATTCCCAGCCCTTTTTTGTTTTTTATTTTGAGACAGGGTCTCACTAAGTTGTTCAGGGCCTCACTGAGTTGCTGAGGCTGGCCTTGAACTTGAGATCCTCCTACCTCAGCCTCCCAAGCCCCTGGGATAACAGGCATGTGCTGCTGCACTCTGCAAGACAGTTTATTTTGATATAAGAGTTTCAGCAAGTCCAACTGCATTGTTCTTCAGATGCAGCAAGTCACCACCAGCTCCTGTGTCCTGGTTGTTCAGTCACTTCTAGACTGCAGTTCTCATCACCACCTTCCAGCCATTTAGGAAAAAAGGGGGGAAAAAACATGCCTAGCCTTGGGCACAGTAGACAGCACCCACATCAAGTTCACTTACTCCCACTGGTGGAATTGTTCACAGGGCCATACCTGGCTGTGAGGGGACTCTGGGATTTCTACTTATGACTCAGCAGTTCAATTCACAATAGCTAAACTATGAACCAACCTAGGTGCCCTTCAACTGATGAATGTATAAAGAAACTGTGGTACATATACACAATGGAGTATTACTTAGCCTTAAAGAAGAATGAAATTATGGCATTTGCAGGTAAATGGATGGAACTGGAGAATATCATGCTAAGTGAAATAAGCCAATCCCCCAAAACCAAAGGCTGAATGTTTTCTCTGATGAGTGGATGCTGATCCACAGTGAGGTGTTGGTGGGGGAAGAATGAAAGAACTTTGGATTATGCAGAGGGGGAGTGAGGGGAGGGGTGGGGTGGTGGGGATGGGAAGGATGGTAGAATGAGACAGACATTATTACCTTGTATACATGTATGATTACACTACTGGTGTGACTCAGCACCATGTACAGCCAGGGGAACGAGAAGTTAAGTTCCATTTGTGTACAGTGTGTCAAAACACATTCTACTGTCAGGTATAACTAATTAGAACAAATTTTAAAAATTTTTTTAAAAGAATATAATTATAGCCCAGGCATGGTAGCTGAGACAGGAGGATCGCAAGTTCAAGGCCAGCTTCAGCAACTTAGCAAGGCCCTAAACAACTTAGTAAGATCCTGTTTCAAAATAAAAAATAAAAGTGGTGGGGATATAACACAGTGGTAAATTGCCCCTGGATTAAATCCATAGTACCAAAAAAAAAAAAAAAAAGACAAAATGCAGTGATTAATTTACAAATTTGACTGTTGTAACAAAAAGACAAAATTACTCAGTTTGCACAAGACAGAAGAAGCTGTCTGACCTATAAAAGTCTTTGCAGGTGTTAGAATGGAGTGGGTAGCTTCAGTGTGGAGGATTCGGGCACTGGGCCTCCATCTGCTGGTCCAAGACAGCTGTCAGCTTTGCATCCCAGACAGTGAAAAGAGAGAAAGGGAGACGTTTTTACTCCTTCACCCACGTTCCATGGACCAGAACTTAACCCCTTGGCCACACTTAGTTACAAGGGAGCCTGGGAAGTGTAGTCTCTGACTGGCAATCCTGTGTGACCCTAAGGCTTCTATGGGAAGAATAGAGCCTGCCACATGTCTCCTCCTTGGAACCATAGATTGGCAGAGGTCACAAAGCATTTTATGGTGATATAAAGTACTGATGGCATGCGTCTATAGTCTCAGCTGCTCAGGAGGCTGAGGGAGGAGGAGCACAAATTCAAAGCCAGCTTTAGCAACTTAGTGAGATCCTGTCTGAAAATAAAATATAAAAAAGGGACTGGGGATGTGGCTCAGTGATCAAACAAACATCTTTGAGTTCAATTCATAGTATCCTCCTTCCCCAAATAAAAAGGACTGGAGATGTCACTTAATGGTAGAGCACCTCTGGGTTCAATCCCAAGTATCACAAAATTTTTAAGAAATAAATGATCAGAGGCCACATGGTGTCATGGTTTAAAACGAAGTTTCGGAGTTTAAATTAAGGTCACCTAATGTGTTGTGTAGCTGGGAGTACAAGGAATGTCACCTGTCCAAGACCCACAAAGTGGGCTGTAGAACCTCACAGGATGTGGTTGTGAAGAATAAAATATGTGTGAATGCTTGGCTGGTGGAGAGTAGTGCTCATAATCTGAAAAGTTCTTGGAGATAATGTCAGAACATGTGGGTTTTGTTTGTATTTTGGGGTACTGGTGATTAAACTCAGGGGCACTTGGCCACTGAGCCACATCCTCAGCCCTATTTTGTATTTTATTTAGAGACAGGATCTCACTGAGTTGCTTAGCCCCTTGCTAAGCTGCTGAGGCTTGCCTTGTATGTGCCATCCTTCTGCCTCAGCCTCCCGAGCCGCTGGGATTACAGGCATGGCCACCACACCCTGGCCAAGCATGTATTTTAACAGTGTGTTTTTCCTGGTGTGGTGGCGCATGCATGCCTGTCATTCCAGCTACTTGAGAGACTGAGGCAGAAGGATCATTAAGTTTGAGGCCAGCCTCGGCAAATTAGTGAGACCCTATCTCAAAATAAAATTTACAGAAAGGTCTGGGGATCAATCCCCAGTATACACACACACACACACACACACACTCACACTCTCTCGCGTGCACGCACACACATGTCTCTTTTTGTATTGACCCCAAGGGTATCAATTTCCTTCCCCTACCTGTCTTAGCAACCTATCCTTGCCCCTCACTCCTCCTTCAATCCTACTCATTCTTCTCCCAGTATACCATGAAGAAATTAGTCCACACTTGCGTTTACCAAACAGGCAGACTAAGGATCCAAGAAGTGCCATCCCTGTCCTAAGCCACACATTGTTCCAGGGCAAAATCGGTGTAAACAGAGCCTCTGCATCCCCCCTAAACCACTCTCTCCCATTCTTCCCTAGAGTGGGGTCAATAGTGGATTGGTCCGGGCCAAAGACTCTATCACCAGTTTGAAGGAAAAGACCACCCGGGTTAATCAGCACGTGCAGACCCTGCAGGTATGAGAACGTCCCCTTCCTCAAGACCTCTTCCTCCAGGGCCAAGCTCCCCTCTTAGATACAGGCTATTTCCTACCCAGTGCAGACGTAGCCCAGTTGGGAAGCTTGAGACTCAGGAGAGAAAGGGGCATTCCTAAGCCCAGATCTCCCTTCCCTGGGCTGTCCCGTTGCCCTTGGTAACCCTTCTTCTCTTTCCTGCTCCAGAGCGAGTGTTCGGTGCTGAGCGAGAATCTAGAGAGAAGGCGTCAAGAGGCTGAAGAGTTGGAAGGGTACTGTAGTCAACTCAAGGTGAGCCAGGAGGGGCAGGAGTGGGGTGAGAAGAGGGTGGGAGGAAGAGGGGAGGAATGGAGTGCTAGACGCCAGAGAGAAGGGAGGAGGCGAGTAGCAGCCTAGCGCAGATCTGGCGAGGCCATAAGCCAGTCCTTTGGCCAAGGGAACAGGACGAGTAAGTGGGTGTGTTCTGCCTGTGGGATGGAGCCTGCTTGGAAATAGCCAGCCTAAGGGTAGGGAGCGGAACTGGAATGGGAAGGCAGGGCCCCCGCCCTGGTGTCCTGACCCAGGAGAACTGCCGGAAGGTGACCCGGTCGGTGGAAGATGCTGAAATCAAAACCAACGTCTTGAAGCAGAACTCCGCCCTATTGGAGGTAAAGGGGTCCCGGGATTTGTGGGAGGATTGGACACTTGAGGGACTTGGGGGACACTGCAGGTGGGAGTTCCTGTCCTGCTGCCACCACCACCATGACTCTGCTCCTGCCTTCATGGTCGCACTTAGAATCTACTAATAAGGGGGATTGGAAGAAGGCTTCCACACGCAGAATGGGGCCTCCGATCCCAGAGAGAGAGACTTCAGCTGGACTTTGAGTGAGAATGCCGGTCCTGCTTATATGCTCGCTTATTTTCCAACAAAATATTGAAAAAGTTTCTGTCGTTCTTCCTAAGTGCCAGGGGCTGGTCTCTGACTCATAAGAGAGCTGGAGTCGGGGTGGATGGCTGGATGGAGTCATTGAGGCAGGCTAGGGGAGTTTCTGGATTGGACTTCAAATGGTACATTCCCTCCCTAATGACAGCAAGAATGTTCCTAATGACATTTAGACTTCAAGCAGTACTTCCCAATATTCTATCCAGACTCACTTACTTTCCAGTCTCTGATTACTGGGGTGGATTTGGGGGTGGAGGTGGTGGTAGGAAGAGAGGGGTTGGACACCGTGACCCGCTCTCTCTCGGCCCAGGAGAAGCTGAGATACCTGCAGCAGCAATTGCAGGATGAGACGCCGCGGAGGCAGGAGGCCGAGCTACAGGAGCTGGAGCAGAAGCTGGAGGCCGGCCTCTCCCGGCACGGCCTGGGCTCTGCCGCTCCGAACCAGGGCTGCTCCGGCCCGCCGGGGAGTCCTGAAGAACCTCCTCGGCTGCGCGGCCTGGGCCCCGGCGGCTGGGGAACCGGGTCCCGGGCAGGGGAGAGCCCCTACGGGAGCGATCAGGAGCTGCAGAAGGTGTCCGCCGGTCTCGAGGAGTTGAGGTGGGCGGGGCCTAGGGGTGTCACTGCGAGGGGCTACGTGGGCGGGGCCTTGCTGGCGCTCAAAGGTCTTGTGGGCGGGGCCTAAGCAGGGTCTCTAAAGTGTTCTAGGGGCTGGGACCTGGACGCGCTGAACTTCAAAGAACTAATTTAGGGTTGGTAGACTGGAGGTGCCTGAAACCGAGGGGGGCGGGGCTTGAGTAGGGCGGGTCCCGCGGTGGCCAAGCCGAGTGGGCAGGGGAGAGAGGAGAGGTGCCCTGAAGAGATGGTGTCTGGAGGCGCAGAGGTGGAGATTGGCGACCTGACAGGGAAGGCGCAGCATAACTGACAAGGCAGAATTCTGAAAGACATGAGCAGATTTCAACAAATGGATGGCACAGGGGAGTTTGGGGACCGGCTGGGTTTGGACTCCCCCGTGAGGTCGAGGGCAACGTGACCAAACCTAGTCCTCACCTATACTCTCCCTCTGCCCCTCTAGGAGGGAGGTGTCCTCGCTGACTGCACGGTGGCATCAGGAGGAGGGGGCGGTGCAGGAGGCCCTGCGGCTGCTAGGGGGCCTGGGCGGCAGGCTCGACGGCTTCCTGGGCCAGTGGGAGCGGGCGCAACGCGAACAAGCTCAGACCGCCCGGGGCTTGCAGGAGCTTCGAGGTCGGGCGGACGAACTGTGCACCATGTGAGGGCTGGGGCCGGTGCGTGGGTGGGGCTGAGCCACCCGAGGGCGGAGTCTTGAGGGGAAAAGGGTGGGCCAATGGGCGGGGTCTGAGCGTTCCAGATCATATACAGCCGCTGGGAAGTGCCAATTAGATAGCAGGAAGAGGCATATCATACATACTAACGACGGTGGAGCCAATTAGAGAAGGGGTGTGTTCCATACCCTAAAAAGATAAGGAGTGGACACCAGGGATCAGGGAAAGTCAATTAGAACAGGGCGAAGGCAGTCCAGATGTTAAAATACAAAAGGAGAAGCCAACCGAGCAGAGAGGGGTGGGCAGGACAGAGTATTGAAGACTAGATGGAGACTCAGGTGCTGGACCAAGAGTGGATGAAGTCTTGCCCAGACGACCTCGCAGCACTGGTTACGCTCATGCCTCAGGGTGGAGCGGTCAGCAGTGTCTGTGGCTTCACTGAGGAGCGAACTGGAGGGGCTGGGCCCAGTGAAACCGATTCTGGAGGAGCTGGGGAGGCAATTTCAGAACCCCCGAAGAGGACCTGACCACTCAATGAGCCTGGATCGGTCCACGCAAGGTTCCTGTGCTCGCTGTGCCAGGTATGGAGGTGGGGCCAGCTTCCTGTTGCGTTCTGAGCCCCATTGAGAATAGCGCATTGAAAGAGACGGGGTGTTAGCGAAGGGAAGGGGGTGTTCATTGTGGGAGACAATGCGTTGCAGGACCGGTCAGTCACGCTGAGTAATGGGAACTACATTTCTTACCTTCGCACAAGGTAACTACAGTTAGTGTCTTGATATATTTGGAGCATCATGTATGTCCAGTGTATTGTGGGAAGGTTGGGATGTGGTACATGGTACGAAGCAGGATTTCTCAGTGCATCGTGCAGAAAGTGAGACTTCTATGTGTGGCGGGGAATAAAGGATACCACACTGGGTTCGTCGTGGGAAGGGGGCGCATTCCTTGAACAACTTGAGATCAATTGTAACTTGTGCACTAGAGGAAATGTGAGTTCTTGGTGGCTTTTGGAAAGCAAGGGCTAATGGTGCCCTTCAGGAGTATGAACCAAAGGACACCTGATACACCATGGGGTATCCCCAAGTGCGGTTGGAAGGTTGTATGGGTGCATAATGGAAATGGGGCCAGATGGAGCCTGGGAAGGCGTCCATGAGGCATCCTGAGGATGGAGTCGGTACTGGGCCTCTTTTATCTGGTGACCACTCTTCCCTCCCCCAGCCAGGGGCAGCAGTTGTCTTCCGAGTCCCTGCAGCATCTGCTGGAGCGAGCACTGACACCGCTGGTGGACGAGGTGAAGCAGAGGGGCCTGGCTCCTGCTTGTCCCAGCTGCCAGAGGCTACACAAGAAGATTCTGGTACCAGGGACCATGCCCCACTTTACTTTTCTGTCAGGGCAGGGGGCATGGAGTCCTGGGCATGAGGGTACTGCTGGTGTGTGACCAGAAGGGAAGGGCTGAGCTGTGGGCAGCAGTTACTGGGGATGGACTCATTCTAATGCATAGGCAGAGGGGCAAGCAGCCTGGTGGTTTGAGTCATAGGCCAGTCATTCTGGAAACTTTGGCTATAGATTTGGGTCCCAGGCATGACGGGACAGTGCATCTGGTGTAATGGGGGACCCAGGAGGCAGATACCAGTCTAAAGGTTCATGGGACATCAGCCTGATTTTCTGCAGACCTTCAAATAGGCAGTGCGTTATGTAGGATCAATGAGGCCAGACAGGGAACCCAGTGACTTTTGGTTACCATGAGCTACTGTATCATGGGAAATGGAACCACACCTCTTACTGGGGCAGCATACTGAAGCCAAATAACTGCTGAAACTTGAGTCCTGGTGCATTGTGGGACATGGAGATCTGCTGTATTACGGAACATTGACTTCCTGGATGATAGGCAGCATGGGATTTGATGTGGTAGTGAAACAGGACAAATACACGGGAGGACTTGGGCTCAGTGCACTGTGGGATATAGAGAACTAGACTACTAAGGGACATTCTTGTAAGAGACTCTGGTCTTGTGGATGAGGAGACATGGGTTCTTGTGGGATGTGGA
The DNA here is from genome assembly GCF_902686455.1 of Sciurus vulgaris. Classification (NCBI taxonomy): domain Eukaryota; kingdom Metazoa; phylum Chordata; class Mammalia; order Rodentia; family Sciuridae; genus Sciurus; species Sciurus vulgaris. Next base: position 61,324,145 of record NC_136478.1, on the reverse strand, counting down.
AGGTCACCACATGATGGGATACTGTGCACATACACATCAAATATAGGAAAGTTCATGGGTATTGCCCGACAACGTCTTAGATGTGACTTGGTGCTTGCTGAGACATAGGCCAATGCATCAGGGGACAGACACAGGTTTAGGGTACCCAGTATGTGGGAAGCCACGGTCAGACTCAGGCTCAAGGCATGATGGGACACCTGGGGGAGGAATTTGGGCCCCATGGGACCCTGCCCCTTGCCCTCCGCGATCCAGCTCCCCCTCCACCCCCAGCCCAGTACAGCAAGCCCAGCGGCGCCTACACTCCTCTCCCCAGGAGCTGGAGCGCCAGGCCTTGGCCAAACACGTCAGGGCAGAGGCCCTGAGCTCCACCCTTCGGCTGGCCCAAGACGAGGCCCTGCGGGCCAAGAACCTGCTGCTGACGGACAAGATGAAGCCGGAGTGAGGAAGGAGGCTGAGGGCATGGGAGGAGGGTGAGGCCTTGGGGAAAGGACTGAACCCCTCCTTACCATCCGACACTCCAACACCCAGCCACACCAGCACCGACTCCCCACTGGCTGTCCTTACAGGGAGAAGGTAGCCACTCTGGACTATCTACACCTGAAGATGTGCTCCCTCCACGATCAGCTCAGCAACCTGCCACTTGAGGGGTCCACGGGGACAATGGGGGGAGGAAGTAGTGGGGGGACTCCCCCAAAACGTGGGGGTCCAGCCCCTGAGCAATAAATGGCCTCTCATGCTGGCATGAATTCTGTCTCCTTTTTGGCATTAGAAAGAGGAGTAATGAACTGTGCACATGTGTCACCCTCTGTGCCCACTGTGATTCATCGAATCCTCAGCCAACACAGCGTCTTGGTTCCCAGGGAGGTGCTAGTGATGGTGCTGTTCTTGGAGGAGGAGGTGGGTTAGACAGACCATTCCGTGGTGCAGTTTGGGCCTGTCAGGCCTACATTTTTAAGGGCAATTTTTACTAGATAATTATAGATAATTATAATTAAGATAACATGCATGTATTATCTCACACAGTTTCTGGGGGTCAGAAATCCAAGGGTGGCTTAGCTGGGTGGCTCTGACTCAGGATCCTCACCAGGCTGCCGTCAGGATGTTAGCCACAGGGCATGGTGGCGTATGCCTGGAATCCCAGCCACTCGAGGGGCTGAGGTGGGAGGATTGCTTGAGCCTAAGAGTTAGAGAACAGACCAGGAAATACAGTGAGACCCAGTCAAGAAGGAAAGGAAGCAAAAAAAAAAAGAAAAGAAGAGAGAAAAAGAAAAAGTCAGCCAGAGCTGCAGCCATCTGAAGGCCTCGGTTCTTGCTATGTGCTGGTTGAAGACTCATGTTCTCACAGCACTACCATCTCTGTTACAGTTTGGATCCGGAATGTCCCAAAGGCTCCTGTGTTAAAGGCTAGATTCCCAGCTGCTGGTACTATTGGGAGATGGTAGAAACTTTCGGAGGTGAGGCCTAAGTGGAGGAAAGAAGTCCCTGAGGGCAGAGACTTGAAGGATATATCTTGTCCCCAGTTCTCCCCCTGCCCTGTCTGTCTGTCTCGCTCTTCCTCTACTTCTTGGCCACCTTGAGGTGAACAGCTTTCCCATGGTATTGTACCTTACTGCAGGCCCAGAATCAAAAGGTCAAATGACCATGGATTGAAACTTCTGAAGCTATGAATCAAAACAAATCTTTCCTCCTTTAAATTGTTTTTCTCAGGTATTTTGTTACAGTATTGGAAAGTTAACTAACCCACTCTCCCAGAACAAGAACTCAGGTATTTTGTCACAGTATTGGAAAGTCGACTAACACACTCTCCCAGAACAAGAAGTATAAGAATGAGCAGGAAGTCACAGTACTTTTTATAACCTAATCTCACCAACAAATTCCCTTTTTTTAAAAAATTTATTTTTATTGTAAACAAATGGAATACATATTGTTTCTGTTTGTACATGGAGTAACAGCATACCATTTGCATATTCATCAATTTACATAGAGTAATGATGTTTGATTCATTCCATTATTTTTTTCCTTCCCCCCACCCCTCCCACCTCTCTTTTCCCTCTATACAGTCCCTCCTTCCTCCATTCTTGTCCCACTCCCACCCCCCATTAAGTGTCATCATCTGCTTATCAGTGAGATCATTCCTCTTTTGGATTTTTGAGATTGGCTTATCTCACTTAACATGATATTCTCCAATTTCATCCATTTGCCTGCAAATGCCATAATTTTATTATTCTTTATAGCTTGAGTAATATTCCATTGTATATATATACCACAGTTTCTTTATCCATTCATCAATTGAAGGGCATCTAGGTTGGTTCCATAGTCTGGCTATTGTGAATTGAGCAGCTATGAACATTGATGTGGCTGTATCTCTGTAGTGTGCTGATTTTAAGTCCTTTGGGTATAGGCCAAGGAGTGGGATAGCTGGGTCAAATAGTAGGTCTATTCCAAGTTAAGGAATCTCCACACTGCTTTCCAGAGTGGCTGCACTAATTTACAGTCCCACCAGCAATGTATGAGTGTACCTTTTTCCCACATCCTCTCCAACACCTATTGTTGCTTGTGTTCTTGATAATTGCCATTCTAATTGGGGTGAGATGGAATCTTAGTGTAGTTTTGATTTGCATTTCTCTTATTACTAAAGATGGTGAACATTTTTCATATATCTGTTGATTGCTTGTACATCTTCTTCTGTGAAGTGTCTGTTCATATCCTTAGCCCATTTGTTGATTGAGTTATTTGTATTCTTGGTGTAGAGTTTTTTGAGTTCTTTATATATTCTGGAAATTAGTGCTCTATCTGAAGTATGAGAGGCAAAGATATTCTCCCACTCTGTAGGCTCTCTCTTCACATTGCTGATAGTTTCCTTTGCTGAGAAAAAGCTATTTAGTTTGAATCTATCCCAGTTATTGATTCTTGCTTTTATTTCTTGTGCTATGGGAGTCCTGTTAAGGAAGTCTGATCCTAAGCCAACAAGGTGAAGATTTGGACCTACTTTTTCTTCTATAAGATGCAGGGTCTCTGGTCTGATTTCAAGGTCCTTGATCCATTGTGAGTGGATTTTTGTGCAGGGTGAGAGATAGGGGTTTAGTTTCATTCCGTTGCATATGGATTTCCAGTTTTCCCAGCACCATTTGTTGAAGATGCTCTTTTCTCCATTGCATATTTTTGGTACCTTTGTCTAGTATGAGAAAATTGTATTTATTTGGGTTTGTGTCCGTGTCCTCTATTCTGTACCATTGATCTACCTGTCTATTTTGGTGCCAATATCATGCTGTTGTTGTTACTATTGCTTTGTAGTATAGTTGAGGTTCTGGTATTGCGATACCCCCTGTTTCATTCTTCCTGCTAAGGATTGCTTTAGCTATTCTGGGTTTCTTATTCTTCCAGATGAATTTCATGATTGCTTGTTCTATTTCTGTATGGTACGTCATTGGGATTTTAATTGGAATTGCATTGAATCTGTATAGCACTTTTAGTAGTATGGCCATTTTGACAATATTAATTCTGCCTATCCAAGAACATGGGAGATCTTTCCGTCTTCTAAGGTCTTCCTTAATTTCTTTCTTCAATGTTTTGTAGTTTTCATTGTAGAGATCTTTTACCTCTTTGGTTAGATTGATACCCAAGTATTTTATTTTTTTTTGAGGCTATTGCAAATGGAGTTGTTTTCCTCATTTCCCTTTCAGCTGTTTCGTCGCTTGCGTATAAGAATGCTTTAGATTTATGCGTGTTGATTTTATAGCCTGCTATTTTGCGGAATTCATTGATGAGGTCTAGAAGTTTTCTGGAGGAGGTTTTTGGATCCTCTAAATATAGAATCATGTCATCCACAAATAGTGACAGCTTAAGGTCCTCTTTTCCTATTCGTATCCCTTTAATTTCTTTGGTCTGCCTAATTGCTCTGGCTAGAGTTTCGAGGACAATGTTGAATAGAAGTGGTGAAAGAGGACATCGCTGTCTTGTTCTCATTTTTAAAGGGAATGGTTTCAGTTTTTCTCCATTAAGAATGATGTTGGCCATGGGCTTAGCATAAATAGCCTTTACAATGTTCAGGTATGTTCCTACTATCCCTATTTTTTCTAGTGTTTTCAGCATGAAGGGGTGTTGTATATTGTCAAATGCTTTTTCTGCGTCAATTGAAATAACCATATGATTCTTATCCTTAAGTCTATTGACATGATGGATTATGTTCATTGATTTACGGATGTTAAACCATCCTTGCATTCCAGGGATGAGCCCCACTTGATCGTGGTGCACAATTTTCTTAATATGTTTTTGGATACAGTTTGCCAATATTTTCTTAAGGATCTTAGCATTTAAATTCATCAAGGATATTGGTCTGAAATTTTCTTTCCTTGATGTGTCTTTTCCTGGTTTGGGTATGAGGGTGATATTAGCTTCATAGAATGAGTTCGGTAGGGTACCCTCCTTTTCTATTTCCTGGAATACTTTGAGAAGTATTGGAATGAGTTCTTCTTTGAAGGTCTTGTAGAACTCGGCTGAGAATCCGTCTGGTCCTGGGCTTTTCTTGGATAGTAGATTTTTAATGGCTTCTTCTATTTCATTGCTTGATATTGATCTGTTTAAATTGTGTATGTCCTCCTGGTTCAGTTTGGGAGGAGCGTATGTCTCTAGAAATTTGTCAATGTCTTCAGTACTTTCTATTTTGTTGGAATACAGATTTTCAAAGTAGCTTCTCATTATGTTCTGTATCTCAGTGGTGTCTGTTGTGATATTTCCTTTTGCATCATGTATTTTAGTAATTTGAGTCTTCTCTCTCCTTCTCTTTGTTAGTGTGCTAAGGGTTTATCTATTTTGTTTACTTTCTCAAAGAACCAACTTTTTGTTATGTCAATTTTTTGAATAGTTTCTTTTGTTTCAATTTCATTGATTTCAGCTCTGATTTTAATTATTTCCTGTTTTCTACTACTTTTGCTGTTATTCTGTTCTTCTTTTTCTAGGGCTTTGAGCTGCAATGTTAGGTCATTTAATTGTTGACTTTTCATTCTTTTCTGGAATGCGCTCTATGCAATGAATTTTCCTCTTAGTACCATTTTCATAGTGTCCCAGAGATTTTTATATGTTGTATCGTCGTTCTCATTGACCTCTAAGAATTTTTTAATCTCCTCCCTGATGTTTTTTGTTATCCATGTTTCATTCAATAACATATTATTTAGTCTCCAAGTGTTGGAGTAATTTCCTTTTTTTACTTTGTCATTGATTTCTACTCTCAGTCCATTATGATCTGATAGAACACAAGGCAGTATCTCTATTTTTTTGCATTTCCTAAGGGCTGCTTTGTGGCATAACATATGGTCTATTTTCGAGAAGCTTCCATGTGCTGCTGAGAAGAAAGTGTATCCGCTCGTTGATGGATGGAATATTCCATATATGTCTATTAAGTCTAGGTTATTGATTGTGTTATTGAGTTCTATGGTTTCTTTGGTTGGATTTTGTTTGGAAGATCTATCTAGTGGTGACAGCGGTGTGTTAAAGTCGCTCAGAATTATTGTGTTGTGGTCTATGTGATTCTTGAAATTGAGAAGGATTTGTTTGATGTACAGGGATGCACCATTGTTCGGGGCATAAATATTTACTATCGTTATGTCTTCCTGATTAAGGGTTCCCTGAAACAGTATGAAATGTCCTTCTTATCCCTTCTGACTAACTTTGGCTTGAAGTCTACTTTATCTGATATAAGGATGGAAACCCCCGCTTTTTTACTGGGTCCATGTGCGTGGTAGATTTTTTCCCATCCTTTCACCTTTATTCTGTGGATGTCTTTTTCTATGAGATGAGTCTCTTGCAGGCAGCATATTGTTGGGTCTTTCTTTTTAATCCATTCTGCCAGTCTATGTCTTTTGATTGATGAGTTTAGGCCATTAGCATTCAGGGTTATTATTGAGAAATGATTTGTATTCCCAGTCATTTGGCTTATTTTTGGTTTTTAAGTTGGCTTGGTTTCTCCTTTGAGTGGTTTTTCTCTAAGGTAGTTCCTCCCTTTGCTGACCTCCATTGTTGTTTTTCATTTCCTCCTCATGGAATATTTTGTTGAGAACATTCTGTAGTGCAGGCTTTCTAGTTGTAAATTCTTTTAACTTTTGTTTATCATGGAAGGATTTTATTTTGTCTTCAAATCTGAAGGTTAGTTTTGCTGGGTATAGGATTCTTGCTTGGCAACCATGTTCTTTCAGAGCTTGAAATACATTGTTCCAGGCCCTTCTAGCTTTTAGAGTCTGGGTTGAGAAGTCGGCTGCTATCCATATTGGTCTCCCCCTATATGTAATCTGATGCTTTTCTCGCTCAGCCTTCAAAATCCTATCTTTATTTTGAATGTTAGGCATTCATTATAATGTGCCTTGGTGTGGATCTGTTGTGATTCTGTGCATTTGGTGTTCTGTAAGCCTCTTGTATTTGATTTTCCATTTAATTCTTCAGGTTTGGGAAATTTTCTGATATTATTTCATTGAATAGATTGTTCATTCCTTTGGTTTGTATCTCTATGCCTTCCTCAATCCCAATAATTCTTAAATTTGGCCTTTTCATGATGTCCCATAGTTCTTGGAGATTCTGTTCATGATTTCTTAGCATCTTCTCTGTTTGGGCGACTTTATTTTCAAGATTAAATATTTTGTCTTCATTGTCTGAGGTTCTGTCTTCCAAGTGGTCTAGTCTGTTGGTGATGCTTTCCATTGAGTTTTTTATTTGGTTTATTGTCTCCTTCGTTTCAAGGATTTCCGTTTGGTTTTTATTGAGAATCTCTATCTCTTTGTTAAAATGATCTTTTGCTTCCTGCAGGTGCTCTTTCAGCTTATTGGTATTATCATTCATTGCCTGCTTTTGCTCTCTTATCTCATCCTTTGCTTCGTGAATCATCTTAATCATGTATAATTTGAGGTCCTTTTCTGACATTTCTTCTAACATACTGTCATTGGATTCTATTAATATAGAATCTAGATTTGTTTGGATCATTTTCTTCCCTTGTTTTTTCATGTTGTATTTCATGATCTGGGGTATTGCAGATTTCCCCCTTTAGGCTTATAGTGGCCCTATAGGTGTCCAAAACCCTTTCTTTAAGGGGAGATCAATATTAGCAGTATCCAAATCAGACACTATGCAATCCTAGACCAGCTAGCCCCTATGGGGACAATAACATCATGTAAATAAGGGAGAAAGTGACTCTGAGGAAACAGGTAAACAGAAGGAAAAGAAAGCAAGAAACGTAAAGAAATAAAAACTTAATTTTTTTTTTAAAAAAGGAGAAAAAAGAAAATCTATTGTATAATAGTCATATACTAATGAAACCTCCCAGTGTTCAGTAGCCTGATGCATGAGAGGTACCTGACAATGAGCTTCAAGCCTCCAGCAGGCGTCTCAGGATGGGATTTGCCCCACCCGAAGATCAGAGCTATGGCTTCCAGGATTATCCAAGATGGCTGCTCTGGCTTCCAAATGTGTTGGCAAATGGGGAGCTGCAGCTCAGGGGTGGACGTGGTCAGCTGGAGGTCCTGGAGACAGGATGCAGTTGGTCCAGCAGTGGTCCTGGAGGTCAGGTGTGTTTGGTGTGGTTGTGGGATCCTGGAGGCCGGGTACAATCAGTTGGTCTGGGTTCCCAGTGATAGGGCACAGTCAGTTGGTCTGGGGGTCCTGGTGGCAGGGAGCAATCAGTTGATGTGAGGGCCCCAGAGGCAGGCCACGTGTAATCAAACCTGCAGGTACTGTAACAGTGAACTTCCAGGCAGCAGCAGGCAGCTGGTTCTTCACTGGAGGTCTGCGGTCAATCTGCTGGCAGCTGTCGGACGATCGGGAGGTGAACCTCGAGCGATGGGTGATGGATAGGGGTAAGGCAGGCGATGGACAGGCGAGAGGCAGGCAAATGGCGGATGATAAACGCCTGACAGTGAGCAATCTGCTCTCAAAAAAGGCGTCGATATGCTGGCAGATTGCAGGTGATCACAGCAGACAAATGGGGTAAAGAGCAGGGGATCGATAAGCAGCAAAAACTGCCTCACCGAGAAACAGATATCTTCTCCAAATTCCCTTTTTAATATTCATTAGAAATGAGTCACAAGCCAGGCGTGGTCTTGTACACCTGTAATCCCAGAGACTGGGGAGGCTGAGGCAGGAGAATGTCAAGTTCACAGCCAGCCTTAGCAACTTAGTGAGGCCCTAACCAACTTAGAACTTGTCTCAAAAAAAAAAAAAAAAAAAAAGGGCTGGGGATGTGGCTCAGAGGTTGAGTGTCCCTGGGTTCAATTCCTGGTACCAAAAAAAAAAAAAAAGCCATGAGTCCAGATTATACTCAGAAGTTAATCAAATAATTATTTACAGACATGTTTGGAAGACAATGCCAAACTTTGAACTTATTTGAAACCACCACAAGGATGTTATTATTAAACTTATAAATGAAGCATACTATAAACAGAAAAATTCACAAGTTGAAAGTGTATGTCTCAGTGAATGACCATGAGAGGAACATGCTCATGTAGCCACTACCAAGATTTAGGACATCCAGCACCCCTGAATTCCTTTCATGCCTTCTACCAACCAGGACCTGGAAAGGCAGCCCCTATTCTTCTGATTTGTAATAAGCTAAGAAGTATAAAGATTGGAAAGGAAGAAACTATCATTATTCTTAGATGATAATTGTGCATGTAGAGGATCCAACAGCATATACATTTTTTTAAAAAAAATCGGTGAAGTTAGCAAGTAAGTTGAGTAAAAGGTGAATAGAAGTCTTTCTGGGCAGACATGGTGGCACAAGCCTGAAATCCCAGTGACTCAGGAGGCTGAGGCAAAAGGATCTCAAATTCAAGGCCAGTCTGGAATTCAATCCCAGCTCTGTCTAGCTCACAAGTTCTTGCTAATTTTAGTCCACCATGCAGTTTCTTAATGTGCTGAGAAATATAATGAAGTGTTGATCTGAGCAGGCAGCATTTGTTGAAGCCCTAATGGCCTTACCTTACATCTTTTTATTAACACTTACCCCAATCTTGTTCAGAGAGTGGGTGATCATGTCTTTCAGGGCAGTGTGGCCCAACTCCAGACTTTTGAGAGGAGAATTATTGATCTGTGCCAATTATTGATCTGTCCCATTCCCCCCACCTGTGATTCATGTGTAGCCATGTGTATTGTGCAGGTCAGGTTGAGATATGTTTGAGAGAAATGGGGGAGGGGATGACTGGGAGAAGTGTTTCTTGCTCCTTTTTTTTTTTTTTGGTACTAGGGATTAAACCCCAGGAGTGCTCTACCACTGAGCTACATCCCCAGCCATATATATATATATATATATATATATATATATATATATATATATTTTTTTTTTTTTTTTTTTTTTTTTTTTTTTTGAGACAGGGTCTCACTAATTGACTGAGGCTGAACTTGAACTTGTAATCCTCCTGCTTCAGCCTCCTGAGTTGCTGGGATTATAGGCACACACCACTGCATATGGCTGTTTCTTTAAAAAGAGGGTTCTTTTGTTTGTTGGTTTTTGTTTTTGAGAAGCACCTGTTTCTCCATTTATGTTTGATATAGTCTGCACAGATGGCAGGACCTTCAACAACCATATTCAAGCCATGAGGTGGCAAGTCTGAGGACAGGAGCCAGTCAGCCAAAGACAACAGAGCAGAAAGACAAAAAAAATCCAAACTCTCAATTAGACTCAGGCAGAACATTAAGTCACTCTTGGAATTACACCCAAACTTCTCATTTTATAAGGCGATATATTTCCTTATTATTTAGGATACACATTATCATTTCTACCATGTTTATTGGTTGAACAGGTCACCCAGACTCAAGTGCAGAGGACATTGACTGCTCTCTTAATGGGAGAAATGTTAGAGAATTCTTGGTGATTTAAGAAGCAGCCCATGTGCAACAGACACCTTGAGAAAGAAATACATGTGGCAAATAAACATAGGAAGAGACACTCATCATGTCACTAGGGGCATGTGAATTTTAAAAACAATGCAAATCATTCCTGTAATCCCAGCACCTCGGGAGGCTGAAACAGGAGGATTGAAAGTTTGAGGCCAGCATCAGCAATTTAGCAAGGCACTGTCTCAAAAACTAAAAGGTGGGCTGGGGTTGTAGCTCAGTGGTAGAGTGGTTGCCTGACACATGTGAGGCACTGGGTTCGATCCTCAGCACCACATAAAAATAAATAAAGAAAATAAAGGTGTGTTGTCCGTCTACGACTTGAAAAAAAAAACTACTAAACTAAAAGGTGGTAAAGAACTCCCAAGTTCAATCCCCAGTACCAAAACAGAGAGGAGGGTGGGAGGCAGTGACACTGAGTTGAGAAAGTCTGAATTTCTCGGGTTTATCTGAGTTCAGCCAGCTCGCCCTGTTACATGTGTCAGGGTCCCAGTGATTTCCAACTACTACCGGAACCTTTGTATGAGAAACTCGTCAAGGATTTAAGTTCAACTTAGTACGAAATTCTAAAACCTACTTGCTTACGTTTTCATCTTGGTCCCCTGTTTAAAAAGAAATAAATTCTTTTAGAACGTCCATAACTCTCTGGTTCTCTGTGACTAGACCAAAGAGTTTAAAGACCTGGCTTGCAGAGTCCTTTCGGTAAAGCACATGAGGGTGCTCAGAGGTCACTGCATACCTTTGTCATTGGTTGGCACCATGACGGTCATTTGCAGCAGCCACAAGATCCCCCAAGACACTCATTTCAGTCAGAACTTCATTTCGGTCAACACTGATGATAACGTGGTCATTCATGAGGCCACTGCGCACCGTGGATTACTAGATCTCACTTCTCATTGGCAAGAGCTCATCAGTTGTATTTGAACCCTCACAATGTAACAATTCCCAAACCCATTTTTGAGTGTGTGGTGCTGGAGATGGAACCCAGGGGTGCTCTACCATGGTCTGAGGTGCATCCCCAGCCTTTTTTTTTTCTTTCTTTTTAAATTGAGTTAAGTTGCTCAGGTTGGCTTTGAACTTGTGATTCTCCTGCCTCAGCCTCTGGAATTGCTGGGTTTACAGGTGTGTCACCCCACCAGGTTGGATCCAGGGATTTCAACAGTCTGAGTCTCAGATATACAAAGTCCAGTATAGGTGAGTAGATTTGAAGCCAAGAGATAAAATTGGTTCACATAAGAAAAGTGTGTGCCAAGAACAAGGACTGAGCCAATTCTTCACCTGAGACCCAGGTGTATATTTTAAAGAGTACTTAAATACATTGAAAGATGAATTATTTTCCTGGGTAAATAACATAAATGTTGATGTTGGTTCTCCACCAATTACATTGTGGTTTTAATGAAAATTCGATCAAAATTGAAAAGGATTTGGCATAGTTATTCTAAAGGTTGTCCGAAGAAATAGATGAATGAAATAAAGGTTTTTTTTATTTTTTATTTTTTTAATCTTTTTTTGTTCTAATAAGTTAAACATGAGAGTAGAATGTATTTTGACATTATACATATATGGAGTATAACTTCTCATTCTTCTGGTTGTACGTGATCAAAGTTTTTGTCCTCTACAGAAGAGTAATGACAGGATCTAAGGCCAAGGTATTAATAAATTCTAAGGAAACACTCATCAGTGTGGTCTTGGAAGAAGAGTAGAAATAGAATAATGAAAAACTTCAACATATAACAGTATTTGACAAATATGTCTTCATTAAGCAACTAAGGAAATGAAATTATTCAAAATATTGTTGGGTTATCGGTTCAAACATATAAAATGTAAAGACTTCTATCATAAAATAAATTCCAAATCATTTTAAGAAAAATAGGAGGCGGCCGGGGCGGTGCTCACTACCGCCACCCCTGGAAGCTACGGGAAAATCCCTCCTCACACCGGGAGAGAGGCTCGCCGCCTCGGCGGTTGTGACGGCGGTGACAGCAGCCTGACCCCGGGCTGGGGCTGCAGGGGCCGGGTGGTCCGGGTGGAGGCGGGTGGTCCAGTCAGGCGCGAGGCCAACTCCCTGGGGCGTGCACAGCCTGGGGCGGCGGGCTGGAGGCCTCCGGCCACTGCACGTGCAGGCGCTGGTCATCGCTGCAACTGTCCTCCGACAGGAAAGCGGCGCCTGCTGCGCTCAGGGCCTGCAAGAAAGGTGACGATCCCCTCAGCCCCGCTCCCTGTGGCACGGCTCCAGGATCACCCCGCTGCCTGGGCTGCAGGAACAGAGGCCCTCGCCGTGCAGCTCCATCGCCCTGGTGGAGGACCACACTGTCCCTACTGCCCTCCAGGACCGACGCCCAGGGCCTCCCGAGCACCAGCGAGCTAGGCCCAGCAGCCATCCCCTCCCCACTTCCGCCCGACCGGGTCAGCAGACTGCAGGGCCGCAGGGCTGTACCCCTGGAAAATGCAAAAACAATCGTTGTCTAAGAAAGACGAAGAACAGTGGAGAAAAACATCCCTCGGGGAGGGTCGAGCCCCTCCTGTTCTATCTCACCCCTGCCTTCAGTTTTTCAGAGTATATACCCAGAAGTACAATTTCTGGATCATCTGCTAACTCTTTATTTAATTTTTCCTTAAAAATTAAATATTGCCAGGCACTGCACTGTGGCATTCGCCTGTAATCCCAGTGGTTTAGGAGACTGAGACAGGAGAATTACAAATTCAAGGCCAGCCTCAGCAATTTAGTAAAGCCATAACCAATTTAGCAAGATCCTTTCTCAAAATATGAGTTCGATCCCCAGTACAAAAAAAAAAAAGAAAGAAAAAATTAAATATTAATAATATATTAAAAACCATGCTGTTGCTAGGAGCCATGGTACATGCCTGTAATCCCAGCCACTCTGAAAGCTGAGGCAGGAGGATCACAAGTTCAAAGCCAGCCTCAGCAATTTAGTAAGCCCTAAGCAACTTGGTGAAACCCTGTCTCAAAATAAACAATAAAAAGGGCAGGGGCCAGGTGTGGTGATACACACCTGTAATCCCAGAAACTGGTGAGGCTGAGGCAAAAGGATCTCAAGTTCAAAGCCAGCCCCAGCAACTTAGGGAGGCCCTAAGCAACTTGGCAAGACCCCATCTCAAAACTTAAAAAAAGACTGGGGATGTGACTCAGTGGTTGAGTGTCCCTGGGTTCAATCCCTGGTACTTATTATTATTATTATTCTGTTTTCCACATTGGCTGCACCATTTGACATCCCCATAGCAGTGCCCAAGACTGCCACTTTCCCTGTATCCTAGCCAACACCCGTTACTTTCTGGTGGTTTGCTCCTGGTTGTTTTATAGTAGTCACCATAATAGATGTGCTTTGATTTGTATTTCCCTAATGAATCATGATGTCTACAAGTCGTTTGTTCATCTCTTGATTGATTGTGCTTTTTGTTAAGTTGTAGGAGTTCTTTTTATATTCTGGATTCTAACCCATTATCAGATCTATAATTTGTAAATCTTTTTGCCCCTTGATGTGTTGTCTTTTCACTCTGTTGATTGTCTCCCTTGATGCACAGAGATGTCAAATTTTAATGTGGTCTAATTTATCTTTTTTTCTTCTGTGCTTTTGGTATAATATGAAAAGAAATCCTTGCCAAATAAAATGTCATGAAGCTTTTTGCATATGTTTTCCTTTAAGAGTTTTATAGTTTTAGCTCTTACATTTACATAATTGGATCCACTTTGAGTTAATTTTGGTATATGGTACAAGGTAAGAGGGCAGTTTTGTTCTTTTACATGAAGACATTCGGTTTTCCAAATGCCATTGATTGAGATGAATGTCCCTCTCCATTGAACTGTCTGGCACACTTGTCAAAAATTATTTTATCTCATATATGAGGGGGTTTTGTGTTCTTTCCATTCTTTTTCTTTGGTCATGTGCAAGTATCACACTATTTTGATTACCGTATTTTGCAACCAGGAACTCTGATATTGGTTCTTTTTAAAGATTGATTTGGCTACTCAAAGTCCCTTGAGAGTCTATATGAATTTCAGGATGGATTTTTCTTTTTCTGCAAAAAAACACTGTTGTAACTTTGATAGGGATTACACTGTATCTGTAGATCACATTGGGTGGTGTTGATGGGTTGACAATATTGTATCCCAAACCCACAAGCATAGGATGTTAAAAATTATTTTCAGTTACATCTGTGACTGACTGTTTGGGCTAAACATTCCTCAAAACACTATATTAGGGTGAATCCATTAGTGTTAATCAAACTGAGTGAGCACAAAGTGGCAAGTACATTGGAGGGATCAATAAGACGTGTTGCCTCCAGAATGTGGGAAATAACTTCTGTGAAGTTTTGGAGGTTTAGGAGTCCAGTAGTATGGGGTGTGTGAAAGGCTGGCTCAAAAATTACCACCCAGAGCAGGGCCTGGAGGCACACACCTGTGATCTCAGTGACTTGTGAAGATTAGGCAAGAGATTCTTAGTTCAAGGTCAGCCTGGGCAGTGAGACCCTGCCTCAAGATGAAAAAGGGCTGGGGACGAGGCTCAGTGGTAGATTGAGCACCCTGGATTCAACACCCAGTATCAAAAAAGAAGAAGTCACTACTCAGGTGGCCACTAAGGAGCACAGGCGTCTTCGTGGGCATTCTATACTTAGAAATACTGCTCCAACCCACTTTTGGAAGACTTCCTGCTTTGAGTGGCGCCCAGGCCAGGTGAACACTTTAGCACAAGTAGCTTTGCCAATTAGGTCATGCGCCCAGCACACCGCATGGTACTTGAAGTGTCTATGGATTGGCACAGACAGCATGTGGAGCGTTTATGCCTAGGAGTCTCCCGAGAGCAGAATCACAGTGTAGACCCCAGGATTCTGAAGCAAGGCCATGCACCTTTCCCAGAGGACTCTTGGCATGCCACCTAGCCTGGAGTGAGATGGAGCTTCCAGACAGGACATCACGAGACATGCAGCTAGCACTGCCCAATGTGAGCTCTTTCTGTCAGACCCTCCCAAATATTTAGATCAAGAGGATCCAACAGTGTGCCCTTCTGGGCACAGTGATACAGTGGCACAGTGATCCCTATCACTTGGAAGACTGAGGCAGGAGGATCACAGGTGGTTTTGTTTATTTATTTTTGTTGTTGCTCTGGGGATTGAACCCAGAGTGCTCCACCCCTGAGCTGCACCCCGAGTCCTTTTTGTTTTTTATTTCATACAAGGGTCCTTGTAAGTGAAAGACGAAGGTAGGAGTCAGTCAGAGAAAGATGTGACTGTAGAAAAAAGGCACAGAGATGCCATGGATCCAGTTTTGAAAATTAAGGAAGGGACCATGAGCCTAGAAACGTACTAGCCTGCAGGAGCTGGGAAAGGCCAGGAAACAAATCTCTGGAGCCTCCAGAAGAGATGCAAGCCACTGACACCTTGATGTCGCTCAGTGAGACTGTGCTGCCCTTCTGACCTCCAGAACTGCCAGGTGAATTAGTGCCATTTAAGCTGCTGGATCTGTGGAAACTTGGAGCAGCAGCAGGCAGCCACCTGAGCCCTCCCCGCTGGGCCCTTCGCAAGCCCAGTCACAGCATTTCATTTTATCCATAAATACTTTAGCATGCATTTCTTGAGAAAGATTCTTTTAACATAACCGCAATGCCATTATCATGCACAAAGAATTAACGTAATTCCTTAATATCAAATACCCGGTCAGGTTAGAGCTTTTAAAAAAAAATTATATTTTTTTATATTAATGTTTATGGAATGAATACATGAACAAATGGTCTTTTGTCTTATTTCTGCAAGTCTTGTGATTCTCAAATCTGTCAGACTAGTCACAAGAAGCCCTAAGTACATTTTTAAAATAACATTTTAAACAATGTTTTTCATTTGGAAATAGCTTTTGATTTATAGAAGATTGCAAAAGTCATGCAGAGGTTTTGGGTATCATGATGTATCCCTGCAGGCTCATCAACCCCAACAAATGCAAGGACTCTAGTGGGGGACACATCGACAATGGGGGAGGTGGTGAGTTGGAGAGCAAAGGGTCCATGGGAACTCTCTGTACTTTCTGCTCAATTTTTTCTGCAAACCTAAAACTGCTCTAAAAACATTAAGCTGAGCCAGGAACAGCAGCACATGCCTGCAATCCCAGTGACTCTGGAGGTTGAGGCAGGAAGATGGTAAGTTCAAAGCCAGTCTGGGCAATTTATCAAGACCCTATTTCAAAATAAATTAAAAATAAATAAATAAATAAATAAATAAAAAATAAAATCATAAAGCCTGGGATTGAGGATGAAGCTCAGTGGTAGCACACTTGCTCAGCGTGAGGGAGGCCCTCAGCTCTATAATTAGCACCAAAAACAACAAGTCTATTTTTTCAAAGCAGTGCCCAGGGTTCTGGAACAGCCTTCTCCAGCTGCTAATGTTAACTTCTTGCCTAATCACAGCACAGTTATCACACTCAGTAGAGGAATGAATGGTGTGTTAATTTCCCAGGGCTACCATAACCAAGTATCTGAGCAGCTTGGCTTAAACAATAGCGATTCATTCTGTCTCACAGTTCTGGAGACTTCCAGACTCAAATCTAGGTGTCGGCAGGGCCGCTTCCCTCCAAAGGCTCCAGGAAGGAGTCTTCCTGCCTCTTCCAGCTTCTGCTGGCTGCCGGGAGCTTTGGCTATGCTTTCTTGGGTCTGTCCTCTTCCAGGAACACCAGCCATCTTGGGATAAAGGCCCTGCCTACTCCTGTATGAACACATTCCAATTACATCTGCAATGACCCAATTTTCAAATGAGATCCCATTTTGAGATACTGGGCATTGGTCAACATATCTTTTGGGGGGACACAATTTGACCCATAGTAGCCCCTAAAGGTGGCCACACCCTAATCCCTGGACCTGAGTATATTATGCCTTACAGTTAAGGAGACTTTGCAGATGGGATTAAGACTACAGACCTTGAGTTGGGGAAATTATCCTGGTATCCTGCTGGCCCCAGTCTAGTCCCCTAAATCTGTAAAAGCGAGAGGGAGGTAGCAAAGGAGAAGAGAGATAGGACAGGGTAAGGACTTGACCTGCTGCTGCTGATGCTGAGGACTAAGTAGAGTCGCTAGCTGAGCCCAGCTATACCTGGACTTCTGACCTGTAAGATGATAAATTTGTGTTTTATGCCAAGTTTGTGGTAATTTATTGTGACAGCAAGAGATTAGCATTAAAGAAGCAGGATGCCCTTAGTCTGTGGCTGTTTGACAAAGGGCCCCAGAGCTTTGCTGTCAGTAACCTGGAATGGACTTGGCCACCCACAGTTCCTTGTGAAAGCCACTTTCTCCACAGGGCTGTGAGCCCGTGAGGACAATCTGTCACCTCACTCTGCTAAGATGGAATCTATACAAGGGATTGGTAAATAGTTACCTTTGCCATGTTCTATTTTTTGGATGCAAGTCATAAGTACCACCAATCTCAAAGCTGTTGATAATACAAAGGTGTGGACACCAAGAGGTGTGAGGTCATTGGAAGGTCACCTGAGATATGGATTTGGAAATGGGGTTTGCAAATGGAGTGGGCTGAAGGGCATGGGGTTGAGGCTGACGTGTTAGGGTCAGGGAGTTTATATTTGTTTGCTATTGCTGTTTTAAGAAATGTTACCTCAAAACATAGCAGCATGAGACAACATTTATTATCTCAAATAGTTTTCGAGAGTCAGGAACTCAGAAGTGCCTTGGCTGGGTGACTTTGGCTCAGGGTCCCTAATGAGGTCAAAGTGAAGACATCAGCCAGGCTGCAGCCATGAGAGCTGATGACAGGCTGGATCTGCTTCCAAGATGGCGCTCTCACTGTTTCCTCACAGGCTGTTGACAGGAGGCCTTGACAAAGGGGCCTCTCAGGTAAGCTGCTTGAGTGTCCTCATGTCATAAAAGCTGTCGTCCCCCAGAGCAAGAGATTCAGAAACAGGGCACAAAGGAAGCCGCAGAGTTTCTTATGATCTAGTCGCTTCTACCATATACCTTTATCTAGAAGGTCATTAAGTCAGGCCCACACTCAGGGGAGGAAGATAATCCCCGCCTTTTAGAGGGAGGGATGTGAAAATCCCGTGGACAGTGTTTGAGACCCACAGAGTTGGAGGGTCGACTGTGGAGCCTGGCTCGCTCAGTTAGGTCGTGTTGGTGTCCTCGGGCCTAGTGGAAGCAGTGGTGGTTGCAGTCCTGGGTATTGGAATCACGGGTTGGATGGTTGGGGTTGGTGCTGAATCAACTGTGGTTAGGCTAATGGAATTGGAGTGGCAGCAGGTTGGAGGTATGACAGAGGTGTGATCAGGGAACAGGGTGTTTACAGTCACAAACTTTAGGTTATGGGGGAGATGGGAGGGAGGTTTGGGGGGATGGCAGAGTTTGGGGCAAGGTTTTTTTGTATTGGTTGTTTGCTTCTGTTTGCAGTTGAGTCGTTGGTGGCACCGGAGTATGGGATCATGGAGTCATTGATTACTGGAGTCATGGCAGTGGTTAGGAGGGTGGTCACTGGCTGGTACACTCCCTAGTCGGGGCAGAATCCATCCTGAAGACAGAGGTTGAAATGACTGCGGTTGGGTTGAGTAAGACTCCTGAAGGAAGGGGCTGGGGATGTAGCTCAGAGGTGGAGCGTTTGCCTAGTGTGTCCACAGTTTAGGTTTGTAGAGGGGTTTGAGGTGGCTGGCTGGTGGGGCAGCAGGAACTGAGCTCATGGGAACCTTTGGGGTGTATGATTGGAGCTGGTCATGAAGGGCTGGGCTCACCATGACTTAGAGGCAGGACCAGAGCGAGCTGGGCTGGTGCTGGGGCTGTGGTTGAGGTTGTAGCTGTAACTGAGAATCCACGGTGGGACTGGGATGGATGGAAACTTTTCTCCTCTGGCATCCTGATCCTCACTTCCGCCACCCGTGCCCTGCCCTGCCCAAGGGCGCAGTGGAAACCACACACCCAGCTCACACATCTTTATTGGCCCAGATGTGGGGCTACCAAACAAGCCACCCTGTCCTGCGCCAGCCCAGCTGGAGGGAGACCAGCTCCCTACTGGAAGGGGTTATGAGTCGTGGATGTCGTGGTTTCCTTGGAGTCTACAGTCTTACTGGAGATAAATCCATGTCTGTGTCCCGAGTCCTCCTCCCCTAACCCTCTGAACCGGCGCTTAAGATGCCGCCCCGCCTGGAACAAGGAGGCCACATCCAACAGAGCATCCTCGATGTGCTGCCCCAGCCGGTGGGAGTCCTGGAGGAAACACACAGAGGGGAAGCTGGGAGCGGGCCGTGGGGCTGGGCAACAAGAGGGGTCAGACTCCTGGCTCCGAAAGCGGGGCTGGGGCCTGGAACCCTGGGTCTGAGGGAGGAGGGTGGAGGACATGTTCCAGTCGGTCTCACCGTTTTTGTGCTTGATTTTTTGCTAGAGATGTGGAAGGTGATCATGTCATCCCCCATGAAGATGTAAGAAACACCGTACCCATGGTCGTCCGCCTGGAGTGGGAGAAGGTGAAGGAACAAAATAGCCCCCTCCCCGCCGGCAGGAGGGCCGCCCAGCTCCCCTTCCCTCAGAACCCAGATGCCCAGCTCCGCTCACAGGGCCAAATCCGCCACCCGAGGAAACGTAATCAGGGTAGTTGTGGACGTCAAACAGGTGCATCTGCTGCACAGGGATCTGGCTGGTGGACAGTTGCCACTGCTCCGAGTGAACCTGAGAAGATGATCACGAGTTCAGCCAAGGCAGACCTGCCCTTGGCTCGTCTGGCTCAGTTCCACTCCCAGCATCCCTGGCATTTTGGGCCTCCTCGACCACTGATTGGCTGAGCGGGGTCCTGCCCCGCATCCTTCCCCGCTCCTCCCCCCGCCCCCCCCCCCCCCCGCGCCCTGCCCTCCCCCTCTCTCCCGGGATCCCTCCAACCACCTCCCCTGCTGATTTTCTTTTTCAACATCACTCTCGTTGCCCTGAAACCACTCCCTTTCCCCGCGGTTCCCCAGTCCCCCTCTAACCCTTTCCCTGCACCCCTACCTGGGTCAGGAAGGGTGACTGCATGTGGAGGAATCGGGACACGATGTAGAGCGCAAAGAGGTGGCGGTCGACTCCCTGCCCGCACATCGCTGCCTTCAGCAGAGCCTGGTGCTTCTCCACCGCCACGCGGAACAGGGTGAGGCACTGCGGGTCCTGGGGGCCCCCCGGAGAGGTAACAGGCCATGGAAAGACAAGACGTGGACTTATTGCTGGACTTGTGGCATGCCTGGCATCTAGCCAGCTTGCGACATCCCTGCAAGGCAGGGATATTCACACCACTCTACAGAGGGGAAACAGGCTGAGCAGTGGGAAGTCACTTGCCCAGGGTCACACAGCAAGCAAGGCAGAACCAGGTGGGCTCCCAGGTCTGTCTGATTCCAGAGCCCAAACTCCTTCCACTGAACCACATAGGAAAGGGAGAGCAGGAACAGAAGTGCCTGAGGGTAGGTTCTGAGCAGAAGTTATAAGGAATTGGTGCATGGAGGTCACAAGGTCACACAGAGGCTAAATAAGCAAATAGCCACATAGTGGAAACAAGCCTCCCTCTTGGGTGCTCCCCCATTACTCTGTGTGACCGCCATGAAAGCGGAGCACACTATGCTGGGCTATCTCTGTCTCTGTCTGGTTCATTCTTTGTCCCTGGAGCCCCATCACAGAGCCTGGCCATAAATGTTTGCAAACATATGAAGGAAGCCTCCAAGGAGGCCACACCCACTGTCTTCTCCTTGTCCTCCATGGCTCTCACAAAGTTGCAGGCCTCCCTCGTGCAAGACCGTACTGTCTCTGTCCGGCCTTCCAGGTACAAGCGTGTCATGGCTGACTCGTAAGTCAGGCAGAAGTGACCCCTGTCCTGGGGGACAAGGAAGAGAGGAGCCCATTAGCAAGCCTCAGGAAGTAATCATAGACCTGACCCACCTTGTCCAGACCTCCAGCCTCCTGCCCACAGTGTGTGGAGAAATCAAGATGGCGGATCCACAATGGCAACAACCAAGAGAAATTAAGGGAGGAGGCTGAAGAGGCAGGTGCTGGGAACCCAAGGAAGCTGAGGTCCTGAGGTGCTGGGATGGGAGATTGTGACTGACCCGGAAGTGGGCCAGCTGCAGGGCCATCTGGATGAAGCTGTCTGAAGAGAGGTGGCAGCGTTTGATGAAGCTCTTGCCAAAGTGGGAGAAGGGGAAGACATGGCAGTCGATGTTGCTAGACAACGTCCTGGCTCCTCTCAGGGCGAGGGAGATGGACGAATGGATCTGCCAGGAGGGAGGGAGAAGGAATGGTTGGTCTTACAGATGGGGCTAGCTGGAGCCAGGAATGGGACTGGAAGAGAAGATGGGATGGAGTCAGGGTCGGGTGGAGTATGGAGGGGAGAGATGGAGCGGAAGGAAGGAGGAGTCACAGACTGGGATGGAGATGGCACAGAACGTGAGACGAGGTATGAGATGTGGCCAGAGCTGGAAACGGAGATGCAGATGGAATGTGTACCTGAGGAACTGGGCTGGGAATGGTGACCAGGCACAGGGCGGGTGTGGAAACTGAACCAAAGCTGAGGATGGGGCTGTGGTTGAGGACGGGCTGAGTTTAGGAATGGCCCCTGCGTTGGGAATGAGAGGGGCTGGTGTTGGGAGAAGCTGGGCTTGGAGATGGGACAGGACTGGGGTAGGCCCAATGGAGTCCGAGAGGCTTGAACAAGGGGCTGGCAGGCTGGGCTTTGAGGCCGTGGACACGTTTGATTTGTACCATGGGGGTATGGACTACGGTTGGGACTAGGGTTGATTCTGAGGTCGAGATAAGGATGGGGGGGGTGCTTTAGAGTCAAGGCTAGGATTTGGGGGCTTGAAGGAGGCCTGATTTCACCTGTTCTGGAAGGTCCCATTGCAGCCGCTGGGGCTGGGGCAGCGTGGGGTCAGGACGCCCCTTGCAGTGGCCATCTGCTGAGTAGCCCAGCTGAAAGCATTCTGTGGCCAGAGTGAACTGTGGACAAATGGAGGCTGTGAGAGCCCCTCCTCCCTGTGGACTGGGGTCATCTGACCAGGCCGCTTCTCATCCGGAAGGGCATTCCCTACGGACCACAGACCTCTGAGGCTCACAGCGGGCTCCCTGGTTCATGTGCACTGAGAACAAGGCTAATGCTCAGCTGGTGCCTGCTGACCCTGGACAGGCTGGCAAACAGAGTCACCACCAGCAGCCCACCTTCTCAGGACCCCAACACCACCATCCTGGGACTGGAGAGAAGTGGCAGGGGACCTACCTGCATTTGTTCTGACCAAGTGCCACCCACACCCTGCTAGTGTCAAATATTTTAAATCAGCCCTAACCAGGCACCTGCCGTCGAGGTTCACATTTCAATGACCTCTCACAACCCCCTAGGAAGACAGGATTAACATCCCCATTTTGACATTCAACACATGGCAGTGAACACCTCGCTTGTTTTTATTTTATTTATTTTATGATACTGGGGATTGAACCCAGGGGTGCGCTACCACTGAGCCATATCCCCAGCCCCAAGTTGCTGGGGATGGCCTGGAATTTGTGATCTTCCTGCCTTAGCCTCCCTAGTCACTGGGATTTCAGTCATGTGCCACCCCAGAAAGAACACCGCACTTGTGACGTAAGAGTTTGTGTTCATCTTTTCCTTACCCTGTGTTATCTCTCTACTATTTATTTATTTTTTGTGGTATTGAGGATCAAACTCAGGGTGCATGTTAGCAAATGCTCTGCCACTGAGCTACATCTTCAGCCCAGCCTTTTAATTTTAAGGCAGGATCTCATTGAATTTCTCAGGCTGACCTCCAACTTGTGATCCTCGTGCCTCAGCCTCCTGAGTAGCTGGAATTACAGGTGAGTGAGTGCCAGCCACCATGTCCAGCTCACATCTCCACCTTTCCAGTCAATATGCAGAGATGACAAGCTGTTATGAAGTGGTCTGAAGGGTCAAAGGTGAAACTGAGTTGAGTTTCACTTAAAGATATAATTAGGCTGGGTGCCCTGGTGCACACTATAATCCCAGCTACTCAGAAGACTGAGGCAGGAGGATGACAAGTTTGAGGACAGCTTCAGCAACTTAGAGACCCTCGAGTAGCTCAGTGGTAGAGTACCCCTAAGTTCAATCCCCAGCATCACACACACATACACACACACACACACATAACCCATTCACTTGAAGAAGGGGATGTGAAGCTCAGAGGAGGGGAGTAGCTTGCCCAAGGTTACATAGCAAACCAGAGCTGCAAGATAGTACTGCCTCAGTGTGTGTTGGCGGAAAGCCTTACCCTATGGTGTCAGAGCACTCTGGATGCATGTTCTGACTCTGCAACTCTTTGCTGTGTGACTCAGAGAAAATCACGTTTCCCTTCTCTGAGCCCCACTACCCATTCATCAAAGGAAGCCATCACCCCAGGCCTGCCTGTCTGCCTGTCCTTCCCCAGCCTACCTCCCACATGTGTCCCGTGATGGGGCAGTCAGCCCACGAGTGCTCCAGGCTTAGGCCCAGCTTCCCATTGGAGAAGACAATCAGGGTGAAGGATTTGTCAAACCAGCTGCGGAAGAGAGTTCAGGGAGGAGGGCTCGCAGTGCATTGTAGGCCTCGCAGGGGGGTTTCAGGGTAAGGAACGGGGGTCAGCTGGAATCTTGGCATGGCGACCTCTAGGAGTGCTGTAGCAGGTGGCTCTGCAGGGTCTCACAGACATGTCTAAGATTTAGGGCATTTGGGGAATTTTAGGTAGCCGACTGAGAAAGGTTGGGGGAGTCAAGAGAACTTTCCCAGGCTGTGGGCATGGAGAGGTTTTCTGAGGCTGTCCCTGTCTGTGTGTTGGGGGAGGGGGCAGGTATCTCAGATCTAGGGAACCTGGGTTTGGGATGCCTGCATGAAGATGTGAGGGTTCAGTGGTCTGAGTCTGAGGTTTGGGGTTTGATGGCCCTCAGATCTGGGATCTCTGGGTCTTGGGAATGCTGAGATGCTGAGTCTGGGTTATGAGTCTAGGGTACCAGATCTAGAGGTTTTCTAGGTCCAGCTCAGGGATTTGTGGGTTTTAGGTCTGGAGCCCCTAGGTCTTGGTCTGATCTGGGGTACCAGGTTGAGGGTTTTCTCTGGATCAAATTTCTCCCAGTCCCACAGCACTGGATCTGGGGTCCTCAGCCCTGGATCTCTTGCCCAGGCTTGGGGTCCAGGGTCTTGTTGTCTGGTGGAGAAGGATCCTAGGTCTGTATAGCGGGGTCTGGGGTTCAGGTCTGGGTGGGCTCCAAGCCCGGGGCTAACTTACCGGTCGTGGCCTCTGCCAGCCAGCAGGGCATGGGCATAGGCATCCAGAGACGCTGCAGGGTCCTCCCTGGTGAGCCCAGCTGGCTCGGCGTCCAGAGACACGAAGAAAGCGGCCCCCTCCACCGCCTCCAGGGCATGGGCGGCCCGGGTCTTCAAGGACTTCCGAACCTGGGCCCACATACCCCTGTCCGGCGGGACGAGCCTGAGCCCTGCTGGCCCTTCGCCCTGCCCAGCCTCCACCCGGACCCCACCTGTCCTTTCACCATGCCAGGAGCTGACCCGGTCTCTGGAAGCCCCTGCCTTCTGCCCCTCACCTGGGAGCGGCAGTCAGGGCCGCAAGGTGCTCCTCGTGGGGACAGGCAGGCGAGGGGTCATCTAGGATTCGCTGAAACTGCTGCTCTAGGGCCCTCGGGGACAGCAGGCCATTTTGGGAATGGGTGCCCACGCGGAAGAATCGACCCTGGTGGAAGACCGCCACGTGTCGGCTGTCCTGGAGGTGGCGGATGTAGTCTAGGGGTGGTGTTGGCAGGAGCATGGAGGCGGAAGCCAGGTGCGGGAGGAGAATAACGACCATTTATTCAGCACTCCCCGCGTGCCTTGGGCAGTTCTTAATACCCTTTTAATCTTCACCACCGTAGTCCCACTCATCCCACTTTAGAGACGAGGAAACAGGCTCAGAAAGAGTAATAACTTCCCCAAGGCCACGCAGGAAGGATGGAAGTAGAGCCCAAACCTGAGCAGCTGGTTCCCAGGACGTGGGAGGGGAGGCGGGGGTCTCACCTTTTTGGACCCCTGGCACTCGTGTGGTGTTGAATATCTTCTCATACTGGGCAGAGCACAAGGGGCGCATTCCCATCAGCAAATTCTGCAGGAGGCCGTGTGCTCATGAGCTGCCTTCTGGGACCAGCCTCTGTCCCCAGCCCGCAGGGGCTGTCTTACCGGGGGGATCTCCTGGCGGTTCAGCCGGTGTCGGTACAGGAGGAGGGCATGGACTGCATTCCCTGCGCGAGCTGCCTGCAGCGGCGTGGGTGTGACATACAGGAAGTCCTGGGGACCAGAGGAGGGGACGGCAAAACGCGTGAGGCCAGGTTGCCCCGGACGGGGGCTCCGAATCCGAAACAGGGTGAAATGGTTATCGGGGACGGCAGCCCCAGGTCACAAATGCCACATTTTACCCAGGCACCAACGCTAGACCTGGGGTACTCCAGCCACCCCCAGACCTTCCTCCCCTCTTACCATCATGTAATAGTTGCTGTTCACCATCAGTGAGTTGCGGGAGCGCAGGTACACAAATTCTTCCCACCAATCACTGACCTGGGAGTGGGGTGGAGAGATACACAAGCTGGAACCTTGAAGGGGAGGGACAGTGGGTTCAGGGAGCCTACTAAATTTCCTGTGTCACCCTCCTGTGGGAAGGTGGAGTTCAATAGCAATAACCAGAAGTCCATGGATGCAGGATCAGTTAACTAATCAATGTACACACTCAGGCTGTGGAATACTACACAATTGTGAAAAGAACAAGATTCATTGGTATTATATTTTTTATTTGTTATCTATACTTATTGAAACTACATGAGTATCAAGACATATTTTTGAATGAAAAAAACTAGGAGCACAAGATATGTGGAATGATTGATTTTTTTTTTTTTTTTTTTTTTCTGTGCTGGGGATTGAACCCAGGGGTGCTTTACCACTGGGTTATATCCCCAGCCCTTTTTAAACATTAAAAAAATTTTTTTTGACACAGGGTTTTGGTAAGTTGCCTGGGTTGGCCTTGAATTTATGATCCTCCTGCCTTAGCCCCCTGAGTCACTGAGCTTACAGGTGTCTGTCACTGTACCTGGTTCTGTTTTTTTTTTTTTTGCGGTGCTGGGGATCGAACCCAGGGCCTTATGCTTGCAAGGCAAGGACTCTACCAACTGAGCTATCTTCCCAGCCCCTTGTACCTGGTTCCGATTTGAAATTTTAAAAAATATTATTTTGCGTCCATCCACAGATGAATGAACAAGCAAAATGTGGTTGATGGGTATAGTAAAGTGTTATTCAACCATAAAAAGGAAATAAATTGTTTTGTAGTGCTGGGCATGAAGCCAGGGATTTGCACTAGCTAATCACGAGTGATATTCAAGCTACAGCCCAGAAACCATAAACAGTGAAGTTCTGACTCAGGCTACCACCCAGGTGAATCCTGAAGAGTCAGTATCAGGTTGAAGTGAAATGAATCAGGTTCAAAGGACAACTATTGTACGATTCCATTTATATGAAAAATATAGAGTAGGCGAATCCAGAGAGACAGAGTAGAAGAGAATTTACCAGGGGGTGGACAGAGCTTGTTAAGGATGATGAGAAATTTCTAGAAATAGATACTGATAACACGACAATAGATAGATGGCAACACAACATTGTTAATGTATTGATGCCACTGACATGTATACTTAAAAAAGTGAAAATGGAAAGCTTTATGCCATGTATATTTTTTTAACAATAAAATTATGTATATTCATGTATGGACACATTTTTGGGGGGTACAGAATATGCTTATCAACATGTAAGACCTTGGCTAAAGTGTTCCTCACAGGCAATGGTGGGAGGGACCAGAATTAGAGGGAGGTGGCTGGAGAGAACTTAATGTTCAAGATGTTTTCCTTTTCTTCATTATAGAATTTATCACGTATATGTGTTTACTTGCATCTTAAAGTCTATGGCATATTACATTTCCTTACCCTTAGACCTGGGGATGTGCTAGACCTTCTAGAAAAATCCAGAAGCTTCTGGCAAATTCTAGAAATCTCTATAATGTGCAGTTACATAAGCATCTGCATACATCAAACTTCCACAAACTGTGCATCTTACTTAAGATCTCTGCATTTTACTCTGTAACATTTTAACATAATAAAAAATTATTCTTAAAGAAAAAAATTTCAGCACCAAGTATTGCTGAAAGGTGTCTATAACTCATAAGAAAATCCCTGAGATAATAGTGGAGCATGATTTTAACCCCAGGAACCAAACAGTGTGGGAAGGAGGAAGAGGTAGCGACCCATCAGACTGGTTAGAAAATCCCCAACGAGAGAGGGAAATTAGGCCAGTTTTATTAAAAGCTGCTTTATCGCCCTGTGTCAATAGCTTTAGTGACATCATGAGTTCTTCCAGGAAATGCCACGTTGCCAAGGCTCTAGACAACGTGTTCACATCACCATCCAGAAGCAACACAGCAGAGTGGGATCCTGCACAGGAAGCTTCTCAGGTGCCTCGGCCAATTTGCTGCTTTTATTTTTCCTCCTTAAAATCTACTCGGGGATGATTTTTGCTACAAACCTAAATCTCAATGAGCTCTTTTGTCATATTCAAAATATGGTTCTTTATTCCCAGTATGTTCTATAGTCCCGGCCAACACTGAGTGAATGTGGCACTTTTGCTCCTAGGGAAACATAGGGATGGGGCCCTGTAAGCTTCCCATCACATTTGTGTCAGCTGATGAATATCACCTGGGTTTACGAGAGCTTCTGTTTAAACCGTTTCATTAGCTGTATCCTGTCTGTGCACCAGCACCAAACTCACAGCCGACAGCACTGTGACTCATACCCGAAGGAAGCTCCTCTCCAAAAGGCAAGTCGAGGCTGTTCCAGAGCAGCAGCCCTGCAGCACCACACTGGGGACATTTTAAATAGCAAAAACATCAAGAAAAGCACAAACATGCACTAAGAGACTTGTTTATAGCAGGGACGCTGAAACCAGAAGGCAGAGGGTCATCTTGTTCAACCAAAGCTGGGAACTTTGGGCCCCTCAAATTTTTGTCCCTCTCTTGTGTCTCCAACTGACTATGAAAGAGCCATATGTACTGATTTGGGGGTCTCAAATAGATCTTAGTGAGTGGGTGAATCTGCAAATACAGGATCCATGGATAAGGGATAAGAAATCACTGTGGCACATGCCTGTGATCCCAGCTACCCAGGAGGCCCAGGGAGGAGACTGAAAGTTTGAGGCCAGCCTTGGCAATGTACTGAAACCCTGCCTCAAAATAAAAGATACAAGGGGTTGGGGGTGTAGCTCAGTGGTAGAGCACCCCTGGGTTCAGTCCCCAGTACAGGAGAGGGTCACTGTGTCAGACTTTAGCTGGCCTCGTTTTGGTTGTTGTTGGCTGTGCCTTAGATAATGGTGTAGTTAAAGCTGGCAGTGCCACGGAGGGGCAGTCAGTGTGTCTATGTGTTTGTCTATGTCTGTGCCCATGTGTGCACATGAGAATCTGGTTTAAGGGGTGGGGTTGTGGCTCAGTGGTGGAGCACTTGCCTTACATGTATGAGGCACTGGGTTTGATTTTAGCACCCACATATAAATCAATAAAATAAAGGTCCATCAACAACTAATTTTTTTTTAAATTCAAAAATACAAAAAAAAATCATGAAGGAAAATACAAGAACAGATATTGGCATCAACATGGACATGAAGACCAATGGTATAGAAGACAGAGACAGATCCCTATACTTAGAGCCATCCGATACTTGACAAAGGTGCCAAAAATATGTGTTGGAGAAAAGACAGTCTTTTAAACAAATGGTGGTGGGAAAACTAGATATCCATATATAGAAGAATGAAATTATATCCCTATTTCTCACCCTGCACAAAAGCCAAATCCAAAGGGTTCAGCAGGCTGGGGATATAGCTCAGTTGGTAGAGTGCTCGCCTTGCAAACACAAGGCCCTGGGTTCAATCCCCAGCACCACAAAAAAAAAAAAAAAAAAAAAAAAAAAAAAAAGGGTTCAGAGAGTTAGGAATTAGACTAGAGGAAACCTTGTAACTTCCAGGAGAAAAACCCAGGTCGCCTCTCTGTCACACAGGTGCAGGAGGTACCCACTTCCACAAGACCCCAGAAGTTCAAGAAATAAAACCAAGAGAATCAGTAACTGGGATGCCATCATATTAAAAAAACTTCTGCACAGCAAAGACAATGATTGGGAGAGTGAAGAGGGAGTCCACAGAATCGGAGAAAATCTTTGCCAGCTGCTCCTCTGACAGGGGATTAATATCCAGAATACATAAAGAACTCAAAAAACTTAATGCCCCCAAACAAATAACCCAATCAATGAATGGGTAGAAGAATGAAACCAATTTCACAAAAGAAGAAACACAAGTGGCAAAAAAATAATAAATGGAAAAATGTTCAATGTCTCTGGCCATCAGATCAAAACTACACTAAGAGTCCAGTCAGAAGCACACACCTTGGAAAGCTGAGGCTGGAGGAGCATGGGTTCAAGGCCAGTCTCAGCAGTTTAGTGAGGCCCTAAGCAACTTAGCAAGACCCTGTCTCAAAATAAAATAAATAAATAAATACAAAGGCTGGGGCTGGGGCTGGCGTTGTGGCTCAGTGGTAGACCGCGTGTCTACCTTGTAGACACTTGAGGCACTGGGTTCAATCCTCAGCACCACATAAAAATAAATGAAATAAAGGTTCATCAACAACTAAAAACTATATAAAAAAAAACTAAAGCTGGGGATGTGGCTCAGTGGTTAAGCATCCCTGGGTTCAATCCCTGGTTTCAAAAAACAAAAACAAAAACAAAAAAACCACAAACAATAAATGCCGGCAAGGATGGGGGAAAAGGTACACTTGTGCGTTGTTGGTGGGACTGAACATGAGTGCAACCACTCTGGAAAAGTAGTGTGGAAACTCCTCAAAAACCTAGGAATGAGGGGCTGGGGAGGTAGCTCAGTTGGTAGAGTGCTTGCCTCACAAGCATAAGGACCTGGGTTCAATCCCCAGCACCGCAAAAAAACAACAACCTAGGAATGAAACCACCATATGACCCAGCTATTCCACTTCTTGGTATTTATCCAAAAGATCTAAAATCAGCATACTGTATCTAAAAGATCTAAAATCAGCATACTGTATCAATCCAGGCACATCAATGTTTACAGCAGCACAATTCACAATAGCCAAATTATAGAATCAACCCAGATTCCCATAGATAACTGGATCAATAAAATGTGGTATATATACACAATGGAGTTTTACTCAGCCTTAAAGAAGGATGAAGTAATGGCATTTGCTGTCGAACAGAAATGGAGAACACCATGCCAATAGAATAAGCCAGACTCAGAGAATCAAGGGCGGAGTGTTTTCTCCCACATGTGGAAGATGGAGCTGAGTCAGGGAAAGGAGGTGGTGGTGGAGGGGATCAGACATCATAAAGCCACAGGGGAGATCAGTGGAGCAGGAGAAGAGGAGGGAGGGAAGAGGAGACAGGGGGAGAAACATGGAATGAATTTGACAAAATCATGTTGTAGACATATACACCAAAAGGAATTTCACTTTATGTGTAGGTAGAGAGTACCAATCAAAAATAAATAAATGAAGGAGTGAAAGGGAGATCAGTAGAGTAGAGGAGCAAGAATGAGGGGGGAGGGAGAAAAGGGGGGAATGGGGATTGCAATCAAATTTCTTGCATGTATGAGTTTGTCAAAATGAAACCAAATACTGTGTAATTATACTGTTCTAATAAAAAAAAATCAAGGTCAGTAGCTGGGTGCGGTGGCGCAAACCTGTAATCCCAGTGATTTGGGAGGCTGAGGAAGGAGGATGGTGCATTCAAAGACAGCCTCGGCAACTTAGAGAGGTGCTAAGCAACTCAGTGAGACCCTGTCTCTAAAGAAAATACAAAAAGGGCTGGGGATGTGGCTCAGTAGTCAGGTGCCCCTGAATTCAATCTCCAGTACAAAAAACAAAAAAAATAAAATAAAATAAAAATTAAAAAAAAAATTAAAACCAGAAACCTAAGGCCTGTCTCTAACACTGCAAGAAAAAGAAAAGAAAACAAGTCCTGCTCTCCTACCTCTGTAGACACTCCTCAGTGCCCTTCATCGAGTTCATCTGTTGGACCCTTCCATGTTGATCTTGCCCAAACCCTCTTCCCTTCTCCCTCTCACTCCTGCCTTGGAGACTCTTCTCCAAACCCATTGTTTCAATTACCTTCTACAAACAAGGAACCCATTTGCTGTCTCAGTTTAGGCTCCTCTCCAGCCTCCTGGCTTTCCCACACACCAGAGCTGATCCTGCTCCTCTCATGCTCCAAATCCTTCCCTGGCTCCCGAGTACCTCCCAAAAAAGTTCAAAATCCTCATCCTGGAGTTTGGCCTCTCCCCAGTAATACACCATCATCTCTCCGACTCCTACCCTTCCTGCCCTTTATTCTAGTCAGAATAAAGCTCTTCTTGTTTCCAGCCCATGGATACAATGTCCTACTTTCTTACCTGTAAACATGTCCTTCCTCCATGCCCTCGTCACCAGCCTGACAGGTTCCAATATTCTCCAACCATCAAGGCTCTGCCCTAATACTTCACCTCACCCAGTTGGCGTCTCCTTCAGTGACCCCTGAACTATTCACACCATCCCATCTGTCTCTTCATTGTCATCTCATCATATGCTGCCTGATTTCTACTTGTGGCTTCCCACAGAAGGTAAGACTGTCAAGTCGTGCTTTGGGTGAAACTCTGACTCACTCTGTGCCTCAGTTTCCCAAGGAGCTCGACTGACTGCAGACAGGGACCTAGTTCTGGAACTCAGGACACAAGCCCGCTTGGGGAAGCTCTACGTAAGCAAGAAGTGTTGGGCGGGTCTTGGAATTCAGGTTCCAGTACCGGAAAGTTGAGGGCAGAGCTCAGAATGCAGGGAGATCTGGGGTGGTCAGACCACTGGAGCTTGGAGCCAGGCCTCGGACCTCAGAGTGGTCCAGGGAGGCCCCTGATTCCCGGCGCACGGGGCGTGGCTACCGGGTGGGGCGGGGCTAACGAGGGCGCACCTGGAGGGCCTCCGATCGCAGCAGGGTCTGGGGTATGGGCTGTCGCGGGGGCGGGACGTAGGGCTCCCTGGGAGAGGGGTGGGCGAGGAAATTTTGCCTTCCAAGTGGGGCCTCCGGGCTGGACTCACGTAATTGGACGCCCACCAGGACTTGAGCCACAGGTACCACTGCAACAGCGACGCCTGCAGCTTCAGGAACTCCTGGGCCAGCACCGCCGTCCAGTCGAAGTCCTCGTCGGAGAGGACGGGTCGGACAGACTCCAGGTACTGACCGAGGAGAGCGGAGAGTCACGTCCCCGGCTGCCCCCGCTCCCCGCCCCATCCCGGGTACCGGACGCACCTTGCGCACAGTGTCCTGCACCGAGGGCACCGGCTGGCGCGGCAGCGAACGCTGATAACTGAAGAGCACCGGGTGGCGGCCAGAGAAGATGCGGACCAGGGCCTGGGGGAACGAAGTGGGGGTTACAAGGTCATTAGACCGAATGAGGCCGGGGACCAGGAGGGGTGGCGGACAAATCAGAGTGAATGGGACACAGACGTAGAGAGGTGGACAGATACCCTAAGAAAGGGAAATGAGAGAGAGGCGAGAAGAGAGAAGGGACGAGGAAAGAAAGAGACGGACACTAAGGAGGGGACAGAGGTCTGCAGAGAGGGACAGAGAATTGTGCCCTGAGCGTGCCCGATAGGTGGGTCCCCTCACACACCAGCCAGGTCTTGGTGGGTGAGGACATGGCTTCGTGGGATTCAAAAAGCCAGCCGTGGTAGGACAGAAGCAGCCTCAGGGCCACGTGAAGTGTGAAGATCAGGGCTCCCCACAGGCACGAGGCAAACAGCGCAGCCGCCAGGACACCCCGGAGCCTGTGGTGCTGTCCACCCCTGGAGGGAGAGAGCAATGCTGGCTTGGGTCTCTTGGCTTCAGACCCCCCTCCCCTCAGTCCCTCCTGCCCTCCCAGGGCTTCTAGCTGCTAGAGGAGTGTCCTGTACAATTGAAATCAGGCAGAAAAGTCCAAATTTTTCTCATCTGATGTGGGTGGGAGCCTCTTGTGTCCCATGCCCCCTTTATTTCTCCTCCTCCTCCTCCTGCTCCCTCCCCACCCCTTCTCACTAAGTTACCCTGTCCCTCTCCTTCTCCCTCTTCTTTTTGGAATTGGGTTTGAATCTAGGGGTGCTTTACCACTGAGCTACATCCCCAGACCTTTTTATTTTGAAACAGGGTCTTGCTAAGTTGCTGAGGCTTACTGCAAACTTTGAATCCTCCTGCCTCAGTCTCCTGAGTCGCTGGTATTACAGGCATGTGCCAGTGACTGGTGGCACCAAGCTTCTAAAATCATTTTTCACAGAAACTGGCAAATGCTTAATAAGCCAGAACCATTATTTCTGTTGAGGGGTGATTTCTCCCTCTCATACAGGAAATTATACCTCAAGATTGGCAGCAGCTCTGAACCCTGGGACCTGGTTGGAAACGCACATTCCTGGGCCCACCCAGACCTGCTGAGATAGACTCTTTCAGGATGGGCCCCCACTAGGTATTTTAATAACCCCTCCAGGTGATTCCATTACAGCTCAAGTTTAGGAAGTGCTACTACGCTAAATCAACATGTTTGTGAAGTTGTAATCACACATGTGAGAAAATCTTATTTGGAGGATTAGGGTCAAATCACTTTCCCTCTGAAGACTGCATAAATCTAACCTTTTTAGAAATTTCTACATCTAGGTGGGTGCTGTGGCACATGTTATAATCTCAGCTACGCGGAAGGCTGAGACAGAAGAATAGCAAGTTTGAGACCAACCTGGGCAACTTAGTGAGACTGTCTCAAAATAAAAGAATAAAAAGGGCTGGGGATGTAGCTCAGGGGTAGAGCACCCCTGGGTTCAATTGAAAGAAGAAAGAAAAGAAAAGACAAATGAAAACAAATTTCTACATTTGATCCTTGATGGGCCCTTAGGCGCCACCTGCACAAAACCTGAACCTTCTTCCTCATGAAGACTGATCCAAGTACTAGGATCAGAACCTAGTACCACTTCACCTGTACCTGGATTTCAAACCCTTTCTAAAGATGATGACAACTGTAATAATGCAACAATAACTCTCATCTAGTAGCCTTCTGGAACTCGTGTATACACTGCATACATGATTTTGATTAAGTCGTCCAAGAACCTTAAGAATTATTTGTGATCAGGCTGGGGTTGTGGCTCAGTGGTAGAGCACTTGCCTAGCACATGTGAGATACTGGGTTCGAGCCTCAGCAGCACCACAAGAAAATAAATAAAGGTATTATGTACATCTGCAACTCAAAACATTTTTAAAAGAATTGTTATCTCCATTTTACAGAAGAATACCTTGACAACTAGAACAGTGAAGTCTCTCTCTCTCTCTCTCTCTCTCTCTCTTTTTTTTTTTTTTTTTTTGGTACTGGGGAGTATACCCATGGATGTTGTGCCACTGAGCCACATCCCCAGCCCTTTTTATTTTGAGTCAGGGTCTCACTAGTTGCTTAGGGACTCACTAAATAGCTGAGGCTGGCCTTGAACTTGCAATGCTCCTGCTTCAGCTTCCCAAGTCACTGGGATTACAGGTGAGCATGAAGTCTCTTGACTAAGACTACATAACCAGAGACTGACAGAGCTCATAATTCTATTAATACATATAACCATATCTGGACATTTTCTAGTTTATCACCAGCCCTTTTAACAAGAAGCAGCCGGGTCAGAAAATGTGCAGAGAAGACACCTCCTTTTCCTGATGCTGTACCTTTAGGACTCTGACCCAAAGGAATTTTCAGAGGTAGCTTTTCTTTGGCAGGCACACCACAGTGACAGAAGAACTTACTGGTGGAAGGAGAAAGACTGGCGGGGGGGGGGGGGGGTTACTGGGATGAAGTGGGGGAACCTCACCAGTCTGGCAGCAATTCTTTAATCTTCTCCATCAATCCTAGAGAAGGATCCAGCTGGAGGAACCACGCAAGCTGGATGGCACTGAAGAGGAAGAGCCAGCTGAGGGGGGTAGCAGGGAACACACCAGTGAGAAAGTCATTCTGCAGGGAGGAAAGGGCGTTCATTCCATCATCTGTCCACTCCTCTGAGCACCGACTGTCATTCTCAAATCTTTTTTTTTGTTTGTTTGAAAATGTTTTATTCCCTGCATAGTTTGGGGGCTATACCATTCTCAGATATTTGTCAAGCCACCAGCATGTGCTGAGCCCTGGGGTGCGTGCTCAGGATCCAGAGGGGAAACAGAGACCTGGGTCCTGCTGTTGGGAGGTCAATCCAGGACAAAGTGAGCACTTGTGGCAGTAGGACAAGAAACAGGCACTTTGTGGGGGCAGGTTACTCGGACTGAGGGAGTCAGGAAGGGCTCCCTGGAGGAAGATCCCCTAAGGCAGGACCTCAAAGGTGAATCATCAAAAAGGTAAACCGATCCCCTGTGCAGAGGCAGGTCTGGAGCTTAATATACCTTCTAGAATTTCTAGAACTACCTGGTCATGGGGTAAATGAGGAATGAGTGACAGCTCTGGCTGACTGACTAGACTCCCAGACAGCATGGTCGGGATCACTAACCTTTAGTGAGCACTTACTGCCTTCCAGGAGTCGCTTACAAGGATTAACTATTATTTATTTGTTTATTTTTTGTGGTGCAGGGAATGGAACTCAGGGCCTTGTGCATGCTCCTAGGCAAGTGCTCCACCACTGAGCCACATCCCCAGCCCAAGGATTAACTCTTTAAATCCTCTGAACAATCCTGTGAAGTTATGTATTGTCCAGTCCTCTGAATTTATGAGTTTTCACATTTGTGGTTCCCACCAAACACAGATCAAAAATATTAGAAAAAAGAAACTGCATCTTTACTGAATACATAGAGTCTCTTTTTTTCTTGTCTTTATTCCTGAAACAATACAGTGTAACAACTATTTTCACAGTATCACACTGTATGAGGTATTAAAAGTAATCTAGAGAGCCAGGCATGGTGTCCTACTCCCATAAACCCGGGATTCAGGAGGCTGAGAGAGGAAGATTGCCAGCCTGGGCCACTTAGAAAACTGCTGCAAAAATAAAAAGGGGTGGAGATGTGGCTCATTGGTAGAGCACCACCGGGTTCAATCCCCAGCATATCACACACACACACACACACACACACACACACACAAATGGAACTGAAATGGTTGCTTCAGTTAGCCAAGTCCTCTGCTAAACACAGTGTTTACAACAATCCCTGGAGGCAGGGACTGTCACAGTCCCATTTTATGAATGAAGGAAGTGAGGCTCAGTGATGATTTGTGGAACTGTAGCTCCAGTGAGCTGAGGGCACAGGCCATTCATTCAGGAGTGCAAGCTCCACAGTACCTTGTGGGGTCCTACAGTGGAAAAGGAAAGATGCGAGAGTTCCAAGTAACCATCAGGGGACAGAGGCAGCTATGTGACAGCAATGAGAGCAGAGCAATCATTATTACCAACTCGAGGATGTGGGGGAGGCCACTGGGCAGAGGGGAAACTGACTCTGAAAAAGGATTCAGGACTTGACTCAAATACAGGATAACAGCCTAAGTAATCTACAGTGTGACACCAGCTGTGCAGTAGTGTACCAAACATCCCAGCTTCTGGAGACCCTTCTGGGCTGCCCCCTGAATGAACTCCATACCCCCTACCCTGCTTCTCAGCCTGGGAGCAAAGGGACTCTGAACACCGATGTCACTAGACTGCCAGAAATGGGGATCCGGGTTCTGGGCAGATACTGGGCACCAAGCAACAGTCAATCTATAAGATAGAAATCCAAACAGGGGATGCCTTGCAGGCAGGGCTGGGAATGTGACTGCAAAGGGGCTCAGAGGAACATTCTAGAAAGGTGGGCAGAGTTGCTGGGCGTTAACAAAATGCAAGGAATGCACACTTTATGTGTATCTTTCTGTACATAATTATATGCTATTGTCTCTTGATATTTTTTGGACCCCTGAAGATGCCAAAATCTCCAGGAGCTCAAGTCTGTTATATAAAATGCCTGGTATTTGCATATACCCTTCATACATCCTTCTGTATACTTCACAGCATCTCTAGATGACTTGTAATTCCTTATACAATGGAAATGCTATGTAAATAGTCATTGTAGTCTATTCTCTGAGCAATATGACAAGAAAAACGTCTGTACATGTTCAGCAGAGGTGCAGTTTTTTCCTAATAATTTCACATCCATCGATGTGGAATACAAGGACACAGAGATGACGCATGTGTCTATGTGTATACATATGTGTGCATGTATATGTAACCACAGGAAGAACATGGCCATGGTTGCTGAGTTGGCCAGAGGCCCAGGGGTCCCAGAAGGGCTGTGGAGACTCTCTGGGGACTTGGGGTAGTGGCCGTTCCCCAACTGGAACAGATACATCTCCACTTAAAACCAGTACAGCCACAGAGGTATGGTCCAGCCTGCCCAAACATCCCAGCTTTGGCAGATCCTTCTGGGCTGCCCCATGAATGAACTTCACACCCCCTACCTGGCATCTCAACCTGGGAGCAGAGGGACTCTGAACACAGAGGGTACTAGACTTCTAGAACCAGCGACTCAGGTTCTGGGAAGACACTGGGCACCAGTAGAGGCAGGGAGTCGGAATTATTTCCGGCACTGGGGCAGCAGAGTGGGAAGTGAAGGAGTGTTGGCCCAGACACTTAGAGGTTCATGCTAGAGAGGGCTAGTGAGGCTTTAGGATTGGGGAAGTGGAACTCGGGCCCACTGGGCAAGAGCTGGGGGGAAGGACGGACCTTCAGGATTGAGGTGTGTGCCAGCCAAGATCTTGATGGGATTCTGGAATGAGAGCACCTTGTCTGGAGGCTGGAGAGGACAGGGAAAGGTGGCAGGTGTGCCAAGAGAGGGGGACTGAGACTGGGGTGTGGCTCAGCAGTGGGGCACTTGCCTAGCATGTTTAAGGCTCTGGGTTCCATGCCCAGAACCCCCCCCCCAAAAAAAAAAAAAAAAAAAACAAAGAGAGAAGTTGTAGAAATTGGAGGGGATTCTGTGGGGAAGGGTGAGGGGGTGTAGGGTCCAGGAAGTGAGGACAGGTGAACAGGGGTCCTCAGTAGGTAAGGCTGGGCATGCCACAGGGAGACAAGCCATGCAGAAATGGCTGAAAGGATGCTGGAAGTGGACATCCCGATTCCCAGAAGGGGTACAGGATCCCAGAAGGGGGTCTCAGGCAACTGGGAAAAAATGAATTGGATTCTCAGAAGGAAGCCAGTCAGCAGCACTCCTCACCCAGAATCTCAAGAAATGCCTTTTCCAAGAGCGCAGGCCAGAGAGGTAGATCTCCTGCAACACAGGGCCACTGAGCTCCACTTCACCCCTGTCCGAAGTCAGTGAGGGCAGGAAGTTCACAGCTTGGCGGGCCTCAGCCATGTCACACCGGACCTGGGGGAGGGCAGAGTCATTCTCTGGGTCCTCAATCCCCCCTCCCTCAGACCCAGAGTCCAAACCCAAATCTCTTTTTCCCCAGGACCTAACAGAGTACAGGTCCCTCAGCTCCTTCCTCCAGCAACCCAGGGGCCTAGACTCTGCTCAACCTTTTCCTAAGCACCTGAGGGGTCTTGAGGGTCCTGGTCCGAGACCCAAAGGTGTTGGGGGAGGGACGTCAATCAAGAACCTCTGTGAACGCATAGAGACGAGGGAAGGATGGCTCACATTAACACCTTTAGTTGCTCTGCGGAGAACGCGGTGCTAGGGCAGTGTGCCCCGCCCACAATAAGCACTCCGAGATTGGGGGTGGGAGAGGGAAACTGGTCCAGGATGAGTTGGGTTCCGAAGAAAAACAGTTTTAGGCCCATATGAAACGAACACCTGCCGGACGTTGACAATGACCCCCCATTTCCGCTTCCCACTCCAAGGGGGAGGGCAGGGTGTCTATAAATTCATCTGCTCTCGGGAGACCCAGTGTCCCCTCCCCCTCCAGGGACTGGAGTGGTATGAGGAAGGAAGAACCCTACTGCGCATGCCTGGCAACCAGGGATGCTGAGGCAGTGAGCGGAGGCGAGCATCGAGGGCAAGTGATGGAGAGGCCCGCATGCCCAACCCAGGACACTGGCCTCCAGCCCCTGGAAGAGCTCGGCCCCTTCGGTCCGGTACTTACGCTTTGTCAGGGGTCTTCGATCAGATCCTGGGGACCAAGCTCGAGAACATCCCCTGCCCCCCCCCCGCCCCGATTTTGCGCTCAGAGCTCGTCTTCCGCTGGCCTATGTCCAGTGCCCGTGCGACAAGTCCACGACTTGGTCGACCGTTCTCCGGAATCCTGCCCAACCCCAGGATCACCCGACACCCAGAAACCACGATTTCGGTCTCGCGTGTGCCTAGCGGGGTATTCAGGTCCCAGATTTTATCCCGCCCCCTTCAGCTCTCGGCCACCTATCCCCGCCCCTTCCAATCCCTCCGCGTTCTATCTCCGCCCCCTTCAAAAAATAAGGTCCAATCCCCTTCCTTGGTTGGATACCCAGGCCTCAAATTTCCTTCTGCCAGGCTTGATTCGCCACTGCCTGGCCTCCTTTATTGTGCTTTGCTGCTCCGAGCCTGGGGTTCTTAAACTTGGTCCTCCGGTCTAGGCGTTTTACTTTGCTTTCTCTTCGAGAACGAGGCTTGGTTTAGAACTCACAGCCCACCTCTGAGTACAGAGTAATAAGAGGGAGGAGATGTTTGGGGTCAGGTCGGCCCACCAAAACCACCCATACAACCACGAAAAGGTGTATGGGTTGACTTGGCACAAAGAAGGCGCTACAGCGGATTGGATTCAAGTTAGACTGTGTGAAGGACTTCCATGAGAGAAAAGGAACATACATAAGGAAAAGTATTAGAAATCGGGCTCAGATTGAGAGTATAAAATGGGCACAGACCAGCAAAGACAAACTTGAAACTCTTGTTTTATTATGCTCTGAACGTTAGTGTTCTGACCAGGTTGGGTCTGGCGGCACCTGGGTCCAGCCCAGTCGCAGTCTAGAGAAAGGATGGTGAAGATCAGGGGTGGAGTGGGGAGAAAAAACTTGGAGTATTAGCCTTAGTACACAGGTGGGCACACTGAAGCCGGGGCAGGAGCAGAGACGTGCCCGAGGTCACCCAGTAAGCTGGGCACTGCCCTGGACCCCTTACTGCCGACCTGGGTCCTGGGGTTGAAGCAGGGCTCCTGCCTCGCGCCGGCGACGCCCGTAGCTGTGGGGGTCCTGAGGCTCGCGGCCAGCCTTCCCCGAGGACTCCTTGGTGGAGGCAGAGCGCAGCCAGTATATAATTTCCGGCAGGCGGTGCGTCTGGCACGTGCCCAGGGAGCAGAGGCGGCCGCGGTGCTGGGGTACCTGGTGCCACAGTCGCCTGGGGAGGGAGCGTAGACCAGGTTCAAGCAGAACCCACTTCAGAAATGGTGAGTGCGGGGAGGGGCACCCTGAACTCCGAGACCAGCGGGGCACGCTTACAGATCGCCCACCTTCCCGCAGCAGCGGAAAGCCGTGACTGGAAGAGGTCACACGCCCCTCGGGGTCTTCTCCCCTCCCGGTCCCGGCCGCTACCTGGCCTTTCTCACCTGCCTGCGGAGCCCGAGTCCCCTAGAGCAAAGGCGAGGAGCAACAGCATGAGGATGTGGGCGGTCATCTCAGGGCAGGGAAGGTCAAGGTCTGGGAAACCAGTGGATGAAGCTGCCCCTTCGGGATGCCACACGGGCGCCTTCCCGGATAAACCTTCTGAGCGCCCACTGTGGAGTGTGAATCAGGGCGGGTCTCCACTTCCAGAGAAAACTGAAGCCAAAACTTCAGAGCGCAAGTGGCACACCACGCCAAAGGCAGGACTCGACCCGGACCCCTGCCTCCAGTACCGTGGTGAGGAGCCCTGCGTGTGCAGACCCGCCACGGCGCTACGCCCTAGACCCCCTTAAGACGTCGGAAAGTGGGGCGGGGCAGCTAACACCTGCGAATAGGGACAGAGTGTACTTCCTGGAAAGCGGATGGGGGCTGGGAAACGACTTCATCCACCCCACCTACGAGGAGCTGCCTAATGCACACGGCGAAGGGATACTGGAGTCTCCCTGGCCAGGGTTGCAGAGCAAAGACCAGCAATGTAGGACAAGTGGAAAAGGGGTGTCTGGCCCTAGCATAACCCGGAAAAAGAACTAATGTGCGGGTTGGGGCTGTGGCTCAGCGGTAGAGCACTCGCCTAGCATTTGAGGCACTGAGTTCGATTCTCAGCATCACATAGAAAAATACTGTGTATACCCAGAGCTAAAATACACACACACATAAAAGAACTAAGATGCAACAGGCGTCGTGCCCACAGGCGTAGGGTGTCCGCTGTACTGAAGCACTTGTAGCCAGGGCTATAAAAATTGTGCCAAGTGTCCTGGTCATCCAGGTTGAGTGGACAGTTCTGGGGTGGAAGGGCAGGTGTAGACGCCACGACGACAGTGAGGCAAAATGGGGAGCTATGAGGACAGCAGTTTCATCTCTGTGAAATGGATGAGTCCTGCTGCCTTAAAGCCGGTTTCCAGTGACCTCCATGGAAGGCAACTCCCCAAACCCAAGCTCCAAGCTCAGCTGGGGGAGGAAGCAGGGGCATACCCCCGCCAAGGAACCCTGTGCCCTCTCGACTCAGTTTCCCCAGCTTTTGAAGGATGGGCCCACTTGTTCCTAGTCCACCCTGCCTGGCTTGGCCTTGGAGGGTCCTGGACAGGAAAAAACAGCCAGGGAGGAACAATGTGGTGCTGGAAAGGGGTGGACAGGTTTCTGGGAAGCCTAAGGGCCAGCTCTGCTGGGAATCCAACCCCACCCTCAGCCCAGCAAAGCTACAGCAGAAGCCCTGCCCAGTGCCAGTACAAGAAGAGTAGGGACAAAGACCCTAGGAGAACCTTGGAGGGCAGAGACCCCAAGAGACCACAGGAGAGGAGCCAGAAGCCTGGAGAAACAGGATGGGGATGGAGTCCCAGACACCAAGTCCCTGTCCTCTAAGCTGCTCAGGCTGCCACCTCAGTATTTGTGAAGAGAACCCCAACCGGCTCTGCCCAGGACACCGAACCAGGTCCCAGCTGAGGATTTATTGGCGTAAATGCAACCATATAAAAACATAAGTTATGAAAAAACACAGTCACGATGTGCCCTCCCCATCCCCCCAGCCCAGGCCCCTAAAACCCCCTTCTGCAAGAGGGAGGGAGAGGAAGGGGGACCCCAAAATCGCCTAAGAACGCCGCAGCCCCTGGGCCTGTGCAGGGCCGGCCCGGCGAGGGCAGGAGAAAGCCGGTGTCGCCTCAGCGCATCCGGTAGTCGGTGGAGCAGGACAGTTCACACAGCTGGCCCTTGAAGTCCAGGTCAATGGTGAAGTCCAGGTCACGCTGTGGGGAGAGGGAGGCCATGAGGGGCAGGGCAGGTAGGGCCCAACTATGAGGTAGCAGCAGGATGCAGGCCTGGCATATTCCAGCGTCCCCAGCCCTCAGAGTAGGCTGTTATCCGCACCCTCTCCACGGGATCCTGCTTTTAGTCTGCCTCCACGCGGGTGATCCCAACTGACAGTCCCAACCCCAACATGTGCCCCAACTCAAGCGGCAGCTACAGCTGCACGTGGGCATCCTCAAGCCCCCAAGTCCCCAGCCAAGTCTGCCAGGGCTTAGAAACCGCTGGTCTCTGGAGTCACATTTCCCCATCATGACTGGGCCTGTTGGTAAGCTGTTTCTTCCTCCTTTTTAACTGGAAAATTTAAGCCCCTCTGTCCTCCAGCTAAACTTGATGGTCCCAACCACTGCCACCACTTCCCCTTCCTCTGAGCTTCCTGGAAGGTCCCACCCACACCCAGCTGGCCATGTTTGGCACAAAGTCACCAATGGTCCCTCCCAATGACTCCTCTTCTCTGTGTATCTGTCACTTTAATCTTAGGGGTTCTCCACCTGGACACCACTGTCATTGGGGCCAGATTCTTTGTTGTGAGTTGCGAGGACTGTCCCAAATACCGTAGGGACACAGCAGCATCCCTGGCCTCTAGCCCTGAGTGCCAGGAGCACTTCTCTAGTAGTAGTAGGAGACCAAAACTGTCTCCCTGTGGTGACATGCATCTTCTGGGGGATAGAGGGCAGCACAGACCCTCCCTATGGATCACCAGGTGTGACCTTGGGCTGCTCCCAGCCAGCCTCACGCCCCAGAGCCCTGGATGGACGTGTCCAGTCCAGACCACTCCTCCGACCCCAGACTCCAGAGCCTTCATCCTCCCAGCCTCAGACTGGCCATGCTGGGCCTCCCAATGGTGTCCCACACCTGTCCCCAGACCCAAGTATTGGCTGATGACTCCATCTTGCCAGATGCTCAGAAGGAAAAAGGGAAGAAAACCCCCAAATCTGCCTTTTCTCTCTCATATCCCATACCCCAATGGTGACCACTGGGTAGGAAGCCCTGGCATCTCCACCTCAGGCCACCTCTCGCCCTGACCCCACCTCCAGCTTGACAGAGGCCTCCTCATCTGGCGCATACCACATCGATGTCTCCCTTATCAAGAATGGGGCCCTCAGCCTTATCAAGTCTGGGTCACCAGGACCTGGATTGATAGGCACTCAACAAAATCCTACTGTGTAGGTGGGCTCAGGGGCATGGGGACCCGCGCCCTCCAGATCCCCCAAGCCTCACGTTGTTCTTGGCATTGGGCCGCATGCCGATGGTGCCGAAGATCTCCTCTCCCGTCTTCACCGTCAGGTAGTCCTCCATGTAGAACACTGTCTGCTTCCAGTGCGTGTATGGGGACTCGGGGCCTGGGGGCGGAGGTGGGTCAGCCACACGTGGCTAGCCTTGGCCCACTGCCCATTCCCATCCTGGAGCCTTGAATTCTGCCTGGATACCCAACCCCATGACAGGATACTGCATGCTGACCATGGTCAGCACTGGCCACAAATCGCTTTATCCCCACCAAACCTTGGAGACAGGGAATGTTGTCTACATTTTGTGAGTAAGGAAACGATGGCA
Organism: Sciurus vulgaris; assembly: GCF_902686455.1. Taxonomy (NCBI): domain Eukaryota; kingdom Metazoa; phylum Chordata; class Mammalia; order Rodentia; family Sciuridae; genus Sciurus; species Sciurus vulgaris. The sequence goes on along the minus strand of NC_136478.1, from coordinate 61,280,300 downwards.
CAGCACCCAGGTCACTCCTAAGCCAGCATTGGAAACGGGGCTGAGGGTTCCCTCTGCTCACTTCCATCACACATAAACCTCAAGGCTGGCCAGGGACCACCCGCCTGCCCCCACCATGGTAGGCCCTCACTGGTGGAGAAGCCGGTCCTCTTGTGGCAGCGGGTGAACTCGATGTTGAAGTAGGCCACCAGTGCGTGCACGTAGTCGTTCCGCTTCACTTGCAGACAGAAGGGGGAGGTGAAGGTCAGGTCCTCCACCTTCACGGTGTAGATGTCCACCTCCTGTGTGACAGGGCCCATGAGCTCCACGCCTGCATAGAGCCATGCCCTGGGGGCTTCCCCTTCCCCGCTGGTCTTCCTGGGCTGACTCCGGCCTCAGCTCATTCACTTCTTATCCTGCCTGTTCCTGCTCCCCAACATCCAGTCCAGTGATCAGACACAAAACCTGGGGCATCTATCAGAGTCCTTGTCCCTTTCTCACATCCAGACTCTAACCCTGTCCAAAACCCACGTATTCCCTCTGCACTGCCTGGCCAGGCACCACCACCTCCTCAGCAGTGGCAGCCTAATGGGCCACTGCTTCTGCCTTTACTCGCCATGGCCAGTTCTTTACAGATCGGCTGATGTGACCATTGAAGACAATAACAATCTAATCATGTCAAATCCCTGCTGAGAACCCTCCCAGAGTCCCACTGTTCTCAGGGGACTGAGAACTGGCTGGTGGGGTCCCTGCCTTCCCTGTCTCTTCCTCCTCTAATGAGCATCCTCCCAATCCACACCAGCCCTCCTGGTGTTCGCTATCTGTGGTTCCCTGTGCAGTCTTGGCTCACTTGTGGCCCTGGCTTCCTGTGCCATCCACACGTGCTGCATTCCAGCTGCCTATGGAGGGACGGCCCGCTGTGTGCAGTGCTGGTGAGGCCCCCCCCGTTCTACACCTGGCTCGCACGGCAGGGCTCAAAGATTTTTAACAGTTGAAGTGGCTTCTCTGGGCCTCTAGCACCACCTTTGGTGGACATGCCAGGCAGGCTCAGAGGTCCCAGGGTGATGAGCAGATGATGGCCCTTCTTTGGTTCCAACCCTGGGAGACATAGCCCCCTACCTTTATGAGACAGGCATTGGTGACCAGCTGCTTAGGGTCCACCACATCCACTAGGGGCTCCTTGATGGCCACATCTTTGATGCAGGACATATCGAAGCCGTACACGTTCTCCCACCCTGGGGAGGCAGGTGGGGAGGAGGGGTGAGCCGACAGAAGCCCAGGACATGGCCTCACCTGGCCCACCCCACCAGCAACTTGGCCCTGAGCTCACAGTGGATCTTGTAGTCTTTGTACTGCCGGTCCTCGATGGCCGTCACATACAAGGTGGCCCGGTCTGGGAAGATGAGGCCATCTGGTGCCTGCAGAGGGGTGGAGTAAGCACGAAGGTGGGGGCTGTGCCAGCACTGCCCTGGAACCTCACTGATTTGGTGCCTGTCCACCCCATGCGCCCACCATGCTCTGAGCCCCTATTGCCTCCCACCTAGACTCCTCAGTTGCCCTCCCTGTTACCCTCACCCAAGGCTATTGCTCACAGGGTCGTAAGAGGGCACCAGAGCACCCAAGGGATCCTCAGAACCTCCTGGAACTTCCTAGAGGAAAACATGTGGGGACCCAAAAACGCCCTGCAAGATGTATACCTGCCCTACCACCTCTCTCCTCCGATTTCACCTCCTACTGCTCTTCTGTCCTCTACTCTGCCTGGTGAGTGCACTTTGCAGTGGCTGTACCCTCTGCCCAGAATGCTCTTCTCCCAGTCTTCCTTCAGTCTCCTCTCCTGCTTTGACCTGAGTGCTGGGACCCACTCCCTTTGCTCCGCCACGGTTTTCTTCTGAGTACTGACTCCTTTCTGACGCTCTCTCCTCCCTGTCATTGTCAGACCTGGTTTGTGCTGCTGCCTTTCCAACACGTATGCAATCAAGCCTTGATGCAATCCTCTATTGGAAACACTTGGTGTGGTTTGGATTTTCTCTCTGGACACCAGCCTATGGGACCTGCACCTGCCTGCCCCACCTGGGGCCTCACCAGCCACTTGTCACGGGCGTAGAGCACAGTGTTGAGCATGGACTCATAGAAGAGGCAATAGCCCATCCACTCGCTGATGATGATGTCCACCTTCTCCACGGGCAGCTCCACCTCCTCCACCTTCCCCTTGATGATGGTTACCACTGCAGGGTGGACAGAGGTGACCACAATCAACCCCAGGGAGGCCAGCCAGCTCCCCTCCCTCCAGAGGTCTACAGCCTGGGACCCCACCTGGGGCAGACCTTGCCTTCAAGAGAAAGGGCTGGGGTTAACTTGGGACATCTTCAAAAACCTTAGCAGAACCATAACATCTTAACTATATTCATACTATTACTCTGAGCTTTTTTTGCATTGCCCTTGCACATGCATGCTAAATACTCTACCACTGAATTGCAACCCAAGCACTCACTCTGGACATTTTTGAGGCAGAAATAGACATTTTATATGACCTGGGTATCAAGTGAAGAATCAGTGGGTCCTTGCCTTAAATGGAAAGTATATTTAAAGCTGAGTGATGGGTACTTGTGGCTGCATTATGGCAGTCTCTTAAGCCCTCTTCCCCTCCCACGGAAAAACAAGAGCTGGGGATGTAACTCATGGCAGAGTGCTTGCCCAGCACACACCAATCCTGGGTTCAATCCTCCAGTACTACAAAAGCAAACATAACAAAAACACCCCATCACTCCAGTTCCCAGAAGGTTACACATCTGGAAAACCTGTCACCTTCTCAGGTCCCCACTACATGTCCCTGCTGACAGGAACACCAAGGCATTTGGCAATGTGAATCCAACACATGACCTCATACTTTTAACCCAAGAATTCTACTGTTGACTTCACACAAACACTAGTTTGGATGCGAAAGGACAATATGTGCTGAGGGGCAGAAACCTTCAGAGAAGGTTACAAGCCCATAGCAGACTGATTAAAAGAGCTGGGTAAGTGTGGATGGAGCAGTTGTCACAAAGAAGTGCCTCTACATCTTGAAATGTATTAAACTACACAATAAGCAGGAAAAAACAAACAAAAACCCAAAGAGGAACAGACTTGTATGAAATGCTATTTGTGGCCAGGCAGGGTGGTATATGCCTGTTATCCCAGTTAATTGGAAGGCTGAGGCAGGAAGATCCCAAGTTCAAACCAGCCTCAGCAAGATCCTATCACAAAATAAATAAAAGAGGTAGTATATAGCTCAGAGGTAAAGCACCCCTGAGTTGAATCCCCAGTCCTGGGGTGGGGGATGCTATTGGTGTAAAAACTATGCAGGTGAACGCAGAAGCATTTACACATATAGCTGCTTGTAGGTATAGACGTCTCTGGAAGGCAGTATTTATAAACTCAGAGGACAGCCGAGGGGCCCAAGGGAGACTTCCCACAACTCTATAACTCATTCAAGAAATTAGAAGACACTTTCTACCCTAATTTTAAGAATGAGGTGCTAGAGCCAGGCATGGAGTGCATGCCTATAATCCCAGCAACTAGGGAGGCTGAAGCAGGAGGATCACAAGTTCAATGCCATCCTCAGCAACTAAGCTAGACCTTCTCAAAAAATAAAAAGGGCTGGAATGTGGCTCAGTGGTAAATTGCCCCTGGATTTGCTCCTCGCTATCCCCAGTGAAAACAAAACAAATAACCAACTCAAGAATGAGGCACTAAGCTTGCAACTTTGAAACAGATTCTCAGGCTGCTGGCAGCCTAGAAAAGCAAAGGTAAGGAGCAGTCATGATCTCCCACTTCTTTCCTGAGGGCCCTGGGGAAGCTGGAATCTCCCACTCCATCCCCACAAACCCATTCTCTTCCTGGGCTCACCATGGTCTAACTTGTTGGCTTTGACGATCTTCACAGCATAATCAGAGATACTGGAACACTCGATCTGAGGGCCCAGGAAGAAGGGAGGGTGAGACCCCCCCAGTTCCATCCTTGGCCCCCAACCCCCTCCATCCAGTCCCTGAACCCCCATGGGCCCCCTCTCTGTCCCCCAGGCCCAGGCCCACCCAGTGACCTAGGAGACTTACCCCAATGACCTTTCGAGCCCCGGCTTTGGCAGCAAACATGCAGAGGATTCCTGTGCCCGAGCCCACATCCAGGACCACCTTGTCCTTGAAGAGGTGCCGGTTGTGAAACATGGAGTTGCGATATGTGAGGGTACGCACCTCATCCTTCAGCATCTCCTGCGGACAGGGGATACAAAGCCGTTGTGAGGAGGCCACATCCTCAGTTGGAAAACAGTGCCCTGGCCTCCAACACACTGACAAGTACACAGGGCCAGACCTCAGACCCCTTGCAAAAATCATTGCTCTTTTGTGCCTATTTCTCTACTTGTAAAATCAGACTCAATGAACCAAACTCCCAGATCTATCATTGCCACCTAAGCCCCAGTGATCCAAAGCTTTAAAAACTCCTCAGTAAAACTGCACACTTAAGGTGATAATTTTATGTTAAGTATATTTTAGTACAATTTTTATTTTGCAGTGCTGAGCATGGAACCCAGGGCCTCATACATGCTAGGCAAGCACTCTACCACTGAGCTACACCCCTAGTCCCCAACTATAAAGTTTACAAAAGGCTGCAGAAGGGAATGGTCATTTCTTAGAATGCCACTCCAGCTGTATTTGGGAACTTCATTCTCAATGGAAAGTGACTAGGAAGCCCTCAAGGCACTAGCAGTGGGGGTGCAGCCCCCGTGCCAGTCACTAGAGGGCGGCAGAGGCCCACAGGCCCTGACCTCCAGCTGAGGTCTTTGGCATGCAGGCGCATGCGTGTTCCCATCCCTGCTGCTGGAGAGCGGCCCGCAGAAAGCCAGGCTAACCTAGGTCTCCAAGGCAACGGCGACCTGTGTTGTGGGCCTCGCAGGCGCAGTAGAGGGGCAGAGGAATGGCAGGATGCCGAGGGAGGGCGTGAGCATGCACGGAAAATTAACTTCCACCCCTCCAAAACCCCCTAAAGATTCATCAGCCATAGGGGCAGTCCACACTCACCTCATGGATGCCAAAGTGGGCATAGGAGTCAAAGTAGTAGTCTTTGGACGTCATGTCCTCAGCATTGGGCTTCTCACTGCTTTCTGCCTGACCACAGGAAACCTGGGAGAGGGCGAATGGCAATGTGGGTCAAATCTGGGCCCACCACAGCCTCTTAAACCTCTGGGTCCCTGTTTTCCCCTGAGAGTATTATAGAATTCCCAGTCATACCAGGTCAACACTACAGCCCCCGCCTGCCATCTTTCCTCCCTGGGAACCCCCACACCTAACAACCCCATTTTCCACTTCCAGGACCCACCCCAGAGCACCATCCAGGGGAGTACCCCGATACCTCAGCCACGCCTACCATCTCTCCAGACTCTCTGCCCCCGTTTCTAGCTCAGCCCACAGCTGGGGAGGGGAAGGGAAGGCAGAATTGGGGCAGACACAGGGAAGGGCAAAGGGGGGCTGGAGATGGAGTTAAGGAAGTAGCCACAGTATTGGGGGGGGCCAGCTGGGGAGTACCTGGAGGGGCTTGTACTAAGTGTTTTGTGGGCATGGGATAAATTGGTTTGAAGCAAGAGGGATCATGGTTAGGCCTCTGGGAAGGACCAGATGTGTGGCAAGATGTATTTATGTGGAGGTGGGGAGGGGTCTCACAAAAGGATATTTACTTCTTCAAGAGGCGGCTGGAGGCTCATCCCATTAGCCAAGGTGGCTACAAAATTCTAGGAGAGAGTAACAGGGAGAAAGGATTAGCTACTGGGAGTGGCTGGGGGAGGGCCGGGCCAGGGGACCAGGCTCTTTGGGGCAGTGGGTTTCCTGCAATTCTGCTCTTCCTTCATGGGGAGTGGAGGCAGAGGGAACAAGCTAAGCGGCTGGGCTGTTTTCAGGAAGGGATGGGAGAGGTGGAGGGAGAAGTAAGGGGGTCTCCTATCCCAGCTGTGGCTGGAGAGATGGCGGCCCACCCCATGTTGCCCCTCTCTGGCCAGGCAGCTGACCACATACCCGCCCCATCCAGACAAGAGGAACTGGCACAGCTAGGCACATGGGCACTGCCAGCTGTCACTCCCCCTCATCACCTAATCCCCCCAGATTAGGTGACACTTCCTGACATACACCCCCATCCTGGGTGCCATGAATAGCTGGAGGGAGAGGGCTGGCAGGGAATGTACTCTGGGCACCTGCCACCTCTGCAAACCAGTCTCTTGTCTGAGAGGATTCCAGAAAAGAGGTGTGGCACATAGGCACCCCCACCACAGCTGGTACCCCAGAGGCTGGCTCCTGTCTTGGATTCAGGAAGCCTAAAGTAAGCCAGCTAGAACCTGTCTCCTCATCATTACCCCCTCCTAGAAGGCTGCATCCCAGGACCCAGCCTGTCTCAGGAGCCTCTGGGAAATGACAGGGCTCCAGAATGTGCCTTGGGAAATCAGAGTCCATATCCTCCATTCACACACCCACCCCAGGCCCTGAAGTCAGGTGTGGGGCCAAGTAGAAGCAACCTCTGGGAAAATATTTACCGTATTCATACAGTCCCTGGTGGTGGTTGTGGGGGTGGGGGGAACGACATGACTAACAGGGAAACACTCAAAGGGTGACCCCTGGGAGCTGCCCCCAATGGCATGTGGCATGTGTCTCAAGAACTGACCTCCCCATCCAGAGAATGTTACAAGATAAAGGGCAGAAGGACAAAATTCCATTGATTATGTCTCTTTGTGACCACCAACCAAAGCTTCAAGAAAGGCCAAATGGGCTGGGGATATAGCTCAGTTTGTAAAGGGCTTGCCTGTCAAGCACAAGGCCCTGGGTTCAATCCTCAGCACCACAAAAAAAAAAAAAAAAAAAAAAAAAAAAAAAAAAAAGAGAAAAAGAAAAAAGAAAAGCCAAGTCACAGGCCATGACCTGCTGGGCTTCAAGCCCCTCCTCCAGTTCTCTCAAACCAGTGAGGGGCCTGTAAGAAGGGAGGCTGCTGAGGGGATTTCTCTCTAGGGCCCATTTCTCAATACCATGGATACCACCATCAGACAACCTACCCCTGGCTCAAGAAGGCTTGAAACACAATACTGGACCCTCCCCCACAGGGCTGCACAAGAACCAAATCTCACTGGAAACCATTTTAGGCACCAGCCTCAGGACCCCCACAGGACTTGGGGAAGTGGGAGGTCCCACACTCACGAGTGCCACAGGGAGAGAAAGGACTCCAGGAGGAGGCAAAGCCTGCAGCCTACATACATATTTAACCCACCACAATTCCTTCCCTCCCTTTGCCCATCTGAGAGGGCTCCAAACAGAAGGTGGGTTTTGGGCCACGCCCCATGAAAAAGATGTCCCTCCCACATCCTCAGAAATGGCCACAAGGGGGTGCAAGGCACCTTATCGGGAAGGATCTCTACTGTCTAGATGCCCCACCACCACCCAAAGGGAGGTCACAGGGGCATGCCCCATCCCCCGTGCCCTCCAGCTCCTAAAGCCCCAGACCGGGGAGAATCCAGGGAAAGAAAAGGGGAAGGTTGGGGGAACCAATTTTTCGTCTTCCTTCTATCCCACAGTTGGGGTACATGAAACATGGACCGGTGCCCCAGCAGAAGCCCCCAGACCCTGGAAGGGGGTTGCTGAGAGTCGAGAAGCACTGCCTTTCCCAAGTCTCCCTATGTCGTCTCCCCAGACAAATCCTGGCCCAAGGTGAGAGTCCGGGCCCCTAAGGAGCAAGGCTGGGGACCTAAGAGGGAGGGTCGCAGCTTCCTCCCCGCCCCCCCGGGCGCCCCTCCCCCGGTCGGGGGCGGGGCCTTTGTCCTGCACGTGGAGCCCGCCGGGCCACCGGGATCGGCACACCCCCTCCCTACCCACCGCGCCGAGGCCACGTGGGGGCTCGGCCGGAAGCGCCCCCAGCCCTCCTCCACGTGGGAGGGGGGGATGAGACCCTCAGTTCGGCAGGGTGATGAAAGCCCTGAAAGCTAAGAACCCCCCCGCGACACTCAAACGATATCCCTGGATCTGGGACATGCGGCGCTCCCTCAGTAAGGTTGGGGACCTTTAGCCCTAATTCGCCGATTTGGGGCCCCTTCCCCACAACGGAGGCACAAAACACCGACCCTAAACCTTCTCCCGCCCCCAGCGGCACTCCCGGCACTCACCTCCATGATGCAGTTCGCGGCCTCGGCTGCCGCCATCTTCACCCGCAACTACTCCTCCTCCGGCCGCCGAGACCCCCCCCTTTCTCCTCACTCCCCCGGGACCGCCTTATACCGGAGGGTCCACGGCCCGCCCACCGCAACCCCGCCAGGAAGTCTCATTGGCAATGGAGGCGGCCCGTCTGAAAATATCGCGTAGTAATTGGACGGAGAAAACGCCTATCAAATGTCAGGGGCCCACCCAGCTCAGCGTTCCCAGCCCCGCCCCCTGAAGAAGACTGGGATGGGCAACGTTGCCTGTCTATTTCAAGAAGCCCTTCTGGTGATTGGGCAAAGGCAACCAGAAGCTCCCGCCCCTCCACCTCCAGCACCGCCTCAAAGTTTCCCAGCGGGCTCCGCGCTGAGCGGACGTCTTGAAACAGAATTGTCCATTGCTAAAATGATCCGCCTCTTGAGCACTGCTATTGGTTTAGCAAAAGGTGACGTTACGAGGTCTTTGGCCAGCCCTCCCCAAGTTTCTGGTCTCAAGAAGAACACGGCAATTGGTTCACCAGGAGGGAGGACAGGTCATTAGGCACCAGCAATTGGCTCAAACAAACTGTCACTCATCGTCCATTTGGCGGATTCTCCCAGTCCAGGGGGAAAGAAGGGCACTTGTGCACATTCACCTAGAGGGAAAAATTGAAGTACTGTAAAGGCCAAGAACGAGGGAGGGCTTGTCTGGTGCTCCGCAACATGTCGGGAATGAGAATAAAACGTCAATGCAATTAACCTCGAGCCCACCACTTAACTTCCAAGTTTTTAAAACCCATCGCCTCCTCTCTAGCCGCTTGGCCTTTGCCGAGACCCTCCCACTGCAGGGAACACCCACCTCCCTTTGTCTGGTCAACTCCTATACGTCAGGGTACAGTTCAGACACCCCCTTCTCTGGGAAGCTTTCCTTGATCCCGAGGGAAAAAAAAAAACTACTAGTTGAATAAAAACGACTGCATAGGGTTGACTTCGTGAACCCTGCCTCTTATGTCTCCTTACGCAATACTGCCGTCAGTCCAAACTTTTCTCCAGTTCCTGAATCAGCCTTTTCCGTTGAGTTAGGCATCTGCACAGGCTATACTCCCTGTCATGCTTCCTTCCTGGCAAACTCCTAGCACTTTAAGATTTTCAATATGATCTTTGTTATTCTTCTTGTTTGGTACCAAGGAGTGAATCCAGAGGCGCTTAACCAATGAGCCACATCCCCAGCCCTTTTTCGTCTTTTTGAGACAGTCTCGCTAATTTGCCTAGGGCTTCCCTAAATTGCTGAGGCTGGCTTTGAACCTGCGATCCTCGTGCCTCCTCCTGAGCCGCTGGGATTACAGGCATGCGCCAGCGCACCCAGCCCAATATGACTTCTTTAGTAGTTCTTTGACACCCCTCCACCGTCACTTCCCTCACAGCCGCCCTTCTTCCCTGCCCCAAATCAGAACAATCCCACTTCCCATCCAGTCACCTCGTCACATCTGTTGGCCATTACCTCCTACAGCCTCTCAGTGCCGAGCCCCGCCCTCCTGCTCCTGATTTGGTGGATAATCTCCCTCCTAGGTCACTAACCTAGGCTCCACCTGGCCTCTCTACCTCTAGTCTCCCCCACCCTCATTCATTTCCCCAGAATAGACCTTCCCCAGACTCCAAGCACCCAGAGGTAAATTTTATTCCTGAAGCTAGGTGTTTGCTGGCCCTTCATCTTTTGGCCTCAAACATCCCCCAATCACTGCTGCCTTACTGATACCGTCCTAGTTTTGTGGGGAACCACGCATACATATTTCCATATCATTATAAAGGCCCCTTTTCTTTGGGAAGCTAACTCTTGGCCATCAACACAAGCTCCATTACCAACGTCAATAAATACAGCACATGCTGACTGAGAGAGCTTATAGGTGCTGGCCATTCTTGGAAGTTAAACACATGTAATCCCCTCAGCAGCCTACTGAGGCAGGTACTATTATATTCCATCCATTTCACAGATGAGGAAATAAGGCACAGAGCGGTAAAGTGACTTAGACCATAGCTGAAGTTGGGCCCGGTGGTGCACACCTGCAATCCCAGTGACTCAGGAGGCTGAGGTAGGAGAATGGCAGTTTGAGCCCAGCCTCAGCAATTTAACAAGACTCAGAGTCACTCAGTGAGACTGTCTTAAAATAAAAGGACTGGGGATGTAGCTCAGTGATAATGTATTGCTGGGTTAAATCCCTCCTTCCTCTAAAAAAAAAAAGAATGTAGCTGAATATGGTGGTGCATGTAATCCCACTCTTCCAGAAGCTCACAAGTAGGAGGATCACAAGTTCAAGGCCAGCCTGGGCAGCTCGGTGAGACCCTGTCTCAAGACAGGGAAAGAAAAAAAAAAAAAAAAGCAAACTGGAAAAATAACACAATTAAACTGACCAAGGAGGGCTGAGGGCACAGCTCAGTGGAAGAATATGTGCTTGGCATGTGCAAGTCAGTGGGTTTGATTGCTTGCACCTCCTACAAATAAAAATAAATTGCTCAAGAAATGGATGTTTGTTTACAGTTTGAGAGTTGACACAAAAGCACCTCAGCTGGGAACATGCACATCGGGCAACGCAAATTTTTTGCAGCCCTCTGTAAGTGTGGTCCTGGAGGATCACAAAAGCATTAACTTTGGGGTTACAAATAAATTTTAGCAAGTAGGTGAATTTGCAAACATAGGATCTGTGACTAGTAAGAATCAACTGTATAGGATTCTTATGCATTTCCAAACATTCTGTGAAGGGAGATATGGTCATAAAAAGGTGAGAAGCTGCCAGTGGCCAAATCACTGAAGAGAAACCAGGAACAAGGCTCAAAGGTATAAGGAGAAAGACCAGAGGAGGGTGTCCTAGATGACTGTAATTTTCTTGTGGAACCAGTTGGTAAAACTCCATGACTGTCAACGTAGGACTGGCTGAAACAGCCAAACTTTGCAATAGGAGAAAAAATGTAATTCGCTGGACTCATAGTTACAAAAATCCTTAAATATGTTGCATGACAACATATGTTGTATATGTTGCATAGACAACAGGTTCCTGTCAAAGTTCTAAATAAATATTTTCTAGAAAAAAATAAATGGGCTCTTTCCTCAATTTATAAACCACAGAAAGCTCTAAACCAAATCTCTCCTACTGAGAACTTCAGGGCCATAGGGCTGAAGACGTAGCTAAGTAGAAGAGTGCTTGCCTAGCATGAGCGAGGCTCATGAGAAAAAAACCAAACCCATTTTAGTTCTCCAGTGAAAGAACAAGCAATTGAATACTTTTAAAAGCTTTTAATATGAAAAGTTTTCAAACAAATTCTTTTTGGTAAAAACAGGTAAAGGCAGCCACCACCCCACAGCCCTGAGTGGAAGAAGAAAAGTTGAAAAAGCAAATGAAGAGGGTAGGGGCATGAGGTCCAATCTTGTAGCAGCTTCTGAGGAAGATCTCAGTCCAAGGGTAAATTCAAGTCCACAGGTGAAACAGCCAGGATGCCCTCCTGGAGGGGAACAGTGGCAGAGTCCTGTGAGCAGGGAAGGTGGCCTCTACTCCCTGAAGCAGCCACATCAGCCCAGTGAGATGATAGACAGGGGAGGAGGGCAGACACGGGGTTGGGGGGCAGAATACTGGGATTATATGATTAAGAGCTATGTGTGATTGTGTGAGGTGTGATTTGCTGATTCCAATCCCCTGAATAAGGACTTTTCCTATTGGCCCATAAAACTGGATAATGACAAAACCCCATGAGGTTTTTGTGGGGTTTAAGCGGGATCATTCCTTTGAAATACTAGGTCGAGTACCTAGCCTCACCCAAGCTTACCTGTTATCATTCCTGTGAAAAACAAACAAAAAAACCCGACTTTAAAAATAAACCAGCTTCATTGCTGAGCTCAACACTTATATCCAGTCCCTTTGGTATCTGCCTGAGGTCTGAAAGGTATCTCCTCCTTACATGGACTTCTGATCATTCCCAACTTGACCTCAAGCTTGCTCCCCACCCCTGTGCCCACCTTCCCGTTGCAGAACCCAGAGGTAGTCCTGCAGCTGCTCCGCCCAGCATCCTTGGCCCAGTCCCCACATTCAGCCCTAGCCAAACCTGTCAGCTCTCATCTCCTTGGGCTTATTTTTGTCCTGGTACCCTACAGTCTGTTCCCCCAGCAGCCAACAGAGGGAGCCAATTAACAAGGAAATCAGAAACGTCCCTCCACTGAGCCCTTGGACCCTTGTGAGTCAAAATCCAAGTTCTCACAGGGACCACAAACCAGGCAGTGTCTGGATGTCCCTCCTGCTCTCATCTCTTGCACTCTCCCACTTGCTCATCCTGCTCCAGTCCTAAAGGCCTTCTGTCCCTGCTCCTGAAACATACCCGTCCAGCTCCTGTCACTCTGGGAAGCAACTGTTACATTCTGAGATACTGGTACGGTCCTTCTCCCACTGAATCACCACAGCAACCCAGAAGGCAAGTAACTGAGATGATGCTCACTGATCCAGGGGGCATACTGATGCTCAGGCAGATGGGGACAGCTGACAAGGTCACAAAGCCAACATGCCAGACCCCAAACCCATTCTAAGACAGCACTGGAGACAAATCCATGAGCAAATACAAGGTTAGAGTCCTGGTCTTCTGAAACAGATGTTAGAGAGAGGGGAAGACAACAGACAAAAATCTAGAAGAAAGTACGTGCAAACCCATTCCATGTATTAAAGGTGCTGAGTGCTGTGGAAGGACAAGTTAAGACATGAAGGGGGAAGAGGACTGGGGTGAGGGGAGGTGTCTGTGGTTTTAAACGAAGGTCACAGGCTAGGGATGTGTCTCAGTGGTAAAGCATGTATGAGACCCATGTTTGATCCCCAGCACCACAAAAAATACATTAAAAAAAAAAACAACAAATAGCTGGGCACGGTGGTGCACGCTTGTAATCCCAGCAGCTCAGGAAGCTGAGGCAGGAGAATCTTGACTTCAAAGCCAGCCTCAGCAACAGTGAGGTGCAAGGCAACTCAGTGAGACCCTGTCTTTAAATAAAATACAAAATAGAGCTGGGGATGTGGCTCAGTGGTTCAATGCCCCTGAGTTCAATCCCAGGTAACAACAACAAAAAAAGAACAAATAAATGAGAATCAGGGCAGGCCTCACTGGGGGTGATATAGGAGCACACCATTAGGAGCAGGAGAGCCAGGCAGGGGAGGGGCTGCTCCAGGGAGGGGCACTCAGACAGGCACCACTGGAGAGACAGATGGTAACCATGTAATCACAGACTGCATCAGTGGTTTAAGCCAGGCACAGCATCTGCACACGTCACCACAGTGCCTGGTGTACAGAGGTACTCAAAAACCACCGAACGAAATGGTGGTAGAGCTAGGAGCTGTGTGGGTCGCGAGGAACCCAATCTGCCCTCCCCCATTATATTACAGTTGGGTAAAGTGAAGCCCAGAGAGGCTTTGGTGGCTCACCCAGCCCCCTTGGGCCTGGATCCAGGGCGCAAAGCTGTGCACGTGCTCCACGCTGAGTCCAGCCAGGGTGCCCCCGAGTCGGGCCACCCGCCGGCTTAGCTCCATGGCCAGAGCCAGGCGGGCGAGGGGTTCCGGGGAAGGTGGTGGGGGCCCAGGGCATGGAAACGAGGGACTTGTGCGGTTTGGGCGAGGGCTGCCCTCCCGGCTGGAGAAGAGCTCCACTAGGCGGGCGAAAGAGCCTGCAGACAGGCGGGCCAGCTTGCGACGAAGGGCTGGGTCAGAGGCCAGCTGTGGGATGCAGAGGGGAAGAAGCAGAGTAAGCCTCAGTAGCATTCTACTAGATAGGGGCCTGGGGTGGTTGTTTTCTAGTTTGGGCCAGTTCTAGATGCTAACACTAAGCCACAGCCCCATCCATCATATAAACCAATCATGAACCAGATAATATGGTTTGGATCAAACTGCTCCCAAGAAGCAGATTAGAATCTACTTGAGATGCTAAGCCACGCCCTGCCTAGTTCTTAACAGCCAATTAGAGTGAAGCCCTACTTTAGGGGGTTTCCAGAATGCTAATGTTTTAGTCACAACCTCAGTGGGCTTCTCTAGTGTCCTGTGGGCCAGGACCTATGAAAATTTCACCCGCCCTCTGCCATATAATTAATGTTACAGAACTATATACATTGCCCAGGCTCCCGAGCCAATCAGCTTTCAGGATACAACCACAGGCCACGCCCTCTCCAGCTGTCCATTTTCCCCACATTCTAAGTGATCTACTATAGTGAATCACATATTATTACTGTTATTATTATTATTAGAGTAGTAGTAATAGCACCCCCACCACCACTAGGGATTGAATCAGGGGTGCTTAACCACTGAGCCACATCCCTGGCCCTTTCTTTCTTAAGTTTTTTATTTTGAGACAGGGTTTGTCTAAGTTGCTTAGGGCCTCACTAAGTTACCAAGGCTCGTTTTGAACTTGCAATTCTCTTGCTTAGCCTACTACTGAGTTGCTGGGATTACAGGGGTACACCACCTTGCCTGACTTAATCAGATTTTAGATTCATGCCCACACGCTCATTCTCTTACTTCCCCAAACTGGCCCAAACTCTCCTAGATGATTTTCCTTTCCTTTCCTTCCCTTCCCTTCCCTTCCTCCATCCCCTCCCTTCCCTTTCCCTGGATTGAACCCTGGGGTGCTTGATCACTGAACCAACATCTCCAGCCCTTTTTATTTTAAGACAAGTTCTTACAAGGTTGCTTAGGGCCTCATCAAATGCTGAGGCTGGTCTCGAACTTGTGATCTTCCTATTTCAGCATCCCGAAGCACTGCACCACTAAGGCTGGCTCTCTTGGATCATGTTTCTGATGGCCACATCCCCTACATTTAGGCAATGCCCCTCTAACAGCCAGTAAAAACCACTTGTCATTCAACCCTTCACTGGAGCCCTGTCCCACTCCTGATCATCCAAAAGAAAATGCAGATCTAGCTTTGGGTCCCAGTTCCCCACTGTCCCATAACTCATGTCCTCACTAAGGTATGAAAAGAGGCCTGACACCTTCTGGTTGATGACTTCTGCCTCTTCTTCCAGCAAGGTCACCAGCCTTCGCAGCAGGGCTTCCTTCTCTGTGGGTGGCGGACCCTGTAACTCTGGGGCAGAACAGAATTCAATTTGGGACAGAACCCTGGCTGCCCTCCTACTAGCATCGTTCTCTAGAGCTTCTCTGAATCTCACCTGGGCTTGGGGGAGATCTCAGTTGCTCTTGGACCAGCTGTTCCAGCCGCTGGGCCACCAGGGCATAGAAGTCTGGAGTCGCTGGACCTGAAGTAAAAAGTCAGTGACTTTTGATCTCCAAGACATTGGAAACTTATGGATTTTCTCTTTTAAGCCACCTTGCCAGTTAGAAATGATTTCCTTCTTTGTGGGGGAGGGTACTGGTGATTGAATTTAGGGGCACTTTTCCACTGAGCTACATCCCCAGTTCCTTTTTGTTTTGCTAAATTGCTGAGAGTCTTACTAAGTTGTTGAGGCTGGCCTTGAACTTGCAATACTTCTGCTTCAGCCTCCCAAGTTGCTGAGATTACAGGCATGCACCACTGTTTCAGGCTAATGGTTTCCATTTTATAATGGGGTAAAATGAGGCCCAGTGAGAAAACTTGACAAAATATGCCAAAATCCTTAACATAATAAGGATAACATAATCCATTTTACCATGTCCCCCAACCGAACTTAGAATTTCGGACCTGATCTGAACTTTGAAGATTAATCCATCCAAGGAAAGCAAATATATGCTATTTCCACCCTATCCCTTGCCCAGTGCAAATATCATTAATTAATTACAACACTCATCTTCCTAGCTGCAATTCCTATTCATGCTAATATTCCCAATAGCCATTACTAATCTATCCAGGCTCACATATGAGACAAAATCTACTGGTCACTCTTGCTCATGTCTGATGACCCCCTACCCCATTCTGATTCTGCCACTGTAAAAACAGAGGATCAAATAGCCAGGGAGTTGTGATTGAAAACTAGGTCTCCATTCTCTCTATTAGGGATAATAGGAGCTTTCCTAGGGATCAATGGGAGGAGGGTAACAACTAGTTAGAAAGGGATCAAAATTTCATTGAATTAACAGAAATACAGGTGGGAGAGGGGGTAGGACAGATGGTTAGGGTTGGTACTAGAGATTGCACACTGCTCCCCCTTAGCTAAGTGAACTCAAACTAGTACCTTATCCTGCCTACACTTTAGGAACCAAGGCTTCTTTCTGGCTGTGTCTGTTTCACAGGTGATATGGGGAAATCTCTTACCAGGTTCTGAACCATAGCAGGGGCGGAGGGGCAGGGAACAAGGCCGAGGGGACTCAGGGGGAGCTGCTCCTCGACCCAGAGGACAGGGAAGACATCTTCGAAGGCGACTCAGGAAGTCTGTTGGCTCCTCTTGGGCAGGGCTCCTAGGAAGGAGGATCTGAGAGTGATCCTAGAGATCTCCTGCAAGCAGTCCCTTTCTCCCATGAAGGATTTCTCCTCAAAACCCCAGAGTTAGGGTAGAGAGCCAGTTGTGAAGAGAAGAGACAGGCTGAGACCAGGCGCAAGAGTTACAGAGGACCTCAATCCAAATGTAGGCCCTAGGAAGGAGGGCAACTTCTCTTACCTGGATGGGGTAGGGACAGGGGGCTCAGCCGCCTCGCCCCGCCTGAGGAAGGCAGCTAGAACCCTCAGCGTGTCCTCCCGGAGCCCCAGTTCCTCTGAGCCTGCCATGGAGGCACCTGTGAGAGAGAGAGTGCTACAGGGTGGATTTAAGTTTCACTGGGAAGTGGAGGCTCAGGACCAAATTTCTAGTTCTGAATGAAGAGGGGCCAGGACGCATGCGTCTCCAAAGGAAGGAGAATGCTGAGGGTCTGGACTTCCAGGTCCTTTGGGAGAGTTGCGGTCTTGGGGCCCAGGCTCTTGAGTCCCCAGAGGGAGAAGAGGGATGAAGCCTGACTCTTTTACCCTGGGACAAGAAGTGGCTGGGGGCCTAGATTCTTGGATCTAAGGAAGGAGATGTCTGGGGACTGGGCCTCCTGGATCACTGAGGAAAAAGGAGGCGTGGAGCTCCGACTCCTGGATTCTGAATGAGGCATACACCAAGCTTCTGAAGCCCTTAGAGGATCGAGAACTACCAATCCCAGCAGGCTTCGTAGCAAACATTCCCCTCCGTCCGCGCTTGTTCGCCGCAAAGCCTGTTGGGAGAGGTAGTTCCAACTGCCCGAGGCTGGACTCTCGGGGACCCCAAGCACTTGGATGTCGGAGAAGGGAGACTAGTGTGTCCGCTCCTGGATCCCTGTCCCCTCCTCTTCCTTTCTCACCCTAGTTCTCGATAACACCCTGCCAACCTGGTCCCGGGCCCCACCGGCCGCCGCCGTCTCCGTCTCCGTCTCCGCCTCCGCCTCCGCCTCCACTCAGGTTGTACAAACTTTTAGTTCAACTTTCCCGCGCCTGCGCACTGAGTAGACTTGGTAACCGCCTCAACGTAGAAGGGGCGGGTCGCTGGATTCCGCCTAATTTGCATATCACGTTCCCGGCATGCCTATGGCCGGAAAACCGAAAAAGGGCATGAGGTGTACTGCCTGAGTTCGCCGGACCGCCCCTTTGACTTTTGGGTCTCTTACCCAAAGAATGATAAAGTTGTTTTTATCTCAAGAAATCGATAAAAAAGAAAAAACCCTGCGCTTGGAAACTTAGCTGACAGGAAGAGAGGTGCGCAGCTTCGAGTCTAAGAGCTACCTTGGAGCCCCGAGACGGGTGGGCCGCGGTTCCTCTAACGCTCGGATCCTCCCGCGGTACGTAACGCGGAAGAGCTAGGGAAAGAATTGGTGGCCTTCGGTTATGAGGAACGAGAAAGGACTGGAAGTAGGAGAGGAAGGCTGAATACTCTGGGGAGTGAGACAAAGAGAGCCCTAAATGCCTGGCGCTGGAGGTCTGTTATGGAAAAACTAGAAAAAGCAGCGAGAGAGGAAGAAAGGAGGCGTCTGCACTGAGGGACCCTAGGGGAGAAAAGGGTGGGTTCTGCAAATGGAAGAAAGTTCCCTCTAGAAAGTAGGAGGCGAGCTCTGCAAGAGGGAGGCAGATTGGGGGAACTGGATGGAGGCTGTGCGCTGGGAATGAAGAGGGGTATCTTCTGTGGGGTAATTGAGGAAGGGGACCTGGAGTCCATGCAGGAGTAACATCTGCACTGAAATAACTAAGGAGAGCTCCACCCTAAAAATGGGGATACCTGCTTTGGATGATGTGGGTGAGAGGGATTTACAATAGAAAAGAGAAAGGCCTACACTGGCGAAATTGGGATAGAGCGGCCGCACGCTTGGGAAGGAAAATGGGTCTGCACTGATATGGGAGCGAGTCCTCGGTGGAAAAGGGAGCCTTTCTGGATGATGGAAGGATAGAAAGAGGAGGTCTCCTGTTTGTACCCCAAGAAAACAGGTGAAGGGGCCTGCATCCTGACCTGAGAGGAGGTACGGAACCCGGGCCAGGTAGGCCGGGAGGCTGCCCGCGCCCAGGAGCTGCCTTGTGCACGCAGGCCTGACCATGGGAACCCAAAAGCCGCGAATCTTGCCCTGGCTGGTGTCGCAGCTGGACCTGGGGCAGCTGGAGGGTGTGGCCTGGCTGGACAAGAGCCGCAAGCGCTTCCGCATACCCTGGAAGCACGGCCTGCGTCAGGACGCGCAGCAGGAAGACTTCGGCATCTTCCAGGTGCATGCATCCAGGGGCGCGGGAAACCAAGAACTCTGCTTCCAGCACTCAGGCTGAAGGGCGGGACCGAGAAGGCGGGGATAACCCCCGGGGCGGGGGAAACTGGTGCTAATACTAGTGGGTGGAGTTGGAACTGGAGGGGTAGGGCGTGCGGGCTCAGTGGCCTGATGTTGTAGAGCAAGCAAGAATGGAACGGCCAGGTTCCGGCCTGGTTCCGGGAATAGAACTGGGAAAGTCGAATTAGATTTCTAAGGAAGTCCACTGTGCAGGTTGAGAGATCGTTGGGGGTGGGGCTTTCAGTTGCAGAATTCTTGAAAAGACACACTAGTGGTGGTAAACCATTAAGAATGTCAGGGGAGCTGGGAATGGTGGTGCATGTCTGTAATCCCAGCGACTCAGAAAGTTGAAGGAGGATCGCAGGTTGAGGCCATCCTGGGCAATTTGGAGACCCTCAGAAAATAAAAAAGGGCTGGGGATATATAGTACGATGGAAGTGTGCTTGCCTGGCATGCCAAGGCCTGGGTTGGGGGGGGTTTATGGGAAGGTGAGGGGATGTCCCCACAATGAAACCAATTCTGTATAATTAATATGCACCAATAAAAAGATTGCAAAGGGACGGTGTTATCACAGAGGTGCCCTGGGGCAGTGCAGGCCAGGTTAGATACCCAGTAGGAACCAAAAGGCTGGCTTACAAAGTCAAGTTTTTGAAAGTTGAAAGCTGGAATCGGGAAATAGGGATGAGGGAGGAGCTTGGGGCTCAGAGAATCTGAGAATATGGGGATGGAATCTTAGGGAGATGGAATTTATTGTGGGGATAGGTGTTAGGACTGGAGGAGGCAGGGATAGAAACCTAGAGATGGGGGTCTAAGTCATCCTCTTCATTATCCTGGTTCCACTGGTACCCTAGGCCTGGGCTGAGGCCAGTGGTGCCTACACTCCAGGAAAGGATAAACCTGATCTGCCCACCTGGAAGAGGAATTTCCGGTCTGCCCTAAATCGGAAAGAAGGGTTGCGATTAGCTGAGGACCGGAGCAAGGACCCCCATGACCCTCATAAGATCTATGAGTTTGTGAGCCCAGGTGTGTTAAAGCCCGGCTTTGCATGGAGGGCTGGGATCTGGAGGGTTTCTGGCACCCTTTTCTATTCACACCCTTTCTCCACAGGAGCTGGAGACTTTTCCCAGGTTGATACCTCTCCAGACACCAGTGGCAGAGGCAGTACTTCAGACACCCAGGTGAGAATGCACCCAACCCTTTTGCCCCTTAGACTCTGCCCTGTCCCCAGTGCCTGTTCAAGCCTTGCCCTCTCCCCCTGGACCCTTCTCCCTGCCGGGCTACCATTCCCTTCCTCCCCTCCAGTCCACCCCCTGCCTGACCAAGAAAAGGCTATTTAAATATCCAGTCCTTTCTTCCTCCAGGAAGACATCTTGGAGTTATTGAGCGACATGGTCTTGGCTCCAATCCCAGATGTGGGGCCCCTGGGTCTGGCTGTCGTGCCTGAGCACTGCTCTCAGCTCTTATTGAGCCCCAACTTGGAAAATCCCATGCCCTGCCCAAACCTGGCACCCCCTGAAAACCCACTGAAGCGGCTGTTGGTACCTGAAGAACGTGAGTACTAGCTGGGGGTGGTGGGGGCTGTGGTGGGGGCAGTGGGCACTCACTACCTCTCCATCTCTCCCCTTCCTGCCTCCACTACTGATGCTGCTCAGAATGGGAGTATGAAGTGACTGCCTTCTACCGGGGCCGCCAAGTCTTCCAGCAGACCATCTTCTGCCCAGGGGGCCTACGGCTGGTGGGCTCAGAAGCTGGGGACAGGACACTACCTGGACAGCCAATAACATTGCCAGACCCCGGGGTGTCCCTGACAGACAGAGGAGTGACGGGCTATGTGAAACGTGTACTAAGGGGTCTAAAAGGGGGACTGGCACTCTGGCGGGCAGGGCAGAGACTCTGGGCCCGGCGGCTGGGGCACTGCCATGCATACTGGGCTGTGGGCGAGGAGCTGCTCCCTGACAGTGGACACGGGCATGATGGTGAGGTCCCCAAGGACGAGGATGGAGACGTGTTCAACTTGGGGTCCTTTGTGGCAGGTAAGTCCCCTGAATGGAAAGCAGCAGGGCATGGTGGTTGAGGGCTCTGGGGTCAGGCAGTTTGGGATTGATTTACCTCACTGTTCTGCACACTGGGGCAAAGGGGGTCTGCTTTGTCAAGGCCAAGGACTGGCTGGTTGCCAGAGCTGGTAGGAAACACAGGGCCCAATACACAGGAGGTGTTCAGGAAATCAGCTGCCATTGTCGTCATCATCATTATAGTGGGCACACAAACCAACGGTAGGGCTGGGGGTGTAGCTCGGTGTGGAGAGCTTGCCCAGCATACTGAGGCAATTCCCAGCTCCACAAAAAACCCAGATAAACAGGAAGGATAAAGCCATTAGGGCTTCACTGCCCATCATAATGATGGAAGTTAACTGTTTTTGTGCCAACCAGTATGGTATCCACTAGCCATATGTGACTTTTGAGCACCTAAATGAGCCAAGTGCAACTGAGGAGTCTTATATTTTCTTTTTTGTTTTTAATTTTTTAAAGGATTTTTTAAAATTGTAGATGGGGCCAATATCTTAAACTATGTGGTGCTAAGGATCAAACCCAGTGCCTCACACATGCTAGGCAAGCACTCTCTCACTGAGCTATAACTGCAGCCCTTTATTTCAGTTTAATTAGTTACAATTTAAATATAAATAGTCAAGGTGGCTGGCTGCATATTGGACAGCATAATTTGGGGATTAAAGAGCAGTAAACACCAACCACCTTCTACTCCATGGAGTATCCTTGGGGAAATGGACTCCCCTGCTCTGGGACTGGTTCCCCTCTTGAATCCTGGGGTCCTAGGGTAGGGGTGGGACAATCTTCCAGCACTACCCTGATGGGAGGGAGAGGGGAAGAACACTTAATTTTGTGTCAGAATTGCAAGGACTTTCCTCACTCTGACAGCCCCTGGTCATGGTGGCAGAGGGGGTTGGTCAGGGTAGGTGGTGGGGTCGGTAGAGGGTCTTCTTCCCTTCCCTAATTAGGCTCCTGAACCCCTAGGTCTGATTTCCTTCATGGAAGGAAGTGGACGGTCACCACGATACACTCTCTGGTTCTGCATAGGGGAGTCATGGCCGCAGGACCAGCCATGGGTGAAGAGGCTGGTGATGGTCAAGGTGCCTGCATTCTGGGCTCCTGGGGCTGGGCGTGGTGGTCTTACAAAGGGAATAGGTTGCTCCCAGGAACTACAGCTTTGCAGAAGCCCCTCTGAGAAACTCCTGCTTAAGGCCCCTGCAATCACCGATTCCTCATCCTCAGGAGTTTCTGGGTATCCCTTGTTTGGCCTCACCCCCAGAGCCTATTTTGAACTTTCTAGACTTTATAGAAGTTGGTAGTCAAGTCTCAGCAGCCTTTCTGAGAAACTGCAGCTCCCAGAAGCCCTGAGCAGGAACTGCTCAGCCCTAAAAACTCTTTGGCCTCCCATGATTGTGATATGGGGAAAACTATAGTTCCCAGCAGCCCTAGGCCAACTGGTTCATCTTGGGTTACTCTAGAGGCTGATGGAAGTTGCAGTCCACTCTTCTCCATGGTGGGTGTTTTCACTGACTCCTTTCTCCCTGCATCCCACAGGTGGTTCCCACATGCCTCAGGGCCCTGCTGGACATGGCTCGATCAGGGGGTGCCTCCTCACTGGAGAATACTGTAGACCTACACATTTCCAACAGCCATCCCCTCTCCCTCACCTCTGACCAGTACAAGGCCTACCTACAGGACCTGGTTGAGGACATGGATTTCTAGGTCAGTGGGGAGGCCTGAGCCATAACCAATAAACCATTTTCCTGCTACAGTCATCACGTGTGTGTCTGCTGTTGGCTGTCCCAGGGCAGCCCTGACCCCCAGCTGGTTCTTATTCCTGCTGGGGTCTAGGTTTATCTGTCTGTGAAGTTATCATATCTAAGGTACTCAATTTGTGGAGACCAGGAACCATGCACGGGGGATTATCTGACACTCTTTGTCTCTTACCAGGGACCTGGTGAAATGACAGTCACCCCATTTTACAAACCCAAGGCACTGAAGTTGGAGAGACACAGGTCACAAAGAAACAGATGGGTCAGAAACCAGGGCCAACTCCAGGCTCATATTCTGTGAGGGATGCCCCAAGGCCCTGCCTTACCTATGAACAGTTTGGGCAGATGTCCCTTCTTTCTGGGCCTAGGGCTTCCTTTGTTAGGGTCAGAATGAAGAACTGTAAAGGGGCTCAGCAGCTACCCCTGGAGCCTGTGAAGCATGTGTGTCCCAGTGACCCTGGGTCCTACCACTCCTCCTAGCTGGGCTGCCTTTCTGGGAAAGGGGAATGACAGAAGCCAAGGCAGCCAACTCACTGGCCTCAGTCTCCCTCAGGAGAGGGGATTAGATCATCCCAGCCTAAAAGGGATACTGAAAAGAAAATCCAACACAAACGGGTGAAGATCCTGCATTTGGGGACAATTCCAAGGTAGCCAAAAAGCACCCTGGTGCCCTGAGTTCAGAAGACAGTGGGGACAGGTCTAGGACCTTCCTTCTATCACCACCACTGTTCATCAACAACTTACTACCCTCCAGGTGTTATGCCAAATGTTTCACCTGCCTGTGTCTTGTGTGATCCTCACCCACTTTGTGTGACACCCACTTTGCAAATAAGGAAACAGGCCCAGAGAGCAATGCCCTTGCCCTAAGTCACATAGTCTGGTCTCTGCTTCTCACACTCACACTCCTGGGTTTCCCCTACTGTCCTAAATTTTGTATCTGGGGAAAAGAAAGAAAGAAAAAAAAAAAAAATGCTAAAATAATGGGGGCTGGGGATAACATTTCATGAAATCTTTAATGAAATTGGGGGAGGGGCACAAACAGGGGAGAGGCAATGGGGACAGGCTTGGGGGCAAGGGAGATGGGCAGAGGCTGGGCAGGGCAGGGGCTCTCCTCTTCCCTGCAGCGACCCTCCCCCAATCATCCCACTGATTGGGGAGGGAAGAAGGGAGATGGAGCCATAAATATGTCCAGAATCTCAAAGAGGCGAAGGGTAGAAGGGGTGGCTGGGGATGTAGGTCTCAGAGAGGAGGAAGGGGCAGGCCTGGGCCACCCTTGTCAGGGGGCCCTGGCTCCTTGGGCGGCCGGGGGGGACCGGGGGGATCCCCAGGCTTGCGGCCATGTTTGCGGAAGTAGCGGTAGCGCTGGACGTAGGCCCGTACCAGGTTGCTCACCTTCACCGGGTTGATCTCACCGCTTTTGCTGTGGCAGATCTGGGGAGCCAGGGGATACCTGGAGTCACTGTGAGCCCCCTGTAGCTCCCTTCACCGGGGACTACCAAGCACACTTTGAGGCTCGGATGGGAGCCACTCCCCCAATGACTAGACCAATGCTCACACTTGGACCTTGTGGCAATGGGTTCCCCAGTTGCTAGAATAGGCCTAGGTGGCCCTGGGGAAATCCTGTCACCCTCCTCACCTCCAAAACCACCCCTCACCCCATCTCCCCATGTGCAGACATGGGTCTGTACACATCCCTCCCTCCATCTCATTGTCAGCATCTGTCCCCCTGCACCCCCCACCTTGTGGACGGCCTTCCTCAGGATGTCTTTGTACTCCTCCTTGGTGATGTCCTTCTTCTGATAGTATGGCTTGATGGCCAGTTTCACCTCTTCCACTGCCCGCTCCTGTGTGTGCAGCTTCTTCAGATACTGGTGTGTTGGTGACAGGGTGAAAGAAAAGGGACAGCAAAGCCCACATGAATGCCACATGAATCCCCAGGCCTCCACTCACCTCTACATGCCAGCTTAGCCTCCTTGACCATCCAGTGAGGCCCATCCACACTGGCCCACTGGGCAGAAGAGCTAGAAGGTGGAAGTCCTGCTTAGGGTCTCCTTGTCAGTCATACTGGCCCACTGGTCATCTCTATGCTGGACCCTAAGCTGTCCCAGGCCTGATAATGACCAGGACACATGTATCCCCTGCTTCACAGTTCACTGGAGAAATAAATGTTAGCCAAGCAACTACACCAGTTTTACTTGGACATTTAGGGCTTACTGACTGCAGCAGGAAAACATCACAAGGCCCTGGTTTTCATAACCCTGCCCTGGCTCCTGATGGACAGCAGGACCAGGGGGCACTCAGGGAAGCCAGAACTCTGGCTAGAAACACAGGAGTGTGTGTTTGGAGGCAAGGGGTGTGTGGCTGAGCTCAGATGGCCCGCAGAGTCTGAGCTCAGATTGTGCAGATGGTACACTGGCATTGGAGTCCTGTTCTACCACTCCTGTAAGCAACCAAACCTCTAGCTCGTCTGTAAAATGGGCCAATACTGATGGGAAGGCCTAAGGCGATGTCCACTGAGAACATAGCACAGGCTGTACACAGCATGGACTCAAAAGGAGATGGGTTATCATGGAACAGGGTAGAAAGTTCAGCCTCTTAGAAAAGGTTCCATCCCTGAACAGAAAGCTAGGCGTCTCCACAGTCAAGCTAAAAACAGCAGCACCCCTGCCTCAGTGAAATCTTTGCAAAAGTCACTGGGAATCACCAAAAGGGGAACAAGTTTAGTTCAGCAAAAGCCCCCTGCCAGGCACAAGGGACAATCCCTCAGCAACACCAGCAGGGAGGTCCTTTTCTTGATCCAGACAACTCTTGCCTCTGCCCCAGGGCCGAAAGACATGGGAATAGGCAAAGGATCCTGGGAAGAGAAGGATACTATGGCTTACAGTGGGGCAACACCTTGGATGACATGATGACAAGGATGCAAACTGATGAGCTGCTGAGCTGTTGGGGGAGCTCTACTGAGGGACTCCTCAGGCTTTCCCAGTCCAACAGAAAGTGGGTTTCTAAAGAGACAGTTGAAAGAAAGGGGTTGTTCCTCCCATCTCAGATGTGGAAACTGAAGATGGGGGAGGACAGACCAGAGCAGTCTAACTGGCAAAGCAAGGGCCTCAATGCTGGGGTCCTTACTGTCCAGCCCCACCGCACATAGTACATGCCATGGACAAGAGATCAGTTCAGCTATGGCCCTACCTGTTTCTTATGTGGGGATTTCTATGGGACTGTATCTGACCTTCCCTTTGGCACCCTCCACTAGATGGGTGAGGATGGGCAACACCATCAACTGGCTGTATATGTTATTGGACCAGAATGAAATGCATCCAGACCTGACCTAGAGGTAAACAGCTTCTGAGCCTCAAGAGTAGGAATTGAAAAATCCATGTCTGAATTTGCCTAGCAGTCATCCCTCCCTGCTTTATCTGGGAACAGGTTCTTGACTTCTTTTGGAAATAACCCCCTCCCACTTACAGAAAGGGAAGAAAACAAGTAATTGAGGGGCAGACTTGTCTGTGTGTGAATGTGTATGTATGTGTGTATTTATATACACACACATATAAATATAATTCTCTTTAAAAACCTGCCAGCCCCCTTTCCCATTCATCCATTCTAGTGGAAATTTACTTTCTTACCATTTAACAACTGACTAATCCACCCCTCCAAGGTCAGCTCACCTTGTCTGTGTCCCCTCGTCCCTCGGAGCTGCTGCTGCCCTCTCTCTTGTCAGACGCAGCAGCCAGCCCAGTGGGGGTGGGTGGGGTAGAGCCACAGCCCCCCAGGGGGAGACTGCCAGGAAGCAGGTAGCTGGAGGGGCCAGGTGGCAGACCCAGAGAGGTGGGCACAGGAGCTGGGGCCACCCCCAAACCTGAGGGTGGCTTCCGGTGGCTGAGGATCTGTGGGAAGAGGTGGAGGGCAGGGGGCATTGCATGGGGTGAGCAAAGAGCAAATGAAGGTGGAGGGGAAAAAGGAACTTATACCCCCACTGTTCCCACCCTGATCTTCCAGCAAATCTGGGGCAACACGCTCCTCTTCTGGCCAATACCTTGCCCCAAGGCCTGTTGGGAGTTGTAGTTCTTCTCCTAACCAGAGGCAATGGACAAAGGAGGGGCCTGTGGGGACTCTTCCCTAGGGGAGCCCACCTGGTTGGTGGCCTGGATCAGCTCCTGGGCCTTTGCTCGGCTTGCCAGGTTGGCTTCTTCCATCTTGAAGAGAAGTGCAGTCACTGTAGGAGGCACAGAGGAGATCAGGAGGTGACAGGAGAGATGATGAACCTCACCTAACTACCTGCTGCTGCTGTCTCCCACCCTTGGCCCCAAGACAGGCCACAAGGCTTCACACTTAGAACAGGAAAAAGGGGCCTCCACCACTAAGAGAATCACCCCTTGCCCTGAATGTTCTTAGGACTCAAAAGTTTGTGTGTGCATGATTAGGGAGGATATGGCACCATGGTTACCAAGTGACAAGATAGTGGCAGACTGAGACTGTGTCCTAACCCCTCCCTCCCACTCATGGAGTCCCAGCCTCTCTCCTTAACTCTGAGGTCTGGGAGAAAAGACGGCCAGCCCCAAAGGGACACAGTGCCCTGTTCGAATCATCTTCTCTGGTCCTTCCATCCCAGTCCAGCTCTAGGTAAACCCAAGACCCACTGGCTCCTTCAGTCTGTGCTGGCTGCCATCTTTACCTGTCTGCCCTGTGCTCTCCCAGAATGCCCCAACACTTAGACGTCTTCTGGAAACACCCTGATTGGTCCTCAACCACCAGCCCATGTCCCTATATACCTACCCCTTCTGGGGCATCCCCGCCACCTTCAAACATGTACCCATCAGTTCCCACCCTTCCTGATTCTTTCTCATCTGCACACCAGCCCACCCCTACCAGCTGAAGACTCACAGGCCAGGACGCCACTGGTGGTGCAGTCCACACCAGCCGGCAGGTTCCAGGGCATGGGTGGGGGCAGTGTGGGCAGCTGGGAGACACGAGTTGCTGGACCATCCTCTGCCCCCGAGTCTCCAGCTGTGGACCCTGCACTGGGAGCAGTGCTTGGGGCAGCTGCAGCTGTGCTGGTGGCTGTGGTGGTGGCAGGCTGTTGCTCCTCCTCCTCTTCCTCCTCCTCCTCCTCTTCTTCTTCCTCCTCCTCCTCCTCTGCCCCACCTCGAACCCCAGCCTCCTCAGTAGCCTCTTCAGGCAGGAAGGAGACTTCAGGAGTCTTGCAGCTACTATCTACAGTCTGTGAGTCTGGAGTGAGTGCAGGAGGTGGAGGGGCTGCCTTGGGGGGTGGGGTGCTAGGGGCCTTGGCTGCCCGCTCCTCCCCAGACCAGGAAGTCTCCTCTGCTCCCTTGGTTCCAGCTGCTTGGCTGCAACTATCTGCCTTGGATTTCTTCAGTGACACAGGGCCCCCACTGCCACCACTGCTGCCTCCACTGCGCATCTTTTTCCTGGTCTTGGATGGCTTGGTCTTTCCCTTGGTCCCCTTGGCTTTCTTGGCCCCAGCCTTGGCTTTGACCTTGGTCTTTTTGGGCTTGGTGCTGCCCGGAGCAGCTTTGGCCACCTCAGTAGGAGCCCGCTCATCAGGCTTGAGGAAGGGGGAGCGGCTCTCCCTGTCACGGCTGAACTTGACTCCGATGGAGCCCAGGCCACCAGATGCAGTATCCTTGGCTGGTGTGGTGCTGCTAACACCCTCTCGGATCAGAACCGCCACCTTGGACTGCAGCTTCACCTTCCGGGAGGAACAGGAAGAGGAGGAGGAGGAGGAGCCTGAGCCGCTGCTGACCAGAGGCTTTGGTGGGGGCCCTGAGGAAGGTGCTGACTCCTTGGTAGGCCGGGCCTTCTTAGATGACCTGTCCCTCTCCCTGTCTCTGTCCCTGTCCCGATCCCGGTCCCCCCCATCAAGAGCCTTCCGCCGAGATCCCTTCTCCCGGGAGGAAGAAGAGGAGGAGGCAGCCCCTGAGCGCCGACGGTCCTTCTCGCTGCTCTTGCCGCCCCGCTCTTCCCCACTCAGTCCCTCCGAGTCGTACAGGACCTCACGCTTGGGTGATGAGGCTGGGGCCGGCGAGGGTCCTCGGGGGTCGGACTTGTCAAGCCGGCCCACAGTGATGGTCCGCTTGATGGCGAAGAGGTCATGGTCCGTGAGGTCCTGGATGGAAGGCGGCACGGCCCCCCGGCGGCGGCTGTCCCGTTCGCCACTTGCGGAAGTGGAGCCTGAGGGCTGCTGGGTGGGCACGGAAACCTTCTCGACTCCGTCCCCAGACCGCTTCTCACCCCGGGAACGTGACCGCTTCTTCTTTTTCTTGCTGCCGCCGCCATCCCGGTGCTTGCCTCGGTGCCGCTCACGCCTAGAGGACGACGATGAGGAAGTGGCCGGAGGTGGGGAGGCTGAGCGCCGCCGCCTCCGCCGTTTCTCCCGGGACCTCGACCTGCGGCTACCCCCACGGCGACGGTCCGAGCTGCGCGAGCGGCGACGGGCAGATCGGGACCGGGAACGGCGGCGGGTGGACGATGAGGTGTGGGAGCCAGGCTTGCGGTCCCTAGAGCGGTGTTTCTTGGAGTCCCAGGGGGAGGCCGGTGCCGGCGGGGCAGGCTGGGTGCCAGAAGAGGACGAGGCTGCCTCCTTCACCTCGCCCCCACTGCGCTTGCGCTCCCGCCTGGACTTCTTGCGAGTGGGTGGGCCCACAGCGGAGGCGGCGGTCGCAGGGGCTGTGGTCGGGGAGGGTGACCGCTGGCGGTAGCGCTCTCGACGCTGGGTCAGGATTTTGCGGCGGAGGTCCAGGCCACCCCAGCGCGTGTCAGCAGCAGGTGGTGCGGGGGCCGGCTCCCCTAGGTCCACCTGTAGAGCTCCCTCGCCATCAGACTCCGCATGCAGAGACAAGAAGTCGTCCCCCTCAGGGGCCCGGGGAGCAGGAGGTTGGGGCAGGGGTTGGGTTGCAGGGGTGGCCGTGGAGGCTGGAGGAGGCCTGGGGGCCCTGCCACTGGCCCGGAAGAGGGAGAGTGCCACCCTGGGCTCTTCCTCTGGCTGGACGATCTCACCCTCTTCAATCTCTGAATCGGCAGGTGGCAACAGGGGAGGCGGGAGAACAGCTCCACCAGCTGTCACCACCTCCACAGAGACCTTGCCTTCCCGACAGGCCTCTGCCTCAGTCCCTACCACAAAGACACGCCGTCGGGTGGCTCCATCTGCTCGCGTGGAGTCCGCTTGGGGTGGTGTTCCAGGGGCTGGAGTCTGCTGTGGGGGCTGTGGGTCTGGGCGGGGACTCTCATCACCTGGGAAGTCCTGGCTCAGGCTATTGTCATCATAGATGCCTGCCAGGGTCTCGGAGATGCGACTGATGCTCTGAGACAGGCCTTCCTCCTCCTCCTCCTCCTCTTCCTCTTCTTCCTCCTCCTCCTCCTCCTCCTCTTCCTCTTCCTCAGGTGAGGGGGTCCCAGCTGAAGAGCTGGGGTTGGAGCCAGTGGGCTCAAAGGGATCATACTTTTGCTCTGGAGCAGGTGGTGGGGAATAGGCCTCATCGGTGGGGTGGAAGGGATCATAGATGTCAAATCTGGGGGCAGGTGGGGCTGGGGGGGCAGGGGGGGGGGGAGGAGGAGGAGGGGAAGGGGAGGATGAAGAGGGAGAAGGGGATGGTGAAGAGGAGGCAGAGGAGGGGGCAGGGGGTGGAGCAGGGCCCCCATCTCCTGTGCCCAGGGTGAGGAGGTGGCGGGCACAGGTGGGTTGAGAAGAGTGAGACTGTGGAGAAACTGCAAAGGAACAGGGCAGACAAGAGACACCATCAGGGGCACTCCTTCCTGTCCCCCGTGGAGGGGCCTGCAGGTAGACCAGTGCCCCATCACTGGCCCTCCCACTGACACTCACTCAACAACCAGCACTACTCAAGTGCTTTTCATGCGTGCCATCTGGAGGATGCTCCTCATCCCATTCAAGAGGCACCATGACCACTGGACATGGGAGGCAACTGAGGTAAAGAGCTGAGTATCATTCCCAAGGGCACACAACAGGACAGGGACCAGTCGGGGTGCAAGCCCAGTCAATATGGCCCTTAAGCCAGCACTCCCAGGCTGGAACAGCAGTGGCCTGACCCCTTGCATCACACGCTGGCCCTTGAAGTCTAAGAACCACCTTGACCAATAGTGGTGACACCACCCAAGTCCACCTCCAAGGCCAAAGCAAGCCTTGGCCTATAATGCCTACAGGCTCCTGTGGGGGTTTACCCCATTTTGACAAATATGAAGCTGAAAAGGTGAAATAGTTGGTCCAGACCCAGGAGGTGGCAGACCTCAGGTGCCTAGACAGCTTAAGTCCTCCCCAAGTTCTCCGCTCTACCATGAGACCCACCCAAAGGGCCATACCTGCTCCCAACTCATGACACCACTGAACAAGAGCAATGACTAGAGCTGGCTCCTTCCTCTGGGCCAGGCGCATGCTTTGCAGATTACTTCCTTAGTTTGTCCCTCTTTTTTGCGGGTCAGGGGGTACCAGGGATTGAACTCAGGGGCACTCAACCACTGAGTCACATCCCCAGCCCTATTTTGTATTTTATTTAGAGACAGGGTCTCACTGAGTTGCTTAGGGCTTCGCTAAGTTGCTGAAGCTGACTTTGAACTCACGATCCTCCTGCTCCAGTCTCAGGGTCCCAAGTGGTGTGCGCCACCATGCTCAGTAGTTCACCCTTCTAAAAGCCCCCTGCACTAAGCACTACACTCTGGATGTCAAATGTCCCACAAGTGGAGACAGTTAACAGGCTGTGCCACTAGTGAGGAACTGGGCCTGGATTCAGATGTACATATCTGCACATGGGGGCTGCTTTCTCAACCATACCACTAGGACCATGTCTTGCCAAGGGTGGCATGGTCAGGTGAGGACAGTACGAGGAAAGCAAAGGGTTTACAAGGGCAGCTCCTGAGCCAACCACTTCCAGAGCTGCCTTGGATCCAGTTCCAAAATTCCTGTCCTCACCAGTAATGTGACCACAGGCAGTGGCTCAACCTGTCTGCCTCAGTTTCCTCATCTACAAAATGGAACTTGGCTCATTTATTTGACACATTTTTACCAATCCCCTATTTTGTGCCAGGCTGTTCCAGTTACTACGGATAAAAAGCAGTGAGCAAAACAGAAAACAATCCCTGCCTTCTGGGAGTTTATACTGCAGAGCAGAGAGGGAAAGGTAACAAGTCCAGCTCATAGGCTGTCAGCAGCTGAAGGGCCTGGAGGATAAGAAAGCAGGCAAAACCGTGTTCACCCTGCACAGGTGACAGCAGGATTCAGGGAGTGGGGATGGCACCTGGTGCCCAGGAAGGATCTGGAGAGTGTGAGCAACTGTTGCCATTGTCATAACCTAGTTGAGAGACTATAGTGATCCAGAAACACAGAATGACACTTTTTCAAATAACCTCTACACAGGATAGGAACATGGATGAGTTTTGTTTTCTTTTTCCTAAAGTCTTAATATTTTTCAAAGGAAAAAGAAAAAAGCCAACTATAATTAAAAAAAAAAAAAATAGGGCTGTTATCACCTGCCTAGCAAGCACAAGTCCCTATACCACGAAAAATAAGTAAAAGATGAAATATGACCCAGAGTCTCCCTAAAAATAACTATCAGGTCTTAGATACACCTCTAATACTCTTAAGGCCCAGGGGCCAAATCCAGCACACTGCCTGTTTCTGGAATGAAGGTTTATTGGAAAGTTGCCCTACTCATTGTTTACTTATCCTCTACAGCCTCTGACTTTAAGAGAAATTTCAAAACACACTCACAGGCCCACAAGAATGACATGGACCCTAGGCACCAAGTATCTAAATGTGACCTGGCACAGGGAGTGTACGAGCCACATTCTTCAAGGGAATTGGGGCTCATGGCTGACATAATGCCACACTGAGACAAATATTCCTCTCTACTCTCCCTGACAAATATATTTGTGCATGCAGAAGTGAAGTCTAAACTTACGGAGTCCTAAGAATCAGCAGCATACTGTTAAAAAACAAATTCCCAGACTCCCCCTCAGACTGTCAAATCAGAACCCCTGGGAGTGGGCCTAGTGATGTGCAAGTGACTGATGTGTGCTCAAGTTGCAGAAGCACTGGTTTAAACTGCTCATGAGGGTTACTGCCTTGTGCGAGGTTGGGGAGCAGAGTCTTACTTGCACAGTACACGCTGTAGAAATTAAAAAATGTGGACTTTAGACTCAGGCCCACCACAGCAGAAGGCTGGGGCCCACTACTAAGCACCTGGCTGTGACCTGGAGCAAGTGCCTTCCTACTTACTCACTGTTAACTCCTCTGGAGGATGGAGACTCTTGAGTTCCCTTCCTGGGGAGATGAGTTCCCAATGCCAAGGGTCTCACATGTGCTCACTGCTCCCACTCAGTCCCTCCCTATAGCATCTGTTTTTCTTTTACATACATCTATGTGTACACAGAACTTTTACTTCAATCTCATATGAAAAAAGTTACGTACTTTTGTCTAAATGACATGATTGTCACTACTGTTACTAAAAACAGCTGACTCCCACATAACTCCAAGACCACCTGCCCATCTCTCTGCCCCGGCCTCACATACCCGTTTTGCCCGTCCTCCAGGCCCTGAGACGGGGCAGCAGGCTGGGCACAGGTAGGGGGATGGGATCCCTGTCCCCAATACGGACCTCGGCCACCAGTTCCAGCATGTCCTCGCTTCTGCAAGGTGGAAGGAGTAGATGAGCCTCAGGGATGCTGCAGCTCTCAGATTGGGGGCAATTCCCACTCCAACTGCCCAATTACTCACTCGCCAGGCCGTAGGTCCAGGCGGCTGGGAACCCAGGTATCTGGAGGATCCAGGATGCTTACCAGCCCCGTGAGGAAGCTGTCTGCAGCCATGTCCAACACCTGGAGTAGGCCAGGAGGAGCTCCATGCTGTGAGAACTCACAAATATTATATCCCTCATCCCTAACCTCTCAGGAACCCAGACACTGAGACCCTAAGAAAACTCAGGGTCACACCTATTTTTCTATCCTGCCTGCCATCAGAAATTAAGACTCAGGGATTAGGCACCTGGAACACCCTGTCATTCTCCGTCAAGACCCCAGATCCAGGAGACTGGTTCCCCACTCCCATTCCTTTAAAACCAAGAGTGAAGGCACCCAGGCCTCTTACTCACAGTAGCCGTGTCAGTTCCCCCCGATTCCTGCGGACGGGGCTCTGACCGTGGGCTCCGGCAGCGTCTCCATCGAAGGCCATGACACCCAGAGCCATCTAGAGAAAGAGATTTACATGGGGGATTGGAGACAGAGAACTAGTCACAAAGACCTCACAGGAGACAGGAAGAGGAGCCTGTTCTAGTGATTGACGGAACCATGCAGCACCTCCCAACTCTGGCCCTGTGAGGGCTTCCTGATAGCCCCTTCTGGGCTCCAACTCTCACCCAGTTGTCCTCCTCATGCTCACAGGATGGAGGGCCACATGTCTCAGCTTGGTGTTCAGGCCCTGCCACAACCCAGTCCCCACAGACCTCTCCGTTCCCCCTTGTACCCCAACCCTCTGCTCACACTCTCCTGCACCTAGCCCCAAGGAAGCAGTCAGTTCCTCAATGCCATGCCCTTGTACCACACACCTGCTGTCCCCTCACCTAACAGGCTTCCCGCCAATCAGACAACTCTGATACATTCACCAAGACCCAGTGCACTTGTCACCCCCCCAGGAAGCCTCGCCAACCCTCTCCCTCCATGCTACTTTGGGGAACCTCCTGCCTTCTCAGAGTGCTTCGGGCTACCTCTAGGCTGTGACTGTGTCTCCCCTGCACTGGACTGTGGGCCCCTGAAGGGAGCTATGAGGTCCAGTCTATCTTTGGCTCCCTGTGCCCAGCACAAGGGTGGTACCCAGTAGTCCCAGGAAAAGCTTATCCAAATGATATGGGGATAAAGAATGCAGAGAAGGTGAGGCTGAAAGGAACCAGAACCCACCATACCTTTATCATTCGGCAGATCCCCCTGCAGGGAGCTTCCCACAGCCTGCTGAATGGCCCGCTGGGGAAAAAGGGGTTGAGGGGGTGGGAAGAACCAAGAGTCAGAGGCCTTAGGTAAACTACCCTCTGCAACCTCTGCTCCTTGGGAGACAAAATATTCCAGACACCCCTACTCACCAGGAGTACTGAGCCAAGAATGCAGGCCCCCAGCCTCCTCCCTGCTCTCCTCCCCATAGGGCCCCGGAGACAGGGCCCTGGAATCTGGACTCCCAGCACTTCCTCCTCCCTCAGCTCCAGGAGTCCAGCAGCCTCACCAGGATAAAGGCAGAAGGAGAAAGTGTGGGGTCTCTATCAGGCGGACCATCACCCCGATCCTCGCCTGACTCCTCTGTCTTTCCTCGAGACTCATCTTCTTCCTCCATGGTCACCTGGTGGTCGAGGGGCAACAGTGTGGGGTGGAGGCAGGGAAGGGGATGAAAGCAGAGGGTCGATGTGAAGACCTCAAGGGCCTTGAACAGTGCCTCAATCAGCATCCTTTTTGGCATCCCTTCTCCTGTCCCTGGGAGAGTGCAGACCTACAGGGAGCAATTCTTTCTTTTCCTGGATTTCAGCTGTCGACAGGTCTCCTCAGTCACCTATGTCAACGTCTTGCTACCTAGTTCCCATGGCAAACTTCAAGACCTCACTCCCTGCCCTCATGGGACCAACACAGACATTTTTGTGTTATGATTTCAAACAGTGTGTTCCACAGTCCCCTAAACCCACTTTTCCCTAACTGATATATGCACCAGTGTACTAGATGGCATTCACTGCCAGGTACCACACAGTTTCACAGGGCATCAATTATCCTTGATGGTGAGGAACCAAAGAATTTTTATTGATCTATTTAAAACTGCAGCCATGAGATTAGTCTGCAAAATCTGTAATGACACTTATAAAACAAAAGTGCTAAACTAAAGAAAGGCATGCTTTCCCCAAGTCCCATGGAGGCACTTGCCTGTCACCTTGTTGCCTGTCCTGTGTAAGCATGGCCAAAGCTCTGGCAATGCTACAGAAATTCTTAAGATTACAATGTCCAGTTAAGCAGCTGAAAGAGCATCCTTCAGACTGGCAGATGTCCTGATTAGGACTTCAGAAAATATGAACATTACAGCTTTGAGCTTTGTCATAACTGTCAAATCTGCTGCTCAGAAAACAATGCCCAATCTCAAAATTCCTAGAAAGCTTCAAAATCCCTAAGCCATACTCAGTACTTATCTGTAAATGGCAAAATAGTAGCATCTATCTCAGAGTACAGCTGTGAATTAAAAGCCAGCCGAATTAGCACACTCCAAGTACTCAATACACACTAATAGCATTTATATCATTAGTTCTTAATTTCCAGGTTTCCCCTACATCTGTCTCCCCCACTTCCTCAGCTAAAATCTATGAAGAAAAGACCTCAGCAATGGTCTCTATCCTACTATAGATTTTCACGCTGTGCCCAATCTTCCATTCACAAGCTCAACCTCATAGTATTCTAAAAGTCTGCCTCTTCCTTAATATCTCACAGACACACCTTGCCCTGATATACTGTATCCCAGTCTCTCTAGCCAACACTCAATACCCTCCAGTCCTGAGGACAGTTCCCAGCACTAGAGCTGCTCTCCAGCACCTCCTAGGAAGCACATGCTACCTAGAATAGTGACTGTCAAATATCCAAGATTTCCTGCCTACAGACTTGAAAACCCAAAACCCCTTGGCAGCACATTATAATCGCCCTTACTCTTGAGTCATGCCCTCAGCTGCTTAGGTCTTTTAGCCATTAGAAGGTTCATCAGACACTGTAGTTCTCAACTACAGAGTCCTGGAGCAGGTTAGTGCATCACAAATAGCTTGTTGCAAAAAGTAAATAGAACATAACAGAAAATTCTTCACATTGATTCACAAGTAGGAAGTGGAAATATCAATTCATGGAACTTGCATATTAGTTACATACATATGTTGGTATACACGGAGTCTCAATGAGAAATGTATTCCTTAATGCCAATCAAGGTTAAAAGAATTTGAAAAGCTCTGTGCTGAGTAAGTGTAGAAGACCCTACAGACTCTCGCAGACTTACGTGGACTAATTCTAACTCTCTCTACAGCCCCAGGACAATGCAAAAATTTTAAGCAATTTTCATGTGAATTACTTTCTGAAGGGCAAGTACATTTCAGCTGGGCAAAATTACTAACACTCTATTTTGCATTATTCTCCACACATTTATCTGTCCCCAAAAAGCATTTGGGTTTGCTTCAAGCCTAGAGACTGGATTCTTGCAATCACATCAAAGCCACCCTAGGATGGTTCCAGGTGCTTCTAACTGTCCCCAGTCTCCTGTCATCCGGATCAGACACTTGGAGACCCATTCACGATTCTTAATACACCACAAAATTTGCCTCCCATCCTTGACGGGGATTGGGGGGATACACTTCATTCCTCGAGGTGGCCTTATGAGACTTTTCTAGCCCTCAGAGTTCTTCCAGGCCTGATAAATGGTCCCAGACCGATGTAGATCAGTCACATCCAAAGACCAGCCCATGTAGACACTTCCCAGTCCTAATAGACATACCCCAGGTGCTGAAGGTGGCTTTGCAGATACTCCTCAGCTCTTGCAGACCTCCTTCACCCCTGGGACACAGCTCAAGATCTCAAGATGGCCCCAAAACACTCAGCAGACCCTATCCTCCGGTCTGCCTATAAAAACGAGCTACAGCGCCTACAGACACTACCCAGGTCCAGGTATATGATGGAGAGCAGGCCCTGTGCTCGGTCCAGGCCCTACGGACGCCCCCAGTCCTCTCAGGGACACCCCGTAGACGCCCCCTGGTACCCACAGACGCGTCCTGGGGCCCTGAGAAGGCCCCCTGCTAGGCGCCAGGCTTCGCCACCGCAGCCGGGCTCGAGACTGCCCCGCTAAGCCCTCCAGGCCCCGTGGCGTGTGGGGGGTACCCGGGGACAACTAGCAACCCGACTCCGCCCCGCCCACCCCAATAGGCCCGAGCCCCGCGGCCCGGACCGCCGCCGCCATCTTACCCCGCCGCTCGGGCTGCGGCTCCGGCCCCAGCGCGGGGCGGGGCGGGATGGGGCGGGGCTCGCGAGCAAAGGGGGGGAGAGGGGCGGAGCTAAGGCGCCGCCGAGCTTGCCGGGATTTCAAGTACCGAGAACGGTGCCCTGAAGGCTGGCGGGAAGAAAACTGGACTCGGTTTCCCAGCAGGCGGCGGGGCACATGGGGCGGGGCACGCGCGACGCACGCCGGGATGCGTAGTCCGCGTGCTGCCTCCGTCGCGCGGGGACAGCAAGGAGGTGAGAGGTGAAGTGGGCGGGGTTGCTGTGGCTCGCGGTGAGGCCCCACAATGCCCTGCGCGCGCGGGGAAAGGACGGCGGAACCGGAAGTGGCGTAAAAAATTGCTCAGCAGAATAGACGCAAGGGAATTGTAGTTCCAAGGAGAGAGCAGTACTGGCTGGAAGTCGCCCCGCCCACATTCTGGAGATCTCAGAATCAAGATCCCGCAGTCCCCCCTCTAAATTTAGAACCAAGGAGCTGAACTGTACATCCTCCTCACTTAGGACGGAAAAGCCCGAATTCTGAATTCTTTGACAGCAGGATTTCCCTCTTTCCTCGGATTCAGGAATCTTAGTCCTCTCTTCTCAAAACCAAGTCAGGACCTTAGGCCTTTTTCCTTCAGACTGCTCCAGGTTTCAGATTCACACCTGAGACGAACACAAGAATTCGGGTTCCCTCAGACACAGAATTCTGGGCTCCACCCTCCAACAGACTCCTAGCTCCCTCCTGTACCGAACCAAGAAGAACCCCAAGCCCTCTCCTCCCCAGGACCCAGAAGTTCGTCTCCAGCCTTATTTTCTCCTGAGGACCCAGGTGTTGGGCCTTCGGCTTCCCCCGTTAAGTCCCAGAAATCCTGGCCCCAGGCCCTTCGTGACCCGGGCGTCCCGACTTGGGCTAGCTGGCTCATGGATTAGGAATGCAGTGATCTCACGGCCCCTCCCTGCCCCGTTACTCTGCTGTTTCCCTCCAGGGCCCCTTCTCCCCTCCCAGTCTGTCTTCCGTTTGGCTGGGGCAGCGGGAACCGGAAGCCTGGGTCCCTTAGCAGGCGGAGACTCCGGCTTCAAGCCCAGACGCTCGGGTCGAGGGCTTGGCTAGGATCCCAGAACGGAGGTGGAGCCTCTCTTCGAGATCGGCTTCTTACTTCCAGCGCCCTATATACGGACGCGCGCGAGTCGGCAAGCCCCGCCTACCAGAATGAGACCCAGAGGATGGTTCTCCGAGCTCTGTCACTAGATCCTTACTTGCATAGCCCCACCCCGAATGAGCTTCCCTCCAATCTCTCAGGAAAACGAGCTCTATTAGCATAAACAAGCCCACAGTCGGCCCGCCTGCTGAGAGCGCGTGGCGCTACCGGGGAAGCACAGATCCTCATTAGCATAACCCCGCCCCACTCGGAATTCCCCTTTGCCGCGAACTCCGTTCCCCTGCCCTTATTAGCATAGCTCCTCCTTTTCCCTGGTCTCTCCTCCTCCTTAAGTGTCCCGAGACGCGAGTCCTTCTGGCCGGAGCTCATGATTATGCAGTAGCCTTATTAGCGTAGCCCTACCCTGAGTCCCGCCCGGTTTCCCCCCAGGCCGTAGCAGAGGCGGCAGCAGCGGTGGCGACATGAGCAGCGGGGCGGCGTCCGGGACTGGGCGGGGGCGGCCCCGGGGCGGGGGGCCGGGACCCGGGGACCCCCCGCCCAGCGAGACACACAAGCTGGTGGTCGTGGGCGGCGGCGGCGTGGGCAAGAGCGCACTGACCATCCAGTTCATCCAGGTAGTGGGCCCTCACCCGGGAGGGGTCCCCGAGACCCAGACCTCAGTCCTTTGGGGGATCCCTGAGATTTGTGTCCCCTTGACCTATCACTGAGACCTTACTATAATGCCCTCTAAATCTCAAAAGCTCCCATCGGATTGTGACTCTAAGTTCCCCCAGGGTCTCCACCCACTGCACGCAGGACTCCTAATACATCCTGAGACCTACCATCCCTTCAGCTTCTTCGCTGACCTGGCTCTGAGTACATCCTGAGAGCACCTTAAATAGAGAGCAGTCGCCTTATTCAGATCCTAAGCACTCCCGAGGGGGGGGGGGGGGGGGTTTCACCACCCCCTCTGCCCTGTACCCTATTTCCCCTCAGAGGCTAATGGGAAGAACAGCTGTGTTCAGCACCTTTGAGATTCCCCCAGTGGGGATTCTTGGCCCCTTCTGGGATCTCCCCCTGCATCTAGAAATTTGCCCAAACCTTGACCCTGAGGTTCTGGAACCACTCAGTCCTGAAACAGGCACCCTCCAACCATTGCTCTGAGAAGATTTCCCCCTCAGACCCAAGCCATTGCAGAAAACTCCCGAGACCCCAAGATCTGACAATCCCCCATTTGCCAGTCCTCCATTTTTCCATCCAACACAAGGATAACCAGCCACTCTTTCATGTCCAGTCTCCCTCCACTCCAGCTCCCTGAGCCTTTCTTAGAAACTCTGAGGAGTCCCCAAATCATCTCTATGCAAGAAGCTCAATCTTCTTAAGACTCCTGCTCCTGCTCCTTGGGAGTTTGGCCCCATAAATGCATTATAAGTCCTCAAAGACTAGTCTATGACAAACCTCTCAAGTACCTGCAAACCTCCTCCCTAGGGCTGGCCCCCAGTCCTCACACCTGAGCTCCTGATGTACTTTGAAGGCACTCCCCTAGTCCCCCTCAGAGCCACAATCCCATCCAGGACCTGTTTCCTACCCCAAGCACACCTCCAGCAGAGAGGATGCAGCCTTTAGACCCCCAACATCCAAATCACACCTCTCCTGGAAACCATCTCCTGCTCAGGAAACCGCTACCTTATTCCCAGGAGAAACCCTTCCCACCTCAGCAAAACCCTTGAAAAGTGTATACCCCTAGGTGTACTGCAGAGGTCCCTGGGTAGCAGCCCCCTGGGTCACAGACCCAAGAGACCCCAAACAAGCACCTTGTGTGAGCCCCACCCATGCCGAGAAAGGCTCCAGCCCTGAGCCTCTTGCACCCAGGGGCAGACCAGAGCTGGCCAAAGGCCTGGCTGGAGGCGGCAGGACCCAGGCAGGAAGGGAGGGGCTGGGGCTGAGGGTGGGGCAGCTTCTCCGCAGCCGGATTGGAACTGGGACCTTCCCCTGGGAGGAGACGCTGGAGGCCGCTTGAGGAGGAGGGGAAGGAGAGGAGGAAGAGGGAGGGGGAAGGGGAGGAGGGAGAGAGAGAAGACAGGCAGATACTCTGAACAACAGCTCTCAATAACTGCTTACTATTTGCCAAAGGATATGTTAAGTATTTAATGGGGGTTTCCCCTGAGTTTCTAATGCTGAATAAGTGTACTGCTGTTCTTAAGCTCACTTTCCAAATGAGGAAACTGAGGCTCAGAGAGGGGAAGCAGTTTGTTCAATGTCACATAGCCAAGATGTAATCATGATGTATATGGAAGATGTACTTCATACCAGAGGACAAAAAGAGATGCAGAGAAAGGAGACTGGGACAGGGAGCGGCTCACATAATCAAAGAGAAGGGGACGAAGTAGAGACCTAGAGAGACAGGAAGGATAGAGACCCAGAGAAAGCGAGACAGTAACCAGAGAGACAGGTAAAGTAAGGCTGGACCAGGGACAGGGACCTATCTTGTAGGGGCACTGAAGTAACAGTGACCTTTCCCCACCCCACCAGTCCTACTTCGTGTCTGACTATGACCCCACCATCGAGGACTCCTACACGAAGATCTGCACTGTGGATGGCATCCCAGCCCGGCTGGACAGTGAGGGCGGCTGGGAGTGGGTGGGAGGCATGTCACCAGGGGCTGAGGGCTCATGGGACTGTTTGGGGGGGCCTCCTTCCCACTGTATGCCTGTCTCCTTAGTCCTAGACACTGCGGGCCAGGAGGAATTTGGGGCCATGCGGGAGCAGTATATGCGGGCTGGCCATGGCTTCCTGCTGGTGTTCGCCATTAATGACCGGCAGAGGTGAGAGGTGTCCAGTGGCAGATCAGTACGGGAAGGGGAATGAATGGGGGGCACCAGCCGGGCTGGAATTCATTCTCCTGCCTCTCTCCCAGTTTCAACGAGGTAGGCAAACTCTTCACCCAGATCCTTCGAGTCAAGGACCGCGACGACTTCCCCATTGTGCTGGTTGGGAATAAGGCGGATCTGGAGACACAGCGCCAGGTTTGGGATGCTGCCTTCCCTGGGGCTCCGTCTGGCACAGCATCCTCCTTGCACTTCTGCATCCCTGCCCCCTCCAATGCCACACTCCTCACTTGGATGTGTTATCCCCCAAGTTGGACCATCTGGGTCCCCAGCCTCATTCACCAGAGGGCTTGGCGCACAGTTGTCCCCACGATGGGGCAAGGGGCACCACCCCGTGCACACCTCCAAGACCTGAATCTCTGCCCTGTCTTCCTGCTTTCCCACCTAGCCTCTCCTCACAGTCTTCCCGTCTCCCCTCACATCAACCCCCTACTGGCCTATGCCCTCCCTTGCTCACAACCCTCCCATAGCTCCCCAGTTCCTCCCCCAAATTCTATGGGAATTTCCCACTTCGGGGCAGTGCTTGGCCTCCGGCCTATGCTGAGAACACTCTTACCTGCCCACCCCATGGCTGGGGCTGGAACCCAGGGCTTCACACATGCCAGGCAAGCACTCTACCACTGAGCAACACCCCCAACCCACACCCTTCCTGGCTGCTAATTACCTGATTGCTAGTTATCTAAAACGAACCACCCTGATTCCTCACTTGAATGGTATCAACTCCCTCAGCATCCACCCAGGATCTTTCTGGAACTTTCCCCTTGAGCCACCACAGATCCCCATCGTAGCACACATTGCACCTGTCTGCCTCCCCAGCTGGGGCCCCTGAGTATGAGGACCTGATTCCTGTGTCTTCACGGTCCCCACCAGGTCCCCCGATCTGAAGCATCTGCTTTCGGCGCCTCCCACCACGTGGCCTACTTCGAGGCCTCGGCCAAACTGCGTCTCAACGTGGATGAGGCCTTCGAGCAGCTGGTGCGGGCTGTCCGGTGAGCCGAATCCCTTTCCCATCATCCTGGTCCCCATCCCTCCAG
Organism: Sciurus vulgaris; assembly: GCF_902686455.1. Taxonomy (NCBI): domain Eukaryota; kingdom Metazoa; phylum Chordata; class Mammalia; order Rodentia; family Sciuridae; genus Sciurus; species Sciurus vulgaris. The sequence continues at coordinate 61,237,534 of NC_136478.1, read as the reverse complement.
CCCAGACTCAACAGCTGCTTCCCACAGGAAATACCAGGAACAAGAGCTCCCACCTAGCCCTCCTAGTGCCCCCAGGAAGAAGGATGGGGGCTGCCCCTGTGTCCTGCTGTAGCCTGGGCAGGAGAAGCAACCGGCACAAGCTGAAGGGACCAGCTGCCTTGCACCTTGCTGTGTGGCCTGAAGCCCTGGCTGAGCCTCAGTTTCCTTCTCTGGGTCTCCCAGGACACACTACACCTTTTACCCTTATTTCCTGGCCTCCTCTGGGCCAAACACCACTGTGTGCCTTCTGCCAACACTTCTTTTCCCCCTCCCAAGCCCCTGCTGGGGTAAGGAATTCCAGGGTCACTGCTGTATATAACCTCTCCCCAGAAAAATAAACGTCACTGCCAATATCAGGAGGTGCTTTCTAAAAGAGAAATGAATTCAGGGCATGCACACTCTAAAGCCTTGCTCCTCTAGAACTGTCGTCGGATCTAGAGCCCATTTCTTGGGAAAGGATGGGAATAAATTGAGACAGGTGTACAGACCCCACTTCCCTTCAACACCTTGAGCCCAACCTTTGCTATTTGGGTTGGCATGTTGTTAGGATGAAATTTAATGTCTAATAGAATTTATTCTTTGGAGAGTCCTACTTGGAACTATTTAACTTAAAATTAAAAATTAGGAACACCATCAATATTTTAGGAGTTCAATAGTCACACCTGATTAGTGGCTATCCTAATGTGGGATGGGGAGAATACACGTCCCTATCACTGCAGAAAGCCTTAGGCTAGTACTGTTCTAGAAGGTTCCAAGACCTTGGGAACAGGCAACTACTACAAATGTATGTGCCCTCTCCCTTCCAATGTATACTGAGAAAGGTCTTTTTGACTGGAAGAGAGAGGCAGGACAGGTAGGAAGAATGGTGTCTTTCAAGTTTTCAGTTCCAGAAAGTTCCCAGTGGAGCTGACATCTGAATCTAAGCCCCAAGTGGTCACACTCCATCTAAGCCCTTTTTGGTCGGGGGTGAGGAACAGGAGGTAGAAGTAATGTCTTTAGGTCAGGCTGGGCAGTCTTCAGACTGTAAATCCAAAAATCATCTGTGTCCTGGGAACCCTTGGATCACCCACATTCAACCCAAGACCCCAGATCCTGCCCCAGATTTGCTACCTTGGAGGGCTAGAGCTGAGGCCACCAGCCACCCCCCTCCCGACTGCCTCTGACTAAAAATCTTTGAACCCAATATCTACTTAGTACACCAAGCCAGAAACATCATCCTAGATGTCCCCCTGCCCTAGAACTCAGGCCTTCACCCGCCACCCTCCACTGTTCCCCTGGTCCCTGATCTCACTACAATACCTCACTCAATGCAGGACCTGCCTTCTGGTCCAGGATACAGCATGGCCTTACACAACTGCTGAAGCTCTGGCTGTGGTTGCAGCTCAGTGGTAGAGAGCTTGCCTAGCACCCAAGAGGCCCTGGGTTCCATCCCTTGCATTACAAAAAAAAAAAAAAAAAAATCCAGTACAGGGTCATCTGTGAAAAGGGGGTGATCACAAAGCTACTCCACAGGGTGGGTGAATGGCTGAGATGACCACAAAGCAGAAAGATCTCAGCGCCTGGTCCACACTAGGTGCTCATGCTCAATGACCATGACCCACCCTCTCTTCTGACCCAGAACCATGAATGTCCCTCTGTATTCCAGATTAGAACACTGATTAGCAAATATCCCTTTCCGGGTTTCATTATCACAGAATCCTTGGCCTGTGTTCAACCTTCCGCCCTGGGACTAAACGTGGCTCAGATGTATTGTGCTACATGTTCACTCCCTGCCCCTGTAAGAAGGGGCCTGCCCCTGCTGGGTGGGGGGAATATGGACTACAAGAGTCAATGGTTTCTAAGTTTCCAGACAAGGTCAGACTTTTCTACCTGAGCCAGGGTTAGGGGTCCTGTGCCAACTCCTCTCCCCCCAGTCCCATCATTGACACTCCCCAGTAGATCTATCCTTCCTGTACTGTTTGGTGGGGTTGAATGCCTACTGGGACAGCCATCTTCTTACAGGGCTGAGATGCATATTGAGGTGACAAGTTCCTGCTTGTCCCCAGATGAGTTTAAAAAAAAAAAAAAAAAAAAACTCATGACAACTGGCAGGCCATTTTTGGAAGGTTTATGGTCAAAGCCATTCCAAAAACTTGTGACAACACTGAATGGGGGCTGTCATGTCCCTAGGCATGTGTTTGTGCAGTTCCTCTGTAAGTTTCCTGCCCTCGCATGGGTTCTCGTGAGCCCTGACAATGAGTTAAGTTTCCCCCGCCCCCCCACCACCTTTTTTTTTTTCCCCCGGGGGTGCTAGGGATTTGGAAGCAAGCACTCTACCAGCTGAGCTATATCCCCAGACCAGTCTCTCCCATTTTGATGTCCTTGTCCTTATTTATCTTTTCCTGCCTTTTTATCTTGTCATGTCTTAGACTTCTGCCAAGCCTCTTGGTTTCTCCTGCCATGGAGAGTAGGAGTTGTGTACCAGGTTTCAAAGTACTTCATCTTCCCAGTGACAATAGCCCATTTTACAGATAACAAAGTTGAGGATGGGAGCTATTAGCCAACTTACTTGGTTAGTGCAGCAGCCAATATTCAGATTTGGGCAGTTGGGTTCCAAAGGCCACCACAATGTTTTGCTACTCCTAGAGGGATGGATGATCCCTGACCCATCTACCTTCAGGACACTCAGTACACTTTGTCTGGTCTCTAGAACAATGCCAATCCTCGTGCCTTTGGCCCATTTTAGAGCTCAATCCAAAAACTGGAATGTGCCACTCAACATCAGTGGCTGCAGCTTCACATGCTAAAAGCGACAGTTCAAGGACATTTGGTCCATTCTCAGCCTTCAGTGATTCTCTAGGAAGTTCATGGTCCATTACTGACTCTACCATTGTAGTTCTTGAGTGCTGCTGATGATTCTGCATTCTGAAGACCCAGGTTCTGAAATCTGCAATGCGATCACCTAGACAACACCAAGGTTCTAGAACTGCAAGAGTTCTTCCTCAGTTCACCTGGAAGGGAACTTGGGGCACTGATGTTTCCACCCTGCCTCAGAATGTGTCTGGAACACCTGTGGTCTGAATTGAAAGTGAGGTTCTAGAATGACAGCCTGTTCACTACTTTGTAGAATAGGTTCTAGACTACTGCCAGTCAATATTGGAATTCTGACATTCTTATCCTAAAATCTTGCTTTTTGAACTTCAATACACTTTAGAATACTCTCAGGATTTTATTTTTATTTAAAAAATTAAAATTTTTTGAGACAAGTCTCACTATGTTGCCCAGGTTAGCCTGGGACTTGCCATCCTCCTGCCTCAGTCTCCCAAGTAGCAGGGATTACAGTAATGTGTCACCGTATCCAGCTAGGATTTTATTTAAAAATGGATTCTGGCTGGGCATGATGGCACATGCTTTAATCTCAGTGATGAGGGAGTCTGAGGCAAGAGGATCACAAATTTTTGAGGTAAGCCTGGGCAATTTACTGAGACCCTGTCTTAAAATATTGGGGAAAAAATTTTTAAAAACCCAAAGGGCTGGGACTCCACCACAGAGCACCCAAGGTTCAATCTGCAGTACCAGGAGGCAAAAAAGAAAAAAGTGGAGCCAGATGTGGTGGCAAATGCCTATAACCCCAGCAACTCAGGAGTCTGAGGCAGGATTGTAAATCTGAGGTCAGTCTCAGCAATTTGGTGAGGCTGTCTCAAAACAAAAAATAAAATAGGGCTGAGGATATGGCTCGGTGGTGAAACACCCCTGGTTCAATACTGGGTATGGGATATGGCTAATGGAAGAGTACTTGATTAGCCATTGTGAGACCCAGGTTTGATCTCCAGCAACAGCACCATTAAAAACAAAATAAAGAGCTGGTTCTAGCAGCGTGCAGTGGTGCACGACTATAATCCCACTGATTCAGCAGGCTGAGGCAGGAGGATCTGGAGTTCAAAGTCAGCTTCAGCAACACTGAGGCACTAAGCAACTCAGTGAGACCCTATCCCTAAATAAAATATAAAATAGAGCTGGGGATGTGGCTCAGTGGTTGAGTGCCCCTGGGTTCAATCCCCAGTACGCAAAAAAAAAAAAAAAAAAAAGGAAAGAAAAAAAAAGCTGGTCCTGATAACAGTAGATCTGAACCTATATCTCCATAAGCTTTTTGGGGATTCCAAACTAATGGCTATACTTTGAATAGCCAGTTTCAGGAACAGAGGACTTCAGGTCAGTCTCTAGAAATACTGCCAGCCCACCTGGGACCTTAGAGTTTAAGGTATCACTATATTAGAGTGAGAAAAAGTTTGCTAGTTTCTGACACGGTCACTGTTTGTAGTAATTTAAAAATACATTTTAAAAATTTACAGCTGGGCATGGTGGTGCACACCTGTAATCCCAGCAACTGGGGAGGCTGAGACCGGGGAATCACAAATTCCAGGCAAGTCTCAGCAACTTAGTGAGGCCCTAAGCAACTTAGCAAGCCCCTGTCTCAAAATAACAATAAAAAGGGTAATGGGGTGTAGCTAACTGGCAGTGTGTCCCTGGGATAAATTCCCAGTTTAAAAAAAAAAAGAAGAAGAAAAAGTCATGAACTTTTTTCTTCAAAAAGTGGCATTTTCTCAGCAAAGAAGGATGAGGCAGAAGGGTCATAGCTCAGTGGTAAAGCACCCCTGGGTTCAATCCCCAGTACCAAAAAGTAAAAAAATAAAAAGTAGACTTTAATTCCCCTCTCATTGAGGGTGCATATGCTGAATCTAAAGCCTGTTCTAAGGTGCAGCCAAAGTGCTGGGCTATGATATCGGAGATTAGGAGTTAGAAGCTCATGGCCCCCTCCAGGCCTGCTCTGGGATCACTCCTGGGGGGATGTCAGCCGCCATGTTGTGAGGATGCTCCAGCAGTCCACGATGAGGGCTCAGTGGCAAGGAACTGAGAACTGCAGCCACAGTCATGCTACAGGTGGCTCCTGCAGCTCAGAGACCTCAGATGGCTGTTTCCCTGGCCAACACCTTGACTGTGTCCTCATGACAGACTCTAGGACAGTGGGGACTAGGCCCCAAACTCCTGATCTTCAGGAACTGAAGACAATCGGTGTTGGCTGTTTGAAGTCATTAGATTTCAAGGTGGGGTGGCTTGTTACACAGCCCACACCCCATATACCAACCTCAGGCCTTTTACCTCCCAGAGTTATCAAAAAGTCCTTTTCCAGACCCTGTGCCCACCCAAACGTCGCAGGATAGAGGCACTCCAGCCTACAGTAAAGTGTTTGCCGTTGGGTTTTGTTTGGCTGGTTGTGTGTACACAGTGTATACAAGGTGAGTTGTACAGAAGCCCAAGAAAGAGCAAGAGACTAGGGATGGTGGGGGAAGGGTGGGGACCAGGACAGAGGGCGGAGGACGGGAAGAGGGACTGATTAAAAAATAGAACCACATTCAGATGACAATGGAAGGGGGCTGTGGGTGAGGGACAGACACAGACAAACTGCTGTAGAAAAGGAGTGGGAGGGGTAGAGGGTAGGGACCCTTCTCCCCCCCTCCACCTCCCCAGCCCCACCCTGCCCCAGGTATGTACAATAAATAAGATTAAAAATAATTAACAAGATGCGTTTTCCCCATCCCACCCATCGCTGAATGCCCTGGGGAGGGAATGGCCTTTAGCAAAGATCTTGGCCTGTATGAGGGGCTTGGGAGGGAGGGGTTCCCCCAGCACTCTGAAGCCACCCCACCCCCCTCAACCATACATAGACTTTTCCTATACATTATGTACAAGGTGGAGGGGGCGGGGCTATGGCCATGGAGGTGGAGGATTGGGACAAGGGGAGAGGGAAACCGTTACTAAATAGACATTTATACATATATATAAATAATTTCTCTGTACACCGAACAGTGGGAGGAATGGGGAGGGAGAAGAGAGGGCTCGGGAGAGGGGGTAGTCAAACTCTGAACCCTGCCCTGGGGGTGCAGCACGGACACACCCTGACCAGTGACCCCCCCGTATCCTGGCAGCAACGGAGCCCAGGGGTTAGCTCCTGAGGACACAGTTCTGTCCCAATTTTCGGTTCAGGGAGGAGGTGCCCTCCCCAAGTGGGGTGGGGTCACCCGCAGCGGCTGTGGGCCTGTGCTTGGGCCAGCAGGTCGCTGAAGGAGTCAAAGAGCTGCTCCAGCCATGGCTGGTTCCGCATACACTGCTGGACCACCTCCTCCTGGCCCAGGTCCTCCGCACCGCCCTCGATGGCCAGGGTCTGCAGGGGTTAAACAGGAAGCTGGGAGGGAGGGACTAGGGCCTCAGTATCAGTGTGCTAGGGAGGAAGGGCTGGCAGCTGGATTCTTAGACCCAAGCCAAATGGGACTTGGGGACCTAGGTCTCTCAGGGCTGAGGGAGGAGGGCTGGGCCTGGACCCCTGGGTCTGAGGGAGGAGGGCTGGGCCTAGACCCCTGGGTCTGAGGGAGGAGGGCTGGGCCTGGACCCCTGGGTCTGAGGGAGGAGGGCTGGGCCTGGACCCCTGGGTCCAGAGAGGAGGTCATGAAGGTTGAAATCCCAGGGTGACAGGTGCTATGGGGAGGCTCACCTGGTCCCGGCAGCGCAGGAAGGTGTGGTATTTATAGTGGTGGAGTGAATGGTAGAGTGTGTAGTATCCCGATTTCTCCAGTTCAACCTTGAACTCCTGGGTGGAAGGGTGGAGAAGCCTCAGACCCTCTGACCTGCTCTGCACAGGCTCCCCACCCACCCAGCCCTCTTCAGGCCTGACTCCCCACCTGGGCTCGGACCACACTCCTCTTGAGCTTGCTGAGCGTCTTGCGGTTGTAGGGTTCCCCGGCCGGCCGCAGCCGCACCGCCCCCTCCTCAGGGGAGCCTTCCCCACTCTGCTCTACTTGCAGCTGTGGGAACGTGTGCAGGGCGTCCTGTGGGAAGCCCCAGGGGTCAGTCAGCCACCTCCCTGGACCCACACACCCAACACCCAGGTCTCAGATCCCCAGTCATCTGGTGTCTCCGTTTCCTCCAGGCTGCAGAGTGGGAGAGACACTCAGGGGTCTGGGTCTCCTCAAAGGACAAAAAAGCCTGGGCCTGTCCAATGACCCTTACACTGTGATTTCTGGCCCAGCCCAGAAGCTCAGAGGTAACAAGTTCCACCTACAATTCTTAGCAACAGCTTCACCATCTATCCCAGGATTCTCAGAACCAGACCAATGTCCTACCCAGAAGCATCAGAGGCAACCTAAGATCAAATCCAAGGATTTTCAAAGGCCACCTAATGTTTCACCCCAATTTCTCATCACAGCCTTTAACTATCCCTGAGTTCTTGGAGTTTTAAACTGACTGAGAATTCAGGGTAGGAGCCAGGTATGGTGGCTAAGTTTGAGGTCAAACTGGGCAACTTAGCAGCAAGACCTGCCTCATTTTTTTTTTTCTTTTTCTTTTTTTGTTACTGGTAATTGAACCCAGGGGCACTCAACCACTGAGCTACATTCCCAGCTCTTTTTTAATTAATTTTTATTTTGAGACAGAGTCTTGCTAAGTTGCTTAGGGCCTCACCAAGTTGCTGAGGCTGGCTCTGAACTCTCAATCTTCCTGCCTCTAAGTTGCTGCGATTATAGGCATGCACCACTGCACCTGGCTGAATTCCAGAATTCTAAAACCAGGCTAATGTTCCACCCCATCATTCTCAGACCTACCCTAATACTCTATATAGACAGACCCCCAACTTGTGATGTTTGGACTTAATGATTTTTTTCACGTTACAATGGTGTGAAAGCAATACACACTCAGTAGAAATTCAACTTTGGATCTGCATTTGCATCTTTTCCCGGGCCAGCGTTATGTGGTCTGATCCTCTCTCGAGATGCTGGGCAGGGATGGTGAGCCACAGCTCTCAGTCAGTCCCCGCAGCCATGAGATGAAAAAACTGGAACTACACAGCTTGGCGTGTTGCTCAGCTATGAGTCTGGATGGCGAGGTGCATTAAATTCATTTTTGACTTTTGATACTTCCAATTTAAGATAGGTTTATCAGGATGCAACCATAGCATAAGCTGAGTATAACACCCCACCCAAAATCCTCAGTGACAGAGTAACAGTGAATCTTAAAATTCATACTCTAGACTAACATCCTCTAAAGTTGTCAGAATCTAATTCTCCAAGCTACCTAACACACATCCCAGAATTTTCAAACCCAGCATTGATCATTTACCATATAAAATTATTTTTCTTCTTTAATTTTTAAAAAATTTTTTGGTACTGGGGATTGAACCTAGGGGTGTGTACCCACTGAGCCATATCCCCAGCCCTTTTTTATGTTATTTAGAGACAGGGTCTCACTGAATTGCTCAGGGCCTCACCAAGTTGCTAAGGCTGGCTTTGAACTTTCAATCCTTCTGCTTCAGCCTCATGAGCCACTGGGATTTACCATATAAATTTTTATTTTTGCTACTGGGTATCGAACCCAGGGCCACTCAACCACTGAACCACACCCCCACACCCCCAACCCTATTTTGTATTTTTATTTAGAGACAGAGCCACACTAAGTTGCTTAATGCCTTGCCGTTGCTGAGGCTGGCTTTGAACTTCAGATCCTCCTGCTTCAGCCTCCTGAGCCACTGGGATTACAGGTGTGCGCCGCTGCACCTGTCCCATATAAAATTCTTAATATCCATTCCCAAATTCTCAGTTATCCTAAAGTACTATCCAGAATTCTGAGCAAAATGAACATTCTACCCACAAATCTCAGCACCAGACCAACTCTATCCCATATCCTGAGTCAGACTGACTTCCCACCACGCATCTCCAAGTCGGATGATATTCCATCCGAGAATTCTCAGAGTCACACATATACTGTCCCAGTATTTTCAAAGCCAGATTAACATTCTATCCCAGAATTCTGAGTCAACCTAGAATTCTCAGTGCCAAACTGACACCCTAGCCGGAATCCTCAGAGAGGGACTAACCCTGGATCCCAGAGTTCTCAGAGCTGCCCCGATGCACCCGAGGCCACTCGGGAAGGGAAATCACACAGATGACCGCACTTTGAAGCCTAGAATTCTGAGAGCCTGCATTATGGTGACAGAGAAGCTCAGGAGATCAGCTGCTCCTGTGCCAGCCTTGGGTGCAGCCTGTGTTTCTAAACTTGTCCTCCATAACTGTGCTCTGCTGAGATTCCCGACAGCCTAGCCCCCAGCCCCACACCATCCCAAGGCCTCTAGGGCTGCTGAGAATCTAGGAACGCTTCCTGATACTCCTGCCTTCAGCTTTTCTCCCAACTAAGTAAGCCCAGGAAAGTGATTCCCTTCTAACCATCCCCACAGGTCTCCTTCATGCCTGCCCCCTGGGTCACAAACAGCCCCTACCCAGGCCCCCAAGCACCTGCAGGGCCGGGCTCAGTGACAGCCGCTTCAGGACTTTTTTCTTGTGCTCATTCAGGAGGCCATCGATCTTCCGCATGGGTGGCAGGTACAGCTCATCTGTAAGATGAGGTAGTGTCAGAGAGCCAGAGCACACAATGCACAGGGCCAAGGTGGGGCCAGGGGCTAGGGTCTCTAAATTCCCTCCTCCCTCAGATAGGAGTCCAGTCCCAGCACTCCTCCCTCAGAGGCCAGCTCACCATGCGTGTCTTCCAGGGCCTGGATCATGTCTGGGTCGAGGGCTGTGCTCACCAACATCTCCACGTAGCTCCGGTACATCTCACGCATTGCCCGGGTCTTTAGCAGACGCCCTGGTACAGCCCGCTCTGGGGGGAAATGGGACATAGGCTCACTAGTTCATCTTTGCTTGAGGCCACCTGTGTGGCAAATACTACTCTCAACACTGAGGACCAGGAGAGAAATCCCTGATCTCAGGCAGGTTAAAGTCTACTGGCGGAATCACAGGCACAGTGAGCTCAAAGGAGGTATAGACCCCACCTGGGTAGGCAGTGAGGCTTCGAGGTCCCATGAGGGTGATTTTTTGGTACTGGGGAATGAACCCAGGGGTGCTTTACCACTGCACTACATCCCCAGTCCTTTTCACATCAGGGCCTTGCTATTGCGGAGGTTGGCCTTGACTGTGCAATCCTCCTGCCTCCGCCTCTTGAGTTGCTGAGATTACAGGCGTAAGTCACCGCGCCCAGCTAAGAGCTGAGTCTTGAGTGGTAAGAAAAAAACATTTGAGGGCAATAAACATTTAATTTTGCCTAGTTCAGTGTGGCTTCAATCAAGCCTAAATAAATAGCAAAACTGGTTTCTACAACAGTGAGTCAATTCAGAGAGATCACATCCTAAGTAAGGCCCAAGACTAAGGGGGGGTACCAGGCGCTGGGCCTACATAGCCGAGTGCAGGCCAGACAACAGCCCTCCAAGGAGGCGGAAAGGGCAGGGCTTTTTCTGGTAAGTACTAGGAGCCATAGAAAGCTGTGAGCAAAGGAGTGGTAGATATACATATAGAAAATCCCCTGAGGCCCTGGAGGGACAACCTGGAGGACTACAACTGCTGAACTGGGTTGGGGCTGTGAGAATGAATGGTTAGGGTCAGTCACGGCAGACTGTCCAGAGCTGCAGACTGTCCAGCTGTGGGGGTGAGCAATGATTAAGAGGTGAAGATGGCTTCCAGAATGATCTAGTATTGTGACTAGGTAGTTGGTGGGGTTGTTCCTACCACAGGGAAACCAGGACAAGGAACTCCGAAGTCCTAGGGGCTTAGGGGAGGTCTGTGGGGTTACCAAGGGGAAAAAATAGGGCTTGAGCTTACTGCAAGTTGTGGGAGCAGGCCAAGTCAGAGGTGTTCAATAAGCAACAAAGGGCCTGGCGCAGTGTGTGAATCGGGTCAATAGACCTGCTTTTTAAAGAAAAGACAAGAGAAGTAGGGCACAGTGGTACACACCTGCAATGCCAGCAACCTGGGAGGCTGAGGCAGGAAGATCCCAAGTTTGAGGCCATCATTAGCAACTTGGTGAGACCCTTGGCAATTCAGTAAGAACTTGCCTCAACATTTAAAAAAAAAAAAAAACTGGGGATGCAGTGCAGTGGTAAAACATCCCTGAGTTCAATTCCCAGCATATCCCGCTCACAAATTAAAAAACAGAAAATTTAGGGCCAGAAAAGGAAAGACTACAGAGTTCTTAATGGAACAGTCTGCCAAGTTAAGAAACTACATCTCCCAGGCTCCCTCTGGCAGCTTTGTGTGGTCACGTGACCCAGCTCTTGCCAACAGGATGTGAAAAGACAGTGCTAGCTACACCCAGACCTGGCAGTTCTGTTTAAAAGGCCAGGCCATCATGCCCTAGTGCCCCTTCCTACTGGCAGGACTGCAGTTGCAGGACTTCTGGGCCACCTCTGATCATGTGGTTGAGGCAAGCACAGAGAGAAGGAAGCTGGGACCCCAGACAATCTTGAGGAAGAGTATTTTATTTTCCATGAACCTGCTATATCAGGGCTCTTGTGGAAAGAGAATTCTACCACTCTTTACTTGACCTGCTGTATTTCTAATCTTTGTTGATAACAACTACCCCTGCAGTACATCTAAAAGTGTGTGCCCTTGGGTAACTCATGTAACCTTTTGGTGTTTCAATATCCTCATCTTTAAAATGATTTTTTTTCCCCAGTACTGGGGACTGAACACAGGGGCACTCTACCACTGAACTACATCCCCAGCCCTTTTTATTTTTTGAGAGTAGGTCTCATTAAGTTGTTGAGGCTGACCTGGAACTTGTAATCCTTCTGCTTCAGCCTCATGAGCAGTAAAATGAGGATAATTCAAAAGCACCTACCTCAACAGGTTTGATGTAAAGATTAAAAAGAAAGCCAACATGTAAATGCTTCAGATGAAGCCTGGGCACATAGTGAGCATTATGCTCACAATAACGTTAGCTATTACCTTTGTTTTACACACATACCCACATGTACACACACACACTCATACATAAATAGAGTCGTTGCTACTGTCATCGTGAACCAGACCTTTCAAGCCCTGGAAACACAGTGCTGTACCAGGCAGACATGGGGCGCCCGTCAGGTGCCTACTCTGGACAAGCATTCTTCTGTGAGCTTTGTCTATTAGCCCATTTTACAGGCAAGGTCACCGAGGCACAAAGAAGTTATGCACTTTCATCAGGATCACTCAGTGAGTGATAGGAATCACCACCAACTCTGGGCCCCAGGATAGAGGCTGGTCCCACATCCTTCTCAGCCCTGGGGACCTGCCTATACTGAGCCAAAGGAGCACAGTGTCAAGGAACTGAGCCTGGGGCACTGTCATCTGCACGCAACTCTGGTAGGACCCAATACGGGCTACGCACACTCTTTTGGTGCCTCAGTTTCCTCACCTGCATTTGGGATGCGCAGTACCTACCCCTTGGGATGGCTGTGAAAGGTAAGCAAGTTAATATGTGGCATGGACTCAGAAAACAGCTGTCATGCAGTCAGGGTCCACTTAATGGTTGGCTTTTGCGTTTTCTGTAGTTTATCACGCTTCCTGTCCCTGCTGAGGCTACCTGGAGGCCGCTGGTCAGCGCTCACCCCTGCCTCCTCCTGAAGGCCTAAGGCCTGAGGCCTTCCCCGTGCCTCCCGCTCGGCCTGCAGCTGCTGGGGGCCTCACCATCCTCGCTGGGGGCGCCGGGGGACGACTCTGAGTCGGAGGAGCTGCCTGGTGGGCCTCCACCAGCCGAGGCATTGCCCGCAGCCTCCTTCAGCCACTTCTTCCTCTTCTTAGGTGGGGGCTCAGCCTTGACTTTGGTGGGCCGCGCCTTGGGCAGCCGGGAGGTGGCAGGCTGTCCTGTGGTGAGGCTCCGCTCGAGCCGTGCCTGCCGCCCGCCTGTGGCCCGCTCGCCTCGTGATGGCCGCTCCCCCCGTGTCACCCTCTCCTTCTCCTTCTCCTTTTCCTTCTCCACAGGTCGTGGTGGGGACGACTTCTCAGGGGCAGGGGTCTCAGGGACTGCTGTCTCTGGCATCTGCTCTGGGGGCTTCTCGGATGTTGCCTTCTCGGGGGTCTCAGGCTTGGGAGGTGGTGCTGGGGTCTTGGGTGGAGGCGCAGCACTGCCCCCTGCAGATGGAGGGACCTTCGCCTGCCCGGAGCGCCTGCAAGAGAACAGAAAAGGACTGCAGTCAGCAGCCCGCGAGAATCCCAAATTCTCCTTGGAATCCCCTCCTGAACCACTGTTCTCCAAACAACACCTGCCCTCATGCTGGGTCTCTGATCCCTCTCTGGCCGCTGTTTACTTATCTGGATCTCCATACTCCACTCGCTCTCTGGATCTCTGTCTCCTACCTCTGTCTCCACCCACCGCCCCTATTTCCCTCACTCAAATGCTCCACCTCCAGGCATGTGGGAGCTGCCTGCCACCTGCCTGTGTCCCCCACTGTAAGTACCTGACTGGCACTGGGGGCCGGTGCCAGGGTTTCCGAGCACAGACCCTCACGTAATCCTTCTTGTTGACGTTTTCCAGAAACTTTACGTAGAGGCGCTGGTACCGGTTTTTCGCATCACCAAAATACCCCAAATACTATGGAGGGCAAGAAGCACATGAGAAAGTCCATCCACCCCAGTCAGGTAGCTGCCACCCAGGTCTCCCACCCCACCCAGGGACACCAAGGCAGCCAGCCGTCGCCAGCCTGCTGGGAGCTGAACACTTCCTTCCAGATGCACCTTGGAGCCAGGATGGGTCAGAGTGGAACATGAGGGGAATTTTGGTAACAGGCATTCCCCTGGGGCCCCCAAGTCCTCACTCCTCTCTGTAGGCTTACGTTACTGGTGGCACAAAACTGCCTCTGGCCGTCCTTGATCTCCGGAGTGAATTTCTGCAGAAGCGCCTTCTGAACTCGCCAGATGGGTGGGGGCTCGCGCCCTGTCTGCAGTGCTAGCTGAAAAGAAGGGGTGCAGAGAGAAGGGCAGGGTCAGCCCCTGCTCTAGCACCTATTGTCCCCATCCCTGCCCCCTGGCCTCCCTCACCATCCCCTTATGGAAATGCAGAGTCCTTAAGCACCAACCACCTACTGACAAGCAGTCCTTGGCCCCATGAGGCCCCCAGCCCTGTGCTGCAGCTTGAACCTGGCCCTGATTTCCCCATGCCCAGCTGATAATTCCTGATCAGGCTGTTTATTCTTTTGCCAAAGGATTTGTGTTATTCCAGCTTTCCGGTATGAGAGTACAAAGCTTCCTGTGTGACTTAAAAGTACTGACGAGCCCTGAGCATCCACCCACCATTTGACAGACACAAACCCCTGCTGGACACAGAGTTGCCGCAGTGAATGAGATCCACTGCTATGATCTGAATCCTCATGGCCCCCCCAGATTCACACACTGATACCTAATCACCACTGTGGTGGCCTCTGGAAGCAGCCTTGCCCCCTTCTGCTATGTGAGGACACAGCAAGGAACCAGGAAGCCGCCACACCAAATATGCTGGCACCTTGATCTTGAATTTCCAGCCTCCAGAACTGCGAGATTCTAAGCCATCTAGTTGTTTATAAGCCATCCAGTCTAGGGCATTTTGGTACAGCAGCCTGAAGGGACTAAGATACCAACAAAGCCTTTTTGGGGCCTTCACTGAAACAGGTAACAAGAGAGACAAATAAACAAAACAGGGTGGTCTGTGGCTTACACCAAGAAGAAACAGGTGACAGGTTACTGAGCCCACTTAATCCGCCTATCCACAACACAGGATTGTAAAGGCTCCCCTCTGTCCTGCCTGCTCCCTACCCACCAGTGCCAAAGAACGGGGGTCAGACTCAGCATCTGACCTTGAGGAGCCAAGGGAACAGCAGAGGAGGCACACACAGTAATGAACATGCTAATGCTGATTCCCCCAACACAGTGGACCTTGGAGGAGGGACCTCAAATTCAATCTGAATCCAAGAATGCTCCCTGGAAGAAGTGATGAGTCCCTGGAAGGAACCTTCTGCAAAGGTTTGGTGTAGAAAAAAGCAACTGACAATATAAGTAAGAATAAGAACAGAGTAGGAACTGTACCCTGGGCATTGTGACAACGCAGTAATGAATGAAGGGCAATCTCTATATGAAAAGAATCCAAGTCAAAACTCAGATGATGATACAGTTGATTAGTCATGGCTGCCTTGAGCTTTGCACTTGGCCATAGCAAGTGCTAGAATTTATTAGTGATGCCTTCCATGGGTACCAGCTCCAACACAGGGTCCTGAATGCTAGGTAATGGCTGTCTATGCTTAGTTTGGGGCTATTTGCTTTCACACCCTCAATTTTTGACTCCTGGATCATTAGCCAGGAATGCAAAGAAGGGCTTCTGAAGGAAGGAAGGAAGGAAGGAAGGAAGGATACAACTGGTGGTTCAAAATAAAATCACACACAAAAAAGAAGGGGTATGATAACTTGCTGAAAAGGAGGTTCAGAAAGGCTGGAGTGGCATACAGGGCTGAGGCCCAATGAGTCAGGAATGCAGGAACCCTGACCAAATCCTTTCTTCCAAGGTACACATGGTTCCCATTCCTCCCTTTCAGTAAACTCAGGGACCAGGTCAGAGGTTCAAAGATGAAGAACCCATTTCAGGCCACATGCTGTCCTGCTACAAAACCTTCCAGGGTCCCAAATGCAGATCCCTTAGCCTGGCACAAGAGTTTATTTATCTCAATGTATTCTGCCTTCTCCGGCACCCTGCCCAACAGGCCATCCCAACCCTTCAAAGATCAGCAGATAATTCCAGACTTATGAATATGATACTTCCTGTTCCAGTTCTCAAGAACCTTCTAGGAAGTCATCAGAGCGAGGGGACACCTCCTGTTCAGACTCCAACCTCTCCCCATCTGTATCCTCTGAGAAATCTGCTGACTCTAGGGGACTGAGGTCAGTCCCCTCAGGCTCACCTGAGGTTGTCTTTCCCCAAATCAGTCTTCCTCCTAAGATGCCACCCCGTCATCAGGCCAACCCCTGGTGTCATCTTTGCCCATTCCCTAATCAGGGCCAGTCAGTCCCAAGCCCCTCCCTTCCAGTCTCTCATCATGTCAATCCTAACACCCGCCAGGTCCACTTCCAGTCACTAGGGAAGCTGCCCTGTCCACAACCCTACACCATGGAAGTCGCAGCCGACTGGAGATCTGATCGGGGGCAGCCAGTAGATAGGCAAAATCACTAACCTTATCTTGGCCCCAAATACTGAACAGGACCAACCAGATTCTTTCCTGAGAATTTGAGTTGTGAGAAGTTCAGCCAGGGTTGTAAGCAACTGAGCTAAAAGAACCCAGACGCAGTATTAACAAGAAAGTTTGGCTTGTTTGGTGGTGTGCCTATAGTCCCAGCTGCTCTGGAGCTGAAGCAGGAGGACTGCCTGAGCCCTGGGCAACACAGCCAGACCCATCTTTATGAAAAAGAAAAAAAAAAAAAAAAAGTTACAATGTCCCATTAACAGGGAAGTCAAGTCAATCACAGGAATCACAGGACACAGCTATGGACAGATGGCCTTCTTGGCCTGGACACCTCTCCAGTCACCTCCCTATCTCGTGGCTGTCCAGGGGCACTAGCAACAAAGGCTAAGGTCTTCAACAACAGCCATCAATCTAAACACAGTCCTATAGGATCTGGCCCCTTCCCAGATTCAGCATGCATGGTCCAGCCACTTGAGCCTGCACACCACAAACATGCCACGCTTCTCCATAATAGGGCCTTCACACAAGTCACTCCCTCTGCTAGGATGGCTCACACCCTTCTCCACTTTACATCCTCAGAGTAATACACTCTGCTTCATCTTCAACACATCCCCAGGAACTGGGAGTTCACATCTTTCCCATTCTACAGATGAGACACTGAAGTAGAACAGACTAGCCCTATTGTCCAATTCAACAGCCCACCCTCATACAGCTCTTTGGCACTGGAAATGCAGCCAGTCCAAGCGATAACTTTCCACAGCGTGAAATGTTCAGGGGATCTGAAGACTCAGTACACAAAAAAGAATGCAAATCAACTTTTCTTTTTTTTTTTTGGTACTAGAGACTGAATCTAGAAGTGCTTAACCACTGACCCACATCCCCAGCCCTTTTTTGTATTTTATTTAGTGACACGGTCTTGCTGAGTTGCTGAGGCTGGCTTTGAACTTGCAATTCTCCTGCCTCAGCCTCCCAGCTGCTAGGATCACAGGCATGTGCCACCATGCCCAGTCTATTTTTGTCTTAATATCTCAGTTAATCATATTAAAACGTCATTCATCATGCTGGGGGCTGAGGATGTAGTTCAGGGGTAGAGCACTTGCTGAGCATGCACAAGATCCTGGGTTCCATACCCAGCACCACCCCCGCTCCAATAAAGTTTCTGTATCAAATTATAGATTGAAATATTTTAGATATTTAGATTAAGTGAAATATACTCCTATGGCTAATTTTGACTTTTTATCCTTTATAAAAGATACTTCTTATAGTTATCTTTTATAAATGTGGGGATAGAAAAGTTTAAAATCACATACGTGGTCCACAAGATTTTTCTTTTGGATGGTTTTTCTGGAACAAACAATGACCCAGGGATAATTTCGTAGGATCTTTCAGTGAAGAGAAAGCCCAACTTTGTTTTCATTTTTATGTAGTACTGGGGAATTGAACCCAGAGTCCAAGAAAGCGCTCTTACCACAGAGCTATGAAGAATGGTTTGTACTGTCTTAAAGGATTGTAAAAATCACCACCACCAACAGTCACAGCAGAGTCACAAAGAAGAATGCCCCACGGGCTATGTGTGTCCTGTGAAGCCTGGAACGTCATCTGGCCCTTCATGGGAAACATTTGCCAAGCCCCACACTCAGGCCCGCCCAGGGTCCCCAAGGGGAGCAACTGAAAACATTTATACACCTTCGCGTGTCACCCACTGTCGGAGAATGGCTTGAAGCCCTGACACTTATGTCCCCATGACACTGTATGAGAGAGGTGCTGACATGATGGCCGCAGTGAGGAAACAGGCTCAGGAAGACGGACAGCAGTCCAGCTGGGAAGTGGCTAAGATTTTTCAGTCAGGGCAACGGCAAAGCTGGGCTCCTAAGCCTGCTGCCAGCTGGCCCGGCCTCCAGGGCCAGGCATGAGCCTGGGTGCTTGCCACAGAGCCCAGGCTTGTGGCTCTGCATCCCCCACCACAATGCACACCCCAGTTGTATTTTAAGCATCCGAGTCCTTGCCTGGCCCCTTCCCCTGCTCCACACCAGCTGGGAAGTGGTGTCAGATAGCCCTGGCCCCAATCCCACGTAGGCACCTGCCAGCGGAGAGACTCCCTGTGTGTTGGTGAACTTCCTCATCTGTGAAATGGGGATGGCATGATCCTCACCCCAGGGTCACACTCACTTGGCCTAGTGCCAGCTATGACACCCCTGGCCATTGTTACCGCCTTTTGGTTAAAACAGACCCGGTGCACTGCTGGGACTGGGGCTGAGTACATGGCTCCTGGGGTTGGCAGGGCTGGGTGTGGATCTCCACCTGCAAAATCCACCTGGGAAGCTATTTTGTCTCTCGAACCTCGGGTGCCTTTCCTATAAAATGGGGAGAGTAACCCTTAGTAGGAATGACTTGACCTTGACCTATCTGAGCCTATTTCATCCTTTGAAAAAACGAGGATAGCGGTCTCTTATAAGGAAAAACATGGCAGGGTACAGTGCACACACCTATAATCTCAGCCACTCGGCAGGCTAGGGCAGGATCACCTTGAGTTCAAAGTCAGCCTCGGGGGCTGGGGCTGTAGCTGTAGCTCAGTGGTGGAGCGCTTGCCTAGCATGTGTCAGGCACTGGGTTCAATTCTCAGCACCATATATAAATAAATAAAATAAAAGTCCACTGACAACAACAAAAAAAAATTTATAAAACAAAAAATAGCCAGCCTCAGCAACTCAGTGAGACCTTGTCTCTAAATAAAATACAAAAAGGACTCTGGATGTGGCTCAGTGGTTAAGCACCCCTGGGCTCCATCCCTAGTGTGTGGGGCTGCGGGGGGAGTTGGTGGCATTCCTATTGGTTTCATTTCTTCCTATTTCTTCCTATTTCTTCCTCACCTGTCCATCAGCCTCAGAAATGTGATAAAAAATTGAGATAATACACACAGAGCACTAAGTATAAGCCTGGGGACACAGGAAGATGGGCCAGGGAGGGACACCTGAGACTGGAGGTGTTGAGAATGTTCTGGCACTCATTCTAGCATTTCCCTTTACAACTTGTGTATCTCTTACAAATGCTATTTTGCACGTGTCAAAATAATGCTGGAGCTATAATACAGAAAAAGAATATGCCACCTGGGACTGACAGGGTGGGAGTTGGGGGCAGACAGCAGAGTGGAAATGGGACAGGCCAGAAGGTGATGCTGGAACCTGAGTAATGAGTACACATATTTCACTCCTCCTACTTTTCCCACAATTAAACAGACCAACAATGATACAGAAAAAAATAGGCCCAGTTCACCTCACAGAACACATTTACAAAGAACATGCAGTCATAGTTCTTATAATCTTTTCATCTGTGTTTTGGAAGAACCAACATCCAAATTCAATTCAACAAAGTAATACATCAAGGGCCAAACACTGATCCTCCTCCATTGAGGAGACCCACTCAATGACAGTGACTGATGCGGAGAATGGCCTTATTCTTTGGTGCCACCATAAGGGTGACAGCAGCCCACTGACCTACTGAGTGCAGGCTCTGACTCATACCCTGCACAAAGCAAGCACTGTGCTGGCCTCGATGTCACCACCCTCATCTGACACCTATCACATTAATCCTCTGATCCAACTCCATGTGCCCAGTGAACCACGCACAGCCAAGTCAGCAACCTTTTTCAGTAACAGTCCAGGCAGGAAATATTTCTGGCTTTGTGGACCAGCTCTACACTGCCACTGTATGGGGAAAACAGCCAGAGATGACATGTCAGTGAGTGAATGTGTGCGTGTGCCAATAAAACTTTATTTGCAAAAACAGGCAGTGGGCTGGATTAGGCCCGGGGGGACCAGAGGTTGCCAACCCCTGCTGTGGAGTAGCTGAACTGGCGAAGGACAGGTCTCCACAAGCACCTCAGGTCCGGCCTGATGCAGTGTACTCCCAAACCTATAGCTCGCTTGCATGAGAGGTCCTGTGCCAGGCTGCTCTGCCAGTGCCTCCCGTTTCCAGCACAGCCCATCTCAAAGAAGCCTCTCTCTGCTACTCCTGTCACATTCCAAGTCCCCAAGACCCGAGCCTTGGCTCCACCCTGGACCCCTGGCACCCCCCACAGACTGCGATAAGCATTAACGAACGATCTTTTTAAATCCCGTTTTTGGTAATATGTAGTGCACACTAGTACCCTCTCAGAGGCGCCATGGGTCCCCTCAGACCATGCTGTCCCAACTGGCCACCTCTAGGGAGACCATGAATTCGAGGGGAACTTGGCAAGTCCATCTCAGTCATCACTACACCTGCAGTCCCCAAGATCAAATGACCAAATCCATCAGGCCCAGTTTTTTGGGGGGGCCGGGACTCACCTTGAGTGAAGGGATGTCTTCAGCACGGATGACAAACTCGTCCCGCTCCCTGAAGATGCCCTCTCCACCGCTCTCGCCGGCCTCCTCATCAGTCTCCCCACACACAGCTGCTGTCTCCTGCTTCTTGGCCAGGTGCAGGGGCCGGGCATCTGGCGGCTCAGGGTCCTCAGGAGACGGGGCAGCGGGTTCCTCAGGAGGGGCAACTGGTGGGGCAGCAACTGGTGGGGGTGGGGGTGGTGGCGGCGAGGGCAGGGCTGGCTGCGGTGGTGGCTGTGGTGGAGGCGGTGAGCTGGCCACAGGGGCCACCAGTGGGGGTGGTGAGGGCAGGGCTGGGACTGGGGCTGGGGCTGGCGCTGGTGGCGGTGGGGGTGGTGGAGGTTGAGGTTGAGGCTGAGGCTGAGGCTGAGGCTGAGGCTGAGGCACCGGGGCAGGAGGCGGGGAGGGTGGGGGTTTCTCCTCCAGCAACGGGGGCTCTGGGGGAGAGAGGGACATCAGTTCCACATGCTATTCACTGTTGCTGATGCTCCTCTTGTCCTCAGACACCCCTTCCTGTGCTAACAGCCTGTCACTAATCACCACTCAGCCTCCCAGCAGTCCTTTGCCACAGTCTCAGGGCCCCTTCCCAGGTCCAGGAACTACATGGAGCCCATGAAACCAGGCTCCCATCCCCAATACTCTTTTCAGTCTTGAATCACCTCTCTGAGTTTCTCAAAGCCCTTGTCTGGCTTTTTCTTTCTTTTTTTTTTTTTTTGGACCAGGGATTGAACCCAGGGATGCTTAACCATTCCACATTCCCAGCCCTTTTTGTTTATATTTTATTTGGAGACAGGGTCTTGCTGAGTTGCTCAAGGCCTCTCTTAAGTTTCTGGGGCTGACTTTCACTTTGACCCCCTGCCTCAGCCTCCCAAGCCACTGGGATTATGGACTTACATCACGGCACCCAGCTTTTTTTTTTCTTTTTTCCCTAGTACTGGGGATTGAGCCTGGGGGGGTGCTCAACCCCTGAGACACATTCCCAGTCCTTTTTATTTGAGACAGGGTCTCACTTAGTTGCCGAGGTTGGCCTTGAACTCCTCCCTCCTCCTGCTTCAGCCTCCAATTCACAGGATTACAGTCATGTGCCACTGTGCCTCGCCCTTCCTTGAAGCCAACCTCTCTGTGCCTCTGTTTCCTCCTTGGGGGTCTTGTCCTTCCCTGAACCCTTCCCTGTCCTTTCCCCAGGGTGCTCTCCAACTGGGGGACGGTCACTATATATTCCAATCTACCAACTTCCTTCCTGATGTACTTTCTTTGAGCCCCACAGATATTTTAAAGTTCCCCTAACGCTCCAAGGAGCTCCCAACCCCTCAACTGGCACTTCTCCAACCTGTGCCCTCAGCCCTTCCAAGATTCTCCTGACCTTGACACTCTGCTCAGAACACTCTGGCACTTCCCATCTTTCTCCAGACACCTGTTGTACCTCACTCCCTCATTCTACTCCCTGCCTTTCTACTTCCCCCCTGAAAAGATCTCTCCATTCCTGACACTCCTGAGACCTCAAGCCCCTTTAATGCCCCCTCCCATGTTTGTTCCCATTAAAATCCTAGTTTCCATTTAAAGCCTGTCCCAAGACAGAACTCCACACAGACCCCGTCCCTCCTGCCTACCATCAGACCTACTCCTCTCCAAGTCTCCCTGCTCCAGACCCCCTGTCCTCACCATACGTCACTGGCTGCTCTCTTTGAGACCTTCTCAAGCTCCACTAGCCTTAAAACCTGTCCCCATAATTTATAACCTGCCCTGACCTCCGCATTCTCCAAGGCCCAGCTTGGAATCTGTTAGTGTGCTTAGCACCTCTGAACACCAGACCTTCACCACGTGTAACATCACCTCCAAGGAAACCCCTAATCAGTGTGTAACCTGAACAACTCTATCTAGTGACCATAACAAACTAAATTGCCTGCTCCACTCCCAGACTACCTTCTTGGAGCTCACCAGGTGTGCCATTGCTGTTGGTACTGGGGAGCCCAGGGAGAGGGGGTGGCCCTGGGACTGCAGATGCAGTGGTCAAGGGCGGCCCCTCTGGGGTGGAAGTGTCCTTAGGCCCAGCGAGGGGTGGGTCATCAAGGGCAGAAATGGCTGACGAGATGCTCTCCTGTAGGTCCCGGTTCTTGGCCACAGAGTCTTCCTCATCCGAGGAGAAAGAGGGCAGCGTCTCAAGGTTCCGCTTCAGCTCCTCATCCAGTCGCTTGCAGGGAGAAGGGCAGCCCAGCCCCAGCCCCTCACTCTCCGCAGCCTCCAGAGCACCCCCCAGCCCAAAGGTGCCAGCAGGTGGTGGGTGTGGCACGGTGGGTGCAGCAGGCGGCTGGGGCTGCAGGCCTCGGGCTGGCACAGAAGGTGGCACACTTTTGGGGGGACTGAGTGGGGGCGTCAGGCCTGCTTGGTACAGTGGCGGGTGACGCTTGCCTGACTTGAGGAAGTCCAGGAAGGAGGCCATGAAGCCTGACTTCATCTCTGGCTGCTTCTCCTCCACCTCTTTGATCTTGGCCTCGATCTTCTCCCGGGTCAGGCTTGAGTCCAGGCTGTTGTGGTCAGCACCTGACATGGCATCACCTGACGAGGCTCCCAGCCCCTCACCAGTCTTGGGCACAGACAACTTGATCTAGACACAGGGATAGTGGGAAGTCAGAGCCCAGGAGTCCAGTCCCCAGCCCCAGCCCCCACACTTAAGAACCAGAAGTCCAAAGCCCAACCCTCAGCCTGTGGCGTGCTAGAACTGAGTTCCACAGACCTTTCTCAAGGGCTACAGTTCTTCCCTCAAAACACTCTGATCTCTGCTACTGGCCAGTTCAGGGGCCCAGATCCTCTTCCCCAAGAACAGGAATACAGGATCCTGGATTGCTTAGCTTTCAGAGTGAAGGACCTAAGAACCCAAGCTCTAGTCACCGTTTTGGTTAGACTGCACATTTCAGTTCTTGGATTTCAGGATTACTGCCATCCTGGAATTCTACACCTCAGCCTGACCTCAGGTTTAATATAAACCTGTATCTCCAGTGCCTAGAATCAACAACGTGACCGCAATCCCTTCCTTTATCTAAACCTCAAGACCCCTACAAGACCAAGTCCCTCTCACCTTAAGTGGCTTCAGGGGCTCCAGCCGGGTGCCCCCAGCCTCCTCAGCCTTTCTTCCCCTACCCCGGCCTCTGCCCCGGGGTTTCTTGGCCCCATCACTGGGTGTGGAGGCTGAGGCTGGCCCAGCAGTGGTGGGGACCTCCAGTGGGCGGATCCGGGGCCGACCACGGGGCCGGGGAGGACCATCTCGCTTCGCCTTGGTGGGCTTGCGGCCTCGGCGCCGAGGGCCATCAGGGCCTGGGTTAGGTGGGCAGAAGTCGATGTCACCCAGGGGTGACAGGGCTGGCCGGGAGCGGCAGCTGGAAACCAGGTCAGGCAGGCGCCGGGGATTGAGGCGAATGTCTGCGGGCACATCGGCCTTGTCCTCATCGGCCTCAAACTCATACTCCTGGGCATACAGCTTCTTGGGAGTCTGGAAGGGTGGGTCGCGGCGTCGCAGCAGGTGGAAAGAGGACGTCTTGAGCAGCTTCTTTGGCTTGGTTGAGCAGAAAATGGGCGAGGTGAGGCCGCCCTTGGGCTCCGAGGCAGGTGGTGGAGGCGGTGGGGGAGGAGGTGGGGGTGGGGGCGCCGCCTGGTGCGGCCCACTCTGGATCAGGCCCAGTGGCTCAGCGTTGACCGTGGAGGGCAGCTCTGGGGGCTTGTTGGGGTCCAGACCCAGGCCCGGTGTCTCAGGCCCAGCTCCAGATGCCCGAGCTGGGCAGTAGGGCCCATAGGGGTCATAGGTGGGGGGGCCTGGAGGTGGGCCAGCACCAGCCTTGGGATCACCCTCATCCTCTGGCTGCCCAGTCTTGCCATAGTCATCTGCGGCCCCGCCACCAAACATCTCCTCCATGGTGGGGAAGAAGCTGCGCTCCTCATCCTGGAGCAAGGAGTCAGGGAAGCAGATGGAGGTGAGCGGCACAAAGCGAGGGGCCTTGGGGCCTTGTGGGCTGGGGCTTCGATAGGCACCCGCAGGATCCTTGCCCTCCGAGTTAGGTGGGCCCACACCGGTGTCCCCAGGCCCTGGGGGCAGTGGCTCCAGAGCCCCAAGCAATTCTTGCATGGCACCTGGAGGCTCTAGGCTCTCCTCCGGTCGGAGACGAGGGCTGGGGGCTGCGGGCTCCAGGCCATGGCTGCGCAGGTGGGCCTCAAGCTGGAGGGGCATGGGTGGTGGAGGTGGGGGTGGGGGTGGCTGGGGTGCCCCATCACGGGTGGTTGGCTCAAGGAGGTGGACACCAACTTTGGGGGCACTGGGAGAGGGGCTAGGGGCATGGCTGAGGACTGAGGGGAGCAGCTGGGGGGGAGGTGGAGGCAGCACCAGAGGGAGGTCAGGGCCTCCAGCCTCCAGGAGGAGGCCATGGGGGGTGGGCTGGGCCGGCTGGGCAGTAGGAGGTGGGGGTGGTGGACTCTTCTGCAAGAAGGCCCCCAGCTCCTTGGCTCCTGCCCCATAGTGGACAACTGAGGTGGCCAGTCCCTCAGGGGTCTCGCCAGCCCGTTCTGGCCCTTTCTTCTTCTCCTTCAGCCTCCCCAGGCCCAACTCCAGGGCTGCTGTGGCACCTTCATCCAGGCTGGCGCTGGTTCGGATAACACTCTGCAAGTGGTACCTCTGAGGGTCTTCCTTGGCCAACTCGTAGGGTGTGCCTGGCGGTCCCCCAGCTCCGCCACTGCCCCCAAGTCCCTTGGAGGCATCTGCTGCCCCATCCTCGCCCACCAAGCCATCTGCCCCTGAGGTCCGAGGTGGGCTGGGGGCCTGCAGGAGGTGCTGGATAAGGAACTCCTCATCCTCAGTGCGCTCAGCAGGAGGCCCACCAGGGCCGGCCAGCAGCTCAGAGCCATCGCCCTTGCCCTTGTAGCCACCTGCTCCAGTTGCATAGCTACCAGCTCCTGGGGGAGCCAGGAACGGGGCTGAGGCCAAAACTGAGCTCAGGTATTTGCCAGGGGCTCCTGGAGAGCCGACTCCAGGCGGGCGGCCGGTAGCAGGAGGCGACTGCAGAGGACGGATGATGTGAGAAGGGCTGGCCTCCCCACCACCTCCCAAGGAGCTGGGTCCCCAGCCACCTCCATGGCCTGAGAGTGCTGGGGAATGGCCAGTACTATAGCTGAGCGAGGGGCTGGCTGTGGGCAACCCTTGGGAGTGGGCAGCTGGGCCTGGATAAGGCTCTCCCTGTACCCCGTAGAGCTGCCCCTGCAGCTGATCTGGAGAGTAACTCTGACATGTGGCTAGGCCAGGAGGTGGTGGGCCACTAGGGGGCTGTGGAGGACCCCCTGAGTAACTGGGCCCTTTGCTCAAGTCCTGTGCTTGACCCCCTCCAAACCCCTGCCCATAGGCCTGTGGTCCCAGGAGCCCTTGGGGCTGACCAGGAGAATAGGCCTGGCCCCCAGCCCCACCCGCCCCAGAGGTCTTCCCAGTGGCGTAGGCTGCTGCTGGCCCACCCAGGCTCTGGCATTTAGGTGTAGCAGTCGAGCGAGGTGGTGGGGGCCTGGTGGCACCCCCAGCAGCTGCTCCATAACCACCTTTGCCTGTCTTATAACCGGGCGACTGAATGATGGGGCGGTAACCTCCACCACCACCCCCAGCCCCACCTCCCCCAGCCGCCTCAGGGCCCGTGGCCCGACCTGACGTTCCAGCCGTGGCTCCACTGGGACCTGCCTTGCTAGGTTCACCAGCGCCCGGGGAAGGCTCCCCACCCCCCAGGGGACTGCAGGCCAAGTTGGCCCGGTGGCCCATGGAGGGGTAGCTGCCTCCACAACTCAGGTAGTGCTGCAGGGCATGGGCTGGTGGCGGAGGGGGTGGGGGCTGGGCACTGGCTGGTCGCTGGTAGTGCTTGATGACGGTGTCCTGGCGGGGCAGGGCCCGCTCAGGGGGCGGTGGGCCTGGGGCAGCACCCGAGAAGTTGTAGAGCTGTGGGGAGGACTGTTCAGCGGCAGCAGCGGCGGCAGCGGAAGAGGAAGCCAGCAGATTGAACTGAGTGGGGAGGTGGCGGGGAGGTGGGGGTGGATCTGGGGGGCCAGGGCGGTAAGGGGGAGTCTGGGCCGGGCCAAGGCCAGCAGGCCCCAGCACACCACCCCCTGCCAGGCGCTCAAAGCCCAACGAGGAGGGTACCGTGGGTGCCTGCGAGGGCTTCAGGTGCAGCACATCATGAGGGGACAGGAGCCCATTAGCAGGAGGACTGAATGGGGGGTCCTGGAGGCTGAGGGATGAAGGTACTGGAAAGGGACGGCTGCCGAAGGAAGCTGGGTGCTGGTAGGCAGACAGGGCAGAGGAGGACGGAAAGGTGCTGGAAGCCGGTAGGGCACCCGAGATGAAGAGCTCCGTGGGGCCTGGTGTGTGCATAGCTAGGGATGATGGAGAAGACTGGAGGTCAGAGCAGACCACGAGCCAGCCCCACCCTAACCCTCCAGGAGTGGCAGTGGGCTTACCTGTTTGCCAGGAAGGACTACGGAACTGGGAGAGGAGAGAGGAGGCAGAGGGGCCTGGCTGGGGGCCCCGGGACTCCAGGGCAGAAATGAGGTTCATGACGGAGGCGTCGGGCCCTGCTGAGCCTGCGTGGTGGAGGCCAGTGTCGAAGAGTCCAGAGAGGCCTGGCCAGGGACAGGAGGGCAGAGTCAGGTGGGTGAGAGACCAGGTGGGGTTGAGGAAGGGAAGTAGCCAAATCAAGTGGAGTCAGGGAAATGGGCTGGAAGACAGAGAGGGGCAGTTCCAAAGAGGAGAAAAGGGATGGAATGAAGCTAAAATGGCCAAGGGGAGGGAAAAAAGAAAGGGACACAGTAGAGCGGGATAGGTGCAATCCAAGTGGCAGCAGAGAGCCAGGTGGGAAACAGCCACTGAAAGAGTAGAAAAAATCCAGACGTAAAGGAGACCAGCGTGAATGGGTAGAATCTCCAGCAAGTGGGTGGCGGGCGGAGATATGGGCAATTCTAGTAAGGAGAAATTATGGCAATGGGAGTCACAGAAGGATCTAAAAACAAGTCAGAAGGGGTTAAGCCAAGGTGGCAGGATCCCGGGAAAATAGATAGGGAGGAAGTGAAGGAAGGAGTCGACCAGGAAGGTCAGAGGTCAAAGTGGATAGCATAGTCTCTTAGTACGTCTGGGGAGGAGCGGGGGAATACGTCAGGATGAAAGCAAGGAAGCCAATCAGAACCATGGGAGGCAAGGCCAAAGGGGCAGTATAAGGTAGTGGGCAAACCTAAGAAAACCGAGAGAGAGAGAGCCAAAGGATCGGAGCCAATCAGGGAAGGAACTCAGGAAGAATTCAGAGGGCAAGGGAGCTAATGGGATGAACCCCGAGGGAAAGGGTTGGGGTAGGCTGGAAAGAGGCGGAAAAGCCTGGAAGAGAAGGTGGGATTTGGGGGCTGAAGAGACCCGGCCAATAGAGCAAAAGGGGTGGGATCAGAGACTGGGAGGACGAATCCGGCGTGAAATTAAGCAGCAACCAGCAGCCTCACAGCCAACCAATCAGAGGACAGCCAGCAAGGGGAGGGCCATGACACAGGGCACGGCCAATTAGGATGGGCGGAACTTTCAGCAGCCAACCAGCTCTCTCCGAGGGAGGGCCAGGATAAGCCGGGCGGGATGGGGCCGTACCTGCGGGGTGGTGGTTGGTGGCATAGCTTTGCAGTGGGTGGGGGGCCGCATAGGCCTGGCGGTGTAAGATGTCCGTCTCGGGGTGCGAGGTCCTGGAGCTGCCATAGACCAAGCTGGGGAGAAGGGGGAGATGTCAGAACGTCCTCCCAAGCTGCCTTCTGAGAAGGGAGCTCAGGAAATCCCCGGGGAGTTTGGGGGAACCTTCCAGCTGATGAGGGGGTTATCCCAAGGAAACCTGGACTCTAAAGTAAGAAGACAGGGGAACTGGGCTGTCCAATTCAAGAGTCACAAAAATGGCCCTCACTCCAGATCCTCAGTAAATAGAGCTCGGATAGTCTTACATTTATGCAGGCAGGCACACAGGCAAACAGGGGAAAGGGTGCAAGACGGAGGAAGCTTCCTGAGTTGAAAACATAAAAGGTACACACCTCCTACCGGACCCCCCAACACACACCCATGTGGCCGTGACACAGACAGTGGGGTCAACTTCAGAGTGCACGTGGGCAACTTCACTGGAATGGCGTAGGCCCTGAACTTCATGGGGTTTTGCAAACCACGTCGGGAGCAGTAGGTAGGTTGTTCTCAATAAGGAATAGAGGGTGGGGAGGGGATAGGAACCGGGGAAAGTACCAGGTACAAGTGCGAACATGAATACCGTCCATCCCCAGGGGTTGAGGTTCAAATGCATGGGCCCATGCAAAGTCAGGTATGTGGACAAATGGGTAAACTCACCCACAGAGAAGAAAAGGCACAGAGGGAGGAGTCCCACATGAGAAATCCTGACACACTGGGAAACCCAGGTGTGGGAAGGGGGGGGTTCGGGGACAGGTGAAGAGTGAGGGCGCGACACTGATAAGCAGCAGGAAAGGGAGAAATTCACATGTGAACACACTGCCAGCCACGCACTTACAAGACCCATGCTCCCACACACAAACGCACACGGCAAACATTCGACTGTGCATGCAACGGCCCCAATCTGCGGCCGAGACTCAAGAGGGCAAACACACTCGTGGCCATCAACTAGGATTCTCTGCCTTTGCGGGTGGGGAGTTAAAGGGGGCGTGTCCCAAGTGCCAGACCCCCCCCTACACACATAGAACCCTAGCTTAAGAAGGGGGCGGGGCCCCGTGCCCACTCTGCGCGCGGAATTTCTTGGGGGGGAGGGCCCGAGTGGCTCAGCCTCGCGCAATCCCGGAACAATAGGACCTAGGAGGGGGTGCGTGACCCCCAGGTCTGCGTTTTAATTCTCCTCTCCTTCCACCTTTGCAAGAGCAGAACCTAGGGGCGCCGGGGGGAGGGGTCAACAAGCTGGGAATCCAAGGATGGGGGGAAGCCCAGGCCTTGCTTCGCCAGTCCCTCCCACCTTCTCAAGGCCTTTACGTCTGAAATTGTTTTGCACCCCTATTTTCCCGCTGCATTTCTCCCTTTGCAAGCTGGAGCTGGCTTTAGCGGAGTTTGCAATTTGCAAACTGGGGCGGCGGCGTTGTTACAAACCTAAGAAGGCCGCTCCCTTGCAAGCCGGAGGGGAGTTTGCAATGCACGCGTCGCCGGGCGGGCCCGGCCGGGCCGGCCCCCACCCCTTGGCCCCTTTCTCCAGGCCACCCTCAGCTCCTTACCTAGCTTTCGCTGACCTCTCGTAACTCCATCCCGCCCCGGCGCCGAGCGGGTCCCCGAAGCCGGCGCTGGGGTAGTTCCTGTCCATGAATTGGCCGCGGTGGAAATTGGGGGGAGGGGGAGGGAGGGGGAAAGGAGGGGGCGCGCGCGCGCTCTCCTCCGCCGCCGCTCCCTCCGCTGCTTTTTTTTTTCCCCCTTTTCTCTCGCTCTTTTTCTTTGCAGCCGCCGAAGGCCCGGGAAGGCCCCGGGCGGGGGAGGGAGGGGGCAGGGACCGAGGGGCGGGCAAGGGAGAGGGTGCAGCCGCTGAGCCAAGAAGGGGGGAAGGGGGGTTCCCCCTGGAGGAGGGAAAGGGGGGGAGGGACCCCGCTGTCTCCGCCTTTGCCCCCGCGCTTGCAAGAGAGAAGAGGGGGAGAGCGCTCGGGAGGGGGCGTCCCGGGCGGCCCCGGGGTGGGTGCAGGCGCTGGGTGCTCGCTCTCTCGCCGCCGCCGCCGCCGCCTCCTCCTCCTCTGCGCTCACGGTGCAGCCATCTTTGCACAAGGCGGCTGGGGGAGGGGGGAGGGGAAGGGGGGCGGGCGGCGGGGTGTCTGGCTGCGCTCCGCTTCCTCCCACAATCCCGTGCAAATGCAAAAAAAAAAAAAAAGAGAGAGAGAGAGGGAGAGACTGAGAGACTGAGCGCTAGCAGAGCCTGGGGGTGTAGGGCACAGCGTTTGTATAGAAAATCAGCTCCACCGCGCTCAGATGCGCCCGGGAACGCGGTTCAGTTCACGAGGTTTTTATTTTTCATTGTTTCAGCCTTCTTTGATTTCCTTTCCAAAGGATTTTTATCTAGGGGAACAGTTCAAGTCCGGTTTCCCGGTACAACACGAGCCTACCCACGCCGATCACACTTGCAAATATGTCCCCCCACCCTTTCCCTGGGTTACGAAGCGTCCCTGTGCACACACCAACACTACCCTAAGACTCGAGTGTGCACGAGCGGGGCTCCCTGCGCGTGCGTGCCCTGTAGCATCCGAGGGTGATGGTCGATTCACGTCTGGCTACACACGCAAGATGCACACCCTGCCTGCCGGACTGGATCTGAGTTTCCACGCGCGCACGTCTACACCGAGGGTGGGACTGGTCAACTGCCCCAAGTCAGAAGAGCCTGGAGACGCGCAAGGGGCAAGGTCCCGGACTTCTCAACACATTAGCCGGGGACCTGCGTGTATCCGTAAGCGGCGGAAACACGTGTGCCACGCTAGGCCTCGGGTCGAACGACCCCTAATCCCCCCCAACCCCCAAGCTCAACTCTAGAATCTAAGAGGCCTGGGGACTTCCGGAATCTGGTGTGAATCAGGGGCACAGCTCGGGCAGCCGGGACTCCGTAGCAGATCTTCAGAGAGGCCTCCGGAGGCTACAAGGGGAGGGGCAAACAGGAGAGTCAAGGATCCGGTTGTCCCCACCCCACACCCCCCGTAACCAAGACCACTCCGACCCGCCCTTGGTTTCTCAGCCAATCCCCGACCCTCTGGGCACAAGCCCCACCTCTCTATAATACTCCACTCTCACAACGCTGGGCCACGCCCCTACAGACAATTGCATGCAGCCCCACCCCCGCACTCCAAGACCTGCCCCTGGTAACAAGCCCTAAATTCCAAATCCCGCCCCTAACCCCACGCCCCTCCTCCAAGAGTGCCCTCCCCCTCGTCGCCCCGCCCCCTCGTAGAAACCCTGCCAGGTACCTTGAGTAGGGGGGTGGAGGTGCGTCGTGCACCCCAGAGGCCGCTAGCGCCTGCTCATAGGTGGGGAGTCCTGGGGGTAGGGGTGGAGGTGGAGGTAGGGGCGTTGGAGGGCTCAGAGGGCTGATGAGCCCGGCCCTGCGAACAGAAAAGGTGCAGTTAGCAGGAGGAACCTAAAGGATGGAGAGGAAACACTAGGAGACTCAGGGGGACAGAGGTGGAAGACAGATGGACCAGAGGGAAGGAGGGTCACCTTCAGCCTATTCTTACATGCAGAAAAGCGCCTGAAATGACAGGCAGATGTACATGGACAAGCAGATAAAGAAATCAACAACCACAGATGCAAGGCTGTCATTCAGACACAGAAACATACACCAGATATGGGCAGAGTAATGCAGAAACAGCATGCAGAGAGGTGGGCAGGCAGACACTCACAGAAACAGAACTCAGCAGATCCAAACAGATACTGTATCACAGATTTTCCAGATTCTCTCTTAGATAACTCATCCTAAATGCACCCCTTCCCCCCCGAACTCAGTATACTTCCACAACTTAGGGCACTTAGACGTCCTCTGAGACCCTGCCAGTGAGAAAGACACACCTAGACAACTTACAGCTCACACAACACATACTGTCACCATGGAAACTGACAACCATGGCTCACAAGCTGCACAAAAACAGCCTCACAATGTACAATATCAGAGTGATAATCTTACAGAAACCTGGTACCCCAAAGGCAGGCAGGCAGCAAATGTTGACAGAACTCCTACTACTAGCCTGACAGCCACAACTAGACCCAAGCCAGCTGACAGATTCATTCTCCGTGTGCCTGTCTACACATCTTTTATCAGTGCCATCTTGCCCCCAATCCTGAGCCCAACTCCTTAGGTCAAGCCTCCCTCCATGCCCTGCTCTCTTTCCCCAGCCCCTTCTTCCTGAACCCTCCTTACTCTTGGGAAGAAAGTTGCTGGCTTCGGCCCCTGCCCGGGCCCCGTCGATAATGCAGATACCAAAAGGCTCCCAGGCCAGCCAAGACAATGATCAGGATGCCTGAGGTCAGCCCCACTGCCAGTCCTGCTACATCCACTCGTCCATGTCCTGTGGGTAGAGGGAACCACTGCTTCAGCAGCTGCCACCCACTCCAATATCCAAATCCCCCCACCCTCCAGTCAGGAAGGAAAAAGTGGGCTATAAAACATGGCAGAGGGCTGGAGATGTAGCTCAGTTGGTAGCATGCCTGCCTTGCAAGCACAAGGCCCTGGGTTCAATCACCAGCACTGAAAAAAAAAAAAAAAAAAAAAGGCAGAACTGCAGTCACTTCATACTCTGTGACCTCAGGCAATTCACTTCATCCCTTTCTCTGGGCTTCTGTTTCCTGCTCTGAAAAATGGGAATCAAAACCCCTACTCCACAGTTTGTGAACACTCAGTGAGCTCAAATGTATAAAGGCCTGTGATGACTTCATCTGGGGCTAGAAAATAGGGGAGCTAAATACCTATGACAACATAGACCCTGCTTGGACATGGAGTGTCCTGGTCCTCAAGAGCCAGGGCACAACCTCCTATGTGATTCATCTGTTAAGTGAGCAGTTGACACTAAAGGTGGGGTGCAGAGCTCAGGTGACTTTAAGTGATTGCCAGATTTAGTCAATAATAATATAGGTCACCCAGTTAAATATGAAGTTCAGATCAAAACAAATAAATTTCAGTATAAGTATATCCCATGCAGTATTTGGGATATATTTAAACTTTTAAAACTTCATTGTGTATCTGAAGTTTAAATTTTACTATTATGGGGAGCACAGAGGGAGATGAGGTTCCTACATTTTTTTCTGGCAATTCTGCCTGCTCTGGAATGCAATCCCTTTTACAAACCAGGTCACTGAGAGGAAAGGCCTCAACTCTAAAGGAGGAACAAAATCTATAGGAAGGTTTCTGAGTTTACCAGACAGCTGGGAAATGTTCACTTCATGGAGAAATTTAGGGAACAACCCAAATAATTATGTGTCGATTACTCACATGGACCTGTTGCTAAGGTGCAGCCTCCTTTAGCAATCCAAGAGAGCACAGGGAGACCTCTTTTGTAAGGCCTTGCTAGAACTTACTGCTGGGAGCCCTTTCCTTGGCAGTGGGGTCAGGAGGGGCTTCCTTCAAATTAAATCACTAACTTTTGGGCTTCCTTAGGAAAACCCTGCATTGAGAAGGCAGGTCTTCTCAATTCAGCAGGTTTCAGATAGATTCAAGGAGCCACTAGGCCTCCCTAGGCTTGTATCAAAGAGTTACCTCCCCTAGCAACCAGGCTCCAATGTGAGGACTCCAGCCCAGTCCTAGGGCCTGTTGCTAAGGTGCGTCCACCCCTAGCAACCAGGCCACCAGGGGGTGGGGCATTTGGTACCCAGAGGGGGATCCTCCAGTGGGCAGGAGGCCTTGGGTCCTCCAGCTAGGTGCAGTTGCTAGGGAGAAGGCCTCCTTAGCAACCAGGCCACTGAAGCTGGGATGGGATTGTGGGGGAGGGGAAGCCAGCCAGGTAGTGCTTCAGGCTTCCTCAGTCTGGCCTGACCAAGCCCCGTTGCTAAGGAGCAGCCCCCCTTAGCAACAATGCTGCAGCCAAGATGGGGCCTCAGAACTCAGAAAAGGGGCTGGGGTGGGTAAACTGGACAGGTGAGGATGGCCGAGCATCCTGCCCTGCCCTTGTTGCTAAGGGGCAGCCCCCCTAACAACCAACAAGCCCCAAAGGGGCTGGGGCTCAGTGCGCTTGCCCATCTGGTGAGCTCCAGGGCTATAGCTCTTCCCTCCTCTGGCACGTTCCCCTTCCTGGGTACTTGGGACCTTCTCTGAAAGCTAATAGGATGTGGTGAGTCTCTTAGATAGGGGTTATAGTGTCAAGGAGGGGTCTCTAATTATCACTTTCAGGACTCGAGGAATGGGGTGGAGGGGCAGCTGGTTCTTTTGCCTAATTTGGGGTGGGAGCCATTGCTTTGGCCTCTACAGGAAGGGGCTCCCTGGAACAAGAGGCTTCGGCTGGTACTCACCTCCTTTGCCATTGTGGATGTAATTCTCCCAGAAGCGCTCCTTGAGGGGTAGGGGTGGAGGAGAAGAGAAGACAGCAATTCAAGTGGGAGAGCCACAGTGCGCCAACACCAGTACACCCTGATGAGACCCGTAGGAGGAGGGAATTGAGGGCCAGGACCCACATCCCCTGGGCATGGAGAAGACAGAGGGTCCCAAACTCCAGCCCCCCCGCCTCAGCCCTCACCGTCAGAGTGTTGTCCTCAAAGTACTCCCTGGCCTCTTCCCAAGAACACTTCTCCTCGATGCACTCCCGCTCCAAGTTCCCTGGTGTGAACAACTCTAAGTCCCAGTGATTGGCTCTTGGAATCCGCCTGTGGCTGACCAGGAAACTCTGGGCCTCTATGGGACCCAAGAAGATGTTTGTTCCTAAAGACATGAGGGTCAGAAAAACAGAGGGTTCAGTGGTAGAGTGCTGGCCTTGTATGAGTGAGGCACTGAGCTTGAGCCCCAGCACCATTAAAAAAAGAAAGAAAAACAGAGGGTCCCTAGGGCTGGGGACATAAGATGGAGAGCTACAGAATCTTCTGGGAAGAGGGTGTTCAGACTCCTGGGTCTGAAGCGAGAGAGGCTGGTTTTGCATTCTGGGGCAAGGAAGAGGGGACTAGCCACAAGAGGTCCTGGATCAGGGTGAGTTAGGGGTCAAGCCTCTGCACACAGTTTCTTCCCCCAGTACTTACCTTGGTCTTGCTCTCCACTGGGTGCGTTATCCAGGCAGGTTGTCAATCCCATATAGAGCAGCAGCAGGGAAGGGTGGCCCTTCATATTTTGTGGACACCTGGAATAAACTACAGTATAGATAACAGGTACCTCAGCCCCTGGGGAATGAGGCAGGGTTTACCTTTCTGGACTCTGTGGCCATAGATGAAAGTAAGAGCTGGCACTTTGGTAGCCTGCATTATGTGGACCTGTATCAACTCATTTTAATTTTCAAAGATGTCCTATTATTATCCCCATTTTATAGATGAGCAAACTGAGGCACAGAGAGGTAAAATAACACCCATAGTATAGTCTTATGGTTTGCAAATGTAAGAGCTAGCATTTGAGGGACCGCAGTGTTCCTCTAGAGACAAGTACAAGAGTGGGGAGCTTATCTTTTCCTCCACTGTCTGTGGCACCCAACACTGATTTTGGCATGTAGTAGGTGCTCAAAAACAGGTCCAGTGATGATCAGGTTCCTTCCTTCCTGGTAATTTCCACCTACACCTCCCTCTGACCATTGCCACATCCACTCATAGAGATCAAAGATTACAGGAGTGGAAGGGTTCTACATTTGGGGATTAGAGGGCATGAGAAAACAGGGGCTCTGGATTCTTAGGTCTGAGAGTCCCAAACGTCTGAGTCTCAGAGGGGTGGGGAGCCAGAACACCAGGGTCCCCAAGCCAGGTTCTGCCTCCAGGAACATTCACTTACCTGCTCAGACCTGTGAGCACTGCCCCTCCTCTTTAATCGGGACCTCCTCTGCCAGCTGTAGCCAGCGGTGAAGGGAGGTAGGGGAGAGGGGGGGAGAGGGAAGGGGAGAGGGAGGAGGGGTGCCCGGCTCTGGGTAACCAAACCCGGTTTCTAGCAGAGAGGCGGGGCTTGCGATTACCTGCCCTGGGCGGGACTCAGGTAAGGGACAAAGTATTTAAAGGGACCTTAGGACAAAGGGCCTAGGGGCCTTAGCTCCATTGAGAAGCCAGGGTCTCCAATACCCTTGGGCACTTAAGTGAGTGGATTTGCACCCTCTCCTCCCTCTCCTTCCCGGCCTCTTAGGTCGGTCTACCTGGTGGAAACCTGCCTGGCCGACCTAAGGAAATAAATGTCTGGTCTTCAGATACCTAGAAGTTGTCAGAAACGTATGCCTTGGTCCCTGGGACAGTCGGGCGGTACCGCAATAAATCCCTATTTTCTTGAACGGCTTTGACTTACGATTTCTTTATTGCTATATCTATAAATTGGGAACAGAGGAATTCTCACTTCTCAATTGCCTCTTAAGCTGTAGCATGAAAAATGGACAATATTTTGGGGATGTGGGCATCCCAATCTCAGGGAGAAGTGGTTAGTTCTTGAACTCTGGGCTGAAAGAGTCTCAAAAGCCTTGGAATTAAAATAGGAAATCGTCCGCCCGGGGAAATGCCTAGTGTATACTACGCGTTCCCCGTATTCAAGCCAGTTTCACCAACCGGAACCTTCGAGTTGCCTCTGACGTTTCCGGAGGGAGGAAGAAAAGAAGAAAGGACTTACCCAGCCAAGGGAGGCACCTCCGCGACTAGGGGCACCTGTACTTCCTGTATCCAGTGCCGGGCGGAAGTAGGTGGGACCGAGTGAGAAAACAGCATTTCTTTCCAGTGTAGGGACACAGTTGAAGCGACCCAGCGAGGAGGCGTCGTTTGTGAGGTGAGTTCCAGTAGGTGGAGGGATAGTGTTGTTACGGTTATTGCCGCGGGCTAGAGCCCTGGGTTCCTGAGGGACACAGGGGCAATATTTCGGATCCTCGATTCGCTGTCAGTCATAACTACAGCTCTCCGGACGACCCAAGTTTGAGGCTGAACTACATCTCCCAGCATCCCCGGGAAGTAGCCAGCCCTCTTTCGGGCAGTTCGGCGATAGATGGCGACGGGTCGGAGGTCCCCACGGGATTCCTGGGCCTCTGAGGAGTGGGAGTCGAGGGAGGAGGCCCCAGTTTCCCATACTGGGATGAGGAGGGCGAACGTGCTGTAGTGAATTGTGCAGTCCCCCTGGGGTTGACAGCCCCTTCCACCTCGGAGTTGGTATAGAGGTTAACATTTTCTTTTGTGGAGTTTTGGGATCAGACAGTCCTTGGTTTGCATCCTGATTGTGCTGTCGATTCAGTGTGAATTGGGCCTCGAAGGGTCCGGTTTTAATGTTTTAAAATGAAAATGTTCAAGTTCCCCCCAACCCATCCCAGTTCTGAATCCAGGGGCGCTCGACCGCTGAACTACATTCTCAGATCATTTTGTTTGTTTTTGCACTACTAGCGATTCAACCCAGGGGTGCTCTACCACTGAGCTACATCCCTAGCCCTTTTAGTGTTTATTTTGAGACAGGATCTCCTAAGTTGTGGAAGGTGGCCCTTTGACTTGGTGATTCTCCGCGGTCAACCTCCCCTGTAACTGGGATTACAAGTGTGGGCCCCCTTGACAGACGTAAATCTCTCTTAATGTAGAACAGCCAGCTCCCTCTCCACTCCATCGTTTTGGGTTTTTCCCCCTTGGTGTAAAGAATTCACTGAAGAAACTGAGTCAGTTATTCTGTCGGTCATCCCACCAACAGAATTTGTATTTTTTTATAATTAATTTTATCATTATTATTATTTTGTACTGAGGACTGAACCCAGGGGTGCTCTACCACTGAACTACATCATATTTCATTGTGAGACAGAGTCTTACGAAGTTGCTGAGGCTGGCTTCCAACTTGCCATTCTTCTGCTCCAGTCTCCCCAGTCGCTGGGATGACAGGGATGCACCACATCGTCTGACACACCTGGCTCTTTTTGCTTCTTTATAGTTTCATTTCACTTGTTCCACCATCCAGCAGTCAGCTAACTACAGTCTGCAGGTCCAACTCAAATCCTGCTAGCCATCTGTTTTTGTTTTGTTTTAATCAGCTTTACTGGAATATCATTCATGTAGCACAGTTCACCCACTTAATGTGTACAATTCAGTGGTTTTTAGCATGTTCAGAGTTGTACAACCATCACCATATCAATTTTTAGAACATTTTTGTCATCCCAGAAAGAACCCCGACACCTTTAGCAGTCATTCTGCATTCTCTCCCAGTTCTTTCCATCCCACCCCCACCCCGCCTTAGGCAGCCACTAATCTCCATTCCATCTCTACGGATTTGCCTAATCTGCATATTCACTTAAATGCATACAATATGTGTTCTTTTGTGACTGGCTTCTTTTACCTGGCATACTATTTCAAGGCTTATCTGTGTCGGATCAGCACTTTGGTCTTTTTATGGTTGAATAGTATTTCACTAGAAAGGATAGACCACATTTTCTCCATCAGTTGATAGAGTTTCCACTTTGAGACTATGATAAATAATGATGCTGTCAACATTTTTTGTGCAAGTTTCTATGTGGATATATGTTTCCCTTCTGTTAGAAATGGAATTGCTGGGCTAAACACTGACCGTTTAAGAGTCTGAGGAACTACCAGACTTTCAAAGTGGCTGCACCCCTTTTCATTCCCTTCAAGATGTGTGAGGGTTCCAGTTTCTCCACATTTTCATCAACACTTACTACTATCTATCATTTTGGTTATGCTGTACTCATTCTAGTGGGGTATAAATTGGTATCTCAGTGTGATTTTTGTTGTAATTGCTTCATGACTAATGATATTAAGCATCTTTTCATGTGTATATCGGCCATTGTGTATCTTTTCTTTGGAGAAATATCTGTTCTAATCCTTTGCCCATTTTACAATTGGATTGTCTTTTTTTGTATTTTTTAATTATTAATTTTTTTTAATTTTACAGACACATTTGATTCATTGTACACAAATGGGGTATGACTTTTCATTTCTATAGTTGTACACAATGTATATTCACGCCATTCATGTAATCATACATATACATAGGGTACTACTGTCTGTTTCATTCTACTGTTTTTCCATCCCCACCCCCTCCCACCCCTTTTTCCTCTACACCATCCAAAGTTCCTTCATTCTTCTCTTCCCCCGCCACCCTCCATCATTATATATTGTCATGCACTTATCAGAGAAAATATTCAACCTTTGGTTTTTTTGGGCTTGGTCTATTTTACTTAGCATGATATCTTCCAGTTTCATCCATTTACCAGCAAATGCCATAATTGTATTCTTCTTTATGGATGAGTAATATTCCATTGTGTATATATACCACAGTTTCTTTATCCATTCGTCAACTGAAGGGCATCTAGGTTGGCTCCACAATCTGTCTGTTGTGAATTGAGCTGCTATGAACATTGATGTGGCTGTATCTCTGTAGTATGCTGATTTTAAGTCCTTTGGGTATAAACTGAGGAGTGGTATAGCTGGGTCAAATGGTGGGTCCATTCCAAGCTTTCTGAGGAATCTCCATACTGCTTTCCAGAGTAGAGTGGCTGTACCGATTTGCAACTCCACCAGCAATATATGAGTGTGCCTTTTTCCCCACATCCACGCCAACACTTATTATTGCTTGTGTTCTTGATAATAGCCATTCTAATTGGAGTTAGATGAAATCTTAGGGTAGTTTTAATTTGCATTTCTCTAATTACTAGGGATGATGAGCACTTTTTCATATATTTGTTGATCACCTGTATATCTTCTTCTGTGAAGTGTCTGCCCATTTCCTTAGTCCATTTATTGATTGGGTTCTTTGTATTTTTGGTGTAAAGTTTTTTAAGTTCTTTATAAATTTTGGAGATGAGTGCTTTATCTGAAGTGCATGTGGAAAAGATTTTCTCCCACTCTGTAGGCTCTCTTTTCACATTGTTAATTGTTTCCTGTGCTGAGAAAAAAACTTTTTAGTTTGACTCTATCCCATTTATTGATTCTTGCTTTTATTTCTTGCGCTTCTTGGGGATCTTGTTAAGGAAGTCTGGTCCTAAGCCAACGTGATGGAGATTCAGGCCTACTTTTTCTTCTATTTGGTGAAGGGTCTCAGGTCTAATTCCTAGATCCTTGATCCATTTTGAGTTAAGTTTTGTACAGGGTGAGAGATAGTTGGATTGTCTTTATATTACTTAATTGTAAACTTTTTGGGGGCGGGCATTGAGAATTCAATCCAGGGGTGCTGTACCACTGAGCTACATCCCCAGCCATTTGTGTTTTTTATTTTGAGACAGAGTCTTGTTAAGTTCCTCAGGCCGGCCTCAAACTTGTGATCCTCCTGCCAGAGTAGCTGGGATTAATAGGCATTCACTGGGGCACCCATCTAGTCCACAGCATTCTTGAAAGAAAGTCGATGGCGTTCTTTAGGTTCTGGAAGGACTTCTGACCCCACCAGAAAAATTAAAGAGCCACTGGTTTGGTATTCAGACAAACTAACTGGAGGAAAAGACTGTTGGGAGATAATCAGAGCAATTCAAGCACCAGCTGGACAAGCGATGATGTTAAGGAATTATTACTGTGTGTATGTGTTGTGGGCATATCTTTAACAGGTTCTGTCTTATGACAGTGCTGTTCGCAGTGGCAGTACAGTATCCGCTTGGTCCTGTAAGGCTGTGGAGCACTTTGATATGTGGCTATTTGACCAAAGAGCTGAATTTTAAATTTTATTTGATTGTAATTAATTTAAAATCTAAACACCCAATATTTGATTCAATTATTGAAAAACTTTTAAGTCTGGAACAACCAGGGTGTGGAAATCAATGTTTACATCTAAATTTCCTGAAATCTAAATATAGGCCAAGTATTTTCAGTGAAACTGGGCGCGGTTGCACACACCTATGATCCCAGCACCTTGGAGTATGAGGCTGGAGGATCACAAGTTCAAAGCCAGCCCCAGCAAGTTAGCAAGCCCTAAGCAACTTAGCAAGACCCTGTCTCAAAAT
Source organism: Sciurus vulgaris (assembly GCF_902686455.1). Lineage (NCBI taxonomy): Eukaryota > Metazoa > Chordata > Mammalia > Rodentia > Sciuridae > Sciurus > Sciurus vulgaris. The sequence continues at coordinate 61,196,536 of NC_136478.1, read as the reverse complement.
AAAAAATAAAAAGGGCTGGAAATGTGGCTAAGTGGTTAAGCGCCCCTGGGTTCAACCCGCAGTACCAAAATGAAAAAAGAAAAAAAAAGTAGTAACTCCACTGAAAATTTAGCATCTGAATTAGTGAGATGTACTGAAAGAGTAGAATATAATCTGGATATTGAAAACTGAGTGAGGGAAGGAATAGGTTAGCCTTTTTCTAGAATGGGACCATCCTGGAGGACCATACCTGTTTAAGAGGGCAGCCCCAGAGCCTAGTTGCCTGGGTTCGAATCCCAGCCCTGCCACTTCCAGCTGGAGGCTTCTGTGTGCCTGTGGCCTCCCTGTAAAGTGGGGGTGATGCTACACAATAGCTGATGTTATGTGTGTCCTGCTCTTTGGATGTTTCCTCTGAAATGTTGGTGACAGCAGATGGCAGTAGTTCTGTTTTCTATTTTGAAATTAGCCTGACTGAGAAGACCATATAATGTAGGTGTGAAAACTCTGGTATTTCAGAATCCTGCCCTGCTGCCTGGCAGCCCCATCCACCCATGGCCATGGAGGATTCCTGAGAGCTTCAGGTTATGAGGGTTGTGTCAACCAATATTTGCCACATCAGAAATTAAAATAGATATTTTAAAAAGTTACTGGTGCAAGAGTGCACACACCATACTAGGCACAGTAGCACACACCTGTAATCCCAGGGCTGAGGCAGGAAGATCACAAGTTTGAAGCCAGCCTCAGCAAGTTAGCGAGGCCCTAAGCAATTTAGCAAGACTCTGTCTCAAACATAGAGATACAGCTCAGTGGTTCAGTGTCTCTGGGTTAAATACCTGGTATCAGAAAGAAAAGAATGCACACACCACGGAATTTACCCACTTAAAATGTCCTCTTCAGTGGGTTTAGTGTATTGACTGAATTGTATACCCAGTACCACTTGCTATTTCCAGAACATTTACATCACCCCCAAAATAAACCTTGTGCCTACCAGCAGGCCTCTGCATTCCTCTCCCTGCCCCCGAGCCTGTGGCACCACTAATCTACCTTCTGTCTCTGACTTGGCCTATTCTAGACATTTTTTGTCAATGAAATTGTGCGATATACGGCCTTTTGTGCCTGGCTTCTTTTCGTTAGCATAAGAAAAGAGAACTTTTTTTACTCTGGAGACTAAGGCAGGAAGATCCTAAGTTTGAGGCCATCCTGGACAACTTAGCAACGCCTCATCTGTAAATAAAAAATAAAAAGGACTGGGGAGGTAGCTCAGTGATAGAGTGCCCCTGGGTTCAATCCTCAGTCCTGGGGGGAAAGAAGGAAAAAGACCTTTTAAAACCCAAGACAGAAGGGGCATAGCACATTCAGTTAGCCCCTAGAGCAATGATGTTCTTACACAGCTCACAACCTCTGGAAAACTCCATTGTATGCATGTGAGAGAATGAGGAAAATAAAGGTAAGTAATGTTTAGTATTATGAAAAAGAAGTTTTGTGGACTCCCTGAAAATGTCTTAGGGACCCGGTGGTTCCTGGGCTTTACTTTGAGAATCACTGACCTAGGCAAATGGTTTCCCTTTTAAGCCTCAGGTGGCCATTGGCAAAGTAGAGATGCTGATGGGACCTGTTTTGGGTGGTTGAGGTTAGATAATTGATGACATCAGGAGCTTGAAGGGTTGACACATGTTCAGGGGTCAAGCATGTTCCTGGTGCTCGTTCTCATTCCCAACCAGTGAAATTTAAAAAGGCTCCTCTCTTGTGTCTTCCCCCTCATGGAGGGAACATTTCCCCATCCACACAGAAACCTCTGTTCCTGGCCACATGACACCCTGCCAGCTCATCTCTGGGAAAGCAGGGTGCCCGGTGCCAAATACCGCAGAGGGCCAAGGCAGTTGACAACTAAGAATAGAGCGGGGAATTTGTCCATGAGGTCAACACGACCTTCATGAGTGGCAGTTGGGGAGGCTAGGGTGGAAGCCAGGGGACTGGGCCTGGGGAGTGGGTGGCATGTAAGCAAGGGAAGACGGCACGTGTGACCACTTACTGGGAGGCTTAGGGCTAGAGAAGTCAGAAAAGAGGCCTGGCAGGTGGCAGGGCTGGAGTCAGGTTGGATTCTATCAAGGTCAGTTCTGCAAACAACACCATGGCCGCCTTGAGGGCACAGTCACTGAGAAGGGGCCTTTGGGTCGAGAGAGTTGTTCCGTGGATCACTCACGATTGGAGTGTGGATTAGAAGACACCGCACATATTTGTCATAAACACAAACTGTGAGGATCTGTATCTATGTAAATTTTCCTAAAACCAAAACTTGTCGATAGGGGGAGAGAGAGCTCTGTAGCTGGTAGAGCTTCGTGTTTCAGGTTTGAATGTGAAAGGCTAGATAATATGGAACCTTTGTTTTTTGTTTTTGGTTTTGTTTTGGTTTTGGTACTGGGACTAGAACTCAGGGGCGTCAACCACTGAGCCACATCCCAGCCCTATTTTGTATTTTATTTAGAGACAGAGTCTCAGAGTTGCTTAGCGCCTTGCTTTTGCTGAGACTGGCTTTGAACTCGTGATCCTCCTGCCTCAGTCCCTGGAGCCGCTGGGATTACAGGTGTGCGTCACTGCACCCAGCTAATGTGGAGCTCTTTTTGGGTTGGTGTTCTCATGCCCACCCTTGGTACTTGCCAGTTGCAGTTCATGGCCTGCCAGTCCCCTGTAATGGTCAGTCTCCATTTCACTCTCCATTCTCCTGGGGAAGGATATGCAGTGACTTTCAACTCCCCTCCAGGGTAAACAGCAGTGCTGTGAACAGCCTCATTTCTACTCCCCTGTGGATAGCCGGAGAATGTCTTTGGGACATTTGTGACTGAGAGCTGAAGCACATGCCCTTTGCTAAAGCACTAGCAGCCTGTGTTTGGGTATGGCTGTCCTGTCCACGCTCCCTCACGCCCAGCAGTCCTGTGACCCCTCCCACAACCCACCAAGCCTGCCTTACCCAGGTTTCAGAGGTCCGCCCGCCTGCTGATAGGTGTGCAGTAAGAGCTCCTCGTAGTGTACTAGAGTACCTGAGCATCTCCTCTTCTGCTCCTTGGGCTTTGAGTTCCTTCTGCTTCTTCATATCTTTGCTTATTTTTTCTGTTGAGGTAGCCAATTTTTTCCTATCAGTTTGCTGAAGTTCCATATATAGTCAGTTTTTCTATAAAAATATTTTGAAAACATGAATTTATTTCACTGCAGTTGATCTATCAGGAGCAATTTGAGCCTAAAACAAGTTTCCCTGTTTGCTTACATGGATCCAGAACACTGCACACAGATGAAATGAGTGTACACATTTTCCAGAAACATCTCCCACCACCTCAGTTCCCTACATAGGTTAGGAACCACATCCATCCACGGCTATACTACCACTTTCCATCAGATTTCAGATAACACTCTTCTACCACCTCACAGCAGCTCACAGGACGCCCCCTTCCAGGACCTGTTTCCACAGCAAACCACTTGGCCTTTGTCAAGGTCAAGTGTGATATATATATTTTTTGTATAAATATGTATTTATATGCAGATTTTGTATATACGGTTGTATGGATTTCCTCACCATATCACACCTGTAAAACCTCCCACCTCCGTCTTTCTAGGCCCCTGTGTGTTTCAGCATCACAGGTAGTTTCCAAATGCCGTGCCACACCCCACAATCTCTATGGTTCCCACTGCAAGTTTTGCATATTGTGATTTCTAAGAACATGTGCCTTATAGTAGGACTGATTGTTCCAGATATGAGTCCCTTGTTGATTAGAGGCATTACAGATGTCTTCTAGGCTGTCCTGGGTGCCATATTTTCCATAGCACTGACAGGGCCCAGCTTGGGGGGGCGTTCACAGGAAGCCTGGTGGTGGAGGTGTGGGGGTCAAGGTCGGGGAGGTGTGTTAGCCTGACAGTCTGCATGGAAAGTGATGGGCAAATTCTTACCATTTTCTATTTTATTTATTTATTTATGGTTCTGGGGATGGAACTTGGGGCATCACACATGATATGTAAGTCCTCTACTGCTGAGGCACACCAGCAACAAAATTTTGTCAAATTTTAAATGCACATGCCTTTTGAGCCTGTGATTCCACTTTTAAGAACTTATCCTAAGTGAGCTAGGCATGGTGGCCCATGCCTGTGATCTCAAATACTTAGGAGGCTAAGGCAGGAAGATCACAAATTCCAGCCCAGCCTCGGCAGTTTTATGAAAACCTGTCTCAAAATTAAAAAATAAAATGATCTGGGGATGTCACTGAGAGGTAAAGCATTCCTGGGTACCACAAAGGTAGGTAGGTAGCTGGATAGATAGAATTTACCCTAAATGCAACCTTGCGTGTGTTCTAGATGACATTGAATACAAAACTGTTTGTTGCAGACATTCATGTCCATCCACAGGTGTTAAATCATGTTAAGACAACATTGCAGACGTAATGCAGAACGAGAACATGCTTGAAGGGCCCCTTGAGAATGATCACCAAAAAGGAGCAGGGTTCCCCCCAGTTAATGTCTTTCTAGAACATTTATAAGGAAGTACAGAAGACATCCAGTCCAGTGGCTTTTCAAAGTGAACACACCCATGCCACCTGCAGCCAGATCTAGAAAGAGCATCTGGCCTCATGGGGCTGCCTGGAGGCCCCTCCCAGCCACTGCTGCTTCCCCGAGGAACCCAGTTTCTAAAGCCAAAATCACTTTTTTTTTTTTTTTTTTTGGCATTAGGGATTGCACCCAGGGGCGCTTACCACTGAGTCACACCCCCAGCCCTTCTTATTTTTTATTTTGAGACAGGGTATCACTAAGGTCTTAGGGCCTCTCCAAGTTGCTGAGGCTGACCTTGCACTCACGGTCCTCCTGCCTCAACTTCCCAACTCACTGGGATTACAGGCATGTACCACCACAACCAGTTCATAATTGTTTTTGTGAGTTCTTGAACTGCGTATTTGTAGAATCATACAGTAAATTTTCTTTGTGTCTGGCTTCCCCACATGGTATTTATGAGATTCAGCCATGACACTAGGTTGTTTGCTGTCTCTGCTGGGTGTTCCCATTCTGTGATTGTGCCCCAGTTCCTTTATCCCATGTGCTCCAGCATTTGGGTATTTTCTAGTTTATGAGCAGTTTCAAATAGTGTACTCTAGGATGTGTCTTGTGGTAAACAGATGCCCTTCTGGAGGGAGATAGGAGAGGACTTGCTAGCTTGTAGAGCTGGCATGTGCTTGACGTTAACAGGTATTGACATTTCAATTTCAAAGTGGTGGTACCAGTCTACTCTCCCTGCAGCAGCAAGTATTGCAAGATCACACCTCACATAGCTTCTGGAAAATTCCACCATACTACACTCAAGAGAATGAGAGTGAAAAAGGCAAATAGTGTCTCATTCCTATTATGGGTTTTGCCTCTCAGACTCCCTAGAAATGTCTTGAGGAACCACAGGGGTCTTAGGACCACACTTGGAGAACTACTGATCTAGAAGTAATTTTTTTCTTTTCCTTTTTCTTTGTACTAGGAATGGAATCCAGGGGTAATTTACCACTGAGCTACATCCTCGCCCCCTTGTTTTCTTATTTATTTTTGTAGTTGTGGGAAGACAACATGCCTTTATTTATTTTTATGTGGGGCTAAGGATCAAACCTAGTGCCTAGGCAAGCACTCTGCCACTGAGCTATAGCCCCAGCCGGCCTCCCCTTTGTTTTTGTTCTATTTTGAGACAGGGTCTTGCTAAGTTGCTTAGAGCCTCACTAAATTGCTGAGGCTGGCTTTGAACATACGATCCTCCTGCCTCAGCCTCCTGAGCTGCTGGGATTACAGGTGTGTGCTTCTGTACTCAGCTCCTACTCAAATTTTTTTTTTTTTTTTTTTTTTTTTTTTATAAAAGGCAAAGTAGATAGTCTTTTTAGTTTGGCTTGTTTTATTTTATTTTAGCATTTTGGGGGCATTGAGGGTTTAACCGAGGGCTGGGTGCATGCTAGGCAAGCACTCTGCCATCCAGCTACATCTCCAGCCTTGAAGTGTCAAAATTTACATTGTATTGAAAATTGCATTCTTTGTAACTAAGCTAGGAGAATTTTTATTTTTATTTATTTATTTTATGGGGGGTTACTAAGGATTGAACCAAAAGGCACTTAACCACTGAGCCACATCCCCAGCCCTTTTTATTTTTTATTTTGAGACAGGGTCTTGCTAAATTGCTGAGCCTGGCTTTGAACTTGGAATCCTCCTACCTCAGTTGCCCGAGATGCTGGGATTATAGGAATTCACCACTGTGCCCAGCAGGAGAACTTTTAGATGGTAAATTAAAGATGGGTTAGATATGAATATAATTTTATGAAATCCTTTTAAGGGTTAAAAGAACATTCAGGCTGCAGAGCTGGCTTGTTGAGCAATTTACTAAGCAGGGAGTCTTGCTAAAGCCTGCTCAGCCTCTGTGGGCCTCAGGGAAGCTCGTCTTAAAAATGGGCTCCCTACCTCACACCATGTACAAAATTAACTCAAAATAGAACAGAAACCTAATGTAAAAGCTAAATCTGCAAAACTCCTGGAAGAAAATATAGGAATAAATCTGCATAATCTTGGCTCATGCAACATCTTCTTAGATACACCACCAAAAACATAAGCAACAAAAGAAAAAATTAGATAAGTTGTTCTTTATCAAAAATAAAAATTTGGGGCGGGGGTTGTGGCACCTGCTTAGCATGGGTGAGGCACTGGGTTGGATCCTTAGCACCACATAAAAATAAATAAATAAAATAAATATATTTTTAAAAATTAAAAATTTGCCAGGCACAGAGGCACATGCTTATAATCCCAATGACTCTATAAACTGAAGCAGGAACACTGCAAATTTGAGGTTGAACTGAGCAACTTAGTTAGACCTTGTCTCAAAATAAAAAATAAAACATGGCTGGGATGTAGCTCAAAGGTAGAGCATCTCTCTAGGTTCTATCTCCAGTATGGGGAGAAAAAAACAACTTGTTTTTGTCTGACACCATCAAGAAGCTGAAAAGACAACAGAATAGAGAAAATATTTGTAAATCAGAGCTAACAAAGGACTTGTATTCATCATGTATGTCAAGAAATCTTATAGTTCAGCAATAAAAAGGTAAATAGCCCAGCTGGATTGTGGCTCAGTGGAAGAGCACTTGCCTCACAAGCAGGAGGCACTGGGTTCGATCTTCAGCACTACATAAAAATAAATAAAATAAACGTCCTTTGACAACTATAAATAAATAAATAAATAAATAAATAAATAAATAAATAAATAAATAAATAAATAATAAAAGGCAAATACTAATATAAAAATGGACAAAGGATCTTAATAGACATCTCTCCAAATATAGCCAGCCATCACTACTAAGCACATGAAGAGGTGCTCAGCACCCTCTTCCTGAGGCAGAGCCCCAGTCCCAGCTGCTTTCAGAGCAGCCGACCTCCACCCATTCACCACTGGCTGGTGGACTGGTGGACACTGTTGGGGTCAAGCACTGGGACAAATGCCTTGGCCACAATTGGGACCACACAGATGGGAGTGGAAGGCAGGTGGAGTGGGTTTGTGGATCTGCAGGGGCTTACCAGCAGTGGACCCCTACCTACTTAGATCAAAGCTAGGTCTACCCGCCCCCCCCCCCGCTTTTTATTTTATTTTATTTTTTTTTTTCAAGTTTCTATTTTGAGACAGGGTGTACTTAAGTTGCTGAGGCTGGCCTTGAACTTGCGATCCTCTTGCTTCAACCTCCCGACTAGCTGGTATTACAGGTGTGTGCCACTGCACCTGGCTGATGTCTTTTTATTTTTATTTATTTGTTTATTTATTTTTAGTTGTTGATAGACCCTTATTTATTTTATTCATTTGTTTATATGCGGTGCTGAGAATTGAACCCACTGCCTCACACATGGAGGTGGGTGCTCTACCCCTGAGCCACAACCCCAGCCCCTGATATCTTTTTTAAAACTGAATGGCATAGCAGGCCATCTGGTATGCACCTCTTCCCATGTCCAAACAAATGATTCTTTTGTCATTAAAGGTTATAGGGCGAGTTCAGGTAGTGTTGGGGGGCTTCCTGGAGGAGGCATGGTGACCACATACCCCTGGCTCCTCCCCCCTGCTGCCCCAGCTTTCCCATCCTAGGGGAAAATCAGCCCTGAGCGCCACAAAGGCCTGTGTGAGAGCAGCATCTGCTCAGCACAGCCCTGCAGCTGTCCTTCTGTCCCCAGGATGACTCGGCATGGCAAGAACTGCACAGCAGGGGCTGTCTACACCTACCACGAGAAGAGGAAGGACACAGGTGCTGAGCCGAGAGCAGGCGTGTGTCTCCGTCACCCTCTGTCTGCACCCCTCGTTTCGTCTCTGTGCGTCCTGCACCCCACCCCCGGGCACCTGATGGTCATGACCACATGAGTGACAGCTCCCCTGGTCCAGTGCCCCCTGTGGCACCTCACATCACGCACCTCACGGGGATTTATGGGTTCCTCCCAATCGTCAGCTGTGGGAGGTGTCACCTGTTAGGGTACAGACACAGCAGTATAGGCACTGTGCCACAGCACAGCACAGGAGTCAGCACGAGCCCCACCCCCAAGCTGCTGTCAGTGACGGGCTCGGCTCACACTCTGGGAACCAGCACTTTCCCGTGACTTGTGCAACCCCAGCCTGACACTGATGAACAGCTCTTGACAATCTTTGCAAAGATGAGGGTGCCCAGCCTGTTTTGCTCTTTCCTCCTGCCCCCACTCTCTGGTGGCACTCTCTCCCTCTGGCATCAGGGAGGGGCATGTCTCTTGTCTCTGCCTCTCCATCACTGCCCAAATCTATCCCCAGCGGCGTCAGGCTATGGGACCCAGAACATTCGACTGAGCCGGGATGCTGTGAAGGACTTTGACTGCTGCTGCCTCTCTTTGCAGCCCTGCCATGATCCCGTGGTGACGTGAGCTGGGGACAAGGGTGGGAGGGTAAGGGAACCAGGCAGAGGGGGCTGCACGTGTAGTCTGGCTGCCTGCACAGCCAGGGTGCCCTGGGCAAGCCACATCACCACTCAGTGCCCCAGTGTTCATCTGAGGCATGGGTGTGACCCTTGTCCCTCTGTCATGGATTTATGATGGGATGTAAGTGTATGACCTTGGAACGTTGCCTGGCCCACGAGCAGAGCGCTCGTGGTGCAGTCCTTACACTTGCATCTGACAGCAAGGCAGTGGCTTCAGCAAGCGACAGGTATCAGGTATGAGTCCAGTGAGTTCTTACAGAGAGCAGCGGGAGCCAATTGCTGCTCAGGGTTCCCAAGGCCACCTTTAGGTTCAGTTATTCCCTAAAGGAACTAACAGAACTCACAAAACTTAGACTCAGTGACAGCTGATCACATCCATCAGGTGGTGGGCTGCCACAACCAACAGGAATAGGCCTGGGGTGAGCAGACAACTTCCAGGCCTCCTGCGCGAGTTAGGAGGACAGTGCTAGGCCTCCAGCGAGCAGTGTGTGACAACACAGAGCACCACCAGCCGGGGAAGCTCACCTGAGCCAGTGTCCAGAGTTTTTATTGGCAGTTGGTCACGGTCACACAGACATGACTGATTGCCCGGTGGCAGACCTTGGTCTCCAGCCCTCTGAAGGGTCAAGCTGACACCCCACGGCCCACAGTCCCCAGATGAATAAATATACCCTTATTAGGTAGGATGTGGTAGGAGCTTAGAGAAGCTCCCAGAGCTGACAAAGACTAGTCCTCTTTGGAATTCACAGGGTTTGGACAGCCCAAACCTGCTGGGTTCACCCTCGATGTCACTAGACTTTTCCCTCTATGCTACAGCATGCTACAAAGCCACAAGAATGAGAGCAGCGTGGGCCTAGCATGAGAATTTACCTCAGAAGCTGGGCGCAGTGGGACTGAGGCAGGAGGATCACAAGTTCAAGGCCAGCCTGGGAAACCTAACAAGACCCCATCTCAAAATAAAAAAAAAAAAGGACTGGGGACATCGCTCAGTGCTCAGGGCCCTGAGTTCACCCCCCAGAACCATAAAAAAAGAGAATTTACCTCAGAGAGCTGAACTGAGCCAAGCACTGAGAGAGATGCTTCCTGTAGCCGTCCGTGTACCCGTGGCAGGGAGCTGAGTTGGACGTGTGCTTATTAGGCCTTGGCAATATGGCTGGGCCAGGCCCCATGTCTCACCCACCCTCTCTCTGCAGCCCAGATGGCTACTTGTATGAGCGGGAGGCCATCCTGGAGTACATTCTGCACCAGAAGAAGGAGATCGCCCGGCAGATGAAGGTGATGGGGATGGGGAGCAGGGGACACGGGTGCAGGTGCTATTGACCCAGGGCTCACGGCAGAGCCACTCGGCCCTCTGGCCTCAGTTCCTACCCCAGGGCCATTGCCTGTGCTGCCCTTCTGCCCAGTACGCTGCTTCTCTCCCAATTCTCTTGGTTAACCTCCCTACTCTCCGGATTTCAGCCCAGGCATTGTGGACTCGTAACCTTCCCCTAGTCATAGCCTCCTGGGTCTGGCCTGGTCACCTCTTCTCCCATCACAGCTATAGATTTACATGTGCTTTCTTGTGTGTGCTGACACCCCTCACTAGACCCAGGCCCCAGGGGCAAGGAGCAAGTTTGTTCCCACTGCGGCTCTTGGTGCTTGGTGAAGACTTGCTGAATGGGTGCATGTCACCCTTTCTCTCTGGGCCTGGGTTTTGTCATCTGTAAAACAGGTGGACAGGGCCAAATCAGAGGAGCCTGCAGAGGGCCTGGGGATGCACACAGATGGAATTTTCAAAGCAGAGAGCCAGGGCCAGCTTCCATAGACACAGCCACTTTGATCCCCATGTTTGAGGCACAGTGAGCCTGTCCCCTTCCTCCCGCTGCCTTTTTTTCTGGGGCTCAAGAAATACTGAGAGTCAGATTCATGCTGTCCATGCTGAACATACAGTACCACTGAGCTGTGTTCCCAGTTCCCTTGTGGAACTTTCTGTCTCAAATGGCTCCCTCCACACCCATGTCCCCACACAGCCCACTGTCTGACCAGGAGTTCCCTTATGGTGACCACATTGAAAGCCCTGCTGGTACCAGGCACCATCGTTTTAATTGCAGTGATTCTGGAGACTGAGGTAGAGGACCACGAGTTCAAGGCCAGCCTGGACAACTTGGACCTTGTCTCAAAATAGGAAAATAAAAAGGACTGGGGATGTAGCTCAATGGTAGAGCACCTTTGGGTTCAATCCATAGTACCAAAAACAAAACAAGAAAGAAAGAAACAGGCTTGAGGCCTGGAGCAGTCCCAGCAGGCCACTGAGGTGACAAAGATAGGGCTATGGTGCAATACAGGACAGCCCACTCTAAAGTGCCCGCGGGCAGTCGCTAACCTTTAGGGAATGGCCTCTGCCAGCGTGGCCACTGTGCAGGTCTCAGTTTACTCACTGTGAAATGGGACAGCCACTCCCCAGGGTGACCTTCGAATACCTGATGCTTGATGCCCTGCCCTCTTGTCATTAGGCCTATGAGAAGCAGAGGGGTGCCAAGCGAGAGGAGCAGAAAAAGCTGCAGCGAGCAGCAGCACAGGACCAAGTGCGGGGCTTCCTGGAAAAGGAGGCAGCCATCGTGAGCCGGCCCCTCAACCCCTTCACGTCCAAGGCCGTGGCAGGGACGGGCCCAGGTGACGGAGAGGGCTTGCAAGTGGTGAGGGGCCCTACGCCAAGTGCTTCCGAGGGTGCCCATTCGAGCCTCTGCCTGACCCCACAGATGATACCCAACCTGGGCCCAGCGTGGGTCCCCCAAGCAAGGATAAGGACAAAGCCTTACCCAGCTTCTGGATCCCGTCGCTGACTCCCGAGGCCAAGGCCACCAAACTGGAGAAGCCAGTGAGCTCCCTCAGTGTGGCGGAGGGCCCCACCCCATCACAGGTTCCCTGCCATCTCTCCACCTGCACCAGCCCCTCCCCCGCTAACCCTGCCTACCTCCGTCCCGCAGTCACGCATCGTGACCTGCCCCATGTCAGGGAAGCCTCTGCGCATGTCGGACCTGACGCCTGTGCGCTTCACACCACTCGATGACTCGGTGGACCGCGTGGGGCTCATCACGCGCAGTGAGCGCTACGTGTGCGCGGTGACCCGTGACAGCCTGAGCAATGCCACACCGTGTGCTGTGCTGAGGCCCTCGTGAGTCTCCTGGCTGGGAGGGGCGGGACGGGGTAGAGCAGGCTTAGGTGGCGTGGCTCTCTGGGGCTGACCTATGCACCCTCCCTGCAGTGGGGCAGTGGTCACCCTTGAGTGTGTGGAGAAGCTGATTCGGAAGGACATGGTGGACCCGGTGAATGGAGACAAGCTCACAGAGCGTGACATCATCGTGCTCCAGCGGGTGAGCAGACTACCCCTGCTTCCCCTCCCTTCCCACCACCTCCGGGCCTGCTTTCCGGTCCCGCCCCCACCTTCCCACACACCCCTCCCTGCCTTGGAACTCCACCCATTCCTCCACTGCCTTCTGCAGTCCAGGCTCCTTGGTCCCTGGCCCCCCCACGCCCAGTCTCCTAGCCGACTGCACTTCGCCTTCATCGATTTAGGAACTCCAGTGCCACCTGGAGCCCTGTGGTTAACCCGAGCTACTTCCACCTGACCCTTCTCCCCACCTTTTTCAGGGTGGTACAGGCTTCGCCGGCTCTGGAGTGAAGCTGCAGGCGGAGAAGTCCCGGCCTGTGATGCAGGCCTAGCGCGGGTGGGAAACCTAATAAAGCGCTGGGTGCACATGACACGCGGTCTTCGTTTGCATCAGGGGCACTTGGGGAAGCAGGCCTGGCGGGCAGCACTCCCACCGCCTACCCCTGGAAATACTCGAGTTTGAAACCTGCCGGCTAAGAGTATTGCATGTTTTGTCACAATGACTTCCCAAGCCCCGGGGGCTGCGCAGTTTATAATCCCAGCTTCTCGGGAGGCTGAGGCAGGAGGATTGCAAGTTCAAGGCCAACTGGCAGCTTAGGCCCTGTCTCAAAAAATAAAAAGGGCTGGGGATGTAGCTCAGTGCTAGAGCACCCTGGGTTCAGTCCCCAGTACCACAAACAAAAAGAGCAAATTCCGAATTGGATGCAAATGCATAACATTAAAATTGGTAGTGGTGGCCAGAAGTTGGAATCCGAGCTGGAACCAAGTGAGGGCGCCACTTTAGTAAGCCACATAGAAATCCCCTGGTGTCCTTTGTCAGGATCCCCCCCCCACCCCAGCTTCTGCCAGGTTTAGAGCACAGGCAATGTGCGGGAAGAGTCTTCCTGAGAAGGTTGCTGATGTTGAAAGGAGACAAAGCCCTGTAAGAGGGAGCGAGAGCCCGCGTGCAAAGGGCCCCCATCTAGAAAATGTGGTCGGGCCGTGCCCTCCCCTACATTTGGCTGCTGAAGGCGGGGAAGGAAGAGGAAACCACAAGTGCAAAGGCCCAGAGGCAGCGAAGTACTGTGCAGGTTGGAGCTGGGGGATGGAAAGAGAGAGGGCGGAGGTGAGCAGAGCCTGGGACCCGCCTGCTGCGTTCAGGCTTGACCCGGGAAGGGGTGTCCCTTAAAGCTTTGTTTTTAATATTAACAAGCCCAGGGGGCTGGGGCTGTAGCTCAGTGGCAGAGCGCTTGTCCACCGACAACTACCAAAAAAACAAAAAGAAAGAAAGAAAAGCAGTCCCTGGGTACTATGGAAAACTAGGACATGCAGTCAAATGAAAATTTTTAGAAATTAAAGAACTTTCCTGCCTCAGAGCAATACCTGGGTCTTGTGCTTCCAGTCTCCCTGTGTGGGTCTACCCGGGTTGTCAACCAGGCAAGAGGGCAGAGTGCACAGTCTGTTTGGTGAACAGCCTCCTTTCCACTTCAGCAAATGTTATCAGTCCAATGTCCTTACACCATTCAGAAGACCAGGATGCCATCTACAAACCAAGGAAGTGTCCTTGACTGCTGTTTGGTCAAGCCTTGGCCCGTGTAGAACAGGGACAGTGCATCTGATTGCAGGAAAAGGTTTTAGCAGGAGGGTGGTGGCATTAACCTTGCTCCCTGGGCAGCTACCAAAGCATGCTCCCACAGACACTTCTGTGGGCCTGAGGGCCCTCACATCCCACTCGTGGGTCCCAGCCCCTGGAAACTCGTTCAGTTCCTGCCTGGGAACTGGGCGTGTCAGTCTAGTCGAGATGAAACCCTGATGTATGTAGCCCAAAGAGAGGGATGCTTCTGCCCATCAGAATAAGCACCCGGGGGCTGGGGAAATAGCTCAGCTGGTAGAGTGCTTGCCTTATAAGCACAAGGCCCTGAGTTCGATCCCCAGTAACATGCCCAGAGCCACCCTGCTCAAGGGAGTGACAAGCCAAGTACAGCAGAGGCCTCCCAGCCCTGGCTCAGTTATGACCTTTCCCCCATCCTTCATATCCCCAGCCCCCCAGATATCCCCCTCAGTTCCTGCTCCAGGGTCCCAGCAAGCTCCAAGTCCAACCTTTTAAGCCCAGAGTGCATCCATCACCCCTTTCCCTGAACATCAACAACCCTTATCTTTCCCAAGACCCCTCAACCAGCAGGTCCTGTCAGTTTTCTCTCAGATCCCTCAAGAACCCCAGTCCTAACGGCATGGTGGCACTTGCCTGTGATCCCAGCAGCTCAGGAGGCTGGGACAGGAGAATCACAGGTTTGAAGCCAGCCTTAGCAAATCAACAAGGCCCTAAGCAACTCAGGGAGACCCCGTCTCAAAATAAAAAATAAAAAGGGCTGGGGTATGACTCAGTGGTTCAGCATCCCTGGGTTCAAGCCTCTGTTTAAAAAAAAAAAAAAGAGAAAAAGTCCCCCAATCCTGTTGAAGTGTGGTACAGGCTGCCACCACCACCCCTGCTGTACATTGAAGCTCGAACTTCTGTCGTGTGTTCTTTTCCCCCACAGTCCTATCCAGGCCTTTAGTGAAGGAGAGGGAGAGTCAAGGTCCTCACTCCAAAAATGGGGCTTCTGTCTCTGAAGGGGCTTCTGCCTCTGGTGCGAGGTTTCAAAGGTAACCAGGAGAGGAAGCAGGAGTGGGACCGCAGATTCAGCTGCAGGGGGAGAGGGGAAATGCGACAAACCCTTTCCTGGGCAGATTGCGGTCTCAAGTTCAGAGCAAGAACCAGATGCACTGGTGGCACACAGTGTGCCCACTGATGGCTCCACTGAGACTGGGCTGGGGCTGGGGCTCAGGGGCAGAGCACTTGCCCCTCGCGTGTGAGGCACTGGGTTTGATCCTCAGCACCACGTGAAAATAAACAAAATAAAGACATGCTGTCCATCTACAGCTACAAAAAAAAATTTTAAAAGAAGCAATTGTTTGTAAATATTGTAATATTTTGTTGTTGTTGTTTTAGGTGGACATGGACACAAAACCTTAATTTTATTTATTTATTTTTATGTGGTGCTGTGGATCGAACCCAGTGCCTCACACATGCAGGCAGGTGCTCTACTGGCACGCTACAGCCCCAGGCCTGTACAGATATTTTAAATGGGCCTGGTGTGGCAGTGCACACCTGAAATCCCAGCAACACTCTGTCTCGAGACATTTTAAAAAATAGGGCTGGGGTGTAGCTTGGTGGTAGAGCATCTCTGAGTTCAATCCCCAGTACCAGAAAAAAAAAAAGAAACAAAAGAAACAAAGAGAGCTGTGGCTGTGGCTCAGCGGTAGAGCGCTTGCCTAGCATGTGTGACACTGGTTTCGAGTCTCAGCACCGCATATAAATAAATGAATAAAATAAAGGTCTACCAACATCTAAAAAGATATTTTTAAAAAATGGGAGAAATTAATGAAAAACGTCCAAGAGTTAGTGATGATGGCCACACAACCTTGTCAATTTACTAAAAGCAACTGAATTACACACTTCCAAGAGTTTGCTTTATGGTGCATGAGTTTTATCTCAGCTTTAAAAACCAAATCAGTGGCCAGGGCTATAGCTCTGTGGCAGAACACTTGCCTAGGGTTCAATCCTTAGCACCACAAAAAACAAACGAATAGAACAAAGGCATGCTGTCCTTCTATAACTACAAAAAACAACAACTACATCAGATCTTTATAGTCTCCAGGTGGCTCCTTGTCGCCCAGTGTCACTAAACTGGCTGGGGACTGGATCTGCTGCTCTGGAGGTGCAGAGGTCACTCACAGTAGAACTAAAAGAAGAAGAAACTGTTCAAAATTTCCTTCCCATAAGTGTTGGTAAGAATGTGGAGGAACTGGAACCTTCTACCGTGCTGGTGGGTGTGTAAACTGGGGTACAATGGGCAACATCTATGGAAGCTAAAGGTACGTCCAGTCTCGGGGTCAGCAACCTGGCTCCTACACACATACCCCAAATCCCCGCACACATGCCAGACACAGCAGGAACCCGAATGTTTCTAGCAGCTTCATTTGTAATATCTCCAAGCTGGAAATGACCCAAAAGTTTATCAATAGTAGAACGGGTTTCACAGCAGCATTCAACAATGAAAAAAAAAGAAACCACAGGCAAAACTATGTTGTAGAAACTCATGAGAATTCAGGCACTGTGGAGCATGCCTATAATTCCAGTAACTCAGGAGGCTGAAGTAGGAGGATCAAAAATTTGAGGCCAGCCTTGGCACCTTTGTGAGGTCCTGTCTCGAAATGAAATAAAAAGGGCTGGGGAGCCTGGTAGGGCGGTGCATGCCAGTAATCCCAGTGAATTGGGAGGCTGAGGCAGGAGGATTGAGAATTCAGTCAGCCTCAGCATCTTAGTGAGGCACTAAGCAACTCAGTGATACCCTGTCTCTAAATAAAATACAAAATAGGACTGTGGATGTGAATCAGTGGTCAAGTGCCACTGAGTTCAATCCCCAGTACAAAAAAAAAAAAAAACCAAAAGGGCTGGGGATGTGTCTCTGTGGTCCAGCAGTTGCCTAGCATGTGCCAGACCCTAGATTCAATCCTCAGAACTATAAAACCACGGTTGGCCTGTGAGGAGATGAACTTGGTGGAAGTAAGATGTTTTTAATGTAGATATTTACTATATTTAGAATTTCATATTCTGTGGTATATTATAGCCAATATTTCAAAACTTGCAGGTCTGGGGGATATAGCCCAGCAGTAGAGTGCTTGCCTACCATGCATAAGGGTCTGGGTTTGATCCTCACTACATAAATGCAAAAGTGTTTTTGTTTGGGTTTTGAACCCAAGGGTGCGTTACCACTAAACTACATCCCCAATCCTATTTATTTATTATTTTTTGGTACTGAGGATTGACCCCAGGAATGCTTAACCACTGAGCCACATCCCCAGCCCTATTTTGTATTTTTTTTAGAGACAGGGTCTCACTGAGTTGCTGAGGCTGGCTGTGAACTCGCAACCCTCCTGACTCAGCCTCCTGAGCCGGGAAATTCAGGCGTGCGCCACGGCGCTCCGCTAATTTTTATTTTGAGACTGGGCTTGGTAAATTGCGGAAGCTGGCCTCAAATTCATCATCTCCCTGCCTCATCCTTCCAAATATCTGGAATTACATGAAGCCTGGCAAGTTTTGTTTTTTTTAAGCAAAGAAACTTCTACAGGGAGACACTAAGGTGATAAGTTGCTGGGCAGAATTCCATCACAAGCTGTTCGGTATAACTAATATTTCTGCTGTGTGAGAGTATTATTGTGATTTGGGCTGGAGTACCAGGGACTGAACCCAGAGGCACTCGACCACTGAGCCACATCCCCAGCCCTATTTTGCATTTTATTTAGAGACAGGGTCTCCCTGAGGTGCTTAGCACCTCGCTCTTGCTGAGGCTGGCTTTGAACTCGCAATCCTCCTGCCGCAGCTCCCCCCGAACCGCTTGGATTACATGCGGACGCCACCGCACCCAGTTATTGTGATTTAAAAAAAAAAAAAAAGTTTTCAAACTTGTAGCACCTCGCCCCCGCGCCCCAGAGATTTATAAATCTGCCCTTAATGCCCATAAACCAGTTCGCCACCTCCAGCCACTAGGGGGCAGAATGTCATCGTAATTAAAAGCCAGAAGTCAACCAATATTTGGATTCAAATTCCCAAACTTACCCAAGTAACTATGAAAAACTGAATAAAACAGAAAACATTTCCATAAAAGTACTGGAAAGTGGATCAGGCAGGAACTGAAGGGGACTTGACCCTCAGAAAAAGGCTCAAAGTGAGTTTCACATTCGTATAGCATTTATTTATTTATTTTTGGCACTGGGGATTGAGCCAAGGGCGCTTCACCACTAAGCACATCCCCAGCCCTTTTTATTTTCTTACTTAGAGACAAGTCAGCGCTAAATTGAGTGGGGCCTTGCTAAAGTGCTGAGGCTGCCCTTGAACTTGGGATCCTCCTGCCTCAGCCTCCTGATCTGCTGGGATTACAGGTGTGGCCCCACTTCGTGCATGCTGATTTAACCCGGGACAGGTTCTAGTCTGTGTCTTGAGTGGTGGCTGAAACACCAGGGGAAATCCACAGTCCTAGCTGGAAGAACCAAGCGACAGGACAGTGAGCACCTAAATCCGGAAAAGTACTAGAAAGTGGGTACCTGGAATATTCTATGTTTTCAGTGCTGGGCTGAAACCCTGCTATGCACATGCTAGCCAGCTCTCTACCACTGCACTTCATCCCCGGGCCCATTTTTCTTTTATTGATTTGTTCTTGTTTGGAGCACTGGGGATTGAACCCAGGGACTTGTGCATGCGAGGCACAAGTCTACCAAGTGAGCTATATCCCCAGCCCTCCAGATATTTTTATTTTTTTTATTTTGAGACAGGGTCTCACTAAGTTGCTGACCTCAAACTTGGGATCCTCCTGCCTCAGCCTCCTGAGTCTCTGGGATTATAGGCATCACCCCTGCAATCTGTTTCACATTAAGATACCAGTTTTCTCTTTTGGTCTCTATTATAGAATAACTCTGGTTATTTCCTTCATTTTCCCAAGGGAGAAATTTTCTCATTAAATGCAGGGGGATGGATCTAGGGGGTCTAGAATCCCTTAAAGGGGATATTTTTCTTAGTTCTTTAGAATTTTTAAATTAATAAGCCTGATTTTTTTAGACCTGTCTTAGGTTAATAGATCAGTGGTGGGGCTGGGGCTGTAACTCAGTGGCAGAGCCCTTGCCTGGGTTTGATTCCCAGCACTGAAAAAAAAAGAAAAAAAAAAAAAAAACTGGAAAGTCCAGAGGTCACATTTATCCCCTCACTCCCCCCGGTCGCCATCACCACCATCATCATTAATCTTTTTTTTTTTTTTTTTTTTTTTTTTTTAGTGCTGGGAATCAATTGGGGACATCATGTGTGATAGGCGAGCATTCTACCACTGAGCTTCATTCCAGACTCCTTGGTATTTATTAACATCTTCCATTACTGTGATACATTGTTAAAATTGATACCCTAATATTATTTCTTATTAACTAAGGTCCATTTAGGCTGAGCAACGCTGGAAAGCAGTTCTTAGATCAAGAATTGGCTGTTTCCCAGCTGCCGAGAAATAAGCTTCAGGCCCATTCTGACCCCTCCACACCCGGGGAGCCCCATCCTGAACTCTAACCCCTAGACGCTTCTTTTTTCCTGTTCTCGAATGTCCTATAAATGGAATCACACAGCATGTTCTTTTCTGTATCCTGCTTCTGCATCCCGATTACAGGCGTGTGCCACCACGCCCAGCAAGAGTTCCTGTTTAACCCAAGTCAGTTTATAACCCTTCTCAGGTACCTCCAGTGACTCCCATGTTACAGTGAATTCTGTCCCTGCCCTCTTTGGGTCTCTTTTTGTCACATTCTACCAAGCAGGTACCACCATGACCTGACCACAAGCCCCACAAAATCTGCCCCTCTTGTTCCCTTTCTGCCATCACCTTCTGCCCTTTCTTGCTCATTCATTTCCAGCTGCACTGTTCGCTTGCTGATGCTCAGACACACCAAGCCCACTCCTGCCTCAGGGCCTTTGAACTTGCCTTTCCCTCTGCCTGGAATACCCTCTGTCTGTATCTCCCCATGGCTCCTTTCCTCACTCTGCTTCCTTCTGAGGCCCTTCCCAGTCACACTTGCTAGCCACTCATCCTGCTTGACAGCGTCTTTCACTCTGAATAATACTTAAAACTGCTCTCTCTCTCTTTCCCCACAGAACTGGAGCTCCGAGAGGGCAGGGCTTCCTGTCTGGCTTATGCACAGCAGTGTCCGGGCTGCTCGTTTTATTATTCATCTCATGAACATCCTTGAGTGCCCCCCCACACCAGCACCCTTCCTTCAAGTGCTCTGCCCCCTCCTGCCGGCCTCCACACCCCCAGATCCAGCGTGCTCCTCTCCTGATCATGGCCCCATTCTTCCCCAGGGCCCCAGCTCCCACTCGGAGACACAGACACACAGGCAAGGTCCCAGGGCTGGATTTTATTGCCTCCCTGGCAGAGGGAGGTATCTCTGGGCAGTGCAGGGCCCAGTGAGGCCCTGGGCAGTTTCCATCTTGTGGTTGAGGCTCAGATTTGGGGCTGGGGCAGTTAAAGGAGGTTCTTGGAAACCGAACTGGAGGGGAGGGTCCCTGGATCTGGGCTGGAAGATTCTGCCAGTGAGAAATAGTTGTTCCTCACCCTCGAGGTCTCTGAGAGCCCTTGGGTAGGATGGGTGGGCCCATGCCTTGGGGCGAGGAGCTGACCCAGGTGGATCCCCGAGAGCCCAGGGGTCAGGGGACACTGGGGCTACGTCTCCATCCTGCAGGGCTGCCTCAGGAGGGGGCTGGCTGCCGTGGCCCCACAGGTGCCCCGGTGGGACCACAAGGCTGGAGTGGGCATGCTGGCCTCAGAGCTCATCATGATGCCGGGTCAGGTCCTCCCCATAGTTGGTGGCCTGGCTGCCCACAAACATGTTCCAGTTGCCCAGGATCTCAGCTTTGCTCAGACGCCCATCCTGGAGGGAGGGTCAGAGGTCAGCAGCGACAACACAGGGCTCTGCTGTGAGACCCCGCCTGCACCTGAGCATGTCCCCAGGCCTGCATCCCTTCCCCTCCCTCTGCTCCCTCCCTCTGGGTCTTCATGCCTGTTTTTTTTGGTACTGGGATTAAGCCCAGGCTGCTCCCACGGAGCGACATCCCCAGCACTTTGCCTTCCTTTCCTCCTTTCTTCTTTTCCTTCTTTCATTTTTCCTTTTGCAGTTCTGAGGATTGAACTCAGGGCTGCTCTGTCACTGAGTCATATCGCCAGACTTCCTTCCTCCCTTCCTTCCTTCCTTCCTTCCTCCCTTTCCCCCTCCCTTCCTTCCTTCCTTCCTTCCTTCCTCTGACAGGGTCTTGCTAAATCGCCAAGGCTGGCCTCCAACCTGCAATCCTCCTGCCTCAGCCTCCTGAGAGGCTGGGACCATAGCATGGGCCACCGTACTGCAGCCTCTGCCCCTCCTCCTTTATCCCACAGCTGCCAGGCCTGGCTCATCTCCACACCCCGCCCGCGTCCTCCCGAGCACCTGCCTGAACCCCACAGCGCACCTTGTCTGTGTCGCTCTCATGCAGCAGGTGGTTGGCCTCCACCAGCGGCTGGTCCTGGGATGGGGGCAGCACCCAGTGGCCGACCTCCTTGCCATCCAGCCGCCCATCCTTGTTCAGGTCCCGGAAATCCCGGAACTGTTGCCGCTCTGTCTGCACCCAGGCCGGCTCCTCCTCCCCAGGCTCCTCAGAGTACAGATCAGCTGGCACCAGGGCAGAGGGAACAGGCGAGGTCAGGGGCAGCTCTGGCTCTGACACTTTCTGACCCAGGACCTGGGGCACCGCACGTCACTCTGGTCTTAGTTTTCCTTCTGCTTAAGTGAACTTCCAGGTGATCATTATGGTGCAAGTGAATTTGATTTGCTTAATTGATGGAATGATCCATCTTGTTGATTAAGACACACGTGTGGGGCTGGGGTTGCGGCTCAGTGGTAGAGCGCTTGCCTAACACGTGTGAGGCACTGGGTTCGATCCTCAGCACCACATACAAATAAGTAAATAAAATAAAGGTGTGAATGTTTAAAAACAACAACAACAAAAAGAACACACGTGTGTTCTGTTCGGTGGCCCAGAACCCGGCACAGAGCAGACCTCTGAGGAGGAGAAAAGAGGCCAGAAAAGAGGAAATACTAAAGCCTTCCCTCAGCACAATCAGCTGGCTCTAAATTCTCCAGATCTCTCAGGATCCTCTCAGGATCTCTCAGGATTCTTTCTTCTTCTTCTTCTTTTTTTTTTTTTTTTTTTTGTGGTATTGGGGATGGAACCCAGGGGCACTTAACCACTTGAGCTACACCCCAGCCCTTTATTTGTTGTTTTGAGACAGGATGTTGCTAACTTGCTGAGGCTGGCCTTATGCTTGCAATCTCCTGCCCCAGCCTCCCAAGTTGCTGGATTACAGAGTGTGCCACCGTGCCTGGCTTTGATTTTTTTTTTTTTTTCTCATAGGAAATGATCACAGTGGTGGGAGTTGTGTACAGCTCTTAATTGTGGTTAAAAATATATTAAAAAACATAGAATTTCCCATTATGGCATTTAGTGCATTCACAATGCTGTGAAACCAGCACCTCTATCCAATTGCAGAATGTTTTTGTCACCCAAAAAGGAACCCAGGGCTGATCATCCTAATGGAAGCCAGCGTTTCCTAAACCCATGTGTCTGTCTGTGGCCAAGTTGGACATGTGTTAACTCTCACGTGGTCACACATGGGGGTGCTCTATCACCCCTATTTATAGATGAGAAAACTGAGGCACAGAGCAGTTCAGGGCCCATGGACAGTTGCGGGGCTGGAAGGTGGCAGGTGGGGAACTGCAGGCGACTCAAAGCTGACATCCTGCTGCCCCCTCTTCCCTGACTCTGCCCAAGCAAGTCAGGTGTGGGCTCAGTCCTCTCCCCTCATTTGCTTCGCTGCACCTTTGAGCAGTTACATTTTTTTCCCCAAAGAAATGGGGTCCTGCCCACCCATGTGTCCCTGGAGCCCTCAGGGAAGGGAAGTAGCCCAGCCTGGGCGTCGGGATGGGAACTTGGGGCTGTTTGACTGAGTGATGTCCTGCCCACCTCTGATGAGCAGGTGACCTCAATCGGGGAGATGACGCCCAACTTGTAATGGTTCCACTTTACAGTGGATCAAGAGCAATACACCAGCCAGGCACACGGCACACACCTGTGATCCTGAGACTTGGGAGGCTGAGGCAGGAGGATTGAAAGTTCCAGGCCAGCCTCAGTGGCTCAGTGAGACCCTGCTTCTCAAAACATAAAAAGATAAAAAGGGGCCTGGGGATATAGCTCAGTTGGTAGAGTGCCTGGGTTCAATCCCCAGCACAGCCAAAAAAAAAAAAAAAAAAAAAAAAAACAAAAAGGGCTAGGAATGTGGCTAAGTGATCGAGCACCCCTGGATTTAAACCCCCAGGACACCCCCTCAAAACAAAAAGGTGTTTTCTGCATTTGGAGCCCAGTAGGTGCTGGGTAAGTGCCAGGTGAAGCATGAACTGAAGCAGTGTCCCCACCACCGCTTCAGAGGGCAGCTGCTCTCTTCTGGACAATATATGTACCGGTGCCAGGAGAGGACGGGCGTGCCAGGAGGTGGGGCTCCACTCACCAATGTACTCCTCCACTTGGACATAGCCATCTTTGTTCTTGTCCAGGTCTTCCAAGGTTTCCTAGGAAGAAAGAGGCATCGGGCAGGAGTTCAGGGCACCTGGCTCCCAAGGGCGGCTGGACCCTGGGGTCAGGGTGTGAGGTTCCCTCAGGGAAACTGGCTCTGGGATGGCTGTGGGGGCAAGTGATGGAGCAGTTGGAATAGTGGGGACATGTAGGGAATTTGGAACTTTCTGGGGTTCATGATGGTGCAGCCCTGACCTACACTTAGTGGGCAAGAGCCAGGGGACCCCAGTGTCCAGCACTGCGCAGGTTCACTTCTGCAACCCTCCAGCTCTCACCCCAACCAACACAAAGGTAGGGCAGAGGCCGCTTTACCTTTGGCAGAACGCAGCCCGTCACGCTGCCTTACCTAGGAGCGCAAGCACCCAGGGCTATTCTAATGACCCTCAGCACCTCTACTCTGCTTCTTCTGGATTCTTGAACAAGACAGCTTCTGTTCCCCACCTTTACGTTCAGATTAATTTAGTATAAGATGGAGCAGACATCTGACACCCCACATCTCTGAGAAGTTAGGTTTCAACTGAAAATTTATTTGATTGTTTAAAAAAAATTTTACAGTTGTCAATGGACCTTTATTTATTTATATGTGGTGCTGAGAATCAAACCCAGTGCCTCGAGCATGCTAGGCAAGCGCTCTACCACCTAGCCACAACTCCAGCCCTCAACTAAAAATTTAGAATGGACAGATAAAATACAGTATATCAATTACATCTGAATTTCAGATGAACCACAAATAAGTCTTTAATATAACTCCCAATCAATATTTAGGACATACTTATATTACAGGATGAGTTCTATTTGCATTTCAAATAAGCAAATCATCACTCAGTATAAGTATGCTCAAATGTTGTAAGGGATATACTTATACTAAGGGTAAAATATTGTATGGAAAATACTTCTACTAAAGAATTCCTGGTCATTTATGTTATGTGTTGTATAAATTCAAGTGTAATTGCACATCCTATATGGTTTCTAAATCTGATAAATCTACAACACTAACATACTGAAATCCCTGTTATTTGTTGCAAATGATATTGTTTCAGTTTCTATTCTATGGTACAGTTACAGCTGATGCTCATGTTTTGAAATCCAGTGTATAGTAAGTAACACTGTCCATAAACATAGAAGCAGACAGAAGTCAGTTTAGTCCAGAGCTCAGCACACTTTTTTTTTTTTTTTTTCCTTTCCTGGTGGTGCTGGGGATCGAACCCAGGGCCTTGTGCATGTGAGGCCAGCGCTCTACCAATTGAGCTATATCCCCAACCCGAAGCATACTTTTTATGTAAAGGGCCAGATAGTCAATATTTCTGTTTTTTTCACATTATACAGTTTCTGTGGTGATGATTCAACTCTGCATTTTCACTCTGAAATCAGTGACACAATACGGAAGTAAATGCCTATTGCTGTGTTATTATAAAACTTTATTTGCAAAAACAAGCTGTGGGCCAGACATCAACTGAGAGTTATCATTTGCTGAGTCCTGCTTTAGACCATGGACTCTGTCTGCATTTGAATTCAAGTTATATCTTTCCTTATCCAGGTGATATCAGCCAAGCCGCCTTACTTCTCTGTGCCTAGCTATCCTTAGCTATAAAGCAAAGATGGCCGCCCAGCTGCATGTATTGCCATGATTGGTTAAATCAAGGTGACAGGTGTTAGAAGGGTGTGGCCATGCTCAGGCAGGGTTTCTCAAATGATGTGAACTCGGGAGAATAAAGGAATGTTGCAGTATTATCTGCTGTAAGAGAGGGAGACTGGGCTTTATGGTATGGGGAGTCAGTGGGTCAGACTACGCTGGCCAGTGCCCCTGGGCAACAAGATGACACCTCTTCTCTCCAGACCTCTGTATATATCTCTGAGCCAGAAGCCCCACCTCCAAGGGCTGGTGTAAAGTTGAACAAATAATGTTCAATAAATATGGCTACATATTCCCATCTCCATTGACCCAGCATTTCATTCCAGCCATCTTAATACCTCTACTGATAAATGTGTGTAACAATGACCTGTCTGTTCAAGGTTATTCTGCATTCTGTGTAACAGCAGCAAGCAGAAACAAGCCCAGTTGCCTTGCAACAGATCCATTGAAGCAAACTACAGCACAACAGCAGAGGAATACTACGTAGCTATAAAAAGGACTAGGGGGCTGGGGATATAGCTCAGTTGGTAGAGTTCCTGCCTCGAATGCACAAGGCCCTGGGTTCAATTCCCGCATCACACACAAAAATAAATAAATAAATAGGATTAGGATGTTCTCATGAGCATATATAGAACAATCTCAAAGATGTATTAAGTGAAAAAACAACATGGAGGGAACATAATAGAGTGTGTACTACCAGTATAAAAAGGGAGATAAAGAGAAGATATGCATGCTTTTGCTATAAAAACTAATCATCATGATAAATAATAGTGACCTGGAGATGTGGCTCAGTGAGAGCACTTGCCTAGCGTGTGCCAGGCCCTCAGATCACACACAGTGATCATATTAGTAGAAGCACCAGGTGTACTTACCACAGCCCAATTTTATCATTTTACCTCTATTGACTCATCTAGTCCCTATAGCAACCTTTGGTTTTGGGTCCATTACCAGCACTACCATTTTACAAATGAAGACATTAAGGTCCAGAGAAGTCAAGTAACTTGCCTAAGATCACACAGTTATGCATCTTACAGGGTCAGAATTTGAACCCAGGCCATCTGGCCCCAGAGTCCCTGTAATAATCACCTTTCCATAGTCCCTTGGACTTTGAGACACAAGAGAATAAAGACACAAGAAGGGGGTTGTTTGTGGGGATGGGACTGGGAGGGAAGGGATGGGAGAACAGGTGAGGGGAAGAGATTACTCATCTTTTTTGTATCTTTTGGGCATTCAACCACATACATATATTACTTATTTGAGAAATATATATAATTATATTTTTAAAATACCTGGAAATTGTGAAAAGTATGGTGAACATGAGTAAAACCTCTTCCACTTACAGAAAGTCCTAGTTAAACTATGGATTCTGGGTGACAGTGATATATATGTCCATAGAGTTTCATCAATTGCAGGGCAGGTGCCATCTGGTGGGGAATGTTGATAGTCAGGAAGGCTGCCTGGGCTGGGCAGGGACACGTGGGAAACCCTGTATCACTCAGATATACCTTGAACCTAAAACTGCTCTGGAATGTGAAGTCTTTTTTTTTTTTTTTTTTTTTTTTGCCCGCTAGGCGAACACTCTACCAATGAGCTGTGCTCCCAGCCCCTTTTGTTGTGGGGGTTGAGGGGGTACCAGAGATTGAACCCAGTGGTCATTAACCACTGAGTCACATCCCCAGCCCTTTTAATTTTTATTTTGAGACAGGGTCTTGCTAAGTTGTTGAGGCTGGCTATGAACATGTGATCCTTCTGCCTCAGCCTCCTGAGTCACTGGGATTCCCAGCCCTACTTTTTAACAATAAGAAAAAAAAAAAAAAATCTTGCTGGGCACAGTGGTACATTCCTGTAATCCCAGAGTCTAGGGAGGCTGAGGCAGGAGTATTGCAAGTTTGAGGTCAGCCTGGGCAACTTAGCAAGACCCTGTCTGTAAATAAGAAATAAAAAGGGCTGGGGATGTAGCTCAGTGTTAAAGTGCCCCTGGATTCAATCTCCATATGGTGGGGGAGGGAGTCCTTTCACTATAGGATCAGTAGTCCAGGTGTGGGCAAAAACTTATAAGAAATTATAAAATTACAGGGACTTATTGCAAGAGTTGTTGCAGAGTGGGCACTTCATGTGTGGAACTGGGGTTTTTCTGGGGTTCAGCTAGGACTGAGGTTCCCTGAGGCTCTGGGGATGTGGCTGTCTGAGGGCAGGCTGGGGACTTGGACCCCAAGTGTGAGCATACGAAGGTCTGGCAAGGAGAGATCAGACGCTGGGGGTTGGAAAGTAGACATGGGAAACATTACCTTCCCCTGATATGTTCGTGGCCTAGGTTTCCTGGGGAAGATGCAGGGGTACCAAGGTGATTATCTGCCCCAGGAAAGTCTGCTGGGAGACTGGACCTGGGATCAGCAGCTTGAGTTCTTGGAGGTAGGGAGTGGGTTCCTCCACTCACTCACAGCGATCACGATGTCCCGCATGTGAGGAAACTCCTCTGGGTGTAGGAAGGCTGTCAGCTCCTCCCGAGTGGCCATGGAGTCCCCATCCTGGTCGGCCACCCGGAAACGTCGTTCATCCCGAGCCAGCATCTTCTTGTAGGTCTCTGCGTCCTCCACATCATGAAATTCTTCCCCTGGACAAGGACAGATCTTGGTGAGAGACAGCTTAGGAAAAGACAAAGGACACTCCATGCAGGGGGCAAGAAGACATCCATAGAATTTGGAAGAATTCATATATATCAATAATTTATGTACATTTTACATATATTGTATATGAAATTTGTTATATAAGTTTATAATTTACTCTAAATTATATATTAGCTAACAAAGAGTTTACTTATTATATGCTAAACTCTACATACAATGTTGCATTTAATCCTTCAAAAAGCAAATAGGGTGGTTTCTTCCATTTATTCTCACTTCCTGAATGAGAAAAGTGACTCCCAAAGAAAGGAATAACTTGCCCCAAGGGCATGCAGCCGGGAACAGTGGACTTTTGAGTTGACACTCAACCCCAAAAAGTCCTGCTCTGATTCGGTAAGTTATATTGACTTTGGTTCCTTGACAGGTGGGAAAAGGCATTCCAGAGGGAACAGTATGTGCAGAGTGCAGAGGTCTAAGGAATCGTTGAGGTAGAGGAAGCCACACATGAATCCATTGGGGCAGAAAAATGAAAAAAAAAAAAAAAAATTAAATTAAAAACGAAGCTGGGAGGTTAGAAAGGCCAGGCAGGACCTGTGTTAGTCTCCTGAGCAGGAAACGGCCAGAGTCAGCTCTGAGTGAGCAAAGACCGCTCTGTAGTAGCGGGCTGCGGTGAAAGCTGGAAGGGGAGACCGGGGTCAGGAACAGGAGGGAGATGATGAGCGCTCTGAGGGACCTGGGGCTGGGGCAGTGGGACAGAGAGGAAAAGACCAAGAGGGGTCAGGGCAAATGGCTTTGGGATTTTTAAGATGAGATCAGAGGTCAGGGATCAGGACAACCAAGCATGGAAGATAAGTGCCCCTGGGAGGAGATCTAAAGTCGCCAGTCACAGGGTCATCAAGGTTGTGGAAACTGGAATGAAAAGCAATTCAGAAATTGGAAGCCTCAGAGTGATAAGGTCCTAAAAGTGGATCAGGGGGTAAAGGTATGGATTCTTGGTATATGGGTTAAGGGTCCTCAAGAGAAGGGTCAAGAAGGTCAGGGTCCCAGTGTGTTGTGGGGAGCAGGGGTCGGAGGGATCGCCGCGTACCGGGCGCGTAGTGGCCATAGGTGGCGTTGCGCAGCTCCTCCCAACCCACACGCCCGTCGCGGTCTGTGTCGTACGTGTCCCAGGCCGCGCTCACCGAGTCCCGTATATGTCGCTGCTGCGTGTGCGCGATCCACGAACGAAGCTCGGCCAGCGACACCCAGCCGTCCCCGTCCCCAGCGCGGTCCATGCGGTCCACGATCCTCCTGCAAGGCGGGGCGGAGCACCTGTCAGCCTCGGGCCCGCCCACCCCAGGCCCTGCCCCATGCACAAAGCCACGCCCCCGCCCTAGACAGAACCCCACCCACCCCAGCAGAGCTGAAAATGCAGTCCACCAACAGCAGGCAAATCCGGGAGGAACACATGTCAATCTTGGGACCGTGCCTGCAACAGGTCCCGCCTCTCCGCCTAGATTCCGCCCCCCCACCCAGGCCAGTCTCCCCCTTTCCAACTGGGTCGGGGGAAAGGACCTAGCACAGTTCAGAACCACGCCCTCCACTCTGGCCTCACCCCCACACCCTGCACAAGCTCCAACTCTCTCCGAACATAGGTGGATTGGGGTGCAGGAGCCTGGCATCACACTCTCCCATAGCTCGCCGGGCATCCGTCGGGGGACAGGCTCTGAAGCCCCACCCCTCGCCGCCTCAGGTCCCGCTTCCTTCCGTGGCTGCGCGGGCCAATTTCAGGTTCCTCTCCCCTCAGCTCTATTCTGCGTCCTGCACAAGCAACCCTCTTCCTTTTCGCACGCTCTGCCAGCCTCCAGTGCACTTCCCAGTCGCAGTCAGGCTACTGTAGGTCGCCTTTGAGGCTCGTCTGACCACTCTGTAGCCCCTCCCCTGTCCCCTGGCGATGCCCTGTCACGGTCCTGGTCCTCGATCAACCACCAAGCCCTCCTGGAGTTGCGGTTCCCCTCGCGAGCCAGGCAGTCTGCCGGTTCTACCAGGGGCCGGCCCTGTCCTCAGGACTCACACCCTGCTCTGGGGGTCCAGATGTGTGTGGTTAAGAGTTTGGGTTCCATAATCAGGCACTCTAGGTCCAAATCCTGCCTCCTCTTCTTGCCAGCTACGTGGTCATGGTCAACTGACTTCAACTTTGTGCCTGTTAACCCTCTCTAAAATGGCGCTAAATAACAATACCAACTGTACAGAGTGGTTTGAGGATTAAATGAATGAGGCTGTGTACAGCGCCCTGAAGAGTACCTGGCATTGCAGTTAGTGCTGTGCTGTGTGTTGTCCTATCGCTGTTTTTTTTTTTTTTTTTTTTTTTTTGGTACCAGGAATTGAACCCAAGGGTGCTTAACCACTGAGCCACATACCCAGTTCTGTTTTATATTTATTTAGAGACAGGGCCTCACTACGTTGCTGAGCTGGCTTTGAACTTGCGATCCTCCTGCCTCAGTCTCCCAAGTCACTGGGATTACAGGCGTGCTCCACCATGCCCAGCCTATCATTGCTCTTCACCCATCCCTGTCACTCACAATTTTGCAGCCTGCACACCTGCCCAGGTCACGTAGTCTCCACTCTCACCTAGCTACCATCGTCCTGTCTCCTGCTTGGGCTGTTGCACTTGCTTCCTTGCTGGGATCCCTTCTTCTTGCCTCCTATAGTCTCTTCCCACTAACAGCTGGAGGAATTCTGTTAAATCACCTCACCTCTTCCATCTGCTCAGAGCCTCCCATGGCTCTCATTTCACTCATAGAAGAGCTTAGCTTGTCACTGTGATACAAATGGCCCAGCAGGATATGACCCTGCTGTTCCCTCTCTGTCCTCTCCCTCTCCCCTTTGCTCACTGGTTTCAGTCACATGGGCCTCGCTGCCCTTCAAACATACGAGGCCCATTCCTGCCTCAGGGCCCTTGCACTTATTCCCCCTGCCTGCAATGTATTCCTCCACACACACGAGTCAAATATTGCCTTCTCATTGAGGCCCCCTTCCACTTTCCAGTTTAAAATTGCAACCCTCTCCCTTCACCAACTTTCCCGTTCACATTCCTCACTCCCTTGCATTATTTTTCTCTTATGTATTTTATCTTTATTTGATGCATGTTATATTGTTTATTGTTGTCTCCCTCACTACAATGTAAACTTCACATGGGCAGAGGGTTTTGTCTGATTCATTCCCCACTGACTTCATCACCTAGAGCAGTGCTGAGCACCTAGTAGGTGTTCAATAAACATTTGTGGGAATGAGCATCATTAGAATGCACAGATGGAGCAGGGGTTGGTTGCATGGTCTCCCTGCCCCCAGACATACTCTGACCCTGTCTCCACAGCACAAGGATTGGATAAGGTCCCTCTGGTTTGTAGTAACACCCCATTCAACCTAATCACCCTGAAACTCAGGGTTCAGCCATTTTCCTGCCCCAGCTGGGGTCCTTCTGCACCAAATCTTATTTTCCCTGTCAATCCCTGCCATGATGAACTGGTGACCTGTTTACAAAGGGAACTGAGGGTCAAGAAGGGCAGATGTCTAAAACAAAGGAACAGAATGGAGGTAGAATTGAACTCTCAAAGGTCATATCTTTTATAAATATTTTTAGTTGTTGATGGACCTTTATTTTATCTTATTGATTGACTGATTTGTGGTGCTGAGATTTGAACCTAGTGCCTCACGTATTTGAGGCATGCGCTCTACCATTGAGCCACAACCCCATTGAGGCCTCAATTTTAGCATGTGTTTTACCCCAGGAGGGGAGGTAGAACTTCATTCTCTGATTCTCACCAAGAACTGCAGTCCTATTCAGTACATGCCATCTCTTCCCAGTCCCCTGCATCTGTCCCCTCATCAACGATCTCATCTCTCTCCCCAAACCCCACCTCTGAATACCCCCAACTCCAAATCTCTCTCCTACCCCAGACGAGCTTGGCTCTCCTCTGGGCTGAGCTGGTCGAATTCCTTGGCCACTTCCCGTCCCAGGAAAGCCTCATGATCATACTGGAAGTTTCCGTGGGCATCATCATGAGGAGCCTCGCTCAGAGGGGCCGCCTGGTGCACCCTCCCCTGGCCATGAGGGCCAGCGTCAGGGGAAGGCTTCCCCTGTGCGACGCGCCTCAGCAGCAACAAAAGCAGCAGAATTGATGGTCGCCACATCATCGGTCCCTGGGGAGTGATGGAGGTCAGGGGTCAGGGACCATAGGAACGAAAACAGAAAGGGGACAGAACAGGAGGAGGGGAGAGGAGTGCCTAGGACAAGAAAGAGAGATGGAAGTTGGCTACAAATTGTTTGGGCTCACGAAGGGTCGGCGATGGGGGAAAGGGCAGAATACTCAGAGGTAAAGCCATCTGTGGGGCCCAAATCTTCTGGAAGAGTCCCAGAAGGATTCCAGAGTCGAGGGGTGGGTTCAGGCGGAGACGTGGCGCACGTCCCACGCGAAGAGCAGGAAACAGTGTTGACCAGGGAGGATCGGGCAGGCTCCCTAAGGATCCCGGGCGGGACCCTTGCGCTCGACCCAAGACGCCCTCCCTGGTTAGCCCCCGACCCCCATCCTTTACCCGGTTTCCAGCTTCCCTTCGGTCGCCACGCTCTGCTGTGCGTTTTCCGAAAGATGCCTAATTAGGCGGCTCTCCAGTTAGGCCCCGCCCCGGCAGCGCGGAGGCCCCGCCTTCGGCCCAATGAGCGCGCGAGAGGGTCGCGGGGGCGGGGCCAATGAGCGCCAGGAGCGCCGCCGTCGCCCCTCGCCACGTCCACAAAGAACAGCGGGGCGACCCCGGAGGGCTGGTTGGGCCACGCCGGAGCGACGCCGCTGGGGAGAACTACAACTCCCGGCAGGCGTCGGGGCTCCCGGCCGACCACCTCGAGCGGCCCTGGGCCCAAAGACTCAAAAGAGATGTGTTTTCTCCCTTTCCCTTTTCCGCATGGTGTGAGAAAGAGGAGATCCGAGGGTCTGAAGGAGGCATTCCCTTCTCTCGAACAGGGAGCAATTCTTTTCTGCTCCACCAAGAAAGGTTCAGGTCAGATTCCAGCCAAGAATTCTTAAAATGCCTGGCACAGTGCAGGCATTCCACAGATGTTTGTGAAATTTATTAATGAGAATTACATGATTCCTTATATGAAACTGCGAGATTCCACTATTCAATATGTCAGCCGACGGAGAGATCCGAAGAGCTGGGCTCACCCCCTTCATTCCCCAACCCAATCCTTGTCCTCCCCTACCTGAAACCTGAAAATGATTGAGAACACGCTGATTAGGGCTCAAATTCATGTTGTAGGTGGAGGTGGAAAAGAGCCATATACATTAGGAGGGGAAACTGAGGCAGACCACAGAAGGGGTCCAGAGGGAGAACTGAGGGCCCAGGACTCCTTCCGGAGGCTCAGAGATGCCAGGATTCCAGGAGGTCTCAGCACAAAAGAGACATGCCTACATTGGCTATCAGCAACCAGAGTGGGGGATGGTCAAGCAGTTGCTGGGAATGCATTTATATCTTGACAGTCTGCATCCTGGGGCAGGCCTGGAGCAGGCAAGAGAGCTCCCACGTCGTCCCCACGGAAAGAGATCCAAGGGGCTAAGGAGAGAGGAAGCGGGGAGTTGGGTGTCATCATTAGAATCTCTAAGACCCTGTGGGTCCCTCATATGTGTATCTCTCTATCTCTGTCTTTTCTCTGGGTCACTTTCTTCTCCCCTCACCCCAAACCCCTGCCCAGGGCTTCTGTCTCTCCTTCCCCTCCACTCTGTGTCCATACCCCCCTCTAATCTCTGTCCCTAAATCTCTGTCCTCCCAGGTCAGTGTCCCCCTCTCTTCTGAGGTCTCTGTCCCTCTTCCCAAGGCTCTTCTGCATCCTGTCCCACACCTGGCAGCCCATTCCTCATCCTCCTCCACAGCAGTGCTCCTCCTGCAGCCGCTGCTGTGAGCAGCAAGAAGCCAATGATGATTCCGACCACCGGCACCGAGGACTTGGCTGGCGACTCTGCAGCCAGAGAATGCTGTGAGATGTCGGAGAGACTCTCCAGCCCACAGTAGTCAGGGCAGGGAATTTGGGGGTCCTTGTTCCTCCCAACCTCAGAAATTTCCCCCAGCACCAAGTGTCTGGGGATGGGGTGGGCTGAGGAAAGACTAGTCAGGTGATGTCCTGGGTTTGAGTAGAATGTCCTCAGGTTGGATTAAGAACCATAGCAAGGGGCTGGGGATATAGCTCGGTTGGTAGAGTGCCTGCCTCGCAAGCACAAGGCCCTGGGTTCAATCCCCAGCACCGAAAAAAAAAAAAAAAAAAAAAAAAAAAAGAACCATAGCAAGAAAGAGCTGTCACATTGATGAGGACCCAGTCAGCAGCAGATGGTGTACGAACTCAGGGAAGAGGGGCAAGCACAGAGCAGCGGGCCAGGCTCATGGAGTAGTGGCAGCAGCAAGGCAGTAGGTGGTCAGCCTTGGGAAGGATTGACATGGCCAGAAAACAAGTGATTAGATTCTATTAAGACCAGCAGCAGCAGGATGGAAGGTGGCCAGATTCAGGATGACTGGCTGCAGTGGTTAACAGGTGGTCAAAGTCCATAAGACCAGGGGCAGCAGGACGGAAGGCAGTCAGACTGGGGGACAACAGGCACAAGGCAGTCAAACTAGTAAGGAAAGCCAGACTCTGGAAGGACACAGGCAAGAGAAACAGGGAGGACTGTCACTCAGCAGGACCTCACCCAGTTCCACGGTGAGGGGCTGCGCCAGTCCCGCGTGCTGCACGAGGCAGCAGTAGTGGTGCTCATCGCCACTTTTGACGATGAGTGATGACCAGGCGTGGAAGGAGCCATCGCCATTGGGACCAAAGCCGCCCTCTCCAGAACCAGCTGCCAGCCCATTCCTCAGGAACCTGAGCTGCAGCTCCGGAGGGTAGAAGGAGAAGGCACTGCAGGTGAGCACGGAAAAGCCAGGGCTGCTGGGCCGGGCCTTCAAGCGCATGGATGGAGGCTCTGCAGAAACACAGGGGGGCACCTGAGCCCCAGCCTGGGGCCCCCAGGCCCAGGTGCAGTGCAGGGCTGGGCAGGGTGGAGAGAGCCCTCCGTTCCTGTGCCCAGCCTGGAGGAGAGGGATGAAAGGGGAGGGTCCTCCCAGGGGACAGAGTCCCATCCCTCCCACCCCATGAAGGCATGTGCCTCAAAATTACACCTCTCATCCTTTCCTTCCTGTGGTGGAAGTGAATCTCGTGCTCAACACTGTGTTAGACACTGAGGACAAAGCAGTGAACCAAACAAGACACCATCCTCATGGAACTTAATGGAGGTAAACAGACAAAATATTTGTGTGTAAATGAAAGAGAGGTCTGGGGATGTGGCTCAGTGATTCAGCATTCTCCTGGCATTTGGGAGGTCCTGGTCTCAACCCCAGCACCATTAAAAAAAAAAAAAAAAAAAATCAAAGAAAGGGACACAGGCTATGAAAATGTTCAGATAAAGGAACATAACATACTCTACAGCCATTAAAGAGAGTAAGGGGATATGAAAAACTTCCCATCAACACATTTGAAAATCCAAATTAACTGGACATATTCCTAAGAAACACAACCTTCCAAAACTGACACAAGAAGAAATTAAGATTTAAGTAGTCCTGTAACTACTTAAAAGTTTAGTCTTTATTTTAATATTTTTCAATGAATACAATTCTAGGTCCAGTGTTGGGGTGTAGCTCAGTGGTAAAGCACTTGCCTAGAGGCCCTGGATTCCATTCCCAGCACCACAGGGGGGAAAAAAAAAAGAAAGAAAGGAAGGAAGGAAGAAAAAGTCGGGCACAGTGGCAAACTAATCCCAGCAACTCAGGAGCCTGAGGCAGAAGGATCACAAATTCAGAGTTAGCCTAAGCAACTTAGCAAGGCCCTCAGCAACTTAGACCCTGTCTCAAAAGAAGAAAAAAATGGCTGAGGATGTGGCATCTGTGGTTCAATCCCTGGCGCGCGCGTGCACACACACACACACACACACACATACCAAAAGAAAAAGGAAGAAAGGAAATCTAGGTTCGGATGACACAAATTAGTGAATTATTCTTCAAAGCAACCAAGGAAGAAATCACAATACACTTTTTCCCCCATTGGTACTGGAGATTGAACCCACTGCGTCTCATCCCCAGCCTTTTTTATTTTTTGAGACAGAGTCTCAC
Source organism: Sciurus vulgaris (assembly GCF_902686455.1). Taxonomy (NCBI): domain Eukaryota; kingdom Metazoa; phylum Chordata; class Mammalia; order Rodentia; family Sciuridae; genus Sciurus; species Sciurus vulgaris. The sequence continues at coordinate 61,160,592 of NC_136478.1, read as the reverse complement.
TAAGTTGCCCAGGCTGGCTACAAATCTATGATCCCGGGCTGGGGATGTAGCTCAGTTGGTAGAGTGCCTGCCTCGCAAGCACAAGGCCCTGGGTTCAATCCCCAGCACCGCAAAAAAAAAAAAAAAAAGACCAAATCTGTGATCCTCCTACCTCAGCCTCTTGAGTCACTGCTGCCATACCTGGCTGAAGTACTACTACCCTTGCATAAACTCTTCCAGAGAATAGCAAAATAAGTAACATTTTCCCAGTAGATTTTATGAAGCCAGAGCATAATCTTTAGTTTTTTGTTTGTTTGAGGTACTGGGGATCTCCCTCCTGGCCCTCAAATGTTAGGAATGCACTCCACCACTGAGGTACATACATCCCCAGCCCAAGGCCAACATAAACTTGATAACACCTTCACAAGGACACTATAAGAAAGGGAATTTAAGGCTGATGCCTCCACAAAAACAAACTAAAAATCCTTAAATATATAGCAGATATAATCCAGTGGTTTCTATAAAGAATAATATACCATGATTAAGTAAAATTTATTCCAGGAATGTAGGGTCGGTTTGACATTGAAAAACATCAGTCAATATGATTGACCACACTAACAAAATAAAGGGGAAAAAAGTAAATGGTAATTTGATAAAATGTAATACCATTAACACCCTTCCAGGGGCTGGAGGCTCATGCTTGCCTAGCATATGCAAGGCCCTGGGCTCCATCTGCAGCACTGAAAACAAACAAACAAACAAAAACAAAAAACAAAAAAATCTCCTAGAAGAAAACACAGGCGAAAGGCTTTGTAACATTGACAGCGAGTTCCTAGGTATGCTGGCTTCAAGCAGCAAGGCAAAACTAGCCAACCAGATTATATCAAACTAAAAAGGAAAGACTGGAGTGAAGAGGTGACCTATGGAACAGCAGAAAAATATCTGTGAACCTTTTACTTGATGGAGGTTAATTTCCAAAATATATAAGGAATTCCTACATCTCACTAGCAACAACAAATTCAATTAAAAATGGACAAAACGGGGCTGAAGGTGTAGCTTGGCAGTAGAGCATAAATGAGGCCCTGGGTTCCATCTCCAGTACCGCCAAAAAAGACTTTAAAAGTTAAAAAATGGGCAGAAGGGACTTGAGCAGCCTGCCAGGGCTGGGTGTTGCTTTGGGAGTTCCCTCCACCGAGGGTGGATCTCAGCAGTCTCAGATCTTGGTTGGGATCTTGGTTGTAGGTGCTCAGCAGAAAACAAGCTTAGCACTCTCTTGCAAAGTGGGAAGCCACGCAGCGTTTCTCTCCCAGACTTGCTTCTCCAGCGAGTTGGCAGAATTTGCTGCACAGTAAGGTCAACTGCAAGGGGCAGGCTATGGTTGTCAGCAGTTCTGTGTCCTATCTTATGTGTACTGTTGTTTTCCAGCAAATATGTATTGTCCTGGTGTTATACTCCCTGCCACGCCCCTTTTGCCTCTAAAATATTTACAACTTGGGCTAAGTTCAAGCACAGAAAATATGTCTGGCCTTTGGTTCTGCTTAGCAAAAACAAAACAAACAACAAACAAACACCCTGAGTGGTGGCTTCAAGGCAGTTTTGCAGGTATGTATATTTTCTGTAATCCGCCCCTTACCTTTCACCATAGTTCTAAATAAGATTAAGATTTGAGATTAAAAAGCAACGAAAGGGCTGGGGTTGTGATTCAATGGTAGAGCGCTTGCCTCACATGTGTAAGGCACTGGGTTTGATCCTTAGCATACATAAATAAATAAAATAAAGTTCATTGACAACTAAAAACACAAAAGCAACAACAGCCAGGCGCGGCAGCGCATACCTGTGATCCCAGCGGCTCAGGAGGCTGAGACAGGAGGATTGTGAATTCAAAACCAGTCTCAGCAACTGGGAGGCACAGAGCAACTCAGTGAGATCCTGTCTTTAAATAAAATACAAAATAGTGGCTGGGCATGTGGCTCAGTGCTGGAGTGCTTGCCTAACATGTCAGGTATTAGGTTCGGTTCTCAGCACCACATTAAAAAAAAATAAATAAAGATATTGTGTCCATCTATGACTAAAACTATATTTTAAAAAATTCTTAAACTTGAATATTAAAAAAAAAAATGGGGCTAGGGGTATGGCTCAGTGGTCAAGTACCCCTGAGTTCAATCCCCAGTACCCACCCCCTGCCCCATCCCGCAAAAGAAAGATAAACTGGGCAAAGGACTTGAACAAACATTTCCCCTGAAGATGGAACTGAACAGCCAATAGGTATATAAAAAGATATTCAACAGAATAGAAATGAAATGCACAGTGAGATGTCACCTCACACCTAATAATGGATGGCCATCAATCAAAAACAAATGAACAAACAAACAAAAAACAAAATATCTAGTGTTGGCTGGGATCTGGGGAAACTGGAACCCCAGGGTTAGTGAGAATGTAAAGTGGTGCAGTCACCAAGGAGTTTCCTAAAAAAGTTTAAAATAGCCTATCCCATGATCCAGCATTCCCACTACTGGTGTCTGTCCAGAGGAGTTGAAAGCAGGATCCTAAAGAGGTATCTGCATTCCCATGTTCACGGCAGAATTATTTACAATTGCCTAGAGGTAGAAACAACCTAAATGTCCAATAAGAGACGAATGGGTAAAGAAAGTGTGACCGGTACATTCTGTACATTTGATGCATTCTTATTCAACCTGAAAAAAGAAGGAATTCCTGGGTGCAGTAGTGCACACCTGTAATCCCAGGGACTCGGGAGGCTGAGGCAGGAGCATCGCAAATTCAAGGCCAGCCTGGGCGACTTAGTGAGATCCTATATCAAAATAAAATATAGAGGGCTAGAGATGTGGATCAATGGTAATAGTACCCTTGGGTTCAATTCCCGGACTGAAAAAAAAAAAATTTTTTTTTTTTTTTTTTTTTTTCAATTTAAAGACCGGGTCTCACTAAGTTGCTTAGGGTCTTGCTAAATTGCTGAGGCTGACTTTGAACTTGTGATCCTCCTAAATCGGCCTCCCAAGTCACTGGGACTACAGGTGTGTGCTCCACTGTGCCCGGCTGAAGTTTTATTTACTTTTTATTTATTTAAAAGAACTTTTTTTTTAGGTGGATGTGGTGGCACATACCTATAATCCAAGTGGCTCAGGAGGCTGAGGCAGGAAGATGGCAAGTTCAAAGCCAGCCTCAGCAATTTAGCAAGGCCCTAACCAACTTAGCAAAACCCTGACTCTAAATAAAAATATAGAAAGGGCTAGGGCTGGGGATGCGGCCCAGTGGTTAAGCACTCCTGGGTTAAGTCCCCAGGACCAAAAAAAATAAAGAGATTAGGGATTAGGACACAGACACACAAAAGCAAGATCATGTGAGGACACAGGGAGGAGATGGACATCTGGAAGCCATGGAAGTTTTCATGTTTTTCTAACATCCAGAACTTGAGAAAATGAATTTCTGTTATTTAAGCATCGTGTCTGTGGTATTTCTTGTGTTATCTGTACCAAATACACCACCCCTCTGTACCTCCTAATGAAATAAGGGATCGAGGTGACAGGTAGCCATGATGGCTGCTGAAACCCCTGGAAGAAAACCAAGAGAGAACTTCACCACAGCACCTGAGCCCAACGGTCTGCAGAACAACACTAACAGAGGGAACAGACATTTGGAGCCTTGGCACGTCTGCAGAATGGAACCAGAATCTGCGTGAGCCTGCACATGGGGCTACTACCACTTCACAGAACAGAAAAGGAACCATGCTTAGCAACATTACAGAGATGCAAACAGCCAAATCCAGCCTGGGTGGAACCCAACAGGACAAATAACTGACTTCCTTCAAAGCAATATTGCTAGCAAAAAAAAAAAAAAGAGAGGGAAACCGACAAATTCAAAGACTCTCAGGATCACAAAATTAAGTCAGACCATAAACTATAGTCCAAATGTAAACTGTAAATGTAAAATGCAAAATTATAAAACTCCCAGGGGTAATATAGAAGATCTAGGTGACCTTGGGTTTGGCAATGACTTCCAAGATATATCACCAAGAAGTACAATCCATGGAAGGAAAAGGTGATAAGGTGAACTTCTTAAAATTAAGAACTTCTGCCGGGCTCTGTGGCGAACACTTGTAATCCTAGTGACTTTGGAAGCTGAGGAAGGAGGATCAAAAGTTTGAGGCCAGCCTCAGTAATTTTGTGAGGCCCTCAGCAATATAGTAAGACACTGCCTCAAAATTTAAAAATGTATTAGAATAAAAAGAAAAAAGTGTAAAAAACAAAAAAAAAAAATGTTTTAAGAAGAATGTGGCTCAGTGGTAAAGTGCCCTGGATTCGATTCCACAAAATAAAAATAAAAAAAAAAGGAGAAGGAGAAGAAAAAGATATCATTACAAGAATGAGAAGACAAGCCACAATTGGAGGAAATAGTTTCAAAACACCTATCAGACAAAGGACTGGATCCAAAGTGTACAAAAGATTCTCAAAACTCAGCAGTAAGAAAAAGACACTGAAGAGATGAAGCAACTCAATACAATTCATGGACCTCTGGTGGATCCTGATTCAAATTTTAAAAAATATTTACAGTCAGGCACAGTGGCACATACCTGTAATCCCACCTACTTGAGAGGCTTAGGCAGCAGGATTACAAGTTCAAGGCCAGCAATTTGGCAAGACCCTGTCTCAAAATAAAAAATAAAAAAGGTTTGGTGCAAGGTATGGTGGTGCATGTCTATAATCTCCGTGACTTGGAAACTGAGGTAGGAGGTTCACAAGTTCAAGGCCAGCCTCAGCAATTTAGCAAGGCCCTAAGCAACTTGGTGAGACTCTGTCTTAAAACAAAAAGGGTTGGGGATGTGGTTCAGTGGTAAATGGTAAAGTGCCCCTGGGTTCAATCCCCAGTACCAAAAACAAACAAACAAACAAACAAAAAAATCCAAGAGAAAGTACTTGGTTGGTCCTTATTTTCTTTTCCTTTCGGGCACTTAGAATGAACTGTCTACAGCTTCCTAGCAGACATCGACCTATCTTGTTCAACAGCCCAGGGCCTCGGAAGCATACACACGACACCTCTTTTCTGTTTGTCCAGAACAGCGCTCCGCTCTGAAAACCCATTTAGCCAACATTTTCTGAATAGATAGGGGTCTCCGGGCCTCTGGAGAGGAAACAGCGGACTCTACCTACAGAGTTGAGGGAGGGCCTTTTAGAGGAGGTGACTGACATCCTGTGTGAGCCTCTAAGAATCAGGAGGGTCAGATATGTGGACCGAGGCAATAAGGGGTTTGAAGGCAGGTGTTGCTGAGCATGGGCTCAGAGCGAGCGCAGGGCGTGGCCAGGTACTGTGAGGGGCGTGGCCGGGCGCACCGCCGCTGGAGCACAGGTGGATGGGCAGGTAGAAACAGGCAGCTGAAGAGATCTGCCGAGGACATTAGGCAACACAGCTGGGACTTTGTCCTGGGGTGCTGGGGAGTCCCGGGAGGGCCATAAAAGCACAGGCAGGGCAGCTCTAGATGGAGAAGGACCCTCTGGGAATGTGTGGGGACTCTGTAGGGGGAAGGTCACGGGGCAAGAACTGAGGCTGGTCTGTGGGGTGGAGAAGATGGTATAAACCAGAGATTTGGGAGGCGGCTCACCCTTCCACTCCAGGTTTCCACGGCCCCTCTCCAGGTGTCCCAGAAGCCGCTGGGGACAGGAGTTGAGCAGGAAGGTCCTCTCCTTCCTGACCGCCTCAGCTTGCTGTTTCCACTTCTCACTGATGGTCAGGGCCTCTGGCCAGTCCCCCGACCAGCTCCCATTCTTGGGATCGAATCTCATGAATTCCTCACCGTTCAGGGCAAACGTGGCGGTAGGCACCGACGCGTTGTCAGGGCCTAGTTCACAGCCCAGTAGGCCCTGCAGGGTGTAGGAATCTGGGGTGCCCACACATAGGCAAGCAGAACTCAGAAGCAAAGACCAGCCCTCTGCCCTTAGACCCAGGGGTCCAGGCCCAGCCCTCTGCCCTCAGACCCAGGGGTCCAGGCCCCAGCCCTCCTCCCTCAGACCTAGGGGTCCAGGCCCCAGCCTCTCCCCTCAAATCCAGGGGACCAGACCCCACCTTTTCTCCCCAGGACTGTGAGAGCTGTGAGAGCTTCCAGAAAGAGCTTCTCCTTGTTTTTCAGGTCTGTGGTCTCTTTCTCCCAATACCAAGACACCTGGTTTTCCCAGACCCAAGCCCCATAGGGCTCAGCCTCAGCCCTCAGGCTACTGTAGCTCAGGTATTGCTGGGGACCCAGCCAACCTGATACCCAGAAGGCAGGAGTCCCTGGGGCAGGAGAGGACACAGCTGTGAGGTGGTACAGTAGGGAAAGATGGTTCTCTGTGGAGAGAGACAAAGGTGAAGAGAGTTGATGGGATGAGGGACTAAATTGGAGCCAGAGAGGTGCCCCAAGAGAGAAGGGGCTCGGTCTGAGGGGAGGGGACTGACTCAGAGAGTGGGAGACAGAGACCCAGAGAGAGGGACAGAGAATCAGAAAGTGGGCAGAGACCCAGGGAGAGAGAGAAACAGACCCAGGGAGAAGGCCAGAGACAACAAGGTGGGGGGAGACAGAGACACAGAAAGAGACCCAGCGAGTGGGGGACCGGTGGTTTCCAGACACTGAGCCCCAGGAAGGTGAAAGTGGTAAACAACGTGGAATAGGAAAGGAGGAAGCAGGGGCTTTTAGTGAGGACTCAGATTTCCCTTCTCCGCCTCTCTTCCTGCCAGGGACCTCCTTCCCTACCTCCCACAGCACTGCCCAGCCCCAGCGGCCCCTCACCTGCACCCCGGGTCTGAGGAAGGAGGAAGAGCAGGATACCGAGTGCCCAGGGCCGAGGCCAGGGCACCCCCATGCTGAGAGGGCGACCTGGGGCGGGAGGGGGCGTGTGACTTCTTGGGCCCCCTACCCCGCCCCTTCCTCCCCCGGTACCCACAGGAAAGGCCAAGACCAGGACACCTGGAGGGTTTGGGGGCCTGGTTCAGGATGACAACATTGCCCTCCTCCTCAATGAACTTTCACCCCCTAATTTGATCTGGTTTGGTTAATTAATTACAGAACCTGGATAGGCTGAGATTCATTTTTTGGAGATCTGCCGTTTCCCGATTCCCTCAGACCGGGAGTCCAGGCCCAACCCTCCTCCCTCAGATCCCGGAGCCCAGGCCCCAGCCGTCCTCTACCCTCCGACTGGGCCCCGATTGCTCACTGCGGCCTGGTTCTCTTCCTGCCTGCAGTTCTGGCCGCCTCCCGTGACTGGAGACCCCAGTTCCTCTCTCATATCCTGTCCGGAGAGGCTCCCTGACTCCAAGAACATCCAACCCCACCCCCCAGCTGCAGGACACACCCCTGGCCCTAGGCCCAGCCTCTCTGGAAGTTTTTTTTTTTTTTTTTTCCCCCTCTCCTTTCTTTTGCTGCCTGCTGATTTATTTTGAGGGTGCCAGTCACTTAGCAAGCTCGGGCAGTTGGGAATGAGGCCCAACACTTGTAGCCTGGGCACTTATGTCCAGGGTCTTGCTATGTCTTTGCCAAGAGTCCTGGAAAGATCTCAGAGCCACCCATGACACTCAGAGGGCCTTGCTTGCAGGGCCAGTTGCCCCACTTACATATTCTGAGGTGCTGCAACAAATCTCTAGTGTGGCAGACACGCCAAATTCCATTTTTTGTTTTGTTTTGTTTTTGCTACTGGGGATTGAACCCAGAGGTGCCTTACCACTGAGCCATATCCCCAGCCCTTTTTATTTTTTATTTTGAGACAGAGTCTTGCTCTGCTGTTTAGGGTCTCACTAAGGTGCTGAGACAGGCCTCAAACCTTTGATCTTCCTGCCTCAGCTTCCCTAGTTGCTGGGATTGCAGGCTTGGCCACCGCGCCCAGCTCCACATCTTGCTTTAGCACACCCTAGAACTCATCTAGATGCTTTGTGAACCCTAAGAGAACATTCCCGTGGCCCCCCAGGATGCTTCCTGGCCCATGAGATGGTCTCAGGATAGGCCATCATGCCCGGTACTCTGCTGTGCTGTAACTCCTGTAAAGCCACTCTCATAGGCCAGCACCTGTGCCTGGTCTTCTAATAATCTCATTGCCCTGCATTAGCATGCTGAGACCTGGCAGTAAGGGCCTTTAGGAGAGACTTATACCAATGTTCTGTGGAGTGGACACGTCACCCTGGGTCTTTGTTGTTGTTGTTGTTTTGGTACTGGAACTCAAGAGTGCTTAACCCCTGAGCCGCATCCCCAACCCGTTTTATTTTTCATTGTGAGACAGGGTCTCCCTAAGTTGCTTAGGACCTCACTAAGTTGCTGAGGCTGGTCTCAAACTTGGGATCCACTTGCCTCAGCTTCCTGAGTAGCTGGGATTACAGGCATGTGCCATCATGCCTGGCTCATCCCAGGTATTGATAAATGAGTCCTGAACCCCAGTAGAACTGCTGCTACTCCTTTCTCCAGGACCACTCTGGGGTGCCTGGTCCCATCCCTTTTCTTGCTATAGAGTTTATTCTAATTCCTCTCATGTCTGCCAAAAACTAAGTGGGGCTCCCCAAATTTACTATTCACTCTTGGGTTTACTCTATTACCAGATTCTTCCAGAACCTCCCTAGAAAAGACAATCAGAAACAGAGACAAAGCCAGGCACAGTGGTGCATGCCTGTAATCCCAGCAACTTGGGAGGCTGAGGCAGGAGAATTGTGAGTTTGAGGCCAACCTCAGCAACTTAGACCCTAAGCAACTTAGTGAGACAGTGTCTCAAAATAAAAAATAGAAAGGGCAGGGACTGGGGCTGGGGTTGTGGCTCAGTGGTAGAGCACTTGCCTAGCATGTGTGAGGCACTGGGTTCAATCCTCAGTACCACATAGAAATAAATAAATAAATAAATAATAAAGTTGTTATCTATAACTAATATATATATATATATATATTTTTTTTTTTTTTTTAAAGGGCAGGGGAGGTAGTTCAGTGTTAAAGCACCCCTGGGTTCAATTCCAAGTACCAGAAAAGAAGAAGAAATAGAGAGAGACAGAAACAGGTCATAGGTAGGTGGATGCGTAAATATATAGAAAAATAGGTAGGTAGACAGATGTGCAGGTGGATAGACAGATGGATGATTGATTGGTAGGCAGATAGGTAGATTGAACAGACAGACAGACACAGTTGGAACCACTGTACCATGACCTACCCAGCAAGCAGTCTCCCTCATCTTCCTGGCCATTTGCTTTCCTGCCCCTTTATCTAGCTACATTGTTTCCTCAGTCCCTATAAGAGATGTGGTATCCCACTAAAAAGGGCCTGATGACCCTCTGTATGCTCTGGTGTCCCTTCATGCACACTGGCTCTTCCTTTTATAGTTCCAGAGCCCTGTTAGGACACCTGTAGGGCTGAGCAAAGTGGTGCACACCTATAATCCCAATTACTCTGGAGGTGGGGGCAGGAGGATCCCAAGTTCAAGGCTAGACTGGGCAACTCAGTGAGACCCTGTCTCAGAATAAAAAATAAAAAGGACTGAGGATGCAGCTCAAGTAAAGCACCACTGGGTTCAATCCCCCCGCCGCCATCGAAAAACAAAACAAAAATACACCCCTAGGATCCTTCTCTATTGCCTAGGCCCCTGAATATGTAGCCGGAGCCTGGACAACCAGCCCTGGACTCCCGCCCAGTTCCTCCTATGAGCCTGAGATGCTCACTATCCTGGGGCTACCCAGTGGTTGCAGACCATCTTGCTCCACTGTCCTTGAGGTCCTGGATTACCCATTTTTGTATATGGCTCTAGGTGTTCCAGGTCCCGATAATGTCCCATCAGTTGTCACTTCAATGCCCCTGAGAATCCTGCTCCAATGGTCACTGTGGCCTTACAGAAAGTGCTCTGGAGTTGGATGTGTGGGGACACATATACTCTCAGCCAGTTGGAAGACTGAGGCAGGAGGATTACTTGAGGCCAGTCTGGGCCACATAGGGAGACCCCCTTTCAGAGGATGGGGAGAGAACCTTAGCCTGATCACACATGCAGAGTCCCTTTCACCATGTATAGTCATGTATCCATAGGTTTGGGGGGATTAGGGCAGGGACATCTTTGGAGCCATTATCCAGCCACCCCAGTCATCTAGTATGCCCTCTTTGCCCCTGCTGTAATGTCCCCATTCTGATCTGCCATCCTTCCTGATGGTCTACTGGCTAAACCTGATGTTCTTCTGCTCCTTATAACGGCCTCCTAGATAAACTGTCTCAGGGTCAGCCCTAATGTTCCGCATAAGGTCCTTCCCTCCTGCTTGCCACCAGCAGAAAAGGCCTGCAAGCTCCTTGATGTCCACTGGGAACCCTCCCTAGATGCCTCCAGGGCATGTCCCCAGGGCTGCAGTAGGACACCCTTAGATTTTCCAATGAACTCTCCAGGATCCTCCTGGGATCCTGTCCCCAGGGACCACTCTAACACAGAGGAAGGTGGCAGCATCAGCTACACAATTTGCAGAGCATAGAACAAAATGAAAACGTGTGGTCCCTTGTCTTGATTTCAAGGCGGTTCTACCAAGGCATTGCACCAAGCATGGCTTTCTTCAGATGGACCCCAGCGAATGCGGGAAGCTATCCCTGAAGCCAGGCGACCCAGGGGCGTCTGTTCTAAGAACAGTTCCAGGCAACTCTGAGCTGTTCCCAGAGACATAGGAACATCTGCTGTTCCCCTGCACCTGCACAGTAGTGCCCCCCACTGGCCTCGGGAGGCCATTACACTGGTTGGACCCTTCCAGATCTCCCTCTCCAAGCCTTGTTTTTTTTTTTCCTTTGTAAAGTGGGAATAATCATTGTGTGTAGAGAAGCTTTGGGGAGTCAAAGTCCGAACCTGGGGAACATAGTAGGGCATAAGTAGTAACAACTGTTGCCCTCAGTACCCCACCAGGCCAGGCTGCTATCAGGGTCCCCAGGGGTCCTGCTAGACTGGAGACCAGGCCCTGGATTCGTCTTTTTCACTCTGGCAGCCATTCCCTGGGCCTTGCACGATGAGTATTGGTAGAATGAATCAAGGCAGTGATGAATGGTTCTGGCCTGGTTCGACATGCCCCCCCAGCCTCTCCAGAATGCCTTTGCTGTCCTGCTAGAACATGATGGGCGAATCTATGTAACCCCCGAACAATCGTGGATCTCATTTATGTCACACAGACAGAACCTACTCTAGGACTTTGCCACAGTTGGCTCAGATCAAGGCCAAAACACAGCCACAGGTCTGCTCAAACACACAGACACACCTGTGATCCCGGCTGCTGGGGAGGCTGAGGCAGGAGAATCACAAGTTCAAGACCAGCATCAGTAACTTAGGGCTGGGGATGTAGCTTACATACACAGAACCCACCCCAGTTCCATCTCCCTGCACAAAACTCAGAGATCTCAGTGCCAGTTAAATGACCTTAGGTCCTGGTGACACAAATTATTTACTATTTTACCCATGGATTCAACTACCCTTGAATCAAAAATATTTGAAAAAAAAAAAAAAAAACACTACATCTGTGTTGAACCTGTACAGATTCCTTTCCTTCCTTCCCCCTCCCCTCCCCTCCCTTCCCCTCCCCTCCCCTTCTCTTCCCCTACTTCTGAGCTACATCCCCAACCACACAGACTTTCTTCTCATTATTCTCTAAATGATACAATATAACTTCTGGTTGTATAGCATTTGCTTTGTTTTGGGTATTATAAGATATATAGATATATAGAGATGGTCTAAACTACATGGGAGAATGTGCAAAAGTTCTATGTAAAAAATATGCTATTTTATTTTATTTTGAGACAGAGTCTTGTTAAGTTACCCAGGTTGGCCTTGTACTTACCATCCTCCTGCCACAGCCTCTAGAATAGTTGGGATTACAGGCATGTGCCACTATACCCGGCTATGCCGTCTTATGTAAGGGCCTTGAAGGGCCAATTATAATGTAACCTGGGTATTGCAACCATGTAATATCAACAGGGCATATTTTATAAGGTTCTAAGTTTCTGTCATAATAACATACTATCCCGGTGGCCTGAGTGCAGGGCGTCACACAGTATGATACAGCAAGACCTGCCCTGTTTTCAGTAGTAGCCTGAATCCTGCTATCATTGCAAACCCAGGACTCTACTTCAAAACCCTGGACTCTGGGCATGATGGCACATTCCTGTAATTCCAGCAACTTGAGAGGCTGAGGTAGGAGGATCATAAATCCAAGGCCAGCGTTAGCGACTTAGCGAGACCCTGTCTCAGAATAAAAAATAAGAAAGGGCCGGGATGTAACTCAGTGGTGAAGTGTGCTTGGGTTCAATCCCCAGTATCGAAAAAAACAAAAACCTGTCTGGAGGTAATCTTTCTGCAAAATGGCAGTGCCACTGGGATCTCCTGTAACCCCCCTGCAATGGAATATCGCATCATCCTGTGACACACCACCAGGACTTGCTATAATAGTCGCAGGATTCTACAACCATATGATACCTTTAGGGTTATCTGCCAGACTCTTGTCCTTATGCTTGCTCAAAAGGACCTGGTTTTGCTGGGTGCAGTGGCACATACCTATAATCTCAGAGACTTGGGAAGTAGAAGCAGGGGGATCTCGAGTTCAAAGCCAGTCTCAGCAACTTAGCAAGGCCATAAGCAACTTATTGAGACCCTGTCTCAAAATACAAAATAAAAAGAATTGGGGATGTGGTTTAGTGGTTAAGTACTCCTGGGTTCAATCCCTGGCACCAAAAAAAGGGCCTGGGCTTGCTATAGCATGGAGCCTTTCTCTGACAATAGGCTCAGGGCTCTTGCATAGTTACTGCCCCGAGTGTCATTAGAACTGGTTCTAGTCTGTGATCACAGGAAAGCATGTTGCATCTCCCCATTGGGGTGGGGAGGCAAGAACCCACTTTACAGATGGGAACCTAAGGCTCAGTGGTTGGGGCAGGTCACTTGTCCAAGGTCACACCTCTAGTGAGCTCAGGGCCAGCAGGCTTGCATTTGGGGGCTCCTCCTCATCATGTTCAGCACTTTAGGTTTCCATCATTCTAAAGCCCAGGGGTCAGGTCTACCCAGTGAGCATGAGAAGGAAACGTGAACTCCATCCATCCATCCCCTGGACGACACATTTCTGGGGCACCTATAGTGGGGACACAGACCCCTGCCCGCTTGGAACTCACATTCCAGCAGGGGTGATAAGGCAGTCAGCGCGTCACAGGGAAATATGCAATACCGTGCAGGGCAGCGTGACCGCAGGGCTGCAGGCTCTGCAGGGTGGAAACAGGTTGATGAAGATTTAAGTTGAAGCCAGGGGCAGAGGGGGAGCTGCTGGAAAGCCGGTTGAGTGTGCCCAGCAGAGGGAACAGCCGGTGCAGTGGCTCAGAGGTCACGGGGGAGAGAGGCTGGGAGCAGAAGGCAGAGGGGATGTGCTCACTGGGTTGAGCAAGGCCATTCCTCAAGTGAAAGAACTGTGGCAGGGTCCCCAGGGTCTTTCTCCTAGGTCTTGCAATCCACCAGGCCCAGCACACAGCAGGCATGGCCTGTGCCGCAGACCAGGTAACCTGATGTGATGGGGTGCCAAGGAGACGCCCCAAAGACCGCTGGGAGGAAACAGGGGAGCAGGCCTGTTGTTGTAAACACAGCCACCCCGCCCGGAACGGAAGCACCTGTGGCCAGAGGGGGCCGCACCTCTTGAGCGGCCTCAGATCCCTCTGGGTCTCTGTCCCCACCCCCGCCCCCACCTCTGGCTGCCTAGGGCTGTCCCCTCCCTCTGGGTCTGAGGACCCCTCTGCATGTCTGTACCCCTATGTATGTCTCTCCTGCTCTCTTCCCACCTAGCACAGCAGGCCAAGCTCTGCAGCTCGGGCGGTGCCCCCCTGACCTGTCCCTACCCCTTCCTGCCCTCTGATGCGAGCCCACTTCCTCTGGCAGGAACCCCCGCCCTCCCCAGCTTGGGTAAAAGGCAGAGGCTGGGCCCACTGGGTGCGGTGTCCCTGGAGGCAGCGACAGCTCCTTTCCTCAAGGCCCTGTCTCCCAACCCTTGTACCAGTGCTGTGCCTCAGACCCTGGTACAGGTCTGGGGGTCAGGGACCTGGGGATCCCCAGCACCGGCAAGACCCATTTGGCAAAGGTGAGGCAACTCCAGCATCTCTCTCCGGTCTCTGGCTGTGGTAGGTCTTACAGGTTCTCTGTCTTTGCTTTCTGCTCCCTGTCCTTTAACATTTCCGAGTAGCTGCTTTGCAGACCTGCTGCCTGTCCATCTGTGGGACACTCAAGGTTCATCTCTCCAGCTGCTTGTGCAGTCCCCATCTGCCCTTGCAGCCTGTCCCTGTCCCACTGAGCCTCTGCAGCACAGACTGAAGGCCCCCTTCCCATAGGGGGCTGTGTGGCCTCGCCAGAAGTCTTTCCCTAACCCTACCATCCTTACCCAGCCTCCATCTTCTCCCGACTCTGCAGCTGTCTCTCCCTGTTGGTCTCTTCTCTAGGGCTTCCAGAGCCCCATTTCTACACCTGAGCCCTAGCACTGCAGAGCTGGGTTTCAGACCAGCTCCACTTGGCCTCCCTCAGGCCATTTACCCTCAAGCCTGATCCCCTTAGAGGCAGATGGTATAAAAAGTCACCAGAACCTGAAGCCTGGAAATCAGCAACTCACTGGGACTCCAAGCACAGGACTCTCCCTCTCCCAGGTGTTCACCTAGGTGTGTGTGTGATGGGGGGAGGGCTCACTGGGTCCCTCTTTGGCTACTGGGGAGACTGGAGGACCAGGTAGAAGCCTAGATCTTCATAGTTCAGTCAGATAGCTGCGCCCACCAAGCCTTCCACAGCAGAGGGTAGCTGCTTCTCTCTTCCCTCCCAACCAAGGCCCATGGGTCCAGACCAGATTCTCCATCCTACCTTACTTCCTCCCTCAGGGACTTGGGGGGGGGGGGGGGGGAGACGACACACGAAGTAATTGACATCAAGAGGTGACAAGGACCAACACAAGAGACCAGGGAAGGACATCATCTTAATTCAGGTGGCACTGTCTGCACCCTGAGATGAGGGGAGCAGGCAGAAGTGTGCCCAACCCCAACCCCAACCCCACTGGGCATGAAGAAGTTCTCTCCACCAGCCCTGCTCAGTCCCAGAAATCTCAAGTCTGGCCTATGAATTAGAAAATAAGTTTATTTTGCTTTGCGGGGTGGGCAGGTATCCAGTCTCAGAACTTCTGGAACTGCTTCTTGGTGCCAGCAGCCTTGGTGACCTTGAGTACATTGAAGCGCACTGTCTTGCTCAAGGGCCTGCATTCACCCACTGTGACAATGTCGCCGATCTGGACATCCCTGTGGGGACAGGCAGGAGTAAGTCCTCAGGAGAGGCTAACGCAGCAGACCAGTAGAGGAAACCCTTGTCCCGTCACCAAGCTGAAGGTGCTCCACTCATGTAACCCCAGCCCAGCTACCGCTGCCATTCAAACTGCCTCCTAGATCTTTGTCAAGCACAGATTGTGTCTTCATCAGCTGAATTTCTATTTCACAAAGAACAAAGGGAGGCTCCTGGGAATGGTCAGCAGCCTCCCCCAGCAGACAGAGGCTCCTAATGACAATGAACCAGGTTCAATAACCAGGATCAGTGGTGGCCAGCCCTCTTCTGTCAGGTAACCCCCCACTCTGTTCCCATATTTGTTTCTTGACATCCTCCCTTATGAGCTACCACCCCACTGCCCACACTCTCTTCACTGGTCTGGTGTCCTTCCTGTTCAAGGTGCTCTCAGGAGGAGCAGGACCTTGCTCCTTGCTTGTCCCTGAACACCAAGTGTCTAACAAGGGTAAAATGTTAAACATGTTAAAACATGTTTGATGAAAAAGCACTTCATTCTAACATAGATGTCACCCTGGCCAGCTGCTTCCTAAGGGACCACTATGCTCACCTGAAGCAGGGGGACAGGTGCACAGACATGTTCTTGTGGCGCTTCTCAAAGCGATTGTACTTGCGGATGTAGTGGAGATAGTCTCGACGGATCACAATGGTCCTCTGCATCTTCATCTTCGTCACCACACCTGGGGAGGAGACAAGACAAATCGTGGGTCAGTCAGGCCTCATAGGAATGGGAGCCAAGGGTTGCCCGGATATACTAGGGATCAGAAATTGCTGAGTAGGGGATCCCCAAAAGCCCTGCTTCTGACATCAGCTTTGCCAACCAGCTTTCTCAACAGTACCCACGGTGGGCATCTGAAGACCATGGTGAAAACAGACATCATCTGCCAGTGCCCTGAACCCAGGAATCTAGGTCCCAAGCCCCTTCCTTCCAGTAGTTAGTCCCCCAGAATTCTTCACTCACCAGACAGGATTCGCCCTCGAATGGAAACATTACCAGTGAAGGGGCATTTCTTGTCAATGTAGGTACCCTCAATGGCCTAAAAGGATAAGAAAGGAGTGAGCCTTGGACAAGTAGTTTGTGAACAGAACTGGGGGGCGTGGCCTCATGGACACAAACTACAATTCCCAGCAGCCCAGGGGGCAGCCACTGAGATGTAGGCGGGGCAACTCTGCTAGGCACATGTGCAGGGACAAGAGAGTCTCATTTTCTTCTGAGAGTTCTCGCCCACCTCTTTTGGTGTCTTGAAGCCCAGGCCAATATTTTTGTAGTATCGAGGGAGTTTCTCCTTCCCAGTTTCTCCTAGCAGGACCCTCTTCTTGTTTTGAAAGATGGTTGGCTGCTTTTGGTAGGCACGCTCGGTCTACAGGAATGAGAAGAAAGCTGGTGAACTTGCAAGCTTGAAGCAGATGAATTCCTGACCTGAAGACTTCCCCCAAACCTCCAGATCCATCCTCTACAGTATTTACTACCTGCATGCCAGACCCAGAGGATCAGTGTCCTAGAAATATCCTCTACAGCACAGCCAATCCCAATTTTCCTATAATTCTAAGACGTCTCTGAGCCCAGGATTACTTCACTTTAACTGCTCTAGAACATCTCCCACTACCAGACGATTTAATCTCTTGAGCCAGAAACCCGGGCACCTTTCAGCAATAATTATTTTTCAAGATACAAGTCCACTCACTGAATACACTCCTTATTTAATCCAAGGGAGTTCAAATTTAGCTGCCAAACGACGGGCTCCCTGAACTCGCCCATAGGTCTCAGATCTCAAATTATCCTCAATGGTTAGAGATCTCCAAACATCATTTTTTTTGCGGGGGGCAGCGGGGGCGGGACGTACCAGGGATTGAACTCGGGGCACTCGACCACTGAACCACATCCCAAGTCCTATTTTGCATTTTAATTAGAGACAGGGTCTGAGCTGCTTAGTGCCTCGCTTTTGCTGAGGCGGCTTTGAACTTGTGATCCTCCTGCCTCAGCCTCCTGAGCCGCTGGGATGACAGGCGTGCGCCACCGCGCCCGGCAAAACATCATTTCCTAACCCTTGGGCTCTTGGAGGATGACTCCTAGATGCTTGAGCCTGCATTAACGTGAGAAGCCCGTAAGATTTAGGAAGCGTTTATCTAAGCTTAAAGCAAACGCATACGCTCTTCGCCTTAGATCATTCCTAAGAAATCGGAGACGCCCAGAATAACCCCCAACTGGAGAGCAGGGTCTGGGCCTCCCGAACGCGCCCCTGAAGCTAAGAGTTAGCCCCGCAGCCCCAGCGCCAGTACCTGAATGTCCGCCATCTTCCCGGCTGCCTGAAAAAAAAGAGAGCAACGGCAGCGTCCGGGTTTCCTTATCGACTGCGCAGGGGCTGTAGAGGAAGTGACGAAAAGGGGCAGGGTAGCACGTCTTTGGGCGGTGCTTCGAAGCGACTCTGATCGACAGGTTTTAACCAAGCATGTGCTTCGGAAACTGCAAGTACGCGGCCCGGCGAAAGACTCAGGGGCGGGAAGTGGTTCACAATATCTCGCGAGAGTTTCAGGCTATCATTGCTCTGGGAGCGTCCGTTCAGGTTGGTTTGGTTTGCGTTATCGCGAGAGTCGTGAAGAGGCCGTAGTTTCTGAGGCTTAGGTTCACGTGGGATTTGGGGACCGCGTGGCTCTGTTCTGGTAGGCTTCAAAAAAGAGATGAGGCGGCCATCTTTTTGTGGGGCAGGCGCCTTGCAGTTCCAGAAGCATTGCGGCAGCGCCGTCTTTGCGGGGGGCGGAAGCTGCCGGTTAGCTTTCAGAAGTTGAATGAAAGTTACTCGCCTGTGGAGGTTTTCATTTCCAGACGGTTATTGGGGGTTATTCTTTTGCGCTTTTTCTGTGTACAATAGCGTTAATAGAACTTACCACGATTATGGAACGCCGCTATACCCGCGCTGGGCTTTGGCATTTGAAATGTGACTTTTGCGACCGAGGACCGGAATTTTTGAGCTTTATTTTTTTAGGCTTAAATTTAGGGGCTGTGGATGTAGTCCAGTGGCAAAGCGCTGGCCCACGGTGCGTGAGGCTCTGGGTTCATTTTCCAGCACCGCACACTCTCTCACGCAAAAGTGCCACGTGTGACTACTGGCGACTGTGTTGAACATCATGGGACTATAACTGAATAATTTTATTGTTATAAATTCTTAAGCAATTGCCACTTGTCCGCCATTGAGTTAAGACTCAAAGGATGGTTCTGCTATTCCCAGTTTTTAGATGGATGGGTCAGCCGAGTTGTTTCAGCAGAAAGTAAGAAGCAGAGGTCAACTTTTAACCGGGGAAGTGACTCCAGAATCTCCCCCTCGTCATACCAGGGATTGAACCCAGGGGTCACTAGGTTGCCCAGCCAAGCTGGCCTTGAACTTACTTTGCTCCTGCCTTGGGAGTTGCTGGGATCACAGGTGTGCCACTGGCTCCAAATTTTTATTTATTTATTTTTAGGGTTTTATTTTTAGGATCAAATCCAGGGTATGCTAGTTAGACCCTGAACTACATCCTCAGCCCCGGCTCCACAATTTTTTTTTTTTCCCTGCGGTGCTGGGAATCGAACCCAGGGCTTTGTGCTTGCAAGGCAGGCAGTCTACCGACTGAGTTATCTCCCCAGCCCCGGCTCCACAATTTTTTATCACCTACCCACAAAGAGGGAAGCTTTTTGTTTTTTTCTTTCATCAATACTGGGGGTTGAATCTGAGGCCTTCCTTGCACGTACTGGCAAACACTACCACTGAACTACAATACATCCTTAGTCTGTTTTCTAAATTTTGAGACAGGGCCTTGCTAAATTATCCAGGATGGCCTCACCAGATTCACATTCTTTCTAAGGGTCATTTGGTTTAGTCCTCAAAGAGAGTCGAATAGTTGCGTCTTGAAAAGTGCTTGAAAGAGCAGGAGTGAATTGCTTTCAAGACTGCGCGTAGCAGTGGAATCCTTTTCATGTTTGGCTTACAGCTGATAGGGACGCACCGTGTACCTGGCACAGTGCTGGGTTAAAGTTAGTTGCATCTCAGGTCAATCCTGAGTGCCCTCTACTCCACAGGTGACTGAAATGACCCATACCTTAGCATATGCGTGTTCCACCTCTCTTCTTAAATCTTGGCCTAATTTGTTGGGTGTTTCCTGGTTGTGTCCCTGAACAAATGTCACCCCCTCTCAGGAAATCCGTGTACAATTGGCTCCTCCCACCTTGGCAGGAGTTACTGTTATCCCATTTTACAGAAGAGAGACTGGGGCTGAGAGAGCAGCAATCACTTTCCAGGGTCAACGAGTCTGCCAAAGCCAGTCAGGAAATAAACCAGAGGATCTGAGTCTTACTAACTCCTCACCTAAACCCTAAATCACTGAGCAGGTGGAAAAGGTGCCAGAGGCCCAGAAATACAGGTTGTAAAACTGAAACAAAACAAAAACCCAAGGTGCAGTAGCACTGCCTGTAATCCCAGCCACTGGAGAGGCTGAGGCTGTGGAGAATGCCTTGAGCTCAGGAACTGAGACCAGCCTGGAAACATAGTGACCATAGAAATAATGATAGCTAAGTGAGCAGTGCACACCTGTAATCCCAGCAACTCTGGAGGCTGAGGCAGGAGGATCACAAGTTCAAAACCAGCTTCAACAACTTTTACAGGCCTTAAGCAATTTAGTGAGATCCTGTCTCTAATTAAAAAACAAAAAACAAAACAAAAAAAAAAAACGGCTGGGGGATGTGGCTCAGTGGTAAAAAAGCCTCTGGGTTCAACCCCAGTACCAAAAAATTCAAAATAAAAATAGCTTATTACATAATTGTAGGTTGTTTTTTTAAAAGGCATTACTATGGTTTTTTTTTTGTTTTTTTTTTTTTAATTTTGAGATACTGAGGAATAAACCCAGCAGGGTATTCTACCACTGAGCTACATCTGTAGTCCTCTATTTTGTGAGACAGGGTCTCATTAAGTTTCTAAGGCTGGCCTGGAACTTGAGATCTCCTGCCTCAACCTCCAAGTCAAGTCTCCACTTCTGAAAGCAGCTCCTCTGGGATCCCCTGTCTCTGAGAGGAGCACCATGCAGCGATTTCAGGGAAAACCCAAGCCAGTCTGGTCTTTTCAGGGGCTGGGGGAGTAGGTCAGTAGCAGAGGCACTTTGCTTAGCACACGTGAGGCACTGGGTTAGAATCCTTAGCACCATAAAAATAAACAAAGGTATTCTATTTATAATTACAAAAAAATTTTTAAAAGTTTAATGAGAGCTGGGGACATAGCTCAATTGGTAGAGTGCTGGCCTCACAAACACAAGGCCCTGAGTTAATACCCAGCACTGCAAAAAAAAAAAAAAAAAAAAAAAATTGAGACCACTTTTGACACTGGATAAGTCACATTTCCTGTACACCGTGGCTAAAGGCAGTCCACAGAACTCAGTGTTTCCTCTGTGGTGAAGTTGTGTGGCAAAGCACAGAACCTTTACCTTGAACGTCCCCAGCATGCCACCTGCCTGGCCACTGACAGGCTAACAGTAAAAGGCCATAATATTCAGCTTGGAATCCTAGGTCACTGGGAAAGTGGGGAAGGGGCTTCCCAGGCAGGCCCGGACCTGTGAAAACATTGTCCCCAGTGCTCCCCAACCCCAACCCCCTTGGGGGTTCACACTGGCAGTCTTAATCCTCAGATGAGCCCTAACACGTTTACTCAATACCCAATTTGCTTGCTGTGATGTTAGACCCCTGGAGTCAGGCAACGGGGGATACTGTGGCGATCAAATACTTTGCAGCTGAATTGGAATGAGACAGCTTTAGGTCATTGGGACACTGCAGGCCATAAGAGAAAACTTGGCATATAAACAAGTTAAAGGGTTAACCCTTCCCTCTGATACGGGCCCAATTACAGGCTTTTGTGGAAAAGCATGTCCTGTGTGAAGCCTCTTCTTGCAAAGGGCTGACCTTTCCTGGGCCTGCCTCCATGGCACACATAATGCAAAGACACACATTTCATCAAAAATAATTTATTTACTTTTGATCACAAAACAGAGGGAAGAGCAGGGGCAATGCTGTACCCCTTGGTCACATCTTCCAGTCTTTGCTCCTCTAAAACTTGGCCCACTTCAGCAGCTGTGTTCTCCCATTCTGTCAGCTACAGAGTATAGGATGGCCACGTGGGAAGGATGGATGCCCCTTAGTGTTCCAGCTCATTTTTTCTTTTGAATACTGCAAGTAACTGGTGGTTCTATCAATTACCTAAAATTCATGAATGAGCAGGTCATAAGTTCAACTCTTAGAAACCTCACAGAAAGACCTTCTGAAAAAGGAGCAGAGACTAAAGCTGGGCCCTTCTCTGCCTCAGCTTTCTGGGTCCCAGGCTGCCTGTGGTACCTGGAGAGCTGTCCTGGGTCCCCCATATCCCAGGTGGTGATGGAGGAAGGGCAGGCCAGGCCAAACATGAGGCATAAGACAGTCTTTATTGGGCTCAGACCAGGAGTCCATGTGTCCTGAGGACCTCCGTGAACTTGTTAATTTTCTTCTCCACATTCTTTTCTGCCTGTTTCCGTAGCCTCTGTGAGTTAACACACAATGGTTTTAGGAATCTGTTCCCCACTCAGGCTGGGATGTAGGCAGACCCTCTGGGGCAAGACCTTGCCTGCCTCTCCCCCCAACATTACCCCCCACACCCACACTCACCATAAGCTGTTTCTTCTTCCGGTAATGGATCTTGGCCTTCTCCTTCCTTTTCTCCTCCAGGGTGGCTGTCACTGCCTGGTACTTCCAGCCAACCTCATGAGCCAGGCGCCCCAGGTAGGCAAACTAGAGGAAGAGAAAATATTTAAGGACATAGGAATATATGAGCTCTCTTACCCTAAGGAAGCTGGATTGAGGCCGTGCACAGGAAGTAACTGATGTGTTAGAAGATCATGGGAAACAGACATTCCAATCCTCAGAAAACCCACATGAAAAGGAAACCTGTCCTGTGTACAGCTTCCCCACTCCTGGCATCAGCTGAGCCCTTGGCATTCTCGGCACTGCCCACAGTGGCATCCGCAGACCATCGTGAGAAAAGACATCATTTGCCAGTCTTGGGGACCTCAGGTTCACCCCAGCAGACCATAAGCCCCCAAGTTAAATCTCTCCAACCTGGAACTCACCTTTCTTGTAGGCTTCAGCCGCACAACCTTGAGAGCAGCAGGAACCACCATCCGCTTTTTCTGTTGAAGGAGAGGGGCTTAAAGACCTGGTGCAAGAACACCAGCAAAGAAGACTGGCTGCAGCAGGCGTCTCAGCCAGTGATGTTTTCATAAGGCTCAAACAATGTAGGTAATTTCATAACATCATGGACGCTGGATGCACGATGCTGTGCTGAGGGCTCAGTGTTGCTCACCTTGTCGTAGGGCGGAGGAATCCCATCAAACACCTTGAGGCGGTCCAGGGCCGCCTGGCCTCGCTTCGTCTTGTGGGGCAGCATGCCTGTGGCAGAAGTATGCCAGGCCTCAGTGGGGCTTGAGGACTTCCACCTTCCCCAACCAGGGCAGGCATGGGGCAGCCTCAGATGGTAGTGCATGTGGAGTCATCTCATGGTTGGGGAACTCGAACACTAGTGGGAGATATCCTCATCACTGGCTGCTGCTGCCACCACCCAGTCTCATGCCCAGCTCACCTCGCACAGTCCGCCAGAAGATGCGACTAGGGGCCCGGAAGTGGTATGGGCCCCGGGATGGGTTGGTATTCATTCGCTTGCGGAGGAAGGCCAGGTACTTCACTGAGGGAAGGGAAGAGTGTGAGGCCTGCCTTGCCTGCAAGACCTAACAGCCCCCAGCCAAACCCTAAGTTCCAGTAAAAAAAATTCCCTGGGTCTGTTCAGGCACTCAAACCAGCATCTCTCTCATTGCCAGGATAGTTTTTGGAGCCACAGCCCCAGCACACCTCAGGGAGACCCCCCTCCCAAATCTGTGATCATGGGCTCAACTTACACTTGTTTCTGTAGAAATTTCCAGAAATGTTGATGCCCTCACAGCGCACAACCACCACCTTGCGGCCTATAGGGAAAAACAAGCATTCAAAAAGGGTTAGGAAGGGCAGACCACAGGGAAAAGGGGATTATGCACACAACTGGCAGAGGCTGTGTACTAAAATCTGAGACAGGGAGGGAGTAGCTTGGCTGGCAGGTCTCAGAGCGGTGCATGGGGTTGATCTCACTGTCGTGAGACTCAAACGAAAGATGGTGATTGTTGCTCATCATTGACCTGCAAGTGGAACTGAAGGCAGGGAGGACTGTGAGCAGACTTACCCAGCAATACCTGTTTAGCCACAATGGCTGCCAGTCGGCCCAGGAGATGGCCTCGGCCATCCAGCACCAGGACCTGCAGGAGACAGGGAGGGATGGGAAAACTGACAACTTTACTTTCCCACTCCAAGCAACCCCTCCTTTCTATTTCACCTTGCCTCCAGAAGGCCTCTTATCCAGCTCAGACCTGAGACTTGGGCTAACAGATCAAGGAAACAAAAAGTCAACCCAGCATCATGGGCAGGACAAGACACTAAAGAACTCCCTTCCCAGGACTATTTTGGATGGTCAAAGGATGAGCTAGGATGACCCAACCCTGGCAATCTACAAATCAGTGCTGGGGAGATAGCTCAGCTGATAGAATGTGTGCCTCACAAGCACAAGGCCCTGGATTTAATCCCTAGCACTGCAAAAAAAAAAAAAAAAAAAAAAAAAAAAAAAAAACCCACAACACTCCATGTTTTTACTTTCTCACCTATGAGGCTACCATCTGCTTTGGGAGTACTGCCAATAAACGAACAAAAACAATGCACATTGCTATTCACAGATACACATACATGCTTGATGATTCTACCACTTACCTAGTGTTGCCTGTCTGGGAACAAGCCACCCCACCACCACAGACCCATGGAAATAACTGCACAATGAAATCCTTTCCAGGACCATTCTCTTATTTTTATAGTAATTGCTTTATTTGTTAACATCCCTCTGTTAACAAATTTATTTTGTTTATTTTCCCCAAAACAAGGGAGAATAAAGCGATTAATTACTGAACACCCACCAAGTTTTCTCAACCCACTGCATAAGGGAATTTCGCACTGAAATAGCAGAAGCTGTAGGAAACCTTGATTGCCACCTCCACGTCAGGCTTAAGCCGCTCAGGCCTTGGGCACATGGCAGTGGCCTCCATTTTGGCCAATCCTTAGCTTCGCGCTGCCCCGACTCAGCCAGACCGCCGCGTGTTCCCCACCTCTGGGGTCACGCAAAGTACGACTTATCATAAAGACCGAAGGCTCCCACCCACCATCCAAGAGCAAGGTAAGGAAGGCGTATCTGTAAAATAAACGCTCACCATCACCCTTCGCCTCGAGCAGGAGTGAGCTGCCGCATTTTAGCCAATCCTAGGCCTAAGAACAGCCGCGGTTTCTCCTATGCCCCTACGGAATACCCCTACCCCCAAAACAGCTCCTTTTTCTTTAACTGCCGACCTCAGGTTTCACAACATATGCACCAAGGAATAGAGAAGCCAGCTCCGTTCCCTCTGTAGCCCACTCCACCCCACGCCACCCCAACCCGCGCGGAGCCCGAACCTGCCCCTCCGCCATCTTCAGCAGCCGCCTGGGAAAGAAGGAAGTGCCGGCGCAGGGTTTCTTATCCCTTGCCGCAGGGGCGGAGGCAGTAAAGCTACGCGAACTGCGCGGAGAGGTTTCTGTCTTCTCATTGGCCAAAGTATTGTGCGCGTGCGCAGAGATGGCCCACTGGAAGGCGGGCGGTTTTCTGACTGCCCAATCCGGTCGGACCTAGGCGGCCATGCCTGTGAAGGGCGAGAGATCACGTGGGTTGTGAGGCCGTTCTGCCAGGGTGGAGCTGTCGTGCCTCGGCAACCATCTTTTTGAGGGGCTGGTGATACTCACTCCGCCTGTCGCCATTACTCCGTCAGGCGACTGAGGGCTGCGGGGCGCATGGGGGCCTGCAGGGGGCGAGCAGACCCGCCTGGGCCGCCTTTAGGCGCTCAGTCTAGGTTAGGAGGTGTGGATTTCGATGCCTGGTCAGCCTCATGTAGCCAGGATGAACCGCTGGCCTTATCTTGGCCGCAGCGTCCGCCTTTGTGAAACAGGTGGAAGTGGAGGATGAAGAAACGACTTCCAGATGCCTGGCTGCACAGTCTGCTGCGGATACCAAGGCTGCTTCCCACTTTCCGGACTCTTGGCCTTTACTTCCGCCATGTCTCTTGCCTGGGATGTCCTCCCTGCTCTTTCGCCCATGCTCACTGCAAAATGTGTCTTATCATGATCCCAGGGCTCAAGAGGCTTGCCCTCCAGAGACTTCCCCATCTATCCCAGGCTGGGCCAGGTGCCTCCTGGGGGCTCCCACGTTGTCTCGTGCTCCCTCCACGAGAGTGCATGTCATCCTGCCCAGGCTCTCAGGTTGCCCTTACTCCCCCACAGAGACCAGGAGCGCTAGAGGGCTGGGCTGGTTCTGCCTCCCATCTGGTTCTGAGAATTGCTTAGCACAGGCTCTGGGCCCCAGGAGGTTTGAACAAAAACACTGCATTAACTAAAAAAACCAAGACTCCGAAGCCAATGCCATCCTGTTCACACCCCGTCCCGTCCACAGACAAGGCCAACCAGAGCTGATAGAAAAGAACGATTTATATACAATTTCATAGGGACAAGGGTTTTATACAGAGGGCCGAGTTCTGGCATACCCTCCATCCTGGGGAGAAAGCCAGAGGGGCAATGGAGCCTAGGAAGGGACCAGTTTGTAGCCTTCTTCCTCTGTGTCCTGGGTCTGTGTCCTCTGATAGGTGAATCCTCTCGCTGGGCCTCAGTGTCCTGTGTAAAATGGGATGATAAATATGTCTGCCTTATTGGGTTGTTTGAGAATCCATGGACAGAGGAGAGAGGAAGAAAGTACTTAGCTCTGGGCTGGGCACAGACTGCCCCAAACAACTCTGTTCCCAGAGTGAGCGGCATCTGCTAGGACATTACTGTCCAAGAAAAACTGCAGTGTAGGAAATGTTCTCCATTCCTGTTCTCCACTTGGTCAGCCATCAGCCACCTGTGACTACTGAGCACTTCAAACATGTCTACTGCGACTCAGGAGTTTTAAAAAATTTCACCTAATTTTAGTTAAATTTAAGAAATTAATAATATGGTTATTGAAGAGTAAGAAAGCAGGCTGGCTGGAGACAAAGGTGGGAAGGAAACTTCTCAATGTACTTACTTCCTTTTCCAAAAAAAAAAAAAAAAAAGAAATTCCTGCTTAGAAGCAAATCCTGAAGTGAAAAATCACCAAATTTAAAAACGGACCCAGTCCAGTTATTGGAGAGTTACCTATGCTTTGAACAATTTGAGTTCATGACTCCCATGTCTGAAGTGCAGATTTCCTGAATGTTAAATGCAGATCAAGCGTTTCTGATAAAAAATGTGTCATTCTGTAGCTCAGTGGAGCCCTTGCCTCAGGATTGCAGAGCCCTGGGTTCTATCCATAGCATACACCACACCAAAAAAGTGTTATCTGAATTGAGATGTGTCATGTGTGAAACACATACTGATTCTGAAATATGCAAAGAATATAAACTATCTCATTGATTATGTTTTGGATATACCAAGTGAAATAAAACATACCTGTTTCTTTGCGTTTGTTTGTTTTTAGTGGTACTGGGGATTGAACCCAGGGGTGTGCTACCTCTGAGCTACATCCCCAGCACTTTTATATTTGAGACGGTGTCTTGCAAATTGGCCAAGGTTGGTCTCAAACGTGCAGTCCTTCTTCTTCAGCCTCCTGAGTTGCTGGGATGACAGGCATGTGCCACTGTGCTGTCTAAAGCTACCTGCTGCTTCCCCGCCCCCTTTTTTTAATGTAAGGACTAGGAAATTGAAAATCGCACATGTGGTTTGCATTCTATTTCCACTGGGCAGTGTTTCTCTGAGGGCCTTTCGTGTGTCACTTCACTTAGTCTCATGACAACCCTATGGTGGAAGGACTATTTTAGAGACTCTTATAAGGATAAGGAAACCCAGGTGGACAAGTGAAGGACACATGTCAGAGTAAGACAGCCTGAGGGCTGGGGTGTAGCTCCCGGTGGAACACTTGTCTAGATGCTCATGGTGCTGGTAAGAGTGGGGGTGGGGGTGGAGAATGCAGCCTGGAGTCAAACTTTAGTTGTCACTCACAGCTGTGTGACTTTTGGAAAATCATTTCACTCTCTGTGCCTTGTTTTCAGCCTGTGTGAAGTGGGGATAATAATAGCACTTCTCAATGAAGCGTGTTAATTTGTGGAGAGGTCCAGCCCCAGGCCTGTTGGTGTGACTATGAGGACTGTTTCTTGGTAAATTCCTCTGGGCCTGGAGACTCACTGGGCCTTCCTCCGGGTACCCCAGCCTCCTCTCCCCATACCTGTTTCCAGATTCTGTCTTCCCTCACATGTCTCCCACGGTTCCCTACTGCTCTGGAACACCCTGAGCTCTGTCACACCTGGAGGACTTAGAAAAGGCAGTTCCCCGCCACACCGCCGTGCCATGCCATTCCTGCCCCAGGAGGACACTCAGTCCTGGCATGCAAACTCCCGCACCCAGATATTTGCCAGGCTCTTCATTCCCTCAGGTCCCCTGAACTCAGTGTCTTCTCCTGATCTTGCTTTTCCCCCAGGTTCCCCACTGGCTACCCTGTCACCGGGACAGATCTGAGGTCATCTGTGTCCACCAAGCTGGTCAGTCCCAGTCTTGTGCTTCTTGACCCCCACCCCTGACTCTCTGCCCCCCCCACTCTCCCTCCATGGTCCTGCCCTGAACTCAGGTCTTGGTCACTTTCTGTGGACCCTCCCCTGACCTCCTCCTTGGCCTCCTGTCTCTTCTTCCGGCAGGTCTTCAGGGGCCCATAGGAATCTTTCAGCACCTAGCACTGGCCCTGCCGCTCCTCTGCTCACAACCCTCCCATGGCTCCCAAGGATACCCCCGCCCTCCAGACTAAGTCCAGAGTCCCTGGCCTGACATCCCGGGCCCCACAGTGTGAAGAACTCACCAAGATGAGGCCTGGGCCAGGTCAGCACTCCGCAAGCAGCACACCTTGGGGACTGGAGGCAGGCGGCACCTGTGGCCCCCACAGGGTCAGCCTCAGGTGGGTGGGCAGAGCCTCCATCCACCCCTTCTTCCCTTCCCATCCCTTCTGCCCACCCAGCTGGCTCACCTGGTCCTCACCTGAGGGGCAGGGCGTCCATTCGCCCTTCGCCAGCGCAGACACAAGAAAGTGGCCAGCAGCGGGAGGGCTGCGGGCAGCAGCAGCATCAGGAACAGCAGATGGGACTGTGGGGCTGGCCCAGCCGTTGCCCCCAGGGCCCCGGGACTGTTTGGGGGCGGCAGTGTCGAGGAGTCTAGGGAAAGAAGGAACTGGGTGACGGAGGAGAAGAGCCACATCAGGGAAGGCAGGAGGCCTGGTGGGGCTGGCTGTGTGACCTCAGTGGGCTCCTGGCCTCCCTGTGCCACAGATGCCTCATCCCCAGGGAAACGGGGAGAGATAATGGTCTCGTACTTACCTCATGAGGCTGTCACAAAAATTATGCGTGTATAAATACCGAGTGCTTAGAAGAGAAGCCGGCACACAGGTTCTATTTTCTTCCACACTTAAACTCAAATGTTTGCAGTAGTTATGTACCTGTTTGTCTTCTCCCAGTCCTCTGTGAACCCACCCCCAGGGCAGCAGGAACAGAATCTGTGTTATTCACCACCCAGAACCTATGATTTAAATATGCGAATGAATGGACATTTAGATAATAAAACAGTAACAGAGCTGGGCATGGTGGCACACCCCTGTAATCCCAGAGACTCAGAAGGCTGAGGCAGGAGGATCACATGTTGGAGGCCAGCGTCAGCAATTTAGGGAGCCTCTGTCTCAAAATAACAAAATTAAAAAGGCTGAAGTGTAAATAAATACAATTTTCTCATACTAGACAAAGGTGCCAAAAACTTGCAATGGAGAAAAGATAGCCTCTTCAACAAATGGTGCTGGGAAAACTAGAAATCCATATGCAACGGAATGAAACTAAACCCCTATCTCTCACCCTGCACAAAAATCAACTCACAATGGATCAAGGACCTTGAAATCAGACCAGAGACTCTGCATCTTATAGAAGAAAAAGTAGGTCCAAATCTTCAACTTGTTGGTCTAGGATCAGACTTCCTTAACAGGACTCCCATAGCACAAGAAATAAAAGCAAGAATCAACAACTTGAATAGATTCAAACTAAATAGCTTTCTCTCAGCAAAAGAAACTATCAGTAATGTGAAGAGAGAGCCTACAGAATGGGAGAATATCTTTGCCACACATACTTCAGATAGAGCACTAATTTCCAGAATATATAAAGAACTCAAAAAACTCTACACCAAGAATACAAATAAATCAACAAATGGGCTAAGGATATGAACAGACACTTCACAGAAGAAGATGTACAAGCAATCAACAAACATATGAAAAAATGTTCACCATCTTTAGTAATAAGAGAAATGCAAATCAAAACTACACTAAGATTCTATCTCGCCCCAATTAGAATAGTGATTATCAAGAACACAAGCAACAATAGGTGTTGGCGAGGATGTGGGCAAAAAGGTACACTCATACATTGCTGGTAGGGTTGCAAACTAGCACAGCCACTCTGGAAAGCAGTGTGGAGATTCCTCAGAAAACTTGGAATGGACCTACCTTTGGACCCAGCTATCCCACTCCTCGGCCTATACCCAAAGGACTTAAAATCAGCATACTACAGAGATACAGCCACATCAATGTTCATAGCTGCTCAGTTCACAATAGCCAGATTGTGGAACCAACCTAGATGTCCTTCAGTTACACACACACACACACACACACACACACACACACACACACACAATGGAATATTACTCAGCTATAAAGAATAAATTAAATTATGGCATTTGCAGGCAAATGGATGAAATTGGAGAATATCATGCTAAGTGAGATAAGCCAATCTCAAAAAATCCAAAAGACGAATGATCTCACTGATAAGTGGATGATGACACATAATGGGGGGTGAGAGGGAGGCAAGAATGGAGGAAGGAGGGACTGTATAGAGGGAAAAGAGGGGTGGGAGGGGTGGGGGGAAGGAAAGAATAACAATGAATCAAACCTCATTACCCTATGTAAATGATGTAAATGTATGATTACGCAGATGGTATGCTGTTACTCCATGTACAATCAGAAACAACATGTATCCCATTTGTTTACAATAAAAAAAAAAAAAAAAAAAAAAAAGGCTGGAGTGTAACTCAATGGTACAGTGCTTGCCCAGCATGCACAAAGTGCTGGGTTCAATCCCCTGCACTGCAGGTAAATAACGAAAGAAACTCGGTGACATAAGATATGATATAAGCCATGGT
Organism: Sciurus vulgaris; assembly: GCF_902686455.1. Taxonomy (NCBI): domain Eukaryota; kingdom Metazoa; phylum Chordata; class Mammalia; order Rodentia; family Sciuridae; genus Sciurus; species Sciurus vulgaris. Next base: position 61,129,950 of record NC_136478.1, on the reverse strand, counting down.
GCTCCCTGGGGCTCTGCAAATTTGGCCCTTTTTGTTCCCTCTGTGTCTTCAGCTTCCCTCCTACGCCACAGCTTCAGTCACATGGGCCTCCCTGATGTCAGTTTTCTGCCCCGGGGCCTTCGGCACTAGCTATTCCTTTGTTCCCAACTTTCAGTGATTTTCCAGCCACCACCGTGGCTTAGGATCCTATCATCCTGTTTTAATTTGATGACAGTTAGCTACTTTCTTGTTTATTTGTGTGCTGCGTGTTTATCAACTGTTTCCCGGATTAGTGTGTCAGCCCTGAGCTGCGGTTACTGGGGGTTTTTTTTGGCGGTAGTGTGGATGGAACCCAGGGCCCTGCACATGCCAGGCAAGTGCTGTGCCTCCTCGCTACAGCCCCACCCTACTTCTTTCTTTCTTTATTCAGATTGAGTCGAGCTGATTTGCCCAGGCTGGCCTCCAGCAATCCTCCTGCCTCAGCTTCCCGAGTAACTAGGATCGCAGCACCTAGATCACGAAATAATCTTTTAAAATGTTGAATGTATGTTGAAACGGTCATGTTGGGATATTGCCCTAAATAGAATATTATTTAAATCATTACCTACTTAATAGAATCGTAGACTGGGAATGTTGCTCAGTGGCAGAGCACTTTCCCAGCACATGCAAGGCTCTGGGTTTCACCCACCAGGAAAAAAAAATATGCCCCTTATGATCCCAGCTACTCTGGAGGCTGAGGTAGGAAGATCACAGTTCAAGGCCAGCCTGGGCAACTTAGCCAGACCTGTCTGAAAATAAAAATGTTTCATGTGGATTTTTTGACCCAGGGCCTCTTCCATGCTAGGCAGTGTTATGCCACTGAGCTACATCCCCAGCTGGAAATAAAAAACTTTGTTTGTTTGTTTTGTTTTGGTACCAGGGATTGAACCCAGAGATGCTTAACCACTGAGCCACATCCTCAGCCCTTGTTTATGTTTAATTTTGAGACAGGGTCTCACAAAGTCCTTTAGGACCTCGCTAAGTTGCTGAGGCTGGCTTTGAACTTGCCATCCTCCTGCCTCAGACTCCGGAGCTGCTGGAATTGCAGGTGTATGCCCCTGCACTGGGCAATAAAAATGTTTTTAAAAGGGTGGGATGTAGCTCAGTGACAAAGCACTCCTGGGTTCAGTTCTAGTACTGAAAAAAAAAAAACTAAATCATTAAAATAAAATTAAAGAACATAATTATAGAGAACAGGCTAGTGGCTGCCAGGGGTCAGAGTGACCATTACTAGAAGGCACCCTTAGTGCCTCAATCATGGGGTGGCTACACAAAGCGGTGCCTGTGGTAAAACTGCAGAGAGCTACACGCATGCGCGCGCGCACTCACACACACACACACACACACACACACACACACACACACACACACACACTGTGCTGGTTTGAATGTGTCCCCTCAAATTATATATATGGGTGGTGCTAACACCCAGTACCTCAGAATGTGACTTTAGTTGGAGGTTAGCCCTTCTACAGGTAATCAAGTTCAAGGGTGCTCATTGGGGTGGCTCCGATCCAACAGGATGGGTGTCCTTATTAAAGGGGGAATTTGGATAGAGGAATATACACTGAGATGGGCTGGGCTGGGGCTCAGTGGTGGAGCACTTGCCTGGCACGTGTGAGGCATGGGTTTCATCCTCAGCACCACAAAAAATAAATAAAATAAAGGTATTGTGTCCATCTACAGCTAAAAATATTTAAAGATTTAAATATATATATACACTGAGAAAACATCACGACCATGAAGCCAGCCAACTTCCAGCCAAGAGAGTCCTGGAGCAGATTTGCTGTCACAGACATCATGAGGGCTGGCCCTGGTGACAAGGCATCTTGGACTTCTGGCCTGCAGCACTGGGACATCTGTGGATTAAGTCACTTGGCTTGCGGGGCTTTGTCATGGCAGAGCACAAACTCATACACACACTCAAGTGTGTACAAATAAGTGGTAAAATCTGAATAAACTGTGGATTGGACCTATCAATGTCAATTTCCTGGTTTTAATTTTGTTCTTTTAGTTAATTTAACAAGCAAAATGTAACACTGGGGAGGCGGGGCACAGAGGGCGAGGGATCTCCTTAATTTCTTTGCAGTTTTCCTGTGAATCTATTATTGTTCCCAAAGGAAAAAAAGGTTAAAAATAAAACAACTGGGCCTGGGTTTGTGGCTCACTGTCAGAGCGCTTGCTTAGTATGTGTGAGGCACATGTGATCCTCAGCACTGCATATAAATAATAGATAAATAAACAAATAAATAAAATAAAGATATTTTTAAAAATAGATAAAACCAACTATTCACTTGCTAAGAATTAAGAAACATTGCCGGATGCAGTGGTCCATGCCTGTGATCCCAGCAGCTTTGGGAGGCTGAGGCAGGAGGATGACAATTTTAAAGTCAGCCTCAGCAACTTAACCAGGCCCTAAGCAACTCAGTGAGACCCTGTCTCTAAATAAAATATAAAAAGTGCTGGGGATGATGGGGATGTAGCTCAGTGGTTAAGTGCCCCTGGGTTCAATCTCTGGTACCAAAAAAAAAAAAAAAAAAAAAAATCCTGGGGGAAAAAATGAATCCATTTTTTTTTTTCCTCCACATGGCTGCCAGGAATTTAAAACTGAAACACGTGACTTGTGCCGTGTCTGTTGGACAGGGTTTCTTAGACGCACAGGCAGGGATTACTGTTCCCTTCTGCAAGATGAGTAAACTAAGGCAGAAAGGGGAGTGGACTTGCTCCAGGTCATAGTGGCCAGGAGAAGGGGCCCTCTGGACACACTGAGCGGGATGGTGACAGGAGGGTACCAGTGGGCTTCAGGGGCTGGGAGCCGTTACCGGGCTGGCACTGCAGCTCCAGGCACTGAGAGAAATTCCGGCGGGTGATCCAGGGCTTCAGAGCCACCAGCTGCTCGGAGGTGTCCTGCAGGAGGTGGGAGATGTTGGTCTGGACGAAGCGAAGGCAGCTGGGGAGGGGCTGGGAGCAGGGGAGGGAGATGTCACGGCCACATCACCCCAGCATCTCCAGCCAGCCAGCCCAGGGCCTTCCCTGCAGCAACACGCAGCAGTGATCCGAACAAGGTCTGGGTCTCGGAGTTGAGACCCCCAGCTGCCCCGTGCTCCCTGGTGGCATGGGGACATGACCCCTTAGCAGTCCCTTTCATCAGACCTAAGAAACCTGGGCTTCAATTGTGAAGCCCTTCACCATCTTCTGGTACCCAGCAGCGGGGTCCCTGGGGAACCTCTGGGGAAACAGAGCTCCAGCTCATTCTCCCTTGGGGTGCTACTGCAAAAGAACTCCCAGTGAGGCCACCAGAGCTTCCCCTGCAGTGCCTGGGGGCCATCCTCCCCTCATTCCTCCTCCAAGTTCAGGGCTCACCTGGAAGGCACATAAGGTGACAAAGTGTATTTCAGTGTTGACAGCCTCCAGGAGGCCTTGCATCTGGGACCCGGCCACAGTTTTGAGTTGCTCCATCCAGCGCTGGGCCAGTACCAGCCGCCACAATGCCCTGCAGAGTTCTTCCTGGGGAGGGAGAGACCACACCCTCAATCTGAGGGAGGAGGGCTGGGGCCTGGAGCCCTGGGTCTGAGGAAGAGGGAGGCTATTGGCCCACTAGTCTGGTCTCTGAAGGGTGGTGCATCTTGAGTCAGGTCCCCACCTCCATCCCAGGCCCATCCCGTGTGTGACTCACGTCCTGCAGGTTGGAGGCCACAGTGACTGGGTAATCTTGAAGCAGGTAGTCAGACTGCAGGAGAAAAGAGAGCTGGAGAAAACAGAACTACGGAGACTCAGAGATGGAGGGCAGACATCTGGGGCGGGGGCACAGACCAAAGGAGAGAGATGACAGATACCCAGCCACAGAACCTTGACCTCAAGCAGGGACCCAGGGGAGAGGGCCAGTCAGAGAGGCTCACCAGCTTGCGGATGGTGACTGAAAAAGTGGAGGTGATGGGGCTGTGCTTGAAGGAGCAGTCGGGGGTCCCCCGGAGGCCAGGGCTCAGCAGCAGCAGCAGCAGCAGCGAGGACTGCAGGTGTGCGGGGCTGGTCAGCTCCACTGGTCCCTCATCCTCTCTTGCCTCTTCCCTTCTCAGGTCTCATTCCAGATCTTCCCGTTCCCTCTCTCCCCTGCATCTTGGCTGGTGTGTTCCCATCTCTCCCCAACATGCCCTACTCCTCTGCTTCTTGTCCAGCCTGGTCCAGGTTCATCCCATCCTGTCTCAGGTCTCTCCTTCCCTCCACCTCCCCCACATCTCTCCCCTCCCTACCTCTGTTTCCCCACCTCTGTCCACCTCCCCACCTCTGCACATGTCCTCACGCTCTGTCCACCTCCCCATCCCTGCCACCTCCGCCTCCCCTCCCCATCTCCCCCTCAGCCCGCCCATCTTGACTTGGTGCCCCACTCCCCCCAGGTATACGCACAATTGGGCTCCAGGCTGGCGCCAGCACTATCATCTCGGCCGAGAGCCCCTCATGCCTGTGGCCGGGTCTTGGAAGGGACAGAAGAGCTGGTCTGGGACACGCACCCCTCAGCCCCTTCCTCGCCCGCCCCTTCGCCTCCCCGCCCCTCCCTCGTGCCCTTGATGTGGCTAAGTTTCCGCCCACTACTCCCCCAGGCTTCCTGCGTGAGCCCCAGTTACACTGAAAACTCATCTCCCCTTCCAAGAACCCCGACGTCCTGTCCCCGAAACCCTCTGCAGGTCAGGGACCCGGGACCCGGGCTCCCCATCCCATGCTCCCTCAGCCGCAGGAGCGGGGACCCCAGCCCCTCCCCTCGGGGACCTGGAGTCCCATTCTCCTCACGCACTAGGCTTGCCCCAGCTGGGTGTGGAAGGGCCAAGCTGGGTGACAGCCAGAGACCGAAAGTGAAAGGAAATTTTGGGGGGAGACCGCAAGCAGGGGTGGAATCGGGTCAAGGCGTAGGGCGCCCCCTGGTGGTGACAGGTGGCGCCTTCGCCTGGACGGCGTGCCCCGCGCACGGTGCTTCAGCACGAAGCTCTCTCTGCCTCTGCTAAGACCAAGGCACACTGAGAAAGGCACAGGACAACCTGAGCCTCTAATCGCCCTGAAATCTCCTTCCGCCTCAAGGTAGATGGCAGCTCCATCCCTCCAGGCGCTCAGGAGCAAAGCCTTGGTGTCCACTTGGCCTCCTCTCTGCCTTCCACTCCCCACTGGCAGGACAGTCTTTGAACGAATGGATTGGCTACTCCTTCAAAATGTAACCAGAATCCTACCAATTCTTGCCACAACTGCCTTCCTCTGGCTCCTGCCACCACCTCCTGCTCTGCCTGGGATACCACTCACTAGGCTCCCTGCTTCAGTCCTCAGGGGACACCAGATGCTCTCCAGGCAATTCAAAGAAGTCCATGCAGACCTGTCAGCTCCCAGCGGCTCCTGCCCCATTCAGAACAATAGTCCTAGTCTTCCCTGTGGTCCACATGGAACTGCAGGATCTGGTTCTGTCTCCCCTCTGACCTCACCTCCTGTCCCTCTCCAATACCAGTACACCTTGCTGTGTCTGAGGTGGGCACGCTCCTGCCTTAGGACCTTTGCACTGGCTGTGTCAGTCTGAAATGCCCTTTCCCCAGGTGCCTGCGTGGCTCACCTGCATCGCAGTCAGGTGTTTGCTTAAACACACAGGCAAAGGATTTCTGACACCATTTCAAAATTATACTCCTCCACACACCCCTTTTTAAAATGGACCCCCACCCCTGCAGCACTCCTACTCACCCCTACTTCATACTTATCATCTCCTAACACACCATGTAGCTTTCTAATATTGTCATTTCCACCAGGGGACATGGGCTTCAGGAGGCCCTCAGTGGGTATCTATTTTACCCCTTCTGAGTTTCTAGAACTATGTCTGGCCCTAGCAGCTGCTCCACTGAATCATTTGCACAAATGGATCCTGACCTCTTCCTTCATCACCATACTTGAGTTACAGAGAAAGTGTCTGGCTTTGCCTCTGGGAGATAAAACTTTGTTTCCCTGGGAGTTAAAACCTTGGAATTTCCCAGGTATTAGGAGTGTCACTGTTATTCATGGTTGCCACCTTGAGTTTATGCTGAGGTAGGCTGGTCATACTAGAAAGACCAATTATGTGATTAGAGGGCTGGGGATTTGAGCCAGACTTGCGAAACTCTGGAAAGTGCAGGGACCACGTCTGCCTAAGGAAGCCCAGGTAAACCTCTGGGACGCTGGAGCCTTCTCTATTGGTGAGCGCAGTATGCCAGGGAGGTGAGATGCTGGGGACGAGGGCTGGGAAAGTCAACCCTCAGCACTCACGAGTTCTTAATTCTCAGATTACTCAACCAAGGATTGAAAAACTATATATTTATGTGTATTTATATATACATTTTTTGGTACTGGGGATTGAACCCAGGGTGCTTAACCACTGAGCCACATCCCCAGTACTTTTTCATTTTTTATTTGAAGACAGGGTCTTTCTGAGTTGCTCAGGTTCTTGCTAAGTTGCTGAGACTGGCTTTGAACTTGTGATCCTCCTGCCTCAGTCTCCTGAGCCGGTGGGATTACAGGTGTGCACCACGGTGCCCAGCCTGGTCTGTATTCATTATGACGACACTGTGATTGTAAAGTATAGCACTTCCCCCGAGTTCTCAAACCTGAAGAGGTCATGGGAGCCCTGAATTTGTGACAGGTTAGTCTGAAGTACAGGTGGCCTGAGGACACCTGGGGGCACAGGCTTGTCTGAGACTGAGCCTTACCCTGTGGGCCTGGGGCCCACTCTGAGGACAGAGTGCATGCCTTCTGCTGTGCTGAGTGCGCACAGTGCTGCCAGCTCTGCGCTGGGGCATGGCAGTGTCTTGCCCTGAGAAAGCCAGCAGACTCTGAGTAAACCTACCTGAAATGATGATTTCATTGCAGATGTATTGTGTGTCTTTAAAATGAAAGCACTAGCTGGTGTGGTGGCATTACATTTGTGATTCTAGTGAGGAGGCTGAGGCAGACGGGTGGCAAGTTCGAGGCCAGTCTCAGCAACTTAGTGAGACCCTGCCTTAAAATGAAAACTAAAAAGGGCCGGGATGTGGCTCAGTGGTAGAGCACCCCTGGGTTCAATCCCTAGAGTGAATGAGTAAGAAGGCCCTGATGTGAGCTGGCCCTGGTCCTTCCACATTCCATCTCTCCAAGGCTCCCAGCTCCTCCCTGGGTGCTCTGGTGCTGCTGCCTCTGCAGCCTGGCTCTCACTGCTCTTTTGTTTGTTTGTTTCGTTTTTTTTGCAGTGCTGGGGATTGAACCCAGGGCCTTGCCCTTGTGAGGCAAGCACTCTACCAACTGAGCTACATCCCCAGCCCCTCGCTGCTCTTTTCCTTCCAGCTGCACTGACTTGGCCAACCCACCCCGTGGCTCAGGCTTGGTTGTATGGCTTCTGAGCTGACTACATGAGAGTGGAAGTGCAGGCCCGCGGGGTGGAAGCTTCCCAGGCTGGGCATGGACGGTGACGGAGGTAGGAGCACTGCAGGGCGCCTGTGCAACAACTTGATTGTGTCACCCAAATTTTACATTGAAAATTTAATCCCCAAATTCCTGATAATGGTATTTGGAGGTGGGACCTTTGGGGGGTGACTGGGTCGTGAGGACATTAATCCATTCATTAGTTAATGGAGGAGCAGGTTACAGAAGTGGCTTTGCTATGAAAGTGAGCTCTCCAGCAGACTGGCACTGTCTCGCCACACCATGCCCTCTGCCTCCTGCCGATGCAGGAAGATGTTCTCCACAGTCGCCGTTCCTCTTGGCCTCCAGAACCATGAGTCTTTATTCTTTGCAAATTGCCAGTCTGGTTGGGCATAGTGGCACATGCCTGTAATCCCAGTGATTCTGGAGGCTGAGGCAGGAGGATGGCAAGTTCAAAGCCAGCCTCAGCAACTTAGCGAGGCCCTAAGCAGCTTAGCCAGACGTTGTCTCAAAATAAAAAATAAAAAGGGCTGGGCATGTGGCTCCCTGGCTACATGCCCCTGGGTTCATTCAGTGGCAGCAACAGAGTGGAGTAAGACAACCTTTATCAGTCTGTTCCCTGGCTGACTCCCAGGGCAGAAGGACCCTGCCAACCCTGGATGGACAGGCATTGGGAGCAAATGAGCTCTGTGGCCTAAGCAGACATGGTGGCTGTTACTGCAGCAAAGCCTGGCACACCTTGTCACAGCAACGTTTCTCTTCCCTGCTCCCTTCATCTCCCTTCTCAATCAGCCCAGGTGAGCAGTCTTTCTGTGATAATTGACTTGTTTTCTGCCTTGTTTTGTGGCAGGCAGAGCTATGTCCCCCAAGGATGTCCACATCCTAAGCTCTAGAACCTATGGCTGACATATGGCAAAAGGGGCTTGGTAGAGGTGATGAAGGATCCTGAGATAGGGAGATGACCTAGGACAATCCAGGCAGACCCAATGTCATTATAATGATCCTTAGAAATGGCAGAGGAAGATGAACTAGTCAGAGATGTGTCAAAAGAAAAGACAACAGTGTGAACCATGCAAGACTGTCAGCCATTGCTGGCTTTGCAGGCGGAAGAAGGGGACTGGAGCCAAGGGCTGTTGGTGGCGTAGAGAAGCTGGAAAGGCACAAGACAGGTTCCCCAGAGCCTGCAGAAAGCAATGCAGCCCTGTGGGTTGACTTAGCTCACCAAAACTCATTTCAGACTTCTGATCTCCAGAACTGTGAGGCAGTATTTTGTTATTATTGTTTTTTAACCTCTGAGTTTATGGGAATTTGTGGCAGCAGTGACAGGAAGCTCACACATCTGTTATCAGCACATAGGCTCCAGGTAGCTAGGTGTCGACTAGCTGCTTCCCCCAGCACCCTGAACGATAGACTGGCTGGAGAGCCTACCTCCCACCAGGTGACTGGACCAGAGGCAGACACGTGGTGCAGGCTGGCCAATTAGATTTCTCTGTCCCGAGATGCTGGCAGAGACCTGCCTGGCACATTTGGCTCCAGGCAGGGTAAGCAACAGGAGGATTAACGGGAAGGACCCTGACGCCATCCATGGGAACCATGCCTAAGCACGCGGGCGACAGAGCCTTCCAGGGACTTCCCTCTGACTCCTCCTCTTGCCCCTCAGACTGCCCAGTGTGTGGGTTCTCAGAGTCCCTGTCATCTGTCTCACAAGTGCCGCTGCCCTGGAGCCGCCCACGGGGCTGCCGAACCAGAGGGGTTCATACAGATTGGAAGGTGCTGTCCCCTCCCCGCTCAGAAACACAGCCAGGGTAAGGTAGACAGTTTATTGGTGGACCCAGGAACCATGAGAGGAAAGTTCCAGGCATCTGGTATCTATCGGAATCCATCTCTTCTCCATACACAACAGTGTGCACGACACTCACACATCAGTCCCCCATGGGCAGCCACAGGGCCTTCGTCCGTGCTGCCCGCAGCCCCAGCTCTGGGCCTGCCCCCTCGGCCTCCTGATCCCAGGCCCGCGGGCAGCCTCTGTTCACCCACACGGGCTTGAGGTTTCCTGCTGAGGCCCATTCCACAAACTGGGAGCCCTGGGATGGGGAGAGGGAAGGATCAGCACTGCCAGCAGCTTGGTTACTAAGCAGCTGCTTCCTTAGCAATGAAGATTCCTTGGAGAGATCTCAAGGTTTGACCTAGCTGGATGCTCTGCTCCTAGCAAACAAGCCTTCCAGATGCTGAGGGAAAAGAGGTTGACCCTGTGGCTAGGGAATTTCCTCTGCTTCAGCGCCCACGTTCAAAGGAATGAGGCCCCAGGCCTTGTTAACTCGGAGTTCCCATCTGCTGCCAATAAGATGTTTAAGAGGGTAGACTTTGTACCTAACTCTGTTGCTAGGGTGTGATCCTTAGCAACAGGTCAACCAATGTCCTTGAGATCCTCTTCCTTACCAACTAGGGTTCTAAATGGCCAGGCATTTCTCCCCTTTAGCAACAGGAGTGCTCAGGGGATAGGGCTGTGATTCCAGGAAAGAGCACCTGAGCAGATCCGAAGTACCACAGGGCCTGAATGTCCTGGTGCAAGGCCAGGCAGCGGGTCAGGTGGTCCCGATCTCCTGTTACCACGTTCACGAGGCCAGCAGGGAACAGGGTGGCCATATCCTAGCAGGTAGGGGGAAGTGGGGTCAGGAGGGTGCATCGGGTTGGCTTAGGTGTGGGTGCTGGGACTGGGGTTACTATGGTTACCAAGAAGGATGGGAAGACAGCCGAGCTCCTGTATACCTGGGGGGAGCAGCAGGAAAATGCACAGGCAGGTGAGACTGTACCTGGCAGACCTCCAGGGCAAACAAAGGACAGGTCCCACTGGGCACCAAGACTACAGTGTTGCCATGAGCCAAGGCAGGGGCCAGCAGAGACACGAAGGCAAGCAGGGGCCGCTCGTCAGGGCACACGATCGCAAGCACACCCAGCGGCTCCCGAAGCCGGAGCACAGGGCCTCTCAGCCCTGCTACCTGCAGGGACAGGGGACAGGTCAAGGGTGGGGCAAGGGAGCTGACTACCTCCCACAGCCTTCTCTATTACTTGCCCCTTTCTTCCTTGCGTTCCCATCTGCACTTTTCCATAAAAACTCCAATAATTATATGGCAGGTGATGGTGCAGGCTACAGAACTCCACAGTCGGACAGCCACCCACCAACTAGGCAACCTTGGACAAGTTACTTAACCTCTCTGTGCCTGTGTCCTACCTTCAAAATAATAACCGTGCCAACCGTACAGATTTGTTTTTAGGATAAAATCAGTTAATGCGTGCAGGGAGCAGAGAACCCAGCCTGTGGGCTGATTTGTGTATGTGTATGTGTGTGTGTTTTACAGAAGTTTTATTGAATATAATTGACTTTCACCAAGCTACACTCACTGTAAAGGGTACAGTTTCACGGGTTTTGACAGTATGCATACACCCAAGCCACCCCCATTCCCATGCCTCTTAATCCCCACCTCCTACCCTATCTGAGTCCTCCATGTCCCTAGCCAATCCCTAATCTGCCATCTCCCGCAAAAGATGAATTTCTGTTTTCTAGAATGGTATAGGCACGGAGTCCTACGGTCTGCACTGTGGTTTTTATTTACTTGTTTTTTTTTTGCAGTGCAGGGCATGGAAGCCAGGGCCATGCACACGCTGGCAAGTGCTCTGCCACAGAGCCAGACTCCAGCTTCAGCGTCTGCTCTCACCTGGCTTCTCGGCTCAGTGTAATTACTCCATGTTTGTCCATGTTGTGGCATATTTGCTGCCCTTGGTAGCTGAGCCAGATTCCATTGTTGGATGTATCACATTCGTTTATCTATTAACCCACTGACGAATGTTTGGGTTGCTTCAGTTTTTGGTTATTATGGATAATGGTGAACGTTATTATAATGAACACCTCTGAATAAATCTTCGTAAGGACACATGCTCTCATTTCCTGGGTTAAAACCCAGGAATTACTTTCTTTGTTTGGGGGTGGCGGGGGGTGGGGTGTCTCGCTATTTAGCTCAGGCTGGCCTTGAACTCCTGGGTTGAAGTGATCATTCTGCCTTGGCTTCCCAAGTAGCAGAGATTAGAGACAAGTGCCACCATATCTGACTTCCTTCCCTCCCCTGCCCACTGCCTTTCCTAGTGCGGGAGATGGAAGCCAGGGTGTTATCAAGGCTAGGCAGCGCTCTGCCTGAGCATCTCTTCCCTGCTCCCTGGTCAGCCACGAGGAGACATCTTTTGAGTCCTTGGCTGTCTGTCAGGCGATAAGTGCTTAACTCATTTAGTTTTCACAAATGCATGCGACTGATCACAACGGTAAACTGCATGCTACTTATGGAGGAGGACGAGGAGACAGGTCAAGGGACTCGCCATCTTTCTATCAGCCCTAACCCTGAGCACTCCAGTGGTGCCCTGAGCCACTGACCCATGACTCGTCCACATCAAACTTCTGTGTGTGTGTGTGTGTGTGTGTGTGTGTGTATGTACCTAGGTGTGCTTTACCACTAAACTACACCCCCAGCCCTCTTTATTTTTATTTTGAGGTAGGGTCTTATTAAATTGCTGAGGCTGACCTTGAACCTATGCCCTGGTCTTCAGAGTCACTGGGATTATAGGTGCATGCCACTATGCCTGGCTAAGCCAGTATGAATATTGAACCAAATAATATGTATATAAATAAAACAAAAATTCCAGGAAACAATATTCAGTGCAATGCATTATTTTCTATCTTCTATTCTTTTTTGTTAAAAAAAAAGGCCCTTGCTGGGGAGATAGCTCAGTTGGTAGAGTGCTTGCCTTGCAAGCGCAAGGCCCTGGGTTCAATCCCCAGCACAGCAAAAAAAAAAAAAAAAAAAAAAAAAAGCCCCTTGTGGACTGGGGAGATAGCTCAGTGGTGGAGCTCCTTGTCTAGCACACACGAGCCCTGCATTTGATCCCTAGTACCATCAATTGAAAAAAAAGAAAAGCCATCATGGTTACATCCACTAAATGGATATCACAGCCCAGTAATGTATCCATGACCTTAATATGGACAACTACTATGGAGGTGGGCCAGATGAGGAAACAAATGCAGAGAGGTGAGGCCACTTGCTGGTAATCATGCAGCTGGGAGGGGGTGGGGCTGGTCTGAACCACAAACCCAGCTCATTCCAGAGCCTTTGCTCTGACTCTCTGTTTGGCTGCCTGCTCTGTCCACCTGCCCACAGACCCGTCTCACCTGCAAGGTGTGGCCTTGGGCCCGGGCCTGGGCCCCGCACGCCCGGAGTCGCCGCACGCTCAATTCCACCTCTGCCTTGGCCGCCTGGAGCTCCACTCCCTGCCTCTCCAGCCTGGAGGCCAGGGCAGGTTCCCGGCGCTCCAGTGCAGCTGCCAAGGCACACAGTAGAGCCGCCCGGGCTCCTGGTGACTGGCCTGCCCAGCTGTGGGCAGACAATGCAGACTGGGGGCAGCGTCCTTGTTCTGGCACTTTCCAGGTACCCACTCCACCACAGCCCCACCCTGGGAATCCAGGCACCCCAGGGCCCACCATCTACTGGGGGTCCCAGGCGGCCCCTCTGCCATTCCATGGCCCCTAGGCTTCCCATGTGAGTCCTCTTACCCCGGGGCAGCCCGGTGAGCAGCCTCCACAGCATCTCGGACGTCCTTGGCCCCGCCCTCAGCCACATAGCTAAGGAGGTTGCCGGAAGAATCTCGGATAGGTCTGGAGCTCCTGGACCCAGGTGCTTGGAAACGGCCTCCCACAAAGAGCCCATAGGGAGGTGCTGGGCTGTGTGAAGAGAGGTGAAGAGGTCCTGGGTCTGCTCAGGCCCCATGCTAAACCCCACTGTGCAGACCTCCCAGCTCCCAAGAGCCTCTGGGGGACTTTAAATTACTGCTCTCATGAACCAGCACAGACCTTTGTTAGGCAGAACTGAGACTCGTCAGGTCTAGGGAGTGAGGCATTAAGATACGGAATGCAACGCTCAGCAAGACCTGGGGACCCAGGAATGCCACTAACCAGCTTCCCTCTAGTCCTCCCATCCTTGGTGGAGCCTGATACAACCTGCTCTCCAACCTCTACACCACTGGGCCCTGGACAGCTCACCTGGGCCCTATTTCTGGCCCAGCTGGCAGAGCTGGGGGCACAGCAAGGCCAAAGGTGTCATAGTTCAGATTCTCACAAATGAAGCGTGCACGGGCTGGGGTCCCTAAGGGCTGCAGATACTCATACAGACCCTATGAGAGGGGTGGTGTCAATAGGGTGCAAGATGACACAAGGCAACACAGGGGTGGTGACCAGAGGACAGACACTCACATCCAGGCCCCCGTGCCAGGAGTGCCCACTCTCCTTGCAGCCACCTGTGGGCACTGCAGGGTCTCGAAGGCCATGGGCATTGATCCACACTGTGCCCACATGCAGCCTGCAGCGGAGATGAAGGGATCAGAAAAACAGGAAGTGGGGGTGGGAGGAAGAGGCCCAGATGGAAGGGAGACGGGAGATGAAGGAAAAGAGGAGCTGGGGCCACGCTCACAGGCTGCCCTTTGTGCCTCAGTGCACACTGACTGACCCGTAGCCCAGCTCCAGTGCTGGCCCCAGCCTCTCACTCCACACGCTGGCGCTGCCTCCCCGGGGCGTCCCATTGGCCATGGCCAGGGCCTCCTTGGTTGTGCGGAAAGCGGAGGCCGTGACTAGAGGCCATGGCACCTGGAAGGGGTGTCAGGAAGCTCAGTGGCTAGGCGAGCACCTCCTTTTAATACCCCATCCATTAGGGGACAAGCCTAGGCAGCAGCCCTCAGACCCAGGTCACAGGTCACCACCCCAGGGTAGTAGGGTGCTGCTGCCCATGACTGGCTGAGGACAGTGAATGGAATAGGATCTGTGGGACCCTAGGGACTCACCTCTGCCTGGGCGCATGGGGATGCAGGGGGCAGGCCAGAGACCAAGGTTGGGGGACAAAATGGGCTATCTGAGGGCATATCACCAGCCTGGAATACCTAGGAGGGAAGAGAAATAGATCTTTAAGTTACCATAGGCCCTCCTCCCTCAGATGCAGGGGTCCAGGCCCCACATCGTTCTCCCTCAGACCCAGAAGTTGAGCCTCCAGGCTCCTCCACCCTCAGCACCCACCATCTATGTCGCAGAGCTTACCTGGGCACCCTGCTTCTGGGCCTCACGCACATAGTCCTGGGCCAGGACATGTGCACCAGGCCCTTTGAGCCCCATGTCCACAGCCCCATCCAGCCCGTGGCCACTCCGAAGCCGGCCCATGCGTACTTGGAGCCTCTTCATGGTTTCATCCCACACAGACTCCTGGACAAGGAGCCTGAGGCCCCCCTGTTTGGAAAGGGGCATCAGATGGGCAAAGTAGGGGCCAAGTGAGGAAAACAGGACCCCACAGAGGGCTGGGCCTGAGGGAGGAGGAAGGTCATGGAGAAGCGGCAAGGACCAAATCCAAAGTAAGAGTTACAGAAAGTTGATGAATTGAAGGGTGAAGTCAAGGATGGAAAAGTAGGAACGTGGACACTCAGAAAATGAAGACAGTCCTAAAGAATGAGGGACACAGAGCCTCAGACTGTCCAAGACGAGGAAAGGTGGCTGTGGAGATTCAAAAATGATGTGAGGAGCCCTGGACCCACAGTGCTACAGACAGCATTTAAAAAAAAAAAAAATTTTTTTTTTTTAAGATGTTGATAGACCTTTATTTTATTCATTTATTTCTATGTGGTGCTGAGAATCAAACCCAGTGCCTCACGCAAGCTAGGCAGGCGCTCTACCACTGAGCCCCAGCCCCAGCCCCAGAGATGGCATTTTAAGACCCAAAGAACCAACCAAGTGAAGACAGACTTAAATCCCAAGGTCTACAGAGACACAGTGGTCCCCAAGGACGTTGGGGACATTAGTGTAGAGATCTCACCGGGCTGCGGTCAGACCAGGCTGCATCCACAACACCCTCCACGGCTGAGTCCACGTCTGCCGAGTCCGTCAGGAGCAGCAGTGACTCTGTGCCCAATGCCAGGCCCAGCTCAGCCCCCTCACCAGCCAGCATCCGCCGAAGGGCACGTCCTTCCTGAGGGACCCCTGTAGGCTTCAGCTGGGGCAGGACACTCCAGGCCCCAGTCTTGTCCCACCCCACTTCCAACCCTGAAGATACCTCAATGGCTCCACAGAAGGCTACCTTCTGGACTCCAGGACAGGAAGCCAGAGCAGGCCCCAGGGACGCAGGGCCACTGATCACGTTGAGTATCCCTGGGAAAGGTCCTAGCTCCCCTGCCAGCTGGGCCAGGAGGAGGGGCGTTGGGGAAGCCAGGGGCACAAGGGCCACCACAGTGCAGCCTGAGGAAAGGGGAACTCAAAGACACTGGCATCTAGCCCTCAGCCCTCCTCTCTCAATCCCAGGAGTCCAGGCCCCAGCCCTCCTTCCTGAGATCCAGGGGTCCAGACCCCCAATCTCCTCTCTCAGATCTAAGAGCTGAGACCCCAGCCCATCATTTACCCACAGCCAGGGCAGGGCAAATCCTCCACATCATCTCAAGGAAAGAGAACCTGGATGGCAAGATGAGGCCAACAACGCCTGCAAGGAAAAAAAATAATAAGGGGACACTTATTATATGGTCTGGCACACTGTGTCATGCAGGAGAAGGGGACTGGCGCAGGGATCCGGGTTCTCACCCACGGGCTCCCAGCCTGCCAGTGCCTCCTCCTGGGTGTACGCCTGAACTGCATGGAACTGCAGCAGCTGCTGGGCCAACGCTACATCCCCATCTCGAACCTCGCGAATGGCCCGCCCAGTCGCCAGGGACTCCAGGGTCCACAGCAGCCGTTGGTGCTTCTGCATCATCTTAGCCAGCCTATGGAGAAAGTAAGGGGAGGGTCCTTCCCCAGACAACATGGACTACCATCCCCATGAGTCTCTGGGGCATCCTCACAATTTACCAGAGGCAGAGGGCACCAAAGATTTGTGAGAAATGCAGTTGGGGACATTCTCAAACCCTGAGAGTGCTGTGGAAGGGTCTTGGCCACCAGTGACCCCCCAAAACATATTGGGAACTTGACAGTTTTTAATCTCAACTCTATTTTGGGAAATGGAATATTTGTCCCTAGTTGCCCCCAAAGCATGCTGGAAAATGGGGTTTGGAGTTACACCAACCCCAATGAACTGCTAAGAAATGGGGGCCTGATGAACCCCAAGTGTTTCCTGTGAAATAGAGGCTTTCTGGCTACCAGTGAATGGTGGGAAAAAGATACTGTGGTCACTAAAGACCCAAATGCATGCTGGGAATATGAGACTTAGCTGCCAGTCAATTCAGTGGGAGACTGGGAAATGGAGTCGCCATTTTGTCTCCAGTGGATGCCGGGGGATGCAGTTTCTCCCCACCTCCAGGGCCACACCTCAAGTGCATCACCTGGTCAGGTGCTGGGCACGTCCGGAACCAGGGAGTTTGCTCCAGCTCAGGAAGGAGTTCCTAGCTGCTTCCACTGCTGCAGCCACATCCTCTGTCTGGGCCTGGAGGCAAGTGGCCAAATTCTCTCCTGGGGAGAAAAGTGGGGGAACCAAGATAGGAGGAGAGATGTGGGGAGCCCGTGTGAGAACTGGCAGGAGTTAAGGTTCCTGGAGCCTGTGAAGGTTTAGGGCAGTACAGCTAGTCCCCAGCCGTCTGGGCCTGTTCTGTCACTGGTCTTTGTTCTGATCACCTCCCATAGGCAAGGAAAGGATTTTAGTAGACAGCAACTTCAAAGAGTCTTTGTAGGGACTTGGAACCACCATTAGGAGGATTACCCTCAGGAAGAACTAGACACCTCCCTGCTCCTTCCCTGCCCTCCAGACAAAGTTCTCCTTCCTCCAATGACCAGGGGACACCTCTTACCTGTGTTGGGATCCTGGCATGGCACAGAATCCCTGTGCACAGGTTTTAACCACTTCCCATTTACATAGTGGCCCAAGCATCGATCCTGAGTGTCCAGCCAGGCCTGGGGGAAGAGAGTTTGGAAAAGGGCCTGTGAGGCTGCTGGGGCAGCTCAATCCCTACCCAGAGTCCTCAGGGAGGAGACACTTGTACCCCTGATCCCAACCATGCATCTGTTTCTTCTTGGGTTTTTTTTTTTTGGGTGCTGGGGACTGAACCCAGGGTCCCCTGCTCTTCTACTGAGCTACACTCCCAGCCACACTCCACCCCTGTAATCTTTTTTTTGTTTGCTTGTTTCCATGCTTAACTTAGTGCTGTTTTCCAAGCAAGTGCACCATTTTATATTCCCACCCGTGACACAGGACGGATGTCCTATGAAATTTATTGACATGGAGAATTTGAACAAAAAATAAAAATTCTCTCTTCTCCATGAAGAAATGACCTCAGGTTAACTTTGTTTCCCTAAAAACCTGACATAATTCAGCTGTGTTGCTAGGAAACATTGACTCCAGATTGGCCCACCACACCTGATCTAGGAAGACTAGAAATGTACCAAAAATATCTAGCAGGAAGCCAGAGCTCTGGGGCTTCTTGGAGTGATCTTGCAACCGGGCATATTCCTGCCCAGCACTCTAGAAGCCATGCTCACGAAACTATATCAATATTTCTCTTGGGATGTGGGATTTCTAAGCCAGGGGGCTCCTGCAGCCATCCATGTGATCTTGTTCCTTCCCATCTCAGCTGTTCTCACCCAGAGGAGCAGTGAGGATTCCCACTGAAGACAGGCCTGACACTGACCTGCCATGGGCAGCCTATGTGGTTATGAAGCATCTACCTGAGTACCAGGTGTGACACATATGTGTTGCCCAGGGATAGCCTGTGGGGGAGCTCCTGGAGTTTGAATGCTTGCTCTGGTACTTCCTGATGTGTAACCTTAGCCAGGGGGTTATAACAATACTCTGCCTCTGCTGAGCCCTCTGGAGGAGGGTGGATCGACATCCCTTCCTCACAGGGCTGTGGTGAAGATTAAAGGAATCATGCAGGATTCATGTCCAGCAACACTACTTTCACTGAATCTCACCCTCTACACATTCCACGATGCTGATCCCACATACATTTCCTTTCTCCTACAAACTCTGTTTTTTAGCATCCTCTTAGCACATTACCCTGCACCCAGAGTTCCAAACACTTGCCCACAGGGAAAAGAGGTATTTTTGAAAGCCAGGGATATGTGAGCATGAACTAGGCATTAGATATTAAAGAATGTTTATAATGCTGTGAACTAGAACAATGACATGACAGTTAAACAACAAAACCAGTCCTTATCTGTTAGAAACAAGGATTCAAAAATGTATGGTACCCAGATGGGGTGGTGCACGCCTGTTATCCCAGCAGCTCGGGAGGCTAGGGCAGGAGGATCGTAAGTTCAAAGCCAGCCCCAGCAATGTGGAGGTGCTAAGCAACTCAGTGAGATCCCGTTTCTAAATAAAATAAATAAAATACAAAAAGAGGTTGGGGATGTGCTCAGTGGTCAAGTGCCCTGGGTTCAACCCCTGGTACCAAAAAAGAAGAAAGAAAGAAAGGAAAGAAAGGAAGAAAGAAAGAAAGGAAAGAAAGGAAGAAAGAAAGAAAGAAAAGAAAGAAAGAAAGAAAGAAAGAAAGAAAGAAAGAAAGAAAGAAAGAAAGAAAGGGAAAAAAGGAAAGGAAAGAAAAAGGTATGGGAAAATAACATGACATCTGGGATTTGTTTACTCTAAAAAAAAAAAAAAGAAAATAAAGAGATAAAGGGAATCAACATTGGATGAAGTGTGGGTGACTGCTGAAGTGGAGTGAGGGGTCAGTGGAGTTCATAAGTACCAATTACTCTGTGGAAAATGGAAAATTTCCCCCCAAAAGAAAAAAAGTCCAGAAGAATATCCACAAGGTCCTGACAGGTCAAGTACACAGAAGAGGGCCTGCTGCAGACTAACAGCTTGCAACCTGTTTAATTTATGACAATGGCAATTGGTTCCAGATGACTTTTGTCAGGCAACTGGACCCAAAGGTTGCAAATTTTGGAATTTTATTTTGAAGACAAGCTGGAATCCCGGATGTTTACATGGAATTAATTGTCCAGTAAGGGACATTTTCAAAAAAAACAAAGCTCAGGCCAAAGAAAAAACATTTGTTGAGTCTGGCCCACAGCAAAGGTTGGAAAACTTTGTTGCTGGGAGAGAAACATGAGTTCAGAATCCAAGGGTTCAAGTTCAGATCTTCACTTCTTTTAAGCAAAATTTGTTCTTTTCAACTCTCCGTGTGCTGTTACAAAAATTATGACAAGAATCTCTCAGCTGTTCTGGGGATTAAATGAGATCACGTTTTGCATAGAGGCTAGCACTTCAGAAAGCATCCAATAAATATCAGCCATTATCTCATTTTTGCTGTTTCAGGACATTCTATTTCTAACCAGCCTCCAAGTGTGGGGATTCTCTGTACTTTGTCCCAGATCTTGTTGAGTCTACATAGTGACACTTCTAGTCACTCCTACAGTTCAATTATCTTTCTATTCTGAAGTACCGGCCCAAGTAGCAGTGGACTCCCGCACACTGCTTTGGAGGACTCCAGAGCTCTCACATGGCCTTTCCTCCAGTTCCGCTCCTCCTGGATTCACCACGCAGGGACAGTCACACAGACATAGGGTTAGATGCCAAGACCAGTCCCTAATCTCTCAATCCTCCAAACCGTGTACCCCCAGGACCTGTCTCACCCATTCTCTCCCAGATTCAGAGCTGGCGCCAGACTCCTGCCCTCCTCCTTAAAGTCCGGCCTCCTCATGCCGTGGAGGACCCTGCAGGATCACGAGGACCCCATGAAGGAATTCTGCGGGACCCTCGGGATTACAGAAAATTCCAGGCGCTCTACTTATCCACGGGGAGCCCAAGAGGATCCCTGAGGGATCACGAGAGTCCTGGGAAGGTCTGAGGAAACCCAGGGGCTCACTGGCGCCTCAAGAGGAACTTAAGGGGCCCTGAAGAATTATGGGAACTCCTGGGGCATTTTGAGAGCCAGAGAGATCATGAGAGCCCCACGGAAGTCTGGGGCTGCAGGCAATTACAGGAAGTTCTGATTGTATCCTGAGGTCCCGAGTTCCCCCGAGCCCCATAAGCATTAAGGGGCCCCTGAGGAAGCACGGAGGCGCCCCGCAGGTCCTGAAGGTCTCCAGGTGATCAAGCGAGCCTCACGGGGAGAATAAGGAAGGGCCCTGAGCAATCACCACAAGGCATTCAGGACGGTGGAGCACGAGAAACCCTAGGGACTCTACAGGGACAAAACAGCAGCCGGGTCCTAGCCAGTGGCGGGAATCCCGGGAGCCCTGAGGGGCGGAGCTGCGTGGCGGCCGCGGTGGATCACGGGAGTCCGCGCGGAAGAAGCGGCCGCGAGGCCTGTGGAAGGCAGTGGGCAGCGACGGCCAGAGGCCCTCACCAGTGCGCATGCGTAGCTCTCGGGCACCGGTCCGTATTCCAGCGTGGTGAAGATCTCGCGCGCGCGGAAATCTGCGCGCGTCGCAGCCATCTCCTGCCCGCACGGTTTTCCGCGAAGAACTGCGGGGCGCCCGGGCCAAAGGAAGGAATCTGGAGGTCCGAAGGGCGGCACCGACCGCTCCAAGACCAACAGGGCGGGACGAAGGAGAAGGGGCAGGGCTACTAGAAGGGGCGTGTCCCCGCCCCCTGCCTCCCTCCTTGGGGCCGGGTGACCCCGCCTACAGGCCGGCTCTGGGAAATGTAGTTTGGAACATGTGAGCTCACGCCAGGAGGCTGTGGAGACCGGAATTGTGGGTACCCTGCTAACACAAGGGCTCCGCGTTTAGAAGGTTGGCTCGCAGTGATGTGTCTTCCCGCCCCTCTTTTGCATTGGAGATAGGAAGTGCAGCTTTTAGTTCGAAATACATTGCTAGGGATTCAGATCTAGTGTGTGGCAAGCTTTAAAGGCGCTGTAATCTGGTCAACAGAGGTTAAGATGGAAGGGTGGCATTTGGACATCCACCTGAGGACTTATTTTTGATTGGTTGTGGGGAGAGGCGTGGCTGCAGACTTGGAAAATGATTTAAAGGTTGCCTGCTTGGTGAATGAGTGTTGGGGTAGTCGGAAGTGTGGCTTACTCTTGTTCCTTGGTTACAAAGGGACCGGAAGTGTGGCTTTCGTTTACACTCTTGGCCAGTAGGACCGAGAGTGCGTCCTGGAATATTGGTTCCCAAAGGATTTCACGACGGTGTCTGGTTTAGAATGAAATTGTAGCCTCAGGCCAGATTCTTAGGTTTTCGAATAAAAAGTCAGTAGAATAGTGAGTGGGTAGGCGACTGAGGGCCGGGAAGCAGGCCCCAGGTTTCGGATCCCGGGAAGATTTCCCCACGTCGAGGGTGCTGAGGGCACCTAGATCTTCTTCCTAGGGCCATGGCGGACTCCAAGCTGCTGGTGCCAGAGCTAAGCGAGGCAGAGACGATGGGTGATGAGACGGCGCGGTTCGAGGAGCTGCTGCTGCAGGTGCGGACTGACTGGATTCCTGGGTCCCTGTGTACTGGAGGATGTTGCGGTGCTCAGAAATGGCAGTACAGCTCCCAGGATGCACTAGGGCGGCAACAGGCCTATGGGAATTGTAGTTATTTGGCTTAAAGTTTGCTAGGTTCTGAGAAAAGATAGGAATGGGTTTGGGGCTGTTCTTTGGGTGCTTGAAGGAGGAAGAGGACCTGGAATGTCTAATTTTTTGTGCCATCTATAACTCTCATATATAAGAATTGCTTCAGGGCTGGGGATTTAGCTCATTTAGTAGAGTGCTTGCTTCACAAGCACAAGGCCCTGGGTTCAATCCCCAGCATCACCAAAAAAAAAAAAAAAAAAAAAAAGGAATTGCTGCAGGGCTGGGGATGTAAGCTCAGTGGTGGTAAAGTGTTTTGCCTAGCTTGTAAAAGGCCTTAAGTTCCATCCCCAGCACCAAAGAAAGAAAGAAAGAAAGAAAGAAAGAAAAAAAAAAAAAAAAAAAAAAACCCTGCTGTAAATATTTAAAGACTAAATGAGAGGTCCAAGTGCACAGACTCCAAGCCTGAAGACTGTTTTTCTCCACAGGCTTCCAAGGAACTCCAGCAAGCCCAGACCACCAGATCAGCATCTACGCAGATCCAACCTCAGGCTGGTGAGAAAAACAATCCCAGAGAGGGAGAGGAATAGTGTCTCATAGAGACACCGAGACCCAGAGAAAGCAAGTATAGATTCTGTGGCCAGGGGACACGGAGGAAGGAAGAAAGAATAGGTGGGGGTGTAGTTTGAGTGGACAAGTGCTTGCCTAGCATGTGTGAGGTCCGAGGTTCGATCCCTACATAAACCAAAGGGTGGGGGAGGGTAAAGAGCAAAAAGGAGCAAGACGTTAAGGTATAAAGGCTTGGTGTGTGTGTACTGACACCCAGGGAAATCACTAGGGCTAGTGATCCAGAGAGAGAGCTGATGGAGGTTGGAGAGCACAGTGGAAGAGAACAGAGACTCAGCAAGAGGATCAGGGGTCTTAGGAATGGAAAGGGGAAAAGATCCAGAAAGAAGAGGATAAAGAGCCCAAGTAGGAGGGGAAACAGACCCAGCAGAAGGTGGATGGAGACCGAGGCTGTGCAAAGACAGATGGTCAAGACAAACCCACTCCCACAGGTTTCTGCATAAAGACCAACTCTTCGGAAGGGAAGGTTTTCATCAACATCTGTCATTCTCCCTCCATTCCACCTCCGGCTGACGTGACTGAGGACGAGCTGCTTCAAATGCTGGAGGAGGACCAAGCTGGGTTTCGTATCCCCATGAGTCTTGGAGAGCCACATGCTGAATTGGATGCAAGTCAGTGCCCTCAGAGGACCTAGGAGTCTGGACTCTTAAATCCCTTCTTCCCTAGAACCCAAGAACCAGGGCCCAGGATCCTTCTCCCTCAGGTCCTGGAAATCTGCTCCCCCATTAGTCCTTTTCCCTGTGGCATATCCCTAGTCTCCTGAGGAGATCTGATTCTGCCCACCTGAACAAGCTGGCACTCCTGCCCTACTCAGGGAGGGCAAAGGTGGGCAGAGGGCTCATTCTCCTGGCCTTAGTCCTGGGCCTGTGGTTTCTCCTCTGCCCTTCTCCTTTATCTTCATCTCTGCCTTGTCCCTATTTCTGCTTCCATATCTTTCTCTTCTATTTACGTGTGTCTCCAGCAGCCTGGGACTAAGCTTTGGGCAGTGCCAGAGGAATGGGGACTTATCATATCCAGATCCCACCCTTGAGAAACTCCCAGTCATGGGTCCAGGCAGAGGCCTGGATGCGATTTCATTGTGGTGTGAATTGGGCTGCACTGGAGGGGACATAGCCCTGAGGGGCTCTTCACTGACCCAGAGGGAGGCTTCCAGGAGGAAGCGCCAGATTTAAGATTTGAAGGAACAGGATTTTAGAGGGGCTGAGGATACAGTGATTGTATTGGATTGGTCAGTAATCCAGAGTTATTGGAAGAAATTGAAAGGCTGAGGTTACTGGACAGAAATAAGCTTCTCCCTAGAGGTTGGAGGGATACACCACACAGGGCCTGCCATTCAGAACCAGGCAGAGGGCCTCAGACCTTGGCTTGAAGGCTGTAAGCAGGGGAAGGGCAGGTTCCACCCTGGGGACGTGAACTTTAGAACCAGAGATGAGAAACAAGAGCAGAGGACTCTGGTCTGAGTGTTGACTGCACTGTGTGTCTTGAACTGTCACTACCTGATGCCTTTGTCTTTGGTCCTGTGGCTGCTATCCCTTGGTTCATGTTTCTTTGCCTGTGCCTGGACTGTGGGGTTACTGTGGAGGGCTGGGGAATCTCACCCTCTTTCTCCCTGCAGAAGGCCAGGGCTGTACTGCTTACGACGTGGCTGTCAACAGTGACTTCTACTGGAGGATGCAGGTTGGGGTGGAACTGTGGGTAAGGCCTGGGGAGGGGCCTCTCCCTTCAACCCTCAGCCCTACCAAGACTTTTCTCTTCCTCAATGTAGAACAGTGATTTCTTGCGGGAGCTTGTGGTTACCATTGCCAGGGAGGGCCTGGAGGACAAATATGGCTTGCAGCTGAATCCAGGTGAGGGGCGTGGCCCAGGCTTTGGAAAGGAATGGATCAGAGATGCCACCCTTGGGAGAAATTAGCTTGGTTCTGAAGACTAGAGGTTCCAGGGAGTGGGTGGAGCATGCCCAGAGGCTTCAGATGGGGGTGGGGCCTGGGGCATCTGAGGTGGGCTTTATTGGGTTTGCCTGGGAGGGGTGGGTCTTCCTAGAGCAAAGCTTCTGGTGTGATCTGAACCCAGACCTCCAGGGAGGGGGCGGAGCCTCTTGGCACTGCTGTCCTCTGGGCAGGACCTCCTGAAAGCAAAGGGACCCCTGACCCAGTGATCTTTCACTCTGCGATCCACCCTCAGAATGGCGCATGTTGAAGAATCGAACTTTCATGGGGTCCATCTCGCAGCAGAACATCCGCTCCCAGCAGCGCCCTCGGATTCAGGAGCTGGGGAACCTGTGTGCGCCCAGCTCCCAGCCAGCTGAGGAAGGGTGGGCCTTCGCAGATATCCTAAAGACTCCCCTACACCTCTGAACCCCTCTTTTGGTCCTCCTGCCCCACACTGGGCTCTGCCCTGGGGCTTTTGCCTGGGGATCCTGAGGCCGCAGGGCCTGGTGGGCAGAAAGGGAGCAGCAGCCAGGCAGAGGGAACTGTGCTGACAGACCTGGCAGCTGTCCTCAGTTCTGGACCTGGCTCCTCCTCAGCCCTGAGAGACCTCACCTGAACCTTTGGCTGGAAGCGCCCGACCTCCTCTTGGGTGAAATTGACCTCCCCAAACTGGTGAGTGCAGGCTGGGCCAGGACAGAGCTGCTCTGGAATGGTGGGGTGATGTGCCAAACCCATATGCTGTGCCAGGAGGCCTGCCTTCTGGTCCCATCCTGAGGATGCCTGAGCGATTCCTTAATTACTATCTTTTGCCCTTTTTCTGGGCTATCAGGCTTTTGTGTGTGCACGTGCTTGGAATTGAACCCAGGGCTTCAGACATACTGTAGCCCTTTAAATGTAGTTTCCCAATATGTGAGGCTACTGTTTCACGGCCATGTTGTTATTGTCCTGTTGCTGGAGAGGGTGGGCTGATTACACCGCATCTGCAGGATGGAGCCCTGGGGCTGTCGTTGGAGATCGGGGAGAACCGCCTTGTGATGGGGGACCCCCAGCAGCTGTATCATCTGGATATTTACATACCCCTGCGGATCAACTCCGAGGAGAGCAAGGCAGCCTTTCACCGGAAGAGAAAGGTACCTGGGGGAGGGGTTGGGGCTGGGACATAGGGGTGCCTAGGCCCTTGTGTCTGAGGGAGGAGGGGCTGGGGCTGAACTTCCAGGTCCTGAATCCTCATTCTTTTTCCTCTTTCAGCAACTTATGGTGGCCATGCCCCTTCTGTCGGTGCCTTCCTGACCAGAATGTCTCCTTATGCTTCCAAATGTAGCGAAGAGGTTGATGACTTCTCTAGCTTGAAATAAAAGATTTTTGCCTTTGTTCTGTCTCTGGCTAGGAATCTGTGGGGTAGAGAATGGGAGAGTGACTTGGGAGGCTGAGGCAGGAAGATTGAGAGTTCAACGCCATTCTCAGCAACTTAGCCAGGCACTTAGCAACCCAGCATGACCCTGGCTCTAATAAAATATTAAAAAGGGGTTGGGGATGCGACTTAGTGGTTAAGCACCCCTGGGTTCAATCCCCAATACCCCCTTCCCCCCCCAAAAAAAAAAGACTAGGAGGGAAGAAGGACATTGGATTGTGGTCCCAGAGTCCTCACCCCAGTTCAGGCCTCATCCTGTTCCCATGAACCCTTTCCTAGCCTCCTCTCCTTTGTCTTTCCCTTTATTTGTCCTGTTTCTTTCTGGTTCACAGCCCTCTGTCTCCCCGAAGCCCTCAGGAGAAGGTCCAGGCCCCTCAACTTAGCAATTGAGGCTCTGTGTGACCTGGCCCACTTCCTCCCTCCAAATGATCTTTTCTTGTTGGGAACTGGTCACACCCATAGTGACCACACCATTTATTCCCACTTTCTCTTGGCTTCTGTGTCATTTCCACCTAGCATTCTCCACTACACCTACCAGTTTTGAATCCTTCTCAGCTCTTGCGCTGTGGTTGCCCCCTCAAGGGGGCACTTCCTGACCCCTTTGGATCCACACTCTCTCTAGCCCCTCCTGCCCCTCAACTGAGGGCTTTCCATTCCTGGAATGCTGCTCCATTTCACAATCACACCAAACTCTGGGGCCTCAAGCCACCAGGTTGTTGTCTGCTTCCTGACTTTGCAAATGCTGTTGGGGACGTGCTCCCCACTCTACCCTTTCACAAACATCCATTGTCCCAGACCCCCTTTTCTTGATGCTGGAAATTGAACCCAGGGCCACTGCAACACTAAGCACACCCAGCTCCACTGAACTACACCCTCGCCGCCCACATCCTTTTTCTGAAACATTGCCTGAAGTTTTTTCACATCTTATACTTCGATCTTCCCTGGCTGAGATGAATTCTGGGTGGGACAATGCCTGCCTGGTACCGTAGTAGGAACTCAGTATTTGTTAATGAATTACTACCAACACCCTCCCTTCATAGTTAGCACTAGGAGGATAAATAAGTGGAGGAACCTCACTGGTAAATGTTGGAAGAACAGAGGAGGCCAGGGTGATGGGAACCGAGTGAACTGGGTCTGGAGGGAGTAAATTGGTGAAGCTCTCTAATAGGTTTGTCTGGCCTCAGACGGAATGAGCGAATGTGGCTGCTGTGTCCACCAGAGGGCGCAGCGCACCCTCATGAGTGTGGCTCCCAGAACTACATCTCCCAAGTGCTCTTCCCAAGCAGAAATGGAGGAGGGATGAAACGCATTGTGCGGTCCAGCAACCTCTGGGACTTGTAGTTCGGATGCGGACCCTCCCTCAGCAGCCAACGAACTCATTCCCACGTCTAGAAAAAGCGTGGAGCTAGGTCCTTTCCTCTTTCCTTGGTCTCCATGGCGATGATTCCGGTGAGGGCCAAGATTTGGCAGCGGCCGGGCCCCCTTCCCACTCCCTCCTCTGCACCATCTGCTCCTCCCTCACACCTGGCCGCGAGCCGCGGCCGCCGCCTCCGCACCCAACCCGGACTCTGCCGCCACAGGGTGGCGCGTGTGAATGCGTTCGCCCTTCTCCTCGGACCCACTGTCTGTCTTCTCCCGGGGATCTGGGAGTTTGTCATGCTCAGACAAAACTGTGAGACCCAGAGACCGAGCCAGTCCATCCTGAAGGCCAGAGGACGCGGTGTTCGGTGGTTTCCCGGTTTCTCGGCGCCGCCCGCCGCGCCGTCTGCTCCTCTCACCCCTTCGCTGGCCGCATCATGAAAATTTAATCTCAAATGCATTTGCGGTCCGATGCGGGGAGGCGGTGGGGAAAGGAGCACCCAGCTGGAGCCTGGATCTGGAGGTGGACAGCCCAGGAGAAGGGCTGGTCTGGAGAACCTGTCAGGGACAGAGCTGAAATCCAGGAATGGAGGCAGAACTCAGAGGGCGGGGACAATCCCCGGCCAAAGCAGACCCCAGGGGAGGGGACAGGCTCAGGGGACGGGGACAGATCCCTGAAGGCAAGGACAGAACTCAGAGGGCGGGTATATTTAGGGGGCGGGGACCCAGAGGTGGAGCCCGAACTCAACCAGTGAGGACACTACTCGACGAGCGGAATAGACCCAGGGAGCTCAGAGCGCGGACATCCCAGGGGAATGGGGAGAGAACTCCGAGTAGGGAGAGAACCACGGGGGTCGCATCCAGCTTTGGAGGGGTGGATATAACAGTAGGGAATGAAATTCAGAGGGAGGAAAGAAATTCAGGGAGAGAAGGAACTGGGAGAAGGACGAATCCAGCGGCGAAGTAGAACTGACGGGGTGTGGGATTCAAGAGGGAAAGAATGGAACCCAAGGATGAAGAAACTGGGTGGGGTAATAGACTGGAGGGGACAATGGGTGGATAGAAGAAGGGGCGGGAACTGAGGGGGAAAGAATTCCCTAAAGGAGAGGAAAAAGAAGTCTGAGTGAGAACTCTGGTCATGGGAATGGTGCGGGATAGGAATGGAACTGAGTGGGGGCCAGAGTTCCGGACGAGGTGGAAGTGGACTACAAAAGCAGTAGGGATGGGACCTGGAGGATGGAACTGTCGGGGATGAAATCTCAGGAGGAAATTAGGGGGTACTGAAGTGGGGAACCAAATCTAGGATGAGGAAGAGAATTCAGAAGCGGAGAGAAAATCCGGGTGGGAGGACCTAGGGAGGTTGGAGCTATCTTGGGTCGATGTAATTCCGAGTGAGTTCAGAAACTGGAGGCGTAGTCTTGGGGTGGACCGGCGGAGACGGAGGATGGGAGGGCTGGGAAAGGGGCGTGTCTAACGTATAAGGGGCGGGATTTAGCGTGTTCTGAGGCGGGGCCTCTCCGCGCCCCGCCCCGCCCCGCCCCGCCCCGCCCCCGGTGCTGAGTCCTGTGACAGCCCCCAGGCAGCCCGCACTCGCAGCCTCCTTCCCCCCGAGCGGAGCTGCGGGGCCGGCCGGGCCGGGGCGGACCCCGGGAACCCGGACGCGGCCGCCCGGGCCCGCGGGCGGGGGGGATCGGCGGGGGGACGGGCGTCAGGGGCAGCCACCATGGAGTTCCGCCAGGAAGAGTTTCGGAAGCTAGCGGGTCGCGCCCTCGGGAAGCTGCACCGGTGAGCCTGGTGGAGGTCTTGGGAGGGGAAGAGTGTGAGGGTCCAAGGAAAATGCTCATTCCCACCTGGGAGCAGGACAGAAGGACAAGGCAATACCCTAGTATGGTGTGTGTGTGTGAGGTCCACCCATCTGTCCATTTTTCTCGCTCAGTCTCCAAAGGCGCTGTTCTCCCCGTCCAGTCTGTCCATTACCTCATTCATTTTTGTCTGCACCTCACGGGCACAAAGGACTCTACTCTTTCTCTGGGACTGTACATTTCCCTTGCTCAGGGTCTCTGTCCCATTCTCTGATCCCTGTACCACTCCCTCTTCACGTTTATCTGCGGGTTCCTGTCCCCTCTTTTTCTCTGGATCTCTGTCCCAGTGCTCACTCCTGCTCCTCTCTGACCACTGCTATCAATAGATCTCTGTTAACTTCTGACTCTGGTCTTTTCTCTTCACTGAGTCTATGGTACCCCTTCTTTGGGGATTCTGTCTCCCTCTTTATCTGGGATCTCTGCCCCTGTCTCTCTGAGTTGTGTTTCCCCACCCTGGGTCTCCCCATCCTTCTGTCTTTCTCACTTTCTGTCCCTCAGGGAGTTTAATCTGAAGCTAAAGCGGATTGGGGCCCACAGGTCCTTGTCCTTGAGGGGGGTTAAGCTGGGGGAAGAAGCCAGGGTATCCTGGGTCTCTGGGGGAGTGTTGCAGGCCAAAAAATTAGGCTCCTGGGGTAGGACAGACTTTCCAAGAGATACAGGCTAGAGCTGAGAGGGACTTCCTTCTATCTGGAGTGATGACTCCAGTGACCTGGGTGTCCCTCAGGATAGTGTGGACACTTCCCCTGCAGTCTCTTACCCCCAACCTCAGCTTTGGCTCTAAGTCAGAGAAATAACTCAGCTGCGGAAAAGCCTAAAAATACCTGGCCACAGGGCGGGAAGGAGACAGCCTCCTTAACACTGTGCCCCTGCCCCCATGGCCTCAGACCCTGTCCCCTTGACCCACAGCCCTGAGGCCACCTTTAGTTGACCCTCAGTTCATCTCACTAGGCCATTCAAGTCCTTTTCTAAGTCTAACATTAGTCCTGCTTGCTGCAGGATCACCTCCTAGCTCCAACCAAAGTTACCCCACCTTTCAGTAACATGAGAGACAGGAATAAGGCAGGACAGAGGGAGGAGGCACAGGGATGGCGCAGTTCGGGGGGTAGAGGGGGGGCTGAGAGCACTTCACTCCTTTTTTTTTTTCCCAGTTTTTCATCCCCTCCCCACCCTTTTTCTCGCCTCCTTTCACGAGTTTCTCAAAATACATCAGTGCGAAGTCAGGAGAGGGAGAGAGATGTGCTGACGGAGGGGGCTGGGGGGGTGGCAGCAGGAGGGATGTGCTCCTTAGGCCCCCTCCCTTAGTCTGGGCTTCTCAGTTTCTCAACCGTGTCTGGGTTTCTCTCAGTCTATTTCTGCCTCACCCTCACCTCGCTGAGCTGCCTCCTGGGTCCCAGAGACCCCAGAGTTCAGAACTCGGGCCAGGACAATGAGCAGGGAGTTTGTGCAAAGAAGAGCATTTGCATCCAAAGCCCAGGGTTCCTTCTGATGGCTAGAGAAGGGGGAGAATGCCTGTATTGGACCTACCACAACATCCCATGTCATCCTCTAGATAAGGCTGGGGAAACAGGTTCAGTTTGGGAGTGGGGGTGTCAGTGACTGAGTACAAGACCCATCATCTGAACCCAGATGAGCCTAGTCTCCATCCCCAACCTGGTATATAAGCTGCAGATTTTCCTCGAGATGAGTGACGCTAGAGTGGGTGAAGGACTCTTGGGCCAGGAAACAGACAGTACCCAGGGAGACATGGGACAAGGACATGGGAGGAAGGGGAAAGCAGGGAGATGGAAGTCATAATACCTCCTTTGAGCAAAACTGAGGACCAAGAAAGACCAGGCCCCAGTGCTATTTTTTTTTTTTTTTTTTTATACTTGGGATTGAACCCAAAGGTGCCTAAGCACAAAGCCACATCCCATCCCCCCATTACTATTGCTATTCTTCTGCATGACCTTGATTCTGCTTTCTGAACCTCACTTTCCTTAGTTGTGCAAGGGGGAAGATAAAAACAAAAGGCCATAAGGAGAAAGAGAGTGGGCATTCCTGAGAGAGGGCAATTGAGACCTCCTCTCCATTTTGGTCAACTACTTCTTAAAAGTGGCTTCTCCTCATCACTGAGTCCCCAGGTCTGAGGTCTGGGCATCTCTCCAAAGAGGGGAGGGGGATCTCCACCCAGGCTGTCCTCTCTCTGTTCTGTTGTCTGTATTGCTGGTCTACTAGAACGGTTACCATCACCTCAACATTTCCTCTGTCGGAACTTGCTAATCTTGCCCCCATTTTATTTTTATTTTTATTTTTATATTTTTTATTTTTTTGTGGTGCTGGGGATTGAACCCAGGGCCTTGTGCTTGTGAGGCAAACACTCTACCAACTGAGCTTTATCCCCAGCCCTTATTTTTATTTTTTAAAGATTTTTTTTTTAGTTATAGATGGACACAATATCTTTATTTGATTTATTTATTTATGTGGTGCTGAGGATTGAACCAGTGCCTCACACATGCTAGGCTAGCACTCTATTACTGAGCCACAACCCCAGTCCCTCACCCCCATTTTATAGATGTGGAATACTGAGACCACCATTTAAAAAGTCTTGGCTTGAGATCTGACATCTCACAATATAAACCATGATTATCACATTTCAGGGGCTGCAATCACATTTTGAACTTCAGGGTCAAATATCTGATATCAAGATGGGTCAAGACCTAATCTCATTGGGTGACAATTGGGCGACAGGGGGTACCTGAGGGAAATTCCTGCCATACTGTACTATTCACTCTGCGGGCTCCAGTTCCACCTGTCTCAGGCTCTCTCAACCCTCACCCTGGGTCTCAGTCCTCATTCCCCTGAGTTCTGTCCACTCCTCCCTCTTTCTAACCCCTCCATTTCTTAACATCCCTTCCCCACCTCCTTAAGTTCTAGGATGGGAGCGTGGCTGTGTTTTCTCATCTCTTCCACTTCCCTCCCCCCAGACCGTCTGGCTGTTCTTTCCTCCCCCGTCCCAGTCTCCCTCGCCTCCATCTGTTCTAGCCCCTTCCTGGGATCCAGCCCGATACCCTGGTTGCTTACCCGCTTCAGAGAGGGGCCACACCTCACACATCAGTTCCCAGCCTGCCTCACCTTTGTCTCTTAGTCTCTCCATCTTTCAACATCCGGGGTATCTATTCTCCTCCCTCTGCATCTATGTCCTCTGTCCTGGGTTTTGGGTCTTACCTCTCTTTGGGTCTCTGCCTCCCTCTCTGGATCTCCGTCCTGCTCCCTCTCTGTTTATCATCCCTCCTCTCTCTGGCTTCTGCCTCCTGTCTCTGGGCCTCTGTCCCACTCTCTTTGGGTTTCTGTGCCCTTTCTCTGGGTGTCTGTCCCCCACCCTCTCCCCTCTCTGCCCCTTCTGTATTTCCAGCCCTGGCTCTCTGGGTGCCTATGCGGCTCCCCTTTATCTGTTCCCCTCATCTCCAGTCTTTCCCCACCTGTCTCCAGGCATCTCTTTTTTTCCTGCAGTCTCTCTCTGGGTTTGAGGCGGCCCTCCAAGTGCCCTATCCATCATCACAGACTCAATCCTGGATCCAGAATGGGCGGGGGCGAGAATCACGCTGGGGAATGAGCCAATCTCTCTACCAGGGCCATCTGTCCCCTGCCAGGACACCACCCGCCACTCCCCCCTCCCTGCCCCCTAGGCTGACAGCCTGAACTCAAGCTTCCTCAGGGATGCTCAGGCTGGGCTGCTGGATTCCTGGGCTTGGCTGGCCCTCTCCCCACCTCCTTGTTCCTGGGAATGGGGTTCTGGTGGCTGTGGTGGAGTCAGCTGGATGTCAGCCCCACACCTGGGCCTGAAAGCAGGGAAGGGCATGTGTGTGTGGAGGCGGTGGTGTATAGCTGGGAAGCATCTGTTCTTTTGACACCTTTGCTGAGGTCTCTCCTTAGCACCTTTTGCTTCCTCAAATAGACTGAGATCTAGGATGGGGGCTGGGGAGAGTATTTGGGCCTTAGAGTGGGTGATGGGGACATAGTCTCTTGGATCTCAAAGAAGTCTTTGGTCTAGAAGTCCCGAGTTGAGAGAGATGAGAGAGTTGAGGGATAAGGAGGCTGAGAACCTTCACGCCTGAGCCTGAGGGCGGGGAGGATTGGGGACGCGTTTTCCTAGTTCAAGAGAGATAGAAATGGGACCAGATTCCTTGATCGTGGGGAGATAAGAGATCCAGGGACCTGGACTCCTAGCAAAGAAAGGGGTGAGGGCTTAGAATTCTGGGTCTCGAAAAGCAGGAGTTTTTGCATTGGACTCCCGTGTCACAGGGAGTTGGGGTCTGGGGGTACGGACTTCTGAGACTTTAACTCTTGTTGCACTGAAGACTTCTGGAGAAGCGGCAGGAAGGTGCGGAGACCCTGGAGCTGAGTGCTGACGGGCGCCCGGTGACAACGCAGACCCGGGACCCGCCAGTTGTAGACTGCACCTGTTTTGGCCTCCCTCGCCGCTACATTATCGCCATCATGAGCGGTCTGGGCTTTTGCATCAGCTTTGGCATCCGCTGCAACCTGGGCGTGGCCATCGTCTCCATGGTCAACAACAGCACAACCCACCGCGGGGGCCACGTGGTGGTGCAGGTAGCTCAGGGCAGGAGTCCTGGCGCAGCAGTCGGGTGCTAATCTTGCCCACGCCCCTGATGACGTCATGTTCGCCTACAAGCGGTCCAGACCACGCCCCTCACAACCACAGCCTTAGTGCCGGGGTCCAGCTGTATCACTCCTTAGCTCTAACTCCCCCCACAGGGCTCTCCACTTCCTAAGCCCCACCCAGATCGAAATGAAGCCCCGCCCCCTTTTCTGGTCTCTGATTCCAAAAAGTAGACTCCGTTCCAGCATTAGGTCCCCTATGTGTTACCTCTTTTCCATTTCGTACCTACCAGCAATTTTGTTCACGCCTGTGCCCCAAGCTCATGTTCCTGGCTCACATTTATTCAATTCTAGTCCTATCTCAAGTTCCTCCCTAAACTTGATCCTGTATTATCTGAAGTCCCGCGGCCGCCTTAGTTATGCCCGATGTACTCTGGTTGTCTTAAAACCCGGCCCCATCTCAGATTTTCCGATATTTTAAGTTCAGTACTGTAGAGACCATGCCCCTGCCTTGCGGGGAAAAATCCTGGTTTGGACTGTGGACTACCAGAGGCCCTCCTTTTGCTCCTTTCCAATCAGGACCACCCCTAATTTAGCAGTTCCTTGTCCCTGCCCAGACCTTATCCAGGTCATCCCACAAACAGGTTATAAAATGGATAGAAGTAGAGACAACCCCATGCTATGGGCCCTGGGACATTCAGAGAGGGGTATTGAAGTAGGAAAGCAGGCAGAAGGAAGCTACTAGGCAGCAATGTGTCCTGTTGTTAAGGCGGTAGTACTCCTCCTAGCAACTTGAAGAGCGGTTTGTCAACTGACAGAAGATGGCCTGATATCTGATTGGCAGGTGTTTGGGCGGTGGGAGGGTATCCTTGCTGCTGATTGGCCAAGGGGCTAATTCTCTGGCCGCTGATTGGTGGAGGGCAGGGCCTGGGGCTGGGTGGCTGGTTTGATGTGCCTTTTGGCCCACAGAAAGCCCAGTTCAGCTGGGATCCAGAGACTGTCGGCCTCATACACGGCTCCTTTTTCTGGGGCTACATTGTCACTCAGATTCCTGGAGGATTTATCTGCCAAAAATTCGCAGCCAACAGGTATGGTGGTGGGGCCTCAAGGTGGATAGACCTACAGTTGAGTGGAGTGAGTGTATCTTGAACTTGGGGATCTGCCTCCAGGGA
Source organism: Sciurus vulgaris (assembly GCF_902686455.1). NCBI lineage: Eukaryota > Metazoa > Chordata > Mammalia > Rodentia > Sciuridae > Sciurus > Sciurus vulgaris. Next base: position 61,095,086 of record NC_136478.1, on the reverse strand, counting down.
AATGGGAAGAGCCTGAGTTTGGGGCGGGGCTTGTGATTGTGGAAGGTGGGAATCACGGATTTGGTGGGACTAGGAATTCTGGGGAACATAGGGCCTAGCCTGGTGTGGGCGGGGAGGGCATCCTAGGAATCTTTTTCTCCCACCCTTCCCATCAGGGTTTTCGGTTTTGCCATTGTGGCTACCTCCACTCTAAACATGCTGATCCCTTCAGCTGCCCGAGTCCACTATGGCTGTGTCATCTTCGTGAGGATCCTGCAGGGGTTGGTAGAGGTAAAGCCCAGCCTCATATGATCCCGCCCCCATCTGATCCCGCCTCTTCTCATTGACTTTTTTTTTTTTTTTTTTTTTTCGTATTTAGGGGGTCACATACCCCGCCTGCCACGGGATCTGGAGCAAATGGGCCCCACCCTTAGAACGGAGTCGCCTGGCGACGACAGCCTTTTGCGGTAAGAGAAAGGAGCTGAGGACCCAATTCCTGCATCTGAGGGAGGAAGGGTGTGGTCTTTACTTCAGTGTCCTAGAAAGGCGAGGTCTGAGGGTCCATATTCCTGAGATCTGGGAGGATGGACTTGTTCTCTATCCAGAATCCTCTTCCTTAGGTTCCTATGCTGGGGCAGTGGTCGCGATGCCCCTCGCTGGGGTCCTGGTGCAGTATTCGGGATGGAGCTCTGTTTTCTACGTCTACGGTGAGGGACCCCGATGCCTGGTTCCAGGAGGCTCTGGGGCGGAGTGGGGCCCGTCGTCACCCCGTTCCCATGCCCTCCTGACCCCCCTCAGGCAGCTTCGGGATCTTCTGGTATCTGTTCTGGTTGCTTGTCTCCTATGAGTCCCCTGCACTGCATCCCAGCATCTCCGAGGAGGAGCGCAAATACATCGAGGACGCCATCGGCGAGAGCGCCAAACTCATGAACCCCGTTACGGTCTGGGCAAAAGCTGGGGTGGGGCGGGGAGGGATGTCTGGGTTTGAACATGCACAGGCTGTAGATCCTGCCGGGTTCCTGTAGACTCTGAGGAGACAGGACCCGACCACAAAAACAGCGGGGCTAGAATCTAGGAGCCGGTTATGCCCGGTGGAGGGCGGGATTAGCAGGCGCATGGGGCGGGGTTAGGTCGCGAGGAGGGTGGGATTAGAACTACCAATGAGGCGTGGTTCAAAGCAACCGGAGGCGGATTAGAATGTGGGGTTTTTGCTAGTCCTTGGGGTGGATGAAGTTAGATTTAGGGGGTGTGGGGAACAGAGACTCCTGGGCTCAATATATGAGTCGTCGTGGGCTGACACCTGAGAAACTGAGAGGCCACTGAAGAGCCAGGATCCACCACTTCATCCCTGAAATGTCGCAGCGATTCCAACCTCTTAGGTCCCCATGGGGAAACAGCTTGGCCAGTGCCCTTAGATTCCCTAGAGACTTCAGTAAGGTCGGGATTCATGGATCTTTGGGAGACTACAGTGGGGTCACTGAAGGGACATGTGGAAGCACCTATCTCTGGTGTCCATCTTAGCGGCCTCTCCCATCCCCGCCCTCCCCAGAAATTTAACACACCCTGGAGGCGATTCTTTACGTCTATGCCAGTCTATGCCATCATCGTGGCCAACTTCTGCCGCAGCTGGACATTCTACCTGCTCCTCATCTCCCAACCCGCGTACTTTGAAGAAGTATTTGGCTTTGAGATCAGCAAGGTAGGCCCTGGAGGAGGGAGCGCGGCGCGGGTGAGAGAGGGATCCCCAGGCAGGGAGAAGCCGGTGGAGCGTCTACAGGCAGAGACAGCAAATCAGCAATCTCTGACGGCACCTCACCCCCCCACACACACCTGCTCCTGCAGGTGGGCCTGGTGTCAGCGCTGCCTCATCTGGTCATGACAATTATCGTGCCCATCGGGGGTCAGATTGCGGACTTCCTGCGGAGCCGTCGCATTATGTCCACCACCAACGTGCGCAAGTTAATGAACTGCGGGGGTGAGTGGCCTAGGGACCTCCTCCTTGGAGCAGAGAGAGGTGGGGCGAATCCAATGGGTGGGCCCTGGGATGGGCGTGGCCTAAAGGCGTGGTTAATAGGACAGGGCGAGGATTGAAGGCAGGCCTGCGTGGAACAGATTCTCATGCATCAGTCTCAGAGGCCACGCGTGGAAGGGCAAGGCTAGTGTAGGAGACGAAGCTGGGCACGAAAGGGCAGGCCTTCAAGTGACTTGGCAGAGCAGGACACTAGGGTCTATGAGTGGGGGGTCCTGGCAAGGGCATGCTGCCTATTGAGTGGGGGCGGGGTGACAGAGGGAGAGCACGGAGGTGCACAAATGTGGTTCAGATCCTGCAGCTTCAGGATGTGGCCTAGTTAGGGGGCCATGACAAAGTCTGGTCTTGGGAAAACAGGGTACTGCTCCTGGGTCTAGAGGAATGGGAGAAAAGACCTGGGCCCAGTACAGCGGTGACCCATCCGGGACCAAGAGGAAGATTGGGATAGGAACAGGCCTGGAAAGGGGATCTGGGGCAGCCTGCGCCCCACCTTGGCGGGCACTCAGGAGACACGGCCCTCCTTAGGCTTTGGCATGGAAGCCACGCTGCTGTTGGTGGTCGGCTACTCCCACTCCAAAGGCGTGGCCATCTCCTTCCTGGTCCTTGCAGTGGGCTTCAGCGGCTTCGCCATCTCTGGTGAGAACGGCAGATGCGCAGCTTGTGGAATGTTGGTCAGTTGTATAGGGAGCTTTCTGACTCAGAAATGGATCTTCCTGCCTTGCAAAAGGTGGACTAAAAAGTGGTGGTGGAGGGGGGTGTTCAGCTGCTCCAGAGGCTGAGGCGGGAGGATCACATGTTCAGTCAGCCTCAGCAACTTAATAAGGCCCTAAGCAACTTATCGAGACCCTATCCCAGAATAAAACCATGAAATGGGCTGGGTGTGTGGCTCAGTGATTAAGGGCCCCTGGGTTCAATCCCTGTTACCCACCCCATAAACAAGAGGGGAGTTGATGTGGGGATCTGGAACATCCTGGTGGGATCCCTGTAGTGCGATTTGGGTGTAAAGCTTCCTGGCTTCCTCCATGTCAGGGTTCAACGTGAACCACCTGGACATCGCTCCGCGCTATGCCAGCATCCTCATGGGCATTTCCAACGGCGTGGGCACATTGTCCGGCATGGTGTGTCCTATCATCGTGGGCGCCATGACTAAGCACAAGGTCGGTGTTCAGACCCTGCTTCCCTTGCCCTCCAAATGTATGTCTGGTTGCTTCTTGACCACGTTCTGTCCATTGCCCTTTCTGGTCTCTTTCCTCTCTCTGAACCTCAGCCTCCCTTTCTCTGATTATTCATGCCCCCCTGCCTTGTTCACTCTCCACCCCTGTTTATCTGTCCTCTTACTTGACCTCATCCTTTGTTGTCCCCCATACAGACTCGGGAGGAGTGGCAGTATGTGTTCCTAATTGCCTCCCTGGTGCACTATGGGGGTGTCATCTTCTATGGGGTCTTTGCCTCTGGAGAGAAGCAGCCATGGGCGGAGCCTGAGGAGATGAGCGAAGAGAAGTGTGGGTTCGTTGGCCATGACCAGCTGGCTGGCAGTGACGAAAGTGAAATGGAGGATGAAGCTGAGCCCCCTGGAGCACCCCCTGCTCCCCCTCCTTCCTATGGGGCAACACACAGCACGGTTCAGCCCCCCAGGCCCCCACCCCCTGTCCGGGACTACTGACCATGTGCCTCCCATCGAATGGCAGTTTCCAGGACCTCCACTTCATACATCTCTGGCCTGAGTGGCAGTGTCAAGGAACCCCACTCCTCTCTGTCTTGCCAGGCCTAAAAAGCACTTTCCCTTGTTCCCAATGCTGTCAAAACCTCCTCCCTTCCCAACTGCCTCTCAGGGGTAGTGGAGCTGCAGACTGGCAGTTTCAAGAATACCCACATGCCCCTTGAAGTTTCCCTTCTCCACTCCTTCTGCCTCAGTGGTTTCAGATCTCTCCTTTCAGGGCTTTATTTGAATGGACAGTTCAACCTCTTACTCTCTCTTGTGGTTTTGAGGCACCTCCTCCTTTCCTTTAACCCCAGAGACTCTCAGGTTAACCCCTGAGATTCCTCAGTCCGCCTCCCCAGAAAAGTTCAAGGTCCTCCTCTAGAATTTCCAAATCTCTCCTAACTCCTCTGCATTTTCTGGGTTGGTTTCCCAATTCCCCATCCCCGCCATTCCAGGGATTCATTCTCACCAGCGTTTCTGAGGGAAAAACGGCGGTTTCAACCACCCCCTTCACCCCTACCACCAGCAGATTCTGCTGAAGCACCAAATTCACCAACCTTCTCCCTAGCTTTGCACAACCTCCAGGGAAACAACCAAAATGGCAGTTTTAACAACTTGCCTCTCCACCCCTGTGCACTTTTTCTGATACAGTTTTCAGGTTTAAATAGTGGCTGCTCTAGTCTATTTATTCAATGGTTTGAAGCCACCACCACTGAATTTCCCCATGGTGGTTTCAAGATGCCCTTCACCCCCCCGATTCCTTGCACTTTATTCTCCTGGGTGGTATCGGACTACCCTGTTTCTCAGTGGCCATTTGTTGTGTCCCTCAGGGGCTAAATGATTAAAATCTGGGATCCTTCCCCTCTCAGACACCCCTCTTTCAGTTTAGAATTTGGGGAATATATGTAGGAGAAGTCACAGAATCCCAGGAAAGGGAATGGGGCTGGGGGAAAGGAGTTTTTCCTGGGGCAGGGTTGTGTCTTGGTGTCTGTCTCTGTGATCGTAAATCCTGCCCTGCCCCACTCCAATAAAATGCTTTGGTGTACAGACTCAGTTGTCCTGGGTTGTGGGGTCACAGGAATCCTGACCCCCCCTCCTCCCTCAGGCCCAGGGGCCCAGGTCCAGCCCTCCTCTTTCCTCAGGCCCAGGGGTCTGGGCCCCAGTGCCTTCCTCTCTCAGATCCAGACCAGCCTCTAACTTGCTCCCTTCCCCCTCAGTCACAGCCAACTCAGTACTCTGTCCCTGTGGCCCAAAACTCAGGTCGGAGGTCTCAAGCTGTGGGAACACCTGATTTATTCGGCCTCAGACTGTGTTCTCAGATTAGCGAAAGCGATTCTCTTTGTCGGACCCTCTACCGAGGAACTCCACTAAGCAGCCAAGCCTGCCAGGAGGACAGGACCTCTGGGTTCTCCCTCCGTCTAGCAATGCACAGGTCCCGCTGGACCCCGAAGGGGCTCACACGAAGTTGTTGGGGAGGGTGGCTGGGGACAGCGACTCCAGGCGCTGGGGCCGACCCCCGCGTGGCGGCGGGGGAAGCTTGGGTGGTAGTGGGGGTGTGGGAGGGGGCTGCTTGGTGGCGATGTGCGAAGGGACCCAGGCATCTGGCGCATAAAAGTAGAGGTCGTAGGGGTCCTTCGGGGCGTCCAAATGCAAAACTGAGGAAGCAAAGGGACGGGGTCATCCCCAGGACCTGTCGGTCTCCTGACCTCTGGCCTGTGAGGAGGCCCGAGAGATTCCGATTATCCATTTAAACTGGGTGTTCAAAGGATACGTTGAGGGCACCTGAATAAACGTGGAGGTGTGGTTCCGGGAAGGGGCGGGGCTTTATGGGGCGGGGCCCGCCGGGAGGGGGCGGGGAAATCAGAGCCGCAGCGTTGCTCCGGGAGGGGCAATTTCCAACTGAGTTAGAGGAGGACCTGGAAGTGTGCGTGTGAAACTTCAGATAATTAAGGGGCAGGACATGGCCTTGGAGCGGTCAGGGCTTTTACTGGTCTTGAATGGGGGTCCTGTATTTTGGGGCAGAGCGCCCTAAAGGGCCCAGAAGGTTAAGGAAATTCAGCGAATTCAGGCATTCAGGGAAAGCAGGCACTCACCGGGCTCATCCCCGCTGTCCGGGAGCCTGTGGTGTGCGAAGGGCCGGTGTTGGGCCGCCCGGCGGTAGAGACACCACAGCAGGAGGAAGATGCCGATCAGCAGCCCAGTCCCCGCAAAGAACAGGCACAGGGCCCCTCCCGTAGCGCCGCGCGGGCGCCCCACCAGAGTCACACCTGGAGCAGGAGAGGGGCAATCCAATCCAGCTTCTTCATCCTTCAGACCCAGGGCTCCAGGCCCAGCCTCCTCCCTCAGACCCAGGGCTCCAGGCCCAGCCTCCTCCCTCAGACCCAGGGCTCCAGGCCCAGCCTCCTCCCTCAGACCCAGGGCTCCAGGCCCAGCCTCCTCCCTCAGACCCAGGGCTCCAGGCCCAGCCCTCCTCCCTCAGACCCAGGGCTCCAGGCCCAGCCCCTCACCGGTCTCTTTCACTCGCTCCACCACGATGATAGTATTGACTCTGTCTCCTCTGCTGCGCCGCTGGGGGGGCCGGGGTGTTGCAGGGGCCTGCTTATTGGGGAGCTCTTGAGAAGCAGGGGGACCTGCAATCCGGGCTGAGGGAGGAGGAGTGTCTGACCCTTTAGTGCCAGAGTTCTGGGGGTCCTTGAGTTCAGTGGTCCCTGGAGAATCTGAGGTGGGCAATTTAGAGAGGTCGGACTGCGTGGCCGTATGGGTTTCTGGTGGGGGGTTCAGGTGCAGTTCATTTAAGGCAGTGACTTCATTCTTGAAGGTCATAAGCATTTCTGGGTCAAGACTAGTGGAGATTTCGGGCTCGGAGGTCACGGACACCTCTGTTGCATCTTGGTAGTGGGTGGGAGGGATTTCAGTAGGGCTGGTGTAGGTCACATGGGACTCTGGGTGGGGGGTTTCAGTAGGATCAGGACGGATTGTTCGGGGGAATTCAGACTTTGGGACCTCAGAGGTGTCAGGGTCATGGGTTTCTAGAGATTTGGAATCAAGGGTCTTTGCGGGGTCAGGATTTGGGGTCTTGGGGGTTTTGGCATGTGGGACATCAGTGGTGTTAAGTTGGGGAGTCTCTGGCAATTCTTGGTGTGTGGTCTGTATAGGGTCAGTGTTTGGGATCTCAGGAAATTCTGGATGTGAAGTTTCTGAGAGATTAGGTTTGGAGGTCTCAGGGGATCCTGGGTGTGGATTTCCAGTTGGGTCAGATTTGGGGGTCTCAGAAGTTTCTGTCACTTTGAAGGGGCTAGTTTTGGGGGTGTCTAGGAGATCTGATACTGAGGTCATGAGTAAGTCAGGCTTAGAGGTCTCAGGGGACATAGGCTGTGGGGTTCCTTGGAGGTGAAGGCTGAGAGTCTCAGTGAAGTTGAGGGGGGAGGTCTCAGGAGAAACTGCAAGAGTGGTCTCAGAGGGCGCAGGATAAACAGTCCCAGGGAATTCTGGGTTAGACCAATCTCTGGTAGAATTTTTAGAAGCACCAGGGGAGGTCTCAGAGGCATGGCCCATCCCCTGAAACTTGGAGGCCAGAGATGGAGAGGCTGAGGGAGCAGCCTTGGAACCCAGCTGGGTGAGGAAGAAGACGAGGAGGAAGAGGATAGGGCTGAAGAACTTCATAGCTCTGGGAGATGCCTGTAGCTGTTGGAGGAGCGGGGACGAAGAGGTTAAGGTCAAAGCCTCCTGAGCCCCTCCCAATCCCCAGAGGCCACTCCTACTGACTCCCAAGTGGACTAGGTGGGTTTAGGGCCCTGTTTGGGCACCAGGGAAAGGAGCAGAACCCCACTGCAGCTCCCCAAAGGCTGTAGGGCTGTAGGCGCTGTTGCTAAGGAAGTCACAGGCACTGGGCTTCTTGGCAGTGGTAGTTAATTTTCTTATCTGTTCCTCCAAGAGGTCCCAGAAAATTGGAAAAAAATGACACCTCTCTAAGCCCTCATAAATCCTGGGCTTTAACTTTGGCGGCTGTCAGGTCTCCCAGGGGACACGGTTCACCCTTCCTGAGCCTCCAGAACTACGTGACTCAACAGTTGTTTACACAAAACTCAGAAGGAACAGCTTGGGGCTGGACTCTGCAGTCTGAGAGAGAAGGGAGACACTTAGGTTCTGGACCAGAAGGTTGCTGGGGCTTCAGGATCCTGGGTACCACAGGGTGAGGGGGCTAAGGTCTAAATCCCTGGCTCATTCCACAGATTAGAAGGCTGGAAGTTCAAACCCGGCATCGTGGTGCACACCTGTAATCCCAGAAAGTTGGGAGGCTGAGGCAGGAGGATTGCAGGTTCAAAACCAGCCTCAGCAATTAGGGAGGCCCTAAGCGACCAAGTGAGACCCTGCCTCAAAAGAAAAAGAAAAAGAAAAATGGGCTGGGGATGTGGCTCAGTGGTTAAGCGCACCTGGGTTCAATCCCTGGTACCAAAAAAAAAAAAAAAAAAAAAAAAAAAAAAAAAAAAGAATGGAAGTTCAGATGCCTAGACTTTTGAGGGAGTAAGGTTTGCAGGGCTGGAGAATAGGAGAGAAGGGACACAGGGGTCTGGAACTCTTGGACCCAGTTAGAAGGAATTTGGGAACCCTGAGTCCTGGGTCTTCCAGAAATAGACTCTGGAGGACTGGGTTTCTTAGCTGAGTTGGGGGGAGCTTTGGGGCAGGACTCTTAAGCTCCCTGTTTATTGAGGATGGAGCTAGGATCTCCACATTTCAGGGGATGGTCTGAATAGAGATGCATTGGTCTGTGGTCAGGTGCAGGTGGAGGTAGCAGATGCCTGAATGGGACAGGGTCACTTGGGGTATCTTACCTGTTCAGTAGGTGTCCAAGATAACAGCAGGTGAGCAGTTAGATGCAAAGACCTGTTAGTGCTGCAGAATGACTCTGGGTGGGGCAGCAGGAGCTAGGGTCCCGGAGGTGCACAGGTGACGCATCTGACCCCTCCCCAGGGATCCTGGGAACTTAGCAACAGCTAAGGCTCTTAAAGGGACAGAGATAAATGACATTGTCTCTGGAGTGGAGAAGGGAGTTAGTGACTGAGTGATGTGGGGAGGATGTGACCCAAACTATCTTCCCTCTTAAACCAAATGTCCTGACCCTCTGCCCCCAAAGCCAAGGATCTAGGTCCCTGGTACCTTCATTCTTGAACCGACTAAGTCAGGGTCTCCAGCTCCTTCCAGTCAGACCCAGGAATCCATACTTCCAGCTCCCTCCTTCCCCAGATTCAGGAATTCAGGTTCCCAGCAATTCCTTCCCCAAAGTCAGGAAATTGGGTCCCTGTCCCATCCAGCCTTAGACCTAGGAGTCCAAGCTCTGTATACATCCTCTCTGGGGAACTGGGAATCCAGGAGCCCATGTCCCAGGTGCAGCCCTTTAGTACTCCAGCCTCTGCCCACCTCCCTGCTGTGTGGGGCCTGCTCTCTCTGATCTCTCCCTTCGGGATTTTCTCTGGGCATGTCCCTCTCTCTGCTATCTGTCCTTTCCTTCTCTCTGACAGCCTTTTCCCTCCACCTTCCATCTCAACCTGGCTCTGGCTATTTCTCGCTTCCTTCCTCTCCTTCCCTTGCTTGGTCTCCTCTGTCTTTGTCCTTCCCTCCTGTGGCATTTTCTCCCATGCGTGTCCCTTCCTCCTCCTCTCTGTTGTTTTCCTCGTCTCTTTCTATGTCTCTGACTTCTACTGGATGGTCCCTCTGCAGTCTCTATTTTTATCCCTCTGACACACCCACCCTGTGCCCACCTCTGTGTCTCTCTCTCCCCCTTCCTCTTCTCAGGTCTCAGCTCCTGGTCCCAATTAGTTGGTGGCCGCCAAGGAAGCGGCAAGGCCCCCACCCTGGACTCCTCATTATCGCAGCTGGCTCCTAATGAGCCTGTGGGGGGAATTGACCCAGCGCCCCCAGCCCGGCCTGCGTCACTAGAGCCGGGGGCTGGGGAGAAGATATAAGGGGGCTACGGCATCGCTGCCCAAGTCCACTGAGCGGTAGGGGCCCCCGCAGGAGGTTGCTGGGTGGAGGGAGGGTGAAGGGAGGGTGGGGCCCCGGGCTCTGGTCCGGATTGAACTTTAGGAGCTCTTCCTTCTCTCTCCTCCACAGGTGATGGAGACCCGACAGGTGACCAGAAGCCCCCGGGTGCGGCTGCTGCTGCTGCTGCTGTTGCTGCTTGTGCCCTGGGGCACCCGCAGTGCCTCAGGTGTTGCCCTGCCTCCTGCCGGGGTCTTCAGGTACGTGCGAAGTCTGGGAAGGGGTGGGAACCCAGAGACGTGCGGAGAGACCCAAAGAGGAGGCAAAGAAACCCAGAGGACAGAGACTAGCCTGGGCGCGCGGGAGGCGGGGATGTGAAGAGGAGGGTGGACCGAGAATCAGCACGAGAAGGAGATCCAAGAGAGATTCCGGGAAAGGTGTTGACTCGGTGCCGAAACGGACTCATTCTTTGAGCAACGTTTACTGCCTGCTACTTTGCCAGGCAGTGCGCTGAGCGCTGGGGCCCGACAAGTGCGTGGGACTCCGCGTGCATACTAAGAGAGCTTCCGACCTGGGGAGCGGAGGGGAGAGAGGGAGAGAAAGGGAGAGAGACAGACACGCAGCGGGCAGAGGAGAGGAGACCGGGGGTGGCGGAGGGGGGGGGCGGGGAGACCACGGTGTAGTAATGGAGCTTCGAGTTAGACCTCAGGAAGGACCACCTGCAATGGGAGGGGGCAACGGGTCCATCCGTCTCCCTACAGCCTTCGCACCCCGGGCCGGGCCTCGTCTGGTCCAGTCACCCCACTGTCGCGGCGAAGCTTGGCTCTGGCGGACGACGCGGCCTTCCGAGAGCGCGCGCGGCTCTTGGCCGCCCTCGAGCGCCGCCACTGGCTGAACTCGTACATGCACAAGCTGCTGCTGCTGGACGCGCCCTGAGCGCCCCGCCCACCCCGCATTAATAAAGATACTGCGGCGAGCTCGCGACTGCGCCTTCTTCCAGCGCCGTGTGTGTGTGTGTGTGTGTGTGTGTGTGTGTGTGCGCGCGCGCGCGCGCGCACACCGGGGCGAGGCCTGTGTGGGCCACTTTGGTGTCTAGCCTCAATTACCCCCACCTTAAATAATCTTTCCTTCCACCCCATTCCTGCTTTTCTCTCTTGGAAGCTGGCTTCCCTCCTCCCTCGGGATCCCGTCCTACCTCAGCTTTGTTCCTTTCTCTCACCTCGGACCTCTGGTCCTCCTCTCTGCCTCTGCTCGCAACCCTCATCTCTGCCCTTTTCTCAGGCACTCTAACCTCCGAGGTCTCTGTCCCCTCAGTTTCTGCCCCCTTCTCTGGGCCTCTTTCCCCCCCTCTCTTCTCACCTTTCTGCATTCCCATCCTTGTGCAGATCTCCCTCTTCTCTCTACTCTTCTGCCTCTAAAACTCATCTTCCCTTCTTAATCACCTCCCTTCTTTGTCTCTGCTCTACTCTTTCATGACTTCTTTTTCTTTTGGGTCTCCATTTCTCTCCTCCAGCTCTTATTCTCTCTCAATTTCGCTGTTCCTCTCTGGTCACTTGCCCCTGGGTGGAGAGGAAAGAACGCCGGCTCTGGCGTGAAACCCTCTGACATCCGAGCCCAGGATCTCCCAACCTAGCTTTGTGATATTGGGAAGGGCTTAACCTCTATGCGCACCCTTTTCCTCATCTGTAATTTGGATCAAATTAGATAACACCCAAAAGAGACTTCAACCCAGCCCCACACAGAGAAAAACGCTTTCATTAGAAAAAGCCTTTCCGTCTCTTGCAGCATAGTTTCTTCTGGATTTCTGAACTGCGACCTTCTCGGGGAATCTAACCGGGTGCCAGGAGAGAGGGGACTAGCAGTATCCGGGCGGGATGGGGAGGGGTTGGGGAAGGGTCACAGGTGAAGCGAGGAAACAATCGAATCCACCTTATCCGCTAGGGGTCTGACCATCGTTCAGTTCCGCCCCTGAATGGGGTCCCAATGACTCACTCCAGGCAGCAAGCAGAGCTCACTGAACCCACCTGGGTGCTGGGAGGAGCTGGGGCGGCTCTTGCGGACAGGTCTCTGATTGGCCTAAAGTGGGCGGAGCTGAGAGCGTGCAGGAAGAGGGGCGTGGCTGGCCGGCTCCTGGAAACTTGCCTTTCCCGAGGTTATCTGAGTCCTAATTGGCCTGCAGGTTGTGAGGGGTGGGACTATTTATGAGTCAACCAAAAAACCAAGGAATAATCATAATCCTACCAACCATCCGGAGTTGACCCCCGCCACCCTTATGCTGTGTATTGAACCCAGGGCTCTGCGCGTTCTAGACAAGCGCTGTATCACTGAGCTACACCCGCCTCCAGCCTAAGTTGGTCTAATTTTACAAATAAACAAAGACTGAAAGGTGCAATTTCCCCTGTGATGGGTTGACAGATCTGGTTCCATGAGAAAGTTAAAGGCCAGACTGTAAGGGAAATGACTAAACAGACTCCATTTTGCTCTGAGACTCCATGTTATGTAGGAAACACTTCTCCTATGGGAACACCCCGCCTCTGCCCCCATCATCAGTTACTTAGGGTGATATGTTTAGCAATACAAAAGACAATTCTTATGAAATGAAAAATTTCTTTTGATTCCTATTTCTCCTAAACAATGTACCATGTGAATGGTGATTGTGTGGATGTAACCATTCTTTAGTTTTTACCTAGGTAATGGTCATTTTGACCCACCTCCCCCTCTGTTGATGATCTCATGTTAGTTTATAATTTCGAATCATAGCAACAGACACTTATGACTGATGTGATTTTTGGTATAAGAACCCCTGCAACCCTATGGTCAGGGCTGTTCTCCCAATAGCCACTTTTTGGGCATTGTGTGAGACAGTTAGCAGGCAGGCTTAATAAAGACTGACAAATTTGGACTTCTCAGTGGTGATCGGTCTGTTCTTAAGCTGCGCCCCATAACATCCCAAGCTGTCAGAGCTAGTAAGAGACAGAAGGATAACTGGAATCTAAACTGTGTGATTATTAGTCTAGGCTTTTCTACCACTCTCAGGAAGAAACGGGTTAAAATGTTGATCTGCAGTTGCTGCATGCCAGGCATTCCCCCACTCCCCATTTACTGAAAACCAAACCCAGGACTCTCCAGGGCTCTACCACCAAGCTACATCTCCAGCCCTTCCAAAATGCTGAGGAGAAATTACCAGTGCTGACCTTGACCTTGGGGATTCTGCCTCAGTCTCCCCTCCCTGGGATTACAGGTGTGCCCCACAGGATGCCAGGCAGTGTTCTCAGTGCTGCACCTATATTTGTCCTTTTAATCTCACAACCTGGTAAGAAACCTCCTGTTTGCTGGAGGGCCTGGCAGTTGGGTATTGGCCTGGGTTCTTCCCATGCTCTACTTTCCCCCAGATCCCTTGCCTGGCAATAGAATCTTTTTCACAAAATAGTGCCTGGCAATAGAATCTTTTTCACAAAATAGTATCTGGAACTCCTTTCCTCCCTGCCCCCCCCCTCCGCCCCCACTCCCAGGAAAACTCAGTAATCCCCAATTTTGATTACTATCCACAGATGACAACCTTTGGACCCCTTCTCTAGACCAGGAGCTCAGGACTAAGGGCTCAAGGGTCTAGGAACCAAATGAGCTCTTTCCCCAAACCCACTGCTCCTCAAGGGTTCCCCTATTTTGGGAATGACTCAGCTGTCCTCCAGGCCTGGACCAGACCCCAGGTGCTGCCCTTGGCCCTTCTCTCTTCACTCTCCTTCACAGCCTGTCAGTTTCCAGCACCACACCTCCTGCCTTGCCTCCCTCTTCTCTTCCCCTCCTCTCCATCCACCTGCCCAGCCAGCTCAGACCTCATTCTCTCCTTCAGCCCACACCTCAACTCCTTCCACCTCCCTGCCTCTGCCAAACCCCTTCATTCACCCCCTCTCCAGGCCCAGTAGATACTTTTCCAGAGGGGGCTCTGCCTTCCCGTGCTTACTGCCCTTTCACAGGCACTTGGGAGTGAATTTCAGGCTGGAGTTCAAAGCCCTCCATGAGCTCTTGTCTACTTCTTTATTTCCCACCACACTGCAGCTTCAAATCCTTCCCTAGCTGCAAATCTTTTTCCTTTCCTTTTCTTTTTTTTTAAATCCCAGCAACCAGGTGCTGCCTGCCTCTCTCCACATACACTGGTCTCTCTTCTACCACCTGGTCTTTACACAGACTATTTCCTCTGCATGACACTCTCCCCTGATCACTGTAACTAATCAGTACCTATTTTCAAGAATAAATGCAGATGTTACTTATCTGGGAAAATAACTTCAGTACCATGGACTGTGTGCTGGACATAGAGTAGTGTCCAGTGGTGTATTTTGCGGGGAGGAGGGTCAGTCTCCATCTACTCCCCTCCTCCCCCCAAATTATGTCGCTGGACACCTACTCTGTGTCCAGCACTCAGTTCATGGTAATGAAGTGGGAAGGGGCTTATAGCATTATTATGTATCAAAGCTGAGCCATGAAGATAGTAAATAGCAACAAGAATGAGAGGTGTTGTGGGAGACAGAAGATTGCCCATTACTGACCTAGGATGCAGTTAGAACTTGGCCAACCCAGGCTCCTCCTACCCATGGGGTGGTAGCAGAAGAGAGTCAGAACTCTGGCGTTGGGACAATGCAGGAAGGAAAAAGGGATCAGGGAGGTGTCCAGGAGCCCCTTCAAAGCAGCCTGGCAATGCTTGGGGGCTGAAACCTCAGAGGCTACAAACTAGAAGTCTAAAGGTGACCACTAAGCCTATTTTATGGTCCATATTGTTTTCAGTAATCTGAATGAGTTGCTCTGGCAGGTATTTATCTGCTTTCCCCATATGTACCCTTACTAACAGATTATGTTTGGGCAGCAACATGTCCAGCCCCAGGAGAGATGCTCAGAGTCCCAGGTCTCCCGTCCTGCCTTGTAGCTAGGGATGGTCCTGCAAACAGGCTGGCAAATGAGACTTCAGCACAAGACATGGGTAGCTCTGGAGAGGCTGTCGCTTCTGTTATGAAAAGGAAGGACATATCCCCTTCCCACTGCAGATGTGATGGAGGAAGCTACAACTGCCATCTCCTGGGCATGAGGGAAAGGCCAAGAGAATCCCAGAGACCCTGGTCCCTGGGGCTGCTGTGATTCAGCTATGAGCCCGCGGCAGCCTGCCTTCCTCCAAACTAATAATTCTTAGTACTGAAACTGTTGTTGGGTGTGCTTTGCTATTGTTAAGAAACAGAGTCACCAACAGTAGAAAATCAGGAGACTTCACATAAGAACTCAAGGTGGGGATGTGGATCCCTGTGTACTGGCTATGGGGTGAGCCCAAATAACAGTGGCATAACAATAAAGGTAACAGGAGGAAGCTCCCAGAGAAGCAATCCAAGGAGGCATGGCTCCCTGGGGAAGGAAAGCCGGATCAGCTCTGCCTCACACTGGTGGGGGCTGCAGGTAGCAGAGCTGCAGGTGGGGCCAGGTGGGGGTCGGGGACTGGCCCAGCAGCAGGACTGAGAGCAGCAGCAGCAGCAGCAGGCCCAGGATCGGGGCTGGGACCAGCGGGTGCTGAGTGACCCTGGTAGGGAGGCAAGAAAGGACTTAGAGTGGGTCCTTGGGGAGCCACATCTTCGCGGTGTCTGACCACTGCCCTGCTCTGGAAATGTCTTAAGGGCACACCTGAGTCGCTGGCGGTGCCGGGAGTGTAGGCAGCATTGGCCCCAGGGCCTTCTGGCTGGGACCAGCTCTTTCACCACAGGCACCAGGGCTTGCTGGAGCTCTGGCTCAGCAGAGCTGCTGGGGAGACAAAAGGGAAAGGAATCACTGTGGAGCTTTTTTGTTCCTCCTCGCCAGTTCCTTTCCTGTCACTGTGGGTCCCATTACCTCTCAGGAGGGCTTCCTGGGATGTCTTCAGGGTGAGGGTCTCCAAGAGGGATTGGGGTAACAGTCTGGGAGGATAAAGGAGACAAAGCTGAGACACTGGGTCCTTGAGTGGGAGAGGCCCCGGGTCAGTCCACTGGCCCGTGACCATGCAGTGGTGGAGACAGGAGCTAGTGCAGCTGCTTCTCTGGGACACCCTGCCTGGTTGGGTTCCCAGTTGCACCAGCCTCTGGCTGTGTGTCCCTTGGCAAGTTACCATATCTCTCCATGCTTTGCTTTCCCCATCTGCTGGTTAGGGATGATGACAGCCCCCATATCACAGGCCTAACATGGAGAGTAAATGAGTGAATGCAGGGAAAAAAATGGGGCGGGGCTTGTCCAGAGAGAGCGCTGGAGAACTGCAGGAGTCATTCGATATTGACTTCTCCGTGTCCCCACCTGATTTTCAAAGTTTCTAAGGCCCCTGGGGGCAGAGGTCCTCTATAAGTGTCTACCTCTGCTAGGTCAATAACAGTGTGGACACTCCTTGGAGGGACAGTCTTCTGGCTGATGCCAGAATCGGCAGATGCTGTAGAATTAAAGCCCTGAAAGACTCCTCCAGGGGCCAGGTTCGGCCCACTCTGCTACCTTATCCCCCCATGTCTTTCTGGAAGGGCCCCTACCTCTTTGCTTCACAGATGATGATGAGGATGATAACAATAATAAACCAATAAAAAGAGAATACTAATCCCAATTACTATCTTCACTGCTACCAGTTACTGTGCCGGGCATGGAGCCAGGCCCTTTACCGTGTGATCCTTAACTCTAGGAGCTGGGTGAAGGTCACTGCTGCGTTACCTGTGGGATGCTGAGGCGGACCTGGGGCCTGCCTCTGGGGAGGCATGGAGAAGGTGGATTTTGGGGCCAGGCTTCTCAGAGCTAAGTTTCCTCAAGGGCGGTCACTGTGGCCCGTCTGGACCCTGGAGTCCCAAGTATCCTGACAGGGCCAGACATTTGACCAAGCAAACTCCAGTTCAGCTCTGGATTCCTGTGTGGGCTGTGCCCACCTTACCTCCTCTCACCATTTCTTTCCTTTCCTTTGCCTGAGTCTGGCTGGTAACTTCACCTTGCCCTGCCACTGTGAGGAGTGAAGGAGCCAGAGTCTGCGGCTCCGACCAGGGAGCAACGGGGTGCTGTGCTCCTAAGGGCGTTCTGAGGCTGGCTGCGGGGGGGCCTCAGTGTGTGGGTGCATGTGTGTGTGTGCATTTATGCAATCTGGGGGTGAAGCCACCACATCTGTGAGGCCATGGTGTGGTGGCTGCAGCCCTGTGCCTGTGGTTGAGGGATCTCCTGGGAACATTCTGGCCGCCCACTAGGCTCCCGGTCTCCCTGCTACCTCCCCAACCGCTCTCATTAGCTACAGTGAGGACCTTGTTATTTCTTGGCCAAACGATTTTTCTTTGTGCTCCTGAGGAGTGGGGGTGTGGGGTGGGGGCTGGGGAGAAGCTGGTAAGTCAGCCTCTGGGGGCTGGGAGGGGTGCTGGGACTGCCTACCATGACCAGGCTCTCCACTTCCTCCTCTTCCTCTCTTCTGGACAACCTGAGGGTCAACAAAGTTACTGCAAACACCCTCCCTGTCTGCCTGCTGTGGGTCTAGGAGGTAGCTTTTAAAGCAGGGTCTTAAAACAGACCAGTCCATGGATGGCCCTGGAGGTGCCCTGCGTTAAGTACTCTGCAGGGGAATTTTCACCAAATCTTTTGTGACCCCCAAAACGTAAGGGGGCCTCTTCATCTCAGATTAGCTGTCTCAGCCTCTACTTTCCCATTTTTCTCCCAGCCAGGAGCTAAAGCTTGGCTCTCTCAGACCCAGGGCACATGCAGATGCCCTCCTGATTCCTGCCCAGTGGCTTGTGCCATTTCCAAAGGAAGCCTGGGTATTCCTGGGTCTCTGAGGACTGTGATTCCGGTTCAGATCTCCCTGCCCCTAGAATTCAACCATTTGAGCTCTTCCCCACTCCAGATCAATTCTCTTAGGGTGTGCAAATTCCCAGCCTCTGTTCCTCCTTGGGTCATGGGTATCTGAGTCCCTGAAATGCTTCCTTGGGGACTCAGGTCTCAAGCTGCCCAGGCTGATTGCTCAACAGAGACCTTGCTCCCCAGATGTCCTCATTATCACCAAAATTCTCAGGGTTACAACTATTTCCTCAACCCCCACCCAATATAGGATCTAAGCTTGTAGACCTCAGTCCTGCCCCATCAGATGTAGCTCTGATCTTCTACTGAGACCCAGGCAGTTTAATCTCCATCTCCTCTTGGAGTCAAGTCCTCAACCCTGGCTACCTTTGGGGCCACAGTATTTACTACCTCCCCCACTCCCAGCTTCCCAATCTGTGGTCACACAGCTCCCCGACTCCGGAAATGTGGATGGCATCAGCACCCCCCTCCCCCGCCCCACCGCTCAGCCCCTTCTTCTCTCTATTCCTGATGACGCAGGTGGAGGTCACAGCTCCAGAGCCCCTAGCCCGCCCAATCTCAGCTCTTCCCAGACAAGTCCAATTAGAGGCCATGGCAGGCAGTCTCATTAGTTGCTGCAGCAGGAACCTGAAAGAGGGGAGGGGTAAGAGGGAGGCACCACAAGAAACCAGAGGCTTCAGGTTCAGACATCCAGTGCTTTCTTCATGCTCAAGGCCTGGACTCACAGGACTGGGAATTCAGGAATACAGCTGGAAACTCATACCAGCCCTATGTGATTCCAGAACACTGCAGGATCTTCCAACTCACTGGGAACTCTCCAAGGGCCTGATCTGGGACTTATTCATCCCAGGGTTCCCTGGAGGCCACATGAAAGGTGTGTTCAGTGAGACAGTGACTGAGACACTGAGCTGCCCCATCTGTCTGACAATTGTGTCTTCTTGTCTAAATGTCTCCTGTACTAATTAATCCAGTCCTACAGGGCCCACTCAGGCAACACCTCCTCCAGAAGCCCCCGTCTGGCAGAGCCAGGTGCGAATCTCCTGGAACTGTCTAGGTCAGGGTCTGTCTTCCCCAGACCCAAAGGCACTGAGGTCTGACTCATCTCTAGTCCACAGGCCTTAGGGTCCCCTCAGCAAAGACGTGAATGAGTGAGTGAGTGGAGTGGCACATGACTCCCTCAGGAAACTTCCAGTCCCTGCACTGTGAACATCCATAAACGGGATGTCAGAAGCAGAGGAAAGGCTCAGTAGGGAACAAGCTTCTTACCCCCTTGATGGCACCTTTGTTCCTTCTTCAAGGTGCGCTGACTCTCCCTCGGAGTTGCTCTGTGGAAACAAAAAGGTCAGCTCTCCCCTGACTCTTCTCACTCAGACCCCTATCCCTGAGGCTCAGTCACGCCCACCCCTGCAGTACCCACTCTCTCCCCCAAGTCCCAGACCCCATATACAATGGCTCTCCTAGATGCAAGCTGTCCATGAATTGACCATTGTCTTCTAAGTTCTCTTTTCCCCACTACTTAGAGATGACTCTATCATCCCTCTAGGGGCAGAAGCCCAAAATGCCATTGTTCTTGATTCTGCTAAGTCTCCTTTTGCTGTAGGACTCAATAAACTAGGTTCTCTAAACCCTTGGGATACCCCTCAAATCTCTCACACTCACCTGGGCCCAGGAGTTCAGCATTTCCAACCCCCTTCTCCTCTCAGGTTCAGTCTTGGGCTGGCCCCATCGGCTCTCCTCAGGACCCAGGGACCTCTGTTTTCTCCAGAGACATCTCACTGTTGCCTATAACCTCTACCACCAGCTTGATACTGTTTTCTAAATACATTGCCTATGGCCTTGTGTGCCCAACTGCCTCTGGTAGCTCCCTGTTGTCCCTCAGGATGTCATTTCATGGTCATAAGATAAACTCAATGTCTTTCCTTCTCTTTTCTCATCATCACCCCCTCCCTACAGCCCACCTGTCCCCAGCCTTGTCCCTCCACCCTAATTCTCTGTCCCTTTTTCTCTGTCTCTATAGTCCTGGTCTGGAACATCCCCTTTGCCTCAACCTTTTCTCGGCCTTACTGCCTCCAGTTGGTACCAGATGGTTCTTTCTATGCTCAGAGCTGATCTGGTACCTCCTTGCTCACAGCTATTTTGTGGTTTTATGGAAAAAGTCCAATCTTGTAGCTTGGTAGGGTTCCTTTCACTAATTTGCCCAGCCTCATCCCTTGCAGTCACCCCTGGATACCCTATACTGCCCAAGTGTAGTATGTGGGTTTATGCCCCAAGGCCTTGCACAGGTTCCCTGGAAGGCCTCATTCCTTGAACCACCTAGCATCTTTTTATTTCTCAAAATAAATTCACGTCAGTTTCGCGTTGATTCCCCATTCTCCCATCTCCAGACACTTTTTCTGAGTGCCACCGTCCTGCATTGGAGTGGCCCACCTGTGTGCTCCATCAGGCCTTCAGCATTGAAGGGCCTGGACCAGACGGACCCAGTTCTGTATTCCCTGGGCCAGCCCGGGTGGCATCCTGAGGCCTAGGATCAGCCTTCCTCACAGGCCTCTCATTCAGGAGCACCTGAGAGCTCAAAACAGAAGACCAGTCTAACTTTCATTTTCTCTGAAGGACGTGGCTCTGCCCCAAGAGGCTGAGAGTGGACCTGTGATTTTCTTTGAACCTTGGTTTTTCACCAGTAGTAGGGTGACGCATGAGAATGCCCACCTCACAGAGATACGGGAGAGTTATGTGAGAAGCACTGGTATAAAGAGAGATGCCCTGGCCTCTCAACCCAGGGAAAAAGGGACCAGAGGAACAAGTTTCTCCTTAAGGATAATGAGGCCCTGAAGTGGTATAGTTTTCAAGAAAATACAATATTTTTTATAAAGCTGTGAATGGCCCATGGAGTTGTTCTCCCTTTCCCAGCTCTGAGACTTTTGTGGTCTCAGATACTGTCCCCTGCTCACCTGTGCCCCAGCTGGGACTTCAGATGGAAATTCAGTTTCCTCATGGGGCTCACTGATGACCTCCTCCCACTGCCATACTCCACACAAAGGACTGGAGAGCTCAGAACCTGCCATTTCCTGTTTCTGTGAGGAAGTTGTTTCTGAGTCAGGGAGGGTCACACTAATGCAGAAAAGGTTAGAGATGGAGCTGCAGATGGGCTTAGTGTGGGGCTGGGACTAGGATGGGAGGTGAAAAAGGGCTGGTATGAAGCTGAGGTTGAGAGGGCATGGAAGGAATAACAGGAAAGGGTTTGGTGCCAGGACCAGGGATTGGGTTAGAGATAGTTAAGGAACAGACGGTTCTGGGGGGCAGACAGGATAGAGATGGCCAGGGCTGGGTCAGAGTTGGGCCTGGCACTGGCAATGGCTTTGGGGCTGGGATCTAAGATACTGAGAAAGTTAGAGAAGCTTGGGAGCCTCTTTGGCAGCCGATTTCCCAGGGCTCTGAGGCCATGGGTTGGGCCAGGTGTGAGAGTCAGAGCTGGGTGACATTTGGAGTTTCTGTCTTGGTGGCCCCCAGGATATTTCAAGGGTAGTAGGCTCACCTGACAAATGGCCTCAATCTCCAAGCCCAGTGACGTGGGCAGCAGCGTGGTCCAGCCCACTCTTCTTGCCTGGGCCCCTTCCAGTAACCTGGTCACACAGACAAGCACGGGAAGGCCATCTCCCAGCCTGCCTGCAACTGCCAGTAAGCCTGCTTGGGGTCCCTGTCCTGTCCACCTTCAGTTGGAGGCCAGGGTGTCCTCCCTGACCTTGGGCTCCCTTCTGCCTCCTCCCACTTCCAACATGCCACTCACTCTTCTGGCCCCCCACTGGTCTGATTCAGCTGCTCCTCCAGGTGTGAGATTTCCCGTCTCAGTTCCTATGAGGGAGGTGGAACATGGTGACACACAGCTCTCCACTCTGACTCTCCCAACACACACACACACTGGGCTCCTCTTCTGTGTCCCCTTCACTTCCCCAGACAAATATCACCACGGGGCCAGGGGAAGCAGAGCGAGAAACCTAAGAGTTCAGAGAGAGGCAGAAGGCAAGAGGAACCCAGAAGCTACAACAGCCAGGAAGATGAAGAGAAGGAAGGCAGAAGCAGAGACATGGAAAAGTGGGAGACCAATGATGAAAGACTCAGAGAAGTGCAGGGTCTGAGACCAGAACCCAGAGCTGCCCAGAGACAGACAGCCTTGACCCAGAGGCAAAGACAAGAACTCTAGTGAGCCTAGTAGACACAGAGATGAGGGGAGATGCTGGGGGAAGACACCACCAAGAGAATGAAACTGAGAGATACAGAGTGAGGGAGGAAAGGAGGAATAGAGAAAAAGTGAAAAGAAAAAGAGATGGAAGGAGAAGAGAGCCAGTCATACAGCAGGGATAAAAGAAACGAGACGTGCAGGCTTGAAAAAAGATCCATGGAGACAGAGAGAGGCATGGGGAGGAGAGGCAGCAAAATTTCAGAAATGACCAAAGTGGAGAGGGCTGAGGCGGGCAGAAGGCGGTTGCTACCTGCGTGGTCATTCTGTACTCCTCCAAGGTCTTGGCCAGGCTCTCTGTGTGGCGAGTACGCTGGGAAAGCCCAAAGCTGACTGAGACTGGGCCCAGCTCCCCAGACAACGGGGCTGCTGGTGGTGGGGTCTGGCTAGGGTTCAGGGAGAGAGCTAGGGCCTGAGTAGAACACTAGAGAGAAGGGCTTCCAGATCCTGTGGAATCACACTTGTGACCTGGGGAAACCCTTGGACCCCTCTGGTCTGTCTGTCCAGAAATCAGATCCAGGTGGGCTTTCCTTGCCAGACTAGGGGCAGAGAATACATGGCAGGTATACATGGAAGGCAAGTCCATTTCCCTCCCCAGTCCCCTCACCTCGGACAGGATGGTGTCTCGTTGGCAAATGAGGCGTTCATACTCACAGAGCTGCCGCTGCCAAGGAAGGAGCCTGTACATCTCTCTGGCCTCCCCGTTTTCCCCTTGGCCTTCCCTCCCTCTGGCCTGCCCCACTCTCCCAGGGCTCTCTCCTCAAACACCCAATTCCTGGTCATCAGCTACACTGAAGGGAATTTCAGTCCAGCTGTCTGGGTAGCCCTGGGAGCCTGAGAGCTTGATCCTGATGGAAGACCCCTGCTCTGAACAGGCCTTCGTGGTTCAAACTGGTGATCATAAAAATGGCCCCAGGGATGGTGGGAGGTTGCCAGGCACTAGGGAGGGGCCTCACCTTCAAAGCATCCTTCTCTGTGGCCAGCTCCTCATTCCTCCTCCTCACTCCATCCCGCTCAGCCAGTAGCTTCCCATTCTGGAGGAAGAGCCCACCAATCACATTCATAATACTAACAGCTGACACTGGATGAACACGTGATGTGCACCAGGACTCATCTTATGCACTTTATAAGTTTTAGACCCTTTAATTCTTTCAACCATCCTACTGGGACCTCAGCTTTACTTTCTCTGTGTGCGGCTTCCCATCAATAAAAAGGGAGATAAAATAGGACCTACTTTGTGGGACTGCTATGAGGGTTAAATGAGTTAATAATAATAATTTTATACTTAATTTTATAATTTTAATAATAATAATAGCACTTTGCATATGTTAATGCATTTCCTATCCTGTTTTAAAGACAAAGGCAACTTGGGCACAAAGGGATCAAGCAACTTGCCCCAGGTCACACAGGTGCAAATACATGTTGATAAATGTTGGTGAGAACAAAGCATTTAGAATAGTGTTACCAGTGCCTGGCATGTGCCAAATGCCTTGATAAATGTTAACTTTTAATATTGGTTTATTAAACAATATTTACCAGGTATTATATATCATGTGATATATACACATTTAACTTGTTACTATATTGTTTTGGTGGAGGATTGAATCTAGGGTCTTACTCGTGCTAAACAAGTGCTCTATCACTGAACTACATTCCCAGCCCTTTAAAAATTTTGTTTTACTCTTGAGACAGCGTCTCTCACCAAGTTGCCTGGCTTGCCTTGAACTTGAGTGAGATCCTGCTGCTTCAGCCTTCTGAGTATGTGGTGTTACAGGTACATGCTACTTGCCTGGCACAATATTTTAAACATACACACAAGAAGTGTAACAAAGCACCATTATCCATATTTTTTATCACCCAGTTCCAATTATTATATGCATTTCCCTTGTTTTATTTCTTCTCTTAAACTGTATTTAAAGCAAACTCCAGGCATCATATTATTATACCACAGCTACTCTAGCATTTATCTCCTACTTGAGACTTATTTCCTTTAGCAAAATCACAATGCCATTATTACCTTCCCTCAGATGAACAGAGATTCTTAGTATCATCTCATTCTGTGTGCTGTTTTCATTTTGGTCATCTCACAACTGTCTGTACCTTTAGTTTGTTTGAGTGAGGATCCAAACAAGGCCTGCCATTGACTGAAACATTTAATTTATTTTAATGTAACAATAATCTCTGCCTGGTACTTTTTAGGCCCTTCATCTGTGGAAGAAACCAGGTCATCTGCCCTATAGAGTTGGAACATTTGCATTTGGCCAATTTATTCTTGCTGTCTGTGGTGAGCCAAGCCGGGACACTTAACCACTGAGCCACATCTCAGCCCTTTTTGTCTTTTATTTAAAGACAAGATCTCACTAAGTTGCTGAGCCTGGCTGTGAAGTTGAGATCCTCCTGCCTCACTCTTGTGGACTCTGGGGACAGGTGTGTACCACCTCGCTGGCTGGGCTTTTCCAGACTCTTGTTCTGTGCTTTCATAAGAACACTTCACAGGTGGTGCTGCACACATCACATGTACCCCTCAGGAGAAATGCCATGTCTGGTTGTCCTAACTATTCCTTCTTTTATGGAGGACATGGGAGGTAGAGACACTGAAACTTGGCCAAGGTCATATAGGGGAAAAGTGGACTCCAACCCCAATCTGTGTGATTCTAAATTTTGGGTTTATTGTCCTCAGACTGCTCTGAGTCAGATGCAGCTCTGAGGGAGAATGGGGCACAGAGTGCATCAGTTTCACCTTGGCCTTAAGGAGCTCAGAGTAGATGATGCTAATGCACCAGGGGCACTGAAGAGGCTCAGGGCCAGAGGCCCTCCTGAGGCAGCAGTGCCTGGACTGTCCTCAAGGGCGATGGGAGTTATCTGGGAAGAAACTAAGGCCAGGCGAGGGCAGCCCACTCCAGATCTCAGAACTAAAGAGCCCAAATTTCAGTCTTAAGTCTTCGGGCACCAAAAGTCTCACAAACTGCACTGAGATGAGTATCAGGTGGGTCAGAGGCAGTCCAGAATTCCCCTTCACCCAAAGCACTCCTCCTGGTGCCCCAGGGGAGACAGACCAGTTCCTCTGTCTCTCTAGCCAGCTGGGCTCCAAATCTTCCATCAGCCACCCTCACTCAGCCTCAACAGGCCTGGGCTGCCAGGAGAAGGACAGAGGAAGGACGGGCCAGGAGTGCTGTGTCAACATCTGTCCACCTGGTGGGGATTTGCAGGCCGGATCCTGGGCCACTCTGCAGGGCTCCTGGTTACTCAGCTGCTCCTGCCTCCTCCTACAGTAAACTAAGCCAACTCTGTAGGTCCTCCAAAGAAAAGCTGCCCAGACCTTCAGAGCCAAAGTGTCTTGTTACTCCAGCATTATCCTGTAACTTGAGAACTCAATCTATAGATGCTTGCTAGGCGGCTGTGGGCGAGGGGAGGGAACCAAGAATAGCTCTAGTTTATCGAGCGAGCGCCTAGGATGTCCCCAGCACTGCTCAGGCACTTGATTCGGCAGTGGGCCTTGTGGTGGGGGTGGGGTTCTGGGGGTGGGGGGTTAGGGACCACTTCTTGTTCCTTTTACTTTTATCAAGGATCCACTCTGGCAAGTACAAGTGCCAGCCTCAGACCTGAGTATGAAGAAGGAAATCTTGGCAGACTTGGGGACAGACTTGGGGGACGTGGCTGGTTGTCAAACCCAGCAGCTATCCTTTCTTGCTTGTTTGCCTCCTAGTCTAGCTAGAAGCTGAGGATTCTCCCACCCTGCTGTGATCCAGTTCCAGTAGGTGAGATAAGATAAGCATGCTGGGGGTGAGGAGTGGAGAAAGGGACAAGGGGCTTCTGGAAAAGCTTTTCCTTTTGATGAACAGCCATCAGAGGTGTATTTGCTGGCACCTCCTGGTCCTGCTTGAAATGAGAACAAGAGGTTGGGAGCTCTTGCAGTCATTTGTGATAATGAAGCCACAGGCAGACAAAAAGTCCAGTGAGTCACCAAACCAACCTAGAGACCACCTCCTTAAGACACCCCCCCCCACTCCCATAGAGGGCGGGTTTGAACCCAAGGCATCACACACACTAGGTAAGTACTGAGCTGCACCCCCAGCCCCTTTATTTTATTTTGAGATAGGATCTCATTAAGTTGTCTAGGCTAGCCTCGAACTTGTGATCCTCCTGTCTTGGCCTCCCAAGTAGCTGGGATTACCATGCCCAGCCAGAATCTCTTGTTAAAAAAATGAGTGTCCTTCAAACTGAAGTTGCAGTTTCCTTGATATTCTCTTCACTGGAGCTGAAAGTGCTCTGAACCCATCAGTGGCCATGTTACTCACATCAGGGAGCCATTTGGCTAAATTGTTAGATGCCAATGAACTGTAAGGATGAGGTTCTTCCAGAGAAAACTTCTTCCTCATTCTTAAAAAAATGTTCTGGAAGAACTCCTCATATCCTGTCTGCACTCGTGCCTCACACTGTAGCAGCCATTCTGTTGTGAGATTCTCACTGCTCCAGGGGAAGAGATATTTCATGGAAGAGCCACAGAATAGCAGAAAAATTTTGGATTTCAATGTAAAAGTCATAGACCAGATGTTGGACAAAAATTTAGGGGAAATACATGATATGCTCAGACTAGACAGAGATCCTTAGAGAGTAGGAGAGTCAGAAAATATAGTAGACCGAAAATGGGCCCAGAGCCATTCCAAAGCCCTGAGTTAGCTGTGACGATGAGTGCAGTAGACCACAAAACCCCTGGAGAGGCTGGAGGTCTGAGAGACGCCCTGCGACCCCCTTCTCAGTTCAGTCTTAGAATCACAGAGAAATAAGAATAATAGAGTAGAGATGACTGTCGGGAATGGAGGAGGCCCCCTGAAATCCCGTGTTGGCTTTCACAGGAAAGTGGCCAAAGCTTCTCTGTGGCCATGAAAAAGTATAGAAATGGATAAATGAGAGCCACAGCCCAGATAGGGTCCTGCCAGGAGATGCAGCAAGGACCAGTAAGTCCAGAGATCTGAAGGCTATGCAGGCCTCCCCATGAATGTAGTGGTGACAAAGGCCGAGAACCAGATGGAATGAAGATCATCAATCTTGTGAATAACTGAGGGGACAGATGTTGAGGACCTTCTGCTTCCTGGAGCAGTAGGACCCTGTGTGGCAAATTAGATGCCACCGTGGTTAGGGGAGCAGGGGCAGCAGTGATGAGTTTCATCAATTGATGAATGTCAGTTTCAATCTAAGAGCACTAGATAGGCCCACAATGAACTAAGATGATGTTTCCTGTTTTAGATGAAATGGAGCTTGAATTAGACTGAATTTCATATGATGTGGTAAGACAATGGGCAAAATGCTGTCGTTTAATCATTTCAAACAGACTACTGAACAGATAACCCCCCTCCCTGGTCTTGGAGAAAAAAATTAAGGCTTGGGAGCTGGGGTCTAGTTCAGTGATAAAGAGTTTGGCTAGCTTGCATGAGGCCCTGGGTCCAATCCTAGTACTGCAAAAACAAAAACTAAAGTTTAGAAAGGAGAAGTCACAGATTTAAAGTCTGTCCCTGGTGTAATTGGTAGAGATGGGGTCTAAATTCAGAATTGACTTCAAAACCTTTCAGTCTATGTTCTTTTTTTTTTTTTTTTTTTTTTTTTTCCTTAGTTCTGGGGATGGAAT
Organism: Sciurus vulgaris; assembly: GCF_902686455.1. Taxonomy (NCBI): domain Eukaryota; kingdom Metazoa; phylum Chordata; class Mammalia; order Rodentia; family Sciuridae; genus Sciurus; species Sciurus vulgaris. The sequence goes on along the minus strand of NC_136478.1, from coordinate 61,067,722 downwards.
CCAGAACCTAGTGCTCTACCACTGAGCTACATCCCCAGCCTTTTACATTTTATTTTGAGACAGGGTCTTGCTTAGTTGCCCTGGCTGACCTTGAACTTGTGATCCTCCTGTCTTAGCTTTCGGGGTAGCTAGGATTACAGGTATGCAGCACCACACCTGGCAAAGTCTATGTTCTTTTTACCATAAACAAGTGCTAATACATACTAACTCTTAGGGAGCACATCTTGTGTGTCCTGACCTTGTCTGAGGCTCTCCAAATTATCTTCTGGTTTAAATCTCACACAACCCGAAGGAGATGCCATTGTTTTGCTCATTGTATGGGCAAGGACAGTGAGGTGACAAGAGGAGAAGGAAGGGCACATGCTTGTGTATGTGGCCTTACTGGGAACCCAGGCACTGGCCCTGTGTTCCATACTCTTGTCATCAATGCAGTTCCCACTCTGTGACCTCAGGGACTTCCACATCCTATTGGGATGCGGAGGTCTCCCCCTGCAGGCTTTAGTTTGAATGTAGGCTACTGGAGGAAGCAGGGATAGAGCCAGGAAGCCCCTGTGGATGGGGGGAGAATGGGTGGGCATGGGCCTCAGCTTACCTCCTCCTGAAGAGTCTCCACCTCCGCCACCAGGTGCTGCTGCTCCTTTTCCTGACCAGAAAGAGGATGAGGGCGTCAGATGCAGCCTCCTTGCTCTCACAGCACCCTTCTCCCAACCAGGGAACACACCAGGGCCTGGGCCACTGAAGAACAGGGCTAGGGGAACAGCTGCAAATGCCCCGTTATCACAAGAATGGTGGTAGGCAGGTGTGGGAATGTCTGGGGCAAGTAGGACCTGGAGCGAAAGAGGAAACCACGTGACCTCGGCCCTTCCCGCCTCACAGCCAGGCTCTGTTGCTCTCACTCCAGGGAGGGAAGAGGCAGGGCATCTTTGTTTGCCAGGGCCAGCACCCACCGTCTGTCGGGCCTGGGCCAGAAGGCTGCGATTCTTCTCTTCCAGGCTCTTGGCCAGAGACTTCAGGTCCTCCAGCTCTTCATCCACGGCCTTGGCAAACTGCAGAGCCTGCTGGGTACTGAGCAGCACAGGGGCAGAGGAGCCATATGAAGGGCAGGAAGGCAGAAATGCAGAGTTAGATCTACTCAGAGAGACACAGGGAAATCTCAGGCTGGAGTAGGGAGTGCAGAGATCTGGAGGTGGGGAGGCTGAAATACAGAGAGAAAAGGGGGAGCAGAGACAGAGGGAGGAGAACGAAGATTCAGAAAGAAAAGAGAGAACAGAGACCAAGAGATAGGGGTGGGACAGAGACCCAGTTTCAACCAAAAAGACTGAGGTGGGGGGACTACAGAGAGTGGGAGATTAAAACAGTGGGACTGCGATAGACATAAGGCACGAAGAGCACAGAGAAAGGAAAAAGTCAAAGATATGGAGAGTCAGAGAGAGCTGGAGAGGAACAGAGAGGTCTGAACTCAGAGGGAAAGGCAGGTAGACCAAAACTGACAGGTTGAGACGTGAGCCAGAGAGAAAGGAGAGAGAAGATAAAGATGGGGGAAGAAGAAATGGACAGGTACAGAGTCAAAGTCACTCAGCAGAAGCAGAGAGCGAGGCTGGGGTTGTAGAAAGAAGCAGAGTTGGGGCACAGCCACCTGCGAAGCTGCCTGCGCAGGGCCAAGATCTCCTCTGTGAGGCGCGCTGACCCCTCCTCGGCCGTCTCCACGCTGCGCTGCAGTTTGGCATTCTCCCCGGCCAGACGTCGGTTACTGAGCTCCAGGTCCTCCAGGCTGCTCAGAAGGTCAGCTGTGGCAGGCCTAGGGGTAGCAAAGGGGCTGTGGTCACTGTCAGAGTCCTGCCTCCTTTCCCAGGTCAGTGTAGGTTCTGGTGGTGGGGAGGGCTCTTCTATAGAAACAGAAACAGGAGTGAGACTCTTCTGCTCTTTCCAAGCTATTAACAAGGCCTGTGTGCCTGGCCCAGATCCCCAAAGGACCCCAAGCCCCACACCAGCCTGGGCAGGCAGGAGAAAACAGGGCTGGGGTGGGAGAGGCTGGGTGGGGTCTGAGGATAGGTACATCTCGGGTCTGGTGTCTTCGCCTCCAAAGCTCTCCAGGTTGGCTGGCTCCTCAGCTTCTGGGCATCCTGGAGGGAGACAAGGAGGTACTGGTGACCTTAAATGTCAATGTGCCCCAGGGCTCCAGACTCGCCCTTCCTCTGACCTCCACGGCTCCCTTTGCTCTAGGTGATCTCCTGGGCTCCCAGGGCTTCAGTTACTCCCATCATAAAGACCTCCTGCTCATCATCTACCCTGAGCTCAGACTGGATCTTCTGAACAACCCCACTTTCCTATTCCTTATGCCCAACACTGGGCAGCACCTCAACGTCCCCAAACCTGTTCCTCTTCCCAGTTTCCATGCTGTCCATCATCTGCTAGGCTCACCTGGCTCCCTCTTCCTCCTCAACCTGAGCCCAGGCCCATCCCTGTACCCTGATTCTCTGACTCCACTCCTACTTTGTCCCCATGGTGCCCCCTGCCCTGGTTCAAGCCTTGCCCTCTCCCCTGGACCTTCACCACATTCTCCTCCCCAACTTCCTGGCCTCTGGTGTCCCATTCCTGTCCTTCCCCTACTTGGCCCAGGGTTCACCTGCCTCTCCTCAGCTCAGAGCCTTTCCATGGCTCCCAGCTGATGAAGGAGGTTTGAGATAATATCAAGAAAGCTGCATTTTGGGGGGCAGAAATATCACATGGCCACTTTTTAGCAGACAACTGCCTAGTTGTGAGGTCCTGGACACAGGATAGTGAGCAAACCAACCAATCAACAACGAGGCAGATGCCTAACCAGCTGAGCAGAACAGGCTAGGAGGGAAAGACCTGCAGGTTTGGGAGCTAGTGGAGAGCCAGGGAGGTAGGCCTGGGGCCTTCCCTGGCTTCCCAAGGCCAGAGGGCCTTTGGGGACCAGAGGATGAGTCACAGAGACACCTAGAAAGCCAGACTCACAGCTCCAGGGTAGAGCAAAGGTCCTTGCTTGGTTGTACCTTATCTTTTGCTCTGCCCCATGGGAAGTCCCCCCACTGGCTGACCCTGGACCTGCCTGCTTCATTCTATATATAGTAATCTCACCAGATGGCAGCTGCTGGGAGGTCAGGGCTCCCTCCAAGGCGGTCTCCTCTCCGAGCTCTAATCCCCTGTATCAAAGGGATGAGGCTTAGGGCCCCCCTGCAGCCAACCCACAATCCTGACCTGTCACTGCAGGGGGATTGTGGGTGGGAGGAGGGGACAGGTCAGGTGAGAGAAGCACTGTGGGAAGGAAGGTGAGGCCAGATGGTGACTACCCGGGGCCAGATGGAAAAGCAGGAGGGGCAGGGACTAGGTTTGGTGAAGAGATGGGGAGGGACCTCTGTCAGCCCCCAAAGCATTCCCCATATCTCCAGTCCCCTTTTATTTCTGTCTCCTGGAAGCCCTGTGCCTCCACATCCAAGGCATTTTGTCCTCAGGCTCCCCACCCCTATCTCTTCACTTCTCAGTCCTATTCCAACCACAGTAGGTCCCTGGGTCTCACAGATGCTAGCTGTGTAAACAGGTATGATGTTGGCTTTTAGAAGGACTTCTCAGAGGGAGAGGATGGAGAAACAGGGACTCACCCATGCAGCTGACAGGCAGCAATCCAGTCCCGCATGACGACCAGGAAGGTGTCCAAGTCCACAGTGGCCCCAGGGCCCTTCCCTTTGGGGTCCAGGCTTCGGGCCAATGTTTGGAGGCGTGTATCCTGGGGGCCCTGGCCTGTCACAGCCTCCAGGTATGCCAGCACGTGGGTCACTGCCACAGTGCCTGAGACAGAGCACACCATAATGCAGGTTGGACTTGGGAGCAGGATGTCACTGGTTAGATTGGTGGCATCCTTGTTCCACAGCTTGGCAGAGACACCTTGGGCAAGTCCCTTCCTCTTCTCTGACTCAAATTTTCCACTTGGAAATGGAACCCAGTCATCCCACCTCACAGAGTGGACCAACAAAGATAGAGTTGAAGGGTAGCACCTGTGTGCCCCACCAGGCATTATGGCTGCCTCCTTCCCCTCCCAGACACCAAAAGCCCCACCATCTTCTGTCAAGGTTCCCTAGTTCTCCTCATCCTGAAAGGCATCCATTCCTTTATTCATTTCTTTCCTAAAGCTTCTCACAATCATCCATTTGCTCTTCCAAGAAGATATAGCCCAGTCCTCTCTCTGTGGCTCCCCAGTTCCCAGCCCCACCATCCTTTCCCTCTGTTCCCCAGACCCCCAACCTGCCCCTCCCACCTGTCCTCTGAGGGTCACAAGCTTCAAACGTGGAGTTGAGTATCTGCTCTTCTAAGCTGAGCAGTGGTCCTGGGCTCACCTCCTCAGGTTGCTCCCAGAGGTACACTGAGGAGATAAGAGGGCCCAGCCCACCAGTCAGAGGAGCAAAGAGGATGACACCAGGTCCCAGGTCCCTGGGCTCCACAGAAGGGAGGGAATTCACTGGGAGCTACCTGGGGTTGGGGCTGGTGAGGCTTATCAGGAAGCTTTGGGTGGGGAGACAATGTGAGGGTCTTGGAGTAACTCCCCCAACCCCTGCCATGTGGGCCCTATCTTTCAGCCAGAATCCCTTTGTGTCCAACGTGCTCAGGAGCCCAGATAACGAGCTGAGATCACCCTCGCCTCCTCTTTTCTCCACCCTCCCAGGCTGGGCTCAGAGAGGAAGAGGCGGGAGGACAAAGAGAGGATTCTGGGTGTGTAAAGGGGCCCAGGAGCCAGGAACAATCCAATAAAGCGCGGGCAGCCTGCATCGATTCTGCCTGCTACATCTCCGGTCTCCCAGTCTGCCCCAGGGACAAGGTCTCCCTCCTCAAGGCATTCCCAGGCAAGGCTGGCATCACTGGAGCCCATGAACAGGGTTCTAAGATGTGGAAGGGTGGGGCAGCTCAAGCAGGGTGGGCAGTGACAGGGTGGTTAGGACCTGGATAAGGTGTCAGACCAACCTGGGCTCAGAGCCCAGCTGCACATCTGTGGGCAAGAGGCTTCTCCTTTTGCAGGCTCAGTCACCACACTGGTAAAACAGGGGATGGGTCGAGCAACCCCCTTTACCAGGGCTAGGAGAGTTAGGTCTGTGTATGTGAAGGACACGTGTATGTCTGCTTGCCAGGGTCTGTTTGCCCACTACTGCATTCACCACGACTACACACAGCGGGAACCCAAAATAAGCTCCACGACACAGGCGGATATTCTCTTCTCCAGGAGCCACTGCACTGGCTCAGCCTCTCTCTCAGGGCTGGAAGTAACTTTTCAGGTTGCTGCCCTGGCCTTGGACAGCTGGAGTCAGCAGCTCACTGAACACAGGTTGCAGAGTTGGGTAACCTGGGCTCAGGCTTGATTAGGGTAAGGGTTTCTCTGAGTCTCAGCTGCTTCCTCTGGAAAAAAGGGGGTGGTATTACCTCCCTCCAAGAGAAAAAGTGAGGTAAAATCTCAACAGGCCCTGCCTGGCAGAGGTGCTGGCATGTGGCAAGAGACTCAAAAATAGAACTGATTATCTATTGAGCATTTAGTAGGTGCCAGGCCTACTAAACCATGGGAGGTTGCTATTTTAGCCCCACTTTACAGATGAGGAGACTGAGGCATAGAGAACTTAGAAACTTGCCCAAGGTCACCTGTCTAACATAGGAATCACCTTTCTCATTCCTCTTAACTTTTCTTTGTTGTGAGAAAAATTTGCTCCCTTCCGGCTTGAACCCATTCTTCTGGGTTTGGCCCTTGGAAAGGAGAACGGGACCCAGGGCTAAAGGAGGCAAGGTTTTGACTGCAGTCTGGTTTCTTCCTTAGTATCCTCCCCTTGTTATAGAGAAGGACTCTGTGGCCCAGTGAGTTCACCTGCCCAAGGCTGCTGCCCAGGGAAATCCGAGCTGGGTAGATTGTACTGGCTCTGAGGATCAGCACATCTGCAGTCCCTCTCCAGGGCACCAAAGGAATATTCACTATTTCTGTTCTGTTCTCTCTCATTTCCTTCCTCAGTGTCTCTACCTCTGTATCCCTGCCTCTTCTCTAATTTTCTCTCTATCTTTTCCCCCATCTCTCTTACCAGTGCGCCTCTTTGTCTCCATGTCCCTTGCCCCGTTTTCCTTCCTATCTTCCTATCTCTGTATTTCTCTTCCCATGACTTGGGTGACTCTGTTCCCTGAATCTTCTCTTTACTTCCTCTGTTGTACCTCTGTTTCCTCCCCCACCTGCTTTCTCCATCTCCATCTCTGGGTGTGTCCCTCGTTTTCCTTCCAGAGCCTCCCAGAGCTGGCTCAGCCCTTGCCCATGGTTCCTGGTGGCCGCACGCCCTCTGCTGGTACAGGTGAAGTTTGGACTGTGGTCACTAAGCCATCAGCCTGCCCTTTGGTTCCCTCACCCTGGTGTATGCTTTTGACCCTCCTTATCTGGAAAGCCTCGTGGGGCCAGGTTCTAGTCCTGGGTCTTTGAAAAAAGCTGCAGGTTTTGCTCTGGGATGCCTGGGAACCTCTAAGAAAGGGACCCTGCTTCTACCGTCAGACTGGGCTCTCCTGGTTAGCAGAGGAAATTTCTGAGGTGACCCAGCAGCTTCCTTCCAGGCAGGCTATTACACCCACGTGTCTGCATCCACTTGGCGACAGTAACTGAGTTCCTACCATGCTTCAGGCATTACTCTAGGGCAATGCCAACTGATAGGGCAGCTACTTGCTACATGTGGCTCCTGAGCACTTGAACTGGGTTTTGGAGTAAAATATATATTAGATCTGAAGACTTAATACCTCAGTACATATTAATACTGGTTACATGTAGAAAAGATAGTAGTTTGGATATATAAGGTGAAATAAAATCTACTATTACCATTCATTCACTTGTTTCCTTTCCTTTTAAAATAACTAAAATTTACATAGTACTGGCATGATACTGCTGTGAGCTAGGGCTCTCTAGGGATTGGGAATACCAAAGTGAATAAAACAGACGCTGCCTTGTGGAGCTCATGCTCTAAGGATGAGACAGAGACTAAACAGGTGACAAACAGATGCCAGTGCTATGAAGACAAGTGAAGCAGGGAAGGGGAAAGAGCGTGACAGAGCAGTTGCTTTGCCTAAAGTTAAGAGGTGCCACCCTGGCATCAACCTGAGCATGTGGGTAACTAGGGAAGGGTGTTCCTGGTGAGTGGCACAGCATGAGAAAGATCTCTGCTCTTGAACAGCTCAGTCTTCCCAGAGCAGAGGAGATAGGTGGGTGAGTACATAGTAGGTATTTAATTCACCACTGCTCCCTCCTGCCCAGCTTGCTCAGATACCTGAGCCACCTCTTCCAAGAGTTCAAATCGCAGTCTGATGCCCATTTGCCCCAGCTCCATCCCCCTCCTCCAGGGCAAACAGAGGCCCAAACACCTACTTTCTGCAGTTGAGCCACCAGCCCGGCCCTCTGGTAGGTCCATTGGCCACTCTCGCCGTTCCACAGCCGATAATGAAGCTACCAGCCTCCCTCCATCACTGCAAGGGATGGGAAAGGGACCAGCTGCCCAGAGAGCTCCTGGAAGGACAAGAAGGGAAATGGTTTTCTCAGATTAACCACCCTTAGGTGGGGATCTACCCGCCCACTTGTGCCCCAGGCCCTCTGGGCTCTCAGAACCTGTTTCCACCTGCGCCTCAACCCGACAGCTCCCGCTCTGACCTGTTTTATGAACTGGAAGTGTGGGCTGGCAAAGGGGACCTGAGGAGAGAGTAGCAGAGATCAAAGTGGGGGCAATGGATGGGAGTCACTACTCCACCTAGGAAGATAGGGTGGACTCCCCTCCTCCTCGTAGCTTGTCAATTTCCTAGCCCCATCCCCTTTCTAATGAATCTCCTTTCCCATCCCTGCCTCAGGCCTGCACTGTCTTCTCCCTGGACTCTTGTCCCAGACTCCAGTCTATCCCCATAGGGTCCCAGAGGAGACCTGCCCTCTTCCCTGCTCAGTGTCCATAGCTTCCTAGCACCCCAGGGATATTGCCTGGTTGGATGTGGCAACAAAGGCCTTGCATGGCCTGGGAAGCTGTTTCAATTCCTCAAATCACTTGATTTCCTAGCAACTCTGAACTATGTACTACTACCCACCAAATTGAACTGGCTGTTCCCACCTCTGGTCTTGCCTGGGACCCCCTTCTTGTCTTCCTATCTCTGCTCCTCTGGCTGAATGAGGTGCTCTGTCTGGGCTCCCAGACAGTCCAGCAGCTGACATTCTTGCAATTTTATTCTGTATTTGGACCATTGTCCTTTCATGCCAGTTTGACCTTGTCTTTCTCCTGCTCCTAGACCTTGATTGATACTTAGTGCCCCTGGACTAAGTCCCAGCCCTTCAGGCTGGAATAACACACAGAGGTCCCTGAAGCTCCTTGCCTGTCACTTTTCTTTCCACCAGCCCACCCCAGGTCCCTTGCCCTCCATGGCCCGAGGGAGCTCAGCATTGTGCTCCGAACCTGCTGCTCTCCATGTTCCAGTTCAGTATGGACCCTGGTCCCCCTAGGCTCTGCCCCATCCCACACTTCTCCTTGTTCAAATCCAACTCTGCCTCACAGGCCCCTGAGGAACTTTCAGAGGTCCCTGGAGAGCTAGGGACTCCGTCCCCTGTGCCCCAAAGTGCTGTTTCTCCTCCATTATAACCTGGTTGACCACACCTGCTAGTCTGAACTCCAGGACACTTTGGGGAGAGAAAGGGACATTATTAGAAGTTAAACCAGACCATGAGTCCCTGGGGCCCAAGGGGACACTCTGGGCCAGGGCCAAAGAGGGTGGCAGGGGGGGCCTGTATCTTTTCCCAAGCTGCTCGGCCCTTCTCTCCTCACCAAATGCTCCCAACACCCTGCTCTCCCTGCTCCAGACAGGATCCGACACTGCACACTTCTCCGAAGCTTTTAGAAGATTCTAGAAAATGAGAGCTCTTTACAGAGACCTCGCCAGGAATCCTGGAGGGGGCAGAAGTGGCAAGGGCTGCCTCCCTGTAAGGGTGCCAACAGGCCCTGGAGCTCAACAGGACCCCACAGGGCCTGGGACAAGCCCCCATGGAGCAGGGAGGCCCTGTCCTCCAGATACTGGAAGCTTGGGACCTGGGCGTGGAGGGTGGCAGGAGGTCCTGGGAGGCATTCTGGGGAGGGAAGCCTGGGCTGGAATTCATGGGGTCTCTGACTGGATCTTTTGGGGGGCTCGGGATTTCTGGGAAGTCTTGCATTTGCAAGTTTTACTGGACTTCTGAGGGGTTGCGACAGAATCTCTGATAGGGTCTTGGGAGGGAATCTGCAGGATTTCACAAGTCTGCCAGAATTTCTAGAAGATTCTGACAGGATTTCAGGGGTCACCAGGCAAGATTTTCTAGGGGGTTCCTTTTAGCATTCCAGGAATTTGGTCAAGCTTTCAAGAGATCTTTTAACAGGATTTGGAAGGTGCTGGTGTTGGGGAGCCTCTCCTTCGCTCTGGGGGGACCTCGCTGGGATTTCCGGGCGGACTACGACAGGGCTACTCTGGGTAACCTTGCCTCACGCAGGGCGTACCTGGAGTCGTGTCCCCGTCTCGGGACACCGCCGAGGGCCAAGAACCACGAACGGCAGTTGCGCGTGGAGGGGAGAAGTGCGCGTGCGGCTTTCCCGCCAGAAACGTAAAGGGCGGTGCGGTTCCGAGGAGGCGCGGCGTCTAAGCCCCGCCCCGCCTGGACTCCTCCCAAGACGCAGGCGCACACCGGGGGCCGGCGCCGGCTGCTCTTGTCCGTTACCTGTAACGCCGCGGGCGCGCATGCGTAAGGCCGTCCGGGCCCGGCTCTGGGCCCTGTGCAGGGCGTGCATGCGCGCTGGTCTGTGGCCGGTGGCGGGAAGGTGAGGCTGCACTGCCGTGTCCTCTTCCGCCGGTGAAATAGGGCCGAGCAAGGGAGAGGTGGCCTGAGGGACTCCGTGTCCATCCCCCACTTCTTATCAGCCAGCATGCCGTGCCCTTTTTGTCCTGTATTCCGTGCCAGGTCGCCCGGCACCGTCACAATGATGTCTAGCCTCACCTTAGTCCAGTCTATTCCTGGGCCCTTTTATGATTCCTGTCACGCTGTTTTAATAGGTCCCTGAAGGCTTCTTTCTCAAACCATTTCATTTATTCCTTTTCAGAGAGAGGGGGACAAAACAAACAAAAAACAACAAACGTTAGATTTTTATGAGTAGACAGAGGAGGAGAGTTACCTCCAAAATTGTCTCCCAATAAGAATATTTGGGCTGGGGTTGTAGCTCAGTGTTAGAGCGCTTGCCTAGCATGTGTGAGGCACTGGGTTCAATCCTCAGCACTGCATCTAAATAAATGAATAAAATAAAGGTTAAAAAAATAATATTTGGGACAAAGATGTTCCATCCAAGGATTGGGTATGTGGTTCAGTGGTGGAGTGCTTGCCTACCACGTGTGAAGCCCTGGAATCTATACACACACACACACACACACACTCCCATCCACTGCGCCCCTTTACTAGGTCAGACTCGGAAAAGGAATCCTCTTGTTCATCCAACCGTCAGACCAGCTGTCACTTCAGAAAGCCCTTTCCCTGCTGCACTGTCCACTTACTCTGTTTTCGTGGTCCTCCTGACATGTTTCATCTATTTGTGTTTTATCTGTTATGCCAGATTCTACTCCCCTAATTCTGTTCTGTGCATGAGGAGACTGGGTACTATAGCAGGCTTGGCCTGTTATAGGTGTTCAAAAAGTTTTGTTGAATGAACGAATGAATGAATGGAATTCATGCCTCTTAACTACTCGGCAGTGTAAAGTGATGATAAGGCAGTGGGCCTGAAGTCAGATATTCTTGGGATTGAATTTTGGCTCTATTGATTCCCAACTGTGACCTTGACACAATGGTTTACCCTCTCTGAGTTTGTTTTCCTACCATAAATGGAGATCATGCTGACTTCTTAAGGTGCTAATCAAAGGCTTATAGAATATCCTTGTTAATTTGTAGTTATTTGAGTATCAGATAGTGCCTTGTTATAAGGCCTGGAAAGGAACCTGTTTGGGCAGGTGGTGTGTCCAGTGGTTAAAAAGATGAGATGATAGGCAGGCACGGTGGTGCATGCCTGTAATCCTAGCAGCTAGGGAGGCTGAGGCAGAAGGACTGGAGTTCAAAGCCAGCCTCAGCAAAAGTGAGGTGCTAAGCAACTCAGTGAGACCCTGTCTCTAAATAAAATACAAAATAGGCTGGGGATGTGTCTCAGTGGCCTAGTACCACTGAGTTCAATTCCTAGTGGCCCCCTCCAAAAAAAAGATGAGATGATGAATCAGGCAAACCTCGTGCCATTGCTGTGTGACCTTGGCACATTACCTTTCTGAACCTCAGCTTCTCTAAATTGGGACAAATATCCACCTCATGAGGTCTTATGAGAGTTCAATAAGAATATATGTCAAGTGGTTCCTTAGCATAGGCCGAAAGTAGTGGACCCCCTTAGCTTTATTAGTATTCAGGTTTATTCCTTCAGTTTTTCTTGTCCTTTCCTTCTGTTTTGAGATCTGGATAATTTTGTAATACCTGAAAAAATGTTTTTAGAATAGTTGTAACATACATAAAGGGAAAAATCTTAGGTTATGACTCAATGAAATTTTTATGAAGTAATATATTAATGAAATTCTACATGTACACATGGACACACACACACACACACACACACACAGTATTGTCCATAGCCCAGAAGCTTTCTCCTAATCATTACTCTCCAAAGGTAACAACTTTTGACTATGACTTCTTTTGCTCAACATTGTGAACTCATCATGTAGCACAGCAGATCACTCTTTTCACTGTTGTATAATATTCTAAGGTATGAATATGCCACTATTTAATGATTTTACTCACAGTGGATGTTAGGTTGTTTCTGATTTTTGGCTATTATAAATACTATTGCCATGAGTTATTTATTTAGATCCTTTAAATTTATCTCAGGAATGTCTCATAGTTTTCTGTTTAGATTGAGCACATTTTTTGTTAATTTAATCCTAAGCATTTTATCTTTTTTGCTAATGTGACTTTTTAAAAAAAATTAGCTTTTTTGTTCATAAAATTCAGGGACATAATTGATTTTTTTGGTATGTTGATCTCATATACAACAATCTTCCTAAATTTACTTAATTCTAATAATTTATTTGTAATTTCATTTTGGATTTTCCATATGTACAATCATGCCTCTTAAGTAAATGCTTTTTTCTCTTTCTTCCTTTCTTCTCTTCTCTCCTCTCTTCTTCTTCTTCTTCTTCTTCTTCTTCTTCTTCTTCTCTCTCTCTCTCTCTCTCTCTCTCTCTCTCTCTCTCTCTGTCTCTGTCCTGGGGATTGTACCCAGAGACATTCTATCACTAAGCTACATCCTCAGTGCTTTATATGTATGTTTTCTACATTTTGATACAGGATCTCTCTGAGGTTGACCTTGAACTAGCAAACCTCCTGCCTTGGCCTCCTGAGTAGTTGGGATTATGGGCATGTGCCATGTACCTGACTTGGATAATATTTTTGTTTATGTTTTCCACTTTCTGATTGGATGATATTTTTGATGAGTAAATGAGTTTGTATTACTACCTTAATTGTAACACGTAGATTGTTTCCCTCTGCAAGCAGAACAACATAAAAACTCAATATCATCCCAAAGCTCCACATGATTTGCCCTCTTCTGTCCCATCTCTACTTTTATGATCTTTTCTTCCACCGATAGCTGTGCTGTGTCCATCCTGGCCTTCTTGTTTTTGATTAAGCCAAATCATTTCCAACCTCAGGGCCTTTGTGTTTGCTGTTTCCTCTGCCTGAAAGTCTCGTCCTCCAGATTTTCCCTAGATAGAATTTGCCCTGTTACCTTGTTTCAGTCTTGCTGATATTGTCAGAGTGCCCTTCTTGACCATCCTTTCTGTAAAGACCTTACCCTTGAATTTCCTTTTTGCCCCACACTTTTTGCTGTGAATTTCACAGCATTCATCCTCACCCAGTACGTATTTAACATCTGTCTCCTCTAAATCCACTAAATCCACTGAAGCTGGACATTGTTGTGTTTACAGCTTAATCTTCAGTGCCTAGAACAGTGTTGGGAGTTCAATAAATATTTGTTGAATAAATAAATGCTGGGCTGGGGTTGTGGCTCTGTGGTAGAGCAATTGCCTGGCACATGTGAGGCACTGGTTATCATCCTCAGCACCACATAAAAAAGTAAATAAATAAAGCAAAGGTATTGTCTATCTACAACTAAAACATATTAAAAAATAAACGCTATGTCACGAACACCTTCTTTTCTAAAAACGAACGAACAAAACGACAACAACAATAATTAAAAAACCAGGATGACACTAGGAAACACCAGTCCTGGGTAACCAAGTAGAGTTGGGGCTCTCTCTTGAAACCACTGAGAGGAAGACTTTGAGATCAGTCTTCGAGGTAGTGATTTTGCCATCCCGTGGGATTTTCTTGGAGGACTTGAAGTTCAAGAGGGATGAGTATTCCATTTTTCAATCTTTCCGCCTTTCCTCCTCTAGTTGGTCTAGAGGACCCAGTTATGCCTTTAAAGATCTGAGCACTCGGGGTCGGGGATTTAGCTCAGTGGCAGAGCGCTTGCCTTGCATGCGCAAGGCCCTGAGTTTGGTCCTCGGCCCTGGGAAAAAAAAAAAGATCTGAGCACTAAAAGAACTATGGTTGCCCTATTGCTGTGCCCCCTGCTGCAAGAGAACCTAATAAAGCTGCGGTTGTGGTTCAGTGGCAGAGCATTTGCCTAGCATGTGTAAGGCACTGGGTTCGATCCTCAGCACCACATAAAAATAAATAAATAATAACAGTCTAAAAAATAAAAAAAAAAAAAAAAAGAAAATGTAGGGAATTTGCTATGGTTTGAATATGTACCCTAAAATTCATGTGCTGGAAGCTTATCCCCAATGAACAGTGTTGAGAAATGGAAACTTTAAGAGCTCATTATGTCAACCCCACCCCGCCCCCTGGATTAAGGTGACTATCAGGGGTGAGTTAGTTATAAAAGCCCGGGTGGAGGTGAGAATGGAGCAGCCTCTTCTCCCAGTCTCACACACACTTCCGCTTCTGCCATGTTATGATGCAGCACTAAGGCCTGGGCCAGATGCTGGTGCCAAGCTGTTGACTTCACAGCCTCCTGTGAGACCCATAAATTTCCTTTTCCCCCACTCTTTCTATTGGTGCATTATAGTTGTACAAGAGCCCAATAAACTTCTATTATTTATTCATCACCCAGTCTGTGATATTTTGTAATATAGCAGAAAAGGTCTAAGAAGAGAATATTAAGAATTTCTTTTAGAAATCTGAAAAAGATGAACCATAGTTAAGAAAAATGATACTTTGATTGCATTACTTCTGCAAAGTAATGGCAGAAGATATTGGTGATGCCTGCAATTGACAAGGAGTCAGTGAGAAAAAGATTGCAACTCCAACCAAAAAATATGGCAAAATAAAAAAACCACACACAGGCAATTTTCAGAAGAGGACATTCAAAAGATTAACAAATATGTGATAAGGAGCTCAAGAGCTTAGTAACCAGAGAAATTCTAGTGAAAGGAACAGGAAACTACCCTTATTAGATTGACATACATCAACAAACTCAATAATGCAGAACAATTAATTAATCTTAGCAGCTTTCTGGAGTTATAACCCACATACCACTCAAGTCACCTAATTAAACTGTACAATTAAATGGTTTTCAGTGCCTTCACAGTTTTATGACCAGCACCACAATTAATTTTAGAACATTTCATCACTCCAAAATAGTCCCTTGGTCATTATTATTTTTTTGGTATCAGGGATTGAACATAGAAGCCCTTAACCACTGAACCACATTCCCAGAGCTTTTTATATTTTATTTTGAGACAGGGTCTCGCTAAGTTACTTAGGGCCTCACACTGGCTTTGAACTCAGTCCTCCTGCCTCAGCTTCCTGAGTGGCTGGGATTACAAGCGTGTGCCACCGCGCCTGGCCGTTGGTCATCATTCTCACCTCAATCCTCTTTTCCCACAAACCCTAAGGTTATCTACTTCGTATCTTAGATTGTCTATTTTGGATATTTCGTATAAGTAGGATTGTCCAATATGTGGTCCTTTGTGAGTGGCTTCTCTCACACCGTTTTCAAGGTGGTCTAATGAATTTCTAATGTGGATTAGACATGGTGTAATCACGGGAGCTGGTTGAGCACATCTATGTAAATACTATCCTTGTGTCTAGGGCTGGTCGGGCAGTGAGGTAAAGTAAGTCGTGAAGTTGGGGAGCTCATGGATGGTCTGGAACTCTGAAGATGAGCCGGAACCCATCGCAACGAATTAACACCCATGCCAGGCTCTCTCTGCCTACAAGCTGTCCCCTTTAACAATGCAGATGACCCGTAGAAAAGCTGGGGCTGGGGCTGGGTTCAGTGGCAGAGCACCTGGCACTGTGTGGAAGAGTGCCTGGCATGTGTGAGGCACTGGGTTTGATCCTTAGCACCACATAAAAATAAACATAAAATAAAGGCATGTCGTCCACTACAACAAAAAAGCTAGAATAACTTTGCTATGGAGCTATGCCCCCAAAAGACTAGGATTTTTTTTTTTGCGGTGCTGGGGATTGAACCCAGGCCCTTGTGCTTACAAGGCAAGCACGAAGACTATGATTTTGAGGAGTCAGAAAGATTTGTGGGTCAGGACCTTCTACCTCATCAAGGTAGGTGAATGCAAACCCTACAACCCAATAAAGTGTTATCGCTGAGAGGGTAGAGATGTCAAATGTGGCAAAGATTAGTCACAGAGTCTCATGAAGCCATGGATTGGATGGATATTGTGCCACCGCTCCATAAACGATTTTTTTTTTTTTTCGGTACCAGGGATTGAACCCAGGGGCACTTAACCACTGAACCACATCCTCAGCCCTGATTTGTTTTTAAATAATGCTAGGAATCAAATCCAGAGTCTTATGCATGATAGGCAAACTCTTTGCCACTGAGGTACATCCCCACCCCCATGGATGAATCTTGAAGATGGTGCTGGGAAAAAAAAAAAAAGTCTGTCAAATATGTAATACCACCAATGTGAGTTAAATATACACACATAAGAAGGAACAAGGGCTAGGGATATAGCTCAGTTGGTAGAGTGCTTGCCTTGCAAACACAAAGGCCCTGGGTTCAATCCCCAGCACCACCAAAAACCAACAAACAACTTTGAGGTCTGATGACACATAAGAAGGAACAAACACAAACTGCAAGAGTATTTGCTGTTGTGAATTTTATTGTGGGCCTCCTAAAATTCATGTGTTAAAAGCCCTAATTTCGGAATGTGACTGTATTTAGAAATAAGTTTTTTAAAGGATAATTAAAATAAAACAATGTTCCTAGTGTGAACCCTGATACAATCTAATTAGTGTCCCTCTAAGAAGTGGAAATTTGGACACGGGCATGTATACACATGTGAAAGAGACCACGAGAGGACAGAGCAAGAACACAGCCATCTGTAAGCCAAGTAGAGAGGACTCAGAAGCAACCAAATCTTGAATTTGGTCCTCTAGGTCACAACAGAACATAAATGTGTGTTGTTTAGGCCACCCAGTCCACGGGTTTGCTATGACAGCCCTCATATACAAACACACTTTCCAAAGACACATTAACGTAATATAGATTTGTTGATGGCAGAGATGATCAGGGAAAGCACATCAAGTCTCATCAACTTCTGATGTTCTCCATGAGGACCATATTGATAGGTTTTTTTGGAATTAACAAAAATATAATTTTTTTCCCAGAAAAGTTCACTTTTATTTATACCTGTGCATTCCTGGGTTCTTGAATATGCATGCCTGTCTCTGGAGTGATTCAACCCTAAAATGGGGCTTCAAGAGAGAGAATACATGCTGTATCTGGGTCCCCTGTGGGACTCAGCACTTGGGAGACCCAGATCTGCCTTCTTCATGGTGGGTCATGAAGGGGTCTCAGAGGGTATAGCAGATGTTCTGGGGAAGGACAAAGTGGGCAAGCCTCCAGAGACAGGGTCCGATGGCTCTTAGGTTTGACTGAGGCATCAGGCATAGCAGAGATGGGGTCTGAGTTAGGTATTATATTAGTCCATTTTCCACGGCCCCAACAAAATACCCAAGTCTAGGTACTTAATAAAGACAAGTTTGTTTAACTCATAGTTTTGGAGGCTAAAAGTCCAAGTTGCATGGTTCTGGTTCTGGTAAGGGCCCCTTTCACTGCATCACGTCATGGCCAGAATGCATTTGAAAGGGAGATATCACATGCTAAGACAGGAAACCAGAGAGTAAAAAGAGGCCAGGCTTACTGTTTCACAACTCAGTCTTGCAGAACTAAGAGGGTCCATGAGAACTACCTAATCTCTTCCAAGGGCAGTGGCCCCCAACCACACAATCATCTTCCATTAGGCCCCATCTCTCAAAGGTCCCACCACCTCTTTATACAGCTACATTGGGAACCAATGTGAAATATTTAAAAAAAATTTTTTTAGTTGTTGATAGACCTTTATTTTCTTTATTTATACGCAGTACTGAGAATTGAACCCAGTGCCTCACACATGCTAGGCAAGCTCTCTACCATTGAGCCATAACCAATGTGAATTCTTGGGAGACAAATCATATCCAAACCGTAGCAGTCAGGGAGGACCAGACACAGTGACACAGAGAAACAAGAAGTCAGAGATGAGTTGCTATGTAATTGAAAGTTAGGGAATGAGAAGAAAGAGATGAGTGATAACACAGCCAGCAATCGAGGTAGGGAGAATAATGGTCCTAAAAAGGTGACTGACTATTCTCTAAGTCCTGGAACCTGGGATCCAGGTCCAATTTCAAGAGCCCTGAAAACAGAGAACTGTCTCCTGCTGGAAGAGGAAGAGAAGGCATACTAGAGATGGAGTAGGAGGGGAAGTGAGAGGGATTCCAATGTGGGATTGGATTGCTGGCTCTGAGATGAGGTAAAGCTGACACAACTGGAGAGAGGTTTCTCAGTAAAGGGTGGGTAACACCCAGCTATCGGCGAAGGCACAGGCCTCAGTTCCAGAAGACCATACGGAGAGCGGACTGTGCCCTGCTCCAAGTTACTCCATGATACATAAAACAGTCGTTTTTAGGCTGGGTGTGGTGCAGCACGCCTGTCATCCCAGCGGCTTGGGAGGCTGAGGCAGGAGGATCATGACTTCAAAGTGAGCCTCAGCAACTTAGCAAAGCCCTAACCAACTCAGTGAGACCTGTCTCTAAATAAAAATATAAAGAAGGGCTGGGGATGTGAGTCAGTGGTTAAGCAACCCTGAACCCAGTACCGAAAAACCAAATAAAACAAAAACCAATAGTTTTCAGACCATGCCTAACCCAGAGTTATTCCATTTTACAAAGCAGTAATTTGCCAAGAGCCAAGGTAGCCAGATTCTACATCTTACTTATGCAAGTAAACAAATATGAATAACTTGTGTCAACTTATCAAATGAAAGCAGTAACATCTGTGGAAAACCCAGACACAGTAGCTTGTCAAGTGTCAATCAAATGTAACCCCCCTCACCTAAGATCAATAAAACAAGGTATATCCCAAGAATGGACACAGTGGCACACTGACCCCCATCACCTGGTCTCTCATCTTGAGCCTTGCCCAGGAAACCTGCCACATTGATGAACCTCTAACTCTCTGACTCTGAGTTTCAGCTCAGAGAGATTTATCCTACTGGTGACAATAATGCAGACTGCTCACTTCAGGTTGACACTTTAGGCTGACATTTCAGTAACTGCCATCCATTTGGACTCTTGCCTTGACATCTCTGCAGAATTGTTTGGTTAAAACCCTATCTGACCTAGAGTGACTCTTTCCATGCACATCTAGGGTCTTTGATTTGGGTACAGCATCCTGTAACCCTGTGGCTGCTTTGATCCTTCCTTAGTCTTTCTGCAACCTACAGCATTATGTAGGTAAGTATGAGATGTGATCTTAGGGTTACAGATATTCAAAATTGAGCTGGCAATGGAATAAAATACATAATTGCCTCAGTCATGACACTAAAGGAACCATGAGTATTTTTGGTGAATTAAAGTTGATGTAACCTGTTTATTCCATAAATTCTGACATTGTGGAAGACACAAATGTGTTTGGTCTATATTAATGGTATATCTCGCTCATGACATGAACTAGATTCTGCCAAAATCTTGAGTGGGAAGTAACTTCTTCCCAGAGCCCCACTAAAAGGTGTCCTGCTGGGGCTGGGGTTGTGGCTCAGTGGTAGAATGCCTTAGGCAAGTGTGGGGCAGTGGGTTCGATCCTCAGCCCCACATAAAGGTATTGTGTTCATCTACAACTAAAAATTGAAAAAATAAAAAGGGCCCAGCTGGCTGATGCCTTGATTTGGCCTTTTGAAACTCAGAACTGAGGGCTAGCTGAGCCATCCTGGATTTCCTATTGATCTATGAATAGGCATTTGTGTAGCTTTGGGTCACTGAGTTGGTGGTCATTTGTTATGGCATACAGAGGAAACTAATTCAGGGATTAAGTGGACAGACAGAGCTGGAGTGACAGGGGCTGGGAGGGCAGACCAGGCTAGAGGTGACAGGCGTGGGAACTGAGCAGATGAATGGGGCTGCAGGGGATGGAGTGGCCCAATCAGGACACAGTATCTGAATGAGAGAAAACCGAGACTGGAGACTTAGGAGAGGGCTAGAACAGCTGGGCCTCATACTCAGGGTTCGGACTGGAGGCGACTACTGAGATCTGGTTGGCCAGGGCTTGGGGACAGACCCCCAAAGGAGACAGTGCTGTGTGATGTAAGAAGAACTTTATTTCCATCTGGTGTTGGGCTCCTGGTCCCCAGCCTTATAGTTGCTGGGGGGGCCTGAGGATGTATAGGAAGTGGGTTTTGCGGGCAGGCAGTTTAGAGTGGGAGGAGCCCTGGGTCCCATCTTCCAGGACATCCTCATGGGTCCCCTCTCGGAGCCCATCCCGGATGGCTTGCAGACGGTGCCGCTTCTCACTGAGCCAGTGACCACCCTCCTGGGCATCCTGGTGTGTCCTCCTCCGAGGCAGCTTCATGATCCAGAAGGATACCCGGGGATGGGGTTCTGGGTGGAAGTTGTCCATGAGTTTCTGGAGGGGCACCAGAGCTTCCTTCTCTTCCATCTTGGGTACCTGGAGAAGAACAAGGAAACCCTCTCACACTCCAAACAGTACACCCAGGTGTGCTCAATCCCTGTGGAGTTGTCCAACCCCCTATGTAGCTGATAGGGTGCTTTGGAGTTTGAAAAGCTCTTTGGGGTTTACTATGCACTTGGGTTTGTGAACACTTGAGGATTAAAAATACTCAGGTTTATATAATACTTCGGGATTGAAAATGTATTTTGGGGGGTTTCAAAAGTATAACAGAGAGCTTTAGGGTTTGTAACGCTTTGGGGGATTACAAAGCACTTTAGGAGGTTTTGAAGGCAGTTTGAAGTGGACAAAGCACTTTGGGATTAGAAGCTTTTGCGCTTACTAAAGAAATATGACCATAAATGCAACATGTCATCCTTGATTGAATCCTGATCAAAACTGAAAACCAGATTTCAAGGACAGCTTTGAGTCAAGTGGCAAATGGGAATATGAACTGATTTGTCTATTGGTCTTTGCTACTCAAGTGTGTGGGCCACTGTTGTGAGGCATGCAAATGAGTGAGTCCCACCCCACCTAGGCCTACCTAAGCAACATCTGTAACAAGCTGAGGTCTGAGAAGCCCTGTAGGAGATGGCTATTCTCACCAAATTTACACACATATATATATTTTTTTTTTGGGGGGGGGGATACTGGGAATTTAACCCAGGGGCAATTTGCCACTGAGCTACATCCCCAACCCTTTTTAATTTTTTTTTAAATTTTGAGACAGGGTTTCACCAAGTTGCTTGGGAGCCTCCTTAAGTTGCTAAGGCTGGCCTTGAGCTTACCATCCCCCTTCTGTCTTGGCCTCCCCAGTTGCTGGGTTTACAGGTGTGCACCACTGTGCCTGGCTTCCCAAATACATATTTTGAAATCCTAACTTCAGTACCTCAGATGTGACCTTATTTGTGAATAGGGTCATTGCAGATTTAATTAGGATGAGGTCTTAGGATGATGACTGGTGTTCTCTTGCAAAGAGACACAGTGGTAGGATGCCAGGCAGAGAAGGCAGACATTGGGGCAAGGCATCTATAAGCTGAGGAACACCAAAGACTGCTAGTGAAACACCAGAAGCCATGGTTGAGGCATGGAACAGATTCTCCGCTCAGCCCTCAGAGAGGCCATCTCTGTTGACACCTTGATCTTGAACACCCAGACTCCAGAACTTAGAGACAAGAAATTTCTGCCATTTAAGCTATCTAGTTTGTAGCACTTTGTTATGGCAGCTCTATCAAAAATAACAACCTTCAATTTTGGAGGGTGTAAAAATGGTACTTAGGTCATGAGGGAGAATATATTATTCTTAGATTTGTTGAAGTATTCAAAGGTGAAGTATCCAGATGTCAGCAATTAGCTATCATATGGCAAAATGTTAACAAGTAATGAATCTACTCCGGGCATTCTCAACCCGAGTCTGGAAACATTTGTTGTCACAACTGGAGGGGATGGGAGTGCTACTTCCTTCCAGTGGGAGGCCAGGGATGCTGTCAAACATCCTACAGTGCCCAGGTCAGCCCCCCACAGTAAAGGACTGTCCTTCCCAAATGCCAATGATGCTGAGGTTGAGAAACTTTGGCCTATGAAAAAGGGAATGCAGGCATAATGAGTGTACTATTAAAAAATATTTTTTTGTAGGTTTGAATTTTTTGTTGTTGTTATTGGTGTATCAATCACCTCAAAACATTGATCATTTTTTTGGTGTTGGGGACAGTCAAAAATCCTTCTGCTGGCTCTTTTGCAATGTACAATTAATTGTTATAGTTTGAAAATTTTAAAACAAACAATTATGTGCAGGAATGTGGGAATCACATGGATATGCCATGTACTTTTAGGTAAATATACTCTGATGATTACAAAGCACTTTGGGATTAGAATCACACATAGAGGTTTATGAAGATGAAATACACCATTGGGATTGTATTTGGAGTTCACAAAACACACTGGAATTGAAAATCACATTTTGCAGTTTATAAGGGAGAGGTTGACCAAGAACTTTTAGATTAAAAAATACTCTGAGGTTGGCAGAACACTTACTTTGAATAAAAACACATTTTGAGGTTTACAGGGGTGAAGCTTACCAAGCTCTTACAACCAAAGCACTTTTTGATTTACTTTTTTTCTTTCTTTTCCAGTGCTGGGAATTGAACTCAGGGTCTTGCACATGCTAGGCAAACCCTCTACCACTGAGCTAAAATATCAGTCCCCACCTTTCTCTTTTGGAGTACTGAGGATTGAAGCCAGGGCTCTTATCCACTGAGCTACACCCTTGGCCCTTTTTATTTTTTTTATTTTGATTTGAGACAGGGTCTCACTAAGTTGCCTGGGTTGACCTCCTGCCTCAGTTTGGGTGTGCCACCACATCCTATTAGGCTTACTTTTAAAACACTTGGAGTCACAAAACCCTCTGGAGTTTACTAAATAGTTGGGGGTGTATTGTGAGGTAGTAAACCTTATTTCTTAGTTGGTCTGTCCCTTTTGGCAGAGGACGAAGTCGAGGCCTAGAAAGAGGAAATTCCTCAGAGAGAGAGGAGGAGGATCAACCCTTCTTCTTAAACGACAGACAGTGTTGAGGACTGGACACTTTAGGGACAGGGCATGTCCTAACCTTCCAGTCACCTTCCAGGCTCCCCTCTGGTTCAATGGATGCTACCACCTTCTCGGAGATGAGCACCTCTCCTGTCTTATTGTCAGTTACCTGTGAAAGAATGGGTTAAGAGGGTGAGAGCAAACCCAGTTTTCTCCTCTGCCCTGCCTGCAGAACTGTGGGTACTACGGCATGAGGGATGGTGGGGAGATGCCAGGGTCTTTTCTGCATACACACCTTATCAATCTGGAGGTGACTAGAGAGGGTGCTATTCCCCAGGTGACGCTCCTGGTTCTCCTCTTGGTGGAAGTTCCTGGGGAGGCCCCGGAAGTCCATGGGTGCAGAGAAGAAGTTGTCCAGACCCCGTAGCAGGTCATCCTAAAGCCAGAGGGGTAACCAGTGAGCTGTTGGACCTCACATCTCTCCAGTGCATCTGCAGCCCTGCCAGGATGCCCTCAAGGTCTTTCCCAAACCCTCCCATCTCCTTCCCTCTCTGTACTCTGATCCTTTGGACCTAACCTTTCATTCCCAAACCTCCTTTGTTGGGTCTCTACTCTGTTCCATTGCTTTATCCTCGCCTGTCAGGTTGTTTCTCTGTCCCTGTCCTCTCTCCTCCTTTTTCTTCTTTTCCTTTTCCTCTCTTCAGTCTCATCTTCCATTCTCCTTGTCTGTTACTTTCCCTCTTGTTCTATTTTTTGTTGCCTTCTTTGTCCTTTGGACTTCTTTCCGTCTGATCCCGTTCTCCGCCCCGACCTGTCTCTCACTCTGTCTCCCTGAAATCTTTCTCCACTTCCAAGCAACCCTTGCCATCACTTGCTTTCTGGAAAAGTCGACTGAAGCCTTGGAGTAGGCTCTGGAGGCCTAGAAAACCCGAGGATATCTCCTGGGGGTCAGTATCGCGGATAGGGGCCGCAGAGGAGGGTGGCACCAGGGCGGACGGCAGCAGCAGTAGCAGGATCAGCGGATGCCACATTGCGGGATGGGAGAGGAGGCTGTAGCAAGGGAAGGAGTCAGAACCTTTATCCTGGCAGTGGCCACTCACCACCCGCCCAAGACCCCTTTCCTGCCCCTTGCCCAGGCACCGTTCCCTGTCTAGACAACTCGCCACACCACGCCGGTTAGCTCCTACTCCCCTTTTCTTCTATTCCTACGCATTTCGTCCCACCTAGTCACCTCTCCTTCAGACCCAGCTCTTTGGGTTCTGCTTCATACACGGTTCTCATTCCTCACCTTTGCCCACGCCCAGCCCCTTCTTCTGGGCCCCGTCCTTATGCTAGACCACAGCCCGGTCACCGGACTCCAGGACCACTCCGGTCACCGGACCACTCCGGGCCACGGACTGTTAAAATCCAAACAGTTCTGGTCTCGGGCCAACGCTACAGTCCTGGAGCGTTGGATGTGCTCCGCGAGGCGTAGCCACCCTCTATTATCTGACCACGCCCCCACCTGCTGACGTCACCCAAGAGCTCATGCCTTTACTCCAGGGTCACGCTCCGGTGGACAGAGCCACGCCTACATTCTTCGCTAACCACACCCCTTAACCCGGAGCCGCTCTCATTCCCTGGCCTCGCCCCTTCGGTAGACCTTGGCCCTGCCTGTGTTCTCGGATTCTGGTCCGCCTATCCGAGACCCGCACCAATAGCAGATGGCCGTGCCCCGTAACTTAGAGCCACGCCCCTGCACCTGGACCCGCCTCTGAGCCGCTGATCTGGCTCCCGCGCTCAGTTTCATTCTCAGGTTCCTTGTGCTATGGAAACTCCAGAGTCCCAGTAGTTCTTCTAGTTCCCTCATTCTTCAGTTCTATATCTATCTCTGAACCTTTCTGCGTATCCCTTCTCTTTTTCCCTCTCCGGTTCCACTTAAAAAGCCCCGTTTTCTTCGGAAACTCAGTCCTATGCTCCATCTTCCAAGGACCCCCCCCCCCCACTCCCTTCTCCTTCAGGACCCCAAGGTCTGGACGCTAGCCCCCTCTAGTCTTGTGAGTTATAAAACTGAACCCTTCATCTTTAAGGGATCAGGAATCAGGGACCTCACCCCTCTTCTGTTAGACTCCGAGGCTCTCTCCGGTCCTGGGACAACTGCCATCGTCCACTACTAGAGCTTGGGGGTGGTAGAGTATGCACCTCTGTGGACCTCCAATAAATTCCGAGGGTTTTGCCCACGACTCTTAACTCTGGTGAAGTCACAAGGAAGCTGTGTTGTCATAGGAAATCAGTTAAAATCCATCCCAGTACACTGATCTTCAAAAATAAAGTTGGGGATAACAGGAAGATTCTTTGTGTTCACATCACGTCTACATCTCTGACACAAACACACTAGAGGGTAGCACAGGACTCGACCTCTCCTCTATCACATCACCACGTCCAGGTCCCCGTCTCTACTCCTTCAGACCCAGTGTCCAGATGCCAGCCCTTCTCTCAGACCTAGGAGTCAAGGCCCTAGCCCCCTTCTTCAGACGCAGGTTTCTCGGCTCCCAATCTCCTCCCTCACACCCAGCAGTACGAATTCCCAATCTCCCTCCTCTCCCAGAGCCCAAGCATTCGAATCCTTAGTTCCTCCCAGCTTCCAGATTGACTCCATCTCTCCCGGAGCAAAAATCCTTCCCCAAACTGTCACAGTCAGATTCCCTTCCCGCAGTCGGCCTCCCGGGCCCGCCCCCCCTCCGGTCCCTCCCACTTTTCCCAAACAAAGCTCCCGGCAACTTTCTCCCTCGCAGCGCCCCGCCCGCCCGCGGCTCCCCAGCCCCAGGCCGGGAGGTAGGAAGGCGCCGGCGGGAGTCGGGATCCTGCTTTGGGGTGTGTGAGTTGGGGTGGGAAGTTACGCGTGATGAGGTGAGGCGTGTGTTTGTGGGACCCTCTCGCAACTGCTTGCCGCCCTCTTTTTGCCTGGGGGCCCGAGTTTGCGCTCGTGACCGAGTCCAAGTGTGGAGTTGGAACTTTCGCGGGAGTTAGGGTGTTGATGACGGGTCTGAATCTGGGAGTGTGCGCGCGGGAGTGGCTGAGAGCTGTGGACCCAGGCACTGGCGTGCGGTGCGTGAGTGTGAGCGGTGTCCCTTTGCAGCGAGAAAGACCCCTTGTGTATTTCTGACCGAACTGGTGAGCTCGTGTGATCTCCCTTACCAAAAGGAAGGGTCCCCCGGGTGGCAGAGGAAGAACTATCGGGCGTCCTGGATGTTCTTTCTTGCCTTTTCGGAGATTTGGGGACTGGAGCGGTAAATTAGGAGGTATCTTTCTTACCCTGCTCATCCGTCCCTTTGTCTGGCCACATGGGGGAGGGCTGGTTTGGGATTTTGGCCTACGGGGGTCCTGAATGCTGCAGCGCCACCGGACTCGGCCTGGGGTCTTTGTCTGCCTCCGCCCTGGGTCCAGGGTCCGAAGGAGGAGGGGGATGGGAATCTGGACTCTGAGGTCCTGGGAAAGCCGTGGAAGACATGGAGCCTCCAAGGAGGCGGGATCGGGCTGTATTGGAAAAAGTTTTCCCTGTTCCCGGCCTCCGGAAAGTCACTGGGAACTTGGGTTGGATCTGAGCCCACGGCGCTGGGGGAGGGGAGGAGGCGGGGCTGAGGGCCGGAGGGGAGGCGCCCTCGCTGGCCAGCCCCTCCCCGATGGGGGTTGTGGGAAGCTGGGGGAGGGGACGCCTGGGCCCTTTGTTCTGGCACTCCAGATGGCCGAACGGCCTGTCCCCCAGGCTGTGGTTCTGTGGGTGCCCCTGGCTCCCAGCCTGTGGTTCTGTGGGCTTCCCCGTCCCCCAGCCTGTGGTTCTGTGGCTCTTTCCTGGTCTCCGTATCAGTTTCGGCCGAGTCTCTGTTCCTGTCTCATTTTATCTCTCTGTCTCTCTCCCGCCTCCTACACCTCTTCCTCTCTCTGGATGTCAGTCCTCTTCACTCTGGATCTTGTGTCCCATTCGCTCTGGGTCTCTGTCCCCTCTTTCTGGGTCTACGCACAGCCGGTGTTGGGCCGACGCCCCTCCCCCTTCTAGCAGCTGCCGCTGGGCTGGCATCCTAGCACCTGTTCTTGGATTGGGACTGGAAGGTTTCACCCACACTCTCCTTCCCGACAATTAACACGGCTCCTGTCTTTAAAATCAATAATCCACACCCAGAGTTTCAACCCTCATGGCTCTCTCGGCCATTACTCTGGGATATTCAGAACTTCATCATAATCTAAGTTCCTCCGGAAACTCAGGGGATAACAGCTCCCCGAAGCTATCCCAGAATCCATCCCCTTTCTCCTCTAGGATCCAGGAGCCGGGCCCCAGCTCTTCTCCCTCAGACCCAGGAGTTCAGACCTCAGCCCTCCGTCAGAGCCAGAGGTCCAGGACCTAGTCCCTCCTCCCTCGGACCCAAGAGTTAGACTCCCAGCCCTCCTCCCTCAGACTCCGCGGTCTGACTCCCAGCCCTTACCGCTGCAAGACCCTTTGGGTTGGAGGAAGGCTGCTGAGCTCTGTGTTCCTGCAGGCCCAGATGGGGGAACCCCGGGCTGGGGCCCCCCTGGACGATGGCAGCGGCTGGACAGGCAGTGAGGAAGGCAGTGAAGAGGGCACCGGCGGCAGCGAGGGGGCTGGGGGAGACGGGGGCCCAGATGCAGAGGGTGTCTGGAGCCCAGACATTGAGCAGAGCTTCCAGGAGGCCCTGGCCATCTACCCGCCATGTGGCCGCAGGAAAATCATTCTGTCTGATGAAGGCAAGATGTATGGTGAGTTCCCAGTGTCTTTTGACCTGACCCCCACCTAGTAATAACAAGAGTAGCCAACATTTATGGGCTCTAAGCATTGTCCCTGTAAACATGCATTGTGTCCTCCCAGTGATTCTCAGTTAGGAACCAGCATCACCATTTGCACAGATGAGGAATTGTGCCCGGGAAGGTTAAGTGGTTTGCCTAAGGTCAGAGCTAGTATGTGGCAGGGATGGGATTTGCTCCCTGGCAGTCTGGCCCCCATAAAAGTGAGGAAACCAGCCGCCAAGACTGCTATAGCCCTTTAGGGACTGTTCCCTGATATCCTT
The DNA here is from genome assembly GCF_902686455.1 of Sciurus vulgaris. Lineage (NCBI taxonomy): Eukaryota > Metazoa > Chordata > Mammalia > Rodentia > Sciuridae > Sciurus > Sciurus vulgaris. Next base: position 61,040,031 of record NC_136478.1, on the reverse strand, counting down.
TCTGCCCGGAAGTTCTGTTCGTTGTCTAACTCTTTTTTATTTTGATTCTTCAGGTCGGAATGAACTGATTGCCCGCTATATCAAACTGAGAACAGGGAAGACCCGTACTCGCAAACAGGTCTCAGGACTGATTTCTGGGCTTCTGTCTGGGGCCAGCTTATCCCCTTATGGCCATCTTTGTATGGACTAGTTCAGGCTCAAGGAGGCTCTGGTTCATGTGTTTTAGCTTGTCTCCTAGGCGTGTCTGGGAGTCCGAGCTAACTGTCCAATTGGCTGTAGTTTTCCTAACAGTTGTGCTAGAAGCAGTCAGATAGACCAAAAAAGTCAAAGAGGGAAGCATGTAGCCAGGACAGGAGCCTGGATTTGTGGGATCTGGAAGATTAGTGGTATTAGTGAGTTCTTGGCAGGAATAGCTTTGTGGGCACCATTGTGTTCAAATACTGCAGAAATGACCTACCTGTCTGTGGTCTTTCATGTCTAGCAGCTCTGTGGGGCACCTGAAGGAGGGAAGGGGAAGTGGACACCGAGATGGGTGGTTTGTGACCTCAGTCTGCTTCTCTATCAATCCCTGCAGGTCTCTAGTCATATCCAGGTTTTGGCTCGAAGGAAATCAAGAGAAATCCAGTCCAAACTGAAGGTAAATGCCAAGGCAGGGACTCTGAGGGACGGACAGAGACCTGGGGGGAGGGCAGAGACTCAGAGGGATGGGGATGGAGACCCAGAAGATTGGGGGTACTGAGACCCTGGGTAGGGAAAGACCTAAGAAAGGGAGGAGACTGAGCTTGGGACAGGTAAGAAGAATGAGCTGCGGGGCCCCCCGTTGGCTCCTGCTGTTTTCCTCTTGCCTCTGCTCTTGGCCCTTCCTGGGAATCTCATTTCCTTTCCCCTCTTGTGCTCCAAGGGCTCCTTTTTGATTCCTTTGGGTCATCTCCCCATCTCCAGCCCCCATGTGGCCTGCCTGTTTTTTCTGTGCTCAGAAAGCTTCATTTCCTTTTGGAGATATTCATATCCATTTTCCTTTTTTTTTTTTTTCATCTTCTGAATTTCCTATTTCTTCTTGGCCTGAGACCCTCATTTTCTATCCCTCTGGGTACGAGATCTTTTCTGCCTCTTCTTTTAGACTTGGAGATAATCACTTCCTGTTCTTTTTTTTTTTTTTTTGTACCAGGAAGCTTTTCCTTCCTTTCTCTCTGGGCCTAAAAACCTTTGCTTCCGGCCTTTTCTGCACCATCCCTGTTCCCTCTCTGTTCTGCTTGGATTAGGAAACATTTACCTTCTATTCCCTGGGGGTGTGTGATTCTCATTTCCTGTTGCCTGGGCATCTAGAAACCTCTATTTCCAACTCTTTCTTGACCTAGAAACCCTCATTAGGGTCTTATTCTGGGTGTAGAAACCCCCTTTCCTCTCTAGGTCTGGCCACCTCTGCTTCCTGATCCACATCTATCCATCACTCCCTGCTTGCTCAGCTCAGAGTGGCAGGGCTGTGTGGGCTGGTAGGATAGAGGAGGTAGGGGAGGCCAGGCTTCATTCCTAAATCATGTTTTCTTTCCTCCTGTGGAACCTTCCCCGCCTCTTGGGCAGGCCTTGAATGTGGTAAGTCCCCCTGCCCATCTTCCCATGTACTCTTACCCCAGACAACTGCCCAGTCCCTAAGGAGACCCAGAGGGGTGAGGGCACTAGGGAAAGGGGCTTAACCCTCTCTAACCCCTTGCCTTGACTCCCTGGATCTGTATCTCCCATCCTTGCCCTACCCCATCACTGTCCCACCCTGTTGTTGACTTGTGTCCCCCATTAATATGGACCTTCAACTTCCCCCCAGGACCAGGTTTCTAAGGACAAGGCTTTCCAGACGATGGCTACCATGTCCTCTGCCCAGCTCATCTCAGCACCTTCCCTACAGGCCAAACTGGGTCCTGCCGGTCCTCAGGTGGCCTGGGCTGGGAATTGTGGGCTTGGACTGGAGGGGCGGGTCTCCATTGCCAACAGAGGACCACCTGACACTTCTCTCCCCCACCTTCTTTGTCTTCTCTCTAGGCCACTGAACTTTTCCAGTTTTGGTCAGGGGGCTCTGGCCCACCCTGGAATGTTCCAGAGTGAGTACTTTGTGTTCTGGCGTGGCATCTGACCCCTACCCTCCAAATTTCTCACCCCACCTTCCAACTTCCAACTCACTTTTGAACACAAATTCTGGAGCCAGGCTATTTGGATGTGAATCCTAGTGCTGCTCCTTTTTGGTGATGGGCCTTTGAGTAGGTGATTTCAATGCTCAGAACCTCAGTTTCTTCATCTCTAAAATGGGAGTAATAATAGTACCTTTCTTACAACATTGTTGGGATAAATGCGTTTAACCTGTGTATAATGATTCAAATAGGACCTGGCACATAGGAAGTGCTCAGCACTGGGTCCAAGCTGTGATAGTGGGGAGGGGATGGGGCAGTGGAAGCCAGGAGGAGAAGGAATGCCATAGGCCCTGTCAGCTGGGATGGAGGGAGGGGGCAAGGGTGGCTGGTGACTTGAGGCTATCTGGAGATGTACAGCCTGCAAGAGGAGTGGGTTTGGACCTGGAGGATATCCATGAGAAAATGGCTCCCCAGAGGGATTGTCTGTGCTCCAGAGGCTCATGGGAAGACCGTTGTAAGTCCAGAGTGTTAGGAGCCTCTGTTTGTCCAGAGGCTGCTGGGACTGCTGAGGGGAGTCCCAGAGACTCATGGGAAGTGCATTTTCCATCCCGGAAAGGCTGGGTATTGGAAGGGCACAGGAAAATGTTGAGGGTATTGCCAGAGAAAGAATAAGGTGACAGACTGGGGTATCTAGTTCAGGAGTGAAGACTTTTCACTGTGGACAGAGGAGAACAAGTCCCCGGGGGCTGAAGGAATCACATGTTTGCAAGGGAAACCATTGCAGGAGGGGCCATTCACCAGCACTGCTCTGAGTGCTGGGTTCCCCGCTTTATGGAGCTGATATTCAAGTGTGTGTGAGGGTGCTGAATGTTAATCAAATCACCACCTACAGTAAAAACACGAAATTGAGGCGTGTGAAGTGCTGTGAAGAACCATGGTAGCTTCTAGGTTGGAGGAGAAAGTTCTGGGGATTTCTTTGAGATAGCATTGAAGACTGAGTAGAGCTTACCCAGGTAAAGAATGAGTGTGGGAATATTTCAGGCAAAGAAAATAGCATATGACAAGGCCCTGAGGTAGGAAAGTAGTAAGTTTCAGGAAATGAGAGATGGCCAGTATTAAGCAGATGGCCAGTCAGGTATTTATTGAGCACCTATAAAGTGTCTGGTACTGTGTTCAGTTTTGAGACCAGGCAGTGAACAAAGGAGACAGACTCCTTATCTTTTTTTTTTAATTTGTTTTAGTGTTAATAGACCTTTATTTCATTTATTTATATGTGGTGCCGAGAATCGAACCCAGTGCCTCACACATGCTAGGCAAACGCTCTACCGCTGAGCCACAACCCCAGCCCCCAGACTCCTCAGCTTTATGGAGCCTTATATAGTTGGTGAGGGGAGGAGATAGACAGTAAACATGTAAAAATCATGAATTAAGAAAAGGAATAACTACAAGAAATAAAGCAGGGATCATAAGCTCTATTTTATTTTGTTTAGTTTTTTGGGGGGTGCCTCACACGTGCTAGGCAAGAGCTCTACCACTGATCCACCCACCAGCCCCAAGAGCTCTATTTTAGACAAGAGTCAGAGTAGTCCTTTCTGAGAAGTTAGCATTAGAGTAATGACCCTGATGACAAAAAATTATGTTACTAAGCAGAGTATTGGAGTTTAGTTTTCAGAATTGATATGACCAGGACTGGGGCAGAGTCCCTGGGAGGTGGGGTCTGAAGGTTCCTGGAGGTCTCTTCTGATCCTGGTTTTTCGCTTGGTGCCTTGACTTCTCTCCTGACCTCTGACCTCCAAGTTTCCTCACCACCATCTCTCCTCGGCTACCTCTGGGTTTCTGGGGCTGTGTCTGAATCTAGGCCATTAGCCATAGGCGGCTATTTACATTAAAATTAAGTGGTGTGAAAATTCAGATCTTTAGGTGTGCTGGCCACACTGCTACTTGGGCACAGGTGGCCAGTGGCTACTGCAGCATGTACTGTAACAGAAAGTTACATCAAACAGAAAGTTCCACTGGACGGCACTGCCTCCCCACCCTGACCTTTGGACTGATGTCTGGTCATTTTCTTCCAGTTCTCCTGACCCTTCAGCTTCTCCTTTCTCAAAACTCCCATCTTCTGTGTCTTCTCCCCATCTCCCAAGACCTGCTTTCTCTTCTCTTTCTGGCATTTTGTGAGAGGCACTGGGTTTGAGTCCAGCCTCCACTGTACCCTTACTGTGTGACTTTGAGCAGGTTGATTGATCCCTCTGTGCCTCAGTTTCCTCAGTTGCAAAACGAGAAGAGCAGTAATTGCACCTGCCTCAGTGGCTGTGAGTCTTCAGTGAGACCATGCCCGTAGTGTGTTAGCACAGGGTCTGCACCCCTGCCTCCGTGCACCTCTCCACTGTGCTGACCCTGGCTTCCTTTGTCCTTCAGCGTGAAGCCATTCTCACAGACACCGTTCTCCTTGTCACTGACTCCCCCATCTACTGACCTCCCAGGTAAGAGCCCGTTATCTTCCTTTCCTTGTGTCCCCTCTCTACCTTTGACCCCAGATCTCTCCTTCAACCTTCCATTAATCAGGGGACACATTCTTACCGAGGCAGGGTGTCTGGTGGGGGCAGATGTGTATTTGGAAAGGTAAGTGGCAGAATTCACAATGGTTAAGAACACAGCTTCTGTATCTAGACATCCTGGGTTTGTGTTCTGCCACGTGCTAGTTCATGGGACATTGGGATGTGTATTAGTCAAGATTCTTTCAGTTGCAAGAGAAAGAAACCCAAATCAAACTGAATGAAGCGGGTGGGGGAGAAGAAATTATTGGTTTCAATTAACTGATAGTCCAGAACTATGACTTCGGGCTTGGCTGGGTAGCACAGGACCTACTTCCCATCTGCTTTCCTCTGTGGTGATTCCATGTTCAACCAACATCTTGGCAGCCAAGATGTTTTTCAGAAGTCCATGCTGATGTGACCCTGAACAGTCAACATTAACTGGTGAGACAGCAAGTCCCTAGCTAGCTCAGGTTCCACAGACTCATCAGTTAGGAATACCTATGGCTGCAAGTAATATAATATCCAAATTAATAGTGCCTTACATAGTAAAGGCTTTAATGATTCCATATAAGAATTCTGCAGGTGAGCTGCTTCTCTGTTCAGCAGCTCAACAGTATCAGGACTGACATCCCTGTAGTTCCCTTGGCCTCTGTCTTATTGTGGCTAGATGGCTTCTCCAACTCCAGACATCACGTTCTCAAGCAAGACTTGGCCAGGGCCAAAAACTTTCTCCTCCCAAAGTTCTGTCTTTTTTATTCAGGAAGAAACTCCTTCCCAGAAGCCCCCCAGCAGATTTCCCCTAACGTCTCATTGGCCAGGACTGTGTCACATGGCCACCTCTAGCTGCATGGGAGGCTGGGAAAGTGAGTATTTAGCTTTTTCAGCTTCTAAGTGGAGGCAGGCAAGAGAGCACAGTGCCTGATGCGGTCAGGAAATGTTAGCCATTTTTATTGTTTGTTCTCTCTCTCTCTAGGGTACGAGCCTCCCCAAGCCCTCTCACCCCTGCCCCCTCCTGCCCCATCACCCCCAGCCTGGCAGGCTCGGGCTCTGGGCACTGCCCGGTTGCAGCTGGTGGAGTTCTCAGCCTTTGTGGAACCACCTGATGCAGTTGACTCCGTGAGTGAAATTTTGGGATTGTCACTGGGGGATTTGGGAATGTCGAGGGTGACTGGGAGGGAAGAGAGCAGCGTTTCCCTGACTTGGTAGGTATCAGAATCACCTGGAGGGCTTGTGAAACTGACTGCTGGTCCCCACCCCAGAATTTCTGATCTAGATGGGAAGCTTGACAATTTGCATTGCTAACCATCTCCCAGATGAGGTTGAGGCAGCTGCTCCCAGGGACCATATTTTGAGAACCACTAGCATAAAGGAACTGGATGGTAATGGGGTCGCAGGTTGTGAAGGTCAGAGGAACTCCCCAGGACATCATTCATTCATTCATCAAACGTTTTTGAGTTCCTGTTGTTTGATAGGCTTTGCGATACACGTTAGGAACCTGGAGAAGCAGATCTTATTTCTGGGAGCTCAGATTTCTCCTGGGCTAGGATGGAGATAGATTCTGTACTAGCCAGGGTGGGCCAGCTGCTAGAAGAAACAACTCCCAGTGCTCAGGAATTGAATACCATTGAAAATTTTCACTCATGTTTCAATGTGGGTGTTCGTCAGGAATCTTCCACATGCTGATTTGGGGATCCAGGCTCCTTCCATTTCATGGTTCTGCCATTTTCTAGGACTTCAGAATCGGCTGCTGGATAATCTGCATCTGGCCAGCAGATGGTGGAAGGGAAAGAGGCAAGATTATTCTGGAGATTTTTTGCCTTTGGCTTGGATGTTGCCATGATCAAGTCTGCTCACATCTCATTGGCTATAACTTGGTCATGTGGTCACAACTAACTGCAAAGAGGCCTGGGAAATGTAGTTTAGTGCTGTGTACAGGAGTTTGTGAACCCATAGCAGTCTCTGCCATGCCGCATAAGCACCAGTGGAATCACCAATCACAGTAAATGACAATTCTGGTAAGACTTGAGTTGGATTAGGTTAAAATCTCCTAATCTCCATGCCACTTGGAGGAAAAATTAAAGTTTGTTCAGTTGCCCACAAAGATCTGCATGGTCCCATTCTCTGTGCTGGTACCTCCTGCCCTTTCATCCTGGTTCAGTCTGCTCCAGCCCCCAGCTGACTTGCTCTTTCTTGAACACACCAGGCCCTCTACTGCTCTTCCTGTTGTCTGGAATTGCATGCCCACATCACGCATGCCGTGACTCATTCTCACCATTTCTTCAGGATGGTTACTTTCTTCTAGGCTTTCCCAAACCACCTAATGGAAATATCAGGTGCCATCACTTTCAGCTTCTTTACTTATGATTTCTTTTCATAGCATACATTGCTTCTTGAAATTTACATTAACCGTAAGTTGATTTTTAAAGTTTTCTTTCTTGGTCAGTAGACTGTGAAATCCATGAGGTCAGGGACTTTGTCTTGTAGTCCCAGGACTCAGAATAATGTCTGCATACAGTAGGCCTCTCAAGGCATGTCTGTTGAATAATGAGTATGTGCTGACATTGAGAAAGCTTGAGTTTTTGTGGATATACAGAGGACAAATTCTCTGGGAAGTCAGTGAAGGCTTCCTGAGATGACTGTATTTGAGTTGAACTTTGAGGGTTGTATGGGGGTTTGCCATGGGCAGCAGTAGATGCTCTAGGTGTAGAGATGGGCAGAGCATGGAATTTCCAGAGAAACATATAATAGAATAGTGGGAGCTGGTGGGGCTGTGGATGGGTAGGCAGTGCTGGTTCTCATCTGGCTTCTTCTTAAGTGTGATTGGGGAACCATGGAAAGGATGGGGTGGAGAGACCCTGTCTGTGATCAAAAGAGGCTTCTAGGAATAGGCAGATTTGCTTAACTTGGGTCTGGAAAGATGGACAGAAGATTTGTGTTGGAGGAGACGATGGAGAGGACCTTTAGGATATGGGAGAAATTAAGAAATCATGAGAATTGGGACAGATGGGGAGTCTTGGATATGGGCTATGTGAATTCCCATCCATCCACCTATCCATCCACTGAATGATCATGAGCACCTGTTCTATGCAGAGCTGGGGACCCTGGGGAGCCATGGAAGGACTGAACACAAGGGAGGGCCAGGATCTGCTTTGGAGAGCCCTGTTAGGAATGAGATGAAAAGGAGACATTGGAGACTGGGAAGTCAGAGAGGATGAGGCCTGAGCTAATGCTGGCGCAGAGCTGGGGCCAAGGAACTGGGAGTGCTGGGGCAGATGGTTGTGAACAGTTCCTGGGGTACTGGCTCAGCACTAGTGGATAGTGTGGAGCAGCAGGCTGGAGCTGCAGGGATGGTGACAGCGTGGGATGGACTCTTGCAGTGAGGCCAGGAGTTTAGCCCTCCCCTTCTCACCCATGGTTGGCCCTCCTCAGTACCAGAGGCACCTGTTTGTGCACATCAGTCAGCACTGTCCCAGTCCTGGAGCACCCCCGCTGGAGAGTGTGGATGTCCGGCAGATCTACGACAAATTTCCTGAGAAAAAGGGCGGTCTGCGGGAGCTGTATGATCGAGGCCCTCCCCATGCCTTTTTCTTGGTCAAGTTCTGGGTAAGTTCTGGCAGCAAAACCAAGTTCTGCTCAAAAACCATGTGACATCCCAGCTAAGACCACAGGAAGAGTCTCAGTCCTCAGAGCGTTGAGTATCAGCTCCTGTTGCAAGAAGGAACACTGAGGAGTTCAGCCCCTGGGGTGGGATGGAGGCACTTGAGCCTCCCCAGATCCTCCTAGATACCATCCCCAGTCATGGGACTAACATGGCTTGGGATTGGCTTGCCACATTCAGGTGACTCCAGGTCCCACCTGACCACACCAACACTGTTGCTAAGGAACAGCCCCTTCCCTTCGCCCATGGATGTGTGGAGAGTTCTAGTCTCCATAGAGGGGACTGAGACTTTGCTAGTTTTCACCAGACCCTGTTGCTAGAGAATGTCTTGCCCTGAGGAAGTGACTAAAGGAACTGGGGAGTGGCTTTGTAAAGTTCTGTATTTCACAATCATTTATTGAACATTTACTAAACCTGATACCAGCGTCAGTACATAGTCAGTCCCTCAGTGTGTCTGGATTTCACATCCACAGATTCATCAAACTGCAGGTTAGGCTAATGTAGTTAGGCTAATGATGTAGTTAGGCTAATGATGGTTGTGTTTGTGCTAATGTGTACAGATTTTTTTTTCTTGTCATTATTCCCTAAACAATACAGGATAACAACTATTTGCATTTCATTTACATTGTATTAGGTGTTATAAGTCACCCAGAAATGATTTAAAGTATACAGGAGCATGTGTATAGGTTAAATTAGGGACTTGAGTGTCTGCAGACCTTGGAATCTAAGGGGAATCCTGGAACCAGTATCTCCTGGAAACCAAGGAATGACTGTATATAATTGTGACTAAGGATTCATCTTGGGTTTTTTTCCCCAGTGCTGGGGATTGAACCCAGGGCCTTGTGCTTGCAAGGCAAGCACTCTATCAACTGAGCTATATCCCCAGTCTCTATCTTGGGTATTTTTTAAGCCTATTTGGTTTGTGTCCAGTACAATAACTGACACTATTAGGGCTCAACAAATATTTTGTGAATGTTTAGGGGATATTAACTCCTGTGGTAACCAGAGTGGTAGAGGAATAGTCTCTCAGAAGGAATCCTCCTAGGGGCTTGAGATGTACTGGTTTTGCTGGGTATGATTGACCATGGTTTTAAAGCTTTCTGGTTTGTGGCGTGAAGGCCCGAGGTAACTCCCTGTATGAGCTGCAGAGGTCTTGGGTGTTGTTAGAGCTTAAGACAGGCCCAACCAATTCTCAGGTCTGGAGAGCCACCCCTTTAGGAAGCCTGCTGGTAAGGCCTTGGGTGTTGCCTGGATTCACAGGGTCCTGTTGCCAGGGTGGAGGATGGAGTCAGGCTTCTGAAGAGAGTGATCTGGCAAGATGTTAGCAACTAAAGTTAGGAAGAGGAGAGGTATCCTCTACCTCCCAAGGAGGTGGCTCAGACTCGGCCTTTATTAGGCCCTTCCTGGTCTAATGACACTCGACCACCTGTCTGCACACTTGGCATCTGGGATGATGGAGGGGGGTCTCACCTCCAAGCCTCAGTTGAAAGTGCTAGAGAATGTTCTGGAGAGGAGTCCAGCCCTGTTGCTAGGGAGTAGTACTTACCTTAGCAACCAAGATAGTGAAGAGCTCTGAGGGAAGTCACTGGGCCTCAACCTGTTGCTAGAGGTTAACTGTCTCCTTAGTAATCAGGCCCTCGGAAGGGGCTGAACTCTTAAGTTAGGGGCTTCGAGGGGAGAAACATGAATTCCAGATTCCTTGACTACTGGGGAGAGACAGCCAGCGTCATTTTGGGGACCCAGACTTTCCCAAAACTGATGGAATAGGTGGGTCTTCTCCAGAAACCAGCTCATGGAGATATGGGAACTTTGAAAGCTGAAGGAGATGGACAACTATAGGGGCAACAGGGAAAAAAACCAGGCTCTGGGGCAGAGTTTATAAAGATGTCCCCTCCTACTCACCTGTGCCTCCCCATCTCCCAGGCGGACCTGAACTGGGGCCCAAGTGGTGAGGAGGCAGGGGCTGGCAGCAGTGGCGGCAGCAGCGGTGGCTTCTATGGAGTGAGCAGCCAGTATGAGAGCCTGGAGCACATGACCCTCACCTGCTCCTCCAAGGTCTGCTCCTTTGGCAAGCAGGTGGTGGAGAAGGTGGAGGTGAGGCTGGAGGTGTGGGCTCTGGGCAGCAAGTGCCTGCCATCTCCCCTCTGGGGGTGCCACACAGACCAGGAGCCATGGTGGCATGGGCACTGGCAGGGTGGGGGATGGGGAGCAGTCCCAGCCTCTCTGGGGGTTCTAGTGTCTGAGCTTGGAGCTAATACAGAGTTCAGAAGTCACAGTTAGGGGGCATTTTGAGGGCTGAAAGGTGTGGAGATTGTTAGTAAGATTCAAAAGATTCTTATGGATTTGGAGGAGTTTGCAGGGCAAGGAGGTTCAGAAGTCACATTTAGGGGTTGCTGGGGCTTTGGGGGTTTTAAGTACAATTTGTAGATGTCATGGGGGAAGGGTCTTTGGAGGTCTGGAGATCCAACAAAGTTGTTGAGGGTTCAGAGGGTGTGGAGGGGTTTTTGGTTTGCCTGCCCAGACCCTAACTCGGAAGACCCTGAGTGTTCAGGGCCTGGTCTCTGGGCACTGTGGTGGGCTGCTGCAGGGGAGATGGCAGTGGGAGTGAGGGGCATGGTGGGCCTGATTCTCAGGTGCTCTGCATGTGTCTCAGCCACTCTCCTCCCCACTCCCTGCCCCTGTTCAGACGGAGCGGGCCCAGCTGGAGGACGGGCGCTTCGTGTACCGTCTGCTGCGTTCGCCCATGTGTGAGTACCTGGTGAATTTCTTGCACAAGCTGCGGCAGCTCCCCGAGCGATACATGATGAACAGCGTCCTTGAGAACTTCACCATCCTCCAGGTGACATGGGGGCGGGGTCTGGCTGGAATAGGGACCCCGGATGTAGAGGAGCGTGCCCTTCACAGACTCTTAGCTTAGGGGATCCCTTTACCCAGGGGACTGATGCAGAGGGAACCCCACAGGGAATCCTCATCCTGGAAACTGAGGCAGTTAGGACTGCATAGATGACCCTTAGCTCAGAGGTTCCGTTCCCCCAGGGAACTGATGTTTTGGGGACTTCACAGCACTCCCACATAGGAGGATCCCTCCCTCATTGGGGAAACTACATGGGGGACACTTCAAGGTGATTCTCAGCTTCCCAGGGAATTTAACCTGGCTCAGGGATCATGAGATAAAAGGAGTACATTTAATTTGGGGGGTGTGCTGAGGTAGAGACCTGTTGACTTGGGCATTTGAAGTGACTCTCTTTACCTCTGACATGGTAGAGACCTCTTTTACCTGGGGAATGTGATGTGGTGAGGTGTGCATTGACATTGAGACATACGCCATCTGATTTGAGGCCCCTCCACTGCTACCCTCATCTTAGGGACAACCCCTATTGCCAGGGAACCTGACCTGTTGAGAATCCGTTTACTTGGGGAACATAATGTGGTGGGCACTGCTCTACTGGGAGGTGGAAAAGAGGCCTGCTGGAGTTCCCCTGGTAACCTGGGAAGGCCCCATGGATCCTTCCAAGCATAATCCCATTCTCCTGGCCTCCCTGGCAGGTGGTGACAAACAGAGATACCCAGGAACTGCTGCTGTGCACCGCCTACGTCTTTGAGGTCTCCACCAGTGAGCGTGGGGCCCAGCACCACATTTACCGCCTGGTCAGGGATTAAAGAAGGAACCCACAATTGGCTCACCCCAGAACACCCTCCTCCTAGGAAGGACCCTCCTGCTCTCTTCCTGATTCTTATTTGGGGAGGGGGCTGTGATGGAAAGGGGCTGACCTCAGAGGCCTGAGCAACTGGGACTGTCTCCTATTAGAAAGGACCCCCAAACCTGCTCAGTGACCTGAACAAGCTAAGACTGAGGATAGACCCCCGTACTGGGACCTCACAGGGGGTGTCTGAAACTCCAGAGCATCAGGGATTGGGGACAGGAGTGAGACAACCCCCAGGTACACCACTGGCTTCTTGGCCTCTGACACTCTTCTGGATGTTTTGGCAGGCCCTGGTTCCACATTGGTTTGTCCCCCTTTTTTCCAGCTGTCTCCCCTCAAGTATCTGCCTCCCTCCCTTCTGATCTGTGATGTCACAAATTAAGGGTTAACCTTTTTTTGTGCAGGAGCAGAGCCAGGTGGGCCCTGCAAATATTTTGTTTTTTAAAATATAACAAAGTATTTATACATGGGTGTTAGGTTGTAACTTTTTCCATAGCTGAGTCAGGAGGGGGGTGTATTTTCTGATCTCATCTCCCCGCTTCTAAGTGAGCCTCGGGTTAGACTGCTGCCTCCCTTCCCCTCTCAAAGTGTTTTGGTTTGTGTTCTAACAAAGTAAGGCCATTTTACCAAAATGCAAGGGATTTATTTGAGGTTTGAGTGAAAAATAATCTTGTGGGAGGTGGTAGGCCAACAGATGAGGCAAAGAAAGGAAGTATGTGTGGGGCAGGAAGCCCCAGGTCCCTCAGGGGTGCTGGTGGCAGTGGCCAGGCAGACACCTGGGTCCCCAAGGGAATGAGAAGGGCTCAAGAGAAACGAATATTTACAAGCCACAGGAAAGTGTCCAGGGCACCTGAAGGGGGTCGGGGTAGGGCCTAGCGGTATCGAGCCAGCTGGTTGTAGTAGACGTAGTCCAGGTTTCTGCACAGGAATATCGAGAGCGTCATGAAGCCGAGCTATGGAGAAAGAAGACGCGATCAGAAATGTCGAAGGGCTTCCAGCAACAGGGGTGTGACTTTGGCCCTGAAAGCAGAAAAGTCAGGGGGTGGGGTCAGGGCAAGAAAATAAGGCGCCTAAGCTGCTAAGTGTGTGTGTGTGTGTGTTGGGGGTAGGTAGAAAATGGGTGGGGCCAGAGGAAGAAGTGGGGTAAGTTGAGAGCCTGGAGGTCCTATTGCAACAGGTGGGGAGGCGGTGGGGTTGAGCCGGAGAAGGAGTCAGGTCGGAAGCAAGCCTAGGGTCCTTTATTCTGGAGGCTTATCTGTTTCCCCCTCCACTTCGGCTTCTACGTCCGCCTCAGCCTCCATCTCTGCGCTAGAGCTCCCGGTATCGGGCTGCTCCTCGTCTTGATCCGAAAGCCGCCAGGGCCCCAGGGCCATGGGAAGCTTGCCCTGCGGGACCTTCTCCCCCCAGTTGGGGCAGGCACCTGCCATGCCCCATCCACCCCAGGGAGCACCGGTACGCCCGCTGCTGGTGAGCACGCCACAGCGACCGCCACCACTGTCGGCGCTAAGGCAGGGCGGAGAGCTTGAATCACCACTGCCGGGGATTTGCGACTCGGGTTCCGGGTGGAGTGCTTTGCGCTGCAACTGTAAGCTCAGCACCATCACACTCACCTGCGAAGAAAGGGGAGGAATATTGTGGCCAGTAACAGGCGGCTTTCCTGCGTACGGCCAATCAGCGCTCGTCGAAGCTAGGTCTCCGCCCCTTCCCATCCATCCAGACAGGCGGGAGAGCCCGGAGGGGGCGGGACTCCAAGACGCAAGCGTCTTTCCCAGGTTACCGGAGGACTAGGGGTTAAGGACCGGGCTGTCTATGGACTAGGGCCAATCGCCAGCGTGAGCGGCGCCAAATCACCTCGAGTAGACCGACGCCCAGACAAATGCCCACTATGGAGATGAGGTTGTTGTGTAGCCACTTCTGGAGGCTCTGCGCGCAGCCCTGGACGTGTAGGGAAAGGTTAAAGGTAGCTTTCTAGGATTCGTCCTCAGGCCTACCCCCAGCATCCTTCACAGCCTAGCCCTCTCTTCTCAGACACCGACCCATTTTTCCAGTTATCTGGATTCTCTAGTCAGCTTGTGTGCACCCGCCTCACCTCTCCCAAATATCTGCCCGCCGTATTTGTCAGTTAAGGCCCCCGCCCTTTCCTCAGACTCCGCCCCTTTTAGGGGCTCCCGTCCCTCCTGTAGTACTGTTCCTTCGAGCCCCACCCTTCTCTCGGCCCCGCCCACCTTAGGCGACACCCCCCGCGCCCCTATGCCACGCCCTACCTGTTGTTCCGTCTGGTTATTTCTGCTCCAAACCCTTTCTTACCTCGCGGTAGATATGACCATTTGCAGGGACCACGCAGATGTCCATACTGTGCCTGGGTCGTGCCCGCGGTCCGAACCGACCGAGCTGGGGGAAGATAATCTTATCGAAGACTGAGGAGTCATTGGTCGCCGCCGAGGAGTTGTAGCAGGAGCAGGGCACCCGGTGCTCTTCCGACCCGTTGCCTCTTAGAATTAGGACCGGGAACCAGTCCTGCGGAGAGTGCCAGCCGCAGCAGCGCAGCTGAGAGAAAAATACCAGTCAGAAACCGGGACTGGCCTGATGCAAGTGTTGGGGATCTGGGTGATGGATATGAGGTCATGCCGGGGAGCAGGGGCCGAGTGGTTTGTGCAGGGCAAGGAAAGGTGAGCTGGGCTGGGACCGCGATGGAGCCAGGGCTAGGGCCAGGAAAGACACTTAAGAACACGGAGAGATGTGAGTTACCGGATGACTGGGGTAGAAGAGAAGCATCACGTTGTGAACCTGAGACTAGGTCGGAGATGCAAGACTATGTCACACATGGTTAGCTGGTGGGGCGCAGAGCTACATGTCTAGGGAGTGGAGTCTTTACGAGGGTTGGGTTCTTGTGGGAGTCAGAGGTAAAGGCAGGAACCTAGTCATGCTAAGCTGTTGGGGATGGGGTCCCCACCACGTGAGGGCAGGGGCAGAGTCTCGAGGCAGAGGGTGGAGCCACGCCAGAGTCGTGGTGCTGGGCTAAGATGAAGCCAGTTATATTATCATATGGGGGCGGGGGACCACATCCCGCACCGCTATCGGGAGAGGGGTAGAATGAGTGAGTAGGTTTTCATTGGAGTCCTGGAGCTGGAGGCTGGGGCCAGTAGGGGCGGAGTCTCCTTGATACGTAGGACTGAACTCAGTCACATTAGAATACTGGAGCTGGAGAAGGGGTACACGTCCAGGTTGGGTAGGGGCTCATGTACCTGGAACTGCACATAGTCCCAGCTCTCCTCAGCGGCTGTCTCCTCTGGATCGGCGCGGTAGTTTTGGATGGCTTCTAGCACGATGTCCTGCACCCTTCGCTCCAGCTGAGAGTTTGTGGGTGAGGCTGGGTCCTATCAGCCCCATCCCGCTCCAGCCCCTCCTAGGCTGTTCAGTGCCAACAGGTCCCTGGGCATATCTTTGCGGTGATTTCGGTTCCTCCCTGAATGGTTAGCTTGTTGCTCAGAATCTTTCTGCGTGTTTCTGTTGTCCTCCCACTATTTCTAGGGGTCATTAGTTATCTATAGAATTTTGCGGGGCTTCTGTTTCTCGGTTTCTCTCCCTCCCCACCCCTCTCCATTGGCAGGGGCTTGTTATGTTGCCCAGGCTGGTCTCGAACTCCTAGACTCCAGCGATTCTCCTGCCTTAGCCTCCCCAGTGGCTAAGTATCTGAGGCTGCTGACTGGCCACCGTGCAGGACTTTCCCTTTGGACCTCTGCATTTCTATCTCTCCGTATATGTCCTTGTGTCTTTGTGACTTTCTGTGTCTCTTTGTGTGTCTTTCTGTCAGCCTCTGTATCTGCATCTCTGTCCTTCTGTATCTCTGTATCCCTGTTTCTTTTCATCTTCTTTCCTGTTATTTCTTTGTCTATGTCAGCACCTGTCTGCCTCCACCCCGCCTCCATCCCTCCCGCAAACCCCATCAGCTACCCAATCAGCTGCCAGGGATGGGGTGTTATTGGCAGGAGCTCACCCGGAGCCGCTGAGTGGAGATGAGGATTCCCAGGGTGATCTGCGTGGCAAACAGGAGCAGCAGCATCCCAAAATACTAGTAGGTAGAAGGGAGAGGTCAGGCTGACCTTGCCCCCTGACCTTTTTAAATAAATACATTAATTTTGGGGGATACCAAGGATTGAACTAAGGGCACTCGACCACTGAGCTACATCCCCATCCCTATTTTGTATTTTATTTAGAGACAGGATCTCACTGAGTTGCTTAGGGTCTCACTAAGTTGCTGAGGCTGGCTTTGAACTTGAGATCCTCCTGCCTCAGCCTCCCCAGCCGTTGGAATTACAGGCATGTGCCAGTACACCCAGCTCCCCTGGTCTTTTTTGATAGGGGATTGGCGTGTTCTTGGGGATAGTCAGTGAACAGGGCACTCACCAGACCCAAAAGGCAGCGGAGCTCCTTGAGGGCCCCCACACAACCCAGGAGGGCAAGGCCCATGGTGAGGATTCCTGAGATGGCCAGGATCTTGGACCAGATCTGCAGGGTCACGAAGCTCAAACCTGGAAGAAGTGAGAGCCAGTGATGGTGGACAGACAGCGCCAGGCAACTCCATACCCGCCACCCCCAGGCAGCCACTCAAACCAGGAGCCACTCAAACCTGAAGTCTCTCCCTGTGCTCTGGACGTCCTTTTCTCTGAATCTGTTTGCTATTCTCTGGGACTGTCTTTGCCCTTCCCAAGTCTGTTTCTCTTCTGAGACTTTCTCCTACTGTCTCCCTGCCTGTGTTCCTCCCATCTGGATCTCTGTCCTTCTATTTGACTCTCATTTTCTCTTTTCCTCCTTCAGCACCTCCTCACCCCGATACTGTCAGCCCTATCACTTGTTCCATGACTTTGCCTCTGTCACTTAAACCTCCTCAAAGCCAAGGGAATAGTAATGTTTATTTCCTAGAGGTTATATTTTGTTGTTGTTTCTTTTTGTTTTGTGAGACAGGGTTTTGCTCTGTTGCCTGTCTGGCCTCAAACCCCTGGGCTCAAGTGATCCTCTTCCCTCGGCCTCCTGAATAGTTGTGTCACTACATCCAGCCACATGTAGCATATGTTGATCCCAGCCCTAATGCAGGGCAAACACTTATTAAATGTGAACTATTAGAATTTTGATGGTTACCCACTTCTTTTTTTCATTATGGCTATTAATATAGCATTTGCTGCTCTTCTGCTTCCTTGCTGTGTGACACCCAACAAGGAACTTCCCCTCTCTGAACCTCAAGAGAGGGGAAGGTTTATCGGAGGACCTGATAAGCATTGTCCAAGATCTGGAACAGGAAGAGCTTGAGAAATGAATATCATTCTCACTATTATTATGATTGGTGTGCACAACCCCATTTTCCAGAGGACGACAGCTCTGAGAAGCAGAGTAACAGTGGTGGGGCTGGCACCTGCCTGGGGAATCAGGCCCTCCAGGCCTCCTTAGGATGAGGGAGACCCCAGGAGGCTGCTTGGTGGCAGGCTGGGTCCAGGTCTGCTCCAGGAAGTCCCTCCCTGACTGCCCCAGTTCCCTCACCCACAAACGACACGAAGCTGGTCTTGTCAATAAGGATCCAGATACCAAAGCAGAAAATCAGGCTTCCTAGGACCTGGGGAAAGGAGATGGGAATGTGACAGTGGGCAGGGGAAATGAAGTCCACGGGCAGGTGGGGGGCAGGGGCTGCGTAGGGCAACTCACAAAGAAGAAGAGGTTGAAAACGAAGAGGAAGTACTTGATGAGGCTGAGGCAGCTCTTCTGGGCAGACATCTTCACCTAGAGTGTAGAGTAACTAGCTGGATGGACCAGGCAGAAGAGGTGTTGGCGGTGGGGAGACAGGCGGAGCGACAGAGGCCGAGAGGAGACAGAAAGAAAGGCCAAGAGGAGGAAGAACACAGAGAAAGAGGAAGTTCCAGTGGTGGAGGGGTGAAGGGGTGGGGCCCTACCCCATCCCTCTTCACAGGAGGTGACTCTCTGTCTCTCTCACCCGCCCCATCAGGATGCACACTTGTACCTGAGGGGCCTTGGAATTGGTGGGCACCAAGGACATAGTGGGTGGTCCCTCCCAGGTCTCCATGGCTCAGCCTGGGGGATCCACAGGGACTTCTAATCTACTGACACCTGTCTGGGCACCAGGAGCCCAGGGCTGTCTCTGGACAGCAACCGACCTCACAGACACTCTGACCTCATGGCTTGCTAAGCTTTCCCATCTCTGCATCTGCTCTGTCCCCCTTTCCCTGCTCTGGGTCTCCCCCCAACCCTTTCTAGGTCTCTAACCCTTTCTCCCTGGATCTCAGTCCCTCTCTGGTTGGCTGTCTTCTCTCCGAGCCTCTGTTCTCTTCTGTGTCTGTTCCCACACCTGTGTCTGGATTCTCCCTCCCTCTGGGTTTCTGGTCCCTCCTCTCTGGGATCCTTTCCTCCTTTCTCTATCTCTCACTTGTCTTTGCCCCTCTCTCAAAGGAATCTGCATCTCTTCCTGATCAGGGTGCCCCCACATGCTGGGGGGCAGGGGCTGGGCACCTGGGGGAAGTGAAAGTGCTGTGGGCCAGAGGTGGGGGGGTCCCTGGGAGTGCTGAGGGGGGCCAGGCGGTGCCAGCCCACTCAGCAGAAGCCGGAAGTGAGCCTCAGGCAATACTTCCTGCCTCTGCCAGTGGGGCCTGAAGGGAGGAGGTTACAGAGGAGCCAGGGTGCTGAAAGGCACCCAGCAGCCTCTGCAGTCTCCTCTAATGTCCCCAGAGGCTCCCCACCCTTATCAAGTCCCAAATCCCTCACAGATTTCCAACTCTGGAGGCTTCCCCACTACCTAGTCATCCACTGGACCCTGGGAAACAGGTCTCTGAAGACCCAGCTCCTTATATTCTTTGACTTGTTTTATTTTTGTGCCACTGGGCATTAAACTTAGGACCTCATACATGCTGGGCAGACACCCTATGCCTGATCTGCATCCCCAGCCCTCATCTTCCAATTTCTAAATCCTTCTGCTGAGCTCCACCCAACTGAGCCCTAGAAGTCCTTGGGACTGTCACCACATTCCACACAGAGCTCAAGAGCTCCCCCCAATTCTCCCCATCATCTGGCTTTGCCATCTGAGGCAGCCCCACCATGTACCCACTGTGCCAATCCCCCAATGCTACGCTCTTCTCCACCCCTCCACACCTGCCAGATCTTGCTGCTTAAGCACATCCCTCCTGTGACTTATCTCCACTTTCTTCTGAGTCATCAAATTCTCCGTATTATCCATCCCACCAGCACACAAATGTGTTGTTATTTCTCCTGTCTTTAAATTTTTCCCCTTGAGCCAGTCTCGGTGACACATGCTTGTAATCCCAGCAATTTGGGAGGCCAAGGCAGGAGGATCCCAAGTTCCAGGCCAGCCTCAGCAACTTGGTAATGCCTTGTCTCTAAATAAAACACAAAAAGGGCCGGGGATTGGATCAGTGGTTAAGCACCCCTGGGTTCAATCCCTGGTACAAAAAGAATTTTTTTTCCCCTTGACCTTACATCCTTCTACAGCTTTTTATCATTTCTTCCTCCTGTTGATTACAAAATGTATGAAGTTGTCTATGCCTGCTGCCTCTGCTTCTCCTCAGGTCTTTGAATCCAGCTGTCATTTGCACTCACTCACAAAAACTGCTTTTGTCAAAGTTACCAGTGATATCCACATGCTCAATTCTCAGTCCCCATCGGGCTTGATTTCACTGCCTCAGCAGTTGTGGTTCCACAGGGACCACATCTGCATCTCCTGGGAACGTGTTAGAAATGCACATTCTCAGTCCCCATGCCAGACCTGTAGTGGTGGTTTGAATGGTGGCCTCCAACAAAACAAACCAAAAAGAAAACAAACAAAAACCCTCCAAATCCTCTTCCTAACCCCTGGAACCCATGAATATGATCTTATTTGGAAAAAAAGTTCTTTGCAGATGTAATTTTGAGTTAAGGAGTTCAAGGTGTGATCAATTTGAATTATTTGAGTTGGCACTAAATCCAATGACAGGTGAGTGTCCTTATAAGAGACACAGAAGAGAGACACCCAGAAAAGTGAAACTTCCAGAGGACAAGGTCACATGAAGATGTAGGCAGAGATTGGAGGTGTGCAGAAATAAGTCAATAAACCCCCGAAGTCACCAGAAGCTGCAAGAGGCAAGGAAGGATTGTCCCCAAGACCCTTTCAAGGAAGTGGCCATGCTGACACCTTGCTTTTGGACTTCTGGCCGCCAGAATTCTGAGAGAATGAACTTGTGTTGTTTTAAGATACAAAGTTTGTGGTAATTTGTATAGGAAGTAAAGATACCAACTGAATCAGAAATTCCAGATGTGGGCCAGTCATATGTTTTCAGGTGGCTGATGTGCACTAAAGTTTGAGAATAGTGAATTCACATTATCCTTCCTTCCTTTATTGGCCTTCACCTTTGATATTTTTCCTCACTGGCTGCTTCTCTTCAATCTGCATTGAAACCTCTTTCTAATTTTAAAATTTGGAAAACCCCAGCCTTTTCTATCTATATCCACTTCCTAGGTGATATGCAGTGCCATGGTGCTTACCACACCCCATGTGGTATGAGTTCATCAATTTATATCCCTAGTTCCATGCTCTTCCCCAAATGTTAGGCCAGCAGTTCATTATCTTATTTTTATTCATCTGCTTTTTATTTCTATTACAAAATACTGAGGTTGAGAACTTTATAAGGAAAGAGGTAGGTTTTTTTTTTTTTTTTTTTTTTTTTTTTTTTTTTCTTTTGGTACTGGGGATTAAACTCAAGGGCACTCGACCACTGAGCCACATCCTCAGCCCTACTTTGTATTTTATTTAGGGACAGGGTCTCACTGAGTTGCTTAGCACCTTGTTTTTGCTGAGGCTGACTTTGAGCTCACCATCCTCCGTCTCAGCCTCCTGAGCCTCTTACAGGCGTGTGCCAACGTGCCCAGCTAAGAAAGAGGTTTACTGAGCTCACAGTTTGGGAGGCTGAAAGTCCAAGATTGGGTGACTCCACTGATCCAGCTTCTGGAGAAGAAGCTCCTGTGACTGCATCACATCGTGGCGAGCAGCATCAAGGTGGCAGGAGCTCACAGTTCACATGATGAGACAAGAAGCCAGAGCACAGGGAGTGGCCGGTCTTGCTCTTTATAACCACCCATTCTCACAAGAACTGACTCTCTCCACAAGACTGCATGAACCCCGTCTGAAGGCAGGACTGTGCACCCAGTAACCTAATCAGTGTACTAATTCTCAAATCTGAAAGATTCCATACTACTATATACCAGCAGTGCCACACTGGGGAACCAAGCTTTTAACACGTGAATCTTTGGCAGATGAACCACATCCAAGCCACGGCACTCCCCAGGGTCTTCCTTGGCGGTGTCATTAGCATTTCAAACTGAACGTGTCCCAAACCAAACTTTGGATCCCCTTCCACTCCATGTCCCAGTCTTCTCCATCTCAGCAATTGCAACTGCATCTTCCGGTTGTTCAGATTCAAAGTTTGGAGTCATTCTATTTTTTTTGTAGTTGTAGATGGACAATATGCCTTTATTTTATTTGTTTATTTTTATGTGGTGCTAAGGATCGAACCCAGTGCCTCACACATGCTAGGCGAGTGCACTGCCTCTGAGCTACAGCCCCAGCCCTTGGAGTCATTCTTGATTCCTCTCTTTCTCTCACCTCTCAAACTCAATCATCGTTAGTTATCTAATGCTCTGTGACAAATCATCCCAAGCAAGAAGCAGAGAGGAGTAACCACTACACTCAAGCTCCTCCTGACTCGCCTGGTTTTCATTAGGGCAGAATAGGTGTGAGTTCTCTGCAGACCTGGGAACAGGCCCAGCGACTGCAGCAAAAAGGATCCCAGGAGGAAACTCGGGAATAAGAATGGAGAAAATCGTGCTTTGGGAGGAAATTTCCAGAAATACCCAGGTACTGAAGAAGGGAAAAGAAAACCAGAAGTCGGGAAAGCTCTCAATTTGGTTAATTAAACCATGGAATAACCAGGAAATCTGGAGTTTCCCGCAAGAATGGGAATTTCTTGAACATGAAGTATACTTTGGAGTGAAGATACTCATGTAATATCAAGAGCAAGTTCCCAGGTATTAATCAGAGAGGAATAGAGAAGAGTTGGACAAAGTGTTCCCATATGCTGACAAGTTTGTAGGATCTGTACTGGACTCTTCATGAGGCCAACGAGAGACCAAGAAGTGAGCCACTGCCTTGTCCTTATGGAGAGTCTCTACTCAGGAACCTGGAATGCAGACAGAAGGACAATGACTTCTCAGATCCTCTCTGTAAAGATGCTGCTGCTGACCTTCTACCTCCTGAGTACCAGCCAGAGGACTGCGGTATCTCTGTTTTCTTTGAGGAGCTACTGTGGGTCCCTCCACCTGTGATCTTCATGGAGGAGCCTCAGGTACCTGGATGGGAATCCTGGAACATGAACCTTCCATGGATAATTCTGTAAAAACTTCCTGCCATTTCCCCAGGAGCCCCCATCCTGCAACAGAACAGTACAACTCTAACTGGTGATTCCTTCCTTTTTCCCATCTGATCGAATGAGAATAAAATATGAAATTAAATGAAAAACGATCACCCCAAGCTTATAGCTTAAGACAGTAAACAATTACCTCATACAGTTTCTGTGGGATCCAGGAGCAGCTTAGCTGAGTGGTTCCTACTCAGTGTTTTATGAAGGTACAGTCAAGATGTTGGCTAGGGCTGTAGTCCTCTGAAGGTCAACTGGGCTGGAGGATCCACTTCCGCATGGTTCACTTACGTGGTGCTGGCTGTTGGCAGGAAGCCTCAGTTCTTCCCCACATGGATCTTTCCATGGCCTGCTTGAGGGGACTTACGGGATGGTGACCAGCTTCCTTTAGAGAATGTAAGAGAATGAGCAAGGAAGAAGCAGAAATGCTTTTTATGGTTTAGTCTCAGAGGCCCCCACCATTACTTGTGTTTACTGGATGTCAGTCACTATATGCAGCCTACCCTGGAAGATTGGGGAATTAGGCTCTATCTCTCGGTATCAGGGAATTTTAAGGCTCCATGCAATCCATCGACAAATTGTATCAGCTCTGTTTTTGAAATAGATTCAGAATTTGATCACTTCTCACTGTCTCGGCTGCTATCCCGCGGATGTAGGCACCACCCACCTCTTGCCTGGACTGCTGAGATGGCCTCACTGGCTCCCTATTTCTATCAGTAGCCCATCCATACTGTTCTCTTCCCAGAAGCCAGAGGGATCCTTCTGTTAAATGTGAGTCCTTTCTTGACTCAGAACCCTCTAATAGCTTTTCATTTCACTTAAAAAAAAATCCCTACCTCTCATTCTTTGAAATTCTTATTTATGCATTTATGGATTTATGTTTGGTGGTACTGGGAATGGAATCCAGGGGTACTTTACCACTGAGTTATAACATCAGCCGTATTGTACCATGACCTACAAGGGCCTCTGGATGACACTGCCTCCTGCTACTTCTCTGACCCCACCTATTACCACTCTTTCCTTCAATCACTGGGATCTAGCCATTTCAGACTCCTTGCTGTTTCAAGGTTTTTGCTGTTGCTATTCCCTTGGTCTAGAATGTTCTTCCCCAGGCTATTTATATGATTCCCTTCCTCAGTGCCTTTGGGTCTCTGCTTAAATGTCATATCCTCCAAGAGGCACATTTTGACTACTCTGTCTAAAGTAGCTTCCTGACTTACCTCTTAATGTCACAATATTTTGATTTCTTTATTTTTTTCTTTTTTAACAGCACTCTCATTCTTTGAAATTTTTGTTTGTGTATTTACTACTTTTTTTTTTTTGGTGGTACTGGGGATTGGATCCAGGGGTGCCTTACAACTGAATTACAACACCAGCCCTTTGGATTTTTTATTTTGAGACAGGGTCTCACTAAGTTGCTGAGGTTGGCCTTGAATTTGTGATCCTCCTGTCTCAGCCTCCTGAATTGCTGGGATTACAGGCATGTACCACTATGCCCAACTATTTACTACCTTTTTTGCAGAATGTAAAATCATTTTCATAAATGTATCCCAGGGGTCTAGAACAATGTGGGGCACATCACTCAGTAAGTGTTGACCGACAGGTACTTTTCCTGGTGCCTTGAACTCACAGCTTTCTTTTTGTCTCAGGGCCTTTGCCTCACTTTTCACCTATTAAATCATCCTTCAAGCTTTACATCCAATGTTGCTTTCTCAGAGAAATCCTTCCTCTAATTAGGTGTATAGCCTGTTTTTTTTTTTTAATGTCACAGTACTTAACAATTTATAATCATGTAATTATTTGTGATTAGTCAAATATGTTTGCCTATTCTGTGAAGCAAAAAATGAAGGCAGCAGTTGAGTCTGTCTTTATTTCCACATTATTCCCAGTGCCTGGTATTTAGTACCTCCTTGGTAAATATGCCGAAGGATGGAATGAGTCCCCCTGACCAATTCTTATAGAACCCAGAAATTTTCATTTACCTCTCTTTGTTCAATAATATTTTATTTTATTTTAAAAAATTTTAAGTTGTCAATGGACCTTTATTTTATTTATTTATATGCTGTGCTGAGAATCAAACCTGGTACCTCCCACATGCCAGGCAAGTGCTCTACCACTGAGCTACAACTCCAGCCCAATGCTTACTAATAATATTTAAGCCTGTTATTCTCAAAATGTGACCACAGTCTGATTTTCATATTACTACTGGTATGATATTTTTCTTTTCACTCTCATTCTTTTTTTAGTGCTGGGGATCAAACTTGGGGACTCATGCATGCCAGGCAAGCTGTCTATCACTGAGCTACATGCTCAGCCCCTTCACTCTCATTTTGCTTTTGAATTGATAGTGATATTTTCTAGAAGTTATGGGAACGTGAATAACTTCTTTTGACAGATTCAGTGCAGAAGCAGATATGAGAATCCAAATGTCTCTATTAAGCCAGCCTTTAAATGGTTTCGCGGAAATTTAAAACAATGCTATTTGTTTCACTAAATTTACTTTTGGTGTAACAATTATAACTATTTTTCACAGAAGTGTTATTTATGCTGACACATAATAGTATTTTTATTGTTCCCCTTCCCATACTGGGGACTGAATCCAGGGTCACTTTACCACTGAGCTACACCCCCAGTCTGTTTTTTATGTTTTTATTTTGAGACAGGGTTTCACTAACTTGCTCAGGCTAGCCTTGAACTTGAGAACTTTGTGCCTCAGAACTTCCTCCCAAGTGACTGGGATTATAGGAGAGTGCCACTATGCCTGGCACATAATAGCATTTAGAAAAATATTTTGTTTTAGTTGCAGATGGACACAATACCTTTATTTTATTTTATTTTTTTATGTAATGCGGAGAATTGAACCCAGTACCTCACACATGCTAGCCAAGCGCTCTGCCACTAAGCCACAACCCCAGCCCCAAGAATTTTAAATAACAATCATTCTTAGAAATTTCTTATAGTGATAGATATAACTCACATTAACACACAACCTACATAAATAACGCATACACATTATATGGGTCCTTTCATTTTTAGGAGTGCAAAAGTCTTGAGACCAAAGAATTTGAGAATAGCTGACTGGAGTCAATCTTCGGTTTTTAATTTTTGTCTGCCACACCGGATTTCTGGAAAAAAAAAAATTTTTTTTTTTTTTTTTTTTTTTTTTTTTTGAGGCAAGGTGCATGTCTGCCTTGTTTAGGTGTATATCTAAGGTTTGTCTACTGGTAGGGGATCTCTGAATATCAAAGATTTGAAGGCTAGGAAGAATGAGAACATCCAGCCTGTCACATCACTTGGGAGGGTGGAAGGAGAAAACACAACATGCAAACAGGTCTTCCTCTGAGGGTGGAGGGAGAAAAAACTATTGGAAAAAATGTCCGCAGTAGACCGCAGGGGACCAGCGGCGCATGCGCGTTCTGTGTGGGGAGGGAGCCGAGCGCCGAGAGCGTTCTTACGTCAGTGGGGAGCGCGTGAGGGAACCAGCCACTCATGCGCAGGGAAACGGCGGGAAAGGCCGCGAGTGAACCTGAGGAGTGTCGCGTGAGCGAATCTGACGAGGCCGGAAGGGGCCGGAGGAGGTTGCTAGACGTTGCACTTGATGTTTCTTTACCGTCATTTTGATCTCTCTGACCAGATTGAAGAGCCCTGTAGGGATCCCGAGGCCCGGGGAAGGGTGACTTGACTTGGGGAGCCCTGGAACGTTCCCAACAATGGGGTGCGTGGGGCTGGGCTCGCTGCCTTCCCTCGAGGGGCGCAGGCGGCCGGGAGGGGGCCGAAGAGTTGAAGGGGTCCTGCTTCCCCCGTAGGACTCAGGAAACTGCCTACAGCCACCTTGACTCTCCTGGTGCGAGTTTGAGCCTGGCCCCGGCCCCAGCCCCGCAGGACGGGCCATCAAGACGGTGAAAACCCCAGTCCAGCCCCACCACCAGCCTGTTGGGGACCGAGACTCGTTTCCTGCTCTTGGAGGAACCTGGACCCTAGCTCCCTCTTCTCCTTTCGGAGGCTGTAGTTCTGGGGAAGGAGGTAAAGCGAGGGAATGGGCGATTGTGCGGGAAAGGCGAGAGGAGCTTCTGGGGGCGAGCAGGGTGGCCAGGAGGGAGCAGGGGTGCCAACTCTCCAAGGGTATCGCAAGCGATCAGTTGGTCGAAACTCAGTTCTGTCTCTCAAGGGTGAAATTGGCCAATTTGCCAGGCTGCTCTTGAATGTGTTGTAGCATGATGACTCTGGCGAATCTTTTGCACTTGTACACCTTGCCTTTTTCAGTGGAACACAGAGGTCCGTGTTTACAACGCGAATGCATTCTGGGAATCAGAGAAGGGCTGCTTTGTATTTTGAGGTATGTTCCATTTCAGCTGCTGGCAAACTAGTAGCAGTGAAGATTGTGCCTCTCAGGTAAGCTGACAACTATCAGATATTTCCAGTTTCCCCAGCTTCGTTAACTTTTATATAAATTGAATGGAGGTTTCTTTTTCTTTCCCCTTCCTTCCTTCCTTCCTTCCTTCCTTCCTTCCTTCCTTCCTTCCTTCCTTCCTTCCTTCCTTCCCCCCTTCCTCCCCCCCTCCCTCTCTCCTTCCCTCCCTCCCTCCTTCCTTCCTTCCTCTTTTTTTTTTTTTTTTTTTTTTTTTTTTTAAGCCAGAGATTGAACTCAGGGACACTCGACCACTGAGCCACATCCTCAGCCCTATTTTGTTTTTAATTTAGAGACAGGGTCTCACTGAGTTGCTTATCTCCTCACTTTTGCTGAGGCTGGCTTTGAACTCACCATCCTCCTGCCTCCCGAGCCGCTGGCATTATAGACGTGGACTAGGCATGTTTCTGTTTTACTGTTCACCTCCTTTTTCAAAAGAAAAAGAAAAGCCAAACCCAAACTAAAGAAGTAATGGTGGATAATTTTCAGAGTTTATCTTGCTTGATTTTATGTTGAAAATATGAGACTCTTGGTTACTTTCTCTATTTTTAGTCTTTGTGACACCATTCTGAACATTTCCACTGATTCTTTGGCTATTTTATCTACTTTTATACTTTTATTTTTAAAATTTAAAATTATGGAGCTGGGATATAGCTCAGTGGTAAAGCACTTGCCTCACGTGCACGAAGCCCTGGGTTTAATCCCCAACTCCAAGAAAGAAAAGACAAGAAAAAAAAGTGAAATGGGTTATGTATCCAGAAAAGTACATGGAACAGAGTTTCTAATGAATAATTAAAAATCTTTATTATCTGTGTATATTAGCCTATTTTCTGTTACTATAACAAACTATCTGAAGCCCAGTGTGTATTAAGAGGTTTATTTCTGCTCACAATATTGGCGGTCCAACATCGTGGCACCTGCATCTGCTCAGCCTTAATGAAGGTGCCTTAGCTGTGTCACAACATGTTGATTAGCATATGGTGGAAGAATGTGTGAGAGGGAGACATCATCTGGCTAGGCAGGAAACCAGAGATTCAGGGATCAAGCTTTTCTCATATAACAACTTACTCTTGAGAAAACTCCCTCATTCTGTGAGAATTAACCCTTTTTGAGGTCGCTGACCCTAGAGATCTAATTACTTTTTATTTTCTTTGTAGTACTGGGATTTGAACTCGAGGCCTTTGACATGCTAGGTAGACACTTGCTACTGAGCTACACTGCCAGCCCCTGACCTAATTACTTTGCACTAGGCCCAGTCTCTTAATACCATCACTTTGGGGACTAGCGTTCAACACATGAACCCTTGGCAACAAACCATATCCAAGCCATAGCAGAGTGTAACTGCCAACCTAGTCAAAAAATAGAACATTACAATTATTCTGCAAGATCTTTAGTTCAAGAAAGTCTGACTTTTGTGGTAATTATTTCTTTTCCTTGATATTTTTACCATGTATACATGCATCCCTGAATTATATATTTTAACTTTGCTTAATTTGAGTGTAACTGTATAGTCCCTTTATTTTCTTCACCTGTATCTAGTTGGAATATTCTATAATTTATTCACTGTGGTTGGGCATTTATGTTTTTCAGCTTTATGACAATTATGAATAATGCTTCTGAGAACATTCTTGTGAGAAGTAGAATAGTTTAGTTGGTTAAGAGCTGTGTCTATGAAACCAGACCTCTGAAATCCTGACTCTCTCATTCATTAGCAATATAATCTTGGGAAAGTTGTGTAATTTTTTTGTTTCAATTTTCCACCTTTGTAAAATGAAGATACCAGTAGTAGTTACCTCATAGGGTTGTATTTAAAATTATAAAGCATTTAGCTGGGTGCAGTGTTGCATACCTCTAGTCCCAGCGACTTGGGAGGCTGAGGCAGGAGGATTGCAAGTTCAAAGCCAACCTCAGAAATTTAGTGAGGCCCTAAGCAACTTAATGAAACTGTCTCAAAATAAAAAGTAAAAAGGGCTGGGGATGTAGCACAGTGGTTAAGTGCCCCTGGGTTAAATTCCCAGTACCAAAATAAAACTAAACAAATAAATAAAATTGTAAAACATGTAGAACAGTGACAAAGTAAGCATAGTGTGTTGTTGCTGTGATTGTTGTTATGACTATCTTCTGTTGTATTAGTTTATCTAATACTCCTAGTTCTGGAAATTGTTGCAAGATAGGGTATGTGTATATTTATTTTTGCTACTGTTTTCTTCTAAAGTGGTTATAATAGTTTATATTACCACTGAGGATAATACTTTGATTGCTCTGTATTTCAGCACATAGTATTATTATTATTTCCATTTTAGTCTGGTTG
Source organism: Sciurus vulgaris (assembly GCF_902686455.1). Lineage (NCBI taxonomy): Eukaryota > Metazoa > Chordata > Mammalia > Rodentia > Sciuridae > Sciurus > Sciurus vulgaris. The sequence continues at coordinate 61,010,830 of NC_136478.1, read as the reverse complement.
GCATGCAGTGGTATTCATTGTGATTTTAATTACCTTCCACAGATCAGGGAGATTGAGCACTTGTTAAAATATTTATTGGCTCTTTGTGAAGTGCCTTTCAAATCTCTTGCCCATTGTACTGAGGTGTCTTTACTTACTGATTTGTAGGTGTTTTTTATAGATATATTTTAATTCTGGTAAAAATGCACACCACATAAAATTTACTGTCTTAACTGTTTTTAAGTGTGCAGTTCAGTGGTGTTAAATATATTGATAATATTATTTAACCATCACCATCATGTATTCTCACAATTCTTTGTATTATAAAACTGAAACTCTATACTTATTAAATGATAACTCCTTATTCCCCTCTCCTTCCTACTCCTGACAGTCACCATATTTTCTGCCTGTATGATTTTGACTACTCTAACTCATGTAACTGTAATCATATAGTATTTGTCTGATTTATTTCACTTAACATAATTTCCTCATGGTTCATCCCTGTTATGGCATAGGTCACAATTTTCCTTCCTTTTAAAGCTGAATAATATTCTATTATATATATGTATATTTATCACAATTTGCTTATCCATTCATCCATCCATGAACACATAGGTTGCTTCCATGTTTTAACTGTTGTGAATAATAGCTACTGTGTAAATAAATATCTTTTTAAAACCCTGCTTTCAATTATCTTGTGTTTATACTCATTTGCTGGGGCATATGGTAATTCTATTTTTAATATTTGCAGAAACAACCATATTGTTTTTCTTAGCAGCTGCACCATTTTACATTTCTACCAACAGTGTACAAGGCTTCTAATTTCTCTACATCCTTGCTGCACTTCTTATTTGTGTTTCTTTTTTTTTTTTTTACATTAGTATCCTAATGGGTGTGGGTGTGAGGTGGTATCTCACTGTAGTTTGCTGTTTTTGGGGGATGGGTACCAGGGATTGAACTCTGGGACACTCAACCACTGAGCCACATCCCCAGCCCTATTTTGTATTTTATTTAGAGACAGGTCTCACTGAGTTAATTAGGGCCTTGCTGGCTTTGAGCTCAATCCTCCTGCCTCAGCCCCCAAGCCTCTGGGATTACAGGTGTGTGCCATTGCGCCTGACTTGTAGTTTGCTCCCTTTTTTTTTTTTTGGTAAATGGATACAATATCCTTATTTATTTTTGTGGTGTTGAGGATTGAACCCAGTGCCCATGCATGCGAGACAAGCACTCTACCACTGAGTCACAGCCCCATCCCTGTAGTTTGCTTTTGATTTTTATTTTTTGCAGTGCTGGCGATTTAACTCAGGGCCTTATGCATGCTAGGCAAGCAGTCTACCACTGAGCCACATCCCCAACCCTCACTGTAGTTTTGATTTACATTTCCTTAATGATTAGTGATGCTGAGCATCTTTTCATATGCTTATTGGCCATTTGTGTATCTTCTTTGGAGGAATGTCTATGTGAGTCCTTTGTCCATTTTTGAGTTGAATTGTTTTATTTGTTGTGGTGTTTTGGGAGTTCTCTATATGTTATCAGCAAACATTTTCTCTCCTTTCCATTGCCTTTTAACTTTTCCTTTTTTTTTTTTTTTTTTTTTTTGATGCTGGGGTTTGAACCCAGGGCTTAGTGCTTTCTAAGTACACACTCTACCATTCTACTATACCCTGAGCCTCTACTCTGTTGTGTCTGTTGCATCCTTGAATGCACATTAAATTTTTTTTCTGCAGCTGGAGGCAGTGGCACACACATATAATCCCAGTTACTTGGGAGGCTGAGGCAGGAAGATCACAAGTTTGAGGGCAGTCTGGGCAACTTATTGAGTTGCTGTCTCAAAATAAAAAATAAAAAGGATGAAGTCTCTGGTACCAGGGATTGAACCAGGGGGCATTTAACCACTGAACCACATCCCCAGCCAGTTTAATTTATATTTTGAAATGGGATCTCCCTAAGTTGCTTAGGACCTGGCTAAGTTGCTGAGTCTGGCTTCAGAACCTATGATCCTCCTGAGTCACTAGGATCATAGGTATGTACCACCTCGCCTACCTTTCCTTTTATTTCTTTTGCTTGGATAAATTCTTTGACCAGAACTTCCATTACTGTGTTGAGTAGAAGTAGTGAAAGTCAGCATCCTTGACTTGTTTCTGATCTTAGAAGAAAAGCATTTACTCTCTTATAATTTATTATGATGTTTGTTGAGGGTTATTCTTATCTGACTTTATTGTGTTGAGGTATTTTCCTTTTATTCATAATTTGGATGTTTTTTAAATCATTAAAGGGTGTTGAATTTTGTCAAATACTTTTCTGTATCAGTTGAGATAATTATGCGTTTTTTCCTTTTTTCTGTGAATGTGGCATGTTATATTGACTGATTTTCATATGTTGGATCATTCTTACATTCCAGGAATAAATCCCACTTAACCATTCGTATAGTCATTTTAGTGTGCTATAGATTTTGGTTTGCTGGTATTTTGTTGAGGATTTTTGCATCAAGGAATTTTGGTGTGTAGATTTCTTGCAGTGTCTTTAACTTTTTTTTTTTTTTTTTGAGTGATTTTAGCTTTGTGTAAAAAGTTGCAAAGATAACAGAGAGTGCTTGTATAACCCTTCACCCAGTTTCCTTCCCTTAATGTTAACTTACATTACCATGAAACATTTGTCAAATCCAAGAAACCAACATAATCTACATTATTATTTCCCAAACTCCAAAATTTATTCATATTTCACAATATTTCACCATTTTTCCATTAATTTCCTTTTTCTGTTCCAGAAGTCAATCTAGGATCCTATAACACATTTAGTCGTCGTATCTTCCTGGTCTCCTCCTATCTGTGAGTTTCTTGGTCTTTCCTTGTTTTCCATTAATTTGATAGCTTGGGCTGCTGATCATATATATATATATAGCTTTAGGGTATCCCTCTGTATTAGTTCATTTTCAGTTGCTACAACTGAAAGTTGCTGAGCTGGGTACCTATGAAGAAAAGAAGTTTATTTGACTCAGTTTTGAGCACTGAAAGTGCAAATTGGACTGCCTTATTCATTTGGACCCTTGGTGAGGGCCCATGGTGGATGGCATCATTATGGGAATCTTTGTGAGAGGGAAAGAGCACATGCTGGGACAAGAAGACAGAGAGAAACTGAGGAGGGGCTAGTCTTGGTCCTTTATAACTCATCTGAGAATTAAACAGGATCTCATGAGAACCACCTTAATGTCTTAAAGGGTGATGCCCCAAATGACCTAACTACCTTGAATTAGTCTCTACCTCTTAAAGATTCCTCCACCTACCTCACTACACTGAGGGCCAAGCTGCCAATACCTGCATCTTTTGGGGACACTCTTAAACCATATCCAAACCATAGCACTTTTATTTTGAGTTTGTCAGATATTTTCTCATGATTAGACTTGAGTTAAGCATTTCGGAAGTAATACTACAGAGGTGAAGTACCCTTCTTACCATACCATGTTGGAGGGCACATATGTCCACTGGTTATGTTAACCTTGATCACTTGTAAGTGTCCCAGGAATTTATCCCATTTCCACATTTCTCAGCTTTTTAAACTTCATGATTTGATGATTACTACTGTACTAACTGGGTGATGGGAAGAAGGGCGATGTGTGAAGACCAGTTCTATAGGTCATTGCAGAGGTTTAAGTGGCAATGACATTGAAAAGGACTAGAAATATGCACGGGTTTGTAGTTTAAAAAGATAGGGAAAATCAAAACCACCATGAGATACCACTTTACATTCATTAGGAAGACTGTAATCAAGAAGTCAAAGTATGGGTAAGCTTGTGTAAAAATTAGAATTTTCATATATTACTACTGCTAGAAAGGTAAAATGGTGCAGCCACTGTGGAAAAAATTCAAACATATTTACCATTCAGTGCCACAGTTCCACTCTTAAGTGTATTCCCAACAGAAATGAAAGTGTATGTACACACAAAAACTTATACATGGGGGCTTGGGTTGTGGCTCAGTGGTAGAGAGCTTACCTAGCACATTTGAGGCACTGGGTTCAATCCTCAGTATCACATAAAAAAAATTACTTAAAAAAAGTTAAAAAGGTGCTTTAAAAAATCTTATACATGAATATTCTTAATAACATTCATTATAACCACATGGTGGAAACGACCAAGATGTCCACTAGCTATAAATGAATAGAGAACATGTTAGAGCCATACAGTGGAATATTATTTGGCTCTAAAAATGGATGAGGCTCGAAAACATTATGCCAAGTGAAAAAGGGCAGTTCTGAAAAGTCTCTTATTATGATTAAATTCATCTGAATTGTCCAGAATAGACAAACCTACTGAAACAAAGTAATTAGTGGTTGCTCAAGGCTGGGGTGCATGGTGGTAGTGGTGATGGTAGTGGAAGGATTGGGGCATGATAGGTAAATTATACAGTTTCTTTTGGGGGTCATGGAAATGTTCTAAAATTGAGGTAATGATTGTACAACTCTATTAAAAGCCATGGAATTATCCACTTGAAATAGGTAAGTTGTGTGATATGCCAAGTATCTCTCAATTATTACAGAAAATCCGTGAGCACATGACAGAGGAGCTATACTCATTTAAACTACATTTGTTTGAATTGAAATGTTGGTGGGAAATTAGGTAGGTGTAGATCCTGAGAAGTAAGGTTGAGAAATGAGATATTTATAGGTGAGGTTAGACTAGTGATAGGGTACCACAGCTCATTAGCATAAAGAATTCTTTCAATAGAAAGACACATTATACATTTAGTCCAGTTTAGTAAATATAGCTTAAGGTAGGGTTTTAAGTGGGGCACCTTTAGTACTTAATATAATATTGAGTTTTCAGAGGTTAACACAGTTGAGGACCAACTCTCTGGCATTCAAGACAACACTGTTGAGCCTGGTGTGGTGGTGCACTCTTGTAATCCCAGTGACTTTGGAGGCTGAGGCAGGAGGATCATAAGTTTGTAGCTAGCCTCAGCAAATTTAGCAAGGTCCTGTCTCCAGATAAAAAACAAAAAGGGCTGGAGATGTAACTCAGTGGTTAAGCACCCCAAATTCAATACCCAGTTTAAAAAAAAAAAAAGACAACACTGTTATTGAGACTGGATGATGTTGTTCCTAAATGTCAATTATAACTTTATTTTCTACAAGAAAATGCTTTATCATAACTGGTTATGGCAATTTTCCTTAAGTATTTTGCAGAGTATTTTGGAATGATGAACATTGAAATTTAAGATTATGATAATTTAAAAAAAATTTTTTTAATTGTCAATGGACCTTTATTTATTTATTTATATGTGGTGCTGGGGATCGAACCCAGGGCCTCACACATGCAAGGCAAGTGCTCTACCACTGAGCCACAACCCCTGCTCTGATTATGATAATTTTAATAAAATTATTCTTAGTATAATTTAAAATCTAAGTGAATTTGGACTTAGTTTATTTCCTCATTGAAGAGAATGGATCAGGCCCATTAAAACTTAACTGACTGTACAAGTCATTACAGTTACTCTGCATTACCCTCTATTTTACACTTACCACATCTCTCCATGCCTTCCCCTAACATTATTTGGTAGTAAACAGAATTTCCACACCGAGGATAAGCAGAAGGAAGAAAAGTTATCAGCCACTAGCTGTTTTAATATCCATTTTTATCCATTTGAAGGGATATTATCCTTTAAACTCCCTGTATCCCTTGTTTTGCAATAGTAAATGCTCAGTTTTTAAATCACAAAAAAGAGATGTTTCACAAATTAAAGAAAATGTAGTTCTATTTACTCTCTTAATTTGCCAAAATCATTTTTTTTTACAGAAATGTCATGAAATTACTGGTTAAAAAAACACAAAGCTGGCCAGTAGTTAAAGTGGTAAAAACAGGATTATTGGAATAGGGGAAAGCAACCTCAGCATAGAACCAGGCTGAATTCTGAATACATCATGCAGAAGTGGGTATTTATTTATAACCAAGGAGCAGGGTGGGATCAGCAGATAGAAGTAACTGAAATGGAACTTCAAACATAAGGGGGAATTCTGGCTGAACCAATGCAGCAGAATTCTTGTGGAAGGCAGGCAGGGTGATTAAACATCATCTGAGAAATAGCGGAAGATGAAGAACCTAATTAGGTATCAAGGGTGATCAGATATGGAGGTTGGGAGAATTCTGACTAAATGGACTTAACAGGATTCTTGCTTAAATTGGACAACGCAGAGATGAATACAGAAGTCCACACATTGAGGCTCAGTTGAAAAAGGACTCAGGGGAGCCTGAGTCAAGTATGGTTAAGGAAAGAATCTTTGTCAGTAATTCATGAGGTAGTGATTAAATCGTTAATACAATCGACTTAGAGTTTCATTATGATCTAAATTCTTATAGCTATGAAATTCTAAGTTTGTGCTTGAATACATGACTGAAAAATAATGGCCAATAGCATATGCCATTTTAACTTTTACTAGTAAAGCAGAAAATTAAATTCATACTACTCTTGTTTTTTCATCTAATCTGCTTATATACTGGAGAAATTCTTTGTAAGAGGACTTAGGTGAGTATAATCAAAATATTTGTTCCATCAAAAATCTGAAGATATATCTAAATTTATGCTAATGAAATTTTAAGGGGGGAAGGGAAAAAATAACACAATGAATCAAACAACATTGTTCTATGTAAATTTATGATTACACAAATGGTATGCCTTTATGCCATGTACAGAGAAACAACATGTATCCCATTTGTTTACAATAAAAAAAAAAAGAAATTTTAAAAGAAGCAAATTGTCACTAATCACATTTGAGGCCTTCTTTAATAGTTCGCAATGTAGTTCATTCATAATCATACAAAAATCCATTAAGATTGCATTGCACAACCCCCAAAGGAAAAAACTGAGGAAACTCATGGGTAATTTTCACAGCTTTATTGTTAAATCCAAGATCAAAGGGGTGATGTTCTTTAGACTGGACATAAGAAGTGCTAATGATGGTTACATTGGCCATGCTCTTCCAACTACTTGCATGATTCCAGAGATTTCTTCATCAATGAGCTCCATCACTCAATGGTTTCATTTTTCTTTCTCTATCTGAAACAATAAACATTTTCCCAGTGGGATAAATTCCAGCTTCCCTATGAAGCAGAAGGACTGGTTATGAACTGAGCTGGCCTGCTGGCATTGATATACAACTTGAGCAACTGTGGATGTGTGATATCCAGTGGATGTGTGATATCGCATCCACTTGATTGTGGTGCAAACTAGCTGTTTTTTGTTGTTGTTTGTTTTTGTGTACCGGGGATTGAACTCACAGGCACTTAACCACTGAGCCACATCCCCTGCCCTTTTTTATATTTTATTTAGTAACAGGATTTTGCTGAGTTGCCTAGGGCCTTGCTGAATGGGCTGAGACTGGCTTTAAACTCGAAATTCTCCTGCTTTGGCCTCCTGAGTGGCTGGGATTACAGACATGTGCCACTGAGCCCGGCTTGTAGCTGTTTTGAGTACGGTTTTCAAATATTATATTTATTTTGGAAAGTAGAGTAGATAGTTCATAAATTATTGTTATGATGATTTTTCCTTGCTCATCACCAGGACATTTGTATCTCAATTATTATTTGCTTCATCTCTTAATTGATCTTGAGTTTCTGTTTGTTTCTTGGGAACATTACATGTGTGCCAAGATCCAGATTGTGTATGTGGTTTTTTTGTTATCTTTTTGTTTATCCTTAATGAGGATGGTTTGGTCCTAGCATGCTTCCTGCCTCAAAATTATGTGGCATCAACTTTCCTTTTGTGCCTCCTATTGGTCATCTGATTCTTGATGTGGAATCCTCTGTGCAGATCTTAAGTTTGAAATTTCACAAACTAGATATACATTCCTGTTCAGTATTTAGGCTGACTGACAGGGAAGAAAGGGAGCTGGAACCATGAGTAGACTTAATTCGTAGTATTCCCCCACCCCCGGTTTTTTCTTTTAACTAGAGATACCAGTGATAAAGGCTGGATTTTCTGTACCAAAATTTTCTCTTTAGGTCTGTGTCCCGTGTATTTGTGATTTGACTGTTTCTAACCTCCTCCTTATGACTAAGGAGGCACAGTTTGTCTCAGGGAGAGGCCCATCAGTCCATTATTAACCTTCTCTTTGGAGTGGCTCACTTGTATTTGCAACCTCTTGCACAGCTTTTGGAAGCCCCTGGTTCATTGTGGAAAATTTTTGGAGAGGAATTGTTTTAATTGCTTCCATGAGTTGCTGGAAAATTTTGACTTCCTGAATCATTTAATCACTTTATCAGGAAGGAGTAATGTGAATTGACTTGTTAGCGACTGTGATTAGATTCTGTTTATTATTTATGCTGTATAAGTTTGTTTATTTTTGGCGTGAGAATGGAGCCTATTTTTCAGAAATGATGCGGATATATATATCTCCATGCTTCTAATATTTTAAAATTCTCTCTTTTTTTTTTTTTTTTGTAACTGGATATTGAACCCAGGGGCACTCTACCTCTGAGCTATACTCCCAAAGCCCTTTTTTATCATAACCTGCATGACTGTTAATTCAGGAAACCAGATGATGGGTGATGGGGGATTGGAAAAAACAGACACATAAATGGAGAAAAAGCTGGTATCAGTGGGCACCACACTTGGATGGAGTTCAATGGCCATGAGTCAACTCAGCACGTTTATTCTATAGGTTATATCATTAAAAGAATTTATTGTGAGAAAGTTTCTTCAAAGCATTTAAAGTGAAGGACAAACTTCTGTGCAGCCTAATTATAATTATCAGCATGTGCCCATAACTCTCTACCCTCCAGCAGCTGGCGTTTGAACCCAAGGTTAAGAACCGTAAATTCTGTGACTGGCACAGGATCTCCCTTTGAACAGGGCATCACTATAGCAACTGGACAATGTTTGATAGGTGCCTCTGCACCAAGAAATTCCCAAGAGAGGTATTTTCTCTGTCTCTGGGCAGTTCAAGGATGATAATTCATTTGCTGCTCCCAACACTTTTTAAAAAAATTTTTTAGATGTTGATAACCTTAATTTTATTCATTTATTTATATGTGGTGCTAAGAGACAAACCTAGTGCCTCACACATGCTAGACAAGTGCTCTACCACTGAGCTACAATCCCAGCCTCTGGTTACACATTTTTGGCAAAATAGAAATGGTGTTGGTTTTTTTGTGCATCATGTCAAGTGGCACATGGCATCAGTTGACTTTTATCACTTGGTTAAGTTAGTGTCTTGTAAAGGTACTGTTTTTGTTGTTTTTTTGGGGAGAGGATCTTATAGGTAGATATAATAATGTTGCATAATTATCCATTAAACTTTCCCATCTCATTAGTAGTCATTGGTGGTTCTCATTAGCAGTCATTGGTGGTTCATGTTGAAATCACTTATTACACTCTTAATTTTCCAAAACAACTATTCTTTTTAAGAAGAGTATTTTACATGTATGATTGACATGTGAAAGACTGTACATACTTAATGTATATAAGTCAGTACACCACTTTTCTCATTTCATTATTCCTTAAACATTTATTAGTTTGCACTCTAATGTAAGGAAGAGATTTTTCTTTTCCTTACTATGTCACTATAAATTTATGCATTCTTATTTGACAGATAAGAGTTACTTCAACCTGATTCCTGTGTCTAGTATCAGTTTTTAATTTTTGCTGCTTTTTTTTTTTGTATTAGGGATTAAACTCAGGGCACTTGACCACTGAGCCACATTCCCAGACCTGTTTTATATTTTATTTAAGACAGGGTCTCACTGAGGTGCTTAGCACCTTGCTTTTGCTGAGGCTAACTTTGAATTTGTGATCCTCCTGCCTCAGCCTCCTGAGCTGCTAAGATTACAGGCATGTGCCACTACATCTGGCTTATTTTTACTTATTGATATATATTTTTCCTTTTTTAAAAATTAACTTTATTTTATTTAATATAACTGATAAAGTTACAAATATATCTTGAGGTAACAAAATGTTATAACTGATGTTTACCATCTACATTTTAAAAGTATATTTTAGTATAGCTAAAGACTTTACAATTGGATTTTACCCATTTTTGAAATGTAAAATGCACAATTATAATATTCATACTACATATTTTACAGTTTTAAAGTTTTAGGGAAAACATGAGTCTCTGCAAGTAAAAGCAAGAGTTCTTCTATATCTGAGACAAATAAAATGTATTACTAATAAAGTGCCAACAAATTAGACAATGTAGTTTCAACTATGTCATTTTGGGGAAGATGAAAGTACATAAATTGATTGTACAACTAGTCATTTTCATTATATTAGTATAGAACTAGCAATTTTCATTATGCTTTATAATAAGCAAAAGAATGCTTATAGTAGATATTAATCACAATAAAGAATTTTTCTCAAGAAAGATCACAACTAAATTGACAAGCTGCTCAGACATTGCTGAATAGAATTCAGTGTCAGTGGTTTTAAAAAAGTGCATACTTGAACTAAGATAAAACTAATTCTGCCAATAACAAGAAATTTAGGAACTTCAAATAAATCAGATAATCTTTTTATGGTAAAATAGGTTTATATCTGTTGTAAAGAGAAGGGACTAGTGGTGAATGACAAAGTTTGGCAAAAGTATTTTTCTAGCAGGTGAAAGCTTGGTATGCATTATTATAAAATACATCTTTCACATAAAGAAAAAATCTTTATTAGATGTATATAGCATTTTTCTGGCACTTGCCTTACTTGGTGGTTAAGTTGGTGTTCTGTTTATTTAATGGAAGAAATTAAATTACAAAGTGACTTTAAGCCATATTCTAACAGAACATCTGTTTTCTGTAAACTAACTCCAGATTTTCCCTGCTAAAATCAAATAATGATGCCAAATACCCAATTCAGAAGAAAAATTTTTAAGAGATGAAGTTATAGATTGAATTTTCTCAATTTTAGGATTTTTCACTGAATTTTTCTTAAATCTTTGTTGCCTTATTGTCTGAATGCTAGCAGGGAAAAATAAGCTTGAAACCTATGAAATATGCCTAGATAATATTGGAAAATTTGAAATTATCAGAACTATTAGTATGGCATACTTGTTAATGGAAATATGCTTGTATTTTTGCTCTTATACTGCTTGAGAGCCACATTTTCTCATAGGAAATGTGTTCCTAGTTAATATTATAGAATTCAGTATGTAAACATTTTAAGGTACCCAAAAAAGCATTATGAATTTTCAGTGTGTTATCCCTAAATATGTTTGAGAACCACTACATGAATGTTTGGCTCTAAAATCGTCTTTGTGGTACATGCCAATGGAATGCTATCAAATATATCACTAAGAATAGGGCTCCAAGATAAGACCACCCAATTCTGTTCTAAAATGGAAAATATGGCAAGATTTTAGTATAACTGCTACTAATATTTTCATTTTTCTTAAATAACCTAGCATGTAGTTTAAATATTGTTAATATTAAAGTTTTTTACATGTATGTAGTAAAGTGTTACAATTTTGGGAATAATTTGCAATATACTTTCAGGCAGTTACCTTTAAAGTAATGAAACATCAGCTCTTAGCAAAAACAGCCCTGAGAATAATGCATTTAGATTACAGCTCAACTAGAAACAATCTAATTTGAGAAACCTTAAAGTCCAACAACAAATTCTGAAAAAGTCATAAATTAAAATTTAAAAGTTACCAACATTCGAGGTACTACCAGACTGTAGTACTTTTTAATAGTGGGAAGGACTTTGGAAAAAGAACAAACACACAAAACTCTGTGTGCACATGTACACACTCATATTGTGCTGCAATGAAAAATTGTATACCCATGTTTTATAGCCTAAACATTTTATTGCAGCATCTTATGTTAAAGATATCATGGTCTGACTGCAGAAGTTTTGGTAATTAATATAAGGCATGGTGTAGAAATTTGTACCATTAAGGGAAACTGAGTCAAGAGCTTGGTTAGCAACAATTTCTTCAGTCGACTGATACCCTTGGAGGGGACAGTGAAAGAGCATCACAGTTATGTTATGATGCAAGTGCTGAGTCAAAGCAGTGGTGATTTGAATCTGTCAGAGTATACAACTTTGTAGAAAATAAAGTGTAACAAAGTCTGCTCAGTAAAAATAAAACATGTTGTCTTAGAAAGAAACAAATATTCAACCTGTTAATACTGTCTATAAACTCGCCAAGTGTGTATAAACAAAAATGGTGTATCACTGTATAATCTATCAATATGACAGTCTACATTCTACACATGATAACTTGTGATATTTAACATTTGCTACAAAAAATATAACAAATAGTAGGAATCAACTTTTAACATTTCTCTGATGTCAAAAAGAAAGTCCCTTTCGTTCTGTGTTAAAATATTTTTGTTCCCTGCTTCCTTTTAATACCATTTATAAAACTTTACTAAATGAAATATTTTGTTCTAGAGAAGCATCCGTTGACCTATGTGAAAATAAACAGTCCCATATCTTTAAAATCTATATTATAATTGTTAGAGTATTTACACTTCATATAGTATTTAAAATGCAATATTTATGCATAAATAGCTTTTGCCATTCAAGGTATGGAGATAGAGATGCATTATTATCATTTTTAAATCCTTTATTGCAATCGAAAACATACTTAAGTGAAGTTTGACAAATTAGGAAGAACAAAGGCATGCTAATCCAGAACTAATACTAAATCAGAACTCTTGTATGGTAACTGGGGCCAGATGAATTACCAGCAAACAACACAGATTAATAACTTTCTGGTTCCTGTGGATAATGTCAACCAGTACTACAGAAACTAGAGCAGTATGTAGTAGATACTTAAATAGAATATTGGGAAGAATTTAACCAAATTCCTAATTGTGCTTTGGATGGGCAAAAGCTAATATCATACTAAAATCAATTACTGTAACATTAATATTGCTTGTGCTTTAGAATCCTCTTCCCTGCATGTCTCTGTAAAGTATCTTGCTTCTTGTCCAAATGGATTTGCTGAGGCCAAGACGAGATTTTAAAGTGTGTACAAATTAAGCAACTAAAATTTGGAGATCTTATGTTCCTAACACATTTTCTAGTCACTGCTTAGGTCAGTTACATCATCATGTATATTTTTCTCTAGATGATATGAACAATGGCCTTTGAGGTCAATGCATGATGGGAGAGATCTCAGAACTTGTTTTAGAAAATCAAGGCATTACTGAGATAAGTGATTTTAAGTTGCACTTCAATATAATCATTGCTATGGAGTTAAAGGTCCTCCCAAACTATATTGATGTCTAAAATATTAGAATGAATATATATATGAGTGTATATACACATATACATATATGTGTGTGTATATATATAATTTGGCTTACAGAATTCTTTCCTAGTTACATTTCACATTGTACTGAATTAAGACAGAAAACAGAAAAAATACATACACTTAAGTTAAATAATAATTTTAAATTAACATTTCTTCCATGATTGACTTTCATTTCACTTTAGAAAAAATATGCATAAATTTAACAAATTGATATAAAGCCAAGAATTCTAAATCGACTTAAGAATTCCCAGTTTTAGTCTAACTAATATTTTAAGGTCAAAAAAAAAACTTAAAATGGTTGAAAAGGAGCAATTACTGATAAATACCAACACTATTCAGCATGGTTGCCAAAAAAAGCACTGCATAGTATACTGTCCTTTCAGTGCCAGGGGGCTAAGGAGACAAAAGTTAAAAGCAAAAATACAATTAAAAAGCTACTTTCTACTTAAGGTCTGAAGTCAGAACCTAGAGTTTACCAACCTCCTTTGCCACTGTCCTTTTAGTCTTTACAGTGTGCCTTGCCCAGTTTCACCCAACAGTTCCGTGTCCCTCTGTCAATGACAAGCAAGTACTAAAACCACCATGTGAAGTTTAAGTCTACCAACAATGTGGCAAAGAATGGTATGACCAAGGTAATGAATATCATCCCACAAAACCACCAAGGTAACTGACACTTTGATGACACGGGTTTTTGTTTAAAGATTTGTGTTTGCCACACACAAGCTTAAACTGACGGTTTCAATCCATGATCTATGTATTCTATGACATTGTCTAAAATTAATGAGCAATTCAACTTAAATGTGGTACTTCAGTACCACCAAATGCTACATTTTCTCTTTTAAAACCCTGATTTACTAATCATTTTATTTACTAAGGAATGATTTACTCAGACAAATCACCTTTGCTGAAGCTTTATGTTTCTTGGACTCACATACTGAAAACCACAAGAGTGTTATAGGAAAGACACAAATTTTGAAAAAGAACTATAACCTTGATTTTTTTTTTTTTACTGACTACCTGCAAAATGAACCAGCACAATTTCAAAACAGTTTAAAAAAATGAGGTTGCTTATGAAGGTCATAGCTTTGGTGACAACTTAGAATCAAACTTTAGATCTGCAGTTGATCCAGACCTAAATTGTTTGCTCATGCCTGATGTCCCCATTTATTTGCAGGACTTTATTGCTATAGCATATTCTTCACTTACTGCACACAAGACAGACATCTGTACATCTTCACCTGCATTGTACTTTCCTTCTGTTTCTTTGCCTAGTTCACCTTCTGACAGTTTAAGATCCTCACAAACTTCAGTTCTGTCATCAGGGAAAGGTAACCATCCTGAATGCATATCAGTTGATAATTATTTCTCTTAACATTTGGAACATCCATGTTATGAGTGGAAGTTCAAATATCTTCATTTTTTTGCCAGTGAAAATATCAGTTCAACAAGCTATACCTTGGTATGACCATGCTTTCCAGTTTTGGATGTTGACATCTCCACTATTTTGCATAGTCGTCCGTGGAGCACCATGAAGCCGTGTTTGTGCAGAGCCAAGCACTGCATAGGATAAGTGCTAGAAGCTCCAGAATCTGTTTAGTGAAATCAGTTTTGTCCACCATGATGGGCTGGGGAAATGATAGTTTTTCCGAGGAAACTTTCATTGGGCACAGAGCACCTATTGTCTGTGTACCTGTGCCAGTTCCCTGCAGCTGCTATGTACTTTTCTTTTTTTTTTTTAAATTATTTTTAATTATAGACAGACACAATACCTTTATTTTATTTATTTATGTGGTGCTTAGGATCGAACCTAGTGCCTCACATGTGCTAGGCAAGTGCTCTACCACTGAGCTACAACCCCAGCCCTGTACCTTTCTTGAGTATTAAAGTAATACGCTTTTTTTGTAGACAGTTTACAACTATCTAAAAATAGAAGGATACAAATATACCAATAGTCCCTTCATCTATATGTCCATGTATTTTCTTGTCAGTCTTTTCTTCCATTGCATACTTATATATATAGTAGAAATAAATTAAAGACATATCATTGAATTATAAACATTTTCCTGAGCTACCAAGAACTCTGGAAATAGTATGTCTTACAGCTCATTATCCATGTGACCCAGATGTGCCATTGCTGCCTTGAGGCTCATCTTTAATCCCTGATTTTGTGTAGCATCTTCTTCCCTTTAAAATAAAACTCCACTTCCCTCCCTCTCTTCCACAGCCATTTTTTTTCTTTTATTTTCCAACTCACTTCTTGCCCATTCTCTTACAGAACTTTTGAAGCCAACCAAAGGTCAGAGTGGCGGGAGCACAGCAAGCAGAGATGAGAGTGGCCCCAGTTTTGAGGTAGATATTATCTTCTTGCTGGCAGTAGGCAGAGATGGACACTGGATACATTCAGTAGATAATAACATTAGGAGGTAAAGAAAGGCTATGAAGAAAAATGAACATAGTTCATTTTTTAGGATGGAAAGAGTGGTGGGTAGGTAGCTGCTATTTGAAATAGATAGGCAGGGAAGGCATCTCTGGTGAGGAGCTACTTGTGCGGGCACCTGAGTATTTTACAGATGAGAAAGTTCATAGAGGTAAGACAACTTTCCTAAGATATGAAACTGATTAGGATTAAAATAGTTTCTTTGATTTAAAAAGTCTACCTCAAATGGTACCTCCTTCTGTAGGGAATATATCTGTCTCAGAAATCCTTTGAGTGTGATTCCTGCCTGTTAATTTTGGCTAGCTCTACCCCTGTTCCTTGCATTAAAACATTTCTAAGAAGTAAAACTTGCTGTAATCCCAGTGGCTTGGGAGGTTGAGGCAGGAGGATTGCGGGTTCAAGGCCAGCCTGAGAAATTTAGTGAGTCCCTAAGCAATTCTGTGAGATCTTCTCTGTAAACAAAATATTAAAGAAGGGCTGGGTGTGTAGCTCAGTGATTAAGCACCTGTGGGTTCAGTGCCTAGTACCAAAAAAAGAAAGGTTATGTAAAAGGGCTATGAGTGTGTGTGTGTGTGTGTGTGTGTGTGTGTGTGTGTGTGTGTGTGTGTATACTTTGAATGTCAGTGGTAGTAGTGATAGAAAAGAGGTTTGGTTTAAGAAAGTGTTGAGAATTATCTTGGAACTCAATAAATTTTTAACTATAAAACCTAAAATCTATAGTTTTTGATGTTCTTAAGGTCTACTCAGGAAGGTGAACCCTCTCTTGAAGAAGCCAGAGATACTCCACACAGTCTTCCTGACAGAGAAGAGGTCCACCCTTCATTATCCTTTCTGGAAAATACCTCATCTACATTGACAAAACTTACTGATGGTAACCCAGAAATCCAAATTTTGGAGAGCAAGTACCCAGTCAGCTGGTCTGCTTCAGCCTCTGTTTCAGAGGGTCAGGATTTAGCAACCCGAACTGCAAAGGCTGAGGCCTGGGAGATCCATGCTTTTGAGGCTCAGACCAGGGCCAGCCAACCCAAGCAAAATATTGTACCAGATGTGACAACCACCTCAGTCTTGAAACAGAAACATCTGAAGGAAAATGTGAAAGTGACAAAGAAGGAAGATATCTTCCTTACGCGTCCACTCTGGCCCCAAAAATTTCATTATATCCTGACCCTGGTAGGCTACTCTTTGAGGCCATCTCAGCTCTGGAACTTTGTCTACCTCTGGATTCACAAAGGAGGCTGTAAGTGGATTACAAGGGACTAGGAAGACAGAGGACCTGTCCAGGCTTCAAATTTTAATATATCTGAGATACGTAGATGTTGGAGATTTGGTACTCTGGTATGAGGTGCCTGAATACTTAGGGGCATGAGAAGGGTAGAGGTGCAGGATGATGATAGGGCTGGAGACCTGGTAATGGGTGGAATTGAAATTAGGCATCTGGATCTCCAGAAATTAAGACTCAGAGGACTAGATGTGGGACTATGAGGTATGTGGAAAAAGATGAGCCCTGATGTTGACAGATTGCTGGTGGTGATTGTGTCTTCCTGGACCTGCAAATAAGTCTGGGTACTGAAAGCCCAGATGGTTCTCAGAACCCCTCCTAAATCCTTTTCACAGGCAGCTTCTTCATGATCTATATCCTCATTCTGGTCTTTGCTGGGATTCCTCTCCTTTTCCTGGAGATGACTGTTGGTCAGATGCTGCAGCAGGGTAGCATGGATTTGTGGAAGATCATTGGCCCCTGGGCTGGTGGAGTGGGGTACACCAGCTTCATGGTGAGGAGCACCAGGTTCCCCAGGCCTACCTTAATACCCCACTCTCATCCCAGCTCCCATGGGTCAAGTCCCTTCAGTCCCTCAGTGCTCTGTCAGATCCCCTCCTTTTTCCCATCCCTACTCTTCCTCCCCAGCCACCTCCTCCCTGGTCCCCAGGTGTGCTTCATCACCAGCATGTACACAAATGTGTTCAGTTCTTGGATCCTCTTCTACTTGAGCCACTCCTTCCAGTTCCCTGTTCCATGGGAGAACTGTCCCTTATTGAAGAATGCCAGTGACTTTGGTGAGAAGGAAGTGAAAGAGGAAGAGAAGGGGAAAACAAGTGGAAGGGAATTTGGAAGAGGAGAAAGGAGCAAGGAAGGAGGGACAAGGAAGAGGAAGACAGAAGGAAAAATAATTGGGAGGGTTGAGGAGGAGGGTAGTGAGTGGGAATAAAGAAGAGGGGAGGGGTTACCCTGTCGAGCAGGCATGCCCAAAGCCAGGTCCCTCCAGATCCGGACTGTGCACGGTCGACACCCTCCATCTACTTCTGGTACCGGCAGACCTTGAAGGCCTCAGACAAGATTGAGGACGGTGGGCCACCAGTCTTAAATCTGAGCCTTCCCTTATTTGTGTCCTGGTGTCTCATTGGTGCTTTTATCACCAATGGGCTCAAGTCCATTGGGAAGGTGAGCTGCCATTTTTGTATTCCTTGATATTCTCAGAGGCTCTAACCCACTCCTCACTTCGTTACATGTTGATCTAATTTTTCACTCCTTCTGGACTCTTACTCCCACTAGCCCCTGACTCCTGCTGAAAGCTTTTTTAAAAACTCCTACTAATTCCTGACTCAAAACTTTTGATCCCTGCTGACTGTTGTTTGACTCCTACTGGCACATGATTACTGATACTTCCTACTCTCAATTCAGGTAATGTATATCTTGGTACTACTTCCCTATTTCATCCTCTTCTGTTTCCTCATCCGGAGTCTACTGCTGGAAGGGGCAATATATGGCCTTCAACATTTGCTGGTTTCCAAGGTGAGTTATCTCTTCCTCAGTCCTCATCAGGCCTCAAAAGATATCGTGGCGGCCTGTTTTTAAGGCTTTCTTTTCCTGTCATCTCATTCTGTGCCTCCCCCACCTTTCCCCATAGTTGTTCTCTCCTTTAAATCCTCCTTATACTTGTCTTTTCCCTTTTAGGTGTCAGCTTTGTACAACATACATGTGTGGTCCCTAGCAGGGAGCCAAGTTTTGTTTCAGCTGGGCCTAGGCTTTGGCCCCATTGTCTCCTTAGCCTCGCACATGCCCCAGTCCAACAACTGTCTCATTGACACCTTCATCATGGCTGTGGTCAACGTGGTCACCTTATTGCTTATTACAGCTTTCATCCTCTCAGTGCTGGGCTTCTGGGCTACAAGCATCACATACCGCTGCAGTGAGAAGTAAGACCAGCTCCTTAATTGCGGGTCCCAGCCCCAGGGAACTTCAGAACTCAGAGACCTTAATCCTAAAAATGCTACAAAGACCCATACTTACACATCTCCACCTGAGATGTAATTGCAAATTGTTACTTTCCCCCATAGTGGAAACACACAGTGGAATTGTCTGTCATATTTTCAGAACCCTTTTCTAGCTCTAGAAATAGTGAGACTTAGAGGTTGCTACCTATCTACCTCAGAGTGGATATGCTAACAGAGATTAATAAAAATGATAAATATTCAAATTACTCTGTTCCCACATACACAAAATTATGTTTAAGACCACACCTATACAGAGAACCTTCCAGGGCCCTCCATTTCCTGAATTCTTAACTGTGGACTCCTAAATTGAGCAATTTCTGTTCATCTAGCATATTAAATTTAAAAGGATTCTCAGTACCAGAACCTTTATTGCCTGATAACTTCTAATATTCTAATATTATTCTTAGGCTTTAATTCTAAAAACATCCACCAGGGATTTATGTATTCTAATTTATTTATTTATTTTAAAAGTATTGGGAATTGAACATAGGGCCTCATATGCTGGGCAGGTGCTCTATCACTGAGCTACATTCCTAGCCCTTGTTTTAAATTGACATATACTAATTGTACATATTTATGGAACATAGTGATGTTTTAATGTACATATATATAATGTAATGATAAAATTAGGGTATTTACCATACTCAAACATTTGTCATTTCTTGTGGTGAGACCATTCAAAATCCCTTCTTCTAGTTACTTTGAAATAATACAACATTGGTAATTGTAATCACCTTACTGTGCAATAGAACATCAGAACTTATTCTTCTTAATAATAATTGTATACCCACTGACATTTTTCCCTACTATAAAAGCATTCTGTATACCACAGAGACTTGAATCAGCCAACATTTCTTGTTTTCATTTAGGTTTCAGTTTTGGAGGGAGAAGGAGAAAGAGAAAGGAAGTAGATGCTAAGACAGTCACACTGTGATAACTGGTAGTAATAGTGGTAGAAAATCACTACAGAGGACAGAGCCATTAATTTCTGTCTCAGCAGTCAGATAAGGCCTTCCAGAGACGAGATGAGATTATAGGTGTGTGTCATTGTGCCTAGTTTTGTGTCATGTTTTTGAAACCATTGCCAAATCAATGGTCCTGAATATTTGCCCCTATGTGCCCTTCTGAGTTGAAAAATAGTTTCAGCTCTTAAATTTAGCCTTTTGATGAATTTTGAATTCCTTTTTTGCATGGGGTGCAATTTAAGGGTTAAAATTCATTCTTTTGTGGGTAGAAAGCTAGTTATCTTAGCACCTTTTGTTGAAACTTTTTTTTTCCCAATTCAGTGGTCTTGGCATCCTCCTTGAAAATTAACTGGCCACAGACATGAGGGTTTATTTCTGGCTCTTTATTCTGTTTCATTGGTTTATGTGATGTCCTCAAACCAGTACCATACTGTTTTTATTACGGTTATTTTGTAATAAATTTTGAAATTAGGATGTGTGAGCCTTCAAGTTTTCTTCTTTTTCAAGATGGGCAGGACTACAAGTTTGGGGTCAGTCTGGGCAAGTAGCAAAACCCTGTCTCAAAATAAAACTTAAAAAGGGCAGGGAAATGTAGCTCTGTGATAGAGGTGGCCTTGGGCTCAATCCCCAGCACTCCAAAAGCAAACAAACACTAAAAGCACAGGCAAACAAAAGAAAAATAGATAAATTGGATTCATCAAACAACACTATGAAGAGAGTAAAAAGACAACCTAAAGTATGGGAGAAAATATTTGCAAATCATACATTTGACAAGATCTGGGATATATATAAAGACAATCCGATCTTTAAAATGAACAAAGTATTCAAAAAGACTGTTCTTCAAAGAATATACACAAATGAACTGTAAACACATGAAAACATGTTCAATATCATTAGTTATTAGAGAAATGCAAATCAGAGCCACAGTGAGATACCACTTCACATCTACTAGGTTGGCTATAGTTTTTTTTAAAAAAGAAAAGTTTTGGTGAAAATGGAGAAATTGGAATCCTTGTATATTGCTGGTTGTGGTATGAAATGGTAAAACTACTGTGCAGTTTAGCAGTCCTCAAAAAGTTAAATACTTTGTTGACCCAGCAATTCCATTCCTAAGAATTAAAAAGTAACTTGAACAGATACTTGTTGAAAGAAATTCTTTATCACATATCAAAGAGATATGTGAATGTTTATAGCAGCATTGTTTATAATAGCCAAAGGTGAAAACAACCCAAATTTTCATCAAAAAATGAATGGATAAACAAAATGCAGTACATATACACAATGGGTTACTCACCCATAAAAAGGAATTACATTCTGATATGTTGTAACTTGAATGAATCTTGAAAACATTCTAAGTGAAATAAGCCAGACCAAAAAAAGATAAATATTGTATGTCCATGAAATATTTAGAATAGATGAATATAGTAGACAGAAAAAGTAGATTAGAGGTTGCCAGAAGTTGGGGGAAGGGAAAGCTGAGTATTACTGCTTAGTAAAATTCAAATTCACTCAACAACTTAAAATACTGTTTTTCATTTATCAAGGCACAAAAGTTTAAAAGCTTGACAACCCATTCTGATGAGAAAGTAGGCACTCTCATTATTTTATTTTATATCATTTTGGTGCTGGGTATTGAACCCAAGGCTTCAATAGACTTCAGTCTCTTTTTTTCTGTTCTCTCATCGATTAAACAACAACCCTAGAATTTACAGTAGGCATTATTGATTTATCAATGTCTAAAGGAAATCAGTACTGTACCCTTTTCTAAAACAAGGGACATAAAAATCTTTTTCTTAGAATATTCTTTTAGATGTTGATAGACCTTTATTGTATCCATTTATTTTATATGTGGTGCTGAGAATCCTACCCAGTGCCTCACACAAGCTAGGCAAGTGCTCTACCATTGAGCCATAACCCCAGGCCCCTAAAACTCTTTATATACATTTATAGTCATTCTCAACTTACATGTGAACTTTTTTATCATGTATTTTAATTTCATATTTTTTTCTGGAACTTACATTGTTTTATTATGCAGAGTTTGATTAGATTTCCTACCTCCTATTTTACTATTTTCTTTTTAGTCTCTCTTGTAACCCAGGCCCTCCATTTATGACTTCCTTCTACTTGAAGAATATCCTTTCAGATTTTTCAGTGAGGGTCTGCTCATGAGAATTTCCTGTTTTTCTCTTTTGAAAATAAAATATCTTTGTTTCACTGTTTTGAAATCTGTTGTATCTACCTATAGATTGCTAGTGTGACAGGGCATTTTTACCCCAACATATTGAAGAGAGACCACTCTCTGAGAGCTTTAATTGTGGTTGTTGAGGATTTAGCTGTCAGTTGGAAGGAAGGTAACCTGTATTTTTACCTTTTAAGATTGTTCATTTGACTTTCTATAATTTCATTATAATGTATATAAGGGAGAATTCTTTTTATTTTCTTGAGTTCCTTTTGGCTTCTTGTATTTGTAGATTACTGTTTTTCATTTGCTTCAGAAATTCTTAGCCATTATTTGTTTACATTATTGCTTCTGTCTCATTAGTTCTCTCATGTTATTTATTAGACCTGTTCACCATACACACCAGGTCTCATAAACTGGCACTATTTTCTGTTTCCCTTACCTCTAACCCTAGTCAATCACTAATGTTTTCTAATACTATAGATTAGATATGTCATTAATACAGTAAATGGAATCATATTCTATTCTATGCATCCTCTTTTAAAATATTTTTTAGTTGTAGATGGACAGAATATCTTATTTATTTTTATGTTGTTCTGAAGATCAAACCCAGTACCCTGCTCTACCACTGAGCAACAGCCCCAGTCCCATATTCTATGCATTCTTTTTTTTCCCCCCCAGTACTGGGGATTGAACTCAGGGGCACTTGACCAGTGAGCCTCATCCCCACCCCTGTTTTGTATTTTATTTAGAGACAGGTTCTCACTGAGTTGCTTAGCACCTTGCTTTTGCTGAGGCTGAACAAAGTATTCCAAAAGATTTTGAACTCGTGATCCTCCTGCCTCAGCCTCCTGAGCTGCTAGGATTACAGGCATGTGCCACCACGCTCTGCTGTATGCATTCTTTTTTTTGTTGTTGTCGTCATATAAATTAACTCATTTATTATAGGCCAGGGATGTCTCAAATGGTAGAAAGTGCCAGTTCCCTCAGCCTTCTGACTGCAGGCTTGACTGTGATGGCAGAAGTGGTGGTGTAGGTCCAGGCACCACCAGCCAGTGTTTTCATGCAGGAACCACAGTGCCAGATCCCCACAGCCCGTCTCTTTATCTTGGTTTTGCCACAGAAGGAGCAAGTGTACTTGGCATGCTGGCTGATTTCAGTTTTCTTCACCATCTTCCCGAGGGAGGCACCAGAGCAGGCCCCTTATTTACTGAGATTCCAACCTTCTTAGTGTGTTTAGCCTAGTTTTCCAGAAACTCAACCTTATGAAACTGGGGTCCCGGACGACTTCTATGCATTCTTATATCTGACTTTTACTTAGCACAGTGTTTCATTTCTTTTTTATCTATATTACTGAATGTTTTAGAAGTTTGTTCCTTTTGGGGAGAGAGTTCTGGGGATTGAACCCAGGGGCACTTTATCACTGAGCTATATCCCCAGTCCTTTTTATTTTTTATTTCGAGACAGGGCCTTGTTAAGTTGCAGAGGCTGGCCTCAAATTTGTAGTTCTGCTTCAACCTCCCCATTTGCTGGGATTTCAGGCATGTGCCACAGTGGTTTAAACTTGTTTCTTTCTGCTAATTTTAGTATATTGAAGTACAATAGATTTGTGTGTACGGATCTTGCTAGACTCATTTATTGATTCTTGTAACTTGAAGTTTTCATACATACATGATCATGCTTGGCAAAAGAAAAAAAAACTTCTTTCTAATCTTTTAAAAATTATTTAAATTAAATTTTGCTTTATAGGATTGGCTATAATCTCCAAGTCTGTTAGATAAGAGTAGGAGTAGGATATGTTTGCATTTTGCTATTCTCAGAGGGAAGTACCTGTACGTGTATTGTTGAAATTCCCCCTAGGTATCTTTTATCAGGTTGAAGAACTTCCATTCTGTTCCTAGTTTTCTGTGAATTTTTATGAATCTGTGCTGAGATTTGGTTACATTTTTATTACATAATTATTGAAACGATTGTATATCCAACCATGATTTTCTTGTTTAGATATCTATCACCATAATATTCTTATCACCTTAAGTACATCCCATAAATTTTGATACAAAATAAGTATTAGCTGGATGCAGTGGCACACACCCAGTGGCTCTGGAGGCTGAGGCAGGAGGATTGCAAGTTCAAAGCCAGCCTCAGCAACTTAGTGAGGTCCTAAGCAACTCAGTGAGACCCTGTTTCTAAATAAAATACAAAATAGGGCTGGGAATGTGGCTTAGTGGTCAAGTGCCCCTGAGTTCAGTCCATGGAACCACACACACAAAAATAAGCAAAATAAGTACTTTTTTCTTCTAATTTCTTCTTTGCCCTTTGGTTATTTAGAAGTATTTTAAAATTTTTCCCAGTATTTGGGTTTTAACTCTTTTGTTGTTATAAATGATTTAAAATTCAGTGCCATTATTACTGGGTATGATGGTGCATACCTGTAATCCCAGCCACTTGGGGCTAAGACAGAATAACAAGTTTAAGGCCAGCCTCACCAACTTAGTGAGGCCCTAAGCAACCTGGTGAGACCCTGTCTCAAAGTAAGATAAGATAAAATATTATAAGATAAAAGACTAGGGAATGTAGCTAAGTGGTAAAGCACCCGAGTTCAACTCCAGTTGTTGTTGTTCTTCATCATCATCATCATCATATTGATGTTATTACAGAAAATAGTTACAATTCCTTTATTTTACTTTATGACTCAGTGTATTGTCTATCTTGGGGAATATTCCATGAGTACTTTAGAAGAACATACATCCTGCAATTGTTGGATGGAGTGTCCTATAAATGCCAGTTAGATCAATATTTTTGATGTTTGTTGTTTAAGTCCATGTATGGAATATTTTGTCTACTTGTCCTTTCAGTTACTGAAAGAAGAGTGTCGACACCCAACTATCAATGTGGATTTGTCTCTTTTTTTTCTTTCTCTGTTCTGTCCATTTTTGCTTTACTGATTTGAATCTCCGTTACTGTTATATACACATTGGAATTGTTATATCTTTATGACAGATGATTGACCTGTTTTGTCCTGTTTTTGCTTATGGAATATCTCTCTCTTCATCCTTGGTGTTTATTGTTTGAAGTCTACTTTGTCTGAATATAACCACTTATTTGTGATTACTTGTGATTTGTGTTTGTGTGGCATATATTTTCCATTCCATTTACTTTTTTTTATTTTTTATTTTTTTGGCAGTGCTGGTAACATTCTCAGGCTGCTATTAAGACTCTTTCTTCTGTACTGTTTTTCAGAAATTTTACTATCATATGTCTTGTTTCATTTTTCTTTCTGTTTATCCTGGGGATGGAACCTAGGGCCTCATACATGCCAGGCAAGTGCTTTACCACTGAACTACATCCCCAGCCTTCCATTCCATTTGCTTTTAATCCATCCATCCATAGTTAGAATGTGTTCTTACAGCCAGCATAGTTGTTTCTTACTTTTTTTTTTTTGCGGTGCTGGGGCTTGAACCCAGGGCCTTGTGCTTGTGAGACAAGCACTCTATCAACTGAGCTATCTCCCCAGCCCTGTTTCTTACTTTTAAAAATCAGTATGATAATTGAATGCTTAGGTAATTTTTATTTATTTTAATTATCAGTAAGATTGGTTATATGCTTCCCCTCTTGCTGCTACTTTTCTTTTGTCCCATCTCTCCTTTGTTACGTTATTCTTCGTTTCCTAAATAGATTGAGGATTTTTGTTTCTTTTTTCTTTCTTTTTTGCAGCACTTGAGTCTAGCGCCTCATGCATGCTAGACTAGGCAATTGTTCTACCACTGACCTATGTTCCCAGTCCTTATTTTAACTTTCAGATTCCTTTTAATATTTGTTCTTGGTTTATTTACTACACCTCTTTGTTTTATGTGTTTAGTGGTTGCTATAGAGTTTGCAGTACACTTCTTTAACACATCAGAGACTTATTTAAGGTAATTTCATATAGAATTTAAGATGATTATGACAATATACATTCACTCCCTCTCGTACTTTCTATTATCGTTGCTGTACATTTTTCTTCTCAGAACATTATAAATATAATGCATTATTTTTGCTTTAAATAATGTATTTTAAATAAAAATTTTAAATGAGAAAAATGTCTCATATTTACCCAAATATTTACCATTTATGGCAGTATTCATTTCTTTGTGTAGATTCAAGTTTCCATCTGTATCTTCCTTTCTAAGAACTTTAAGACTTTCTGTAGTGAAGGTCTACTGACAGTGAACTCTCAACTTGAGTGTATCTGAAAAGTATCTGAAAGTCTTTACTTTGTTTTCAGTTATAAAAATATATTCTTTTTTTCTGTTTTTTTCTTTTGTTGGGGGGGGGGGGGACTGGAAATTTAACCCAGAGGTGTTTAATCACTGAGCCACATCCTCAACTTTTTTTTTTTTCTTCTTTTTGAGACAGGGTCTTGCCAAGTTGCTCAGGCTGGTCTTGAACTTTTGATCCTCTTCTTAACCTCTGGAGCTGCTGGGTTTACAGGTGTGTACCATTATGCTGAGCTTAAAAAATACAATCTTATGAATATTTGAAGTATTCAGTTATGAAAGACTATTTCAGTGTAGAATTTTGGTTTGACAGTTTTTCCATTTCATCACTGTAATGATAGATATAATTTCTTGTCTTAGTGCTTTGTTTCCGAATGCTTTCCTTTAGACATTCCCTTCTTTGTTGTACTCTAAGGTAAACATTCTCAGGCTGCTATTAAGACTCTTTTTTTTGTACTGTTTTTCAGAAATTTTACTATCATATGTCTTGTTTCATTTTTCTTTCTGTTTATCCTGCTTGGGATTTATTGAGCTTCTTGTAAACTGGGGATTTACAGTCTTCATCAATTTAGGAAATTTCAAATCAGTATTTTTTTTTCCAAATATTTTTATCCTATCCTTTTCTGGGAATCCAGCTAAACTTATTTTAGAATGCTTGTGATTTTTACACAGGTATCTGTCCTCTTTTTTTCATTATTTTTTGATCTCCATATTGCCTTTTGGACCATTTCTACTATTATTTTTTTCTTTTTTTTGGTACCATGGATTGAACCCAGAGGCACTTAACCCAGAGACACATCCCAGCTCTTTTTTGTATTTTGAGACAAGGTCTCACTAAATTGATTAGGGCCTTGCTAAGTTGCTGTTACTATTTCTTCGAGTTCATTGATCCTTTTCTTCTTTGGTATCTAATCTGTTAATCTCATCTGGAGAATTTTGCATTTCAGATATTGTATTTTAGTTTATAGAACTTATATAGGTTCTCATATCTTCAGTTTCTTTACTTATTAGTTTGATGTTCTTCTTTAAATGCCTTAACATAGTTTTAATATCCTTGACTGCTGATGCCATCATCTCTCATTTATTAGTCTGTTATTCACTGATTTTTTTCTCTTGATAATGAATTACATTTTCTTCCTTCTTAATTTGTTTATTAACTTTTGCCTGAAGAATGAACTTTGTGAATTTTACATTTATGAGTGTCTGATTTTTATCACCTTCCTTTAATGAGTGTTGAACTTTGTTCTAGCAGGTAACATTACTTAAGATACATTTTGATTTTTTTTTTTTTTTTTTTTTTGAGATAGAGTTACCCTGTGTTATCCAGGCTGACCTCAAACTTCTGGACTGAAGCACTCCTCCCACCTCAGCCTCTATAGTAGTTGGAACTACG
Organism: Sciurus vulgaris; assembly: GCF_902686455.1. Lineage (NCBI taxonomy): Eukaryota > Metazoa > Chordata > Mammalia > Rodentia > Sciuridae > Sciurus > Sciurus vulgaris. The sequence goes on along the minus strand of NC_136478.1, from coordinate 60,983,106 downwards.
GGTGCATATCACCATGCCTGAATGATCCTTTTGAGGCTGGTTTTTAAGTTTCATTAAAGTGGATCTAGAGATGACTTTTTTCCCCCCCAGGTAGCTCAGTTCTACTGCTAAGACTTGGCCCTTCTGGGATTTCTACAGAATAACTCACTTAGAACTTGGATGTTCTCCATTTACTCTTTACATGCCCTTGGGGATGTTCACCCTATACACATACATCTTAATATTCAGCAAAGACTCAAGAAGACGTCTTTGAAAATTTCTGAAATATTTCCTCATAGCTATATCTCCTCCAGAATTCTTGCCTGCACCTTCCAGCTGGTTTGGCCTCCCTGTACACCATCATTGTCTTCTCACTGAGACCACCGTGCTTTTCTTGCAATCTTTTTAAAAATTGCTTTTTTAGATGTAGATAGACCTTTATTTTATTCATTTATTTATATGTGGTGCTGAGAATCAAACCCAGTACCTCACACATGCTAGGCAAGCGCTCTACCACTGAGCCACAGTTGCAGCTTTTTCCTTGCAATCTTGCTTCCTGTTCTGCCATCTGACTAGAATCTGACTAGAATGTGCCATCAGGCAGAAAACTAGGGTAATTGTATGACACATGTCAGTCAATTGCTTTTTTATTTCAGGAATCAAAGTCCTGCTATGTGTCTGTTATCTGAGATCTATAAATAGTTATTTTTGTTTAACTGTTGAGTTGTTTACAATGGTAGGGTAAATCAGGTCCCTGTTACTCCATTGTGACTGAAAGTAATGATAACCACTGAATTTTGCATTACAGTTATTTTATTTCAAGAGGTTCTGTTTAGTTTTTAAAAATCTTCATGATAAATTTATAGTTTCTTATTTTCTAAAAAGATTTTCTATTTGTTAATATAGTTTTAATATAATCCTTGATAATTCTAACATTTGGAAGTTATCATAGATCTTATCTTTACTGCCTTGTTCCTGGTGGTTATTGCTCAAAGTGTTTTGTTTTTCTGTATCTGGTTGTCTTGGACTGTGTTCTTCTTATTTGTTTATCTTGGAGGACCACTGTAGAAATTTTTAAAGGCCTAGGATCGAGTCATATTCTTCCAGAAAGATTTTTCCTTCTACTTGATGTGTGTAGGGGCATTGGAAAGGGACTGCTTGAAACTCAGTTCTTGGGTTTAGCTTTGGTGATAATCAAGGCAAACATTGGGCTTCAAATTTAACAATTCAGAAACTAAAAATTTCCCCTTGTTTTGCTCATTTCTGAAACAACTTTCCTTGCATTCCCTGTTGTGTGGAAGGACTGGCTGCAAGCTCCTAGGTCATTTTTATACTGAAGGTGTAACCCTTTGGATTTAAGAGGGATTTTCTGATTTGGGCAGGCTCTGGCATTTGATATCTGGTTTCTATGCCCCCCTTTTATATCTAAAAGGTCATGAAAGTGGAAAATGCAGGTACAGTTTCATGTATTTAGCATATGCCTTCAGGATAAAATGTCTGAAAATGTCTTTGGAAGTCCTTCTGCTCTTTTCTGTACTTCAGTTTTTATCTGACAATTTCTTATTATCCTGTCAAAAAAAATTTTTTTTTGGTACCTGGGATTGAACCTAGGGGCACTTACCACTGAGCCACACCCCCAGCCCTTCTTTTATTTTTTATTTTGATACTGGGTCTCTTTAAGTTCTTAGGGCCTTTCTAAGTTGCTGAGGATTACTTTGAATTTGAGATCCTCCTATCTATCCTTCTGAGCTGCTGGGATTTACAGGCACGTGCCAACACATCTGGCTGTCAACATTTTCTTTTATTATTTTAAGAAGATTAAAAATATTTTGCATCCTTCCTTTTGGGGTATACTGAAGGTTCAAACCAGGGGCACTTTACCACTGAGTCACATTCCCAGCCCTTTATTTTTTTTTATTTTGAGACAGAATCTCACTAAGTCACTGAGGTTAGACTTGAACTTGAGAGCCTACTGCCTCACAGCCTGGGATGTACTCTGGTCAAAATTCTTCAGACTCACACAAACTAATTCATGGCTGTGAAGTTGGGTGCCTTTTGGTTTCACCCCAGACTCTACCTTGCCTAGATCAGTAATGCTAGGCTAGTGAATACCTTTCTCATCTGGAGGACAAGGGAAAAGGGAAGTTCCATCTCCTAAGGGGCCAAAGGATTCTATTTGATTCAATCCCCTATCCTTAGGAATGTGGAAACACTCATAAAGCTGATAAAACTGGGGAAATTGCCTCCTGAGGCTTCTCCCCCTGCTGATCTGCGGGATAACCCAGCCTCCATCTATAACACCTGGCTCAACAGCCTTCCCCAGGATGTCAAGAACATGGTCCTCAGCTATGTACCTGAGTGCAACATCAAGGATCAGTTTTTGCAGGTCAGTAGAGATATTTGAAGGCATGGCATATGTTCTTCAAAGCCTTCTGCACAGCAGAATTTCAGCTTTTATTAACACCAGAAAAAAAAAAAAAACCCAGAAGCACCAAGATAACCTGCAGCCCTGTTAATGCAAAGAACTATGGCTCACAAACACTTGTCTATCGGTAATGCTAGGTGGATTGGTTTTCCATGTTAGAGGGTTAGCTTGGAGATCTGATTTTCTCAGTGATTCAGGGATTTCAGGCAGTTTTCCAGAAAAGGCAGAACATATCTTTCTCTATTTTTATGGTCACTGTTAAGTTCAAGGACACTAACTTCTGCCCTTTTTCTCCTTGCAGATTAATGAGAACCAGAACTTTGCGTTTGTGGCCTTTGCTGAATACACATCATTTCTTCCCTGGTCTGCCTTTTGGTCTCTCCTCTTCTTCCTGTTCTTGCTGTTTCGGGAGCTGGGTGTCATGGTAGGATTCATGCAGGGCATCATTATCCCACTCCAGGACACCTTTTCTTCCCTCAGAAAACATACAACACTGCTCACAGGTACTCTGACCTATGTTCCTATTCCCACCCATGACCCTGACTCCATTGAGACTTATCCAGTCCTGGTCTATGACCACCTTTTAGCCCTTGTCATCTAGCAAGACCTTTGATCTTGATTTAGACCCCATGTTTCCTCCAGTGGGTATCTCTATGCTCCTGTACCTGTGTGGCCTCTTCTTCACTCGACCTCCAGGCATCTACTTCATGAGACTGCTGAGTGAATACTGGACAGTTCTCCCCATCTTCTTCATCGTCATATGTGAAAACATTACTGTAGCCTGGGCTTATGAGGCCACCAGGTGATGTCCTAGCCCTAGACTCCTATATAGTGTGGGTCTGTAGGGAAGGTGGACCCCCTTCTGGTTGCCTTTGCTCTCACCCAACTAGAGTGACATAGGGATCCTTAATTTCAGGGTCTTCTGAGAAATTGTTCATTTTTTCATTTAACATATCTTTTGAGTCCTTCATGTGCATCAGACACTGTTTTAGTTACCAGGGATACACATTGAATAAAACAAACTTCCCTGTCCTCACAGAACTTACATTCTAGTGCTATCTAGTATTATCTAGATAATCAAAGGATAATCAAAGGATAAGGTAAGATGATCCAGAGTAGGAATGCATGTGAGCACAAATTCAGATAGGACTGCAGGGAACACCTTTCCCTTTCCTGCAATGTAAGATGACATGTGAGTAGACTCCTGAGTGAAATGAGGGTAGGAACCATGACAAGGTTTTGAGAAAGAGTATTCCAGGCAGGGAAACAATAAATACCAAGGCCTGAGGAAGCATCATGCTTCAAGTTTTTGTGGAAAAGGAGGTCAGAGAGGCTAGAATAGAATGTTAAGAGATGAGACCAGCGAGGTAACAGGAGCAAGATCATGAGGACCTTGTAAGCTATGACAGGACTTGCCATTTTATGCAGAATAAAATATGAAGCATTGGAAGGCGTTGAGTAGGGCACTAACATTATTAGATTTATTTTTTAAAAAGAGATCTATGACTGGGTGTGGTGGTATACACCTATAATCCCAGCAACTTGGGAGGCTGAGGCAGGAAGATTGCAAAGTTCAAGACCAACCTCAGCAACTTAGTGAGGTCCTAAGCAACTTAGGAAGATCCTGTCTCAAAATAAATAAATAAAAAGAACTGAGAATGTGACTCAGTGGTTAATTGCCTCTGGGTTTAATCCCTGGTACCAAAACTTAAAAACTAAAAGTAAATAAAATGATATCTATAATGTGTGGAGGAGGATAGACTGAATAATCAAGTGAAAACAAGGAAAAGAACTGGGAGCTATGTAATAGTCCAAGTAAGAACTAACAATGGCTGGGTTAGGGTGCTAAAGGTATAGTTTGAGAGAAGTGGTCTGATTTTGGAAGGTAAAGCTACAGGGAAAGGGGACAAGATAATCAGGGACTGGGGCCTAGAAGACATAACTATGGGATGGAAGAGAAGAACAGTCGAAACAAAGTACAAGGGACTCCTGAGGCTGACACGTGGAACCTTGAAGTGCAAGGTTTGGGAATGACATTTGCCGATGATAGTAATTCTTGGAGTTAGTTCACTCACTTATTAACTCATTCAACAAATATTCCTTGAGACAGAAAAGCATTGTACCAGGATATAAATGAATGAGGTTGAGCTCCTCTTCTCAAAGAGCACAGAGACCAAAGGGGATATAAACAGACAATTCCAGTAGGAGTTGTTAAGTCCACAGTGGAGGTAACTGGAAGCACTCTTTAAAGAGTGTAGGTGGTTTTAAGTCTTAAGGAAAACTGGAGACTTAGGAAAGGTGTTCTAGAAGGGAGGATGCTTGAGCAGAGTCTGAATAGATGAATAGGCAGAGAAAGGAAGATTGGCATTCTAGGCCAAAGGGCCTTACCTGTATATTTATTGAGATTGAGAGTATATACTAAAGGAGGCTAGCTTTGTTACTAGAAGAAACTAGGGTAAGTTCTCTTAAGGGCCAATTGTTTCATTAATTTTTTTTTTTTTTTTTTTTTTTTTTTTTTTTTTTTGTTTGTGTTGTTCATTTCTGGGTATCCAGCATCTAGAAGATTTTCTGGCACATATTTGTGGGGTAAATGAAAGGGATGTGGCTTTTATCCTGGTAGGACATGGAAGTTGCTTGAACAGTAGAGGGGTGTTTGAAAAGTTCTTGGTTTGGGATGGAGGACAGATACTTCTTAGAGGACAAAAGAGGATGAGATTTGAAATAAGCAGGGGATTAGAAGTGGGATAGAATATTTGAAATACGCTAAAGTTGGGCTGGCCTTGCCCCCATGGTGGAGGAAGGCCTGACTGGGCCACCACCCTTTTTTTCTTTTTTGTTCTTCCACAGGTTCCTTGCAGACATGGCTGTCCTGTTGGGCTTCCCCATTCCCTCCATCTGCGGTAGGCTGTGGTGCTATGTTTCTCCAGTTGTGCTGCTAATCCTGTTTGTGACCACCCTGGTTGACCTCAGTATGAAGTCTATGACCTACATGGCCTGGGACTCAGTTGGTGTGAGCCTCCCTCCCCAGACCCAGGAGCCCCAGGGAGTGGGGCCAGATTTTTAGTCCCCTCTTGACTGAAGGACCTGGTCATCACATTCTACTCCCTGAGGACTCATTAGTCTTCTGCCTTGGTTCCCTTTCCACCTTTCCCCGCCACATTTCTTTTCACTTCTGGGAACTTTGATATCCTAAACCCCTTTCCTATCTCTCCACAGTCAAAAGAAGTGCTTCGACAATACCCATCATGGGGACTATTCTTGGTCATCATCCTTTTTCTCATTGTCATCCTCCCAGTCCCTACATACTTTGTATACTGTCTCACCAGTGGGATTCCCTTCAAGTACAAGAGTAAGGACAGGCTTGTGGTATTCTCCAAATCTCCACCCCTAAGTGACAAACCAATGCCCAGTGAAAAGGTACAAAAGGAGGAAATTCTACAAGATGGTGAAACAAAGTGATGATCAACTCATCTTCTCACTTCCTGTGTTCATTTAGCCTGGCATCACATGTCTTTCAAAATAGATAATTACAGGCAACTCTTCATGACATTTTGCTACTGTCAATGTCCATGGGGGAGGGGCATTATTTGAGAGGCAAATGTGGCCTGGCTTTGTAGCTCCTCTTCTGGGTCCCATCTTCTCTGGTTACCACTGTCATTGTGTTTTTCCCAGCCCCTTCTTCGACACACACACACACACCCATGCATAATTCATATACACTATTGGCTTTGCCTGCTAAACCTGCTGCTTCTGGTTTGCTGGTCTCGGGAATGAAGATGGAAGAGTAGTACTGTTGGTCAATAAATAAGTCCATTGGAACTCCCAAGTGCTGAGTGTGAGATTTTGTTTTTCTATAGATGTTTCAGGTGTTCGGTCTTCCCTTCATAACGCCTCCATTCTTTCTAGAGCTAAATGTTTAGCCCCACATTCCTGCCCTCCCCTTTCCCTGGCAAATCCAGCTGCTAGATTACAAAACTTGCCTTATCCAGTGTCTTGTCTTTAGTCAAGGAAAACCTGGGAAGTAATGGCTTCAACAAAGATGGGAAAGGTATTAATACTCTTGCTACTGAGAATGGCAATCCTATCACAGTTCTGAAACTCATTTATTTGTTTATTAGCACCAGGGATTGAACTCAGGGTGCTTAAACACTGAGCCACATCCCCAGTCGATTTTTTATTTTGAGACATGTTTCACTAAATTGTTTAGGGCCTTGCTAAGTTGCTGAGGCTGGTCTTGAACTTGTGATCCTTCTGCCTAAGCCTCCCAAGCTGCTGGGATTATAGGTGTGTCCCACTGTGCCTACCCTAAAACTTATTTTTAAAAAGTTTGTACCAGGGGTTCCAACACTGTTGTATCTAGGTGCATCTGTAAGTCAGTGCACGCTTTGGGGAACGACTAAGTTGTATTGCTGAGCCCACCAAGGATCTCATAGTTACTTAATAAGAGTCATCACTGATGGTTTTACCATGGGGATAAGTCAGATGAATTTGCCTAGCAGATGATAACTGGGTGGGTCTACTGGAACTTGTGCGAGGGACTCTGTAGCTAAAGTACTTCCAAAAGGAGACTGAACCAGAGACTGGGGATGGGAGCTATGGGTAGAGGTAACTGGGATTCCCAGAGATCCAGGAAGTAGATTTCCCTCAAATGCTTAAAGATCCCATGATTTTGGGTTGCTCAGGATCCACAGGTAAGTTTCTGAAGGAAACGAAGACAGCTCCAACCATTGTCCGGTGGGACTCTAGTGTGGGCCCAGTATGTACAAGGAGAGGGTATTAGAAGTCTCTAGATCTCTTAAGTTTCAATGTCAAGTTGAAGATGGGAGGGCTGGAGGGTATGTGAACTTCTGCGTCCCCATCCGTAGGTTCCTATAGCTTGTAGCCCCGCCCCCATTTCATCCCCTCCCCCATTTCATCCCCTCCCCCTTGAATCCAAACGTCCTGTGTGCTTGGAGACTCGTGCTATTGAGTCGGGTAAGGTGGGGATGGGACAGAGAAGGCAGTGGTGACCTCCTAGTCACATACTCTGGGCCTTCAGCGTCCTTCCTTTTGGGAAACTAGGCACTCCTCCCCTTTTCTGCCCCACCCATATCCATTTCCAGCTTTGGGGATGGAACCTTTAGGAGCGGTATTAAAAAGTAGGGGTTTACCGGATAAAACAATCAGTGTAGAATGAAGACCTCGATGTAAGTGTCTCTTCCACTGAATTTTTCTTTCCTCAAAGCATGTGTTCATTGTCTTTTGGCACCTAACCACAGGCTGTCTGGGAATATCCCACATTGCTATAGGGCATACTGATTGAGTGATAGGAAGGCAGATTTCCACCACAGGTACCTCTCTGTATAGCTCTGGGGATCCACATTGTCTACAGTTGGTTTCTTGTACCCTGAGTTGATTAGAGGATTTTCTTTGGGATCACATGGAATCTCTAGCCTTGTTAAGCAAGATGGAGCCAAAGCCTTTGGTTGGGTGTTATTACACGTCTTCACTTTATTCACACACTGGTATTATCATCCTTAATTTTCATTAGGGGCCCTAGCAGAAAGAGGGGGGTCACACACAGTGAGTCAGGGATAGAGCCTGACAAGAATTGGTATATTCTGTCTTCCCTTTTTATTTTGAAAATTTCCATTACATGAAAAAGAATAACAACAAATTTCTACGTTCTCATCACCCAGCTTCAATAATAAACAACTCATTACCAATCTGTTTTCATCTTTCCTCTATCCACTGTATGTCTCCCCATTATTTTGAAGCAAATTCCAAATTAATCATTTTGTCTATAGATATTTCAGTATGTATCTAAAAATTAAGAACATTTTTAAAAATCCACAAAACTATTATCACACCCAAAATAACAGCAATTATTTAATGTTGTCAAATATTACCTCAGCAGTATTTGGGTTTTCCTGTCTCATAATTTTTTTCTGGTTAAACTATTTTTTTAACAGCCTTATTAAGATAATTCACACATCACACTACCCATTAAAGTATACAGTCCTATAGCTTTCAGTGTATTCATTGAGAGTTGTGCATTCAGAACTACAGCCAATGTTAATACATTTTCATTACCCCCAAAATAAACTACATCTTTTAGCTATTACCCTCCCATACTTCTTCAGCTTCTTTTCCCTGCCCCAACTTTAGGCAATCACTAATTTCTATCTCTACATAGATTTACCTAACTTATCAGGATATTTCATGTAAATTAATATATATAATATTTAGTCCTTTGTGACTGGCTTCTTTCCCTTAGCACAGTATTTTCAGTTTATTTGTATTGTAGCATGTATCAGTGCTTCATTTCCTTTTATTGCTGAATTCCACTATATGGGTATGCCATATTACTTATCCTTTTATAAATTAATGGATATTTTGTGTTATTTCTCTTTTCAGCTATAATGAATAACATTGCTATGTATGTTCATGTAAGAGTTTTTGTGTGGACATATTATTTCTTTGGGGTATATACTTAGGAGTGGAATTGCTGGATCATGTGGCAGCTCTTTTTTTTTTTTAACTGTTTGAAGAAGTATCTCATTTTTAAAAAGTCTGTTTGAATCAGCATCCAAATAAAGTTCATGTGGTTCTATATCTTTTAAGACCCTTTTTATCTATAGGTACCCCCCTCTTTTTTTCCCCCTTGTAATATATTGGTTGCTAAAACTGGATTATTTGTTCTTTAGAATTTCCAACCATCTAGGTTTTGCTTATCTTCTCTGTGTGAGGCATTTAGCATATTCTTCTGTCCCTTGTTGTATTTTTTATAAATTAGTAGTTAAATCCAGAAGTTGATTAGTCTTATGTCTAGTGTTCTGACAAGAATATTTCCTGATTGGTTTTATGTACTTTTTTTTTGTACCGTGGATTGAACTCAGGGGCATTCAACCACTGAGCCACATCCCCTGCCCTATTTTGTATTTAATTTAGAGACAAGGTCTCACTGATTTGTTTAGCACCTTGCTTTTGCTGAGGCTGGCTTTGAACTTGTGATCCTCCTGCCTCAGCCTCCCGAGCTGCTGGAATTATAGGTGTGTGCCACTGTGCCCCCTGGTTTTATGTATTTTAACAGAAGGCAAAAAATGTCTGACTGTCTCTGTCTCTGATATTGGCAGCCACTGATCATTGTCTAGCCCAATGTGTTTACTAGAGATGATATAGTGGTGGTACTCTTAAGTTTTTCATTCCTTGTTTTATATTACTGGTTGGAATACTTAGAGAAGAGAAACTTCTCATTAAACATTTGTTACCCTGGCATGCAGCCTGCACAGGAAAGGCATGAAATGTTGATTCTTTTCCTTTAGTTACCAGTTTAAAAAACTAGGTTTGTTGCCTGATACCATCCAAATATGATTAGTAAGATTTCCCTTTTTTTAGGATCTTTATGAGCTCAGAGATTTAAACATATTTGGTGTGTTTTGGTCCATTGCAGGTGTTCTGTTGATGCTCAAGTCATCTCATCTCTTGCCTATGGGAGTCTCTTCGCATTGATTCCTGAGTCCTTTTGACAAGTTTCCAGTAGTCTTTAATAATTTCTCTATTTTCTGACATAACTGTATGTTCCAGGATTAATTTATACATTTTGTACGCCAGATCTGAAATTATTTTTCCAAGGACACCTGGTTCCTTTTAGTGGGAAGTGGTAACTGGGAGAACACAGTTGTGTGCCTGAGGTATTCATTGCTACTATGTTGATCACTGTTTCTAAGCCTTTTCAATAAAGCTAGATAATACTTTTTCCCCTAAAATACAATGTATCATAAATTTATACTTTTTAGTTTCAAGTTCTGAACTACGAGGTTTTATTTAGTCTCTTCAATCTTACTTTTATGTATATTTTTCTCTGGTGGTTTGGACTTCTCATATTTCAGCTAGAAGTTAGTGCCCATAGCCTTCACTTTCATCATCCAAAACTGAACTTATCATTCTATCTTTATCTCCAAACCTGCATGTTCATCTGCGTTTTCACTTAAAGTGAGGGCAAGAGTTTTAATTTGGTGGACCTAGAACCTCGGCAGGAAAATTGAGGCAAAGATTTCAGCTTTAGGACTGTTTGTGGTTGGATTTGTGGAGATCTAAAGGGGAAGTACCCACAGGTACTCTTACTGATCAGGGGTCCCTGGGCTACTATGATTAATTTCCGATCTACCCACTTACTGACTTGTAATCTCTGTCTTGAGGGGCTTTTGTGGCCTAGTGGGAGAACAAAGCACTTAGAGAAAAACTAATATGTGTTTGACTAGTGTATTGATTTCCTTATTTTAGGTTGTCCTGTGACACTCTGCTAATCACTCTCTTCTTAGCCTTAGTTTGTGTCTACACATAGACATGGGGAAACAATTTCATAGATTTGCTAGGAAAGTTAAATTGATAATCCCAAGGGAATCATCCCAAGATAAAAGAACCGATATAGTTTTAGTGTGCTGAGACTATATAATTTTTCTCTAAATCTCCATATTTATTTAGATTTTATAAACAGAAATTATAACCCAAATATTACCCACTATCTGTTTTAAGTTGCTAGGGTTTAACTCATTCAGAATTATTATGTCTTCCTGGTGAATTAATAATCCATTTTACATCCCTCTTTATCCCTGGAAATTTTTCTTATTTGGAAATATGCCTTGTATGAAATTAATGAAACCATCTAGATTTCTTTTGACATTTGCATGGGATATATCTTTCTATACTTTAGCCTTTATGTGTGTGTGTTGGGAGAGTACCCTTTTTACTTATCTGTTTATTTTTTAGTGAGACCCTGTCTCTAAATTTTTTAAATACCTGATTTCAGATCCAGAGCACAAAATGTATAAATGTATAAATTAATGTGAGACAAGAGTCTCGTGGAGTTGCAGAGGCTGGCCTTGAACTTGGGATCATCCTGCCTCAGCCTTTTAAGTTCCTCGGATTACAGGGGTACACCACCATGCCCAGCAATACTTTAGTCATTTAAATAACTTTGTGAGATATAATTCACATGCCACAAAATTCATCTGTTTTAAGTGTACAGTTCAATATGCACTAATTATTTAAGCTACCTTTTCTTCTGCTATTCAGCAGTATGATAGGTCTGAGCATTTTTTTTTAAAGTTATCCAGCTTAGCACTTGATGAGCTTCTTAAATCTATAAATTTTTATCTTTTACCAAATTTGTGGAGTTTGGGGTATTTAATTATTTTTCTTCACCAGTCTCTCCTTGTTCATTCATGAGCTTTTGATACCATCCCGTAGGTCCCTTAAGTTCTGCTTTAATTTTTAATCTTTTTTTCTCTGCTGTTCAGATTGGATCATTTCTAATGATCTATTCAAGTTTTATCTAATGCATTTTTTATTTATAATATTGTATTTCTTAACTCTAAAATGTGCATTAAGTTATTTTTTAATAGCTCTTCTTTCTCTGCAGAAAATTTTTATTGTTCCAATAAATTCAAGAATTTTCACTTTTGATTCTTGGAAGATGGTCATGATAGTTACTTTAAAGCCTTTGTCTAATAATTTCATCATCTGAGTCATCTCAGGGTTGACATCTATTGATTAGCTTTACATTGGGAATTGGTCATATTTGTGTGTGTGTGTGTGTGTGTGTGTGTGTGTGTTTATTTAAAGTGAGGTGTAACTTTAGATTGTAATCTGAGAATTTTGAACATTATATTGTGAGATTTGGAATCCGTTAATATCCTCTGGAGAATGTTGACTTTTTGTTTATTTTTTGTTTTTGTTTTTGTTGTTTGGTTCCTGAGGATTGAACCCAAGAGTGCTTAACCACTGAGCCACATCCCCAGCACACACACATACACACACACACACACATAAAGTTTTTTTTTTTTTTTTTTTTTTTAATTTAGAGACAGGGTCTCCACTAAGTTGCTTAGGGACTTGCTAAATTGCTGAGACTGGCTTTAAACTTGAGATCCTCTTGCCTTAGCCTCCCAAGATGCTGGGATTATAGGTATGCACCATGGTGCCTGGCTGTTTAATAGTCATTCAAGCTGATCAGATTCAAGTGGCGAATTTTGTTGTTTTCCATGGGTGTTGGTTATGATATTAATTCAATTTTTAAAGCCTATGCTGTGCTGTTCGGGTTGGCACATGCTGCCCTGGTTTTAGTCTGTGACTTGGGCCATTTTATATCATAGTTTGGTTTTCAAAATCTTTGATGTGCTTCTTTGCATTTGTTCCATGTATGTGTAGTTCAAAGAAGAGCCTCAGAAATGAGAAGAAAGAATCAGGATTCCTTGCACACTCTTGGTGCATACAAGCTTCTTCTCCTGCTTTCGTGGCTCTTAAAAGGGAGTTTCTCCTGGAGATTCTGCTTTAGGTGCTTGTTTCACAGTCCCATGAGTTGGCTTATTCTTGTTTTGGAAGACAAAGGAGGAAAAAGATGTGAAACTCATCCCATTACAAGTCACTAGTCAGGTTTTGACTTAAATCTTCATTCTGACTACCATTGTTTACTTTTCAGAGACCTCAGATCATTGATTTTGGTCTTCTATTCAGAGATGAACAGTATTCAGTGGGAGAACTACTCTACATGTATTTCACTTATTTCATCTTGCCCAGCAACAGAAGTCTAGTGCATTATTCTTGGCAGTTTATTCTTTTATGTAAATTATAAAATTCTGTCAACTTTCATTAATAATCCTGTTGAGATTTTAAGTGAAATTGTATTGACTATATAAATCAACCTGGGAAAAAAATTTCGTCTTTAGAGTATTAAGTATTTTTCTCACAAACATGAAGATATTTCTGCATGTACTTAATGCAGAAATAACAATCATTTCATGAAGTTGAGCTTCTTTTCAGATGTTTATTGACCATTTGTGTGTGTTTAGAAATGTACCTGTTCAAGTTTTCTGTTCCCACTCTTCTACTTTTTAGTTTGTGTCCTTTTTCATTTTATTTGTAGTTGTTTCTGTTTTAAAATGTAGTTTTGGAAACAGCCCCTTTTTTGGTTATATATTTTATTAGTTCCTATTGCTGCTGAAACAAATGACCATACACTAAATGGCTTAAAGCAACATTAATTAATTATTTAACAGTTCTGGAGGTCAAAAGTCTGAAATCAGTTTCACTGGGCTAAAATTAAGGTGTTGGTTGGTTTGACCTCCATATGTAGCATCTAAGGAAAAATCCAGTTCCTAGCCCTTTGGCTTATTTAGGCCATCTCTTTCCTTAAATCATGGCCTTTCCTGCATGTTCAAAGCATGTCATTCCAACCTCTTCTGCCATCTTATCTCCTTTTCTGACTCTTAACTTTTCTATGTCCTTATTTCTCCTATGAGGGCCCTGAAACTACATTGAGCCCATCCAGATAATCCAGGAAAGTCTTCTCATTTTAAGACCATAATTCAACCACATTGCAGAGCCACATACTCACAGCTTCTGGAGATTAGGGTGTGGACTTAGTGGGGAATGGCCATTGTTCTGTCCATATATATGTTACACATATTTTCCACTACTCTGTGACTTGTCTGTTAATTAATGGTAACTTTTTATTGACAGACACAGATTTCTATTTTTAATTTAGGCCAATATGTCAAACTTTTCCTTTACCATTGAAAATTTTTGTATCCTATTTAAGAAATCTTTGCCTACCCCAAGTCATGCAGATATTTTCTTAGGTTTTTTTTCATATAAAAATTTTATTGTGAGGGAAGGGTGGGAAAAGGGTAGTTGGGTTTGATAAGTACACACTACATGCATATATGGCAATATAACACCAAACCCTATTAATATGTATAATTAATAAGTGTTAATACATTTAAAAATTTTTTATTGCTTTGTCTTTCACCTTTAGGCTTACAATCTACTCTGAGTAGCTTTTAATATGTGAATTTTGGGGAGGCCATGTTCTTTTATTTCTATATAGATATCTAATTACCCTGACAGTCATTTATTGAAAAGAATGTCCTTTCTCCACAACTCTGCAGTGCCATCTTTGTTGTAAATCAGGTATTCATATATATATGTGAGTATGTTTCTAAATTCCCCCAGAGGTATTCAGTAGAGCTGTCTGTGATGATGGAAATGTTCTCTATAGCTGTCTTTCCAGTGTGGTATCTTGTGACCACTGAGTACCTGGTATGTGGCTAATGTGACTGAGGAACTTAGTTTTTGATGTTCTTTAATTGTAATTAATTTAAATTTATAGTCACATGTGGTTAGTAACTACATATTGGACAGTACAGCATATTGCCCCATTGATCTACTTGATCCTTGTGCCAATTTGGTGCTCTCTTCATTACTGTAACTCTATAATTCGTCCTTATGTTTTGTTCTTCTCTACAAAATGTACGTTAACCATTCTAGGCCTTTTGATTTCCATGTAAATATTAGAACTAGCTTATCAATTTCCACAAAAATCCTGTTATGATTTCAATAGGAATTACACTGAATCTATAGATCAATTTAGGGCAAACTGATTATTGAGGCTTCTAAATCACAAACATTTTTAATCCCTTCATTTATCTAGGACTTCCTTATTACCTCTTAATATATGTTTATAGTTTAATTTGGTTTATAGGTATTAATTTTTAAAGTTTTAACTTTTTAAAGTTTGTGTATAAAGGTCTTACTCATTTTTCTTAAGAATAATTCCTAGGCATTTTATGTTGTTTGGTATTATCTTTGATGGTATTATTTTTAAATTCTAATTTTCTAGAGGGCTGGTAATGTGGTCAGTGATAGAGCACTTGCCTGGCATATGCAAGTCCTCAGGTTCTATCCCCAGCACTGAAAAAATATTAAATTCTTATTTTCTAGAGGTAGGCATATTCTTAGTACTTTTTTCCAGGGTGGAGATTCCATTTTCTTATCCATATATGGTTGGGTTGGGAAGGTCTCAGGGGTTCTTTTATGATTAGCCTTGTCTTTTTTTCAGCTTGTATACCTAAAATCTGCAGTCAGTATCACTCACTCCTTTAGCCTGCAGTCAATATAACTGATCCCTACAGAATTACAAATTGGAATCTACCCTGGATGATATGAATGGTGAAATTATGGAGAACCAGGATGTGAAACCCCAGTTACCTGAATCTTCGTATTCCTCGCATGAGAACACCTGGAAATCCCTCTCCTTGCAGTCTGAGATTCTGCCTCCTGATGAGTCTGGTGGGGAGAGAAAAGAGTTTGATGTTCTGTCCTCATACATTTGGTCTGATGAAGACAGTGAAGGGACTTTGGAGTCCACAATCAATAATCAGTCCATGGATGAAGTCCCCACTGACCGACCATCCTGGGCCAATAAAATTGAGTACCTCCTGGCCCAGGTGGGCTTCTCTTTGGGGCTGAGTTCCGTCTGGCGCTTTCCTTATTTGTGTTTTCACAATGGAGGTGGTAAGCCTGGGTACCAGGACACATGGACCCATGAGGGGGTGAGGAGCCAGAGGCCTGTCCTGGCTCCTCTGGAGTCTCAAGATATGTAGAGATGGAGGATTTGGGGTCCTGTTTGGAGCAGGAATAAGGTACCTGAACTCAGGACCTTGGGAGGGTAGAGGAGGGTAACTGAATACTTATGTTTATGAGGATGGTGGGGCTAGAGACCTGGGTCAGGGGTAGGGGTAGGAACTAGGTATCTGGGTCTTCTAGAAATTGGGAGACAAGGAACTAGATACTTAGGACTTTGAGAGACATGAAAACAAGTGGGTGCTGATGCCTGTGGCCCTGAGAGAGGTTGATGAGCATATCTCCCTGGACCCCTGAAGAAGGCCAAGCACTGAAAGGCCAGATGGTTCTCAGAGCCCCTTCTGAATCCTTCTTGCAGGAAGTTTCATCATTACCTACATCCTCATGCTGTTCTTAGTAGGGATTCCTATCGTCTTCCTGGAGATGGCACTTGGCCAGAGGATGCGTCAGGGCGGCATTGGTGTTTGGAAGGTCATCAGCCCATGGATTGGTGGTGTGGGATATTCCAGCTTCACGGTGAGGAGCCCTGGCTGTCCGGGACAATTTTCAGACCCTACTCCCATATTAACCTTCATCCTGGAATGGGTCCCATGACATGATTTCACTTCCGTGAGTCAAGTCCCTTTTGTTCCTTAACTGTCAAGTCAAATTCTGTCTCTTCCTCTGGCCTACCTTTCTTCCCCTGTCTCCAGAAATCTTCATGGTCTCTAGGTGTGTATCATCGTGGGATTGTACTTCAGTATGCTCATTAGCTGGAATCTCTTCTATTTGGTTCAGTCTTTCCAGTCCCCATTGCCTTGGACATTGTGCCCCTCACTAAGGAACTCCAGTGATCTTGGTGAGAAGAGAGGGAAGAAAAGGGTAAGTGGGAGGGCTGAGAAAAAGACTGGGGAAGGATGAAGGAAGAAGGATCACTGAGAGAAGAGGGATGAGCTGGAAGATGATGAAATGGGATTGGAGGAAGGGGGTGATGTGAAGAAGGGGGAGGTACCCTGGTCTTGCAGTTTCTCCATGGCCAATTCACCTCAGATCCTGAATGCAAAAGGACAAGACCTACAACATACTTCTGGTATCGGAAAATATTGAATACTGCAGATGAAATGGAGATCAGTGGGATACCAGTCTTGCATCTCAGTGCGTGTCTTTTTGTGACATGGTCAATTACTTGCATTTCCATGATCAAAGGGCTCAGGTCAACTGGGAAGGTGAGCAACCCTCTAAGTTACTTATCTGTTGGACTCTCTTCCATCTGCTAGTCCCTAAAATTCTCCTAACTATGATATCTGTAGTTTAGGTCTCCAAAATCTCATTCCTTTTAATAGGACCTCTGATTCTGATTAGCCTTTGATTTTACTATCCCCAACTTCTGCCTTTGCTGAACTCAATTTCTGAATCATACTTTCTACTCAGACGCTGTATGCCTCAGTAGTTCTTCCCTACATCATGCTTTTCTGTCTTCTTATTTGGAGTCTGCTGCTAGACGGTGCATTTTTTGGTCTCAAGACTCTGTTGGCTGCCAAGGTGAGGTGTCCTCCATCCTTTATTTTCTAATCCACATGGGTGGTATCAGAGACAGTGTGGTTATTAGTCTGATAGAGGCCCTCCTAGCTCCCTCTTTCATCCCCTCTATCTTTTTTTTCATCTCCATCATGGTTTACTTCTCCCTCTTTTACATCCCTATTTGCATGGTACTTCTTCCCCTCAGGTAACAACCCTGTACTCTATGGAAGCTTGGCGCCGGACAGGTAACCAGCTATTTTTGTCCATTGGCCCCGGCTTTGGCAGCTTTACTGCAATCAGCTCGTACATCCCTCGGTCCAACGATTGTGTCAGTGATGCCTTTGCTGTGGCTCTTCTCAACTTGGCTGCCTCAGTGATTGCCACGTTGGTTGTATTTTCCATGATGGGCCACTTGGCTACGATGACCACTGAAAACTGCTACCAGAAGTGAGCCCAATTTTCATATGAAGGTCATCACAAAGAAAATCTTAGAAAGATCATCACAAAGAAAATCTTGGAGAAAACCCACAGAACTCTGGTCTAGACCCCCCATCCCTTAGGGATGTTGACTAGTCAATATAGGCCTTCACAGTGGAGTGTCCTAATCCTTAGAAACACCTGAATCTCTCCAACTCTCTTTTAGAACTTCTTTTTGAAACTAGGAGAGCCCAGATTCAGAGGTTTTCAAAGGTGTGTTCATCTCATTCTTAGCAAGACTGCCATGGAAAAATTAGGGGATATCTTCAGCTCAACCATTAGACCCATAACCACACTTTCTCTGATACAACACTAGAGTCTCCATAGCCTAGTCAGTCCCCATTTTCTTCTCTTGTGACCTTTGTTTCAAAAGTATTCATCAAGTATTTATAAAACATCTCCTATCTAAGAACCCCTGTATTGAGTTCTAGAAACAGCCAGTGGTGAGTCAGACCACCACCCCTGCCCTCAGTAAAATCACAGTATTGAGAAATCAAGATACTAAACAGATTATCACAACTAGTTAGGAACTGGTAGTGGTAGTCTGGTGATGCAGAGACAGGAGAGAGGCACTAACTGCCTGGGGCTGTCTCAGACTTCCCTAATGAGACACTCAAACCTGAGCTGTGTTTGTCTTCTGACAATAACTGCTGCTAGTATTTTTTCAATATTTCCCATTCGTAGACCTATATACAAATATAAATACCCTTCAAAAATTAGGTAATACCATGATACTTTGCAGCAGTTTGTATAGTTACCCTTACAAAAATAGATCTCGAATAATTTTTTCATGGCAGTAATTTGAGTTCAGTGAGCTCAGTGAATTAGCCATGTGGAGAATGGGTACTGGGTTCAGGAAGAAAATTCTAAGCAGAAAGAACATCATGTACCAAAGATGCTGAGATGAGAGAGAGTATTGCAAATTAAGGAAGTTGTAACAGTTGAAGGTATAATAGCTGAAGAATAGGAGTTGAAGAGAATTGTGAAGAAAGTCAGTGTTTGGAGAGTCCTGCAGATCAAGAAGCAGAGATATTTTAGTGTTACCTAGCAGGAGGTAAGAGTCCTAAAGCCTTAGTACTGTAGGAAAGACCCCCCCAGGGGACCATTTAGGTCAGAAATTCTCTAGTTTCACACAGACAGTTTTGCAATCATGAAAGTAAGCATCAGGCAGTGTATACTAGGATCCTGAAAACTCAATGTCAGTTCAGGCTCCACCTTAACCAAATAAAAACTCTAGGTTAGAGACTACCTTCTCACCTAGAGGATAAGGGAGGGACGGTTATCTTAAAGGACCAAATAATTTTATACAGTTCTCCTGTCTCCAGGAATGTTGACATAGTGATCCATCTAGTAACTACTGGAGTGCTTCCTGCCCTGGTCCTGCCCCCAGATAGTCTGTATCATAATCCAAGCTCTGCCTACACAAAGTGGATGAACAGCTTACCTACACAACTAAAAAAAGAAATTATACAATATTTGTCTACCTGCAACAAAACTGAACAATTGAGAGAGGTAGGTAAGGGTTGGAGGTGGGGCCCTCAAATTCCCCAAAGGTTCCAGTATATCAGAAAATTCATCTTTCCTTAGTGTGTCTGTAGAATTCAGAAAGGCAATTCTCAGCAGCATCCTGGACAATTGAGACCAAGGTTTATGGTACCCTTTTGTGATAAGACAATGGTATCCTCTCTAGCACCCAGCACTACAGTTAACATGAACCCACTTACTGTACTCCGAGAGTTACCAGGCCCGATTCTTGTTGGAGGAATACCCCCTGCTTCAAGGCCAGAGTGTAGTATGGGAATGGAACTGGGGTTCATTCTGAGCTCTGAGTCTTCACCATTCCTCCCTTCATTCATAGATTATGGAGGGTCCAGGTGTGGCCTTTGTGATATTTACCGACATCATCTCTGTGTTTTCTGGACCCAACTTCTGGGCCATCATCATTTTCTTGTTGCTGGTGACACTGGGAATGAGCTCCTTGATAGGAATCATGCAGGGCATCATTACCCCTCTCCAGGATGTTTTCTCTTCCTTCAGGAGACATACAAACTTGCTTACAGGTACTCTGACCTATGACCTCACCCCCCCCATAGCCATTATCTAGCTTAACCCAACTGGTATTCTTATGCAGCAGCCCAGCTTAAATTTTGACCTTGACCCAAACCTAATGTTTTCCTCCAGTGGGTGTCTGTGTGCCAATGTTCCTGGGCAGCCTCATTTTTGCAAGGCCTTCAGGCAGCTACTTCGTGAATCTTCTGGATGATTACTGGATTTCTCTGCCCATCTTCTTAATTATCATCTTGGAGAACGTGGCTATGGCCTGGATCTATGGGGCCAGGAGGTGATATCCCAAGCCCAGAAGTCTCATGTCATGCACCCATACAGCCAGGGTCCTAGGGAACTTTGGTCCTTTCCTTCATCCCTCCTCTCTCACCACCAGTTCTCTGATCTCAGGGCTTAGGGGAAGCCCCAGGAGGGTGGGAAGAAGAACAGCATGGACTGGGTCCTCGATGAAGAATTGTGAAATAGGGAAGTGGTGAGCAGCTCATACCAAGCACAATGGGCTTCTGAACCTTACTTTTAACCAAGGTAATATGGATATCTGAAATGCGTAATCCCTTGCTTCTCAAAATGTGGTCTGTCGGGTAGCAGCATTGGTATCATTTGGAAGCTTATTAGAAATGCAGACTCTTGGGCTCCACCCCAAGCCTTCAAATCTGTATCTGCACTTTAACCAGATCCCCAGGTGATTTGTATGCACTAACATATGAGAAATACCATGTAACCAAGGACAGCAATGTTTCCAGGAGGTGGTGGTTCTTGGCATCAGTTTGTTCTTTCATACATTCACTCATTCTCACATATTTCTCAGGGTCTGCTGTGTGCCAGACAAGCCTTATAGTAAATACTGGCAATTAATTGGATGAATTATATTTAGCTTCTTCTCTGAGCCCACAGTGCAGAGTCCAAAGACAAAGACATATGTAAGCAGATCCTGTGCAGTGTGATTAATCTATGAGAGATGTAACAGAGGGCAATCTGGAACTGCAGATGATTATCTGAAGAAGGATGAAGAGTTGGGTAATGCATCTTAGAGGAGGGGATACTTAAGCAGTATCTGGAAAGATGAGGCATTTGTCAAGGGAGAAAAAGAGAATGAACCCAACTTGCGTTTGTGTTGAGATAAGGAAGATATACCAAAGAAAGCTGGATGTATGCACTGGAAGAAACTTCATTTAAGAACTTAGCCTTTATCCTGAAGTTGATGGGGGAGAGAATTGTTTTAAATGCTTGGGCAAGGAGTATCCAGCTAGTTCAGCCAGTAGAACATCAGTTGCTTAAAAATCCTGGAGCTGGGGCAGACTGAAAGAGGATGAATTGAAGTGAGAAGAGTAGTCAAAGAAGGGTTGTGGAGGTGAACAGAAAGGCTCTTTCCTAGGCTAGATTTGAGTTGATCTCTCCCTTCAAGATTGGTAGGCCCAATGTGGGTCTTCTAAAATTCTTGCCCTTCCTCTAGGTTCCTTGCAGACCTGATGATCATGTTGGGCCGCCACATCTCCCCCATGTATCGTTGGCTGTGGTGCATTGTGTCTCCAGTTGTGCTGCTAATCCTGTTTTTGTCTACTGTGATTAATCTTTCTATGAGGACTACGACCTACCTGGCATGGGACTCAAGTACTGTGAGCCTCCCTCCCCACCAGAACTCCTGAAGAATGGGGACCAGACCTCTCCGTACACTATTGCCTGTAGGACCAAGTCATATCATTCCCTGATTCCCTTGGGATTCGGTTGTCTAGTCTCTTGACCTGGCTCATCTCCTACCCCTGTCTTTGCCATCTTTCATTTCAGAGAATTTAAACTTTCCTCCCCTTTCTCCACAGTCAAAAGAAGTGATCCGATCCTACCCATCATGGGCTAACGTCCTGCTCATAGGTTTCATCTTTGTGACCGTCTTGCCCATCCCTGCCTACAGCATGCACACCTTCATTCAGGTAGCTGTTGCAGGCACCAGGATTCACAATAGGGAGGAACCTGTCTTCAAGCATGAATCTTCAGAAGCCTCACAGAATTCCCTTTCACTGCTTCAGAAGAGGCAAAACCCAAAGAAAATGAGGAATAAATAACCGGGGGGAAAATCTTTCTACCATGTGTAAGAGTAATTCCTCTTGGAAATAAAGAGTTGGTTCAATTGGCATAATATCACTTCTTTTTCAAAGTAGAATTCTGGTGAGCAACTTGACACTAGAAGAAGTAAACTTGGCAACTGTTAACATAACTGGATCTAACAATCTTTTATTAGACTGGAAACTTTCTTTTTTTGTCTGCTGAGGACTAATATAACATTATTCCCTCCTCCTCCCATACTTGTCCTCACCTGAACCATAATAATCACATTCTTTAATTTTCAGGATTTGGTGAATAGTGACCCTGCTTCTCCTGAGCTACATTTCTCTGGTAATTGGTCTGCATGGATCCATATGAAACTAGGGAAAAAATAGTGCTGGTAAATAGCCAGTCCAGTGGAACCTTACTTTTGTTAGTAAAAAAGTATCCAACTTTGAGTTGTGTTTGCTATTAGCTCTGTTGAATTTAAATACTGGAATCCCTGGTCCTTGCTGCCTCTTGCTTTCTGTAAATAGATTAAACCAGGTCGAGAGAATTTTCTCAGAAAACAACAGATTCTTTGATTATAGGAGAGTGATTAATGACCTGATAATTGGTGACCTCCTCACATATCACTTAAATACTTGAAGTAGTTTGTTACTTTTACCAAGTGAACTAAAATCTTAACATCATCTGTTTTTACTAAGGTGGTATAAGACCCTGGAGGAAGGGTCTTTGGCAGGGAATAAGGGGAACAAACTGGATAGACTGAAGAAGACCCAGCGAGGACAAGATAGGACAAATAAGACCCTTTAATAAGAAGATCCCTTAATATAATATGAAATATATTTCAGTAATATTCTTAAATGCATAGATGAGCTAAGAAGAAATAAAGGGAAATCTTCAAGACCCAAGCTTGAATTCAGATTGGGAAGCAAGTGCTTTGGGGCAATTGCCACTATCTTGTAAGAGAGACTTGGTTTTAAAAATGAGGCAAAGACAAAGCTTTGGGGCCAAACAAGACAGGGATACACACACACACACACACACACACACACACACACACACACACACACACACAGGAGAGAGAGAGAAAGCTGAAGGACCATACTCTTTGTGGAAGCATGAAATAGCAATAAAATATATATGTTTTGGTCCTGTCTCTGAGAGGAGGGAAGTATTCTTTTTTAAAAATTGGTAACCCCAAACCTTCTTTCACAGGGATTTTGTATTCAAATTCATACAATTTGCATAGTATGAAAAACTCACCTTGAGAGTTATATAAAACATACCTGGTGAATGACACCCTTCCCCCAGTCTCTGTCATAAGAAAATATAAATAATCTTTGGGAGAAACACAACCTCTGTCAGGCCTCATCTAATTTCCAGAAATAATAAGCTTTTAATGAAGGTCACAGAAAAATATTACAAGGCACACAGAAAACAAGGCACTCTCCTGGAGGATTATCAGAACAGGTAGCAAAATCAGACCCTTAAAGGTACAGTCATGTACAACTGTAATCCTTGCAGCAACTCTGGAGGCTAAAGCAAGAGGCTCAGCGACTTAGTGAGACCCTGTCTCAAAATTTAAAAATGAAAAGGGATGGAGATGTAGATAAGTGTAAGAGAACCCCTACATTCAAGTTTCAGTGCAACACAAAAAATAATATAATAATAATAAAATAAAAACAAAATAGGCTGTGGATGAAGCACAATGGTAGAGAATGTGGTTAGCATGGTCCAGGCTCTGGATTCAATGCCCAGGACCAGGAAAAAACTACACATATCAGGTCCTTCAACTTGTAACATGTCAAGATTACCAGATAGTATAAAAATAAGTATGCTTAATATATTTAAAGACAAAAAAATTAAGAGTGAGAAGCAATAGATTCTCAAAAATGATTAGGGTATTTTACAATTACACTTGATCTTAGCCAAAAGCCTGAGAAATGATTGATAAAGTTATGTGTAGAAAACAAATGAGAAATTGTAATCATTGAAATGAAAAATCTCAACAATAGATTAAGCAACTGATTAGAAAATTATGTAGAGAAAATTAGTGAATTGAAAGACAAATCTAACAATGTGGCACAGAAAAAGTAGGATCAAAAATATGAAAAAGATTAAGAGACATGAAGGATAGTATGAGAAAGTCTAACATACTTTGGATTAGTTCAATGGTTTTAGTATATTGATAGAGCTGCTGAATTTTGTCTTTTTGGTGTTCAGTATATTTGTTTATACATGTTTTGATATTGAAACATCCTTGTAGAATCAATCCTAATTAGTTGTACTGTATTATTCTTTTGATATATTGGGTTCTATTTGCTAATATTTATTTAGTTTGTATATCCAATCATTGTAGGTGAATTTTTCTCTATACTTTTTTTAGATGGTAGCATTAAAGTCATGTTAGCTTCATAAAGTAAATTGAAGAGCTCTCCATTTTTTTTTTTTTAGTTATGCCAGTACTTCTCAAACTTCAGTATGCTAACAATCACAGAAAGCTTATTACCCATGAAGGGATTCATGGGTTAGGGATGTAGGGCTTTTGACCAGCATGCATGAGGCTCTGGGTCCAATCCCCAATACTGCAAAAAATAATAATATTTCTTAATAATTATAGATTGAAATATAAAGAAGGTCCTTAGACCCTCCCCATACCCTCATACTTCTGTTTCAGTGGTTCTGGATTAGGGTTCATTAGGTTACATTTGTATCACACTCCCAGGTGATGCTGATGATTCATGGACCACACTTTAGGTAACATACTTTAACTGACATTAAAGCCATCTGCTTTTTTAAAGGTTAAAGAGAATTCTTCTCTAAACTTATCTGGTTCCAGGTTCCCCTTTCAATGATAGATAATCTTTTACATTAATTTTCCCCAAAATTCTTGGCTCACTTTTACTAATCTACATTTGCTATTTTTGACTTAGAATTTCACATAGGATTTCCTTAAAATTCTCTCTAAATTTGATGACTATGCCAGGTGTGGTGGTGCACAAATGTAATTCTAGCAGCTTGGGAGGCTGAGGCAGGAGGATAGCAGGTTTGAAGCCAGTCTCAGCAACTTAGAGAGGCTGTAAGTAACCTAGTGATACCCTGTTTCAAAGTTAAAAATAAAAAAGGGCTGGAGGTGTGACTCAGTGGTTCAATCTTTTGGTACAATCCCTGGTACCAAAAAATAAAAATAAAAAATAAATTTGATGACTATATCTCTTTTCTCCTCCTTCATGTTGTGTTCCTTTTATTTTTCTCATGTTTCCTTAATTATGCTCTCAAGCAGCATTTGAATTTATTTACCTTTTTGTCTTTTAATGTCATCTTTTATTATTTCTACTTTGCCATTCTGATTTCTTAAGGGAAGTATCAGGTTCTTTGGTTTACTCATCTTTAATCTTTGATAATAAAGTCACTTTAAGATCTACATTTTCTTAAGTGTAATCCTATAATTTGGACCTGTAATGTCTCCCAAAGGTTCATGTGTTAAAAACTTGGTCCTCAACTTGCCCTGTTGGAAGATGAAAGCCTTTAAGACGTGGAGCCTAGAGAAAGATTAGGTCACTGGGGAGTACCCTTGAAGAGCATTGTGAGACTCTGATCTCTTCCTTTTTATGTCTTTGCTTCCCCACCATGAGATGTTCTAGCCTTCTCCATCAAATGTCCCTACATTTGTTGTGCTGTCACAGACCCAAAGCAACAAGGCCAAGGAAACATGGACTGAAACCTCTGAAATCGTGAGCAAAAACAGACCTTTCCTCCTTTTAAGTTCATTATCTCAGGCATTTTGTCACAGTTTTAGAAAACTAACATATATAATTTTTGCTATATTTCAAAGGTTCTGATAATGTGATATATTCTTCCTTTTATGCTACTTAGAAATTTGCAATTTCCCATTCAGTGCCAATTTTATCTAAGATTATCCAAGTAATTAAGATACTTTCTCCCTGTTAAAATGATTTATTTCTAACATTATTATTTGTCTATTAAATTGTATTTGTTGCTTCCATTACGGTTTCTCTATGTCCTTATTTTTTTTCTACCCTATTAGAAATATATGATTTCTAGATTTTTGCTGAGATAGGAACTAAAACTTTGAAACTTTTATTAAAGATTCCTGGGAGTTAAAGATCCCTATTAAGTACAAAAAAATCCTTCTGTTTGGAATATTTGATACATTTGTGTTAGCCAACTTTCTGTTACTGTAACAAAATACCTAAGAGAAATGTCTTAAAAAAGGAATGATTTATTTTGGCACATGGTTTCAGTCCTTGGTTGGCCAGCTTGATTGCTATGGTCCTCAGATGAGGTAGAGCATCGTGGTGGGCAGGGTATGGTGGAGCAGAGCCACTTACCTCGTAGTAGCCAATAGCAGAGAGAAAAAGCAGGACGTGTCCAGGAACAAAATATACCCTTCAAAGGCATGCACCCAGTGACCTAATCCCTTCAACTAGGTTCCATCTTTCTCCATTCAGCTAAGGATCCATAAATGAATTGATTATAGCACTCATGATCCAATCACTTCCAGGAAGTCCCACCTCTCAACATTGCTTCATTGGGGACCCAATGCATGGGGGACCCAATGCATGGGGCTTTAAGGGACATTCCAAGTCCAACATTCCCAGAGAGTTTATCATTATCTAATATATCAATACACACACATTTGTATACCTTTTCACATTTATGTATTTATGTACACAACAGGAGTCAGTGGTCATTGTTTACCACATTTCTTCTCATTCTCCTTCTGAGTCCTTTTGGTGGTGCTGGGGATTGAACCCAGGCCCTTGTGCATGTGAGGCAAGCACTCTACCAACCAAGCTATATCCCCTTGTGCTTATTTTTTTTAGCTGAAGTCCTTTCTAAAGAATTTTCCTCAGAGGGGTTAGCTGGGTCTATATCCTTGATATCCTTGCGTATCATCAAGTGCTTTTTTTTTTTTTTTTTTTTTTTTTTTTTTTTGCCCTGGCAATTAATGATAACTAGAATGATAACTAACCAGGTAAAGAATTCAAGGTCTCAGTTTCTTTTATTTTTTTCTGCCTTCCATTGCTGGAGATAAGAAGCCCAATTTCAGCCAGCTCCTTTTTCCCTAGTAGGTTATTTAAATTTTAAAAAGTATGTTTTAGTTATAAGATGGACGCAATACCTTTATTTTTATGTAGTGCTGAGGACTGAACTCAGTGCCTCACATGTGCTAGGCAAGCGCTCTACCACTGAGCTACGACTCCAGCCACTGTTATTTGTACTTTTGTCTAGATAGCTCTACAGTTTTCTCTAAATCCTTGGAGTTCAGATTTTAGGATAGGCCCACATATCTTAAAATCTTTCCTCATTAGAACTGCATTGAACTCAGTAAAGCCTTTCAACTTAAAAAATGTTTTTCTTGGGCTGGGGATATAGCTCAGTTGGTAGAGTGCTTACCTTGCAAGCACAAGGCCCTGGGTTCAATCCCCAGCACCACACACACACAAAAAAAGTTTTTCTTTTATTGGGAGACATCATCGTCTTCTAGTTTATTGTCTCCTCTCCATCCATTCTCTTTTCTTCCTTTGGAATCCTATTATACATGCTTTTCAAGGTGTCTTTCAAGTATTTTCACTGTTCTATTTTTTTCTCAAATTTATTTCTCTGTGATTTAGTACATTTCTTCCACTCATTCTTCCAGACCACTACTATATATCTCAAAAGTAACTATCCTCTCTTTATCTGTTGACTTTTGAAGCTTAAATATCATCTTTTCTGTTTTTATTTTTAAATTTGTGTTATTTATTTATTTGTTTATATTTTGGGTGCCAGGGATTGAACCCAGGGGCACCTAACCACTGAGCCACATCCCCAGCCCTTTTTATTTTCTATTTTGGGACAGTGTCTTGCTGAGTTGCTGAGGCTGGCTTTCCTCTTGGCTACGTGTTTTCTATTTTTAAAGGGTCTTTTTGTGTTGTGATTTAATCTCCTTGAAGTGCCCTTTGGTTTTTCTTTGTTATTTTTATTGTCTGTCTTCTCAGCAGTACTATTTTTCCAGCCCTCCCACAGGGACTTCTTACGCGTCTTTACTTTTTCTTTAGCAACTAAATAAGGCTCAGATCTGACTGTACAGGAAGCCTAAGTGGTAAAGAGCTCTCTAGTGAGCCTACCGTCCAGCGCACAGGAAGCCTCTGTTCCCCTTCTCTCCCACCCCGAGTCATTGTACTGGTGAAAAGAACAGTCTTTCCTAGAACTTCTGCAAAGACTTCCTGAAGTCTCAAGACCTCACTCACACTCATCTGCCCACAGCCCAACAGCTGTGTGACTCACAGAAGCAGGTGGATTTATCACAGCTGTGAGTGGAGGGAAAGTCAAACCATAGAGTCACCCTTTAAAGTCCGCCAGCCAGCCTAAGTCTGCCTGGTAACTGGTGACCTCAGCTCGAAGTAGGGCCTAATCTACCTAGTAACTGGTGACCTCAAAGATCCTTCTCGAATGATAAGCGTGAAGAGATGATGCTCCAAGGAGTCAGGGATGATTGGGTGGAAAGGAAAGGGAAGAACTGAACTGAGATTCACACCCAAGCTGGCAGGTCACCAGGTTTCAAGGATGGGGGATCCGTGGGCAAGACCAAGGCCTGCACGTGGTCTACAAATTGCGGTCCGGAGCCCAGCAGAGTGTTGTGGGGGCACCACAGACATAAGCATCTCAAGGTGAATTGCCTTCCGGCTACAGCAAAAGATTAACATCGCTTGTAGTCCCATGACCGTGGCTCTGGTGACCCTCAATTCTCATCTCGCGCCCGAGCTTCCCCCACTCGCCTTCACCAAGCGCCAGCGAGGCGACCGGTCTTCTCAAGACTCGCGCGACAGTGGCGGGTAAAGCGGGGTGCTGGAGTGCTGGCCCCCACCTCCTGATTTCTCAGGAAACTAGGTGCCTGTTCCCCCAGCTTCCAGTCCCCGCTCCGAACCCAGGCCTTGAAGCAAAGCCTCCCTTTCTTTCCAGGGCAATTTAGGGACCCAGGGTGCAGTGAGTCTTTGAGGGGCAAGGTAGTAAACGACCCCTGGTTGAGGGGAAGCCTGGTGGTACAACCTGTCCTCGCCCGCAACCCGCCTCCCCTTTTCTCCCCCTCCCCTCTCTCCAACAACTCAGGTTGTGGATGGGCTGGCCCTGGAGGCAGCGACTTTATTAGCAGGTGACCAGGGCTGGGGCTAGTGTGATTTGGACGCTGTAGGGGTGTCAGGGACTCACTAGGGGGCCGACTCCTGGGACTGTCCCATCTATTATCAGTTTCTTAGCTGGCCTTCAAACAGGTTGTGGCTCCTTGATTCTTCCGAGAGCCTGGAGAGTAGATTACAGCGGGGAACACGGAGACCCAGAGCGCAGATGGAGTCATCATCCGGATTAGCGACCAGAGACGATTCTCGCTAGCCAGCGCCACTTGGGCTGACGTCTCCCTCCAGAGGCGGAGGGAGCTTCTGCAGCCGTGTGAATTGCTGATGTAAAGTCTTTGAGGGTGAGAAGTGGGTGGCTGCCTCAGGATCCGGATCCGGGGGCCCCCTCACCAAGGGCTGTGGTACCCAACTGAACAGGGCTGTGAGGCTCTCAGGAAGATTTAAGCAAATGGTAGACTTGGTCAGGTTTAAATAATGACTGGAATATTAAGCAGCTGTTAAAAATCATGTTTTTAAAGAATATTTTATGACAAGGATATAGTGGAAGAAAAAAATATATTCACTATAGATCCAATTTTGTAAGAAACATATTTATAGGTATATAGATTTTCCCCTGTATGCAAAATGTAATAATATTATCCAGTTTATAATATATATGCACACATATTACATGCTAAAATAATATATTGTATACACTATATTACATATAATGTGTGCTGCATGTAATGCTTAATAATATACGGTTGACAATGTAGATGTAATATATTCTATAATAGTATCTAATTTTTAAGAAATATGTATTCATAGAATATATGTGAAATATACATAGAATATATAGAATATATATTCATAGAACATATATCTATACATAGAATATACATTTATTTCTTAAAAATTAGAAAATTAATGCATTTATATCCTATATATGATAAATAACAGTATCCAATACCTAATATGTTACTAACATCCAATTTGTGAGAAATACACACATAAAATCTGCAAATATTCATATAATATGTAATTTGTAAGATTGTGCTCCCTTTCAAAACTTAAAAGGAGCAAACATTTAAAATCATGGTATCTTTTAAAATTGTACAAGCTTTTTACTTAGTTAAATTAAAACCTCAGTCAAACCAGGAGGAGTCAAAATGGTCTTGCCTTACAAATAGCATCCTTTCTCTCAAGTCACAATTTCAAATTGAGATGGATACAAAGCTTTGATAATGGATACAAAGCTTTGATACAGAAGCAGATGCTGGGGACAGCATGCCAACAAGCAGACTGTAGGTTTTCAGTGCAGGGGCTGCCTATCTGGTAGTCTGCAGTCACTTGTGAGTGGTTAGGTCCAGGGAAGGATCACACATTTCTCAAACTGGAATTGGAAACTCATTGCCTGTCCTAGTGAGAGAAAAAGTCTGGGAGCTGCACTCTGAATACCAGCATAATGACATTTTCAGGAGATGTCAACAGATTGTGGAAGCATGTTAATCAGGACTGCCCAGGAAGGGGCTGTTGAAGCCATCACACTGGGCATGTGAAAGGATACTGTTGTGTGAGGTGCTGTATTAAAACCTTGGTTCATTTTTTAAAAGTTCCAAATATATGCCAGGTGCTGTAGCAGGAGAGGGTTAAGGGTAGGAAGTGACTAAGGTGATCAAGGGCAGCTCTTGGAGGAAGTTAAAACTAAGATGAGATGCATAGAATGAGTTGGAGTTCTCTGGATAAGGAAGAATGGAAAAGAACAGAAGGCAGGGTGGTATTATAAGAAAGGACAACCAGAAATGTCTTTTCTGTGCATTTAAATGCACATGTGGGAACACTTAGAAATGTATTGTTTTCTTTATGTGGATTTTTAAAAATATTTTTTAGTTGCCAATGGACCTTTATTTTATTTATTTATATGTGGTGCTGAGAATCAAATCCAGTGCTCATACATGCTAAGCAAGTGCTCTACCACTGAGCTACAACCTCAGCCCTTAATGTGGATTTTTTGTTACATAAATAGTATCAGGCATTTGATAGTGCATGATTTTCCATCTGGTGGTGTATTTTGGAAGATTGTTAAGTTCTTGCATATGGATCTACCTCTTTTTTATTATAAGATATAATACAAGTCCAAAATTGTACAAAACCAAAATATTCAGTTCAGTGATTTATTATAAATCAAATGTCCCTGCCATCCTAGCAAAAAAGGAGAACACTGCTTATACTCATGACACCCTCCCTTGAGCCTCTCCCTAACACCAGTCCTTCCTGCCTCCAGGATGGTATCACTGTCCTAACACTTAAGATCATCACCTCTTTGCTTTTATTTCGAGTTTTCCTACTTCAGTTTGTATACCTAAACACTTCAGTTCAGCTTTGCCTGGATTTTTTGAACTTGGATATAAATGGAGTCACATGGCATCTTTTTCACTTAGTGTGAAGTTTTTGAGATTCTTTCATGTCCTTAAATGTAGCTGTAGTTCATTCCTTTTCTTTGCTGTGTAGTATTCTTTTATACTAACCATATCACTATTTATCTATGCTACTATAATGAACTTCTGGGTTTTTTCTTGTTTGGGAGTGTTGCAAACAATGCTGCTAAGAAAATTATTGTATGTGTGTACTGGTTAAACAAGTATATACATTTTTGTTACAATTAAACCTGGGAGTAGAATTGCAGATCATAGAAAATGCACATCTTCATCCTTAACAGATAATACTGATCCATCTCCCAAAGTAATTTTTATCAGTTTTCATTCTCGCCATCAACTTATGAGATTTCCCATAGCCCTTTGTTCTTGCCAATATTTTATGTTCTCATCCTTTATATTCTAGCTGGTCTGGCAGACAAGGTACCTCACTGTGGTTTTAATTGACACTTCCCTGCTGATTCAAGAGCTTGATCACCTTTCATATCTCACTGGCCATTTGGAGATCCACTTTGATGAAAGATCTCTTCAAGTTTCTTGAGCATTTTTCT
This sequence comes from Sciurus vulgaris, assembly GCF_902686455.1. Classification (NCBI taxonomy): domain Eukaryota; kingdom Metazoa; phylum Chordata; class Mammalia; order Rodentia; family Sciuridae; genus Sciurus; species Sciurus vulgaris. The sequence continues at coordinate 60,951,107 of NC_136478.1, read as the reverse complement.
ATTTGATTATATTTTTCTTATTGATTCATAGGACTTCTTTTTTAGATTCGGGATAAGAGCTCTTTTTGTGTGGTAACTTTTTTTCTACTCTGTGGCTTTTGACTCTTTTAATGGTGTCTTTTGATGAACAGACATTCTGAATTATCATGGAGTCAAATTAATTGTCATTCTCCTTATGGTTGGTTGGTGCTTTCTGTCTAATAATGCTTAACTAAAGATCATGAAAAATTTCCCCCAGATTAACTTAAAAAGCCTTTCATGTTTAAATCTGTGATGCTCATGGATGTGATGTGGATCAAATAAGGATCAAATTTCAGTTTTTCCATATGAATATATACTTTCCCATCACTGTTTAATAGTGTAATTTCCACACTACTTACTTTGGGTTGACATGGTCTGTCTTTGCATTTTCTTAAAACTTTCACTTCTCTTAATGGGGTAATAGGTTTTGGTAGAGTAGTCTTGTAATTCTTTTGTTAGATTTATTCCTAAGCACTTAAAATATCTTCATGTTATTATAATTGTTAACTTCTTTCATTACCTGTTTATTTCTTGCTGGTGTATAGAAATGCTATCTACTGTGTTCTGTGAATCCTGTATCCACAAGCTTGATAAACTCACTTATTAATACCAATAGTATATCTACAGATTCTTTCATACATACACACACACACATACACACACACACAATCATATCAGTAAATAATGACAAATTTATTTCCTTTCCAAAAAAATTTTTTGTGCCAGGGATTGAACCCAGGAGTGCTTAAATACTGAGCCACATCCCCAGCCCTTTTTAATTTTTTTATTTCAAGAAGTGTCTCTCTAAGTTGCTTAGAGTCTCGCTAAATCGCTGAGGATGTCTTTGAACTTGGAATCCACCTGAGCCGGGAATTATAGGCAGACACCACCATACCTGGCTTAACACTATTTTAAGAATTTCTGGAGTCTGTAGTTTGTGTCCTTCATTTAGCTGAGAAAAGTCTCAGGCAGTTTCCCTTCTTCATATTGTTTTTGTCCCATTGTCCCTCCTTTGATTCTATGGGTAACATGTTTGTACTTTCTTGCTCTGTCCACTTATGTTCTTTTCTCCAGTTTTCATCATTTTGTCTCTCCATCTTTTATTCTGGAAATTTTCTTCCAATATGATATCCAGATCGCTAATTATCTCTTTAGCTATATATAGTCTACTTTTTTAATCCACAAATTTAGTCTTCATATTTGTTTTGGTAATTTATACTTTTTGCCAAATTCTTAACATCACCTTTTATTTTCTTGATCATGAGAACTATATTTATGTGAACCTGAGACAGATAATCCAAATACTGATCAATTTCTATTATATGTTTCTTTTCAGACAACAGAAACAATATTACTTGCACTGTGTTATCTAGTCTCCTCACATATCCTATGCTTTTAAAATTTCGTTTTCTTTTTAAAACTTCTTTTTCTTACTGAGATAAAGATTACATATGGTAATGTGCACAAATCTCAAGGACATGGTCAATGAATTTTTATGTATATGTACATTCATGTAACTGAAACAGACTCTCTCTGAAATAAGGGTGACTTCCTCATACTGAGAATAAAAACTTCCTCCTGCTAAGGACAGGAGCAAGAGAAACTGAGGTTCTCTGGCTAACTAAACCTTTATATGTATATAACCTGCGTTTTGTCCCATGTTGCCTTCTTTTCTCTTATAAAAGCTTTCCTTGTCCTGGAGTTCTCTGATGATGGTGGATAAGTCTGTTCTGTCTTCCTTCAAAGCTGGCTTTGAATAAACTTATTTTTCCCGCCAACGTGATTTCTGTGTATCTGTGGAGCACTGTGAGCAGTAAAACCTAACCTCTTGGCCTGCATGGTAACAAAACCACCATGGAGACCAACGTGTAGGACATGTATATCCCTCCAGAAAGTTCTGTTCTGCCCTTCCCAGGAAATTACTTTGCCAGAAATAATCACTATTCTGACTTCTACCATCATGAATTAGATTCATCTCTTCTTGAACTTCATATGCAATTATGAATTGCTTGAGGATGGGGGTATGTTCTGAGAAACTTTGCCATTGTGTGAACATCATAGAATATACTTACACAAAGCTAAATGATATGGCCTATAGCACATAGGCTATATGGCGTAGCCTATTTTTATTTATTTGCTTTTTAAACTCTTTGTTAACTAAAACACAAACCATTAGCTTAGACCTATAAGAGGTCCCCACTGAACAGTCTTGCCATCTTTGTTGAAAATCAATTGACTATATATATGAAAGTTTATTTCTGGGTTCTCTGTTCTAGTCTACCTATTGATCTACAAGCATATTATTATGCCAGTATCATGCTGCTTTGATTACTGTAACATTGTAGTAAGTTTTGAAATGAGGAAGTATGAATCCCCCAACATTGTTCTTTCTAAAGTTCATTTTGGTTTGTCTAGCCCCTTAAATTTCCATATAAATTTTATCATCAGTTGTCATTTTCTGCAAAAAGAACTAATCTGATTTTGATACAGATTACATTTATCCTGTAAATCATTTTGAAAATACTGCTATATTAACAACATTAAGTTTTCTGACCCATAGATGTGGGATTTCTTTCCATTTATTAGATCTTCTTTAATTTATTTCAACACATTTTATAGTTTTCAGAATGTTTTATTTTCCTTTCATAAATTTATTGGTAAATTATTCTTATTGATGCTCTTGTCTGTAGAATTGTTTTCTTAATTTAATTTTGGATTGTTTATTGCAAGTGTGTAGAAATGCCATTGATTTTTATATATTGATCTTGTATTGTGCAATATTACTAAATTTATGAATTCTAATATTTTTTGTGGATTCCTTATGATGTTCTATATACAAGATCATTTCATATGGGAATAGAGAGAGTTTCACTTCTTCCTTTCCAATTTTGATGTCTTTTTTTCCCATTTTATTGCCTACTTTCTCTGGCTAGAACCTGCAGTAAAATACTGAATAGAAGTGGTAAGAAAGGACAATAAAGTCTTAGTCCTGATGTTGGAAAGAATTCAGTCTTTCATCATTAAGTATGCTAACTGTGGATTTTTTGTAGAAGACCTTTACAAGTTAAGAAAATTTCCTTTAACTTCTAGTTTGTTGGGTGTTTTTATCATGGAGGGGTATTTGATTTTAATTATTTATTTAGGGTACTGGGGATTGAACTCACAGGTATTCAACCACTGAGCCACATCCCCAGCCCTACTTTGTTTTTTATTTAGAGACAGGGTCTCACCGAGTTGCTTAGTGCCTTGCTTTTACTGAGGTTGGCTTTGAACTTGTGATCTTCCTGCCTCAGCCTCCCAAGCCTCTGGGATTATAGGCATGCACCACCATGCCTGGTGGGTATTGGATTTAAAAAGTGATTTTTCTCTGTAAATGGTTTTGTCCTTTAGTCTATAGGTAGGATGTATTGCATTAATTAATTTTCATACATTACATCAATCTTACATTCCTGGGATAGATCTCACTTGGTCCTAGTGTATAATTCTCGCAGTGCACAGCCTTAGGCATGCACTGGCTTCTGGGATGACAGTGTTTTAGGAGGGCTCTCTTTCATTCCCTGATCACATACAACTTTTAGAGTTCATAGTCAATTACTGTTTTTAATAAAAGTAAGGCATAAATGGTTCCACATTTGATCTAATTAAAATTGGGCTCCATTAAAGGCTTTTGTTGTTGTTGTTTTCTAGGTCAGTGTTTGAGATTTATTCTGACCCCAGGAGGGATCTTCTCAACCATCTCTTTACTTGATTCTCTCTTATGTACTTACTGGAAGCCACCAGCATCCCCTAACTGCTTACCACTAAAAATTACACCTTTTTTGAGTGTGCCCTTAGGCTTGAACTCTTTCACACTTTGTTTCAAATAAAGCTAGTTATTTTGGAGAGGACTTCAGAGTTCTTTGTTATGAAGGATCTCTGGGTAAAATCTCCAGAGATGAAATGAGGACAGTGACCTGCTTCTCACTGAGAGACATGCTCTGCTTTAGGAACAAGTTGTTGGATGGGGTATTAACCCCTGTTCTCATCAACTTTCCTCTCATAGCATGTAACCTTACTTCAGAAATGAACTAGGGAAGACAGAGTCTCAGGATTCTTAATACGCCATGCCTGAGGTGGAGCCTCTGCCCTACAAGTAGGATCTGGTGGCAGAAGGAGGCTTCTGACCTTTTTACCATACTTGCCTACAATTTAACCTTTCAACCCATATCTGGAAGGAATGAGAAATGTTGGAGGCCTGACTCTCCTGGGGGAAATGGGCTTCAAGGAGGTGCTGAGGAGAAAGAACCCTGTGTCCTGGGTGGAGCTGCCATGATGGGCAAGGAGTGGGAAAGGAGGGAGCAGGCTATAGTTTAGATGCCACAGACTTTCAATATTATGACTTTTTATATATTTTCATGAATAAATATCTCATTTACTGTATGCACTTAGGACAGTTTCCAGAGATTTTTTTTTTCAATGTAGTTCTTGAAAGTTATACTTGTTTCTTTAGGGAGTAGGGCCATTGCCTTTGCCGAAGTGGCACCCCACAAGGCATCCTTGTAGTTCTACCAATCCCTGTACTTATCTTAGATTTACTGAATCAGCATCTAGAAGAGTAAGACTAGGAGAAAGAAAGGTAGACATCTTCATGTTTTCAGAGCTCCTCAATACTTTTGGTACCAGGTTTGGGAGGCACTGCCCAGAAGTCTATGTGCAGTGGTTGGGCCTAAAAGTTTTCAAGTATACCAAAAGGAGAAAGGAAAGAAACCTGAGTGTCTCCAGTGTTTGTTGTGTCCTTGTCACTCAGTATCCATTATGTCATCTTCAAGTTTTTCAGACAGGACTGATGTTAAGCTGGTATTCAAGTATTTATGACTGGCATCTATTCTGTTTGGTCAGGATTCACACCATAGCCATTATTAAGTATTTTGAAATTAATTTCTGCTTGTAAGATGAGAAAAAACTGAGTCTGAGAGGGTAGAATTATTTGTCCAAAGTCAATAATTCATGGAGAGAAGGGCCAAGATTTAAATTGTGTCCCTAATTTCTCTAAAACCCTTATAATAAAGTTTTTTAGAATCTGGTGTCTGAGACATGTCCCTTGAAAGTGTGCTGTTCTTGGTGACCTTAAGTTTGCCTCAGGAGTTAATGGTTCGGTAAGAAGAACACCATGGAGTCCCTTGAAGAACTAGATGACACAACAGATGAAGAGTCCATGAAGAAATCCCACAGTGAAAATTCTCTGTTCTGGAGCCTCAAAGCCAAGGAAATTTTGACTACCAAGACCCAAAGTTACTTCATGAAGACGAAAAGAACTAAGAACATTTTGATACAATTGGCTTTCTCTATTGGGCTAGGCAGCATGTGGCGTTTCCCTTACCTGTGTCAACGGAATGGAGGAGGTAAAAGCAGGGGGCTAGGGTACCTTAGGTTAAGAAAGAAGTTTTAAGGCTTGGAGCCTAGATTCCTGGGTCCTGGAGGAGAAGATAGCCGGGGTTGGGCACCTATCCTCCTAGAGGATAGAAGAAGGGGGCACGACTCCTGGTTGCCTGAGCATGGACCCTGGTTCCCTTCCTTAGGTAACTTCATCCTGATGTACTTCTTCATGCTCCTCTTCTTCGGGATTCCCCTATTGTACATGGAGATGATCATTGGGCAGTGGCTGCATGTAGACAACATCCGAGTCTGGAAGCAGCTGGTCCCCTGGCTAGGTGGTGTGGGCTACGCTAGCATGCTGGTAAATGAGGGACCAATGAGAGGCAAGCCAGATTGCCCTTGGGGTCTCCAGGTTCTCTGTCTCTACCTGCTCATTCCTCAGTCCCACCATGTCCACCCACAGGTTTGCATCTTGGTGAGCTTGTATAACAGTGCCATCCTCTCCTGGAGTCTCTTTTACCTAGGCAATTCCTTTGATTATCCCCTGCCTTGGAACTATTGCCCACTGGTGAAGAACATCAATGTCACTGGTGAGGAAAGGGAAAGAGGGGGCCATCGGTGCAAGGGAGGTAGGGGCCCCAAGGAGCAAGAGAGCCCAAGGGAAGGAAGTGAAGAACAGGGGCAGGTACTAAGTAAGGTGGTGCTTAAGCACCTGGGTCCCCCCAGACTTCTCTTGCCTTCAGACTGTGCCCCACCAATACTTCTGGTACCACACCACCCTGGAAGTCTCAGGCCACATTGAGGAAGGGATCCAGAACCTTGTCCTGAAGCTCAGCCTGGGCCTCTTCGCATCTTGGGTCTTCCTTTTCTTCATTATTATCATGGGGCTCAATATTTCAGTGTTGGTAAGCCATCCTGACCTGTGGCCATGCTCCCCCTTTTTCTTTCTAAAGATTCCCAGTTTCTTGCTGTAACACCATTCACCTGCTTTCTGTTGACTGTTCTTCTTCAGTCCCCATGACTCCCCCACCCACCCAGGGGACAAGCTCAGATGTGTACACCAGAATTTCCAGGTGGGGTCCTAAAGAAAAGGTCATACTGTTCTCAAGGCAGCTGTATCTACCAGTCTTTTCTCACAACAACAACAACAACAACAACAAAACTGCTATCCCCAGTCAATGAGATGGAGCCATGGCTTGTATTGCCCAAGCTCCCTGTTTACCATCTTCATGCCCACACTAGTGCTCTTAGAGATCTTTAGGAATCTTTCAGGTCAGATCACGGTCTCCCAGTGAGCCCTGCAACCTCTGCCTTCCTGTACCTTGAGAGTTCATGTTAACTCTTAAAGGACCTGATTGCCACCAATTGTTTTCCAGTTTCCCATTTAGAGTATTTTATGTCAATTCATACTTCTAATCCATTCCCTTGGCACCTGAATCATATTCCCCTTACATGGAAAATTTGTTCCAGTGTGTTTATGAGATCATTTTGGTTAACTCTGCCTTTATCTTCTGGTCCCTACATCAGTGTACACAGTTAGCTGTCATCTCACGCATCCCTGGAGGCTCAATGTACCCTCCCTTCACAGCCTCCAAAAGAAACCAGTCCTACACAAGTGGACTTTACTGAAAGTTTAGTGTAGCACATTGAGGAAGGGAGCCCTTATCACCCCTATCTCAGAATGAAAAACTTAGAAATTTGTATTAATCACATTACTTCCTCCCAAAGTCCCTTTCATAGTTTTCTTTCCCTCTCTCTTCACTTTTGAAGTTCTTCCTACACAGTCCTCAGCCCTGCTGGCTCTCTCCCCTTGGCAGTTCCTATCCCTAAGCTCACATGTGGGCCATTAATCCAAAGCCTGTGAATTACTAGTGTCCAATTGCCTTGCCATTCAAAAACCTTCTCTACTTGGAGTTTCCCCCTCACTACCAGGCAGCTTATTGATAGATCTGTCTTTCCAAAGAACAGTGTTGTCTCCCTAGACTAATGACCCACAGTGCTCTCGTTCCCTGTAGGCCACCTCACCACCCACCACCTCCCTCTCTCCATCCCAAAGTCCTGCCGTCCCTTGTTAACATTTGCCTCTGTGTTCCTTCCTCCACACCTCTCCGGAATCCTGGCTTCCATCCTGACCTACCCGACCAGTTGCTGATTTTCTCCATAATCCTCCCCTACATCTTCCTACTCTGCCTCTTCATCAAATGTCTCTTTCTGGAAGGTGCAGTTGCCAGCCTTAGACGTATGATAACCACAGAGGTGAGCCCTGAGAATCCAAATCTTCTTCCTCCCTCAACTCCCAACACTTTTCTGAGTCTCTTTCCCCCATACCTCCCTTCCCTCTGTCCCCAGCCTTCATCCCTCTGCTCTCTACCCCGCCTGCCCCTCTGCCAACTCACTGGTGGTTCTGTTCCAGAAGCCAACTCCCAAACTCCTCTCACCCCATTCCACAGCTCTCCGCCTTGTCCTCGCTGGAACTATGGCGTCAGGCTGGAGGCCATGTGCTGTACTCCCTGGGCCTGGGCATGGGCACCGTCATCACCTCCTCCTACGAAGCTGGAAGGGACAACTTTGTCAAGACAGCTTCCTTTGTGGCCCTGGGAAACCTGGTGATCTCGATGCTGACCACATCCATCATCTTTCTAGTGCTGGGGTTCTGGGCTACCACCAGTGGCCATGCCTGTGTTAAGAAGTGAGTAACTGCAGCCATACAGGTATAAGAAGAGGTGCCTCCCCTACTTTAGCAATCTGCCAGCCCCATGAACCTTCAAACTCAGAACCTCTCCATTAATAATAACTTCACATTTAGTGTCAGAAAAAAATAACCAAAAAGGGAGGCATTCTAATTCTGCTTTATAGAGAAGAAAGCGGCCTCAGAGATGTGGCTGTCCCGAGGTTTCCTGCATTGTAAATGGAGTAAGGAAGATCTCAAAATCAATTAATGAACTCACAAAGGAGACTGTCACAGCTTTCAGACCACAGTCAGTGATTATGGGCCTCTGCTGCATATTTGAACCATGGGGAGCCTTAGAGGCAATTACCTATGTTCCACCCAAGATTCTGATTTACTTGGTCTTGGGTATATCCAAACATTGGGATTTTCGATACCTCCACAGTGGACTTTTTCTTCCCTTTAGGATGTTGAACGGTGCAAAGGTCCCTTTTAACAGAGAAAATTAAACCATACGTTCCTATGGAGTTATTGAAGAATAGTAGACATACATGAGTAACCAAATCCTGGGGAGTAATCAGGCATCATAGGTGAACAAAGAGCCGTGAGTGCTTTCATATCTGGGAGTATGTACCTAATATAGGTGATGGGGGTGGAGGAGCAGGCCTTCGTAGATGAAAAGACTTTGTACAAATAAGAAGAAACCATCTGAAGTATTTAATAACCATGTGGGCTGCTGGTAGGTACTGGGATGTTCAGGAACCTCCCCAATACACAAGTAACTTGCTTTATCCAACAATTATCCTCACATTACCCTAGGAATTGTCTAAGGAAGTGGCAAAAGCTTCTGTGGAGACAGGTTTGGAAGGCAGAGACACTGTGCTTAGATTCGTGGATCTCACTGAACTTGATTACAAAGAAAAAAACATCTAAAGCTACCATCCAACCCACTCCAACTCAAATAATAATCAGCATCCAAGGAATTGTAACTGATGGAAGGTGTAGAAAGTTGGGGGTTAGCTGGGCATGGTGGTATATGCCTGTAATCCCAGTGGCTCGGAAGGCTGAGGTAGGAGGATCGCAAGTTCAAAGCCAGTCTCAGCAAGTGAGGTGCTAAGGAATTCAGTGAGACCCTGTCTCTAAATAAAATACAAAATAGGGCTGGGGATGTGGCTCAGTGGTCAGGTGTCCCTGAGTTTGATCCCTGGTAATACGCCCCCCCAAAAAAAAAGGAAAATTGGGGGTTAGCCCAATGGAGAAGTAAACTTTCCTTAATCCCATTTGAAGATAGAGAAAAACTCAATTAAAATTGTCACCAGTCCCAGCCCAACTCAACTCAGAAAAATCTAAATAACTAACCCTCATCCTAATCATAAATACACTAGCTTTTGAGAGAAAAGGTTTGAATTCATGAAGACTAAACAAAATATACAAACATCATATCTTTATCTTTTGTCTTTTAACATAAAATGTTCAACATAAAATTAAAAATCAGAAGACATTCTAAAATACCAGGAAAATGTAACCTATAGACAAGAGAATAAAAAAGACCCGGGGGCTGGGTTGTGGCTCAGCGGTAGAGTGCTTGCCTAGCATGTGTGAGGCACTGAGTTCGATTCTTAGCACCATGTACAAATAAATAAAAAAAAAAAAAAGGTCCATTGACAACTACAAAAATAGTAAAAAAAAAAAAAAAAAAAAAAAAACCTAAACACCATCCATATACTAGAATTAGCAGAGAAGAATTTAAAGCAACCATTATAAATATGTTGAGAAATTTGATAGGATTAATAAAATGTGTGAAGATAATAGGGGTATCATAGGAAAGATATGAACTTGTAAAGAGATTCCCATGGAAATTCTGGAACTGAAAATATAGATTAAGTGAAAGTTTCACTGAATGGATTTAGTATAGATTGGAACTAGCAGAAGAAAAGATCATTTAACCTGAAGATAATTAAATAGAAGTCATATAACATTAAGCACAGAGAGAAAACAAACAGAAAACTGAACAGCCTCAGTGACCTGCAAGGCCAACAGAGGTATTGCTGGAGTTTCAGAAGGGGATTGGAGAAGAAAAAATGCAAATAGTGGGAGTTTTTCCAAGTTTAGTTAAAAATATCAGTTCGCAGATCCCCCAAACTCAGAAGATTCCAAGAAGGATAAATACAAAGAATATCACACCTTGGTATATCAGGATCAAATTTCTGAACACCAATTCTGGAGATATTTAGAGCAATAAAAAAATTAAAGAGTACATTGTGTACACTGGTACAATGATAAAAATTATGGCTAATTTCTCATCAGAAACAATGTAAATCAGAAGAAAATGAATCAAAATAGTGTAGAACACTGAAAAAGAGGCTCTATCAACGTGCATTCCATGTTCAGCAAAAATATCTTCAAACAATGAAAGTGAAATGAAGCCATTCAGATAAAGTTAAGAGAAGTCACCACCAGCCATTTAGTACCAAAAGAAATGTGAAATATTCTTGAGGCTGGAGGGAAATACTTAATTTATGTTTTGATCTCGTTAAAGGATATGCCTGAAGAAGGTGCTTCACATGCCCAAGTTGTTCTGAACATACTTAAAAGTTTCCTGAGAACTGATACCTATCTTCTTTAAAATTTTAATTAATTAAAACTAAACTAAATTACAAATTCAGTGCCTCAGTCGTCTTCGCCACACTGCAGGTACTCACAGCACATCTTGTTAGTGGCCACGGAATTGAATAGCATAGCTCTAGAGTGACGGTGACAAAACAAAGAGGCACAGCTAGGAAAGATAAAATGGAAACAAAAAATATTCAATAAATTTCTTAAAAAAGCAGAGAAAGGAGGGAAATAGATGAGACAAAGAGAAGTAAATGGTAGAAGTAGACAACCAGCTGGGTCTGGTGGCACAGGCCTGTAATCCCAGCAAGTTAGGAGGTCGAGGCAGAAGGATCACAAGTTCAAGGCCAGCAACTTAAAGTGACCCTGTCTTAAAATTTTGAAAAAAGAAAAATTTTTTAATTTTTAAAAAGGACTGGGATTTAGGTCAGTGGTAGAGCATACCTGGGTTCAATCCCTGGTACAAAAAAAGGGGGGGGGTTGTGGGCAGGAGGGGATAACCATGATAGGTCCATGCCCAATATTGTGGGGTTGGGGTTGGGACTCAGTAGTAGAACACTTGCCCCGCACGTGTGAGGCACTGGGTTCGATCCTCAGCACCACAAAAAATAAGTAAGCAAAATAAAAGTATTGTTGACACAATATCTAAAAGAATATTGTGAACAAATTTCTACAAATAAATTCAACAATATAAAGGCAATAGAGAAACTCCTTGAAAGGAACAAATTATCAAGTCTGTTCATGAGAAGAAATGGAAAATCTAAATAGCACCATTTCTGAGTTTAAAATTAAGTTTATGATTTAAAACTGTCCCACAAGGAAAATTGTAGGCCTATATTGCTTCCGTGGTGAAGTCCATCTAATAATCAAGGAAGATGTAATACTAACCTAACACAAGCACTTTTTTATTTTTGTTGTAGATGGATACAATGCCACCCCAGCCCCCAACACAAACTCTTTAGGGTAATAAAGGAAGGAGAAATACTTCTCAAGTGTCTTTTTGAAAATATTCTTAAAGTACTAGCAGTATACATTATGAGCAAATGGGTTTAATCCCAGAAATCAATCAATTCATGCAATTCATTGCACTAACAGATTAAAGGAAAAGAACCGATGACAAAATTCAACACCTACTCATGACAAAGAAAATGCTCAACAAATTAGAAACAAAACAGTGCTTCCTCCAACAGTTAGGGCAGAGTTTCTCTGTCAGGACACTTGGAATTTTGCCCAGATCACTCAGGAGGATGGCAGCAGAGGCTACAATGTAGAATGTTTAGCAGTGTCCCTGGCCTCTACCCATGATTGTGACACACAAAAATGTCTCCAGACATTGTCAAAGGCCCTGGGGGGGGGGGGGGAGGGAAAAAATCATCCTCATTTGGGAACCTTTCATTGTGTTAGGAATAGCAACAACAAATTACAGTTAACATCCTACCTAGCGGTGAAATTTTGAACATTTCCTCCTCGTACTGAAAACAAGGAAATGAAATTCTTTTTTTTTAAAACCCCTACCATATTCTAGAGAAGTTTCTTCCCACTGAAAATAGTCAAGGAAAAAAGATATAAAAAGTATAGAAATGTTAGGAAAAAGTAAAACTGTCTTTATTCACAGATGCTCAAGTGCATATTTGGAAAACTCTAAAGAAGCTACAAAAATTTAAAAATTACTAAAATAAGGGAATTTAAGAACAACACAAAAAATAAGCCATTAAAACAAAGATAATCATATTTCTACATACTAGTAATAATAGCTAAGGAAGTTCCTAAAGCAAAACCATTTACAGTAGCATCAAAAAATCATCAAATGCCGGGCATGGTAGCAACTATAATCCCAGTCACTTGGGAGACTGAGGCAGGAGGATCATAAGTTCAAAACCAGCCTCAGCAACTTTAGCAAGGCTCTAAGCAACTTAGAGAGATCTTGTCTCAAAAAAAAAAAAAAAATTTAAAAAATGGTGATGGTGGTGCTGGGGATGTAGCTGAGGGTAAAGTGCTTCTGGGTTCAGTCCCCAGCACCCGCCCTCCAAAAACAAAGTTTAAAAAAATCATCAAGTACCAAGGTTAAATTTAACAAAAGATGTGTACTGAAAATTATAAGCTATTGCTGAAAGAAATTAAAGAACTAACTATACGATGTTCGTGGGTTCCAAGAACCATTCATGTTGAGATACCAGTTCTCCCTGAATTGATCTACATAATGGTAATTCAGATCTCAGCCAACTTTGTTGTAGAATGGACAAGCTGACTGTAAAGTGTATACAGAAATGCAGAGGACCTGGAACACCTACAGTCTAGAGAAAGAACCAATTGGACACTGGTACTATCTGATTTTGAGATAAACTACAAAGCTACAGTGGTCAAGACAGAGTCATATTGGCCTAAAGAGAGACCAACATATCAAACGAACAAAGAGAAAGACCCACACACACATATGATCAAGTGACTTTCAATAAAGATGCCAAAGCAAATCAATGATTAAACAGGAAAGTCTTTTCAACAAATATTTCTGGAATAACTGAATAACCATGTGGAAAAAAGTAAACTGTGATCCCTACCATACACCATACACCAAAATGAATTCAATCTGAGCCAAAAACCTAAATGAGAAAACTAAAACCAGAAATCTTTTAAAAGAAAGTGTAAAATATCTTTATGACCTTGGAGTTAGCAAAGATTTTTTAGCTGGGACACAAAAAGCACTAACCATAAAATAAAAGGTTGCTAAGTTGAATTTATCAAAATGAAAAAATTCTGCTCATTAAACCACCATTAAGAAAATAGAGATCCAAGATGGTGGACTAGAGGGAGGCTGCATTCTTTGTCACTCCGTAACTCCGGTTTCAAGCAGAGGATATCTGTTTCTTGGTGAGGCTGCTTATTGATCCCCTGCTGTTTACCCCATTTGTCTGCTGTGATCACCTGCAGTCTGCCACCATATCGACGCCTTTTTTGAGTGCAGATTGCTCACTGGAAGGCGCCTATCATCCGCCATTTGCCTGCCTCTTGCCTGTCCATCGCCTGCCTTACACCTATCCATCACCCACTGCATGAGGTTCACCTCCCAATCGTCTGACAACAGTCACCAAACTGATCGCCAACTGCCAGTGGAGCACCAGCTGCCTGATATTGCCTGGAAGTTCACTGTTACAGTACCTGCAGGTTTGATTACATGTGGCTGCCACCATTTTGAGACAACAGCCAGGCCCTGTAGGACCCCTGGCCGGACTGACTGAGCCCTGTCTCCGGGATCCCTCAGCCTGACTGATCACTCCCTGCCTCTGGGGCCCTCACGTCGACTGACTGCTCCCTGCCTCCAGGACCCCCAGACCAACTGACTGCACACTATCACTGGGACCCCAGACCGACTGATTGCACCTGGCCTCCAGGATCCCACAACCACACCAAACTCACCCGACCTCCAGGACCCCTGCCTGACCAAGCGCACCCCGCCTCCAGAACCTCTAGCTGACCATATCCTCACCCTGAGCTGCAGCTCCCCATTTGCCAACATATTTGGAAGCCAGAGTGGCCATCTTGGATAATCCTGGAAGCTGTACCTCCGATCTTTAGGTGGGGCAAATCCCATCCTGAGAAGCCTGCTGGAGGCTTGAAGCTCATTGTTAGGTACCTCTCATGCATCAGGCTACTGAAGACCAGGAAGTTTGATTACTATATGACTGTGATGCTGTAGATTTTTTTTCTCCTTATTGAAAAATTTTAAGTTTTTATTTCTTTACATTTCTTGCTCTCTTTTCCTTTTGTTTACCTGTTCCCTCAGAGTCTCTTTCTCCCTTTTTGCATGCTAACATCCAATTTCTTTTGATTATACTCTCACACTTTCTATTATCTAGAACTTCTGTATATTCTTTTCTTATCCCCATTAACAGCCACATTCTACATCCCTCTGCATCCTCTTTGTCCTCCATTAGAAACTGCAGACCTTATTGCACATCTGTTTGTTTTACTGAAGATAATATTTGAACTCATTTTGTTTATTATGACAATATTGTTATTGTCCTCATAGGGGCTATTTGGTCTAGGATTACATAGTGTCTGAATTGGGCACTGCTAATACTGATATCCCCTTAAAGAAAAGGTTTTGGAAACCTATAGGGCCACTATAAGCCTGTAGGGGGAAATCTGCAATACCCCAGATCTGCACTGCTGGAGGGGAAGCTACATGAACAACATGAAAAAACAAGGGAAGAAAATGATCCAAACAAATCTAGATTCTATATTAATAGAATTCAATGACAGTATGTTAGAAGAAATGTCAGAAAAGGACTTCAGATTATACATGATTAAGATGATTCGTGAAGCAAAGGATGAGATAAGAGAGCAAAAGCAGGCAATGAATGATAGATAATACCAATAAACTGAAAGAGCAAGTGCAGGAAGCAAAAGATCATTTCAACAAAGAGATAGAGATTCTCAAAAAAAAAAACCAAAAAAAAAAAAAAAAAAACAAATGGAAATCCTTGAAATGAAGGAAACAATAAACCAAATAAAAAACTCAATGGAAAGCATCACCAAAAGACTAGACCATTTGGAAGACAGAACCTCAGACAACGAAGACAAAATATTTAATCTTGAAAATAAAGTTGCCCAAACAGAGAAGATGGTAAGAAATCATGAACAGAATCTCCAAGAACTATGGGACATCATGAAAAGACTAAATTTAAGAATTATTGGGATTGAGGAAGGCACAGAAATACAAACCAAAGGAATGAACAATCTATTCAATGAAATAATATCAGAAAATTTCCCAAACCTGAAGAATTAAATGGAAAATCAAATACAAGAGGCTTACAGAACACCAAATGCACAAAATCACAACAGATCCACACCAAGGCACATTATAATGAAAATGCCTAACATTCAAAATAAAGATAGGATATTGAAGGCCACGAGAGAAAAGCATCAGATTACATATAGGGGGAAACCAATACAGATAGCAGCCGACTTCTCAACCCAGACTCTAAAAGCTAGAAGGGCCTGGAACAACATATTTCAAGCTCTGAAAGAACATGGTTGCCAATCAAGAATCCTATACCCAGCAAAACTAACCTCCAGATTTGAAGATGAAAGAAAATCCTTCCATGATAAACAAAAGTTAAAAGAATTTACAAATAGAAAGCCTGAGCTATAGAATGTTCTCAACAAAATATTCCATGAGGAGGAAATGAAAAACAACAATGGAGGTCAGCAAAGGGAGGAACTACCTTAGAGAAAACCCACTCAAAGGAGAAACCAAGCCAACTTAAAAACCAAAAATAAGCCAAATGGCTGGGAATACAAATCATATCTCAATAATAACCCTGAACGTTAGTGGCCTAAACTCATCAATCAAAAGACATAGACTGGCAGAATGGATTAAAAAGAAAGAACCAACAATATGCTGCCTGCAAGAGACTCATCTTACAGAAAAAGACATCCACACACTAAAAGGGGAAAGGATGGAAAAAAAACCTACCATGCACAAGGACTCAGTAAAAAAGCAGGGGTTTCCATCCGTATTTCAGATAAAGTGGACTTCAAGCCAAAGTTAGTCAGAAGGGATAAAGAAGGACATTTCATATTGCTTAAGGGAACCATAAATCAGGAAGACATAACGATAGTAAATATTTATGCCCCAAACAATGGTGCATCCCTGTACATCAAACAAATCCTTCTCAATTTCAGGAATCAAATAGACCACAAGACAATAATTCTGGGTGACTTTAACACACCACTGTCACCACTAGATAGATCTTCCAAACACAAACCAACCAAAGAAACCATAGAACTCAATAACACAATCAATAACCTAGACTTAATAGACATATATAGAATATTCCATCCATCAACGAGCAGATTCACTTTCTTCTCAGCAGCACATGGAACCTTCTCAAAAATAGACCATATGTTATGCCACAAAGCAGCCCTTAGGAAATGCAAAAAATAGAGATACTGCCTTGTGTTCAGATTATATTATGAGATCATAATGGACTGAGAGTAGAAATCAATGACAAAATAAAAAACAAATTATTCTAACACCTGGAAACTGAATAATATGCTATTGAATGAAACATGGATAACAGAAAACATCAGGGAGGAGATAAAAAAATTCTTAGAGTCAATGAGAACGACGATACAACATATCAAAATCTCTGGGACACTATGAAAGCAGTACTAAGAGGAAAATTCATTGCATAGAGTGCATTCCACAAAAGAATGGAAAGTCAACAACTAAATGACCTAACATTACAGCTCAAAGCCCTAGAAAAAGAAGAACAGAATAACAGCAAAAGTAGTAGAAGACAGGAAATAATTAAAATCAGAGCTGAAATCAATGAAATTGAAACAAAAGAAACTATTAAAAAAATTGACAAAATGAAAAGTTGGTTCTTTAAAAAAGTAAACAAAATAGGCGAACCCTTAGCCACAGTAACAAAGAGAAGGAAAGAGAAAACTCAAATTACTATAACTTCGTGATAAAAAGGAAATATCACAACAGACACCACTGAGATACATAACATAATAAGAAGCTACTTTGAAAATCTGTATTCCAACAAAATAGAAACTACCGAAGACATTGACAAATTTCCAGAGACATGCTCCTCCCAAACTGAACCAGGAGGACATGCACAATTTAAACAGATCAATATCAAGCAATGAAATAGAAGAAGCCATTAAAAACCTACCATCCAAGAACAGCCCGGGACCAGACAGATTCTCAGCTGAGTTCTACAAGACCTTCAAAGAAGAACTCATCCCAATACTTCTCAAAGTATTCCAGGAAATAGAAAAGGAGGGTACCCTACCGAACTCATTCTATGAAGCTAATATCACCCTCATACCCAAACCAGGAAAAGATACATCAAGGAAAGAAAATTTTAGACCAATATCCTTAATGAATATAGATGCAAAGATCCTTAACAAAATATTGGTAAACCGTATCCAAAAACATATTAAGAAAATTGTGCACCCTGATCAAGCGGGGTCCATCCCTGGAATGCAAGGATGGTTTAACATCCGTAAATCAATAAATGTAATCCATCATGTCAATAGACTTAAGGATAAGAATCATATGGTTATTTCAATTGATGCAGAAAAAGCATTCGACAAAATACAACACCCCTTCATGCTCAAAACACTGGAAAAAATAGGGATAGTAGGAACATACCTGAACATTGTAAAGGCTATTTATGCTAAGCCCATGGCCAACATCATTCTAAATGGAGAAAAACTGAAAGCATTCCCTTTAAAAACGGGAACAAGACAGGGATGTCCTCTTTCACCACTTCTATTCAACATTGTCTTTGAAACTCTAGCCAGAGCAATTAGACAGACTAAAGAAATTAAAAGGATACGAATAGGAAAAGAGGAACGTAAGCTGTCGCTATTTGCTGATGACATGATTCTATATTTAGAGGCTCCAAAAAACTCCTCCAGAAAACTTCTAGACCTCATCAATGAATTCAGCAAAATAGCGGACTACAAAATCAACACACATAAATCTAAAGCATTTTTATACACAAGTAATGAAACACCTGAAAGGGAGATGAGGAAAACAACTCCATTTGCAATAGCCTCAAAAAAAAAAAAAAAAAAAAAAAACTTGGGAATCAATCTAACCAAAGAGGTAAAAGATCTCTACAAAGAAAACTACAAAACATCGAAGAAAGAAATTGAGGAACACCTTAGAAGATGGAAAGATCTCCCATGTTCTTGGATACGCAGAATTAATATTGTCAAAATGGCCATACTATCAAAAGTGCTATACAGATTCAATGCAATTCCAATTAAAATCCCAATGATATACCTTACAGAAATAGAGCAAGCAATCATGAAATTCATCTGGAAGAATAAGAAACCCAGAATAGCTAAAGCAATCCTTAGCAGGAAGAATGAAGCAGGGGGTATCGCAATACCAGATCTTCAACTCTATTACAAAACAGTAGTAACAAAAACGGCATGGTATTGGTACCAAAATAGACAGGTAGATCAATGGTACAGAATAGAGGACATGAACACAAACCAAAATAAATACAATTTTCTCATACTAGACAAAGGTGCCAAAAATATGCAATGGAGAAAAGATAGCCTCTTCAACAAATGGTGCTGGGAAAACTGGAAAACCATATGCAACAGAATGAAACTAAACCCCTATCTCTCACCCTGCACAAAACTCAACTCAAAATGGATCAAGGACCTTGGAATCAGACTAGAGACCCTTCATCTTATAGAAGAAAAAGTAGGTCCAAATCTTCAACAAGTTGGCTTAGGATCAGACTTCCTTAACAGGACTCCCATAGCACAAGAAATACAAGCAAGAATCAATAACTGAGATAGATTCAAACTAAATAGCTTTTTCTCAGCAAAGGAAACTATCAGCAATGTGAAAAGAGAACCTACAGAGTGGGAGAAACTCTTTGCCACTCATAATTCAGATAGAGCACTAATTTCCAGAATATACAAAGAACTCAAAAAACTCTACATGAAGAATACAAATAACCCAATCAACAAATGGGCTAAGGATATGAACAGACACTTCACAGAAGATCTACAAGCAATCAACAGATATATGAAAAAATGTTCAACATCTCTAGTAATAAGAGAAATGCAAATCAAAACTACCCTAAGATTTCATCTCACCCCAATTACAATGGTGATTATCAAGAATACAAGCAACGATAGGTGTTGGAGAGGATGTGGGGAAAAAGGTACACTCATACATTGCTGGTGGGGTTGCAAATTAGTGCAGCCATTCTGGAAAGCAGTGTGGAGATTCCTCAGAAAGCTTGGAATGGAACCACCATTTGACCCAGCTATCCCACTCCTCGGCCTATACCCAAAGGACTTAAAATCAGCACACTACAAAGATACAGCCACATCAATATTCATAGCTGCTCAATTCACAATAGCCAGATTGTGGAACCAACCTAGATGCCCTTCAATTGATGAATGGATAAAGAAACTGTGATATATATATATATATATATATATATATATATATATATATATATATATATATATATACACAATGGAATATTAATCAGCTATAAAGAATAATAAAATTATGGCATTTGCAGGCAAATGGATGAAATTGGAGAATATCATGCCAAGAGAGATAAGCCAATCTCAAAAAACCAAAGGACGAATGATCTCACTGATAAGTGAATGATGACACATAATGGGGGGTGGGATGGGGGCAAGAATGGAGGAAGGAGGGACTGTATAGAGGGAAAAGAGGTGTGGGAGGGGTTGGGGGAAGGAAAAAATACAGAATGAATAAAACACCATTACCCTATGTAAATGTATGATTACAAATGGTATGCCTTTACTTCATGTACAAACAAACAACATGTATCCCATTTGTTTACAATAAAAATAAATTAAAAATAAATACATAAATAAAAATAAAAAAAAGAAAATAGAGGCAAGTCCCAGAAAGAAGAAAATTCTACATGCACACATGTGCACCCTCATATGTGAATATGATAAAATGACTTAAATGTTATGCAGACTGTTTTAAAGAACTCCTTCAACTCAACAAAAAGAAGACAAAAAAACCAAACATGAACTTCGAGAACATACATCAATGGCCAATAAACCCATTAAAAAGTGTTTAATATCATGACCATTGCAAAGTCATCAGATTTGTATAAAACTAAAACCCATAATGAGCCAGGCACAGTGGCATATGCCTGTCATCCCAACAGCTCAGGAGTCTGAGTCAGGAAGATCCCATGTTTGAGGCTAGCCTCAGCAACTTAGTGAGGCCCTAAGCAACTTAACAAGACCCTGTCTCAAAATAAAAATAACAAGGGCTGGGGCTGGGGCTCAGTGCTTAAGCACCCCTGGGCTCAATCCCCAATATAAATAAATAAATAAATAAATAAATAAATAAATAAATAAATAAATAAATAAATAAATAAATAAATAAGGAAGAGAGACCTGAGCTAACATGCTTGGTCTATTTTACAACCTGATGCCCTGTGGTATATCATGACTCTCCAGAGTCCCCACAAGCGAAAAAGGCTCTCTCACCAGATGTGTCCCCTTGACCTGAGTTCTACTGAATCATGAACTGAATTAACCTTTGTTTTTTATAAAATTGCCTAGTCTGTAGTATTCGTTTACAGCAACAGAAAACAGACTAAGACAACTATTGATATATGCAACAACATGGATGAATCAGATGTTATCTTGAATGTAGCAATCCAGGCATAAATGATTATGTATTGTACAAGCCTTGAAATTGTTCTTGAAATTCAAGAATGGGAAAAACAAATATGTTCTGCTGCAAATTAGTATTTGCCTCTGGGATGGAAGGAATACACTAGAAAGGAGGTCCAAGTGACTCTGGAGTGATGGAAATTGGGGTATCAGCTATCTGGGATTTTTTTTTTATCAAAACTCACTGAGTTATATACACTTAGTACCTGTGTCTTTTATTTTCTGTATATTATAGCTCAATAAAAACTGAGTTTTGTGCTTTAAAAAACTCCCTGGTCATTCCAATGAGCAGCCCAGATTGAAAACCATCATCTCCAAGGGGAGTACTGATCAATGAATCTTGTGTTGTGGGAAATGTTCTACATCTGCGTTGTCCAACAGGCTAGCCACGAGCCACATGTGGCCATTGAGGACGTGAATGTGGTGAATGGGATGAAATGTAGCTAATGAAACTAAGGAACTGAATTTTTAATTTTATTAAATTTAAATAGCATGAGTCTAATGGGTATCATATATTAAACGATGTGCTGGCAGGTTTGGTTCCTTCTGAGTGTCATGACGTTGAATCTGCCCTAGGTCTCTGTCCTGGCTCCTGGCTCCTGGTGTTTCCTGGCAGTCTTCGACATTCCTTAGCTTGTAGAAGCATCACCCTGTTCTGCCTTCATCTTCACATGGCATTTTCCCCTGTATGGGTGCCCGTGTCCCAATGTCCCCATTAGATAAAGCATACCAGTCAGATGAGTTAAGGACCCATCCTGCTCCAGGATGACCTCTTCTTAACTAATTGCATATGCAGTGATGCTTTTTCCAAATAAGGTCACATTCTGAAGTATTGATGAGGGTTAGGTCTTCAACACAGGAAAAGTAAGGGGGACAAAATGTAACTCATAATAATGAGGAGCACTAGCTACAGAAAATATAAAATCTTGTATCCCTTAGGTGGGCTTCCAGTGTGACTCAGCCCAAGGCCACTGGGTTAGTTTCCTGTCCCTGTTCAAGTGCCCTTATTCCTCAGCAACACACGTCTTGGAACAACTTGCTTTCCTCCTGGTCCTCAGTTTTCCTAGTTTGCAGATGGCAGAGAGGCCAGCATGTTTTCTGTCACTTTTCTTTTCCTCTGCCTCCCCTTCAGGAGTGTCTCAAAGCTGATAGAGCTGATATCCATTGGGTTGCTACCCGAAGAGGCCAAGCCCCCAGATAACATCCTGTTCATGCTTCCCCTGGACTACCTGAACTGGATCATCCACCTCCCCAGATACCTCCAGTACCAGGTCATCCACCGCTCCCTGTCCTGCAGTATCAGAGTGCAAAACGAAAAGGTGTGTTTGTGGGGACAGGAGGGTGCTTCCCCAAAACCCCAAGGACACTGGGAGATGTGCTTCCCAGCAGCCTCATGGACCATCTAAACTTCTGGGGCAGGTAATAGTCCTGATCTTGGTTCTACCACCATTTCTATGTGCTGGGCCTTTACTAAGTTGTTGCTCACATTAGCCTGAGGATCCCTATTTGTTGGAGAAAGAAACTGAGGAGGCCCTAGTAGATGAAGTTCACCTAGCTAACAAAACCATGGAGGGAGAAAGCTCAGCACTTGGCTCTCCATCCCCCATGCGTGCGCTTACTGCCTAGACAGACACTGCTAATCGATCACTGCACCACCCCTGCGTCCAGGTGCAGCGCTGCCTCAGAGCCCTTCTCCCCACAGCTCATGGAGGGCCCGGGCCTCACATTTGCAGCCTTCTCCCAAGCCGTCTCCTTGCTCCCTCATGCCTCTCTCTGGGCCATCCTCTTCTTCCTGGCTCTGTTCATCACAGGCCTGGGCACCTTGGTAAGAATCTCGGAGAACATCGTCCTTTCTCTCCAGAACTCCTCAGTCTTCATGAAGTATCCCAGGCTGGCCCCAGGTACTGTGGATTCTCACCCCAGCAAAAACGTTGCCCTGTTGTCCTTCCTCCCCAGTTTATCCCGAATTTTCAGGGCTCACTTTGACCCCAACCAAGCCCCACATGCAGAACTCAGTAGAGCCAAACCTGCCTCTGCCATAGTGGCCGTCTGCCTGGGAGGTCTTCTGGGCAGCCTCATCTTCAGCAGTAATGCCGGCAGCTACGTAATGTCTTTGTTTGACGACTACCTGGTCCCTCTCACCCTCGTCATCATTGTGACATTCCAGAATATGGCTTTGGCCTGGATCTATGGCGCCCGCAGGTGATGTGCCCAGCTGTGGTCCCCCTCCCAGTCCTGTGAGGTGTTGGAGCTTGATCAGCTCCCACAGCAGGGAGGAGGGCTCCTGAGAGAGCTGCAGGGTGCAGCGGGGAGCGACCCCGGGGCAGGGGGTGAGTCCTATGAAGACAAGAATTCCTGAGTGGGTCTGGGGCAGTGCAGACCCACGGATTGAGGGAATCCTGTGGGGTGACCAGAGACATCCAGCCTCAGGAGAGAGCCGGGCAGCCCCTGAGAGTTGAGAGCTTATGAGAAAGCCAAAGGGCCAGAAGGCCCACCCTGGCCAGGCCTCCAGGCCCCAGATATCCCTGACTTGCCACCCCAGGTTCAGGGAGGAGGTGTTCCATGAACTAGGCCACCTGCTGCGGCCCTCCTTCACTTTCCTGTGGTGCTACGTGACACTCCCTGGGCTGCTGGCCCTCCTCACCCTCTGCGTCCTGCCCCTCCATCACAGGGCAGCTTCCTACTATATCTCCTGGAATAGAAGTGCGGTGAGATGACCCCCGACCCCGGCCACCCTTTCCACCTGGGGGGGTCCCTCATCAAATCCACCACCCACAGGACTCCAGGTCTGGGCTCCCACTACCCCAGGGACCCTTTAACAAGCTTCCCAACCCCTGGGAAATCCCACACAGAGCAACGCAAAGGACTGAAACCCCCTCCACCATCACCTTTTCCTCCTTTCCTGCATGTTCCCTTTCTGTCCCCAGAGCCAGGAAGTAAAGCAGCCCTACCCAAAGAGTGCCCTGGGCTGGGTGGCCTTCCTCGGCGCCTTCACCTTCCTGCCGATCCTGGCCTACCCGCTTTACCACTGGTGGAACTTCCAGGACCCTGTTATCACTGATACCTTACAAGAGTCAGCGTCCTACAAAACTACGGCCACAGACTTCTCCAAACCCTTACGGTGGCTTAAGAACCCCATGAGAAAATCCAACTCCAGTTCCCAGAACAGAGTCCAGGAGACCTCGACAAGGTACAACCTGTTCTCGGGAAGGGGCCCTGAGAAATCCTGGTTCAGCCTGCCTCGGATTGCCTCCTTGTTCTCCTTGTGGGGCAGCAGCCTGATCACCTCAAAGCAGGTGAGCCCCATATGCATAACTATGGACAAAAGTATCAAGCATGGGGAGACCATGGAAGAAAAGCTGCCCGACAACTCCGCACAGTAACTGGTGACGTCACCCATCTGCTGAGGCAGCCGAGCTGGATGCCACTGGCAGTACCCGTGTCCATTTTGCTACAGGAATCATTGGTTCTGCCAGAAAGGAGCGGGCAGTGCCTGACACCACATTTAGATCTGGATGAAAATGGACAAGAGCTCCTTCTTCTCCTGGAATAATAGCAATCCTGCTACATCGCAGACTGGAGAGCTTGGAAGGAGAAATCAACTGCTTACAATGCTAGACCTAGAACTCTCCCCTTCTCTCTGTGACTTTTGGCATAATGGCATCAAGTCCCAGCACTTTGCAGGACCCAACTTTCTCAGTTATCATGGAGCGAGATGGTGTTCCCTCCAGTCCCCCAGCCCCACCACCAACTGGTCAGTGGTGTGGCTAATTTCACCGGGGCGACCTCTCAGAATGGGGCAGACAGCAATACTGTGTGTCAATAAATGGGTCCACCTGGACTCCAAACACAGGCTGTAGGTAGAGTTCTTTCTGTGAGGGGCCCAGAAGCCAGACCACACACACACTCCCGATCAACAACCTCTGCTGAACCAAGAACCCCAACCTGATCTTCTGCTTTAGGAACACAAATGACTTTGCAGACCACTCATTGTCCTGGAGTTAGCACAACTGAGGAGAAACTCTGTAGTAATCAATGCCACTCATCCTAGGAAGTGTGTTATCCCCAAAATCTAACTTGGTAATTGGTAACCACACTAAATCCCCATAGGACTATCATTTCACCATTCCTACCAACAAGGTCATGTGCCTAGAACAACACCTGGCATGCCAGGGGGCCCATCTCTCACCTGGGCCCTGTGATGTTGGTCACCTGGTTTCCATGGGTTAGAGGCCAAGGAACCTCAGAGAACTTGGAATTTATTAGGATTGTCTGTTGGAGTAGGCAACGTCACCCTGCCTCTTTGATTGTTAAACAGTTAAGACAGATCAGTGGGATTGGAGAAAACCTCTAGAAATCACACTTCTCAATGACATCCAGGGCAAAGAAGCTTCCTCCACCACCAAAGGTCATGGACTTGAAAATCAATGCCCATGAATCAGGAGACTGAGGCAGGAGAACTGCAAGTTGGAGGCCAGCCTCCAACTTAGCAAGACCCTGTCTCAAAATTAAAAAAGTTTTTAAAAGGACTGGGGATGTAGCTCAGTGGTACAGTGCCAAATCCCCAGTGCGCAAAAAAAAAAAAAAAAAAAAAAAAAAAGATTAAATTTAAAAAAAAGGAGGAGGAGAGAAAAAGAAGAGGAAAGAAAGAAAAAAGAAAATCATTGCCCACTAATATCTCCATCCACTGGTTATCAATTGATTCCCAAATCTTTATCTGCCCTTTAGAGCTTCACACCTTTTTTGGCCTGGGCCCACTTCCCACCATCACCCTCACCTCTATGTCTCTTTTCCCCTCTCGGGGTCAGGACAGGTCACCATCAGCCACCACAGCTTAGTGTCACCCGGGGTCTAAAAGGAGGAAGGTAAAAACCAGCACAGACGATGTTTCCTAAATCACATAGCGCTCTAGTTCAGAGGTCTTTTTTGTGTGAGTTTAAAGGGACACAAGGACCCCTCTTAACACTTGCTAGGGCAACAGACCTCAGAGGCCTCCGAACATTCTTTACCACACTCCTGTCCAAAAACACATCCCAACATATGTGGAAAATTTACACCTGAACTATTCTCATTCTACACACTTGATATCAGTGAAGCTTAATTTGCTTTACTTACTAGAGTTAAAATAACTGCAAGCAGGAGTGCTCAGTTGTTCTTCCTATGCTACAAGAGTAAAATGTCTCTCACAGCCCAACTTCAAGAGCTCCGAAAAAAGTCTGGTGTGGATGCGCGTGCCTGTAGTCTCAGCAATTCAGGAGGCTGAGGCAGGATGATCCCAAATTCCAGACCAACTCAGCAATTTAGTGAGGCCCTAAGCAACTTAGTAAGACCCCATAACAAAAAATAAAAAGGGGCTAAAGTTGCAGCTCAGTGATTAAGCATCCCTGGGTGCAATCCCCAGTACCAGGGGTGGGAGGGAAAGAGCCATGAAAAGTTTAGAGGCAGAGGCCCCAGCCCCACCCTGCCCCAAACACAGCCCCCCCAGCCTCCTGTCTCTTCCCTTGCTCTGCAGGGCCTCCAGGTCTGGGGGGACCCAGCTTGGGAAGCTGGGACTGGGTGGATCTGGGATGAGTCCAACTCCAGCAAGCAGAGAAGAGGGCTGGGCCCACTTCCCACCATCCCCTCACCTCTATGTCGCTTTTCCCCTCTGAGTCAGGACAGGCCACCATCAGCCACCACAACCTGAGTGTCACCAGGGGTCTAGAAGGAGGAAGGTTAAAAACCAGCACAGACAAGTTCAGAGGTCTTTTTTGTATGAGCCCAAAGGATGACAAGTCCTGGCTCTGGGGACATGAGGGCCCCTCTTAACACTTGCTGGGACAATAGACAGGTCCTTCACTGGTCCCTGAGCCCACCCTCCTTTCAAGAAGCAGATATTATAGGAGATTCAGAGATGAGCAAGACCTTTCCTGAGTTCAGATTCCAATGACTGAGCTGGAAATAGAATCAAGGTGGAAGATCCTTTCATTTTCATCTTTCCACCGGGTGAAATGCTCCTTGACCCTCGCAGCTTGGGTGCTGGCAAGGGGCCCACATTTCTCAACCTGCAGTGCTCCCATAAACTCAGAGAAGAAAACAAGGACATGCAAGGTGGTCTCCATAAGCATGGAGATTGGTGGTCTTGATGAATGCAGAGTTAGATGCCTCTGCCCTGCCTGCCCCGGAATGGCCAAGGTAAACTCAATCATCACAGGCAACGGGCAGCAGTAGTAGAGGAAGTATTTCCGCTATGAGTCTCTTGTCTGCCTTGTTCTGGCTGCACAACATCCAAACCTGACTCCTTAACCCATCTGTCGTGTCCACAATATAATAGAATAAATCTGCTTCTCCTTCAACTGGGTATCATAGTGGATTCTGTTGTTTGCAGCTAAGAGCCTTGACCAATACAGGTTATTTCCAGATAGTGATCTGCCCTGGAAACATAGAGCCCTAGAGTTCTTTCAGAACTAGACCACACCAGTCTTGGAACCCAGTTCTAAAGGAAGAGTTCCAGGCATACTGATAAAAAAAGTTTCAACGGATAAGAATACAGCTGTGCAAGACAACTGCTTTGAAGGGTGAAGTACTAGTTAAGACAAGTTAGTCCCAGCATGTGGTTTTTTTTTTTTTTTTTCACTCATCGAATGTGATGTGTCTATGACTTCCTTCGGTGGACACAATGACGACTCACTCAGTAGTATTGAGAAGCCACCCACGGCCTCCCTCTTGATTCCTGCTCAAACCTTCTCCAAAACCTCCTCGGGATCAGGAGTAGAAGATCACCTAACCTGATTCTACTCGTGAGCAAGCATCAGACAAACTCGAATTGAGGGATTCTATGAAATAAGTGGTTTGCACTCTAAAAATGTCAGTATCATGGAAGAGAGGGGCTGAGGACTGTCCTAGGCATAATTACGGATCAGATCCTTGACTGGAAAAATGTTTTTGCTATAAAGCATAGTATTGGGATAGCTGGGGGAAATTGAAAAAGGCCTCTAGGTTAGATCACAGAAGTAGACCGATGTCGACTTCCTGATTTTGGACATAGAGGCAAACGTCCTTGTTCTAGGAAATACACACTGCAACATTTATGAGTAAAGGGGATTGGGTCAGCAACACACTCCCAAACAGTTCTGAACAATAATAGGTGCTCGTGTGGTACTAAATGTGAGTGATGGTCACGACACCAATGTGATGAAATGCCACAGCTGGGAGACCTGTACGGAGGGACACAAGAGCTTTTCTACTATTGCTACTTTTCTATGACTCTAAAATTATTTCACATAAAATTACCCTTATTTTTACACTAACAAATAGGGGATTAGGTTTTAGAGTCATACAAAGTACCAAGATAAATAGAACTGTCCTCTGAAAATCCCCTCCCAGGTAAGAAACACCCCAAATGTCCATCCAGAAGGGATCGGTTACATATATCATGGAGCAGCCACCAGGAAAATGTGTTTCCCTTGAAAGTTGTGATTTAGATCAATTATGATTGACATAGAAACTGTATTAGATGCATTTTTAAATTTTAAAAAGCAGATTACGACTTGTATGGTACACTCCCATTTTTGTAAAAATATGTGTACCAAGTGTCTGGGAGGATATAGAACCAAATTCCCACGTGTGCTGTGAGAAACGTGGCACAGCGTTTGCATCTCATGCTCAAGACCTTGGGTTCCATCCAAGAAGGAGAAGCGGTGGGGGGTGATATAGATGGCTTTTATGAAGTCTTCTTTTACATTTTCAGGGGTCATGAACTCTTTATAAGGAGCACACGCTATCATTGTTGTGTCCACAACAATGAAATCATTTCTATCTTTAAGAAGCACTAAACATAGTCCTAAACCATACAGCAAAACCTAATTAAACGTGAATGGAATAATAAAGATAAGTGGCAAAAGACTTATTGTCGAAGCTGAACGATGGGCACATGGGATTTTGTGATGTGAGCTTCTCTACTTGTGTGCATGTTTGAAAAATTTCCCTTTCCACTCCATATCTTCTAATCAAATAGAAGAGCTCCTTGCATGGCTCCCTCCCCCGAGGCCTCCCACACTCAGCAACTCTTTCCACCCAGGTCCATCTTCAACTCCACACCCGGGCCCCAGCTCAAGCCTCTCTTCTGCCAGTACCACCAACCCAGCCTCCTCTGGCCTCCAGCTTCCACTTCAGCCCATTTCCAAGTGGCCCCAGGGCTGCCCTTACTTATAACCCTCCATGGTTCCCCAGTGTCCCAGCACCAGTTCCCAGCATCCGCACTTTGGCGACCCCACCATTTCTGTCCAGTGTTACCTCACCTTACTTGCCAATCACGCTCTGTGCCAAAGAAACCCACAGGTCACTCTCAGGAAGCAACTCCCTGGCCCTGGGCCTTTGCATATGCAACTCCCTGCCCCTTTCCCCAGCTGTCAAATTCTCAATTCATCCTTAGACAAAGTATCATCTCTCCTGGTGAATCACCAAAAGTGGTTGACTGCTTTCTCAGAACCTCTGAACACTCATTCCAAACATTCACTTGTTTATATAATTAAAATATCTATTTCCACTGGCAGTTGGGCATGCCTATAACCCCAGCTACTCAGGAGTCAGGAGGCTGAGGCAGGAGGACAGCAAATTCAAGGTCAGCCTGGGCAACTTACCAAGACCTTGTCTATAAATAAAAGGAGCTTGGGATGTAGCTCAAGGGTAGAGTTCTCCTGGATTCAATTCAATAAAGTACATACTCATAACCAGAAGTATATACTCAAAACTCATGGTACTGGCATTTCTAGATGTGTTTTGGGGGTGGAGAGAAGGGCGCAGCAGAGAGCTGGTAGAGGAAGGGCCTATTTCTTTTTGTTGTTGTTCTTTTTAGTTATGTGTCATGTAGTTTATTCTATGTGACAGTAGAATGCATTTTTTAAAATATAATTCTTTTTTCTTTTTTTTGGTAGAATGTATTTTGACATATCATACACACATGGAGAATGACTTCCCATTCTTGAGGTTGTACATGATGTGGAGTTACACTGGTCGTGTATTCAAATATGAACACAGGAAGTGATGTACGATTCATTCTACTCTTTCCCATTCCCAGCCCCACATCCTTCCCCCCACTCCTCCCTGCTCAATCCAGTGAACCTCCACTCCTCCCCACTTCTGTTAGTCAGCACCAGTTATCAGAGAGAACATTTGATCTTTGGTTTTTTGGTATTAGTTTATTTCACTTAGCATGGTAAGTTCTATCCACTTACCGGCAAATGCCATAATTTCATTTTTCTTGAAGGCTGAGTAATATTCCATTGTGTATATGTACCATATTTTCTTTATCCATTTATCTGTTGAAGGGCACCAAGTTGGTTCCATAGCTTAGCTATTGTGAATTGAGCTGCTATAAACATTGATGTGGCTGCATCACTGTAGTATTCTGATTTTAAGTCCTTTGGGCACTTGCTGAGGAGTGTGATAACTGGATCAAATGTGGTTCCACTCCAAGTTTTCTGAGGAATCTCCACACTGCTTTCCAGAGTGGCTGCACCAAACTGCAGTCCCACCAGCAATGTATGAGTGTGCCTTTTTCCACACTCATAAGGGCCTAGTTCTTAGATCCCAGATCCCTGGCCTTTCTCCTTTATCAGTAACTTTGTCCTTCTAACCTGGGGTCCTCCTGCTTTCTAAAGTGGAAAAGGCTTCAGCAGAACAGCCTCAGAAGGGCTTAGCAACCTTCACAAAGAATGTCTCAAGGACTCCACCCACCTCCCCAGAGTGCCCAGGGACGCCGACTCTGCCTCCCTTTAACCAGCCTCAGGTCCTTCCAGCAATGGAAACCATCCAAGTTCAGGTGCATCCATGGGAGCAAAAAGAAGGGGGATGGTTAAAGAGACGAGAGGAGTGGAAAGCATTAATAAGAACTTTTAAATATCCAAATAGAGTTCTTGAGCAAAGAAAGGACTATTTGGGGGAATTGGGCTTGTAGCTCAGTGGTGGAGCACTTGCCTAGCAGGTGTGGGGCACTGGATTGGATCCTCGGCACCACATAAAAGTAAATGAATAAAGGTATCATGTCCATCTATAACCAAAAATATCTTTTAAAAAAAGGACTATTTTGCTGCTATTTGGTTTTGAAACAAACATGGAATCTCTTAAAATTATTTCAAAGTTTTCCTTAAGACTCCACAAACAAAATAAATGATTATATTTACAATTATAATAAGAGTTCTGCTAATGCTGAGAGAGTGGGTGAATTTTCCCCTTCCATTTCCTTCTCTGTTCTCTCGTGCCCCTGGCAATTCCACAGGTGCTTAGAACTCTGAGAGGAGACATTTCCTGCCTGGTTAGGACTCTGAGGTTGTAAGACGGTGGCACAAGTCTTGGTTCCTTTGTTCCCCTCTGTGCCTTCCTGCTACTTGGCCCTGGATGTAGGTGCAGACACAAAAAGTGAGCACACCTGGTAACTAGGGCCCTAAATTCCAGCTAGAGGACCAAACAGGGGAGGGGGACCCAGCAAGTACCAGAAAGGGAGAAGCCTGGGAAAGGTGTCCAGGGAAGTTTTTTGAAATGAATTCCTGGGCTTGTCTCAGAGTCACACGTGTGGTCTGAGCCCTGAACAGCAATCCAAAGACTCTGAGAACAAAATTCAGGGACATACTACTCTATGCTCCAAACTGACCAGTGGGTAGTCCACATGGAAGACACGGCAGAAAAGCACAGATCTGAGAAGCACAGTTTGAAATAAGAATGCACAATGAAACCACAACCCACAGCAGTCTGCTCAGGACCTGTGGCCGGAAGCAAAACAGGTCAATGAACTGTCTAAACAAAATGTCAACACTCCACAAAGGATTTAAGCAAGGCCAGAGCTTCATAACTTAACATTCAAAATGTCCAGGATACAGTCTAAAATCACTCACAGTTCACGGGAGAAAATCAATAGGCACACAGACGATGTGAATGTTGGAATTGAGAGACATACGGCAGTGATTAAAGCAGAGTAAAACAACATGTCTCATTGACAGAACAGGGAAACACGTGTTGCAGGTTTCCTTTGAAAAGGGTAGGGAAAAAAAGGAATGAGGAACTGAGCATCAGCAAATAATATCCAACAAGAAGCCACCATTTTGGTGTCTCAGCATCTGTTTCCACCAATCTACCCTTATGTAAACTCTTGTACAACATCAAAAACAACACCATGCTCCCATCTACTAGGATGCTGTTAGGGTAACGGGTGCAAATATCCACAAAAGACACAGCTCTGAGTTCAAGCAAAGGAGTTGAGTTCAAGCTCTGAGTTCAGCTCTGAGTTCAAGCTCCTCTGCAAGGAGCAGCAGCCTGCAGGAAGAACTTCTGAACTATACAGTCATGTACAATGGAGTAGTTAAAGAAGAATCAGTCTGGCCCTGTGACTGTTACTTGACATCTTTGCTGTGGTTTCTGTAGTTAGGGACTCTATTGGGGTGGTGGGTGGGCAGGTGCTGATTTTCAAAATGGGGTTACTTTGGCCTAAGGACCTAACATTCCGGCCTTTTGTCTGATAATGATAAGGGACGTCATTTGTTCTGGCCTCTTCAAGCTGAACAGGGGCAAAGAAGGGTTTAGGCTGGAACTTCGAGGAGGGGGCTACGTTGGCTCATAAAGAGTTGGTTTACAGTCTCATTAGTGAGTGCCTTTACTCGATCTTGTAAAAAAAATTTCAGGCAGTTTAGCAGACAAGGTCCTAATAAGAATAGTATGATGGGTGTAAGAAGAGGGCCCATCAACAGGAGCAGCCAGGGGAGAGACTCGCCCAATAGGTTCCAGGAAGGTGACTGCTGCTGTTCCCAGCGGCATTTGTCAGTGTTCTCCCAGGGTTCAGCTATTTTTCCTTGAACTAGTCGGAAGTTGTTGAAGTAACAGCATTCCTCTCCTGGAAAGTCACAGGTGCCTCCCTTCTCTACTATTAGTGAGTCAGTGGCTCTCCTGTTTTGGAGAACCACATCGGCTAAGGAGGTGACTTGGATTTGAAGAGACTCTAGGGAATATGCCCCAGTGGCAAAGTAGGGGAGGTGCAGCTTTGACCGTCAGGGGCTAATTGTACAGGTTAAAACTCGCACTTAGGAGGGTGGCTGGAAAAAGGTTGAAACTCATTGTTTTTATTCAGGGATCCATTGTTTCCCAGAGTTTCAATATTTGTGGTGGCTCCATTTAGGGCTAATTTGTGATGGGGGAAGGTCTAAGTTGAGGGCCCATTGTCATTAGGAAAGGGTGTGCTGGGAGAGGTTTAATGTTTGGCCAGTTTCCTCTCCCTCCTCCCATGCCACACTGTTCCTCTGTTTTTCTTGGGGAGTTGTCTTTGAGGAATATCATTCTCCATAACCCTTCATTCAAAACTCTAAAAGGGTAGAGAGAGTCGAGGAGTCAGGTCAGATCTGGCTGCTTCAAGCTGAGAAGGGCCAAATGGGGGGACTCACCTTTCAGAGTTCTGGAATAGAGCATGGAGATCCGTCGGGGAGGGGTGATTGGGGAGAGCCTTGAGGTCATCCCTTTGTGGTCCCAGTGGGTCAGGAGGTGAGCAGGAAATTGGCGTCCACATGTTCCAGGAGGTGGATGGGGCCGGGCAGGGAAGCTTATTAAGAAATTGTTCCTATACAGAATTAAGAATAGGCAGGGAAAGGTTATTACAAGTACAGTGAATCAGGAGATTATAAGAAAGGGATGATTGATTGATTTGCTAGTACTAGGAAAACAATTTTCCAGTGTCAAAACAGGACATGTTCTTCTAAAATACCAGGAATCATGCACCTCAAGTACAGCAAACATGATTAACTTTGGAACCAGAATTTCCTGGTGTTTTAACCATCCCCATCCTGCTTGACAAATTATGCAAAACAGGAACCAAGATAAAATTTACAGTACAGTTATAGCCAGTAACCCAGCTACATGTGTAGAAAAATATTTAAAAGGGTTAAGAGAAGAAATTCCTTCAGGTAAACTGCCCCAAACTTCTTCATTATTAAGAGTGGGCACTTTTGCATTGGTCATGGTCAGAACCTGAGATTGTAATTTTAACACATTATATATTGTTGTCCAGACAATAAAACATAGGTACTTAATACATATGCTGTGAGATAAAATTCTTCATGAAAGGAAATATTAAGATGGGTAACATTTTTAAACTTATATTGAAAATTACTGTTTGAGATTTGAAAAGTTTCCTGAGTCAGACTTATTTTCCATATTTCGGGTGGTCCTAGAGCTGTTTAACCTTGTCTCTCATCACTCCAGATTGGTTTACATAGGAAAAGCATTCTTCCCTGATTGGTTGTAGGATGAAAAACGTCAGGGAGTCCAATTGAGTTTGTAAAGTCAGTACCAAATCAGTGACCCATTGGATATCTGCAATAACCTGTGCTGACTATTTTTATAGTGAATGAAGTTTCGTAACCCTGCTACTCCTGTGTTAATCCTGTTTTTAGCCCTATGAATAAGGAAATATTTGGGGGGTGGCAGGCAGCTCTTGCATCTGGTGTCTGCTGTTATTGGAATGGGTAGGCTTTGGTTGTGGGGTAAAGTGTCAGTTTGAGGAGTAATTTTGGTAGGCAGGGATACATATGAGCCTCCAAATGGGGGGAAAAACACGTAATTTGGGGACATCTGGGCAGTGGGACTGACACAAGTGTAGGTCTTAAGTTCCAATAAAGGAACTATTGTCTTTCTTTTTAAACCCAGTTATGTCTGTATTTTGGTCATAACTGGTTTTGCTAG
Organism: Sciurus vulgaris; assembly: GCF_902686455.1. NCBI lineage: Eukaryota > Metazoa > Chordata > Mammalia > Rodentia > Sciuridae > Sciurus > Sciurus vulgaris. Next base: position 60,916,525 of record NC_136478.1, on the reverse strand, counting down.
GTATTCAAGACCAATCTGGTCAAACTGACCTTGCTCCTATCTGCTGTTAAGAGCCAGCCGAGTTCCCACAGTTGTCACTCTTGAGGAACTTAAGAGCAGCTTCTTAGCTCCTTTAGTGCCATCTGCTAGGTAGGGTCTCTTTAATGAGGTGGCTTCCCTTGGAAGGATCAGGGATGTCTCCCTTTTCCAATGACCATCCTCTTTGCAGCAGGAGTACTGATTGGCTTTCTGTTCTCCAGTGGTTTAATCAGTCTCCCTGATCAGGAGATCTTGTGGCCCAGAGGTGCAAAGCTCAGTAGAGAAGTTCTCTCATTTCCTGGGTTCAGGCTGACTCTGAGGGCAAGAGTCAAATACTGGTTTCTGGGCCCTTTTGTGTTAATCTTGATTTTAAACTTGATCTTAAACAACCAGCAAGGCAGCCTCACCAGTCTTAAAGTAAGAGTACTGGGCTTTAACTTTAATGTCTATAACCTTACAGTCATTTATCCATTTATTTAACTCAGGTCTGTATTAGTACTGGAAGTTACCACTCTATACTATCTGTCCTGTAGGTGATGGCTTATTATCTCTAGGTTGTGTGTTCTTGAAGCAGTACCTCTGAAAAACATTAGCAGGTAACAGTTTTTACAAAATGAAATTAGCAAGAGTAAAAACATATTCAGTGCGCATGATAGCTATCTTGAATCTTGACTGAGTTATATATTATGTCCCCTATTTGAGATCACAACAAAATAAATCTTTTGAAAACAACTTTAAATGAGCAGAGTCTGGCCTACTGTGGAGCCATTCTAACACACAATGATGTGGGAGGCAGAGCCTTATCTCAGGTAAGGTGGGGCTCTTCACAAATCTTGGGTAAAGTGTTCTAATTTTGAAGCTGATTTTGCTACTTTCTTAAGTTTCATTTTACAAAGTTTACCTATATTGTTTCCTGAGTCTATTTGAACATTAGTTTATACCATATAACATTATATCTAAAACATGAATCAAAGAAAGACTGAAAGAGCTTTTAATTTTCCTTTTGTGTGGAAAAATGGCAAAATTCTTTCATGTTTCATGATATTAACCTTTAAACAGATCAGGTTCTCATTATATTTTAGAAATACATTTACATTTTTATCCCAGTATAGAAGGTAACATAAGGTTCAGGTCCAGTTACAGAACATTAAATGATATAAATAAATCCCCAATAAAATTCACTATTCTTATAAGTTTGAGATTATCATTACAGACAAGTTTAGTTTGGAGAATAGCAACTTGATAAAAATACTCTTTTAAATTTTCTGCTTTAAAGGCCTGTATACCTGGAAGATATGAACACATTTAGTATGCCATACTAATTTTTTTATATTAACCAAGTTTAGCTTTTAAAGGGAAATTCAGACTCTGTAATGTAATTATTTTCTGTAAGAGAGAGAGAGAGAGCCTTAAAACCATTTTTTCTGTGTTGCAGTCCAGAAGTTTAAAAGGGACACCTTTTTCCCCTTCAGTCTTAGGTTGGCTGCTCGCTGGGCCTGCTGGCTATTGCAGTTTACATTCCAGTGCAGGCTGCAGTAAGGCTAGGCAAGGGAAATTTCTGCCTAGGCTTTTTAACCCTTTTTTTCTCTGGCTGGTAATCAGGTCAGGTTTGGATGCAAAAAATTATGAAACATTATCTCCCACTGCTTTTGAGGGCTGCTATACTATACTCCTTGGTGAGACATGCCACTGGCTGTTGGGCTGGTTAGGGTTATTTTTCTCTCTCTCTCCGTGACAAGCTGATTAAATTTTTGCTCCATAGGTAAGTTGAGGGTAGGAACTTGAAATAAGGGTTTTTACATGACTTTGGGCTGGGACTTCACTCCATTTGCCATTTTGAAATAAATGATTTTTAATTTTTTGAGAATTTCTTGATCAAAGTTTCCATGTTTGGACTTATGGAAGGGAAATGAAGGGTGAGGGAGGCTTGAAATTTTTAGAGGAGCTCTCTCCCCATTAAGGAAGTGGGGCAATGAAGCATAATTAAAAAGGAATGGGTTAAAGGAGCTCCCTCAATGCTGAGGGTTGGCTATGCATGGGTTGGAAGTTATTCCCTCTACCCCGACTATAGAGATTTTGGAAGGTCGAGTTGGTCCCCAAAATTCTGGCAAAGCTGAAAAAGTTGCTCCCATATCAATGAGGAAAGAAACTGGCCTACCTGCAACAGTGGCAGTTACCCTGGGGTCCCGGTGGGTGATGGTCATCAGGACAGAGTCCTGGGCACCTTCAGTCCTCAGAGTTTTGGCCCCTCACCTCGTTGGGTGGAGAGACAATCGACTCCCAAGGGTCCATCCCTTTTGCATTTAGGGCACAGGCCGGGAGGGGGTCTGGGATCAGGGCATGTATGGGCCCAGTGTCCTTCCTGTTTGCACTTGAAACAGGGTCCAGGAGGTGCCTTGTGGTGCCCTTTATTGGAAGCTGGACCTTGGGTTTGCTGTGCAGGGCCCGTGCTGAAAGTTGGAATTTGGTTTTATCTCTTTTCTCTTTGTCTATTTTATGTTGTTCTTCTCTATAATTAAAAACTTAAAAGGCACCATTAAGGATGGTTGATTGGGGCATTTGGAGGTCTTCCTCTAAAGTTTTTTCCAAATATCTGGGGCAGATTGGGAGATAAAATGGGTCATTGGGATGATAGTGCCGCCTGGGGGTTGTGGGTCAACCTTGGTACAGTGTTGAAGAGCCTCTGTAAGACGGGAGAGAAACTGGGCTGGATTCTCATTAGGTTCTTGGCTAATTTCCCTAAGATCATCAAAATTAACCACCTTCTGAGTGGCCTTTTTAAGATCTGCCAGGAGACTGATAATGCCATGGTTGGTAACCCCAGTGGGCTCCTCCAAGGGAGCTGCAGCAGCTCCCACAGGGTGAGCGGGGTTGGTTCGGTGTGTCCCATCTGTGTGTGCTCGGGGCAGCCGAATGCTCTGTCTTTCCTCAGGAGGAGGGAAGAGGAGAGACTGATGCAGATATCATGCCATGTCGGATGGTAGGACTGGGTAAGGTCCTGGGATTTTTTAGTATGGGAATCAGGATCAGTAGAGTAGGACCCGAAACGCTTCTCAGTCTGGGAGAGGTCAGTGAGCGGGAAGGGACTGACCAGGCAATGCGGGGGCTGCTGCTGGAGCAACCGGGTGGGCCCATGAGAGCGGGTGTGAGGAGAGAGGAGGCGAGGCGGGAGTGGGGGACATGGTGTTGTGAAGGGGAGTGGGGACAGAGATGGGAGCAGACGGGGAAGACGGATTTCTGTTTAGTGAAGGTGTGTCTGAGGGGATGAAGGTGTGGCTGAGTGAGCAGATGAGGAAGCATGGGTGAAGAAAGTTCTTGAGGTTGAGAAAGTGAAGCGTGATCTGTGGGTCAGAAGGGGAAAGTCGTTAGGATTGGGAGGTGAAAGGGTTAAGGGAAAGCCAGCGAGCAAGAGGGACCTGTGCTGGGGAGCAGGACTGGCACAGAGGGGCGAGAGCGAAGAGAAGAGAAGGCTTGAGCATAGGGGATCTCTACCCGGTTGCCGCTACGGAGGCAGAAGTCATGTAGATCCTGTTTGATGGTGGGATTGAAAGTCCCATTCTCTGGCCATGAGGAGTCACTGTCTAACTGACTGTGTTGCAATAGGAAATGAGCTTTCGAGGTTTGAGATCTGGAGTCAAATGCAGAGGCTGAAGGTTTTTGAGGAGACAGCCAAGGGGGTGGGGGTCATGGAGAATTTTAGATTGGGCAGCGCACATGGCTAAGAGTTCTCAGGAAACTAGAGAAGGGAGACAGGAGAGGAAAGGGCGTTCCTGCAACCTCTCTGATTTCCCACGTAGGAGCAGACCGTCAGTGAGGGTCCTCACGGTTCCTGACAGGTCTACCACCAAAGCCGAGGGAGACTCTGACCCAGCACTGGGATTTTTGGAGAGAGAGAGAGAATGAGAGAGAGTGTGAGTTCAGGGCCACCACAGAATTGTCCAGAGTCAAATTCTGTGGTGGGTGAGGAGGTTGGCAATGGCAAGAGGCAGAAACACCCTATGGTGGATACTGGCCAGGGGGCACGGTCAAGGGGACTCGGATCCCCGTGAGGGGAGAGCCAGCAGGCAATGAGTGTGGATCCCCTCCCAGGTTTTGGCACCAGAATGTTAGGGTAACTGGCACAAATATCCACAAAAGACACAGCTCTGAGTTCAAGTAAAGGGTGATTGACAGAGAGAGTCTGCCAGGCTGCCCCCCTGCAAGGAGCAGCAGCCTGCAGGAAAAACTTCTGAACTATACAGTCATGTACAATGGAGTAGTTAAAGAAGAACCGGTCTGTCCCTGTGACCATTACTTGACATCTTTGCTGTGGTTTCTGTAGTTAGGGACTCTATTGGGGTGGGCCTACTGGGAAGGTCATGCCTGGGTGGGCAGGTGCTGATTTTCAGAATGGAGTGACTTTGGCCTAAGGACCTAACAGAGTGCAACTATTCCTTCTAAACAGGAAGTTGTGCCAGGTGCAGGGGAGCATACTTGTAATCCCAGCAGCGCAAGAGGCTGAGGCAGGAGAATCATGGGTTCAAAGCCAACTTCAGCAACTTAGCAAGGCCCTAAGCAACTTAGCAAGACCTATCACAAAATAAAATATAAAAAGGGCTGGGGATGTGGCTCAGAGGTTAAGTGCCCCTGGGTTCAATCCCTAGTACAAAAAAAAAGAAAAAAAGGAAGTTGAAGTTGTCCTTGACCTTGACTTCTCTCAGAAAAGTAGCAGTTAACAGTGGCTTTGACATGTGTCAGAATTTCTCATGGAGCCTCCTAGTCCTTTATGATGATTCCAAGCTAGATCCAGTAGAGATGGTGGCTGCATGTGCTTAATTAGATTCCTCCATTTAGACACTTGAGTTTAGATGGGGTCACTTCAAATGGTTATGGACACATGTAATATAAAAATTGAGTTCATGAACAAATCTCTGCACTTAGTTCCAGAGGGAGGCAACCCACGGCAACCCATGTGTTGTCCTTGGAGTAAAGTTCTGAGCATCTAGTCCTGGCCGGCAAGTCTGTTTAAAGGTGTGCTTCAACCAGACCTGGGGAGTACTCTGGACTGAAAGGCAGGGCAGCAATGCCATGGACCCTCGGTCGCCATCACGGAGGACGGCATGAGTGTTCCACTGGATTTGCCCCTCTTGGAACCAGGCTGTCCCACTACTGAACAATGCTGATTTTTTTTAAGTTTTGCAGGTCAAGTCCCCAGTAAGCCAGTAGTTTGTGTAACGTAGAAGGCCCAAACATCTCTGCATCTCTCTGATGGTTGCTAAGTCCTTAGGGGCCAGGTTTGTTGAGTCCAGGAATTGATTTCACCTTATTTGCAAGCTAATAAGTTAGCCTGTTCCTGTTCTATCCACAAAAGACACAGCTCTGAGTTCAAGCAAAGGTTGATTGACAGAGAGAGTCTGCCAGGCTGCCCCTCTGCAAGGAGAAGACACAAGACTCCTGGGTCAGAGACAGAGGATCTTATTACTCCCAGCACAGCAAGAACAGTAAACGCCAGCAGGTCTGCACTGACTCCCCTCCTCCCCAGATCCCACAAGGGCCTGCACACACTGTGGAGAGGAGTCGTGATCTGGGCGAGTCTGCTGCCTTGTAGCCAGCAATAAGCGAGCCTCTCTCCACGAGGCAGGAGACTTGCCTCGTCTCTTAAGGTTGCTCGCGGCCTAAGCAACACCAAAGGAAGAGTGACTGGGGCCTGCAGGCATGGCACATCCCGCAGGACACACAGGACCAGGACATCAGTGGAGGACATTCTCCCAGCAGTACTCCCGCCCCTGAACTACCTCATTTCTGCTTCTGGCAAATTTTCACGTGGCGCTGGCCCTCCGTCAGTCACTCTCACAGAGGCTGGAATAAAATCTTATCAATTTTTTTCATTAGGCATTTAATCAGGACTACTCTCAACAGGACCCCAAGCAACAGGGTGAGTCTAGCCTTGAGCACTGACTTCAATCATGCCCAAGTGGCCCAGACTCGGCCTATGTGACTAAATCCCAGGGGAATTTCAGACAGCCAAGACAAGGTCTAAGGCTGGTCCACTGTCTGTTATGACTTTCATAAAGAAGTTCAAACTGATCCTGCTCTTTGGTTTCATTACTAATAATTATAGGGTGACAAGGGATGGACCCCAAAGCCTCTCCCAGCCCCATGGGACATGCCATGGCTCACCTTCCTTACACATAATGCATATAACCTGGAAAGCTACAGTCACTGCAGTTTTGTGGCCAGACTTGACCTGGATCACGGTCACTTGGTCATGGTTAAGCCATGTGTGTAACATCCGCAAGCATTTTCGAGCTAAGATGGGAGCCAGCCAACTTTTTCTGTAAAGGACCAGATAACAAATATTCTGGGTTTTGTAGGACATATGGTCTCTGTTACATATTCATCTTTTATATATATAAACACAGACATAAAACTCCTTCAAAATATAAAGACCTTTACCAACTCGTAGGCCGTACAGAAACAGGTCACGGGTCAGGTCGTCCTACAGGCTATAGTTTGCTGCTGTTTGAACTAAGGACTTGAGAGTCCAAGCAAAAAATCCTGGAAGCTAACAAGAATCAAGTTTGCCACCCAGAGGGCAAACTGCCAAGCTGTCCCATGGGAAGAGAGGTGCAGCATGCTCACGAGTGGCCAGGAAGCAAGGTCCTCAACTTTCATAAGAGGTTTCACTTTGGTCTCAGTCATTATTAGAGGCGGTCAAGGAGAGTTAAGTCCCTCTGGGGACTGTCACATTCAGTGACCAAACGGTCTGAGGTGTGTGGACCAGGAGAAGTGTGGAAGGTAGAGTCAGAAATCCTTGCTAGGTGCCTTGGCAAGTGCCTGTAATCCTAGCGGCGTGGGAGGCTGAGGCAGGAGGATCCTGAGTTCAAAGCCAGCCTCAGCAACTTAGCAAGGCCCTTTCTCAAAATAAAACAAAAGGGCTGGGGTTGTGGCTCAGTGGTTGAGCAACACTGGGTTTAATCCCTGGTACCAAAAAAGAAAAAGAGAAAATGCTTCCAGCAGGTTTTTGGGGAGACTGTTCCAGCATTGAAGAGGGCCATGTGCCTGGGGGTAGGAGGAAAACGAGGGTCTCACACAGAACCTGAAACTGCAGCTGTGACCAGTCTTCTGAGTGGGCCTTGGATGACTGCTGTCCCCTAGTGGACAGCACGGTCCTTGACCAGAACCAAACCAGCCAGTAATTTAGGGGAGCCTCTACGCACTGAGGTCCCCATGGCGCCTGCTTGCTTCAGTCCCTGTGGGGAGGCGGGGAGGTGAGGCTGTCTGTGAAGGGTGGTCTCTACTTTTCCACAGAAAACGGAGAGGACGTGAGGACCCAACCACGTGAATGGATGTACCTTAGGCTTAACCGGTTCCACCTTCACAGCCATCAGTCTGAGTTGACCTACCCCCAAATGGGGGTGTGAGGCCAGGGAGTCAGGCGCCACCGGTCTGGGTTTCCCTTCAAGGACAACTTGATGGCATTAACAGCTGCCTTTCTCAAGGGGCACATTTGGTGGCTGCATCAAGCAGGGGGGGTGTGGTGCTGGGAAGTGGCCTCTTCGATTTATCCTGTAGCGATCAAGTTGTTAAAGCTCTGATTTCTTTTCCTCGTCCTGGGATCCAGCTGTTTCTGGCAGAACACATGGAGAGGATGGCTGTGCATGACGGTCCCTGGCAGAGACAATCCACGCAGACTTATGGGGCATAAGTAGCAAGAGCACCATCGATGCTCACATTCAGCCGTAGAACCGTATGCCAGTATGTCGACTTGCCCAAAGGGTCCTGCTCAACAAGGTCACTTGGCTTTCCTTCCCCACTGTTAGCCTTATAAGCGGAATTCAGGTACTTCTTCTCCCTTGGGGAACTTGGACCAAAAAGTCAACCTTGCCTTGAATCAGTAACTGCAGTCTCAGCCACCAACCAGAAGCAAGGTTGGGGCTAGCCTGGGCAAACAGCAAAGGCAGGGTTGTTGACCTTTATCCCCCTGACTCTCCCCTCAGGATCGGTGCCCACGGATGTACTGCAGGCGCTCCCAGTATCAGCAGGGACTCAGGCAAAGATCCCCTCTCCTTCTGCCCCTCCACGTGCCATCAGGCTCAGCTCCAGTCCTCAACAGTGTGGTCAGCCCTGTGACCAGCTGTGGGGCTGGTCCAAATCAGGCTGAGGCAGGGGCCAGGAGCTAGGGGGGTGGGCTCTGCACTGAAGTGTCCAGTCTATGCAAAGACTCCACCAAGCAGCAAGATCCTCATTCTTTGATTTTTAAAAAAGTCAGTTCACATTTAACATTTAAGCAACATTAATTTCCAACAGACAAATTCACTAGCCATTAAACATTCCACAAAAATATTACAAGTAAGGTGTTAACCAGATGTACACGAGACTTTCTTTTTTTAAAGCAAGAGTTAAAAACAAAATAGTGGTTGATTGTCCACAGGTTCTCTAGAAGTGGTATCCAACTTCTTGCATGGTAAGATGTATTTGGGCTTTTCTTTCAGACATACCCATCCATTCCCCAGATGTCTTCCTGTAAGTCCATTCATTAACCAACAAATACTTACTGAGTGCATATTTTTAACATAAACTGTTCTAGGTGCTGCTGATTAGAGGTAAGCACACAAAACAGACCAGGTTCTCGCTGCCCTGGGCTTATGGCTTCATCACATAAATACAGCCCTGTACACACTAACAATACCTGGCCACTGCCCAGGAGTGCAGACACTTTCAGAAGAGAAATACTTAGTCAAAGATTCAGGTCTTTAAAAACACATCCCAGACACTAACATCAGAACTAGACTGCCATTCATGTCACAGGTTTTGCTGTTTGGGGGATGAGTGGTCCAGAAGGAACTACAACTCTCTGATTTTAAATCAGAATGTTTGATCGGATATAAAAACCTTAGAAGGGCGGGGTTGTAGCTCAGTGGCAGAGCACTTGCTGAGCACACATGAGGCACTGGGTTTGATCCTCAGCACCACAGAAAAATAAATAAAGGTATTGCATCCGTCTGCAGCTAAAAAATAAATAAATAAATAAATAAAAAACCTTAGAAGGGATATATTTTTGAAAAGCTTGGAGAATGAAATGTGTTTTACAATACACAATAGCACTGTCTAAGCACCTGCACCCTCCATAAAAATAGAGCCAGGGGTGGTGGCACAGGCCTGTGATCCCAGCGGCTCAGGAGGCTGAGGCAGGAGGATCACAGGTTTGAAGCCAGCCTCAGCAACTTAGCGAGACCCTAAGCAATGTTCTGGGACCCTGTCTCAATTTTTAAAAAAGCTGCTCAGTGGATAAGCACCTTTGGGTTCCATTCTTGCTTAAAAAAAAAAAAAAAAAAAAAAAATCGTAGAAAATAACTCTGAGTACACCAGCCTGTTCTCTGCTTGCCTGGCTTCTTCAGGAATTTCTCAGGGTCGGTTTCCTCTTCGCATGCCCTGGTTTCCTTGTATTTGTTCTCAGACCCTTTGTTATTTCTTTGCTCTCTTCCTTCTCTTCCGGTGGCCCTGACCCAGCAGGGTGTGACAGCGGACTACAGGGACATTGACACTGGTCTGTGGTTTTTCTTTCCCCTTTTTCTTGAAGGAGGATTGGGTTTCTTCAGATGTTGCATCCACCCCTCTCAATCACTCTCACTTCTTTGCCAGAAAAATCAAACACCTGGGTGATTTAAAGAACTTTTTTTTTTTTTTTTTTTTTTTGGTTGTAGATGGACACAACACCTTTGTTTTTTATTTATTTATTTTCATGTGGTGCTGAGGATGGAACCCAGTGCCTCAGGAGTAGGCCTCGGCCACTGCTCCCCTGCCCCGCCCCCCACCCCCGGGGGTTTTAACTTGGGTTTCTCTGACTTCTCTGTTTGGGCCAACAAGTTCCTTGGGCTTGTCTCTCCCGCCTCCTCGCCTGCCTTCACCCGTGCGCTCCAGGCAATTCCGACTGCTCCCTGGTCCTCCAGGACGCTGGGCCAGCGCTCACCCCAGCGCTCGCTCGCCCTCCTCCTCTTCCCTGCATCCTCTGACCCTTCTTCCAGCTCTTCCTAAAGTTCCTTCCTCCAGATTCGGGCTTGGCCTCGGCTCCTTCCTCCTCCAACAAGAGGCCACTTGGTGTTCCCTTCCTGGCCTAATGCCGAGCCTTGCTTTTTCCCTTGCGTTTTCCGCGCCTGACCTTCGCCTTCCACCTAGATTTCCAGATTCGTCTACCTCACCTTCCCCACACTCTCCCCAAGGCGACGGGGGTCTCCGTCCTCCACGGAGGTGGAGAGGTCTTCCTGGTCCAGTTCTCCCTCGGCGCTGCCACCCGGTGTCGGATATGGAAAATCAGAAACCCCCAGTGGTGTGGCCTGGGAAGAGTGAGAGGAGAGCAGCACCCTGATGGCTTTATCCGTCCCCAGTGCGCTCTTTTCCAGTGACAGAACAATCCCCAGCAAGGAAGCCAAAGCATTGATCCTTTCCCAGGGACAGTACGATGGGACCCAAGGGAAAGATATAAGTGCTGAACGTGGACCCCAGACCCTCCATGCTTCTCTAAGTAAAAACAATGCCCAGTTAAAACAGATTTAAAATTCTCACAACCCATTTCCTGAGCATCCAAACTGATGTCTGACCCTAGACTCCCCCATCTCGCCCAATGAAACAGACCCAAACTGACAAGCTCATTGATTAAGTCACCTCTTGGTATAACCTAAATAAGCATTGGCTCCCCCTTGGGCCCATGGCTCATTTCCACCAGGAAAGTGGGTCCATCATAGGTATGATTCCAATCCTGAATAAAGGCTTTGGCTGGTCCGTGAAGTTTGCATCCAGCCGGGTCCTTTTGTGCTAACACTCTGGGTCAGCAGCCCACAGGATGGCAGCAGCTGCCCCCATAGGAAGAGTTCCAGGGAGTGATTCAGAGAGCTGGGGTGGTGGCCTGGGCAGCCTCTGCCAGGTCCTCACTTCCAAAGCCACTTATTTTAGCTTTAGAGACCCTGGTCTCAGCATTCACAGCCATGCTGCCCTCTGACCGGGCCCGTGGGGCTAGCTGCCTCCTTTTGGTGACAATTCTCCCCCCAGCTGCCTGGACAGTGAGCAGCAGCCCAGGCCCAATTGGATCAGTTTGTTTCAATCTTCCTTCCCTTCCCTCCCCCTCCTCTCCCTCTCTCTCCTTCCTGGATGCCAGGAGCTGAACAGCTTTCCTCTGCCACACCCTCCTTCAGCCTTGATGTTCTGTCTTACCTCAGGCTCAAAGAGCCAGAGCCGGCCAACCACAGACTCAAAACTGCTTTCAAGATTGGGAAGCATTGGGCTGGGGAGATAGCTCAGTCGGTAGGGTGCTTGGCTTGCATGCACAAGGCCCTGGGTTCGATCCCCAGCACTGCAAACAAAACAAAAAAAAAGATTGGGAAGCATTGCCAAAGAGCAAGGGGAGAGGGCAGCGGTAGAGGGTCTTGCTGAATTGGCCAGGTTGGCCTCTAACTTGAGATCCTCCCACCACGCCTGGCTGTCCAGAATCAAGTTTACATAGGTCCTGAGCAGTGTTATAAGAGTCCAATCAGTATTTGTCACCTTTATTTTAAAACTAGCATTTGCAAACACCAAAGCTATCAACATGGATTGGTTTGACCAAAAACCAATGATATTTACAACCAAAAAAAAAAAAAAAAAACCAAAATCCTACTTTGGGTCCCATTTAAAGATAGGACTGTGAAGACCTTCATTACTGGTCAACCCTCTGGATGACAAAAGTCTCTGCTGGATCCCAAAGTCTTCTCATATCCTGGGACCAAGTCCACGGAGTCCTTTTCCTTCCTATTCTAGGAAGTCATGCCTTCGTCATAATGGCACCCTCTCTGCCGGTGCTGCCAGGCCTGGTGTGTTACTATGCCCCACTCAGTGGTTAACCCACTGCTGCCTCGTGGACGTCGCCAGCCTCCCCAGTCAGAGACAGCAGACTTCCTATTACTCATGCTCAGCAGGCAGCATGAGCATCAGCACATTTGCTTGGTTCCTCTGGATTTCCAAGTCCCATGGGGGCTTCTCCAGACATCTGTGGGGTCTGGAGAGGATGAGGAGTTCCAGAATCATCTGAAGGATTCTGGCAAGAAGGACTCCTACTCAGACTTGGCCTGGACACTTGCTAGAGTGGCTTTAGTGAAATTGCTACAGGTGGGAGATGTTGTCTCCAAGAACCAAAAGGGCTGGAGGCTGCAGAGCCAGCATGCCGGCCTAGCTATGCAACAAAATGTCTTCTTGAACCACAGCCCAGATAGTCCTCAAAATGCTGATGTGGATGACAGGGCCTTCAGTTATGTCTTCGTTCAGGCCCATCTGCCCTTAGTTAGCCAAGACTGGGTGGCAGGCAGTGCATATAACCAGGGGAGGTCATTCACAAAAAGTCTTTCTTTCCAAAGACAATACACAAATGGCTAAAAACAATGAAATTATGCTCAAAATCACTAGTCATTAGGGAAAGGAAAATCAAAAAGTACACTGAGGTTGTACAGGTGCATGTCTGCAATCTCAGCAGCTCGGGAGGCTGAGGCAAGAGGATCACAAGTTCAAAACCAGCCTCAGACCCTAAGCAACCTAGTGAGACCCTGTCTCTAAATAAGAAATTTATAAAGGGCTGTGGATCTGGCTCAGTGGTTAAGCACTCCTGGGTTCAATCCCTGGACCAAAAAAAGGTACACTGAGATGCCATTTCATACCTTCTGGGATAGCTACGATTTTCTTTTAAAAAATTAAAAATAACAAGTGATTGGCAGGGATGTAAAGAAATATGAACCCTCACATATTGCTAGTGAGAATGTAAAATGGTCCAGTGTCTGTGTTAAGAAAGCTTGGACGTTCCTCAAAAAAGTGAAACCTAGACTTGCCACATATCTGATCCAGTAATTCCACTTCCAGGTATCTACCCAAAGCACTGAAAACAGGTGTTCAATCAAAAACTTGTACCCAAATGTTCACAACATTAATCACAGTAATCAAAAGATGAGCACCCAAAAGTCCATCAACAGGTGAATGGATAAACTGGCACATCGACACAATGGAGCATTATTCAGTCACAAAGCTGACTGAAGTTTTGATACATTCTGAAATGTGTGTAAATCTTGAAAACATTATACTAATGAAATAAGATGCTAAGGCCATATATTTTTATTCTATTTAGATGAAATGTCCAAGTAGGCAAGGTTGGGTGCAATGGTGCATGCCTATAATTCCTATTACTGGAGGTTGAGGCAGGTGGATTGCAAGTTTGAGATCAGCCTCAGCAACTTAGTGTGGCTGTAAGCAACTTAATGAAACTCTGTCTCAATAAAATATAAAAAGGACTGGATGTGGCTCAGTGCTAATTGCCCCTGGGTTCAATCCCCAGTACCGCCCTCAAAAAAAAGTGTCAAAGCAGTAAATGCTATATTTTGTATATTTTGCAAAAATAAAAAATAGAATCGAGAGAAAAATTGCCTCTATTTATAGACAGCACGATCATGTACACAGAAAAGCCCAAAGAATATGTAAAAATAATACTAGAATTGAGTTTAGAAAAAATATAGGACAAAAGGTCAATATAAAATATCAGCAGCATTTTTGTATACTAACAATAGGAAATTAGGAATTAAAAATTTGCAATCAGTACCATGTACAATAACATTGGATAGGGATAAATCTAACAAAATATGCACAAGATTTATATGCTGAAAACCAGAAACATTCATAACAAAAGTCAAAGGAGACCTAACTGAATTGAGATATACAATGTTCCTTAATCAGAAGATTCAATTCTAGTAAGCTGCCAATCTCCCCAAATTGATTTGTAGATTCACCCAATTCCAAGCAAAGTTCCATGAGGTTTTTGGAAAAAATGACAATAGGGTTCCAAAATTTATCTAAAAAAATCAAAGAAGTAGAACAGCTAAAAGCAAAAAATTTTGAAAAACAAGAACAAAGTTGGAGAACACACTCTACCTGATTTTAAGATTTGGCATAAGCTATAGCAATCAAAACAGTATGGTAATGATAGACAGACACACACAAGTATTGCACTGAATGGAGTATACAGAAATAAACTCAGGCATACACAATTACCTTTTGACAAAGATGCCACAATAATTCAATGGAAGAAAAAAATAATCTTTTCAGCCATTGGTCCTAGAATAATTGGACTATCTTTATGAAAAAGAAAAGAGAGAAAAAGAAGGAGAAGGAGAGGGGAGAGGGGGAAGAGGAGGAGGAAGAGGAGCAGGAGGAGAAGGAGGAAGGAAGGAAGGAAGGAAGGAAGGAAGGAAGGAAGGAAGGAAGGAAGGAAGGAAGGAAGGAAGGAAGGAACCTTGACCCCTATATTGCTTCATAAAGAAAAATTAACTCAAAATAGATTGTAGGCCTAAATGTAAAGCCTAAAACTCTAAAACTCTCAGGAGAAAATCTTTGTCATCTTGGGTTAGTCAAAGATTCTCAGATAGATCACCAAATGGCTTGTACTTGATCCTTTTCCACCTGTATGTCTTCCCTCAATGAATTGATTTCATCTGTATCCTTAGCCCTAGTGCTACATATCCTGACCCCTTTGCATGACAATGGTGACCTCAAAACAAAATTACTAGGTACTGTGCTTGTAGAAGCAAGATGGAGTTTAACTGGACCATTATGGAGGTGAAACCAATGGTTCCCTCCTAGTGGGGTGATGGTGACAAAAAAGGCCAGCAAGTACTGAGTTCTAGTAACAGAGTGGGCAACATAACCATGGTCTGCTCATTTAGGGTACTCTGGAAAGGTCAGTGAGAGGGTGGGACAGCTGTGATGTCCACTAACCTGGAATCTGGCAAGATTCCCCCCAACCAAGGTGCTCTAGATCTTGGACGTGAGGAAACACAGGTGGACATCAACAGAAGAATATGTGAGCCCCAAATCCCTCAAGCAAGTCATTTGAAAAAGAGGTGCATTTTACACACAAAGGAAAGTAGGTAGTGAGGCTGCAAATCATCATGGAGGCAAGGAGGCGGGAGGATGGCAAGAATGCATATGCTTTTGGACTGAAGACTGAGGGACTGATAATGTTAAAGGTGTAAGTGCAGCTGGAGGAGATGAAGTCACAAGAATGGCTCAAAAGAACACCCAAGCAAGGGGGCTACAGCTCAAATCCCAAATGAACCACCTCAGAAAAGAAACTACAGAGAGTTTTTCAAGATGGCAGAATAGAGGAGGTCAAGTTCCTGGCTGCTCCATAGTGTGAAACCAAGAAAGCAGACAGGCACCTTCTCTGCAAGGTGGGTCAACAATGACGACAACAAAAAGTGCGGGACTTTACTGGAATTTAAAACTGGACATTCAAAGTAGACCAGGGACACAGGAGGTTGGATATAATAAAATAAGGAAAATATCCCCAGAGGTACAGCCACTGCTGTGACTGGGCCAGAAGCACCAGCCAGAGTGGTCCCTCTGTGAACACAGTACAGGGATAAGGGAATTAAAGGAAGCTGCTTTTGGGGAGGAATGAGGTAGTCTGGGTACGGAGTGTTCAGAGATTAAGGACTTTGCCTGGCAGACTTGAAAGATGCACTGCATGACATCCATGTGCAGAGAAAGAAGCCACCATCCCTCCAGGTGGCTGCAGAGGACAAAGGGAAGAACCACTTAGCAGCTGCTGCATGGGGACTGGCACCTGAAGGGGCCAAGTCCTGGCAAACCCGAGTTTGGCCTGAAATACAGCCCAGTAAACACACGCTGCATGACACAGTGTGCTTGAGTGACCAGGAGAAAATCAAACATGGAGAGAGGGTCACACAGGGGACAACTGGTCATGGAAACCCACCCAACTTCACCCTTGCACCTCCAATCTGAATGCTTGCAGGACCAGCTGGGAGAGATGCACCGGCCGGAACTTGGAAGGGACAGTTTTGGAGAGATTGGAGACTGAAACCAAGACCAGGAATTGTGGGGTCTGCAGGTGATGTAGGGGACTAAGAATTGGCTTCTCCTCCACATGAGTGGAACCCAAGGGAGATCTCTGGGGTCCAGTCTTCCAGCAAGGAGCAGCAAGTACTGGTCCCTGGAGGTGTGCTGAGTTACTCTCCAGACCAAATGGCATTCAGCAAAGAGCCTGGAGCCCACCTAAGCCTAACTCCCCCTCTAGGAATTCTGCCTTCAGAATTGCCTCTCTCACTCCAGCGATGCAGAGGGCGGAGCATCGCTCTCTAGAGACCCCACCTAACACTGCTGAGAAGAGAAGCTGAGAACATTTTGAACTCCAACAGAAAGAATTCTTTAACACTTCATCAAGTTTTTTTTTCTATTCTTTTCCCTTTTTAAAAAATTCTTTTTCTCTATTTAATTGTGACCTTGATGGTACACAGACATTTATATATTTTCATATTGGTTTTTTTCTCACTTCTATAGTTTTTGAAGCCAGTCATTTTTCATGGATTAGTTTTTTGTAAAATATTTTTAATTTTAAAAAAATCTTTATATATTTTTTCTCCTGTTTTATTGATTCTTCTGCTAACAACCAATCTCTATTGTACTCTTTTACTCTTCCTTTAATCTTTTACTTCTGTCTTCTCTCCTCTTCATAATCATCACATCCTATAACACTTCTGTTCTCTCCCTGTCCACCATTTGAAATTGTAAACTCTTTTGCAAATGTACAGTTTTTATTATAGGCATAACTGATCATATCATTTCTGCTTATTGCAATAATTAGCATTGTAGACATCATAGTAGGAACTATTTGGTTTAATGCTGTATATTGTTTGCATTGGTTGTTGTTATTATTTGTCTCCCCCTAAGCAGTGAGGTACTGGAAACCTTCAGGGACACTACAAGTCTACAGGGTAGAAACTCTGCTGCCTCAGATCCATACTGTTAGATGGATAGACACACAAACAACATGAAAAAGCAAGGGAAAAAATCACCCTAAAGAAACCAAGATACTTCAATAACAATACATTGACACCACAGTGGAAGAAATGTCAGAGAAGTAGTTTAGAATGTACATAGTTAAACTGATCTGTGAAGTAAAGGATGGTATAAGAAAAGAAATCAGAGAAAAAACACAAAGATCACTTCAATAAAGAGGCAGAGATCCTGAAAAAAGTCAAGCAGAAATCCTCAAAAGGAAGGAAATAATAAACCAAATTAAAAATTCAATAGAAAGCATTACCAACAGACTAGACCACTTGGAAGACAGAACCTCAGGCAATGATGACAAAACATATAATCTTGAAAACAGAGTTGACCACAGAGAGATGGTAAGAAACCATGAACAGAAACTCCAAGAATTATGGGATTACACGAAAAAAACAAATTTAAGATTTATCAGGATAGATGAAGGCACAGAGATACAAAGGAATACACAATCTTTCCAATGAAATAATACCAGAAAATGTCCCAAATCTAAATAATGAAATGAAAAATCAAATGCAAGGGGCTTCAGGACCCCAAATGTACAAAATTACAACAGACCCACACCAAGGCACATTATAATGAAAATCCCTAGCATACAGAATAAGCAAAGAATTGCAAAGACTGCAAGAGAAAAATATCAGATTACACGTAAGGGGAAACCAATTCCAACCTCCACTGACTTCTCAACCCAGCCCCTCAAAGCTGGTCCTGGAATAATATATACCAAGCTCTAAAAGAAAACAGATGCCAACCAAGAATCCTATGTCCAGCAAAATTAAGCTTCAGATTTGAAGATGAATAAAAATCTTCCATGGTAAACAAGAGTTAAAAGAATTCACAACTAGAAAGCCTGCACTACGGAATATTCTCAACAAAATATTCCACGAAGATGAAATTTTAAAAACCACATGAAAACCAGCAAAGGGAGGAACTACACTAAAGCAATAGTCAACAAAAGGAGAAACTAATTCAAATTAAAAACTAGAAATAAACCAAAATGACCAGGAATACAAATCCTATTTAAATAATAACCTTGAACCTTAATGGCCTAAAAGCATCAATCAAAAGACATAGATGGCAGATTGGATTTAAAAAAACAAGACCCAACAATCTGCTTTCTCCAAGGGACTCACCTCATAGGCAAAGACATCCACAGACTGGATGTGAAAGGATGGGAAAGAACACATCACTTACGGATCGTGTAAACAAACAGGGGTTTCCATCCTCATATCACATAAAGTGGGTTTCAAGCCAAAGCTAATCAGAAAGGACAAAGAAGGACATTTCCTACTGCTTACAGGAATACACATCAACAAGACATAACAATTGTAGATATTTATGCCTCAAACAGTGGAGCATCTACTTATATCAAACCAACCCTTCTCAGTTTCAAGAATCAAATAGACCACAACACAATAATACTGGGTGACTTTAGCACTGTCATTACTGGATAGCTCCTCCAAAAACTAAAGAAGCTAGAGAAGTAAAAAATACAAGTGATCACTTAGACTTTATAGACATATAGAATATTTCATCCATCAATGACTGAATACACTTTCTCAGCAGCACATGGATCCTTCTCTAGTACAGACCATGTTATATAAGCTATCACATGTTGACAGGAAATCATATTATTACCTTGATATACTTTTAGTATCTTTAGTTATTTTGGTAGCTCTCTTTCCACTGATATTAATTTTTGTTGTATTCTTGCTTTTTTCTTGATTAGATTTGTTTGATTTTATCAACTTTTAGCCGTATCATTTCTTCTCTATTTCATATATGTCTGCTCCTACTCTTATTTTTCTTCCTATTACCTAATTGAAAATAATTTGAAGATTAATCTTGCTTATTCTGTTACAAGTACTTTTTTTTTTTTTTTTTTTTTTTTTTTTTTACAATTCAGAATTTTTATTTCAAAACAAAGAACCACAATAACATGAATAGAAAATCCATATGGAAATATTCACAATCTGGTCACTGAAAAGTGGGAAAAGTTCTACCCTGCATAACTGCTAACTCACAGAGGAGCCAGAAGTCTGAGAAGTCCCCTTTTCCGACAAAGGGCTATTCCATAGTCATGTGAGTTTGCATCCAAAGGTTCAATGACCAGAGGGACTGATGAGAACTGGGGAATAAAATACTGTTATATGCAGGGGTTTGGCTAAAGGATCTGACGTGTAAGCACCAAAATGGGACAAGGGGGGGATCAAGCAACGTATGAAAAAGGGAAGAGAGGGTATGTCCTCAGGGTCAATCTCCACTTTAGAAATGCACTGGGGAATTAGGAGATGGTTGTGGAGGTGTCCAGGACCTGTATGGGGCAGGAGTAAATCTCACCATGTATAACCCTCTGAAATACTCCAGTTAGAATCAAGTCCCCATATCCAACGTCCCCAAGAGTCAAATGCCCTGATCTTACACTCTTTCCTATTCCCATTGTCCCTCCCATGTGTAGTGAGGCTGAGCCCTACATCCTGAATCTCAAGATATAGAAGTTCTCCCCAACTCCAATAGGGAAAGGTAGCCAGATGAACTTGAATCTAAAGTTCCACCCAGCTGAGGCAGTGTTACCTATGTACATAGGGATGAGTTTTAATACAATGTATTCAAAGAAGGCTATAGGAACAAACAATAAACTACTTTCAACCAGAGCAAAGTGACAGTGCACATACATTCATATTCTCAAGTGTGGGCTACACTGTACATTTACTCGTACTATTTCAAATGTGTCTATCAGAAAGATTCAAGTCCCCAAAGGGTACCTGATATAGTATCAGGGTAACATGGTAATAAGGGTAATTTGACATGTAACAGACACAGACAGGCATGCCATGACCTTAGAGCAACAACATACTGAAACTAGATAATAATCGTTTCAAAAAAAAAAAAAAAAAAAACCCTTTCCCAGAGCTGAGGTTACAAATTCCAAGTTAGCTATAAACATTTTCCTTTGAATCCCTTTAAAAAAAGTTAAAACATATAAAATCTTAACAAAATGGAGAAATACTGAACCAATTCAGCAGGAACCAATTTTTTTAGGTTTTTCATTTGGAGGGCTCTGCCACCAGATAGGTAATGGAGTTACTTAAAACATGAGTCCACTATCAGGAGAAGGAATTGTTTGGATTAAGGAAGTGGTTGGGAAGGGAAGAAAGCTTTCTGCAAATACCCCTCCCTTCTCTGGACTCCATCCAAAATTAAAATGCATCAACCGCCATTAACTATAACACCCATCTTAGTAACCATTAGATTTCAAGTAATACTATAAACTACAATCTTAAAGAAAAGTCCCAAAGGAAACCAGTAGCTTTTTTTATATAGGCACATGACTCTTCTGAGAAATTAAACTGTTTCCATCTGAAACACATTGTCATTATACAACATGCAGACTTCAGGCACCATATCACATACCCTCCACCAACAAACATTTCTTCCTCCATTCTTCCTTCTTGTACCTTAACCTCTCTAATATCAAATCTTCTTTGCCCTGTAACCTCTCTTTAAACACCTCCCTCTAACCTTTATTTCCTTATGTTTTCATTATTTGGTAAAATTACTTTATACTTAAAAAAATAAATATTTATGCAATAAAACCAGAAGATAAATAAAACTCAAGTTACTTTGCTGTGCAGAGCTGTATGAAAATGAGGAAGGTGCTCTTGTTAAATTCCCCACAACCCTCCACACTATGTATAACTGCTTCCTGACAAGTCTGACGTTGGGGGAACTGCACCCCTATGTGCCCCAGTGAGGCAATTCTCAGAACCTAAGGGAAGAAGAGCTGGCAAGTTGTCATATGCCAGCAGCCAATCCCTCCTGAAATGAAGGTAGTTTCACTTGGTCTCTCCTAAACAGGAGAGAATGTCCAAGAAATGAAGAATTTAAAAAGCATTGAAGATCTGACTAACCCCAGCACTGGGTTCATCTGAGTGTTCAGGAGTGTGTGGGATGAGTAGGGAATCAAGTAGCAGCATTCGGAAGCAGTCCTGGGTTCATCCTGATGAAGTTTCTCTCCCTATTCAGGGAGCGGTTGCTTTCTATGTTGGGAGGGAGGTGGAAGGAGGTCTGACTAGACATTGGTGGTGTTCTCTTTAATAGGTGGGATGCTGTTCATCTCCACCACGGAGCCTTTCCCAGATCTACTGGACTCATTAACCTGCCCTTCAAAGGCCCATGTGATATCCTCAAAAGTCCTGCCTCGGGTCTCAGGGACTTTGAAGAAGGTGAAGATCAGGAACATAATGAGGAAAGTGGCAAACACAAGAAAAACATAGGCTCCCAAATAGACTGCAGCTGAGGAAAAGAGCAGTCCAACTAAAAAGTTGGAGGTCCAGTTAGAACAACCAGCCACTGCCATGGCAGCTGGGCGTGGTCCTTGTTCAAAGAGTTCAGCCACAATAAACCACGGAATGGGGCCTGGTCCAATCTCAAAGAAGGCCACATAGACTAAGATAGCTGTGATACAGACAAAGCTTATCGAATCATACTCATCCTTCAATAACAAAGAAATAGTCATCATGATGGAACACACAGCCATCCCTCCAAGGCCTATCATATGTAAAGTCCTTCTTCCTGCCCTTTCCACCAGAAACAGAGAAACTACAGTGAAAATAATGTTAACCACACCCGCTCCAATGGTGGCATATATTGGCTCCTCAACACCTGCGTCCTTGAAGACTCCTGTTGAGTAGTAGAACACAGCATTGATCCCAGAGAGCTGCTGCGAGAGCTGGAGCACGATGGAAATGAGGATGGGCTGTTGGTAGCTGGATGATCTAAAGAGCTGCAGCACAGAGACTTGCTTTTCTTGTGACATTCTAACACTCTCTTCTTTCATCTCCAGAATATCTTGGTTCACATCCTGTGTGCCCCACAACCGTTGGAGGATCCTCTTAGCATTCTCCTCTTCTTTTCTGTTAATAAGCAAGAATCTAGGACTTTCAGGGCAAAATGGAAGAGCTATACTTTGTAGGATAGCTGGAATGATTGTTAAGCCCAACAGCACAGGCCACCGTTCTTCAGAGCCCAGGATAAATTCCAGACCAAAGATCTGAGCCACCAGAATCCCAATGACGATCCCCAGCTGGTTGAGAGTGCCAAAGGCACCCTGCAGAGCAGTGGGTGACACTTCTCCAATGTACATGGGCACAAAACCTGTGCAGAGTCCGCAGAAAAGGCCAATAATCAGGCGACCCAGGATTAACATCTCAACTGACTCAGCAATCTTGCAGAACCCCATGAGGCAGCCACCAGCAATGGCCAACAGGTTGACAATAAGCATTGAATTACACCTGCCAAAGCGGTTGACAAAGAGTCCAACTGAAAAGGAGCCCATCATACCACCAACAGAAAAGATGGCCACAGACAAGGACCAAAGGCTTGTGAGCAATGTCGTACTGGGAAGGTCTTCTAACCTCTCTTCCAAAGTGTAGTTGAGAAAGTCTTTTATGATGGTCTCAGGAGCATTGATGACTCCAGTGTTGTAGCCAAACTGGAAAGAGCCGATTGTAGCCACAGAGATAGCAAAGATCAGAGATGGGGTCACCTTCTGTGTCCCCATGGTCCTAATTTAGTTTTCTTCAAATCCCGAAGAAAGATCTAGGGATGGAATTCCAGAGACACCTCTTCCAGCCAACAAAACCTTCAAAATGTCCTTCTCGGCAGCCAAGTTCTCTTCAGGTCTTCAGGAGCGATGGGCACTCACTCTCACCAATACAGCATCTCTCACAAGTACTTTAAATTATAAATGTTCATCTGAGTATTGTTTCATCCCAGAGACTCTGACATTCTAAGCTTTTATTATCACTTATTTCAAAGCACTTTTTCTTTACTTTTCTTTTTCTTTCTTCCTTGACCTGTGAGATATTTATAAGTGTGCCATTTAATTTTGAAGTAGTTGCCACTTGGGAGTGGGTTCTACATAACTTAAGGTGATTGTTTTCTTTTTCTTTGCTTTGCTTTTTTTTTTTTTTTTTTGGTATTGGGAATTGAACGCAGGGGCACTCGACCACTGAGTCACATCCCCAGCCCTATTTTGTATTTTATTTAGAGACAGGGTCTCACTGAGTTGCTTAGTGTCTTGCTTTTGCTGAGGCTGGCTTTGAACTCTTGATCCTCCTGCCTCAGCCTCCCAAGCCACTGGGATCACAGGTGTGCACCACTGCATCTGGCTAGGGTGATTGGTTTTTAATGTAATAAATCATGCGAGAAACACATGCATGCAGTCTGCATGATTTCAAATTTTAAAAAAATAATGGTAATGCTTTTTATATTGATTGCATTGGTTACATACATGTCAAAACTGATCAAACTGCATACTTCAAACATGTGCATTTTATTGTACTTCAATTTTACTTCAATAAAGCTATAAAGAAAAAAGAGAAGGAAAGCAACTACAGCTGGGAACCAAGGGCACTTGCCTGTAATGCCAGTGAGTAAAGAGGCTGATGCAGGAGCATTGCAAGTTCAGGGTCAGCCTCAGCAATTTAGCAAGACCCTGTCTCAAAACAAAAAAACAAAAAGGGCTGGGGATGTAGCACCATGGGCTCAATCCCCAGTACCAACCCCCGGCCAAAAGGCAAAAAAAAAAAAAAAAGAAAGAAAAAAAAAGAAAGGAAACCAACCACCTGACTGGACTGGATTAAGATGTGACACCTATCATCACTCCTGTGTATTTCTCGCTGGTAGAGAAGGAAAGTTCCAGGGGCTTCCCTTCATCCTTAGTATCATAATACCCCTCACTCCACAGGCAAAGAGAAAAACGAGGGATTTTTCCAGTTGCCAAGAATACCTCCAGGAATCTCCATACTGCTTTCTATAGTGGTTGCACCAATCTGTAGTCCTACAATTAATTGCAAACCTAGAAAAAAAATTATGGGGTGGGTTTTGGATTTGTGGAACTCATTAGGCCCAAATACGAGGGCCCACATTTTTTAAATGTTTTTATTTGCTCTAATTAGTTATACATGACAGTAGAATTTATTTTTAAATAATTTTTAGATGTTGATGGACCTTTATTTTATTCATTTATTTATATGTGGTACTGAGAATCAAAACCAGTGTCTCACACAAGCTAGGCAAGCGCTCTACCACTGAGCTACAAGCCCAGTCACAGTAGAATGCATTTTGACCCATCATACATAAATGGAGCATAACTTCTCATTCATCTGGTTGTACATGATGTAGTTACACAGGTCATATAATCACATAGGCACATAGAGTAATAATGTCTGATTCATTCTACTACCATCCCTACCCCCAGGCTCCCTCCTCTCCCTCCCCTCTGTTTAGTCCAAAATACCTCTATTCTTATTGTGAATTAGCATGCACATATCAGAGAAAACATTTGGCCTTTGGTTCTTCGGGATTGGTTTATTTTGCTTAGTATATTTTCCAGTTCCATTCATTTACCTGCAAATGCCTTAATGTCATTCTTCTTTAAGGCTGAGTAATATTCCATTGTGTATAGGTACCATATATTCTTTATCCATTCATTTGTTGAAGAGCATCTAGTTTGGTTCCATAGCTTATCTATTGTGAATTGAGCTGCTATAAACATTGATGTGGCTGTGTCACTGTAGTATGCTGATTTTAAGTCCTTTGGGTATAAACTGAGTGGAATGAATGGGTCAAATGGTGGTTCCATTTCAAGTTTTCAGAGGAATCTCCATACTGCTTTCCATAGTGGTTGCACCAATTTGCAGTCCTACCAGCAATGTATGAGTGTGCCTTTTTCCCCACATCCTCGTCAACATTCATTGTTGCTTGTTATTCTTGATGACTGTCATTCTGAGTGGAGATGGAATTTCAGTGTAGTTTTGATTTGCATTTCTCTAATTGCTAGAGACATTGAACATTTTTTCATATATTTGTTGACTAATTTTATTTCTACTTCTGTGAAGTGTCTGTTCAGTTCCTTTGTTAGGGCCCAAATTTTACTTATCACCTGATGACCCACCATAATACCTCACTTTATAAGTTACAATGGCATTTGGGCCCAAATGGAATTGTCAATTCAAAGCAAATTCAGACTCTACTAATTCCTGAAAAATCTGAGCTTGTGCCTTCCCCAATACAGTTATTTTCAAAATATAAACTTATAGAAGTATTTAATATCTTAACAGACTCCTTTTCAATTTAGGGACTTTTGGTCTCCAAATTGGTTTATGTGTGGAATTTGTGCAAGAGGTTGCGAGTCTACATTTTGATGACTCGTATCAGAGTTATCCCCATGAGACCAGGAGTTTTTCTGTTATATAGATATTCCAACAAAGATAAATGAATACAAGGGTCTCAGATCAATTAAACGGGTCTCAGAAAACTATGGAAGGAGTGAAAAGGAACAGTTACCCCAGGACTGCAGGCAGAATCAGGCAGCCATGTAGAGCAGAAACCCACCTAGAGAAGGGCTGGCCAGCTGGGGCTGCTGTGGCCAAAGGAGACAAAGAAACTGGAAATGACAAAAAATAGAAGTTGACACCTGGAAGTGACTAATGTAGTCTAATGTTGGGGGGCAACATTCAGGAACCAGAATTAATAGGAAAGAGCAAATCCCTTCCTCCTCAGGGGCCAGCCCACCTCCTCTCTCTCTCCCTCTCCAGTATCCCTTTGGGGAAAGCCTAGTAGGAGCCCAGTGGCAAATTGAGGGTGGCTTGCAGTCTCAGCCCCAGAGTCACACAGCCTTGTAGACGAAGGTGGATTTGAACTTCAGACAGTAGTTTAAACCTCACGAGGACCGAATTCCAGTGACTTTGCAGCATTTGACATTCCTAAACACAAAGTGCATCACAAAGGCTTTGGATCCAGGTTGCCCACGTTTCTAGTCCAACTCAGGAACGTTTGAGTTGTGTGACTTCATGGGAGCCACTTACCTTATGTACCTGTTTCCTGTGCAAAGTGAAGATGACACCTTCTGTGGTTACCATGAGGCTTCTCTGGTTTAGTGCACGTGAAGTGCTCTCGATGCCAGACACAGACAGCACTGTGTCAGCCAGCATTGCTGATGCTGCTGCTACTCCCGCCATCCTCATTACCATGATTACTACTACTTGGGTTGGTGAGAACTGATTCAGCATTTTCCAGAGAAGTCTGATTGTCACGCAACACTTGGCAACATTTCAAAGCTACGCTGTACCCAAAGAGGCAGAGAGTTGGACTCCCTCCAATTTGGAGGAAGGATGTTTTGGTTTTGATTTTTGCATGTTGGTTGTTGATGGCTTTCTTGCTATTTAACTAATAATTGCTGTCACCTCAGCCTTGTCATTACCAGTTTAGTTTGTTTTGGGTCATTTAGTAAAATTGCATGTATAATGATGCATATTTGCCTCAACCCCATGCATGCGTGGCCTGCAATTTTCCACTAATTAGACTTTTTAAAGACACATATGCATTTATCTACTCAAATTTGCATCATCTGTTCGCCTATTGCCAAAGCAGATGTACACAGCACCCACTCACCCCTCCGGAGAATATAATTCACTTATTATCACTGAGTTATTTTTCCACTAGAAAGTAGAAACTAGGGGCGGCCCAGATGGGTTCTCATCCTCTGCAGTGAGGGCCATCAAAATAGCATAGACAAAAGGTGCTGGGCCTAAGTCAGGCAAGAATAGTGGTGCTAACAGAGGGAGAGACTCTTGGGTATTTGAAACACAGCAGTAAATCTACCGAGGACCACACACCCACCAGCCTAGTTCCAGGCACCGCCTCAGAAAGGTCTTGACACCCACCAGTTCCTCCAAGTCAAAAATCCACATACTACTCATCTCAAATGGCTTTATTTCCCCAGTGTGGGGAAGCTGTGAATAGGGGCTGTGGTCCCTGTAGTTCCAGGGGCCCTCCAGCCTCCCCCTGCTGAGGCAGACCCTCAAAAAGTCTGGTCCTAGTTTTATCCTCCCAGAAGGGGACTGGTCCTGGGAGGAGCCTGGCCTGCTGTGGTTTGAATAGATGACGCTCCAGAAGGTGGTCCCAACAACTGCCCAGGTGTAGTTCAGGAGCACGGGGCCCACCTCAAAGACAAGGCCGCTAGGTGCACAAGTTGAGGCCAGCTGGGCCTCACTCTAGGAGCAAAACTCCCTGTGGGGGCTATTCACTGAAGTCCGCCAGCAGCACTCAATCTGGAGGGAAGAGAGAAGGGCAGGTGATACACACCCTGCAGAAGTACAGGAACAGAGGCCAAAAATGCACTGACAGGTCCTACACACCAACCTTTGGGCCCAGGCAGGGTTGGGGGCGGTGGCCCCCCTGGTGGCAGCAAGGCAGACCGGCTCAGGGCCTCGGCCACCCAATCCAGTACACGACTACAGTGTTGGACCTGGGGAACAGAAAAGGATCAAGATAGGAGAGGGGAGCTCCGGTGCCCCAACCCTGCCACAGCCCCCCAGCTAGGTCCCAGGTCCTCACCTCCTGCTCCAGTCCTTTCAGACGTCGCTCATACTCCCGGATCTGTCCCAGCTGCTTCAACGCTGTGTCCACTCTAGGAAGGGAGGCCTTTGGGCGGGTGGCAACCAAACCCAGAGACCCCGCCCTCATGCTCCAGGCCCCGCCCTGTCTCCACCCAGATATGAGACCCGCCCCAGGCTAGAAGCCCCGCCCCACTCAGGCCCCACCCTCACTTCTGTGAAGTGCGCTTTAGACGCTCGGAATCACTATCCCGCTTGTCCCGAGCTCGTGCCAGAAGGAAATTTTCCTTGTGCACAGACTCCCACGTCAGCAGCCTCCGCTCGGCTTCCTTGGAGAGGTAGACACCTGGAGGGCGGAGTAAGGATGAGGCAAGGGGACACGCCCCTCCCCACGCCCCACACCCCCGGCCCCTTTGCCAGTTCCCTAGACCCCGCCCCTCGGTGTCCCTGGAGCACGCCCCGCCCTCACACCTGAGCCACGCCCACAAATCCTAGGCATTTCCCCCCCCCTTCCATGTTGAACTTTCCCTAAATCCCGCCCCCGTAAGACAAGTGCTGTTCTCACGGAAATGCTCGAGGACTGGGGACGAGGGCAAGTTGGCCCCACGACGCCTGCACAGTCGGCTGATGAGGAGGCGCACGTGGGAGATGACGATAAGGGGCGGGGCCAGTGCAGGCCTAGAGTGAAATTCCCGGATGAGGCTATATCGCTGCGCCTTCCAGTAGAGGTCGCTGTTGCCCTGTACTTTGCCAAATGTGTAGCTGCAGAGGCCAGAGGTTAAGGGTTACCGTGGTCATGGTCCAGTCAGGGACAAGGGATCAAGATTAGATGTCAGGCAATATCTGTTCAACATCCAAGGCAGCAGGAAGATGTCAAGGTCAATAAAGTCCGACTATTACAAGATGTGATTAGAAAAGTCAAGTTAGAAGGGTCAGATGTCAAAGGTCAAGTTGGAGACATCATGAATTAGGGTAGATGTTGGAGAAAGGACTGGAACTGGACTCAGAAGTCAGCCTGGATAAAAGTAACTAAAATTAGAAACAAAATGTGAACAGCACTATCCACGTTGAAGAAAAAAAAGCAATGCAAGAGAATGTACGTTAAATTATATAAATTTCAATGAAATGTACAAATTCCTAGACACATACAAGTTACCTAAACTGACTCAAAAAGAAGCAGAAAATCTCAAAAGTAAAGAGATTGAATTACTAATCAAAATTTGTTGTTGGGCACAGTGGCCCATGCCCATAATTCCAGCGGTTCAGGAGGCTGAGGCAGGAGAATTGCAGGTTTAAAGTCAGCCTCAGTAATTTAGTGAGGCTCTAAGCAATTTAGTGAAACCCTATCATAATATAAAAAAAAAAAAAAATTAAAAGAGTTGGGGATGTTGCTCAGTGGTTAAGCACTTCTGGGTTCAATCCCCAGTACCAAAAAAGAAAGAAAAAAAATTCCAGTCAGGCATAGTGATGCTCACCTGAAATTCCAGCCTACTCTGGAGGCTGCAGAAGAAACTCAAATTCAAAGCCAATATAAGGGATTAAGCAACACCATTTAAAAAAAAATTTAAAGCAATTGTATCACCTTGTGACGTTGTAGCCATTTAGTTTATGTAAGTACACGCCACGCTTTGACACTCACACAATGGAGAAATCACCTAACAACACATTTCTCAGAACATATCCCCTCTATTAAGTGACACATGATGAAAATCCAAGAATCCTGAGAAAGCTCCTAGAGCTAATAAATGAATCAAGTCAAGTTTCAAGGTACAAGAATGCACAAAAATCAGTTATGTTTATTACACCTGCAATGAATAATCTCAAATGAATATTAAGAAAGCAATTCCATTTATAATAGCAGCTAAAAAAATAAAACACCTAACAAGAAAGTTAAAAGGTGAAAGACCTGCATACCAAAATCACAAAATATTGCTGAAAAAAAATTTTAAGAGACCTAAAAAACTGGGAAGGCATCCTGCATTCAAGAGAAGGAATACTTGATATTGCTAACGCATCAGTGCCACCCAAAGCAATCTGCAGATTCAATGCAATCACTATGCAAATTCCAACTTTTGCTGGTGAGATGGCGCACACCTGCAATCCCAGCAGCTTGGGAGGCTGAGGCAGGAGGATGGAGAGTTCAAAGCCAGCCTCAGCAAAAGCAAGGCACTAAGCAACTCAGTGAGACCCTGTCTCTAAATAAAATACAAAATGGGGCTGGGAAGGTAGCTCAGTGGTCAAATGTCCCTGAGTTCAATCCCTGGTTGAAAAAAAAAAAAAAAGAAAAAGAAAAGAAAGAAAGAAAATTCCAACTTTTTTGTAGACCCAAAAAAATCCAATCCTCAAGTTCATTTGGATAGACAAAATAATCTTACAAAAAAATAAAATCAGAATATTCACCTTCTCAATTTCAAAATATGCCAGGAAGCTACAGTGATCCTAAGAGTGTGATATTGGCATAAAGACAGTCATAGAGATCAGGGGACTAAAAGTCCATAAGTAAACCCGTAAATCAATGATTGTTATAGGTTGAATGTAGTTCTCTAAAAAAGATATGGTTAAGTCCTAACCCCTACTACCTCAGAATATGACTTTATTTAGAAATAGGGTCTTTGCAGAGGTGATCAAGTTACAATGAGGTCATTAGGTAATACCTAATCTAATACAATTGTCATTATAAAATGGGGAAATCTGGACACAGACTCATGGAGAAAATGAAGCAGAGGTTTCAATGATGCATCTACAAGCCAAACACAGCCAACAAACCACCAAAAGCCAGGGGAGAGGTGTGGCATGGACTCTTCCTCCCAGTGCTCAGAAGGAGCC
The DNA here is from genome assembly GCF_902686455.1 of Sciurus vulgaris. Lineage (NCBI taxonomy): Eukaryota > Metazoa > Chordata > Mammalia > Rodentia > Sciuridae > Sciurus > Sciurus vulgaris. The sequence continues at coordinate 60,886,424 of NC_136478.1, read as the reverse complement.
AACTCTGCCCACACCTTCTTATTTTGGACTCCTAGCTTCGAGAACTCTGAGACAATAAATTTCCATTATCTAAAGATACCTAGGTCTTTAACTCAACATTGTAAAAGCTGTCTATGCTAAGCCCAAGGCCAACGTCATTCTAAATGGATGAAATTGAAAGCATTTCCTCTAAAAACTGGAACAAGGCAGGGATGCCCTCTTTCACCACTTCTATTCAACATCATCCTTGAAACTCTAGCCAGAGCAATTAGACAGAAGAAAGAAATTAAAGGGATACAAATAGGAAAAGAAGAACTCAAACTCTCACTATTTGCCACCAAAATGATTCTATATTTAGAAGATCCAAAAATTCTACCAGAAAACTTCTGGAACTCACAAATGAATTCAGCAAAGTAGTAGAATATAAAATCAATACCCATAAATCCAATGCACTTCTGTACATCAGTAATGAATCCACTGTAAGAGAAGTTAGGAAAACTATCCCATTCACAATAGCCTCAAAAAAATAAAATACTTGGGAAGCAATCTAACAAAAGAGGTGAAAGACTTCTATGATGAAAACTACTGAACACTAAAGAAAGAAATTGAAGGAGACCTTAGAGGATGGAAAGATCTCCCATACTCTTGGATAGGCAGAATTAATATTGTCAAAATGACCATGCTACCAAAAGTGTTCTAGAGAGTTAATGCAATTAGTAGTAAAATCCCAATGACATTCTTCATAGAATTAGAAAAAGCAATCATGAAATTAATTTGGAAAAATAAGAGACCCAGAATAGCCAAAGCAATCCTTAGCAAGAAGAGTGAAGAAGGAGGTATCACAATACCAGACCTTAAACTATACCACAGAATGATAGTAATAAAAACAGCATGGTATTGGTACCAAAACAGACATGTTTACCAGTGGTACAGAATAGAAGACACAGAGATAAACCCACATAAATATGGTTATCTCATACTAGACAAAGGTGCCAAAAACATTCACTGGAGAAAAGATAGACTATTCAACAAATGGTGCTGGGAAAACTGGAAATCCATATGTAACAAAATGAAAGTAAACCTCTATCTCTCATGCTGCACAAAAATCAACTCAAAGTGGATTAAAGACAGGCACTAAAATAAAGATCCTGTGCCTAATAGAAGAAAACTTGGGCCCAAATCTTCATCATGTCAGCTTAGGATCTGACTTCCTTAACAAGATTCCTCAAGCACAAGAAGTAAAATTAAGAATCAATAAATGTATGGATTCAAACTAAAAAGCTTCTTCTCAGCAAAGGAAACAACAGTGTGAAGAGAGAGCCTAGAAATAGGAGAAAATCTTTACCACATGCACCTCAGATAAGCACTAATCTCCAGGATATATAAAGAACTCAAAAAACATAACCAAAAAACCAAATAATCCAATCAATAAATGGGCTAAGGAATGGAACAGACACTTCACAGAAGAAATATAATCAATCAAATAATATATGAAAAAATGTTCAACATCTCTAGCAATTAGAGAAATGCAAATCAAAACTAAGATTTCATCTCACTCCAGTCAGAATGGCAATTATCAAGAATACAAGCAATAATAAGTGTCAGTGAGGATGTGGGGAAACAGGTACACTCATACATTGCTGGTGGGACTGCAAACTGGTGCAACCACTTTGGAAAGCAGTGTGGAGATTCCTAAGTAAACTTGGAATGGAACCACCATTTGACCCAGCTATCCCACTCTTCAGTTTATAGGTCTTTTTTTTTTTTTTTTTTTTTTTTTTTTTTTTTTTGCGGTGCTGGGGATCGAACCCAGGGCCTTGTGCTTGCAAGGCAAGCACTCTACCAACTGAGCTATCTCCCCAGCCCCCCACTCTTCAGTTTATACACAAAGGACTTAAAACCAGCATACTACAGCAGCACAGCCACAACAATGTTTATAGCTGCTCGATTCACAGTAGCAAAACTATGGAACAAACCTAGGTGCCCTTCAACGGATGAATGGATAAAAGAAATTGTGGTACATATACACAGTGGAATATTACTTGGCCTCAAAAAAGAATGAAATTATGGCATTTGTAGGTAAATGGATGGAACTCAAGAAGATTATGCTAAGTGAAATAAGCCAATCCCAAGAAAAACAAAGGCCAAATGTTTTCTCTGGTCTATAGTGGCAGGGGGTTCAGGGGGTTGGGGAAGAATGAAGGCACTTTGAATTATGTGGAGGAGAGTGAGGGGGGGTTGGGATGGTGAGGAGGGGAAGGATGGTAGACCCTATATACATGTATGATTACACTACTGGTATGACTCAGCACCATGTGCAGCCAGAGTAATGAGAATTTATGCTCCATTTGCGTACAATGTGTGAAAATGCATTCTACTGTCATGCATAACCAATTAGAACAAATAAAAAATTATGAAAATTTTCCAAATAAAGAAATTTATGATTCCTCTCTCAATAAAATAAAAAAAAAAGATACCTGGGTCTGGTTATTTTATTACAACTGCCCAAGGAAACAAATATAATGGCTGACTGATTTTTAACAAGGATGCTAAGTCTAGTCAATGGGGAAGAACAGTCTCTTCAACAAATTGCCCTGGGATGAATAGATTTCCACACGCACAAAGTGTGAAGTTGGGCCCTTACCTCACACCAAACACAAAAATTGACTCAAAATGGACCAACACCTTAAATATAAGGGCTAAAACCATAAAACTCTTATAAGAAAACACAGAAGTAAACCTTGCTGACTTTGAACTTGGCAATAGATATGATACCAAAACTACAAGCAACAACAACAGCAAAAAAAATCTGATAAATTAGAGTTCATCAAAATTAGCAGATTTTGTGTATCATAAGATATTATCAGGAAAATGAAAAGACTACAGAATGGGAGAAATTGTTTGCAACTCATAAATAGGAAATAACTTTAATATCTAGAATGTATGAAGACCGGCTACAACGCAACAACAGAAGGCAACCAATTTAAAGATGGGCAAATGGGGCCAGGGCTGTGGCTCAGTGGTAGAGTGCTTGCCTGGCATGTGTGAGGCATTGGGTTCGATTCTCAGCACCACATATAAATAAGAAAATAAAGTAAAGGTCCACCAACAACTAAAAAAATTTTTGAAAAAATAAAAATGGGCAAATGATGTGAATATACTTTTTTCCCAAAGATGTACAAATGGCCAACAAAGATGTGGAAAGATGCAGCGACCATTAAGGAAATGAAAGTCAAGATCACATCCCTTTACAACCACTAGGACAACTATAGTTTTTAAAAAAGAAAATAACAAGTGTCGACAAGGATATAAAAAAATTAGAAGCCTCATAGCTGCTAGTAGGAATGTGAAATGGTGCCACTACTATGGAAAGTGGCTGAACAGAATTACAGTGTGATCCAGCAATTCCAACTCTAGATATACACACAAAAGAAACAAAAACAAGGACTCAAACTGATAGCTGCATGCCAGTGTTTGTTGGAGCATCATTCACAATAGCCAAAAGATGGAAACAACACAAGTTTCCATCACAGATGAATAGGTAAACAAAATGTGCATGTGTGTACAAGGGAATACTCTTCAGCCATGAAAAGGAAGAAAGTTTGATGCATGCTACAGCATGTTTCCAAGTTACACCTGGAAAACATTATGTGAAGAGAAATGAGCCAGAACAACAGGATAGATACTGTATAATTCCACTTATATGAAACACTCAGAATAGGTCAGTCCATCCAAAAATTCATTTGAGGTTACCAAGGCTAGGAGGATGGGGAAACCCACACTTTCTGCTTGGATGACGAAAATATTTTGGATAGTGGTGATGACTGTAGAACACTGTGAATGTAATTACTATCACTGAATTGTACACTTACAAATGGTAAAAATGTAATTTTATGTATGTTTAACCACAATTTTAAAAATTCACCCCAGGCTCAAGGTGAGAGTCCAAAGTCACGTCGGGGACAGAGTCTGGCTGGGTTTAGAGACAAGGCAGCATCAGATTTGAGGCGGATTATAAAACTAATTAGCGAATCATGAATCAAGACAGGGTCAAGAGTCAGCTGGGTGAGGTCGGGTCAGGGAGCAAGGGGCCTCACCTGAACATGGCGATGAGCAAATTGAGCAGCAGGATGTTGGCCACGAGCAGGAAGATGATGAGGAGCAGCACCACCAGCCAGTTGGCATAGAGCGAGACGCAGGAGCCGGCCTGGATGCCGGGCGGGCGCGCCCAGGCGCCCTGCTCCGACGTGCAGTTGATGTGCTCCATGAGGGCCACTGTGAACGGGGACGCGGATGGGCCAGGGGGACAGGAAGAGGCCGGCGCTCGGGAAGGGAAGGTGGGCGGAGGCCCGGGGCAGCGCGGGGAAGACCCGGAGCGAGGGGGACAGAGACCCTACCGTCCATGTCCTCCTGGGGTATCTGCCCGAAGATCTGCAGGTAGGGTCGGTAGAAGACGCGGCGCAGGATATTCGGGAGGTCACGGTCCCGGGGCCTCAGGAGCCCCTCCGTGGCCACGCCGTAGGCGACCAGCCACACGCCGAGGAAGAAGAGGAAGAAGAACACGTCCTTCATCTGCGGGCAGAAGTGGTACCACCGAGTCGGGCCCCGTCCTTCCCTCTCCTGACTCCGCCCCACCCTTCAGGCCACGCCCCCTCCCCAAAGCCCGACCTTCCTTCTGAAGCCCGGGTCTCGCCCTCCCTGGCCCTCCCCTGGCCCCACCCCTTTTCATCCGGCCACGCCCACCAGGCCACGTCCCTCCGTGGCGCTGCCCTCACCATCTTGCTCACGATGACGATCTTGGGGCCCAGCTGTTTGTTCACCGTGAAGATGTGCAACAGGCGCAGCGTGAAGACCATGAAGTCCAGGCACAGGACAGTGCGGCCCAAGTCGTACAGGCCTGGAGTCAGCCTGGGGTGTGGGGAGACGTGTCAGTGGTCACTCGAGGGACACAGTGTGCCAAGGAAAATGACAGTCTTCCCAACACCCTGCTTCAGACGAAACCGAGGCCTTAACAGGGCAGAACCAGCACCCTCTGTTTCACCAGGAGTGTACTCAAATTTACTCTGTGCCAAGTTGGACCACACGCAAGGCACTGGCACCACTAAAATAAGGGCTGAATGAACAGCTGCTTTAGCAAAAGTCCAACAGTCCCTGTAAGAATCAAGTTGGGAAGACCACTGAAATATCTGTCCAACTCATAAAGGCAAAATATAGAGAGATCCTGCAAACCAGCAAGCAAAAGACAAGCAACCTAACAGGAAATCAGAAAAAGAGTAACCACATACACTTAATTCTCAGAGGTAATTTAAAACAAACACCAAGGTTTTCTATGGGGAAAATAAAAACTACATCCCTAGTTTGCATCATCATGCACGTAAACTTCAGATAGATTAAACCCACAGTTAAAAGGCAAAAATTAAAGTTTTCAGAAGAAAATATTTCATGAGAAGAATTGTTTCATGAGTTGGGTAGGATAGGATGTCATACAAAGAAAGTCTTACAGAAAAATCACAATAAGGAGCTGGGTGCCGTGGCTCACACCTGTAATCCCACTTACTTGGGAGGCTAAGGCAGAGGACAGTAAGTTTGAGGCCAGCCTAGGCAAAATTTATTGAGGCCCTAACCAATTTAGCAAGATGGCCCTTTCTCAAAATAAAAATTTAAAAAGGTTGGATATGTGGCTCAGTGGTAAAACGCCCTAAATTCAATCCCCAGTACCCCCCCCCTAAAGAAAATGTTACAGGTGTAAAGTATCAAGTATTGCCAAGCATGTTCTCAAGGGGCACTCTCCTACCCTGATGGTAGGTGTGTGAATGGCAATTGAGAAGGAAATCGATCCATGTGAAGAATATACTTGAGCTGGGGGTGTAGCTCAGTGGTAAAGCACTTGCCTAGCATGTGTGGGGCACTGGGTTCAATTCTCAGTACCAAATATAAATAAACAAAATAAAGATCTATCGACAACTACAAACATTTTTAAAAAAGAATATCCGTGAACTTACATCTAGGATGTAAGCTTTTATTATTTTGGAGTAACAAAAAGTAGAAATAACTGAAATGGTCCAGCCAGAGGGAACTGGAAAAATAAAGGATGATTTGTTCATTCAATCCTAGAAGTGACTGGACAATTCTCCTTTGCAAACTGAAATTCTTTTCATTTTCCCATGGAACAATTCTCTGGTCACCAGGGAATTGACAGCTTGAAAAAAATGTCAAAAATACCACTGGCATTCCTAGATCATGGTAGCACATGGCCTTAGTTCTTTTTCCTAAGTTCTTTAGTCTCAAAAGACACTTTATATAAAATGCATCTCTTGCTCTCTGTTTGAATAACTTATTCATGTCTGATTGTTTGGCATGGTTCTAACACAGAGGTAGCCTGTGCCTCTCAGCCTGCTGAGGATCTCAAAAGGGAGTGCTGCTTCCCTTGTAAATAACTAGCTTCCAGGTTGCCTCAATGCTTTTTGTCTGCTCCCCTCAAAAGGAGGGGGTTCTCTAAAGCTCAGACTCAAGGAAGGAAAGAAAGAGAGAGGGAGGGTGGGAGGGAAGGAGGAAGGTGAGGAAGGAGAGGTGGAGGACTAGAGCTAAAGCAGTTAATATCTAATGATAACTTTATACCGTCAAGAATAGAAAATGAGGGGTTGGGGATATAGCTCAGTTGGTATAGAGTGTTTGCCTCACAAGCACGAGGCCCTGGGTTCAAATCCCCAGCACTGCTTTAAAAAAAAAAAAAAAAAAAAAAAAAGTAGAAAATGAGTCTTTGTTGAGAAGCTCTCCAGATGATTTTTAATCTCTTTTTAAAAATTTTTTTTAGTTGTAAATGGACACAATACCTTTATTTTATTTATTTTTATGTGGTACTGAGGATTAAACCCAGTGCCTCACATGTGCCAGACAAGCTCTCTACTACTGAGCCACAACCCCAGCCCCTGATTTTTGTCTCTTCAACTTCAACACTTTCATCTCATTGTCTTATAAAAAGAACTAATTTATTCATTAAATTCTGGCAAAGAGCATCCAGTCTTGTCTCATCTTTAGCCAAAGATGGCTAAAATCCTTTCTTCTGGAATTTGATGTAGATTTACAGAGAATGAGGTATATTTGCAAATACTGACAGAGAAGGAATTTCAGGACATATTGTAGAGAAAAAGAAAAAAAATTGCTAGAAGAATACATTAAATATCATGTCATTTTTACAAAAGATGTTATGTGGGGCTGGGGTTGTGGCTCAGTGGACAAGCGCTTGCCTAGCATGTGTGAGGCACTGCGTTTGATCCTTGGCACCACATATAAATAAATAAAATAAAGGTACATGGATCACTAAAAAAAATAAATAAAAGTTTAAAAAGATGTTATGGATATATATCATCCATGGAAATGAATAGAAAAAGAACAGGCAGGGCATGCCCCAAACTGTTAACGGAAGTCACCACTGGGAAAGGGCACAATGCTTCCACCATATGAGGAAAATCTTGTTTCTGTTCTATGTTCCTCTTCATGTGTATAATCTTGTTCAGTGAGGATGTATCTTCCTATTTCTTTGGTAACAGGCTACATTAAAAAGATGGTTTAAGTTGCTGGAAGATGAGACAGAAGTCATGTGAGGAGTTTATAATCTAGTGTGAGGACAGATAGCACAAGCCATGGTCAGAGCACCACTTGGGGGGAGCTTGGGGAAAGACACAGGAGGGGCCCAGAGGAAAGGAAGGCTTCAGAGACAGGAAGAGCCAGCTGAGGTCTAAAGGAGGTGTAGGAGTTGGCCTGGCAGAGGAGAGGGGGATTTCAGAGGAGGAGCAGCATAGACCAAGACCCAAAGGCACCAGGAGTTGTTTTCAAGGATACTTTGACCTGCCCTGGGGCAGCACAGACCGTGATCTGGATCTATGGAAGAAAGGAACCAACACTGCACAGCCCCGTCCGAGCCACAGAAGATACTGAGAGTGAACGCCTCGCCATTTGTGGGGGTGTTTGCTTTCCTAGCATATGCACGCGCCGGATTCCAGGCCCAGCACGCAAAGATAAAAGTTGGGGAGACAGCCCTGCAGAAAGGGGCAGCCACCATGTCAGGCGGGGCCAGTGGGTGACAGCAGGCCCACTGTGCTTCCACTGACCGGGACTGGGTTCATTTTTGAACTCGGAGACACTATCGTGAACTGCTGCCCACCGCGGAGAATCAAAGGGCAGCGCCCTGGAGGGGAGGGTCAGAGGTGGCCCCAGGCCTGGTCACTCACCTGCAGCCCACGCCCAGGAGAAAGCAAGTGAGCGCCACCAGGTCGCACTGGTTCCAGGCGTCGGCGAGGTAGAGGCGCAGGCGGCGGCGCAGAGGGGTCTGGCCGGGCCGGGGGCCCCCGCTGGCCAGGCTGCCCCAGCCGCCGCCCAGGCCCTGGCGCAGCTCCTCGCAGAGCAGCGTGAAGGCCCAGAAGTAGAGCAGCAGCTCGGCGGGTCCTGGCGCCGCCGGCTGGAAGTCGAGCAGCAGCACGTGGGCAAAGAGCAGCAGGAAGAGCAGGTAGCTGACCACGTTGCCCAGGAAGGCCGTCACCGGCGCCCCCCAGAAGTGGGACCAGCGGCGCAGGCACCCGTGCCGGGCACAGCCCCCGCCGCAGCCCGAGGGCCTCGGCTGCCGCCGCCCGCCAAGGGGCACCTTCTCGGGGGCGTCCTTCGGCCTGGCCGGGGAGAGAAGAGCAAGGAAGTTCCCACCAGACCTGAGCCCTGGCCTTCCCGGATCCGGGCCTCTCCCCTTGCACATCTGCCCTCCTTCACCTGCTCGCTTGGGATCCTGCGCGACCTGAAACTAAATCTGGCCAACGCCACCTTCTTGACCTATGACCCCCGTGTCTAACCTCTGACCTCTGAAATCTCCCTTGATCAGGTCTGAGGCCCTCCCATCTCTGACTTCCTCCACCTTTGAATTCCGACTGCTGACCCCTGTGTGGCTTTGGACTCTGGTCTTTCACTTCACAACCTCTGGTCTTGTATCATCTACTTGACTCCCAAAATGACCTGTGACCCCCTGGCCCCCAGACTTTCCGTGATTGGACCCCCAGGTTTAACCACCCATGTCCCTAAATATTAATCCCTGGTCCACAAATTTCCATAGCAGATTATCTTTCCTATATCTGATGAGCAACCACACAACCATACTGGACCCCTGCATTCTGGCCTTTGGGGTCTGCTCTAATCTCTGACTCTTCTCACCTGAGCTCTGATCCTATATTCCAATTTCATTCTGACTCTTATTCCTGACCCCAAATCAGAAACACCAAAATGAGCAGTACTACTAACAAGCAATTCAAAAGCTAACAGGAAAACAAATGGAATTGGAGAAATGTCTTTTCTTTAAAAGTTGAGCAGAGGACTGGGGGTGTAGATCAGTGGTAGAGTGCTCACCTAGCATGCAGGAAGCCCTGGGTTCCATCTCCAGCACAATGAAGTAATAATAATAATAATAGTTATTATTAAATATATAATACTTATTATTAAATGTAATAATGATTATTATTTTAAAATAATAATAGTTATTATTTTTAAAAAATACTGAGCAAAAAGATAATAGTCTAAAAGTGGGCACAACCAAATGTCATTAACTGATGAATGGATAAATAAAATGAAGTCTGTCCATACAAGGGACTATTAAAGATAAAAAAGGGATATTAAGGGATAAAAAAGAATAAAGCACTGAAACATGCTATCACATGAAGAAATCTTGAAAACCAGTCATATAGCATATGACTCCACCTCTACCCAACCTTATTCAGTGGTCCAAATGTTTGTCCTAGTTTTTTCTCTTCCATCATGATGAACAGTGTGTTTTCATTGTATACTGTCTCAGAAAACTATACACACATAGTCATATGTCACTTAACAACAGGGGCACATTCCAAGCAATGCATTATTAGGTTATTTCATCACTGTGCAAATATCAGAGTGCATGTACACAAACTAAGACAACTCAGGGCTGCCCGCACAGTAGGCAAGCACTCTACCACTGAGCTACACCTCCAGACACACAGGGCCTGACGTTAAGTGCCTTCCTGGGTACCACAACACAGTGACTAAGAGCAAGGGTCCTGGTGTTAAAAAAGTAGGTGGAATTCCTAAATGAACCAATTCTAGGTGATTCCACTTGATACTGAGGAATGGAAGCACCTGTGGCAAGAGGTAAATGACCTCTAGTGAGGACTTCCTTGGTGGCAGAGCCAAATCCTGAACTTGGCATTTGAGAAACTTCCTCAGGATCTTCAGTGGCTCGCTGAATCCTTATCTACCAAATTCCAGTTGGCACCTGTGCCCTTGCTCTTGTCCCCAGCCCCTAGTGGGACATGAAAGCTATGCGCTTGTGCCCTGAGACTTCCCGGGGCACCCCCACCTCCCATGGTATTGAATGTCACTCACCCGACAGGCCCTTCCCCGTTAATGCCCCCATCCACGTCTAAGTCTGGGGCCTTCTGTATGGACTCCTCTTCTGATTTCCTGGCACGAAGAGAAGCACAGGGTGAGAAATGGAGGGCAAGAGGTCTCCAGAAAGACTCCAACTTCTTCACCCAGTGACGCTGCAGGGAGACAGAGAGCTGGCCTGCTGTAGTCACCCCAGAGGGGCCTTCCCCAGGAACCACAGCCAGAAAAGCAAAGGAATTGCCCCTAGAAAGACTGCACAGAGCACCCCAAAAAGCTCACCTACAAGAATATTCCCTCCAGGGGAGGAGGGTCCCTTGTCCAGCAAAGGGACACACTGGGTAGACCAAGTAAGAAGGTGGGCAAAAGTGAGCAGGAAGGAGCAGCTGAGCACCCCCATGCCAACCTCCCGCCGAGGGACTGACCTGAAGGTGAGGAGGTTGGTGTAGATGAGTGGGGGGCAGAAGAAGGCGAGAACCAGGGCCCAGATGGGTGTGGTGCTGTCCATCTCCCCCCACCACTTCTGTGTCAGCAGAGACTGTGGGGCGTGGGGAGGGTTAGGAGCCCGAATCCCCCCACAGCCCCTTCCCTAAGACGCCCCCCAGGGCCTGGATCACAGCTCCACAGCACGCAGCAGGTTCCCAATGTGGGGGTCATAACTGTCCAAGGAGGTGGACGTGGGTCCTAGTGGAGATGCCTCGGGTTTTGGCTAGTAGAGATAAGCAGCCAACATTCCCTGAACTAAGCGCTTTACCTAGATGAACTCATCTCACCAGGGCCACCCCAAGAGGATGGTACTAGTATTTGCTCCTTTTCACAAAGGAGGGAAAGAGGTTAAGGAAATGGCCTAAGGAAACTTAATGGACACGTGGTAGACCTGGAACCCAGGCATTTGTTTCACCAGCACTCAAAGGATGGGCTCTGGATCATTACTTGAAATGACTGTCGATGAGCAGGACCTCCTTTGAGGTTACAGGGATTCCCTATGGGAGTGGACAGAGCTGCCTGTGAGAGCAGGAGCTTGTCCCTGGAGCCAAGGGCCTTCCTGTGCCCGCAGTGGGGACGCTGGCTTTCTGTGGTAGCACGGGACTCACGGGAGGAGAGATGAGCAAGGCTTTCTCAGGGAGGACCTGCTCCCAAGGGCAGGGGGGCACAACCCTGTAGTCCCCAGAGTAACGCTCACCTGCACCCCATCCTGGGCAAAGAAGGCACGGGCATCAGCCTGCATGGCAAGCTGGAGGCAGGTGGCATCCCCCCACAGGGGACAGCGGCGGAGCAAGAGGCGCGCAGCCCTTTCTTCGCTGCTGCGGTAGCACGCGCCAAAGAGGTCTGGAGGGGCCCAGGGAGGAGAAAGCGAGACGAGAGGAGTGGGAGATGCACATCCCCTTCCCACAGCAGCCCGGTCCCAGCTCCCAGGCGCGGTGCCCACGCACCCACGGCCATGCCCTCAAACTTGACCGCCAGGTCCTTTCGCCGCGCAGCCTCCTCCGCCTCAGGTTCCAAGCGAGCCATTACCCGGAGCAGCAAACAGGCCCCCAGGGCTGAGGCCACAGAGTTGCTTCCCTGGAGAGACAGAGAAAGGGAGCAGGGATGGGGTCAAATATGGAGTGAGGTTCAGGAGAGGGGGCAGAGAAAGCCTGTCGTCCAGGGAAGGGACAGAGCCAGAGATCAGAAATTGGGGTCATCAGGGGCCAAGGATCGCGTAACCCTTCATCTAGACAAACACAGCATGATTTCACTTAGATGGGGTCCCTGGAGTGACTGGCCACACTCAGAGACAGACAGTAGAACGGGGGTTGCCAGGACCTGGGGGAATGGGGAGTTTTTAATTCACAGGTACAGAGTTTAATTGGGGAAGGGGAAAAAGTTATTGAAATAGATCATGGCAGATGGGTACACAATAATGTGAATGCTGCTTATCTATATACTTAAAAACGTTAAAACAGGGTTGAGGATATAGCTCAGTTGGTAGAGTGCTTGCTTAGCAAGCATGAAGCCCTGGGTTCAATCCCCAGCACCCCCCCACAAAAGTTAAAACAGTAAAATTCCATGATATATGCATATATATATTTTTTGTTTTGTTTTGTTTTTTTGGTTCGTGGTAGTGGGAGTTGAACTAAAGCCCTCTCACACATACTAGGCAAACACTACACCCCTGAGCTATGTCCCCAGCCCTTTGTAAATTTTATTTTGAGACAGGTTCTTGCTTAAATTGCCCATGCTGATCTACAGCTTGCAATGTTCCTGTCTCAGCTTCCTGGGTAGCTGGGATGACAGGTGTGCACCACTGCATCTGGCTATATTTTTTAAAACAGAAAATAACAAGCATTGACAAGGATTAGAGAAAACAGAATCCCCTGTACATTGCTGGTCTGAACGTACAACCACGGAGGAAAAGTCTGGCAGTTCCTCAAAAAGTTAAACACAGTCACTCTGTGCCCCAGCAATGGCACTTCTGGCTGTAGACTCCGAAGAGCTGAAAACACACATTGAAACAAAACTTGTGCATGCATATTCATAGCGACGTTATTCTCAATAACCAAAAAGCAGGATAACCTGAATGGATGTGAGATAGGGATTTAGGGTGAAGAGAGAGATGTACTAAATTTTAAAGGAAAGGCCCACGAGCCATTAAGATGCAAAAAGCACAGTCAGAGCTCTTAAGCATGTGCCTTGTAAAATGAGGGAAATGCACAAGCAAAGGAAAAACATGCCCCAAATTGTGGAGCCCCACCCCAACACCACCTCTGGTCCAGCCCCTAGCACTGGCCCTCTATAAACATGAACCCACAAACTGCCCTCTCTCCCCTGGATATGACCCCTATTCTCCCTTCAATGCTTATTCCTTGCTTTCCCCCAAAGGCATCTCTCTTCTGGGATTATCCTCATTCCCCCTTGAATGTTTATCTACTTCCTAAATAACCCTCTGGCTGTGCCTTTGACTGGGCATGCTGAGATTCTTTTCTCTCACATGTGCCAAGAACCCCACTGGTCCTGAGTTGAGTTCCCACTTCTCTCTGGGAACTCCACAGACCATTCTTCAGAGACATCTCTTCTCCCACAACAGAAGGATGGACAAATAAACATGGTTTATCCACATAAAGAATATTATTTAGCCATAAAAAGTAACAAAGCACTGATAACTGTTATAATGCTGATGAACTTTGAAAAGACTATACTGAATTGGGTGTGGTAGCACATGCCTATAATCCCAGTGACTTGGAAGGCTGAGTTCAAGGCCCGTCTCAGCAACTTAGCAAGACCCGTCTCAAAATAAAAATCTAAAAAAAGGCCAGGGATGTGGTTCGGTGGTTAAGCAACCCTGGGTTCAATCCCCAGTACCTCCCCAAGGAAAAAAAAAAAAAAGAAAGAAAGAAAATATTATGCTGAATGAAAGGAGCCAGTTACAAAAGGTCACATAATATATGACTCCATTTATATGAAACAGTCAAAAAAGTCAAATCCACAGAGACAGAAAGCATATCTACAATTGCCAGGGGGTGGGGGAGGAAGGGATGGGAATGTGGAGAGACCCATGAGGGAGTAGGAGGCTTCTATTTGAGGTGTTAAAAAGGTGCAGATCTAGGTAGTGGTGGATGCACAACTTAGTGAATATAACAAATGTCACTAAATTGCACACTTTTAAATGGCTTAAGTGGTCAATTTTATGTTATGTGAATTTTTATCTCAATGAAAGAAAATTTGTTTGAATTTAAGAATTCGTGTCAATGACCCAATGGGTTCAAACAGCCCACTACTGAAAAGGCCACTATCAGGATGTTTCTATGACATAAATTGTCTTTGAACTCCTTGAGCGTCACTGAAATGTCCCAGCGACTCTAGCCCACTGCCCCAGTCAGACCTTCACCACTGCTGCCTGGAGAACACCCCTGCCTGCCTTGCCTCTAGTTTGTCCCCTTCCACTGGCAGCTACAATGACACAGCTACACCACAGGTGGAACTCTGTCTGAATGGCTCCCTGTAGCCCACGGGATCAGGTCTGGTCTTCTATAGGCAACAATTTGGAAAGAACAAGATTGAGTTACTTGTGTGAACATGGAAAATTCCCAATATATGTTGTTAATGGAAAAAACAAGTTATGAACAGTGCATGAGAAAAAGCAGACGAAGCCGTCGGAGTCACGGACCTGAGGCTGAGCACGGAATGTGGGCCGGCGATGTCAGAGGTCAGGGCATCGTACAGGGGTCCTTGGTGTCCCCAAAGCATAAGACAGAGATGTAGGAGAGCAGGATCCCAGATGGGAGCCGACACTTACCTTCTCCCAGAAGTACAAGGCCATCTGGGCTCTGTTTAGCAGCAGCGCCCACAGAAGCAGGTCACTCCAGGGGGGCTGCCCAAAGGCAGTGTCCATCGAGGGTTCCAAGGTGGCCCAGTCCGAGAGCAGACAAAACTGTAATCAAAAGTAGGCGTGGCAAGAACGGACCCTCCAGGACCAAACCGCTGGCTCCCTCCTGGGCCCCGCCCCCTGGGGTCGGTTGCACCGCCTTTTCTCAGGCCACACCTCCTCCCTGATGTAGCCCCGCCCTCCACGCACCCTCAGCCTCTCCGGGTCCTTACGCTCTCACTGCAGCCCTGGACTGTGCGGAGGTCCCGGACGTCCCTGGCGGGGTACCTCGGTGCGCACGTCTCCCCCAGCAGCGTCCTCAGCAAGTGCCCCACGTTGGGCGGCCGGAGCTCCGCGGTCCCCCCTTTTAGAGCCTGGGCTTTGGTGCCTGACCAGTGGGACGCCTGGTCCAGAAGACTGCGGATGAGGGAGTTGGGGGGCACTGCGCTGTACAGCTGGGTCAGGCGTACCGGGGTCAGGAAGTGGCCCAGGCTGAGGCCGTGGGAGATGAGCAAGCGCACAAACTCAGGCCGGTCATTCAGCAGAGCGTCCATGAGGGACGCCTCCAGGTGGAAGGACTGTGGGGTGGGGTGAATGGGGGAAGAGATTAGCCAGGTGAGCTCAGAGGTTAAGGGCAAGAGATGGGGGTGCCGTGCAGTGAGTGACGGATGGATGGGAACAGAAGAATAACCCCAAAAAGTTGGACAACTAGGGGAAGACAGGACCAGGTGACCAAGAAGTCAGGGAGGGAAACAGTGCACCCCTTCTGCCAGAATCCCTAGCCCTGACCCCTCACCCGCCATTGGATGTCTCCCCGGAAGAGTTCACTCTGGGCAATGTCCACGCGATTCCAAGCCACAGCCAAACGCAGCTCGTCAAGGTAAGCTGAGGCCTCAGAGGTCCCACAGGCTGGAAAGATGAGAGGGAGAGGGGGCAGAAGTGAGGGGAGGGCGGGAACATCAGACCAACGTGCAGTTGGCTGTGTGAGATGCCTGGCAGGAGCTGCTGGACAGAGGGGGCTTTAAGCAGGCTAATAGCGGATGAGGTCCTTGGGCTCAGAGCCAGAGCACAGACCACAGGTTCAGAACCACCAGGAAGAAGGAAAGGGAATTCGTTAAGATAGGTTATGGACCAGGCAAATGGAGCGACAGAGAGAAATCAGACCATACTAGCCCTTAAAGCTCTATTAGGGAGATACGGCGACACACAGCCATACCAGCATGCTCTGGGCCCTGGGTAATGGGCATAGAAAATGCCCAGGGCCCACAGGAGGCCACTGTCTGAGACATGGAGTGGCCTGAGAGCTACCCCTGAAACTGGGTGCCAAGGCAGGACTTGTGAGAGACCGCTAGGATTTGGAGGTGTGCTTCTACATTGGGGAAGGGACACTCCAGGCTTCCAGAGCAGCTTGGGCAGTGGGCTGGGTGTAGGAAAACAGGATCCGATTACACATGGGAGGCTTCTGATTTCTGAAATTTGCAGTGTCTTGTGAAAGGACAGAAACAATAAAAGCAGACAATGAAGCTGGGAAAAAAAAATCTGAACAACAGACTGACTCTAGTTTCCTCAGTTTCAAGAAAAGAAAATACGATATTTTACAAGATGTTGCTTTAGAGTCTGCCTTAACCTGGCATCATGTGTCACACGATCCTCCCTGGTTCCTTCGAGCTCATCAAGTCTCATACTGAACTCAGCATCTATCCTCAAATCCATGCTCCCCTGGGCCTACCTAGGCAGTGAGGCCCACTCCCAGGAAATGTGCCTGCCCCTCCCTCCCCCCAAATCTCACAGCCCATCAGTCCCCAGGAACATCTTCCACTCCCAGCTCTGTCTTCTCTGCCTCCATGGCCCCTGCTACAGCCCAGGCTTCACCTCCCCTGGCCCACCGGAGGGTCCTTCTGCACACAGAACTGACTCTAGTTCTCCATGACCTATCAGGACAAAGTCGTAGCCCCTCAGCCTGGAATCTGCAGTCCCAGGTGGTTGTGACCCCCACCTCCCTGGCCTTGCTCCCAACCTCCTTTCCTGCTACATTCCATCCAGGTGAGCCTCTGCCTCTCCCCAGACATGCCCCACGCTAGGGACCCAGAGTCTGACAGACCTGAGTCTTGAATCATACAAATCCTGACCACTGTCACTAGCTGGATGACCTTGAGCAAGTCACTTCTCTCTCTGAGCCTCAATCCCTTCACCTGCAAATTGGGGGGACTCTCCTTGAGGCAGGAATGGAGGATAAAGGGCAAGAGTGGATGCCAACTGCTCTCACGCTGCTCCTGGACCATCCAGGACTAAAAGGAACACAGGTTCCCTCCCCCTCCCTTCTCCATGAAACCCCATCCTTTCAACTCCACCACCCGCAGCAGCCTCTTCAGTTTCCCCAGGGGACAGCGATCACTTCTACCTCTGCAGGCCGCAGACACAACCCTGCCCCCTCCACCCACATCTTACAGAGCGGCTGTTTTTTCCCCCAGGAGACTGCTAAGTTAACTTCTGAAAAGTGAATCCAATTTGTTCACTGACATCCCACATTTAAGGATGTGTCCCCACAAGAAACAGAATCATATTAAGAGTCCCCACTGGGGACCTGACACTGCTCTTATGTTGCCTCTGGGGCTCACAATTGCCTACAAGATATTGTCTCCATTTTTCATAGAGAGAAACTGAGGCTCAGCAAGGGGAAGTCTGTCTGGCTGTCTCTCTTTCTCTCTCACCAACTACCACCTCTTCTTCTTCTTCTTCTTCTTTTTTTTTTTTTTTTTTTTTTTTTGATACTGGGGACTGAACCCAGGGGTGCTTTGTCACTGAGCCACATCCCCAGCCCTTTTCATTTTGAGACAGAGCCTCATTAAGTGTAGGGTGCCAAGCTAGCTCAGGCACGGGTAAGAGCCAAGGAGTCATAACCCAGACCCCGGGAGTTGGGTAAAAGCAGGCTTGTGGCGAGCAACCTGCAAACTCATTTATTGCAGGGGAAACCATACATTTCATAGACTTTTAACCCAATCACAATGTGCCACCGGGGATCAGACCACCAGGCCCCTATACAGGTTCCCTTGGTAACACTAGGTCAATTTGGAGACAGTTGTTTACTTTCCTAAGTGACCAGAGCGGAATGCTTCTCTCCATAGGTATTCCGGACGGGTGTGAATGTGTGAAGGTTTTCCTTACACACTTGAGACATTCACAGCTGCTAGCCAAGACTTAGGATTTCTCCCAACAACTAAGTTGCTGAGGCTGGCCTCAAACTTGCAGTCCTCCTGTCTCAGCCTCCCAAGTTGCTGGGATTACAGGCATGTACCACTGGACCTGGTGGGAAGTCTCTATTAATGTAACATAGCAAGGAAGGGCCAACTGGTACTTAACTGATTCCAAAGTCAAAAGCAACTGCTCTTTCTGCCACACCGTGGTGGACGCAACTGGACTGGGGACCTGTGCTGCTGGGGAATTTTTATCTAAGAGAGTATTTTCCATGTAAAATTCTTCTGGAATTAAAAATGTCCCTCCCTACCACATCCCCACAGAGTCCTTTGTATCCTCCTTACTAACTATTCTATCCCACCTCTGCTACTAAGTCCAAACTCTACTGACTCTTCAAGGTCCAGTTTAAATACCACCTCTCCTTGAGATTTCTCTCCTGCTGACAGTGATTCTTCCCTGTTTGGATCTTAAATTTTGCTTAAAGATGTGTCCAGGGCTGGGGATGTGGCTCAGTGACAGTGCGCTTGCCTAGCATGTGAGTGGCCCTGGGTTCCATCCCTAGCACCACCACCAAAAAAAAAATGTGCTCAGACAACCCTACTAGGATAGGATCTGAACTCCTCGAGAGCAGAAGCTGGACCTGCTTCCATCTCTGGAGCTCTGGACGATGTCTGTTGAATGAATAAACGAGCCCCATTATGTTCCCTGTCCTGGTGTTCAACATGCAGTCTGCTAAGCTGCCACCTCTGGTGAAATACCACGAGTTTCTCACTGAGGAAAGAAAGGGTTCGGCTCACGTCTAGCAAAGCGCTTAACACACACTGGAGGCATGTGGGAAAGGAAGAAGCGGGGGGTGGATGGAGGACAGAAAAATGGCTAGATGGATGGAAAGATGGACGGAGAGAAGAATGAGTGGATGGAACTGTCAATGGACATGTGGACACACAGGTAAAAGGGTGAGAGGATGGATGGATGGATGGGAGGGAGAAAAAGAAGAATGAGGACGAATGGAATGTTGGCTAGATGAACAAATTAAAAGGTCAATATACATATGGCTGGATTGATGGGAAGATGAAAGACCAGATGGGTGGATCCAGCAGAGGAAAGCAGACACTGAAACACAATGAAAGCCCCTGAGGAAACCGTCCAAATAGCACCACGCAAAGCCCAAAGAAACTGCAGCTATCTGATGTAGTGACCACGCCTGTAATCCCAGCCGCTCAGGAGGCTGAGGCAGGAGGTTCGCAAGTTCAAAACCAGCCTCAGCAACTTAGTGAGGCCCTAAGCAACTCAGCAAGACCTTGACTCAAAATAAAATATAAAAAGGGACTAGGGATGAGGCTCAGTGGTTAAGTGCCCCTGGGTTCAATTTCTGGTTGCCCAAGAAGGAAGGAAGGAAGGAAGGAAGGGAGGAAGGAAGGAAGGGAGGGAGGAAGGGAGGAAGGGAGGGAGGAAGGGAGGAAGGAAGGGGGGGAGAAAAGGAAAAGAAAAGAAGAAACTCTGCAGAGGGAAGGGACATGAGAAGGGGCAAAGGCCTTAGATCAGAGATGAAGGATAGTGTCCAGGCCAGGAAAGGTGCCCAAGGTTGAGATGAGAGAGGGAGAATCTGAGAGTCCAGGTCTTACCTTTCACAAGGGCCTTCAAAACGATGGTCTCGAATTCTTCAGAGCCATCCTCCGATGAATAGACTGTCAGCAGCTCCTTCCGGGTCATGATCCGCTCCACCTGCATGACACCCGACTCTACATCCCCAGCCCAACCCCTCTTGGGCCCTGTCCACAGAGACACAGGAGCCCATTCCCCTCCAGCACCTAGTAATCCAGTCATACCTGAGCCTGCAGGACCTCAGGGTCCCCTTTGGGGAAGAAACGCTTAATCCGATCGTGGGCTTCACCTCTCCTGGCTCCCCCACTCCCTGGAGCCAGGGTGTCTTCCAGGGTCTCTGCCAGGCAGTCTGCAGCACCCCCAGAGCCAGCCACCAAGAGGCAGGGGAGCTGAGCCTGGGTGGCATCCTCTATCCGCTACAGGTCAGAGGGGAGAGAGGGTCAGGGAAGGTAGGATATTCACCACCTGGGTTCAGACCTAAGTCCCTCCTTCCCTAAGACTCAGGCCCAGGAGCCCCAACTCCACTGCCCCTCCGACACTGCAACTGTACCTTCAGCATCTTCTCATCACCATCGATCAGGAGGAGGAGGACAGGGATGTCGATTCCAGTCCCTGGGAGAGGAGAGCCAGGAACTTGGTCAGCTCCCATCAGCCTTTACTGGGGATGGGGGAGAACCCCATTTCCCAGGACTCCCTGAGGCAAACATCAGCTTCTTTCCAACCTTGTGTTCTGAGGTTCATGGGAATTGACAACTCTTTTTGCACTTTGGGAAGGGGCCAGATTTTGAAGACAGTAATGCTTCAATTTCCCAAGGAAGGAGAGGCTGGGGAACGGGACTCCTGAGCCCCTGAGTGACCTAGGTATTTCTTGTATAGTCAATCTTATAATTGATTGGCCACTTGGAAACTAGCTGAGGTGAGTTCAAGTAGAAAATGAAGGAAATACAAATACAGAGAACTATTGAAACACAATATTTATCGAAGTCCAGTAGCAATTTCATGAGGTGGTTTTAACTCTCTCCCCATTAAAATAATAAACTAGACTGCATAAAACTAACTCTCTTCCCATTAAAATAAACTAGACTGCATTACTGCCAATCACACTCCCTCATCCTGGAGTTCTGAGCTAATGTAATGACGTAATAAAGTGAAATAACTAGCCAGGAGCGGAGGTGCACACCCATAATCCCAGCAACTCAGGAGGTTAAAGCAGGAGGATCCCAAGCAGGATGGTGGTGGCAGGTGGGCGGGTACCTTGAAGAGGGATAGGACTTTCTAAGACACAAACCACAGGGCAGTGAAAGAGACAAGACACCAAATGACAGAAAAAGGATATAACCCGGGGCCACGGGGTGAGCTCCTGCCTCCTGTGCTCCTTCCCCAGGATCACGAGCCAAAAAAGAAAAGCTCTAACCACATAAAAAGGGTAGAATTATTTTTAAATATTTTGTTTTAATTGTGGGTGGGACACAAAACCTTTATTTTATTTTTATGTGGTGCTGAGGATTGAACCCATGGCCTCACATGTGCTAGGTGAGCGCTCTACCACTGAGCCACAACCCCAGCCTCAGGATAGAATTTTTATAGCACTACACACCCATGTTAAAGTACCGTGTGTGTGTGTGTGTGTGTGTGTGTGTGTGTGGTGCTGCAGACTGAACCTCAGCGTGCTACACAAGCACTCCATCGCTGAAGTACAATCCCAGCCCATCTTTTTAAATTTTTATATGTATCACAAAGATTCATGTAACACAAAGAATTCCTATAAAAAGGATAAGAAAGAAAGAACCCAATTTTAAAACATGCAAAGAATGTGAAGAGATAATTCATAATGGAGGAAATCTGTTGAGTAACAAAATATATATTTTTTAATAGTGGTTAGTGAAATTACAAGATGGAATTAAATACAAGGTACCATTTTTTTTGCCCATCAAACTGGCGAAACTAAAAAGTAAAAAACAACCGGGTGTGGTGGCACACTCCTGTTATCCCAGGGACTCAGGAGGCTAGGGCAGGAAGATCACAGGGCCCAGACCAGCCTTGGCAACTTAGAGAGATTCCGTCTCAAAAAAGGTGGGGGGCTGAGGGTGGGGCAGGGGGAGTGCCCCGGGTTTAATTCCCAGTACCTCAAGAAAAAGAAAAGTAAAAAATAAATAAAAATTAAAGCAAAAATATCCAGAGCCAGTTGAGGCTGGATGGCAAAGAGACACTCATGCTGGGTGTTTTTGGTGCCTGCTGTGGAATCCAGGACCTCATGAATGCCAGCAAGTACTCTACCACTGAGCCACATGGCGGACATCACTCATGCATCCTGGATGAAAGTGAAGATTGCTACAAAGTTTTAGTCCCCCCAGTCCTATGTGTTAAAATCCACTCCCAGCAATCCCATGCGAATAGAAGTGGGATTGTACAGAAGCTAAAACACCCTTAGGTAAGGAAGCCCATACAAAGATCTGTCCAGCGCTGTTTGTACTGCCAAACACCAGTAAAACCTTAAGTATATGTCAATTGGAAATTTTCTTAAAAATAAGGAATACCATTAATTATTAGAAGCAGCAGCAAGTTGGAGAAGTTTGAACCTAAAGAATGTTCATGAAAGGCTGGGTGCAGAACATGCCCATAGTCCCAGTGACTCAGGAGGCTGAGGCAGAACCCAGAGGCGCTTAACACTCAGCCACATCCCCAGCCCTTTTTATTTGTTATTTTGAGACAGGGTCTCTCTAAGTTGCTTAGGGTCTCACTAAGTTGTAGAGGCTGGTTTCAAACTTGTGATCCTTCTGCATCAGCCTCCAGAGACACTGGGATTACAGGCATGTACCACCATGCCCAGAGGAGGATTGTTAATTGCCAAGCCAGCCTCAGCAATTTAGCAAGACTCTGTCTAAAAATTAAAAAAATAAAAATAACAGTTGAGGGGTGTAGCTCAGGGGTAAAGTGCCCCTGGGTTCAATCCTGCGCACAAAGAACAAGAAATACCATATAGATGGAAATATAATGGCAAAGAATTTTATAACAGAGAAAGGTATGAAAGGGTTAACTCCAAACTATACAACACTGATCACACCAGTGGAGGAGGAGGGGAACTGGAAAAGGAAGATAATTAACTTTTTATTCATATGCCTTTTTATGATTTGATTTGTTTCAATGAGCACATTAAAGTTACCATAATACCTTTTGTTGAGCAAAGAAAGCCAATACCAAAAGGTTACCTATACACCTTTTTATGATTTGATTTGTTTTCTCAGACACATATTAAGGTTTCCATAATACCTTATCTTGAGTAAAGACAACCAGTACCAAAAGGTCACATATCATGTTACAGGTTGAGTACCCAAATGCAAAAATACAGAAACTAAAATGTCCCCAAATCTGAAACATTGTGAGGGTTTCCATGATGCTCAAAAGGCTTAAATTATGGGGCTGGGGTCGTAGCTCAGTGGTAGAGCACTTGCCTAGCACATGTGAGGCCCTGGGTTCTATCCTGAGCGCTGCATAAAGATAAATAAATAAAATGAAGGTACTGTGTCCATCTACAACGACAAAAAAATATTTAAAAAAAAAGGTTTGAGGCTAGGGTGGTGGCTCAGTGGTACAGCGTTTGCCTAGCACATGTGAGGCACTGGGTTCAATTCTCAGCACCGCATAAAAATAAATGAAGATAATAAAGGTTTGTCAACATCTAAAAAAATACATTTTAAGAAAAAGTTTGAATTATGAATCATTTTGGATTTCAAAATTTTCTGATTGGGGATGTTCCACCAGTAAAATCTATGTAAATATTCAAAAATAAAATCTGAAAACCTCCAAAACTGGAAGCATTTCAAGTCCCAAGCATTTCCAATAAGGGTTAGTTACTAAACCTGTCTTCCATTTCTATGACCTTCTCACAAAGACAAGACCGTAGTGATGGAGAACAGATCATGGTTGCCTAGGTTAGACACACAAGGGAAATTCCTTTCTGGTAACAGAGCTGGTCTGTGTTCCTTTTGTGCTCATGGGTACACAGATCCATACATGTGCTAACATTCACAAAATTCCACCCAACTGTCACTTTTACTACTGTATGGTAATGGTAATTTAAAAAAATAAGAGTAACACTGAGTACAGAGAGAGAAGTTTTAAGAATTAAGTTAATTTGGGGCTGGGGTGCAGCTAAGCAGTAGAGCACTGGCCTACCACGTGGGAGGTCGGGGTCCCAGCCCAGCACCACACGCACACACCAAAAGTTTACCAAGGTTTTGCTGTTTCATTCACTTTGTTGATTTTTCTCCACCATACGTGTGTTCCTATTGTATTGATTTCCGCCCTCCAGTTTATTCTTTCCTAGCCTCCCTCCATTGGAGCTGCTATTCTGGTTCTGGGGGAGAGGAGGTTTATGTTTGTTTTTCTAATTTGGAAGCTGAAATAACTGATTTCCAGCCTTTCCTCTTTTCAGCACCTGCATTTAAAGCTATGAATTTCACTCTCAGGGCTGCTCTTCCTGCATCCCGTCAGTATGAGTATGGCATGCGCTCGTTATCACCCGCTTCAAAAAAAACCACGTTCCCTGGGCCTGGAAGTGCAACTCAGGGCTAAAGCACTTGCCCAGCATGCACAAGGGCCTGGACTAGAATGGGGACGGTGATGACCTTGAGGGAGACCAGAAAAATTGGGGACTGGTAATATTCTTTTTCTCTTTCTTTCCTTCCTCTCCTGCCCCTTACTGGGGATTGAACCCAGGGGCCTCTCCCACTGATCCACACTCCTAGCCCCTTTTATTTTTTATTTTGAGCAAGGTCCTACTAAATTGCTGAAGCTGGCCTCGAACTTTCTATCCTCCTTCCTCAGCCTCCTGAGTCACTGGGATTACAGGTATGTGCCACCACACCCAGCAAGATACTTCTAAAACAGAAAAGGAGGGGGGAATGTTGAACCACAGGAAACTTCCCCATTTTTTTTTTTTATAAGTTGTAGATGGACACATGCCTTTATTTTATTTATTTATTTTTATGTGCCGCTGAGGATGGAACCCGGTGCCTCACACGTGCCAGGCAAGCGCTCCACCACTGAGCTACAGCCGCAGCCCTCCCCAAACTTTCATCACTGTGATCCTGAGCTTTGGTCATGGGTCACAGGTCCAAAAAGTCACTCACCTCCCACGCCGGTCTTCTGCTGCGACACATAGGACTCAAAACGCAGGCGGAAGCGGTCCTCGCCGCCCATGCGACCGTGCGTCCCATCGTCCACTAGGAAGAAGGCCGAGTAGTTGTAGTCCAGGGGAAACTCGATCCCGTCCTCAGGGTCGCCGCGCCACCGGTACCTGGCGGGGAACGAGCC
Source organism: Sciurus vulgaris (assembly GCF_902686455.1). Classification (NCBI taxonomy): domain Eukaryota; kingdom Metazoa; phylum Chordata; class Mammalia; order Rodentia; family Sciuridae; genus Sciurus; species Sciurus vulgaris. The sequence continues at coordinate 60,861,592 of NC_136478.1, read as the reverse complement.
CTGGCGGACAAATAGCCAGACCAGTGAACCTTTGGGTGCGGGGCGGGGCGGCGCTGCCTCTCCCCCACCATCCAGGGCCCAGCCCCAGCCCTCCTCCATCAGCATCAGGGGTTCAGGCCCCCAGCCTCCAGCCTTTTCAAGACCCGGGGCTGTACCTTGGGGTTGGTGAGGGTGCCTCTATTTCGAACCACACCCCAGGGGGCCACTCCCATGGCCACCACCTTGGTGCCCCCAGTGCTGGCCATCTGGTGGTCCCGCACAGCCACACCAACATGTCGGCCAATGCCTGTGTGCAGCCCCCCAGTGACGATCCAGGCCCCTACACACAGAAAGACACGTAGAGACAGGGAGAAAAACAGAATGTGACACCGCTGCATAAAAATTGGAGGTGGGCAGAATCCAGAGAGGCCAGGAGATGGCAGTGGGCTCATGCCCCGGAGACACCGCCACCCCCTTGATCACCTGTGCTCTGGGCAGCCCGCACCAGCCCGCGACGCAGCAGGTCCTGCAGCCAGGTCTGGAGGACAGGGCCACCTGACCCCCCCAGCACTGACACCACCAGGTTCGGGGCTCGAAAGCCCCATGCACGCGTGACCAGACTATAAACTGTGGCCGGATCGGTGCGGTCAGAGAGCCGGAGGAACTGTGGACACACGGGGGAAGGAACATGGGGAGGGGAACAGAGACCCAGAGACAGGAGGACAGAGGCCCAGGAAGACAAGGATAGAGACCAAAGAGAGAGGGACAGAAACCCAGAGACAGTGTAGGACAGAGAGACCCAAAGAGAGAAGGACAGAGACCCAGAGACATTGGACAGAGACTCAATGCCAGGGGACAGAGATGGAGAGAGAGCCAGGGATGGGCAAATGGAGAGTCACAGCCTTCAGCTCGGGCAGCCCCAGACCACAGCTCTGAGAGCCCCCAGTCATGCTCAGAGCCCCTGCCCTGTCCAGGCATGCAGGCAGGCCTCACACTGCTAGGCTTGCGACCGGCGCCCACGAAGTCCAGGTCCCCGTAGGCATCAGTGGGCTTCTCTGTGGTGTGCACGTCACTGTCCCACTCAGTCACCACGGCTGCCCCAAATGCATCCTCCACGGCCACTGATGGATGGGCACTCCGAGGACGCCCACACTGGCATAAGTTCCCTCTGGGGGGTGAAGGCGAGCGTGAACCCAGAAGGATCCTGACGGATTCCCGCATCCTGAAGACGTGTCCATATTTCTGCAGAGGGGGCTGTCTATATTGACCTGTGGCCCCAGAGGCAGTCAGAGTCCACACTGACCCTGACATGGGCTCCAACTGCCTGAGTGAGAGACTAAGGCAGGGACAGTGACCTTTTCCCACCAGAAGGAAGTCACAAGTAAACTCAAGTAGGGAGGTTGACAGGGCCCCCCTCTCGCTGTGACCTGAAGGGCCGAAGGGAAAAGCAAAGACAGTCATCAGTGGATGTGCTCATGGCCCCCAGTCCATGAATGATGGTCACCATGAAAAGGAAAATTTGAAAAAGGAGTTTTTTCTTTTTTTTTAAATAGAAAAATCCAGAGGGTAATTCAGAAACAGCTCATGTGCTCGAGGTTGAGACAGCTGTGTGACTTTGGGCAAGTGGCTGCACTGCTCTGAGCCTAAATTTCCTCCTCAAATGAAAAGACAATAATAGCACAGCCTACTCCATAGAACTATAAGGAGCCAACGAAATAACGCAATGTTTCCTGAAATGAGAATTGCCTCCAGGTCCCAGTTGGAGAGGAGGCTGCGTGAACTTCACACAGAGCTTTAAATAACCTTGAATAACAGAGTGAGAAAGTCATTCCTTTTTCTGACTACAGTCAAGGAGAGGGGCTCAGCTGGGGGCCTGAATATCTTTCATTCCTAACCCTTTGGTACTCCTTGTTTTTAATGAGAAAAGCAGGCCTTAGGCCCAGAAAATGGGACTGGCAACAGCACCCAGCCAGAAGGTAAATACCTTTAATAAGCTGTTCTGTGTCTAGCCGCTGTAGCTTCTTTCCTTCTCTTTGTGACAAATGGAACTGAATTTCCATGTATGGTTACCATATATAAATTATTTTTCTCCCTAAATAAATGCACAAACTTCCTTTGCTGCTGTGATTGGCACCCGAGTTTCAAAGAGCGAGAAGCCGAGATTTGGGGAATGAGGATTCAGCTGAAATCATTTCTAAATTTCCTTGCTTCAGAAGATGTTCAGATAGCCAGGGAGACCTGTATTTGTGTGAACCCAGTGAGTCAATTTGAGGACCAAGTTTACAAAAATGCTAATTCAAGTGGCGTGTGAATTTGGCAAAAGCAGTGGAGACACTAAAAAGAAAGGACCAGGGATCCATGCGCAGGACACAGGAACAGACACCCTAGGCCAGTTGCTGACACGGAGAACTCTGTCTCCACTCCTCTGAGTCTAAGTCCAGCAGCCTGCCAGGCCTCATTTACCCACTTCATCCTTTCACTTATCTGAACCCCATCCTAGGCACCCCTTGTTCCTCCGCGGCTGCTGCTTATGAGCTCTTTTTAGCACAACTTGTGCAGGGAATGTTCCAAAACCCACGCTGTCTAATGCAGTACCCCTAGCCACATGGGGTTCCTTCCGTTCTTGGGACTCCTTACATTCTAATAAATTAAAATGAGATCAAAGCAAAACTTCAGTGCCCCAGCCAAATTTCAAGTGCTCCCTTGTGGTCAGGGGCTGCCATATTGGAACATTTCTGTAACAGGAAATTAGAGGCTGTTTTTGCCAAAGGCACTAACTCTTCACTTGAGCCTGCAGATGTCCGATGCATAGCTAAAATCAGGATGAAGCTTGGCATCTCTGCCTTCATCTTGTATTTGTCTCCTTAATTGCCTTAAACTTTGGGTCGGATTCCTGCTTAGCTCTGCTCTTAGGCAGGTTAATCATTTAAGGATTGTCTGGCAATACAAGGTTTATTAGTCCTAAATTTACCTAACCTGTCTCATTCCCCTTCAAGACAGAGGACACCAAGATAAGAGTAATTAAGGTTATTTAAAAGATTTGTAGGGACAATCAACTGCCATATTTTACAAAGTCCTATTCCAGACCAGAGGAACACCTAGAAGTCTCCAGTTATTGCCCTAAACCTACATTCGCCTTGGATTCCAGGAATGGTAGAGACTCCCAGACAAATCATTCCGTGATGAGATCACCCTCCTAAGTGGGAGCAATTACCTCTTGACAGGGCTGAGGCTGCCCTTCTTAAGCAGGAGCAATAATTTCATGGGAACCAGATTGGCCCTAATCATCACGCTGATAAGGACTTCTCTGGAGTTACCTCGCAGAACCAGAACTGAGATAATGATCAACCAGACCACAGTTTGATCAAGACTGCTTAATTATGCTCTCTTCCTCCACGTCCACCCCAGTTCTTCCTCTGTTTAAACCTAAAGCTCACATCAGTGCCCCCAAAACATGACTGAGACTCTGGACTTCACCTGCCTCCCCCATATGGCCAGCCATATTGATTAAAGTTCCTTTTCTGCTTTTCACCATTCCTTTTTCTGTTTGATTTTTGTGCAAGTGGCCAGACCTGATTTGTTGGGAACCCAGACTCAGGCCTGTGTCCTAGAACTCCATTAATATTTCTGCCACTGCAGAAAGTTCTGGTGGATGGCGCTAGTAGATATCCCCCATGCCAGCCTCACTCCTGCCCTCGTGACTCAGGATGGCCACTGAGGCACAATGGCCCCTATTCAGGTCTCATCTGACTGCAATGTAAGTGGCTCTGGCCACAGTTGAAAGACTCTAGTTCTGGAAAACCTTTACTTTAGCAGTAAAGTATGCCTAGCCTCCCCCCTGCTGCTCTGTCCCTGCCACATTTGTGGCCTCTCTTTATCCCCCTGAGTGCAGGTGTCCCCCAGTGCAGGGGCCACACTGGTCTCCCTTCCCAGTTCTCAAATTTGATGCTCCCAGGATCCAGGCAGGTAAGTCAACAGAAAGACGTTTGGTAGAAAATAGATGGCTGGGGGCTGGGGAGATAGCTCAGCTGGTAGAGTGCTTGCCTCGAAAGCACAAGGCCCTGAGTTCGATCCCCAGTACCACCAAAAAAAAAGAAAATAGATGGCTGTGTTAGAAGTTGTGGTCACTTGAAGCGGCAATGTCTTGAACATTCAAAGACAGATTGTTGGTTTGGGGTTGCTTTCTGTTTGTTTGCTTTTGGGGTTTTGTTCTTTGTTTGTTTGCTTTTTGGTGCTGGGGAAGGAACTCAGGGGCCTCATGGAAGCTAAGCACACACTCTACTACTGAGCTGTATACTCCCAACCCAGACACAGGTTTCTAAACTCTTCCATGCAAAAGAAAAAAGAGAGAAAAAAATGGCTATAGAATCACCAGTTTGCAACCCCCCGACTTTATACAATTTATTTATTTATTTTGGGTCCTGGGGATTGAACTCAGGACCTCACACATTCTAGGGCACTGAGCGATGCCCCAGCCCTTTTACACATTTTTTTTTTTTAACCCTGTCACATCTCACCTATTTCCATGGTGTCAATTACCATTGATAGCCAGGACTTCTCAGATCCTTCCGTAGGTCCAAACCTTCTCCTGAGTTCCAGCCCTGGGTCTCTGCACCCCACTCCCCAACAGGAGCAACACTTCCCAAACCTGCTCATCCTCCTGGGTTCGCCATCCTGGGGATGACCCCACTGCGTCCCAGTCACCAGATGGCATGTCCAGGAATGAGCCACCCATCCTCCCCACATCCATTAGCCCCCAGGCTCCACCTCCTGCCCAATCCCCTCCTCTCTGTGTCCGGCACGGCAACCTGGTTTAGGCCTCTCCCTTTCCTCCTCTCAGACTCTTGTCCCAGCCTCCTCCTGCTCATCCTCACATAGTCCCCACGCCAGAGTGGACCCCACCCCTGTGCTTGCTCCCTGATACAAAGGACAAGGTCCCAGCCACTCAGGGTGGCTTCTAAGGCCTGTTGAGGTCTAGCGCCACCCTCCTCTGCAGTCTCCTCTCTGGCGACTCTCCTGGCACTCTGACCTTTGTTTCATTTTGAAGCCACACCACATCAACATTGGGGAGACTTTTCACTCGCTGTTCCTACTTTCAGAATGCCTTTCCACCAGGCTTTCTCAAGCCTACCCTCCCCTGTCAAACACCAATTCATCCTTGATGTCACTTCAGGGGCTCCTCCTCCTCCAGAAATCTTTAGTGATAATCTGTGTCCCCTCCCTACTAGCCAGACCCCTCCCCTAGGCTCCCACAGATCCGGTGACCCATCCTCGGCAGCTGTCAACTCCTGGCCTTACAAGAATCACCTTCTATGTCTTCCACCTGCTGTCAGATTCAAGGTTCCTGAATTTTCTCCAGACCTCCCTTCAGTAAAACGTTTTTGAGCACTCACACCCAATGAGCATGTATTCTTTTATTTATAATCTGCAAGCCATACCACACCGAGATAATCAGTTCATAACAAAGCACACAGTAATTCGAGAACATGGAAGCTTCCAGTGCCCCAAGACTGTCCTAAGGACAACTAGAAAGTGTGGACCCACTGAGGGACCATCACGGGAGACCAGGAGCTCCTCCAGGGCTGTCTAGCTCAGGCAGTGTCACCAGCACCCAGCACAGAACCCACACACTATGGTAATTGCTACTTTCAAGTGGGAATTGCAGAGATTTTCCAGTGCTTATTAGGTGCTGGGCACTGTTCCAGAAATTCACAGCATTAACTTGTTTAATTCTCACAATTATCCCAAGAGGCAGGGTAGCTTTTATGCCCATATGACAAACAAGGCCCAGAGAGGTGAAATGATTTGCCCAAAGCCACAGAGCATCAGTCTCAAGTGAAATTTGAAGTTGGCAGGGCCGCCGTTGAATTTTGCGGAATGCACCGCCTCCCTTGGGAACGCTGAGTGCGGTTTACTGGACCGAAGAGTGAATGAATGAACGCATGAACAAAACGAGAGATAGTCAAAATAGACGAAGCGACACAGAGACAGTCACACAGAAGAAACATAGGGAAAGAAACAGGAGCGAGCCCTGGAGCGTACACGGACCCTGAGCGGGAGAGCGCAGACTTGGGGTGTCTTCACAGACTCCCAAAACTCCCCAGGGGAGCGCGGGCCGGGAATGCCCTTGGGAGGGTCCGCGAGGCCTCGGACAGGGGAGGGGCGGGCGGGCGGGGCGGGGCCTGTCTGCGTGGGCGGGGCCAGTGGGCCCGGTGCTCCCGGGTCATTCCCCGCGCGCTCCTCACCCGGGATCTGAGAGGTCAACTATGAACGTCGTGCAGATCTTCTTCCTGAAGATCTTAGGGATCCAGCTCTGGAGACCGGAACAAGGAGTGGGACCAGGGACCCAGTTCAGTCCCGAGACACCGAGGCTCCTCCCGGCGCCCCACCGCCGACACCGGCGGCCGGGACCCCAGCGCCGCCACCCCCAGGCTCGCGGGGCTCCGCCCCGGTCCTGCCGGTCCCCGGAATCCCGGCTCCCCGCCCTCCCGTCTGACCCCGGAGCCGGGTCTCCAGCGCCTGCTCTCTGGGCACCAGGAGCCCCAGCCCCGCTCCGCGCTGCCCCTCACGCGGCCCGCGCTGTACCTGCTCCTTCTCCGGACCCACCATGCTGCCGCAGCCACGCAACCTCGAAGCCCTCCGGGCTCTCTACATTCCCTCCACGCCCTTCCAGTCCCGCCCTGTACAAACCGGATCCGCCACTTCCCTGCCCAGCCTGGGGCGGGAGTCCCGGAGATACGTCAGCGGGAGGCGGGGAAAGGGAGGCCGGAGGCTGCGATAAAGAGATAGAGGGGGGACGGCGACCCACCGGTGCAGAGGCCCGGAATAGAGGGCGTGGGGTGCGAGACAGGGTATAGATCTGAGCCTCAGGACCAAAGGTGCATGGGAAGGAGGAGGCTCAGAAAGAGGGATGCCAGAGAGGAGGGAGGGGACACATTGATCAGAGAGAGACAGAAGGGAAATAAAGACCAAGAGAGAGGTGGATTGAAACTCAAAGAGAGGGCTACAGATTCAAAGAGAAGGAAAGGGGGAGAGAGAGAGAGAGAGAGAGAGAGAGAGAGAGAGAGAGAGAGAGAGAGAGAGAGAGAGAGAGAGAGAGAGAGAGACCCAAAGAGGAGACAGAAAGATAAGGAGAGGGGACAGATTGAGGGCATGAGACACAAACACTAGGGTGGTGAGCAGATATCATAAAGGAGGGGGAATAAGGAATTGGGGCAGGGGGTTCATTGACCCAGAAAGAAAGACAAAGTCTTGGGTGGGGGGCAGGCGTTCAGAGTAAGGGGGGACAGCCAAGGGTGAGGGGAAACAGAATCCTGTGTAAGAGGAGCTGGGACCCTGAGAGAACAGGAGACAGAAATGAAGGAGGGGAACCCAAAAAGAGAGACAGAGACCCAAAGAGTGAGGGTAATCATGGCAGGTAAGGAGTGGGAGATACTGGCACACAGAGACAGGCAGGGCTACATATCTGCTGCCAGCTCTTTCTGATGGGGACAGCTGGGGCCTTTGTAACCTGACCCCTAGCACCCTCCTCCCAGCTGTATTTATAGCCCTGGCCTGGTGATGTCCCCTACCCCCAGATCTGAGTTCCAGGGACAGGAGGTCATGGGTATGTGTGCTGGGGACAGGGTTCCTTCACCCCATCCTAAGGCCTTTATAGTGGCGTCCACCTTCTTAACAAAGCAGTCCCTTCCAGCTGGAAATTCCCCATAATTACACCCTAACCTTTCCATTGAGAGGTGTCTCCCCTGACATGTCCCTCCTGCCCTCCCCCTGTGGATCTAGGCTTCCCTAACTTGGCCCACTGAAAGTCCAGTCTTTATCCTTGCAGCACCAAGCAAGAGCTTGTTGGCAGTCTAAGATCGAGTCCCTTGGTCTCCGATCATCATCAAGGGAGAGACCCCCTCCACTCACCCCCGACCCAGCAGGTTGGAGGAACAAGAGAGGAGGGGCAGGCAGGGAGTGACCCAGAATAACTCAGGGCTGAGAGTAAATTTAGCCACAGAGAGGGGAGGGGAGAGACCCTATTGGCTGGGCAGTGGGGAGGGAGGATCCAAGAGGGGGGTCCGGGACTCCAGAGACAGCCTCAGAGGGGTATCCAGGGCCAGAGAAAGACAGACAGGCAGAGATCAAGAGAGACAAAGTGAAGGAGAGACAGAGAGAGAGAGAGTTAGACCCAGAAGGGGACAGGACCCCTACATTGATCACGTAGCCTCAGAGGCAGCTGGAGCCAGCCCTGAGAGAAAGCCTGCTGCCTAAACGTCCCCATGGGCCACCGTCGGCCATGGTTGCACACTTCTCTCCTCTGGGCCACAGTGGTCAGCCTGCTCCTCCCTCCTGCCATGACCCAGCAGCTGAGAGGGGCTGGGCTGGGCCCCAGCAACTGGAACAACAATGCAAATGTCGCTGGGCCCTCAGAGGACATATCGGCTGAGGTTAGCCACCAGATCTACAACCATGGAGGCCATCGAGATGAGAATGAGGATGTTTCCGCAGAAAATGGGCATCATCTCCAGAGTCACAGAGCACATGGAGAGGAGGAGGATGATATCTCCCAGGAATATGGCCTTCCGCACAGAGACCACAGTTACCAAGGCCATGAGATAGCAGATGGGCACATCTCTGAGGAGGTCTTCACAGAGCGTGTTGAGCAAGCCTATGGGCACAGAGGTCAGGGCAAGGAAGACGTCTGGGACTCAGCTGAGCATGAGAACCACTTCCCCAGCCACAGGAGCCACAGTCAGGAAGATGAGGATGAGGAGGACATTGTTTCCAGTGAGTATCACCATCGCAGCCCCAGGCAAGTGCACCAGGGTCCTGGAGTGGGAGATGACGATGAAGGAGAAGAGAAAGAGGAGGAGGAAGGGGAGGAGGAGGTCTCTTCTGAGTACAGGCATCAGGGCCACAGGCATCAAGACCACGGGAATGAAGGGGAGGAGGACATCTCAGATGAATACCACCATCATGTCCCTCACCATGGGCACCAAGGCCAGAAAGAGGAAGATGATGACGATGATGAAGATGATGTCTCCACTGAGTATGGACACCAGACACACAGGCACCGAGGCCACGGGAATGAAGAGGAGGAGGACATCTCAGATGAGCATCACCTTCATGTTCCCAGCCATGGACATGGAGACCACAAAGAAGATGATGACATTTCTACTGAGTATGGGCACCAGACTCATAGGTATCATGGACACAGGAATGAAGAAGAGGACATCTCAGATGAACACCACCATCATGTCACTGACCATGGGCACCAAGGCCATAGAGACAAGGAAGATGAAGATGAGGATGTGTCCACTGAGCATTGGCACCAAGTTCCCAGACATGACCACCATGGCCTTGGGGATGATGAGGAGGTCACAGTCAAGTTCAGCCAGCATGTTACAAGGCACCAACCCCAAGGCCACAAGAGTGATGAAGAGGAGGACTTCCCAGAGGAGTATAAAACAGAAGTCCCTGGCCATCTCCACCATGGAATCTCCAAGGAGGAAGATGAGGATATCTCTGCTGAACTTGGCCATCAGGCTCCCAGCCACAGGGAACAAGACCACCAAGATGAAGGGATTGATCGGGGTCATAGAGGGTCTATTCAAAAGGACATTAGTCATCAGTCCCCAGAGCACATGAGGGTTGGGAGAGAAAGTGATTCAGGAGAGGAAGAGGAGAAGGAAGAGGTTGACGGCTCCCATGAGGGAGATGATGAAGGCCCAGAGCAGGGAGAGGAAGGAGCCCAACACCACCGCCTGGCCCAGGACGATGAGCAGGATGAGGAGGAAGGTCATGGCCTAAGCCTGAGCCAGGAGGAAGAGGAGGAAGAGGAGGAGGAGCAAGAAGAGGAAGAGAGGAGGGAAGAGAGGGCTGAGGCTCTGGTTCCCCTGAGCCAAGATCACAGAGAAGAGGACGAGGACGAGGAGGAGGAGGAGGAGGGCCTGGAGGAAGATGAGCTCCCCTTTACCATCATCCCTAACCCCCTGGCTGGGAGGGAGGTGGCTGAGGATGGCTCCAGTGAGGAGGAGAGTGGCCAGGACACAGGTAAGTGGCTGCTGGGTGGGGGTGGGGAGGAGTGGATAAGTTTGAGTCACAGCTGCCTTTCTGTTCCCACAGGTCAGCAGGACACCCAGGAATATGGGAATTATCAACCAGGGTCTCTGTGTGGCTACTGCTTCTTCTGTAACGTATGTCCCTACTCAGATCTACACACCAACTTGTCCATGGAATTTGTCCCAGGGGTCCTGGGGTGCCAAGAGAGGGCTCTGAGCAAGGGCGGGTCCAGGTGAAAAAAAGATCTTTCTAGGATAAACTGGAGGCCAGGAGGTTGGGGAGGAGGTGGGGAAATGTTCCAGAAGGGAGATGGTGAGAGCTGATCTGCACCTGAGGGCGTAGGACACAGACCAGGGTCCATGGCAAAGAGTCATGTCAGGAGAGTCAGGCTGGAGGACTGACAGCCTGTGGGGAGAACAGGGAGGGAGAGGTGATGAAGAAGCACTCACAGGACCAGCCCACAGTGACTCCCTGAGACTGGGGAACCAGGGGCAGGCTGGGAGCAATCTGGGGGAAGATACTGAGCTCAGGGTCAGAGGTAATGAGGAGGAGTCTGGGAAATGTGCAAGGGGCAGGAGTGGATGACTAGTGTCTCCTAAGTGGGGTTAGGGTTTCCATCTAACCAGGCTCCTCTGGTCCTCAGAGATGCACTGAATGTGAGAACTGTCACTGTGATGAGGAGAACATGGGAGAACACTGTGACCAGTGCCAGGTGAGACCTCTCCTCAGACTCGAAGCTCCACCAAGTCTCAGGTACCATCTGAGTACACCCAGGACTAAATCCTGACCTCTGATCCCAGACCAACACCTGGTGCATCCATGACGCCATATCCTATACCTACTGCAAACTTAACCTTCACCTATGCCAGGCCCCAGTCCGCGCGCCTTTCCTGACTGTGTTCTCTCCCGGTCTCCTTCCCTCCCCCAGCACTGCCAGTTCTGCTATCTTTGCCCTCTAGTCTGCGAAACTTTGTGCACTCCAGGTGAGCACCAGCGGGGCGGAGAAAACCTTGTGGAAGGGGCCAGGCCCATCAAGGTGAACCCTGGTGGGGGCGGAGCCAACCTGAGAGATTGGCCTGGAAGGCTAATGGGGCGGAGCTAGGCTTGGAGGTGCGGCCAAGTTCTGAGCAAGTGGGCGGTGCAGGGTCTGACGCCAAGAATGAGTAACGGTTCAGGGGCGGGTCAAGACGTGAGTGGGTGGGGCCAGAGCTAGTAGAAATTGGAGGGGAGGGGCTACTGGAGAATCAGCCTGTCCGTAGTAAGAAGGGGCGTGGCCTTCAAAGGAATCCCAGTAGGAGTTCAATTTGAGGCAGAAATTAGAGAAAAGGGGTGGGAGAACTAACCCTAATCCAGCACTTACACCGAGTATTCCCCTAATGTCACTCGTGGAGTACCTTCTAGCCTCCTTTCTCTGCCCTCCCACAGGAAGCTACGTCGACTACTTCTCCTCCTCCCTGTATCAGTAAGTGGGTGTGTGAGGGTGGATGACAGTTTAAGGGCCCAGTCTAGAGAAACACTATCCACTATAAGTTAGTGGATGACCCTGGGACTCCATTTCCTCGTCCGTGAAGTGCACAGGGTGGTAATGATCTCTAAGAGTCCTGGGGTAAGCTCTGGACACTGGCTATCTAACCTCTGCGTCCTCCTTTCCAGAGCCCTGGCAGACATGCTGGAAACTCCGGAACCCTGACCTGGCCCCGCGGCTGCATCGCAATTTTACCTCCCCCTGCCTTCCACCCCCTTACCATGAGCCATATTTATTTCTCTGAATAAACGTGTTCCCCGAAACCATTTTCAGACGTGGGGTCGATTCTCAGAGCATCAGGAAATGTGGGTGGGGGCTGGGGACCTGATCGTAAGTCTGCGGGAGAAAGGGGTTGGACTCTGGCCAAGGCATGAGGGACCTGCACTTCTGGGTTGTCCGACGTAGTGTTTGTTTTCTTAATGTCCTGACCCCCTTACCCACCACCCCCTCAAAAAAAAAAAAAAATCAACACGAGCTTTTTGAAATAGCTCTCTTTACCCGTGATCACTGAGTGACGCCTGGGGCCGGGAGGCCGACCGAGAGTCGGGGGCGAGGGCTCCCCTACCGTCCGCACTCCCCCAACGCCACATCGCCCAGTGGCATCGTGGAAAGAGGATTCTCCCATGCAAACCCCGGAGCCGGCGGGGAACCGGGAGCACAATTCTGCGCTCCCTACCCCTGGGGCACGGACACGGCCACAGCACGGGGGACGGGGAGGCCCCGGGGACACGAGACACGGGGGGAGGGAGAGGGGACCCCGCCCGCAGATGACCCTGGGACTGGCGACCGTATGCGGCGGGGAGGGGCTGAGTGGCACGGGGGGGCGAGGCTTGTAGCAGCGAGTCCCCCTCCCCTCCTTTCGGACGAAGAAGGAAGACTTGGGCCCCGCGACTGGGCAGGAAAAAGGAGAGGGGGCAGCCTCTTCCCGCATGCGGCTCCGGAGGGAAGCCCCGCCCCTTTTCCGCGGGTGAAGGGCTCCCGTCTCCCACCGGAAAGTGATCAATAAATTACAAAGTAGAGAAAAGGGAGGCAGAAGTTTGGGGCGGGATTTCTTCCTGCTCTTTTCTTCCCCCTCTCAGTCCAGTTCATGTGGTTTGGTCCTGGCCCAGTCCATTTGTGAGGCGGGGACACGCACTCCCGGTTTGTCTGTACAGATGGTCCGGTCCGCGGCGCGAGCTCCCCAGACCGCTTTCCCCGGACAGACCATACTCTGGGCGGGAGGGGGAGCGGTCCAGCCTCTGGACGATTCTTCCATCCGAGTGAGATCACCTGTATTGACGCCGGACAGTGCACAAGGTAGTGAAGATCCACTGTGCTGACCCACACCCGCAAGCTCGCCCAGTACAGTCCTCACCTGAAAGCCTACACTAGCAGGAATAGGTCCGGACCGAAACACCATCTGCCCGGGAACTCCCAGAAGTCTGGCCTGGAGGGAGAGAGCAGCGGTTCAGAGGGAGCACACACAACCCCACCCTCCAGTTTCCCCCTCGGGTTTCTGCGAACTTGGGCCTCAATTCCGGGAATGCTCCCTTGGACTTCCCCTCCCGATGTCACAACCATTGCTTGGTTCCACGTGGGTTCTCTTCTCTTCCCACAACTTGAGACTAAAATAAGGTACCCAGATGGCTCTGAGAGAGTTCATTTCCCATTCTGGAAAGGGCACTGGGTGTGGGATTAATTCATTCCAAGGACAGTCTGGAATGCTGGAGGGGTCCTTTTGAGAGGTGAATCTGGAAGGCTGTTAGTCCATTTCCCACCCTGGAGATGGTCCCCACCTTCTGGCTGCAACTTGCGGAGAGGGAGTCCCGGTGAGCCCAGGGCTCCTGCTGCAGCCGAACGAAAGTTGGGGGGCAACATCTCTGCCGAGTCGGGGGTTACGCCTCGGAGGTCCTTCTCTCGGAACATTTTCCTCCAGGATGGGGAGCGGCT